>NC_090922.1:1382749395-1383949395 GCF_040938575.1 Ambystoma mexicanum | reverse complement strand
ATAGCCAATACCCCCGCCAAAAGAAGAGATACGTCCTTGATCCGCTGTGAAGTTGTGATGGCACGCGAAACAACACGAAGTAGCAACACACACGTCGGTCTCCACGAAAGGCATGTACAGTGAACTGCTAGTCATGCTCACCTTTTACTCGTGCTGAGGGTGACGCCTGCGCGCATCACGTCACTTACGTGCTTAGGCCCTTTCCTCGGATTGCACGCATTCACACACGGACGTGTGGTTTTTTCACATGCTGATCCACTATGTACCCGTGTTGAGGGAAACGCCTGTGCGCGTTACGTCACAGACGCGCTTACACGCTAAGGGTCTTTCCTCGAATTACGTGCTGACGTGCACTTTTTTCACGTGCCAAATCACTCCGTATCAAGCTGGCCACGCGACAACACATGGAAGACCACGCTCCTGCCCAAAAGGCCATTTTCCTGCCCCCCAGAGCCCCGAGCACGCTCCCACCTGCCATCTGCTGCTGCCTGTCTGCCTGCTAACCACGTGCCTCGCTATTTGGTGCCTGCAAGTCAGCCATCTGCAGGGGTCCAGTTCCTGTGTCCACCCCTGCTGGAACAGAAGACTCCCGACTGGGATTCCATCGCTCCACAGCCCAGCCCTAGGACCCAGTTGCCCACCCACACCTGCCTCGGGGTTAGCCAAGTCGGGGCAAACACCATTCAAGACCACTGGCGACCCCCAGCCAGAGAGGCAGAGGGCTACCAGCTTCAGTGACAAGGAAGTTGGTAACCTGGTGGAGCAAGTTCTGGTGCATTATGATGCCCTCTTCACACCATTGCCCGCCGAAAAGGAAGGACGGAAGAGGATCTGGGAGGACTTAGTGGTTGCCATCTACGCGGAGGGGGTGGCAACCCACGACATCAAGCACGTCCGGAAGCGCTGGGAGGACTTCAGGTCCAGGACCCTCAACAAGGCCCGGCGCCTCTTGAAGGCAGAGGATGCAGAGGGGTGCCGGGTCAGCCTGACCAACATCCAGATGAGGGTCCTGGAACGCATAAGCCCAGCGCTCCACGTCCAGATCCTTCGAAGGAAGACCCGTCTGGAGTCGAGCGGTAAGTGGCCATGCATTGCTGTGTGAAACAGGGCATGTTGCAGTGTGCTGGTAGTCAGCTACTTGCCTGTATGTGTTACATAGGCCATGTATGGATGTGTGTGTGCAGGGACATCATGGTAATGCATGTGAGACCACTAATGCGTGAACCACATGGATGGTGCATGTGTTCCAATGCAACATGGGGAGCTGCATGCGGAATGCACACATGAATGGATGCCTGTCTCTGTTCTTGGACATGGATGGGTGTGGGAGATGGGTGCTGCTCTCATGTACATGTATGGTGTACATGTCTGTGTGTCTGAGAAGCGTGTGTGTGACTTTGAAATGCCATGGATGCATGACACATGTCTGTGACGATGTGTTGATTCACTTATGCAGTCTAGTCACCCTGGTATCCACTGTGTCTGTGGTGTACGAGCCCTGATGCATGACCCTCCGGTGATGTGTGTGCATGGGATCAGTATGAGCCATGATGCATGTGAGTTTGAAGCCAAACCTTTATGTCAATAGAGGCCCTTGTACATGGATGCTGATGTTGATTGCATGCGCCGTGCCTGTTTCTGCATGTGTGTTGTCTGCATTGACCCATGTGTTGTGGAGGGACAGGATGGAAGTGACGTTTGACAGTGCCACTCGTGTTATTGCTTCCTGTCTAGGGGACTATTGTACAGTAGCCTGATGCTTGTGTTCTATGTCTCCCTCTACGCAGTGTCGAGTGAAGAGAGGGTGGAGATGGCACTGTGGAGCAAAGTGGCGGGGATGCCTCCACCGACGCAAGGCCCAGCCACCCTCCCAGGAATTGCCATCATCCGGGAGTGAGGGGACTGGTGCCGCGTCTGCCACTACGGCTGTAGCGGAAGGGCCGGGTGAGCCCCCACAGGGGCTTGCAAAGGCAGAAGACGGTGCAGAGACATCCAGGTTGGTGGTCTCCACAGAGGAGGAGGAGCCCGTTACTGAGCCGCACATGGGGCCTGGTGGGGGTAGTACCACTGGTGCAAGTGGTGCAGTCCAGGGCAAGGGGCAGGAGGCAGCACAGGTCGCAGCGAAGGGGCCTGTGCATGTCGCTGTCCCTGATCCTGTGACTGCACCACCATGCACCTGCAGGGATGCCCCGTCCCAGGCTCATCCACAGGTAGGGGGTAGGCCCATGTCATCTGGCACTCCACTACCTGCGGACGAGGAGTCCCCTGACCCTGATTGGTGTCGCATTGTGCACGCGTGTAATTTGTGATGATGTGCGTGCTTCCTGGGGGGACCACGCACACCATTACGAAGAGCTGCGTGGCAACATGGCACAGTTGGGAGGTGCCTACATGTGTTGCGCACTCTGGCGGATCTCTCCTCCTCTGTGGAGACTATGCGCCAGTCGATCTCCCTGCCGTCTTCCGGCCCAGATTCCACCAGGGCCCCCTGTGGACCTGGCCCGACCAACACAGCCAGCTTGGTGAAGATCCCATCCCTGCCACAGTCGGGAGTCGGAGGTCCAGCAGGGGTGGACACCCCACCAACTGGAGACCAGCAGATGGAGGATATGCAGGCATCATCGTACAGGGCAAATGGACAGCAGCAGCAGCAGGCTCAAGGTGGGAGCGATGATGGCTCGGGGCCGACAACATCAGAGGGGCAGGCATCGGCCAGAGGGCAGGAGGACCCTGGAATGGGATTGTCTTCCGTGTGGCTGCGGTTGGGCCAGCGGATAGATGCAGAGCGGCGGCGGGCGGAAGAGGCGCGGCTTACCATGGTCAGCGGCGGAGTTCTCCATGCGCCGGGCATTGAGGCGGGCTGAGTGCCTCGAGGCAACTCGCAGGGAGTTGGAACAGGCCATGACTGCATCCCTGCGAGACCTCAGGGCCACGGCAGAGGCCTGCCCCCGGGACATTGACATGGAGTTCGATGATGCCCTGGCCCACGACATCAAAGAGTGAGCCGTAGGACTTGCCTGCCGCCATTGTATATAGTTAGTTAGTGTTAGGTTTCCTTTCTGTTTTTATTTCTTTTGGGATGCTTGGACAATGCCCCGTGTTTTTGTATATAGTTCTTCATTAGGTAGGTTTTTTTATAGTTTTCATTTCATTTGTTGGCCTCATGGACTCTGGATTGAATCGTTGTACATAGTTGAACTGTGGATTCATGAAAAATATTTTTTTTCAAATAACCATGGATCGATTGGTTTTTACAATTTACGTTTCGTTTGGATTTGCTTTGGTGGATGGAGAGTTTGGACTAACTTTCTTTTGGATTACTTTGGATTGAGACTTCATTTATTTTTTTCATTTTTGGACATACATTTCTTTTCTTCTTTAAATATTTTTCATGTTTTCATTCCATTACCTTCATTTTGTGCAAAATACATTATTTATTACTTCCATGTGTGGTATTCGCTCATTGGTTTACTGCATGTCACAATGTCGGTTTACACAATCACTGGAACCCAGTGTGTGTGTGTGACGGACATGTGTTGATGTACATAGTTGACTTTTGGTTTGTGTCATGAAATAGGCGGTGGATGGGAAACTTGATTGGGTCTCAAGACTGGGGTGGCGTGCAGTGGGATTTTGGTGGACATGAGGCCCATGAATGTGCATCTTTATGACATGTTGGGGGGGACATGAGTCAGGGCCTGCTGGCAGGTGCCCGTCAATGCTGGATGGGTGGGGGTGCAGGGGGACATGAGTTGGGGCCTGCTGGCAGGTGCCCGTGAATGCTGGATGGGTGGGGGTGCAGGGGGACATGAGTCGGGGCCTGCTGGCAGGTGCCCATCAATGCTGGATGGGTAGGGGTGCAGCTAAATCACGTGTGAAACTCCCCGTGCACCCCTCTGAATACACATACCTCACTCGCACAGGGCCTATCACATGTGGTTGTCCCTGAAATACATGTACCCCGCTTGCACAAGGCTTTTCACGTGCGATTCTCCCCGCGCACCCCAAATACATGTACCCCACTCACACAAGGCCTATCGCATGTGATTGTCCCTGAAATACATGTACCCCGCTTGCACAAGGCCTTTCACGTGTGATTCTCCCCGTGCACCCCTCAGAATACACGTACCCCGCTCCCCAAGGCCTATCGCGTGTGATTCTCCACGTACACACCCCAAATACACGTACCCCACTCGCACAGGGCCTATTGTGTGTGATTCTCCACGCGCACCCCCGAAATACACGTACCCTGCTCACACAATGCCTTTCGCATGTGATTCTCCCTGTGCACCCCTCAGAATACATGTACCCCGCTCCCCAAGGCGTATCGCGTGTGATTCTCCACGCGCACCCCCAAATACACATACCCTGCTCGCACAGGGCCTATCGCGTGTGATTCTCCATGCGCACCCCTGAAATACACGTACCCCACTCGCACAAGGCCTTTCGCGTGTGATTCTCCCCGCGCACCCCTCAGAATACACGTACCCCGCTCGCACAAGGCCTTTCACGTGTGATTCTCAAGTGCACCCCTCAGAATACACGTACCCCGCTCCCCAAGGCCTATCGTGTGTGATTCTCCATGTGCACCCCCGAAATACATGTACCCTGCTCGCACAAGGCCTTTTGCGTGTGATTCTCCACGCACACCCCAAAAATACATGTACCCTGCTTGCACAAGGCCTATCGCATGTGAAACTCCCCACGCACCCCTTTGAATACACGTACCTCGCTCGCACAGGTCCTGTCACGTGTGATTCTCCACGCGCACCCCCCCAAATACACGTACCGCACTCGCACAGGGCCTATCACATGTGATTGTCCCTGAAATACATGTACCCCGCTCGCACAAGGCCTTTTACGTGTGATTCTCCCCGTGCACCCCAAATGCACATACCCCACTGGCACAGGGCCTATCGCATGTGATTGTCCCTGAAATACATGTACCCCGCTCGCACAAGGCTTTTCACGTGTGATTCTTCCCGCGCACCCCTCAGAATACACGTACCCTGCTCCCCAAGGCCTATCACGTGTGATTCTCCACGTACACCCCCCAAATACATGTACCCGGCTCGCACAGGGCCTATTGCGTGTGATTCTCCATGCGCACCCCTGAAATACACGTACCCCGCTCGCACAAGGCCTTTTGCGTGTGATTCTCCCCGCGCACCCCTCAGAATACACGTACCCCGCTCGCACAAGGACTTTCATGTGTAATTCTCAAGCGCACCCCTCAGAATACACGTACCCTGCTCCCCAAGGCCTATCGTGTGTGATTCTCCATGCGCACCCCCGAAATACACGTACCCCGCTCGCACAAGGCCTTTTGCGTGTGATTCTCCACGCGCACCCCTGAAATACACGTACCCTGCTCGCACAAGGCCTATCACGTGTGATTCTCCACACGCAACCCCGAAATACACGTACCCTGCTCGCACAAGGCCTTTCACGTGTGATTCTCCTTGCGCACCCCCGAAATACACGTACCCGCTCGCACAACGTCTTTCACGTATGATTCTCCCCGCGCCCCCCTCAGAATACACGTACCCCACTCCCCAAGGCCTATCGCATGTGATTCTCCACACGCACCCCCTAAATACATGTATCCCGCTCACACAAGGCCTTTTGTGTGTGATTCTCCACGCACACCCCAAAAATTCACGTACCCCGCTCGCACAAGGCTTATCGCGTGTGATTCTCCACGCGCACCCCCGAAATACACATACCCGATCGCACAAGGCTTTTTGTGTGTGATTCTCCACGCGCACCCCCGAAATACACATACCCCGCTCGCACAAGGCCTATCGCATGTGATTCTTCACGCGCACCCCCGAAATACAGGTACCCCGCTCGCACAAGGCCTTTCATGTGTGATTCTCCACGTGCACCCCGAAATACACGTACCCCTCTCGCACAAGGCCTTTCGCGTATGATTCTCCCCGCGCACCCCTCAGAATACACGTACCTCGCTCCCCAAGGCCTATCGCGTGTGATTCTCCATGCGCACCCCCGAAATACATGTACCCCGCTCACACAAGGCCTTTTGCGTGTGATTCTCCATGCGCACCCCCGAAATACACGTACCCCGTTCGCACAAGGCCTATCGCGTGTGATTCTCCACGCGCACCCCCCAAATACACGTACCCCACTCGCACAGGGCCTATCAGGTGTGAAACTTCCCACGCATCCCCCAAATACACGCAGGCACCCCATCCACCCTGGGCATGCCCCACAGGCAGCCCACGCCACAGCGGGGTGCTTTTTGGATGCAATTTACCGGCCGCAAGCAGGGTACGTGTATTCGGAGGGGTGCACAGGGAGTTTTACATGTGATTTTGCTACCGCGAGAGGGGTACGTGTATCCTGAGGGGTGCGTGGGTTGTTTTACAGATGTTGTCGTGGTAGGGGGGCTGTATGCTGGTCCACTGGCCTGTGCTCCATGTACAGGATTTATGCGCTGTTCATGGCACACAGGGCGGGGATGGGGGCGTAACTGGCATTGCTGCAGGGTCACTGCGCCACTCTGCATCACGGCTAGTTATGAAAAAATCCATGAATACGCTGTGCGCGGAAATGGATTTTGGGGCACGCGGCTGGCGCAGACTGCCGCATGCACACACTGTGCCCCAGCCGCATGCGGCAGTCTGCAATGTATATTCTATTTCAATTGCCACCAATTGTTAACAATATTTACCTGCACAGCACAGACCAATTGTGTTTGCAAATGTTAGTGCTGCATAGAAATGCAACAAGCAATCCTGACAACACATACAGTGTTCATGGAGTAAGGCACCAATTGGACAACTGTGCTGGAATGGTGAGATTCACTATGAACTCACAAGAAGATCCACAAGAATTTCTAATGTACATACTATTAGTATTGGAAAATAAAAGCATACCTGTAACTGAAATCTTCCAACTTTCGTACATGTGGAAACATGCCTGCACTCTCTGTAACAAAGTGATACAGGAAGAAATCCCAAATTAGCGATTTGTGTATGTTTCCATACCAAATTGTGAGAGCATTCCATTTCAGCAACTTGTACAAAATGCAAACCATGGCAAATTATGTAGTATTTGCAATTCTGACAAACGCTCTACCTTACTGATACAATACAATCACATAGTGCCTACATAATACTTATGCTTCTACGTTATAATGCAGGTGGCACCAAAAACAACTGCAAACTGACTGGATTCACACACGGTCAAGTGTCACTTGGAAAGAAAACCTTTACAACAGTAGGAATAATCTACCATGCAGGAGATACAACCAATGCGGGTCACTACACTGCATACATTAAAACGAAAAGAAGGATGGTTTGAATGTAATGATAGCACCATTACTCTAAAGCAGAGGTTGCCAGCTAACTTAACAAATGTATATTTAATGTTCTTGAAACCAAAATGTATGAAATAATGTGTACTTCAACATTGTCAACAAAGTATGTGAAAGACTACAAACAGTTAGAATACGGCCACAGGTATCTAATTACTCAACAGGATGGAAGAATGACACAAATAAATGATTATCACAGATCGTTGGAAACAAATGCACAGGCAGAATACGCCTATAGGTATCTAACTGTTTTTAAAAATCGGCAGGAAGGCAACAAAGAAAACATTAATGGGAAAGATGAAGGAAACAGGATATGTCAACGACACAAATGAACCACGGTGATGTTTGGTAGTCAGGGTTATTCTATAGGTGTGTTATCCTTTAGTACCTCTGCCCAGAGGCTTCCCTCCTAGGTGTATGTCTGTAGATCTTAAATGGGATGGGTGTGCAGTGTCTTCCAAGTCTAGTACTTACCACTTTGTTCTTGGTTGCATGGCCTTTGGCCATGCACCCAAAACTGCACGCACTCCCCACAACTTGCCAATCAAAATGCAACACTACGGGTGTGTGCATGGGTGGTACATGTAGCGGTGGTTGTGGCCAGGGCCTCCAGTCTTGTAAGTAAGGCCTTTGGTCTTCGGCCGACGGCCATGCATCCAAGACTCTAGGCCCTGGCCACAACCACCGTAGCATGTGCCACCCATGGCGGCATACTAATGAATATAATGATAGCCATTAGAAATAATTATACACTCATGGCATGTTGTCAATTTCAATGTTCCCTAACACCACACGCATCCTTACGAATCTAAGAACTCCCCCGTGCACTGCACGGGCTGAAATACTGGCCTTTTTGGACCCCTCATTTTCTGTGCGTACAAGGAGGCCACAGGACATACATCATTAAGTAGGCATAAGTGTATTATTGGGTGCATGGCGTTCGGCCATGCACCCAACACTGCACGCACTCCCCACAACTTGCCAATGAAAATACAACACAAGGGGTGTATGCATGGGTGCCACATGCGGCAGTGGTTGTGGCCAGCGCCTACAGTCTTGCAAGTAAGGCCTGAGGCCTTCAGCCGATGGCCATGCAACCAAGACTCTAGGCCCTGGCCACAACCACCGTAGCATGTGCCAACCATGGCAGCGTACTAATGTATATAATAATAGCCACTTGAAACAGTAATGTATTCGCAGCATGTTGGCAATTTCAATGTTCCCTAACACCACACGTGTCCTTACAAATGTAACAACTCCCCCATGCAGTGCACGGGCTCAAGTACTGGCCTTATTGGACCCCTCCTTTTCTGTGCGTACAAGGAGGCCATAGAACATACGTCATTAAGTAGGTATAAGTGTACTGTGCGTACAAGATGTCCATACACATTACATCATGACGACCGAACCCCAGAACAAGTGCATTAATAACCCATATGTTAAGACTGTAGCCCCTGGCCACAACCACCGTAGCATGTGCCACCCATGGCGGCGTACTCATGAATATAATAATAGCCATTGGGAAAAATAATGCGTTCACGGCATGTTGTCAATTTCAATGTTGCCTACCTATACCTGTGTGCTTTCAACAGTTACAAATTTCCTGTCCACTGCATGGACTGAAGTGTTAGAAATTTCCTGCCCACTACATGGACTGAAGTGCTATCGTTATTACCCCCCACATTTACTGTACGTACAAGGTGTCCATAGAAATTACATCATGATGACCGAAGAACAAATGCATAGATCACCCATTTCTTACTGTCTGAACCTTTCCACCTTTCCCAATGCTCTGTGACACAGCAAAATAGGTTAATGAAAAAAGCATGTGTGTGCTGGTTGTAGCTCCGCTTTCCACGGATCCAAGATGTCGGGCGCATCCAAACCATCTGACGCAGAACACGTCTCGCAGCAGCCAATGGGCAGAGACGTTGCGTGTACACGGTCATGACGGCAGCCCCTTAGCCAATCGGTTTCTTGTTCGTCGACCGAACAGGGAAGTGTGACCGGGAAGCGAACATAGATATCACTAATTTTTTCAGACCTACTTTTTCATAATTATAAAGAAACGTACTGCACGTATGGTGACACAATTTACAAAAGCAAGCTTTCTGGACCAAGCCCCTGTACTTGCCGCAGATTTCGTCAAAATCCGTCCAGCGGTTTCACCTGTAGCCGTGTGCAAAGTTTTTCCCCATTCAGTCTATGGGGAAAAAAATAAGTTTTGGGACCCCCCCCTATAACTCCGCTCCCCCTGGACGAATTGTCACCAAACTTTACAAAACAATTCAGAGTGGCCCATATACTTTTTTTTGCAAAGTTTGGTGAGGATTTGTCCAGGGGGAGCGGAGTTATAAGCCGCCCAAAATGTGCTCTTCCTATGGAAACAGCAACTTAACCATAACTACATGGCCACTAGTGTGGCCATGTAATATATATATATATATATATATATATATATATATATATATATATATATATATATATATATATATATATATATATATATATATATATATATATATATATATATATATATATAAAATCAGGGGAGGAGGCAAAGGCAGACCAGTTGGCTGAAGGCATGTGGGTATATGTGTTTGAATAGTAATTGGCAGCAAAATGAAGAGTTAAGTTACTTTGTTTGAAATTTCACTTTAGATATACTGTGATGATGGAGATAGGGAGTAAGATTGCTTTTGCCCACAATCACACATTTATTAGCAATTTGCAGAAGCCGAGATCCGAAGTTATAGTTTCCACATTTGACAATTAACCACTCCACCACATCTCCTCCTTAACTGATCAAAAACGAAAATGGTATCTAGGTAGCACCTGACCAAAGCACATACAAAACTGGTAAATGGCCTTCCAAGAATCCCAACAAATACCACAAATAGCTGCCGTGTTTGTTTACATACTGTAGATGATGGATTTATCTAAAAAGAAAACCATACTATGAGGATCATTACATGTTTGGCCGTGCATATGGCGGTACTTCCTCTAAACGAAATTATTGTTAATGCCAATGTGTCAGGCAGAATGAGCACCAAATTACCAGCCAATAACTGTGCAACAATAGTCCAGGTAGAAATTCTGGAGGCATTAATTACTGTCAAAAAACTGTAAGGAGTGCTAAATCTGATAATTGTTGGAGGATTTACAGTTACTTCTAGCTTTTTTGGGAATAATTGCCAAGTGGTAATTCCCCAAAAATTGAAAGAACATCATGCAGGAAACAGAGAACTGAGCAGTTGCCATTTTTTAAAATAGAACCCCTTAAAAGTGACCCATTTCCTGGTGCCCTTTATGGAAGACGTCGACAGAAATCATATCAGTGGGTAACATCAAATTCAAAGACCCAAAAATAAGGCTCGGGCAGCAAAAGGTCACTGAAGTTGAGCACACTCTAATGGCAGAGGAGGCTGTGGGTCATGTGGAAGACCTATTTCGTGGCACAAGTCAGAAAGCCACACACCAGAGGTAGTCTGGCATCTTGAGAGAGCTGTGAGGCAAGGTGGTGGAAGTTGGGATGGTGCCTCTGAAGACAGAGAACATCAAGAAATGGTGAAATGCTCTTAAAACTAGGGTCCACATTCTCCTGGTTATCATCCACGAGGGGACAGCTGCCACAGGGGAAGGTAATTTAGAGCCCACTAAACTGACACTCTCAGAAGAGACGGTCAGCAGCATCCTCCTTACGACTGATCTTGATGATGCTGGAGCTGCCAAGTGTGGAGCAAGCAGCCATGCTGGCCCCGGAGAGTACATTATAATCCATTTGCTAATGTGAAATCCCATATTGAATGGCTAGGCCTACATTGCCTGCCATCCTGAAAACTCTTAATCTAGCAACACACATGCACAATAGAGTAAACCAATAATCAGGGTCCAAGGTAGATCACATCTTGGAAAAATTGACATGCAGTGAGACAACACACATCTCCAAAATACCAGAACTGTCACGTAAAGGGTGTGGCATATATCCTGCAGTGCCTGCTTATGTACAGCTCATTGACAAGTCATGTACCAGACCTTTTCACCTCACACATAGCCATACCCAAACCATGATGGTCTATGTTCAGGCATGCATGAGCCAAAGAGTCACATCTGGGGTGTTTTACCGTGAATACCTAATGAGAAATGACCACATTTTTTTGAGTCACATTTGTTTTTAGTAATGCAGGGGGAGACCCTCACGCCCACTTTCCCATACCATCACCTATACCTTCACCCCCCTATATCATTAAAACTGTACCTCAATACCTAAAAATTCGACCAAATAAATTCACCCCTTTCTCATTAGGTTTTTTTGAGTTTGATTATTTCAGCGGATACAATCTAGGATAGATGTCATATCCCCATGCACCGACTTGTGGCAACGAGGCCTGTGTAGTATGGATTACCTATCTATCAGGAGGATCACCATGATGAGTTGCACCAAATCTCACAGACCTGTAGGACCACAGTGTTATAGGTGGGACCTGGGGACTGGGCACAGCAGTGGCACAGCAGTGGCTCACCATCAGTTCGCCATCACTTGTAATTTGGATGCTGATGTAATGGAGCTGCAGTTGTGATAGATGAGCTCCATTGACTAACAAAACATGTGCACTGTCTACTGTGGGAATTATATTTGAGAAATGGGCTGTGGTATAAATGTGCCTTGGTGGCATACAATAGAGTCACGTGGTGGACAGGGGTATGCGATTTGGCACATGTCTCATTAGTGCATGAAGCATTTGTATCAGCACTTTAGAGAAGGTTTGTGGGTGCATTCCATGGAGCATTCCTATGACGTGCGCTGAAATGTGCCTATTACCATGATGTGCAGTACTGCACTGGGTTCACAAAGGGTGGGAGGTTCGTCGTGATTTCCATCACTCTCTGGAGGTCCGCCTGCATCAGGGTGTGCAGGTCTGCAGTGGTGTCCCGGTTCAGCTGATATTGTATTATTATGTGTTCATCAGTCAGTGCCCAGGGGGAAGGTCCGGCAATGTGGATACCATGAGATATGTATGGTATCCACATTGCCTTTGTCAAGCTGATATCCTTGGCTACTGCTGCACTGCATGTCTCTACAGACGAATGAACAGTAGCAGATTGTGGAAGCTGTAGTCCACATTTCCAAGGGGATGCATTTTTCTTGGAAGATAGTTTGGGAAAGATGTAGGACTTAAATCCACTTTTGGGTGCATTTGAATGCACCTGCAGCTTCATTTTAATCACCTGGATACATTTATCTCCACAGCACATTCCCTGGTGCTAATTCTTCTAGGGGAATGAGTACAGGAAACATTACCAAAGATAATCAGAGGTACTTCCTTCAAATCTAATTCCTTTGATGGAATTAGCACCAGCGTAATTATCACCGATATTCGGTTGCTTGTAATTTTCTGGTGCGGTAAAAGTGGTTGTAGTTCTGTTACCGCCACTTTTTCCTGTCACTGGAAAACTGATAATCAGGCCCAAATGGCTCAAATTGCCTATGGTCATAAAGACCTATGGTGGTTCTCCATCGGTGACCCACCCTTGATAATATTATAAGTTTTTCATATAATAATTCATGCATGATTCCTTCTTCTAAGGTTTGTCAAACAACTATAATTGTGTGCAACTAAATGGAACTCAATTTATCGTCCATGTATGAATGAAGGTCTGAGTTTATGTTGCTGGGATTCAAAACTCTAGGCCACGCCAGACACTCAACTCCTGAGCTATCCACTGTAGTTCCCAATTTAGCTGCACTTAATTTGCAACCTCAGTATGTAGGCATCAAGGCTGAGCATGGCCTGTTCACAGGACTAGTGCTAGCATTTACACTGCCCAAGTGAAGTTCTATTTCTACACCTCCTTATTAACAGCACTGTCAGAGTGTATGCATTTAAATCCAAACTAGTAGCCCAGTGTGCTACTTTTCTGGTGAAATCCTATGCAGGCACGTAGAATTGCCTTGATGTGTCACCGGCCTTACATGTTTTTCTTCAATCCTGTGGCAAGCAGAGTATCCTCATTTCTCAACAGTAAGCATTCAACTCACTGAACTATATGAAAAGCTTATATTGCAACTGCATAAATAAAATATAAACTTGTGAAATCACCCAGAATAGATGAGCATCCAGTTCCACAGTGCATTTGGTGGATCTATATTAATTATGATTGGAGAAAATCTCTTCAATTGCGCAACCCTCCTCTTGAGAAGGAATAACGTTGTGTGAAATTCACAAAGGGGTGCGAGAATTTGGTAATCTCTGTTGTGAACATTCTCACTCCCTTATTTAAGATATAGAGGAACAATTGTGCAATCCAGGAGGCTCGAATAGTCCCTTGCATAGAAAAACATATCATGTATCACTCAACGGTGGAAGTGATTTTATTTGTTTTGATATAATTTTCATGGTTCTATGTGTTATTTCTGCATTTAAAAGACCGAGCACAAAAAAGACAGTTTTTTTACAGCCGTTTTTGTGTTGGCTTTTAAATGTGGCAATATCACATCATACCCCCACCCCTCCAAGATGACCCCTACCACACCCCCAGCCTCTCCCGATGGTTTTATGTTAAACGGGGGTACCACCCTCTCAATTCCTCCCTTTTCATACCCAGCCACCCCCTTCCAAAAACAACACACACCAAATCTGCACATATATGCTCTCAAAAACACTCACACAGACACACCACAGACATTCTCTAGATAGCCTGTCATCCTTGTGCATACTTGTGTGCGGCAGGGGCTGACAGATCGATTTGGAATGAATGCTCTGTGCAGTCACAGAGCGGTCATTCTAAAACAATATTTTTTCTATTTCGGTCCTATGAAAAATAAGTTTTCACTTGGACCAATTTGCACTGCATGAACTGAACAGACTTAAATGTATCTGGGTACAGGTTTTAAAATTCAGAAGGAGACATGGAGCGAATTACTTGAACGGAAAATGGAAGCACTAAGCGCCCTCATAATGTAGTCACATAATCTATGTTCTTTGTGCCTAAATTAAGGGCACAAATATGGACTGACCACTGCAATCCTCTAACCACCCCCAGGGGTGGACTGGGAGCCAAAAGAGACCCTGGAAATATTTTTCAAAGTGCCTCCATATTACACAGTGTGGACCAGCATCAACCTTTTCCCATAAGAACATTTAGAAATAAAATAGGGAATCACAGAAAAGCGGCCCACTGGGAAATCTCCAGCGTTCACTGTAGGCAGTCCACCCTGAAAACCACTTGTTCTGCAAATGTATTTAAGGATTTTCAGCAAGAGCTTATTCCGTGAATGGAGCAACCTAGTGGGCTGGTACAGCAGGATTATTCCTGTGAGATAACAACACTATGAAGACAATTAAAACAAGGGAGAGCAACTTAAAGCACATTTTCTGATGTATCGTGTGGGTGCATTTAAAGGCCGCAAACTGAAGTCCCTTTCACATGAACAGCAGGGTCTTTCAACACTTACACAAAAACGGCTTTGAAGTTTAAATTTGATAATGTACCACTGCTAACAGAAACATTTCAGGGAAAAGACATGGTGCGTGTTGACAAAAAATAAATGTATATTATGTTTCGTATGCACAATACCAGTAGACATTTCAAAGGAAAGGCCACTTTGTTTTCATGTAAAAGTATCTCTAAGCCAGAGGCAAACCCTTTTGCTGGCTTTGTGACACTTTACAAAGAGATCTGCCACTACCAGTCTGGATTTATATCCCCCAGCTAATTGCAAACTGCAATAAAGTGTCCTCCAAAAGGTGTGGAAAACCAAGTGTTCCCAGACTTGCTGGCTCTGAAGGCAGTTAATGCAGGACAAGTTCCCCTTGGTGCAGTGCATGTGAGGAAATGAGGCAAAAAACATGGCACTGATGCATGGCCATTTTGAACATTCACTTCCATTTACCACAATGAAACAGCATTGAAAGCTTATGTTTTTGTGGGCTCAGCAAGAAAGCATGTTTTTCTGCAGCAAAGACAAGGGCACAGATTAATGTCAGATGACCAAGCCCGGGAGAATAGTTGTTGTATTGTCTGCCGAAGGACAAACATGAAAGGTAGTTGCAATGCTCTGCAGGTGCAGTGATAAGGGGTATTGGGAACGAAAGCAAGGAGAGAAGTCTAGCTGGCATATTCCATTCTTTGCTCCTCATGCTTATAGTTTGTTCTTTGGCCGAGGACAGGCTGGTAACCCATGCTGGGTGGGGATCAAAAGTAGCCCCATAAAGAGAAGAGGTTTTGTATCTTGGGAAAGAGGTTAGATCCTGGGTGATGCAGTCTCGCTGAGAGGGAGGACGCTCCACACCAGACTCCGTTAGTACGAGTGATATCTTTGCCAACCTGCTGTGGGACTAAGCAGTGCCGTGGTGGCCGAGATGAAGGTGTCTTCTGCAACCATCCTAACAGTGATGCACTTTTTCTATGTTTATGTATAACCAAATGTGTGATTGTTTTTTGTCTTCATGTCTGTTATGAGTGGATAAAGGGTATCTACCATGCCATTTATATTATCATTATAGCCAACAGTGTATGTGTAATTCCATGGGGCGTAAACACAAAGTCTCTTCTTATGGCAAAGATAAATCAAAACACTTGGCTGGAGCATGACTTAAAGGTGTGATGATTGTGAGCTACAACTTCAAACAGGCAATCAACTTCAAAGAGCAAGCTGCAAACACAAAGAGAATAATAAAAATGCAGGTTACAGGCTGACCCAGTGGGACCATTCGGCCTGAAGGCTGGAGAATTGCCATTTGTACCACATGAAGATTTGCTATTAATTTAAAAGGACTATTATCATTTAGGCCTCTTTCCCAGCAACCATAAGGCAGATTTTCTTCATTTATGTACCATTTTTTAGGTAATTTCCAGGCGATTTTGGAGATATAAATTTCACGCACCCACAAGTTAGGGAACTGTAATTGCCACTTAAACTAAGTTTCTGGCTAATTTGAACATTTTCCAAATGTGAGAGTTGGTGAACAGGTGGAGGGTAAAATTGGGAATATGGTTCATACATTACATATTCATTACTGTTATGCTTTTTACGGAAACAGCAGGAATTTGCCACATGGCCATGCAAAATGGTGCAGCCCTGACTGTGGCCTTATTTAATTTTAAAGTCCCCATGATTAGCTAAACCAGAACATGTGTATATTATGGAGTGTTATTAGTAAAATTATTAGGTTTTGCCACATAGCATAAATTTGACATGAAAACAAATTGGGCTTGTAAATTAAACTGCCATATTTCTTCTTGAGAATCTTAAACCAATTTGTAGAGAAGGGCAGGAATGGACAGCAAAGAGAAGGGTAACTGTCCAATCCTATTTGTGTGGCCTCTTGCAGGGTAATGCCCCAAGATTGTAAACTTGGTGATATATAAGGGGGACTGTACTGGGAGGAAGGGACAGAGTTGCTGCAAATTACCATTGAAGAGCGCTGATGAAACTTAACATCTGACAGCTGCAAGGAAACACCTGAGGAGATTGCTGAGAGTGCTCCTCGGTGGAGCTGTCTATGTCTAGGAAGGTCCAAGAGCTGACTGGATCCTATGGTGGAGAGCAGGAGGCCGTCCTTGTGAGTGGAGAGACCAGACCCCTGCACTATCATCACTATCTTTCCAGAGGGTCCTGGCATGCAGCTGGCTGTCCTGAACTTTAAACAGTGGCTTTCTTTATAAATAGAACTGAGCCCGGGGAAATCAAAAGGTGTGGAATCTGCTGGTCTTAAATCCTTTCCCTTTATAGTGGGTGGGGGGCAAATTGTTTACACCCTTAGCCTATTTAACTAAAATATTAATGTAATTAATTCCCATTTGCAAAACACTACATGGTGATTTTTGTTAAAATTTGAAATTAACAAAGGTCTTTTACTACCAGTGTGCTCTGAAAAAATATAACCTATAATTTAATTGGGTAATCCTTTTTGTCCTGTTGACTCCTCGACTTCTTTAAGCAAGCAGGGTGTCTTTGCTCTTGAATCAGTCCAATATTTTTGTCCAACGTTCCCCTAACACAGGCCTTTTAGTGGAGGGGGTCTGAAATCCATCATTTTCCAAATCAGTCAAATGATCTGTCTGATTTCCCAATTCAGACTAAAGTGGGGGAGGTCTGAATAACAAACCGCTAAATCACCCTGTGTTTATTCTAAACCCAAAGTGTGACTGAAACCACAATGGCCATATGTTTTTGTGCCAATCTTGAAATCCAACTGCCAGCATGTTAAGCCTGCAGGAAAATCAAAATTGTAGAGCACTACATTTATAAGTGTTTTGGTTATTGATCAGTTTCATTATTTATTGAAGTGAAATTTGTAAAAAGTAAAGCATTGTTATCTGTGTTTTTTTAACTAATTGGTGTAATTGATTTGTGTAACAAGAAGTTAATGGTGAGTACGAAAAAGGAGGTGGCGCTTGTAGTTCAGTGTGATTTCTTTTACTTTTATTTTAAAGAAATACAAATATTTTACCTGTACAGCGGCCTGGTTCTTGGCTCATTGTTAGCTTAAGGGGCAAGATATGTGTCTGAAGTACAGCTCAATAAAATAATCTGTGAAACAGTTTATTGTGTCATACCTTGAGTGGGGAGTGTGGCTACTCAATAAACTGTTACAAACAGCAGCCAATGAAGCAGCATCTTAGAGACAGAAAAACTGAATGAGTAGTTCAAGGAGCCTGTGGATTAGATGACCACCCGCTATTGAACATGCTGGGTGATGATTTCTTTTATGATCTGGTAAACCAGTGTTCAGTAAATTGCTAAAGTCAAGTTTGAAGTTAATTATTGCTCCAGTCAAAACAGAATACATGGATCTCGGCAACAAGGGAAGAAACCAGTGAAGTCGGCAAAGTCTAAAGAACAAGGTTTTAACAACCTCACCCATTTGGTGCTGAAAACTGAAATGGGAGTCCTTGAGCATGCCTAAATTCTTGATTAGTGCATGTGATTTCAATCTCCAAAAGCACCAGCACTTGAGGCAATTAAGACAGATTATTGGGGAGTATTGGGTTTTAGGAGGATAACCTCAATTTTAGAAGGATTGAATTGCAGACCACTAACTTAACCAAGACATTTGGAAAGCTGGACTTGGTTTGGCCAAGAAACGTAAAGATTTTTTTTTTAAATAAGGGTAATGATGGCCAGTCAGTCAGTCAAGAAATGTTATTTCAGAATACAAATCCATTAACATTACATCCAGAATAAAAGCGATGCAATGCTTCACAAGTACATAGTCCAAACTATCATTCTTGTAATTCTCAAAGCTGCGCTAAAACTGGAAAGCAAAGTCCATGCAACAAATGCGTTCATGGACATTAAAATACCATTCATTGCAGGTCTAGGCTGAGTAAAATGCAAATTCCTCAACAGTGGGATCAGGGTATGCTGGTATATATTTGCATTGGCTATACAAAAGAGCAGAACATGTATTAAAAGTTCACATGAGGCATTACACAGTTAATAACTTAGATCAGAAGATAACAGGGTTCAGCATTTAGCTGTTTTTACTCATCGGCAAAACATTAAACCAAGGTCTGGTTAGGTCTGTACTACAATAAACCATTTTGAGGCAAGTTAGTAGTTAAAGTCAGATGAGATCAATTACATTAATTAACCATTTCTCTGTTTTCCCTATTGAAGGCCATATCCTCTAGCAGCCTTTCCTTAAATGGAGACATTGATTGATTGCTAATATACCCAGGATCATTGAAACATTTGCTAGCAGTTACCTGACAAGGTAGGCATTTAATATGAAGCAGCTGTACAATTGATAAATAATCACCTTCTGATGACAATGTATGAGCCAAGATAAAGGATGTGAGAGTAAGATTCTCATTACGCCATATTCCAAAACAAAGTAGCATTGTTTCCATTACTTACCGGTCTTCCAAGAAAGGAATGCCTAGTTACGAATGCAGTGCATAACTCATAGCTGAGATAGGGAGGACCAATCATTTCTGAAATAAGTTATTCTACTACCCTTGTAGTACTCCTAAATTTGAATAACCCTATTTCTTGGAACTGTGGGATGTTTTTACCCATGCATCCAAGCCCTACCATAAAACGGTGCATTACTGGCATTGAAAACATCATGATGTCCAGCACTCCCCAGAGAGTGTACATGGAAAACATGAAGAATAGGCTGCAACCCATTTTTGCCTATGTTGTGAGCACAGGAGGGCACTGCCTAAAACCACCATTGGGCTACACACACAGTAGCCTGAAACCATTGGGAATGGCAATGCTGATTGCCAAAAGCAACCCAGAACTGTGGGAAATTCATTTTCTTAATGTCAAAAATGGATGCAATACTGGTGCTCACCACTATCAGAAAGCCGGCGTTTTAAAACCACCAGACTTTTGTGTAAAACTGAACAAATGAACCCAAACCAGGCCAAGGAAAGACTTGCTAAGAGGTGGATACAATGTAAAACTATATTCTGAAATGACTTGAAGGAAGTAATTATTTAATGTATATATGAAAAAATAGCTGGGGATGTCAGCAGCTTAAGTGAATTTGGGTTTAAAGCCACTAAAATTGAAATGTTTAGAATAAATGAGTGACCTACTTGTGAGTGTCACATAGGTTGCAATTGTTTAAATGTCATAGTTTTGAACTTAGAATAAGTGTTCTAGCTGCATGTGTAAAAATTGTCAGTGTGATCTGAATGTAGAAAACTGGGAACTAAAGTGACATTGAGCTGAATTCTGCCTGACAACTACCCCCGACAGGAGTTGAACTGGCTTAACAACTCTTCCCAGGCCTGGCTGCATACTGCTGCCCCTGCCAAAAGGAGATGATACCTCTCTGATTGAATTAGGGGAGTGGCACCTGGGGACTACAGGAAACTAAACAAAGCACTGTCCCTGGTTCAGGCAAATGTTATATTGGGGGGGGGGCTTAAAGTGGCTTCCTCTTGGGAGAAACTGGGAGGGGCAGTGCCTGTGAGAGCCAGCTGAGCTTGGGGGAAGTGGATAAACCAGTTATTCCACCATGTGATGTGGGAAACCACACCCCTTTGGGCCAGGGCATAATTTTAAAAAGATGGATAACTCATAGTGCAGACTTGTCAAAATTATATAAATAATAACATCATTCTTGTGATTTTTCCATGCACATTTTAGGAGGTGTTAGGACCCTGTGGTAGGTTCTTGGGGATAGTAGCGGAAAAAAAAGTTGTTACTCCAAATGTATGCATGTTAAATATCTGACACTTTATCATCGGAAACACATATCCCTGGGGCACATTTATGTAAAATCTGGAAAGGTTTAGAGTTCGTTATCTAGATGAGAAGGGGAGAATTCTGTCATAAGTGGACACGACATCGTACAAAGACAGGGATCGGATGGTTTGATGCTACATAAAATATGTTAACTGGACCTATGATATTAGAAAAATGGTACATAGATAAATATGTATTTGGGTCAGAAGTAGATTTGTGTGCAATTTGACAAGGGGAGGTTCCTCTGACCATAAAACCTACAGCATCTCTCTGACACTCCATTTCTCTCCCCAAATCAAGGCAGAGAGGAAAGCTTGGGCAATGATCAGTGAGAGGGGCAGGCTTAGCTAGGCCCAGGCACCCACCCATTTTCAAAACACATAAAAGGAACATTGAAACCCAGGTAGAGAGATTCACTTTCCACTTTCTTGCGGGACGCTTTGCCGGGAGACTTCAGACTTCACATCCAGAGATCCAGTCTTCAAATCCATCAATCTCCAGAGACCAGAAATTGATTCTAGAATTTGTAGCAGAGAGGCCTGAATCCACAAGCTGAATCCTCTTCAGCAGGTCTCAAAACCAACCAAACTATTCAACAGCCGGGCGAGCTGTTTGAATTCTTTGCCAAGAAGTTTTGCAAGAACCTGTAGCAGTATCCAGAAAGCAGTGCTGTATCCGGAACCAGAGAGACCAGAGACCAGATCGCTGTGAAGAACTGCTAGCAGAAGTCCAGCCAATCCTGACCCGATCGGTGACGAATTCGCATTCCTGTCCAAAATCTAGTGTGAGTACCCAGCTAGCACTGTGCCAAAACCAATCTCTTAGTTTAAAATAATGTAATCCAAACTATTTTAGCTTATTAGAACTGCCTCCTAGAATCGTGTCATTCTGTCATCTTTAAAAACTGAAAACTATCATCTGTCATTCTGAGCTTTAAAATTTCAAATCTGAAAAACTACCTTTACTAAATCGGCCGTATCTCCGGAACCGTTTGTGCTAGGAGAGAGTCATCTCAAAGCTAAGATTCTAAGGTTTCCAACGAGCCTAGAACCGACTTCCTCTTCCTTATAGTCCCTCTGTAATTGCGCTTGACGCATGTGACTAAATTTGCCACGATTTGACATTTTGCTTAATTTCAGCCACGTGTAAAAATATTTGTCCTTGCTTCCTTGCTGAAATTCGTGTACAACATGACAATCATTCATAGAGCATTGCTAAAGTGATTCTGAACTAATATTAAGTAGCCATCGCCTACCCTGACCCTCCTAAAGGGAATTAAAAGCAATTTTAGCACATTTTTCAATTCATTGTTATTACATTCTAAGCATTTTGGGCCTGTGTTTAAAACTCCCACATGTTTCCTCCAAGCTTGCTAGGGGGGAACTGAATTATATTTGATTGCATTCCTGAGAACTGTGTGCTTTCCTCCCATCTCTTTACCTTGCATAGAAGGGGGGGTGAATTGTCAAAGAAAAGTGATTACATTGTCTTTTGTTGAAGTCATATCAAGTTTATTTTCTGTACTGCATTTCTTTCATCATTGCATTGTCATTGAAGCCATAAAAGCATTCTCAGCTACTTCATCCTCTCTATATCACTTCTAAGCCATCAAAAAGAGTGTACCACTGTAACATTATCCATTGTTGATCACTATCATCTTCACAAGTGTGCTATTAAATATTAATTTACTATAAAAGTGTGATAGATATATATTGTTTAATTTTCAAATAAACCTTTTAATTTGCAAAACAAACCTACTTCTTGGCTCAGTGGGGTAAGGCGGATTCTAAGAGAGGGGCGTTATATAAGGGTAGTCATCCAGAGTAACGAACTGGACATAAAAATATATCAATAAGGGTTTCCCTCAGCATCCCAGACTAGGCATTGACTTAGCTGTAGTGTTGAATTGAAGTCGCTTACAAAGTGGGGGCTCGTAGCCGGGATATTCTGGATTAGATTTACCACTTGTGCAGCTTAATACAGTGTGTCAACTCACCGGATACACATATCTGGTTAGATCACCATGCTGTTTTACACTGTGAAAGCACCCCTCAAAGGAAAGCTCTAAGGAAACGGTCTGTTTTGCAAAATAAAATACAAACTTCTGTAAGTCAGGAAAGAACTCAAATTCCAGAATGATGACACTGGTAGACATCAAAATAGCCAGAGAGCACTTCTTATATAAGCTATTTGTGAGAGGTGAATGGATTGAGAAGGGCCAGGATGCGTGGTTGCAGGCAATCACGCAAAAGGTCACTGCAACTGGGTAAGATATCTGGAGAGATCAGGGTCCCTTACATGTGGCCCTGAGTGAACTATACATGGCTCCTAAAGCTAAAGATGAACACGACAAGATGGTTAGGATAGCGGCATATTTGTATCTATATATGGGAGCCAAGCAGGACAAATGTGCTGAAGGCTAAGATCTGGCAAATAGGCAACAGATCGCGTTAGAGAAGGCCCAATCTGACCTGGTCTCTTCTGAGCAGAGGAGGCACAGAAGCCAGGAGTCAGAAAATGAGAGCAGACAGTATCTCATTAAAATCAAAGAGGACATGTGTATCCTGCAACAGGAAAAGTCTGACCAGGATACCAGATTTCTAGCCTTGCATAAGGAGTACCAAGAAGGTTTGGACTCCCTACTGCAGAGCCAGAAAGATCTGGAGCAACAATTATATTTAAATAGGGCATGTGCTGAGCAGGTAGTCACCCTGCAAAGCCACCTAGATACAGAAAAGGCAGAGAGCAATAAACTGTTCCTGAAAGACCTGGATACCCAGGCAGAGTTTGATCAGGAGCGCCAGAAAGCTGGTGCCCTTCAAAGGCAAAGGGACGACCTGGCGGCACAGATGCAGACTCTTAGTCAGGAAAGGGACACCTTAGTCCAGGAAGTCTGCCATTTAAAAAGAAAAACTGAAGAAAATCACTTGGCCCTCCAGGGGCTGAGTGACCGCCAAAAAGAGCATCAGAACCTGTTAGAGCACACCAGGAGGGTGGAAGAGGCTCTGGCAAGAAAGGAGGAGGCCAGTGGGGATGGGACTCAGGAGGTAACCCTCCTGCAGCAAAGACTGGCCCAGTACTCCAGGACCAATCAGGAGGCACAGAGAGAGAATGAGGCTCTCTGCCAGCACAATGATAGGCTCCAGCTACAGGTAGCCATGCAGGAGAGACTGATAGAGTCTAGTAAGGCCTTAACTGAGGAACTGAAAGCGCAGACTCTTGCATTGCAACAGGGATCAGTGGCTGACAGAGATGAGGTTCGCTGGGAAAGTGAAACGCCTGAGCATAACCTCAGGAGCCCTAGTACCAGAGGCCTTCATCTCTCCCAGTCCCTGGACTCTGCCACCCCCATGTCCCCTGGCGCACATGAGCACAGGGCCATAGGTATGACAGATTACTATCCAGCCAAAAGGATGGGGCTCATAGGCCAGTACCACCCAGGAATGGATGGGCGGGCATCCGGGTATGGGCACCTAAGTACAGTGCAATTTAGTGGGGAACCCCAGGAGAGTAGGCCCACTAAGGGCATCCTGAAAACCTCTGCCCAGTTAGGTCAGTGGGGGGGTACCCATTAAATCCTGGTAGCAAGGAGGGATCTGAAGACTCCTCTGAGCTTCACAGGACACAGGAGACCAGGTACCCACATTCTGCCAGCTATTCCCAGGCTCGCAGAATCCGTGAAAACCTGGAAGATCAGACGGGCACCTCTGGGAGCAGTGCTTCTGAATCATAGGATGAATGGACCAGTGTTTACCCGAACCAAAAAGGCCAATAAGGTGAAAAGGGCGTTGCTTAAGAACCCCTTAAAACAGATTAAGGCAATCAGGAGTGTTATCACGCATTATCATAAGAACGCCAAGTATTCTGTTTGGGAACACTTGGAGCTCTATGAGCAAATGATGGAGACTTTCCATTTGAAGGACAGCAGTAGCTGCATCCAGTACATCAAATGGACATTCTCCCCTGAATACTCCAGTTTCTTTGCGGGGCTGGAGGACCAAAACCATTCAAGATGGTCCACATATAGGACGGCCATCTTGAAACATTTTTCTGTACATAGAAATCCCCAAGAGGCTCGCAAGGCAGCCTACAATTTGCAATGTGGGGAGGATCAGGCCCAACAAGAATTTGTGCAAGTATTGAAGCGTGCCTTTGCACAGACCACCAGAAGGGTGCGCATGGACAGCAGAGGATTCATCAACACATTTTTCCATGCTCGTCCCAAGTACATAATGACCCAGCTCGTGAGAGATTTTCACGAGAAAAGATCTTTAGACTGGGTCATTAAGCAAGCCACCCGGATCTATGAGGTGCAGAAGCCCATAGAAAATAAAAGTAATGCGCAGAAAAACCCCAAAACCAACAGCACCCCTGCTGCTGCCAAGGTGGCAGAGGTAAAGGTTGCCCCCGTTTTAGATTTGGAGATGGGGGGGCCTAAAAACCTGCCTGCACCAAATAATTCACAGCCCAGAAGGCCCTCGGGCCAGTCACAGACAGGGAGTCGAGGAGGTAGTCCCACAAATAGGGTCCCCCGCTCCCCTGACTATGTAAGTTCCCGCTACAAGGGAAACCGACCAATCCTGGGTTATGTGTGGACTCCTCCAGCCCAAGGGGGGGATCCAGCCAAGCACCTGACCCAGGGAACTTCCCTCCTAACTTCCCACAGGAGGGCAGAAATTCCCCAAACACTGGGCATAACTTTTTTCCCAGGTATCCACAAGGTTTCCAACCCCAAAACCATCCATCCTTCTTTCCCCAATTCCCTGAGCCCAGACAACCTAATCCGGGAGAGGGGAGGTCAAGGGTGGAGGGGTACCCAAATCTTCCCAATCTGGGGTATTACCAGAGAAGGGATAGCTACCCTTCCCGGGATCAGCCCAGGGGAGAAAATAGAGCCCCGTATCAGCCTGAGCGGGTTTCACAACTTGAGCGCCAGGTCCAAAATATGGCACGGGATCTGGGTCACATACTGAGGGCTCAACAGAACCCTCAGATGAGCATGCCACCGCAGAATGCCCCAAACTCTGGACCTGGTGCTCCAGAACAATGACGGGGGCAGCACCCCGATAACCCACCGGTTCCCAGGGAGGAGACACAAGGGGAAGGGGGGTGTAAAGCCTTGGACGAAGCTTCCTTCCCAACTTGTAAACAGCCCCTGGAAAACCAGGAACCGGAAACAAAATCTCCTACCCCTGAAAGTCTGCCACCCAAGGAGCAAAGAGGAGGTAGGAGAAACAAAGGACCCAAACAGACCCACTTTGTGGAGGAGGTACAGGTCTTCCAATTTGAGGGAGAGGGATCCTCAGAAGATCCTGGGAATAGGATCTTCTCCTTCAGAGATGGGGGAACTCCTCCCAAGGAAAAATGGGTCCCAAGAGATCTAATCCAGACTGGGTAGATGTGGGGATTGAGCTGTCACTGCCCATCATTCTATCCCAGAACCAACAAAACCAAAAACCCCTGGTTCAAACCGATCCTGGTGACTGCCTCCCAAAAGGCAGGGGCGGCCCAGAACCGGAACCAGGGGCACCTAAAACCGAATCAACAGACTGGGTAGATGTGGGGACTGAGCTGTCGCCGCCCACCATTCTATCCCAGAACCAACAATACCTAAATCCCTTGGGTCAAACCCATCCTGATGACTGCCTCCAAAAAGGGGGTGGGGGGCGGCCCAGAACCCAAAACCATTTCCAGTTGCCAACTTTTTCTTCCAGATTCCCCAGGCTCTCCACAGAATTCTGCCCAAATCTCTTCGCTAGCAATGTCCAAAATCAGAAAATTAGCCCACCAGTTGTCCAAAAATGTGCATTATCTGTGCCCCCTTGAGGAGAAGGAGGAAAGATACTACGCCCTGGTACAAGTACAGGGGCAGGGTACAATCTTGGCACTGGTGGACACTGGATCCCAAGCTACCCTTCTGTCCAAAAGGGCCTTTGATGAACTAAAGGCAGGAAGGTGGAGAATTACCGTATTCCTCTCACCTCTCTTCCTGGACAACTGCAGAATTTTGACGGGAAGGAAATTCCTGTCAAGGGGTACGCAGATTTGGACATCAAAATTGGGCGACACAAGGTGAAACACCCGGTCATAGTAGTGACTCCAGAGGGCACCCCTTGTTTACTAGGGAACGACCTCCTGAGAAGGTTGTCACCCCTAATAGATTGCGTGAACAAGGTCCTCGGGACCCATACTAGCCGACCAATAGAATTAAAACAGAGTGTCAACCATGTTAGTTTAAATGGCACCTGCAACATGGTTGAACAAAAATCTGACCAAGTAGAATTTCACTTCCAGAACAACCAAATTCCAGACGTGAAATTAATAACAGTAGGACAACAGACTGGTGATGGGGGGTCCTCTCTATTTCTGAAAATCAACCTTCCTTCCAGTTTAAGGTGGTATTCCACACTGGAAGGAAACACTCTGAAATTCTTGACCAATCCACAATCAGGCACTCCCACTCCTATAGTCCAGAAAGATGTGAAATCAGCTCAGAGCCTGGATGATATTCAGCAAATTGGAGAGCAGTTGTTCATCCCTGTTCAGTTAAATGATGGAAAGGACTCTGTTCTCGCTCGAGTGTGTGTGAACAACGGTAAGAGCTTCATAAGCAAAGCCATGTTCCGCCAACTACCAAAAGATCCAGCCATTCCCACATTCAAACTGATAGACAAATGGGAAATGGACCTGGAAGCACCCAATTCCAAACATCTCCTGCCAAGCAGGTGTATGCTCAAAATCTCCATTGGCAACAAGAGCATAGTCCTTAATAAATGGGTTGTGCGAGACGTCACTGCCGCCTTTTACTTAGGCAGTGACATTCTCAAAAGCTTTGCCATTATTTTGGACCTAATAAACTTCAAAGCTTGGTCCCGATTAGCGGATAATCCCATGGGCTTTGATGATTCAGAAAAAGCATTTAGGTCAGCTCAATTGCTACTTTATGCAGTTGAAATTCAGAGTAAAGAGGAAGTCACCATCCCAGAAAGGACCCGACAGTTCTCCCTGGAAGTGAAAGTTAAAAGAGGACAAAAATTGAAAAACCCTGATGCTTATATTCATCTAAATGGATCTCTCCAACAGCAAGGGTTTGGGGTAAACCCAACACCATTAGTCAACATAGAACATGACACCATTCCAATAGAGGTGGATAACAGCGACTTAAAGAGTAGTACTCTAGCCGCAGGCACCATTATTGGAATGGCGGTTGATGACTGACATTTCTCGATTGATTTAGGAAATGAACTGTTAGGAGAAATCCCCAAGGACTGTTTTGACAGTGACAGTGAGGACAATACAACACCAGACAGGATTTTCACCCGGCATGGGGGGAACTTCCTGGTGTACACTTCTTGCCCTTATGATAAGGAAGATGTGACTTGTGACTTCAGGAGGGATAAGGTGATTTTCCAGGTCCATGAGGGCTGCCTTTCCCACCTGAAGCCCCCAGTCCAAATCAGCACTCTGACCAGGGACTTCTCCACCCAGCTGGAGGAGGCCGCTGAGATAGCAAAACCAGAAGTCTTTCCAGGCTTCAGGCAGATGTTGGAAGAGAGAGTCAACCTGGCTGATGCCTGCGTGACTCTGGAACAGAAGCAAAAGTTGAAACAAGTTTTCTTGGATTTCCAAGATCTCTTTGCGGTAGACTTATATGACTGTGGTCGCACCGACATCCACACAACAACAATTCCCACAGACCCTGGCATGACTCCAGTGTTTGTGAAGCAATATCGCTTGCCTCTCGCATCCATGGAGTCCCTTACTGAAATAATTAGGAACCTTGAGTCCCGGGGAATAATCCGTCCAGTCCACAGCACTTTCAATAATCCGGTGTTGGGAATATTGAAGCCGAACGGCCAGTGGAGACTCTGCGCCGACCTTAGGGAGCTCAACAAACGGGTCCATACTTCCCGATGGCCTCTGCCCTACATTGACCAAGGGCTGGCCCAGATCCAGGGGTCACAGGTATTCACTGCAATAGACCTGACCAATGGATACTGGACCGTGCCTGTCAGTAGGGAGGACCGATACAAACTGGCTTTTACCTTTGGGGGCCAGCAGTACACATGGACCCGGACTCCCTTCGGATACCTCAACTCCGGCAATGAATTCAATATTTTCCTACATAAGGCCATGCCCGACCTGGGTGCGAGGGGTAACCTGGCTTATGTAGATGATGTCCTCATCAAAAGTTCATCTGTGGAAGAACACATAGCGGAGATCCGTTACGTTCTGACACAATTGAGGGCCGCCGGAGCAAAACTTTCCTTTCAGAAAGCACAGTGGTGTAGAACCCGATTACTCCTCAGGGTCTCTGTCCCCAAGAAAAGAAAGTGGAAGCACTCCAGAAACTGAAGGATCCCACAACTCTGCGGGAACTAAGGAGCCTCCTTGGACTGACTAATTACAGCAGAAAGTTCATTGAGGGCTGCGGAGAGATTACTAGACCCCTGGTTCATCTCCTGAAGGGGGGGGTCAAGTGGGAATGGGGTCCGGAACAAGCCGAGGCAGTAAGACA
Organism: Ambystoma mexicanum; assembly: GCF_040938575.1. Classification (NCBI taxonomy): domain Eukaryota; kingdom Metazoa; phylum Chordata; class Amphibia; order Caudata; family Ambystomatidae; genus Ambystoma; species Ambystoma mexicanum. The sequence goes on along the minus strand of NC_090922.1, from coordinate 1,383,920,328 downwards.
ACTCAAAAGAAGCCTCTCACAAGCGCCTTGCCTAGCTTACCCTGTCAGAAACAAGGAGTTCTTCCTGGAGACAGGGTTCTCTAATACTTGCTTGACGGCAGTATTATACCAAAAGCATGACAAGGTGAATAACGTAATCTCCTATGCGAGCAAAACTTTATCCTCTGTGGAGGAAAAATTCAACGATTGTGAGAAGGCACTCCTGGCAAAGGTGTGGGCATTGAAGAATTACCGCCCGTTTATCCAGGGGGAAGACATCATAGTGGAGACTCCACACCAGCCTCTGCAATATCTCCAAAATGACAGAATCCGGGCTGGGAATGTGAGTAATTCCCGAATTACTTCCTGGATTCTGTCAATGCAAGGCTTTCCTGTGGAGGTCCGATATGGCCAAAACAAGAAGAGTCCCCTCGCGCAAGGTCTGGCTGACTTGCATGATTGTGCCAGAGAAAACTGTCTCGAGGAAAAGAAGACAAGTGTGAGGGAATGCCCACTGTCTATGTGGATGGATGCTCTTACCATGTTGACAACAACGGGGAAAAAGAACTGATGGCCGGCGTAGGGAACGTATGGGTGAATGAGTCCCCAGAACCCTCCGCTGGATACAAAATTGGTCCTCAAAGTCGTCAGGTGGCAGAGTTGATGGCTGTGCATCAGGCCATCCTCACTGCTGTCCAACATCAACTCCACGAACTGGTCATAATCACAAATTCGGATTATGTACGGAACGGGTTTGTGGAGCACCTGGTTAATTGGAAAACCAGAGGCATGTTATGTGCTAATAACAAACCCCTGAAACATGGGAAGTTAATCCAAAATATTGATGATCTGATCACATCGAATGGGATGACTATCTACTGGAAAAAGATCAAGGGTCATTCCAAAGTAGAGTTACCAGACAAAACTGGAAATGGCTTAGCTGATCAGCTGGCCAAAACTGGGGCCATCCAAGGGGATCTAATAGAAATAGAGTCCCTGTTGGGGAAAATCCAGGTCACGGCTATCACTAGGTCCCAGACAAATGCTCACAATGATCTTTCAACTGCACAATGGAGTAAGGAGACTCCTGATGCTGATTTGATTACAGCTCAGCAAGGGGATCCAATAATTGGTAAGTTTTACCAACACATTGAAGACCCTGAGAACTTTCCCCTGACGGATACCGATTACATTGGGAAAGAGGACCTAAGAGTGTTGATGAAATGTCCAAAAAGGTTCCAAATCCAAGACAGTTTGTTGGTAAGGAAATCCCAAGCTGGCCATGATCAGTGGGTGGTCCCTACCTCATTCCGAAGACTGATGTTAAGTCACGCCCATGATGCAGCCACCGCCGGTCATAGGGGGTTTCACACAACACTGGAAATCTTAAGAGAGGTTGCATACTGGCCACATGTGGGGCAGGACCTCGACCAATACTTGAAGGGGTGTCTTGTGTGTGCACAATTTCAGCCATCATCCCTCACACACCGTGCGCCTCTCCAAAAGAGGTGGATGACACTGCCATGGTCAGATTTGCAAATCGACTTTGTAGGCCCTGTGATTCGCACGTCTAGAGGAACCAAGCACATGTTGACAGTTACATGCTTGTTTACCAAGTGGGTGGAATGTCTCCCTGCCCCAAACTGCTAGGCGGAAACGGCAGCTGCCCTGATGATTAACCACATCTTTTCCTGTTTTGGTCTACCTCAAAAGATTGAGTCAGACAGAGGTAGCCATTTCACCAGCGAGATGTGGGAGATACTAGGGGTCAAAAGGAAGCTACATATTGCTTACCGGCCAGCTTCTTCTGGAACAGTAGAGAGATACAACCGAACCATTGTGAGCATATTAAAAATGTTTTTGGCAGATTCTGGGCCAAGTTGGGATATCCGATTACCTCTGGTCATAATGGCCATCAGATCTACCCCTTCATCTGCTACTAAAATGTCACCATTTGAGTTGATGACCGGACGTAAGATGGTGCTTCCCCAGCATTTGCTCTACAGGACCCAAGAGCAGACACGGATAAATGCCTCCACAACTCATGAGTATGTGAAGAATTTAAGGAAACACCTTCAGCATGCATTTGCCTATGCTCAGCAGAATCTAGAAAGATCAGCTGATAGCATGAAAACCCACTACGACCTGAAGACCACCAGGAAGGAATATACTGTGGGAGACCGGGTCTATCTATACAATTTCCAAAGGAACCTGGCCAAACAGCGAACATGTTTGCCTACGTGGAAGGGACCATTTGAAATTATAGACAAAATCTCCCCTGTAGCCTATAAGATCCGCATCCCCAAAGGTAGTCTGGCAGAAGGGGAAGACAAGTGGGTCGATATAAATCAGCTAAAGTGTTGCCATCCCAGGCACACTCTGCAGCAACTGGAGGAGTCCTCTGCAATACCAGAGGGGACCGCTCTAGATTAATTCAGTTCCCTTCCTAAAATATCCCATGTATATAGTCTCTAAAATATTATGATTCTTGTAAAAATGGTTCCTGTTATATCTTGTTTTTTAAAAAATATGACTGAAAAATGTAACCGGATGTATAAAATGTATGTGTTCGCCACACCATTAATAGTTGTGGAAAAAGGTCTAGGAATGTGTATTGCCGCTTTGCTGAGAAAGAAAACCCGGAGACTGACCACGGAAGGCGACCTGGGGACCGGGAGCAAAGATCCGAGGGGCCCGGGGTACTGCCCAATCCTCCCATCAGGACCAGCAAGGAGAACTGATTGATCGACTGGAGGGAGGAAAAGATGCTGAACTGTGCCATCTACAGAATTGGAAGAAGATGAGGTGAACATCCCAGATCTTGTGAGTTCCATCAGTGAAAGATCAGAATGGCCATCGCAAGAGGGGGGGCTTGTGGGATGTTTTTACCCATGCATCCAAGCCCTACCATAAAACGGTGCATTACTTGCATTGAAAACATCATGATGGCCAGAACTCACCAGAGAGTGCACAGGGAAAACATGAAGAATAGGCTGCCACCCATTTTTGCCTATGTTGTGAGCACAGGAGGGCACTGCCTAAAACCACCATTGGGCTACACACACAGTAGCCTGAAACCATTGGGAATGGCAATGCTGATTGCCAAAAGCAACCCAGAACTGTGGGGAATTCATTTTCTTAATTTCAAAAATGGATGCAATACTGGTGCTCACCAATATCAGAAAGCCGGTGTTTTAAAACCACCAGACTTGTGTGTAAAACTGAACAAATGAACCCAAACCAGGCCAAGGAAAGACTTGCTAAGAGGTGGATACAATGTAAAACTATATTCTGAAATGACTTGAAGGAAGTAATTATTTAATGTATATATAAAAAATAGCTGGCGATGTCAGCAGCTTAAGTGAATTTGGGTTTAAAGCCACTAAAATCGAAATGTTTACAATAAATGAGTGATCTACTTGTGAGTGTCACATAGGTTGCAATTGCTTAAATGTCATAGTTTTGAACTTAGAATCAGTGTTCTAGCTGCATGTGTAAAAATTGTCAGTGTGATCTGAATGTAGAAAACTGGGAACTAAAGTGACATTGAGCTGAATTCTGCCTGACAACTACCCCCGACAGGAGTTGAACTGGCTCAACAACTCTTCCCAGGCCTGGCAGCATCCTACTGCCCCTGCCAAAAGGAGATGATACCTCTCTGATTTAATTAGGGGAGTGGCACCTGGGGACTACAGGAAACTAAACAAAGCACTGTCACTGGCTCAGGTAAATGTTATATTGGGGGGGGCGTAAAGTTGCTTCCTATTGGGAGAAACTGGGAGGGGCAGTGCCTGTGAGAGCCAGCTGAGCTTGGGGGAAGTGGATAAACCAGTTATTCCACCATGTGATGTGGGAATCCACACCCCTTTGGGCCAGGGCATAATTTTAAAAAGATGGATAACTCATAGTGCAGACTTGTCAAAAGTATATAAATAATAACATCATTCTTGTGATGTTTCCATTCACATTTTAAGAGGAGTTAGGACCCTGTGGTAGGTTCTTGGGGATAGTAGTGGAAAAAAAAGTTGTTACTCCAAATGTATGCATGTTAAAAATCTGACACTTTATCATCTGAAACCCATATCCCTGGGGCACATCTGTGCAAAATCTGGAAAGGTTTAGAGGTCGTTATCTGAATTCTGTCATTAGTGAACACGACATTGTACAAAGACAGGGATCGGAAGGTTTGGTACTGCAGAAAATATGTTAACTGGACCTATGATATTAGAAAAATGGTACATAGATAAATATGTATTTGGGTCAGAAGTAGATTTGTGTGCAATTTGACAAGGGGAGGTTCCTCTGACCATAAAACCTACAGCATCACTCTGACACTCCTTTTCTCTCCCCCTATCAAGGGAGAGAGGAAAGCTTGGCCAATGATAAGTGAGAGGGGCAGGCTTAGCTAGGCCCAGGCACCCACCCATTTTCAAAACACATAAAAGGAACATTGAAACCCAGGTAGAGAGATTCACTTTCCACTTTCTTGCGGGAAGCTTTGCCGGGAGACTTCAGACTTCACATCCAGAGATCCAGACTTCAAATCCATCAATTTCCAGAGACCAGAAATTGACTCCAGAATTTGTAGCAGAGAGGCCTGAATCCACAAGCTGAATCCTCTTCAGCAGGCCTCAAAACCAACCAAACTAGTCAACAGCTGGGCGAGCTGTTTGAATTCTTTGCCAAGAACTTTTGCAAGAACGTGTAGCAGTATCCAGAAAGCAGTGCTGTATCCGGAACCAGAGAGAACCAGAGACCAGATCGCTGTGAAGAACTGCTAGCAGAAGTCCAGCCAATCCTGACCCGATCGGTGACGATGTTGCATTCCTGTCCAAAATCTAGTGTGAGTACCCAGCTAGCACTGTGCCAAAACCAATCTCTTAGTTTAAAATAATCTAATCCAAACTATTTTAGCTTATTAGAACTGCCTCCTAGAATCGTGTCATTCTGTCATCTTTAAAAACTGAAAACTATCATCTGTCATTCTGAGCTTTAAAATTTCAAATCCGAAAAACTACCTTTACTAAATCGGCCGTATCTCCGGAACCGTTTATGCTAGGAGCGCATCTTAAAGCTAAGATTCTAAGCTTTCCAACAAGCCTAGAACCGACTTCCTATTCCTTATTGTGCCTCTGTAATTGTGCTCAACGCACGCGACTACATTTGCCGCGATTTGACATTTTGCTTAATTTCAGCCACGTGTAAAAATATTTGTCCTTGCTTTCCTTGCTGAAATTCGTGTACAACCTGACAATCATTCATAGAGCATTGCTAAAGTGATTCTGAACTAATATAAAGTAGCCATCACCTACCCTGAACCTCCTAGAGGGAATTAAAAGCAATTTTAGCACATTTTACAATTCATTGTTATTACATTCTAAGCATTTTGGGCCTGTGTTTAAAACTCCCACCTGTTTCCTCTAAGCTTGCTAGGGGGGAACTGAATTATATTTGATTGCATTCCTGAGAACTGTGTGCTTTCCTCCAATCTCTTTACCTTGCATAGAAGGGGGGGTGAATTGTCAAAGAAAAGTGATTACACTGTCTTTTGTTGAAGTCATATCAAGTTTATTTTCTGTACTGCTTTTCATTCATCATTGCATTGTCCTTGAAGCCATAAAAGCATTCTCAGCTACTTCATCCTCTCTATATCACTTCTAAGCCATCAAAAAGAGTGTACCACTGTATCATTATCCATTGTTGATCACTATCATCTTCACAAGTCTGCTATTAAATATTAATTTACTATAAAAGTGTGATAGATATATATTGTTTAATTTTCAAATAAACCTTTTAATTTGCAAAACAAACCTACTTCTTGGCTCAGTGGGGTCAGGGGGATTCTAAGAGAGGGGCGTTATATAAGGTTTATATAAGGGTAGTCACCCAGAGTAACGAACTGGACATAAAAATATATCAATAAGGGTTTCCCTCAGCATCCCAGACTAGGCATTGACTTAGCTGTAGTGTTGAATTTAAGTTGCTTACAGAACCATATTTTGTTATTGGCTGGCTTTCAATGCAAACATTCTCAGCATCATCTCCAATTGGCAAGACCTACATATGTTTGCAATTCGGAATATCCCTCCAATAAACTGTATCATTTTATTTGATTGCTTGACACAGTTTTTAATCCCATTGAACGAAAATGAGAAAGCCCAATCAAAGTAATTGTAGACATGTGTCGTCTTTGCAATCTCATCTTTAACAAGGGCAATGTTCTCTACGGCTTTCTCTCATTGCCAGTTTGAAATACCACCACTGCGGATTTCAGCACATTAATTTCCAAATCCACGTTGTTTAGAATCTCTATTTCAGTTTTGATAAGCAATTGAAGTGCTCCAGGGGTTGTGACTTATAAAACGATATCATCTGCATAATCCAAAACCAGTATTTGTAGGTTCTCTAAATGAGAGTGTCAGATTTTAACTAATTAGTATATCTTATATAGAGCAAAACGTAAATGTAAAATGAATATGTGCCAAAATGCAGCCTTGCCTCACACCAGTTTCTATAGGGTACCATGATGTTGAACAACCTACCATGATCTGCAATGAGGATAAAGATGGCCTCATTCAAAGACTGTATAACTCTAAAAACTCATAGGTTTATTAGTAGCTTGAAAAATCATTTATTTGTGTCCTCAAAGTTAGTTTTACTGTATATTCCAAAGGCGTCTTTACAGCCAGCCAAAGAATCAGAGCTATGTAACTTTCTCAATTATTTTTATTTTCTTCGGTATTCCATGTTTAATGATTTAAGGGATTGGGAAAAAAATCAGGGTTTCTCAAGATTTTGCCAACTGGAAGGGGGTTTTTAAGTCACCAAGCTAAAAGGAATTCAGTATGGCATTGATTTATATTTTAAGTACATGAGCTGTGCAGGGAAAATGGTAGTAGTTTAGGAGGAAGAGAATTTGACTGAATGGAAAGAAATGTGTTCTTACTCTGCACTAAATTAGGACTTGCCCAGTCTAGAGTAGGGCAGATTTGAAAATCACAGAAATAGAAACAAATCCTCACAACATTGTCTGACCAATGAACAGGGAGAGCATTGCAGGGGTAAAACCCCCTGAGCAGAATCAAATACAAACATTGCCCTTTCTGGTACAAAACTGTGTTAGACCAAGATGAGGGGACAATACCCTTCTAGTAGATCCAACGGTCTTCTTGTATCTGGACTGTCAGGGCTTCCATCAGAAAATTGAGATCTTCTAAAATCAGGAGGCTATTGAGTCTAAGGACAGTTATGGATAAGAAGTATTTAGTACTTCCAAAAACTATTTGACAGGTCTGGGAGAGTGATGACATAAAGGTTTTGCTAAATGAGGGTCAAATTAAAACACCAAACTTCAGAAACTATATCCCAAATTAGATGAGAATGTTAGCCTGTCAAGTTAATTTTAATGTTGAGACCACCCACCATCAGAAGTCAGATCTAGCAACTCTTTGAATTGTGTAACTATTTGCAACAATGGAGGCTAAAATAGCACAACTATAATCCAAAGGCCATTTCTACATTATAAATTGTACGCCTACTTGGTTGCCACTTATGAGATTCACTCATTGGGATGGATTAGCCACTTCAGACCCTGCATTTATCAATGCAAAACTCAAAATGAACCCTGGAGAATATGGGCTGGATTGCATTTTTGAACTTCAGAAACTCCAGTGCAGGTAGAAGTGTTACAGCAAGTAGAGATGTTACACAGTCTGGTTTTCTGCATGACCTGTGAGAGGATACATCCTTTCCATGTGTGGGTGGAAACTAAGGGGAACAAAACTCTTTTACATTTCTACAAAATCAGCCCTCGTCCCTTACATTTTTATATCCCGAGTATCAATCCTGATGTTGGATGAAGGGCCCTTTTATTTTTAACCAGTCCCTCATGGGAATTTGAACAGCCATCCTACAGGTTATGCATTGGTATCATAGCTGGATGCGCTGGGATGCTGAGAAATCTTTGCCTCCGTTTATTTCACCTTCCTGCTTGGGACATAAGGTTTATTCCAGAGTCATCGCACAGCTATGCACCCACATGATTTAGCGGTACCCGTCAGTGGAAGAATAACTTTCCACACATTTTCTGCATACCATGTGTGTGTTATTGGGGTGACAATGGTCTTTGGCATGTCCCTTAAGAGTTACAAAATGGTGAGTGTTTAGAGAGGATAGGGTACACTAAGCTGCACGCTTTGGTGAACAATGACTGAAAGCAATGCTGATTGTAAGATGAATTTTCTTTCACTGTTTCTTTAATTCTTGATAGTACCGGTAAAAAACACAGAGCCTGATTCACACAGTATTTTCCTATGGGATTGCACCATTATAAAACACTTCTGTGAATCAGGCCCACAGTGTCTTAGGGTGGGTTGGGGAGAGGCAGGAAGCCAAGTAGGGGATTTGTATTATGGCAGAGAGGGTCAGTGCGGTGGTGCAGTGCGGGGGTGCAGTGGTCGAGGGTGAACTTTAGGGACATAGTGGTACTATTTGTTTGTACACACTGTCCAATGGTAGGAGCAAACAGAATGTATGTTTGCATGCAATGTAATATGTTTATTTCGTGCCACCTGTCTGTAACAGGTGCAGAGGGAGCCATCATTGTTGTTGCTAAACATTGCAGCACCACTGGACACAATTAAGTTCACCCACTCTTCTGCCTGCAACAGGTTCAGAATGATGTCTGAATGCACAGCCCCCGTCTGGTTTAGAAGCCATGTGAGGGAGGGATGAAGAGGGACAGATGCCACTTATAAGGAAAGGGGGCATGCAAGCCAGACAGAGAAAACCATCACTGGGAGCCAAGGTAAGTGTACAATACAAAAATAAAGATGTGTATGTGTGCATGTGTGTTAGGGATATGTGTGTATGTGTGGTGGAAGCCAAGGTTTCAGTGAGTCTGTGGGTGTATGCTGAGGTAAATATATGTATCAGTTGGAATGTAGGTGCACACATATGTGAATGCACAAGGAGTGTGTGTCAGGTTTCAAAATAAAAGAAATGTCCAATCGAGGTTCTATAGCAATACAGGAATTTAATCAAACTACCGAATCAGGCAAACTAATAATCAAAAACTAACAACCCTCTTCTCTGTAATAAAATACACACACAAGATGCAGATTTTGTTCTCAGTTATGCAAGTAATTGTATTTGCAGCAAGCTTTAAGTATAGGGTTTTTTTAAAGGTAAGGAGTGGGGTCTTCATTGTCTCTAGGGACCATAGAACAAGGCAAAGGGGATAGACCCAATGCAGTTACCTTCATATCTTCTGTCTGTGGCACAACAGCATCAAGATGTGATTTTTCTGATGCATCAAATTGGTGTCAATGTAGTTGAGCTATTGTGACAAGATTTAGCAGCACAGTACAATTCAATAGACAGCCATGGCACTTGGCTTGAAGAAGCTTGGAAAATATTGCTGTAGTGCATTGAGCCGGTGTCCAGGGTCTCCTAGCAAAGGTGGGTCCTTCCTTTGCACTTCCCAGCCAGGAAGGTTGCCAGAGACACTTGCATAGTTTGACATTTAAGCAGGTGAAATCCTGTGTACCACATTCCAAGCAGCAGGCGGGCTTTGCCAACAGCAGATTCTTGGTGCGCTGTGAGCCATTTTTCAAAGCCAAGATCGTTGCCAGAGACACTTCCAGGGATGCTATGTTTTTAATGTTAAATATTTCATACATATACTGGGTGTATCTGTATTCTTTATACACGTGCATTTTATGTCTTTAAATTGTGTTTTTCAATCAATATTATTTGTTTTAGTACCTCAAAAAAGTCTACTTTTATACCAAATTGCCTTGCAGAAGCATGGTTTTGTGAAACATGTTGGGAAAAGGAAGCTGTGAGGGCTGCAATAGACACACAGGAGATTTTGAGGATTATACATTGAATATGGTATTACAGTGTGAGGCAATTAGTAATGTTGATTATCAATCGTGAAGTAACTAAATGGGACAATCCCAGCTTTGAAACCTGAAGTCACACATCTTCTGGCACTGCCTCTGATTTTATTTTATTACACACTCCCTATCTCATATCTTTGCCCATCTCTCGCTCTCTGTTTACCATCTCCTTCATGCAATGCGGACTGGCAATTCTTGCCCACCTTATTGTTGCTGCGCCTCGTGCTCTGAAGCAATGCATTGTTTGTAAAAGTGTGTTATCTGTAGATACACTAATAACATTTCTTTGAATATAGTGAACTTTATGGCTAACGAATTGTCAAATGTCATTCACATGAGCAGAAATATATTTGATGTGTGTTTGAAATTGTTTGCCGTGATTTTCGGAGCTTTCATAATTCATCTCATGTTAGCCCCAAGCATGCGGCCCAGATGGCATCTACCAACTGCCTTAATAGAATGGGATCATGTATATTAGCACAACACAATCCTTATTGATCTCCTCTCAACCAATCAGAACGTTTAGAGTGTTTAGAGTGCATTCAATGGGCCTCCTCATGAGTTGGGTGGTTACTGCTGGGATACCGCCTGGGCAAATAGCGATACCGCCAATCGGTCTGCTGTATTACCGCCAGATCACGGGTATGGCGGTAGCAGTAACTCCACATTCCCCATTGGGTACGTTGGACCCAATGGGGCATTTTTGGTGCAATTACTGTGCGCTAATACTGACGAAAGTAATTGCGCTGAAAATTGCCATTTTGCTGCAGGACTCGTGATAAGACCAGCCCTTACATGCAGCAGTAATCCCATTACTGCTACATTTAAGGGCTACCGCCCAACTCGTAATGAGGGCCAGTACATTCTGTTTTCAAAAGTAGAAAAGGACACAAATGCAATTTCCAGATAAGATTATTTTTACATCACACCACCACTGGCTGGCCTCTTTTTGCCGTAAAACCCAGAGGAGAAAGCTACAAAAAAGGGAAAATGCTTTCTCATACTTGTAGGGAAAGTGTTTATATTTTCATTACACCAAATTGTAATTAAAATGCTTAACTTATGAACACACCCATGTTATTTAAATACTACAAAACAAGACCACATTTCATTTACTAACTCACTTTGTTTATTTACTTTACTAACTCTTACATTAACTTGTTTACTTCACTACCAAAACATTAATTTCTGCTACCAACATGTGCTAATAGCTTTTTAGACCTTGGGAGAGGTCATTATCGTGGGATAATCACACTTGCCCAATTTATGACCCAAGGTGGTAACTTGGTGGTGGGTCATTAACCCACAATACCGAACCCTCTCTCACTCTATAGGGCTATAATATTAGACTTTTAAACGGACACTATAATGCGTGGACACCTGACGAATTAGACAATGTGCACTTATGGAAATGCGCCCCCAAAATGTACCCTCAAATGCACTCCTTTGGGAAGGAGTTTTAGAATGACTGCTTCCCACTGTGCCACAACCTATTCAAAGTAACACAGACACATTGATGCCTGTAAACCGGACCTTGTTCAGCTGCGGTCACACAGCTGCAGTCTCGGGAGGATAGCTCAGGGGCAACGTGCTCACCTCGGAAGCCAGACGACACGAAGCAACACAGGTGCGATCCCCGGGTCCGTGCTTAGAATCCTCTGGGTATTAAGCGCTTTATAAATAACCAATTACAATTACCCTGACTTTATTGTGTCACTGCATTGCACTATACATAAGATAACTGATATTAATATGTCTATATTTTGCCATCTTTCTCACACATCTCAAGAGAGGAAGAAAGAAAGAGAGAGAGAGAGAATCAGAGATAGTGATAGAAGAAAGAAAGAGAGAAAGAGTGAGAGAGAGAGACCTAAATAAATGTCATTACCAAGTGTATTGTCTACTGTGTACTGTGCTGATACAATGTGGCCCTGTATGTCCCTTTAAACACTAGGTAGCCTCATCTTAACAATGTCTGGTTTCTGGTCATTAATCTATGTTTGTTACTTTGTAAACGATGCAGCGCAGTAGCAAAGATTCATTCTAAATTGACTCCCCAAATCCGCTAATAGGAGTGCATTTGTGCATTAATTGTGGGGGCCACTTTACATATTGACGTGTGGTCTAATGCTGTTCTTCAAGGCGCCATACATGTTTACTTTAATGTTTTTGATACAACGTGGTGCATGTACCAAATCCTAAAAACTGAGAAACATCAGTCTACCTGCCAGGGTCATATGCTCCACATGCCATGCATGTTGCAGCCTGACCATTCCCGCGGACCTGTTTTTGCTGCTCGCAGGCGGAGTAATTCACTGTCTTCCAAGAAGTGGTCCTGGGAGATGGGAGAAGTTGGGGAAAGAGGCAAGTTGTGGTTTGTTGAATTACCTGGATCCCTGGCTCCCAATGCACCCTTCTCTAGGCACTTGGCTGAGATCCTCAACTCGTTGCTCTTTACCTTAAAAGGGAACCGTGGCATCGTGCAAGGACGACATTACAGGAGTCATTTAAGTCCAGAGGTTAAAAAGAGGACGATGAAAAACACAATAGCCAAAGCCGGAGTCCCACAGCACACGCTGGCCCCTCTCCGACATATGGCAGCGCTCACGTCTCGTGAAGCCGAGTGTGCTTAAACAGTTACTATCAAAACGAGCATGCCAGAAAAATTATTTCTGTTCCTTTGAAAAATAAATGGTTGTGCAAGAATTGTGTTATTCAATAAGTGTGCCTGAAAATACTTCCTGCACTGTTTATTTTATTTCTCCAGTGTGCGATTCTTCATTCCAAGCTAGGAACGCTCTGGAGCATGCAATCTCTCGTTAAAAGAAGAAAAAAAAAGTTGATATTAAATGATTATCCATTACGAAATGTTCTGCGGGGCGCTTTGAGGGAACCGCGGCTTGCAACAAGGCATGTAATGTCGAATTTACGTCAAGTTTATCTTGGCAGCATGTTGACAGAAAATGTGTATTTTCTTTGCACGAGGTTCAAGACTCGGCCTTCTATGTTTCTTGTTTGATGTTCCGGCTGTCCTGATAGTGCGTCCATTTTGGTAATAAACGGCTTTGTTGTGGGTTCAGTCCCCGCAGCAGATGGTTCCGCCGGGGCCCATAATGCCTCAGTGAAGTCATACGTATACTTAAATACCAGCATTTGATGACGAGGAAGTGAGCAAATAGAGGCTCAAAGGTTAACACTTCAGAGTAATGAGAATGTTTTTATTTTTTTTGGAAAATACCCCATCGACGACAAAATGGCTGCCTGCCCGACTTCGGCAACACACTAATGGCAATTGACAGCGACTTCAAACATGCCGAGTGTATCAATATAACCTGATCACTATAGAGGACATTTTCTTCAAAGGGTAAATGTGTGTGCTGCAAATCTACGTCCAGTTTACAACATTTGCTTAACCAGGGCCCTTCCCCACTTCTTGGACCATAACCCATACTTTGTATGATATGATATGATAGGTTATTTATAATGAGCTTACGTTGCTCTTGTTGTCTTACTTCAAGGCGAGCACGTTGCCCCTAAGCTATCCTCCCATGAATTGTATGTGTCCCATACCTGCACCTTCATTATAGTGTTTATTAATTTTACTCAGAAATCATACTAATTCAAATCTACATCATAATTGTCAAACTGTAAAAAAAAAGCTAGCAACATTGTTATTTTTGTGTGGCGAACCAGCCCAATAAATCACCAATTCCTTGTTTCCACCTTATTTCCAATTAACTCCAACTTTATTTGTTAGGCCAAAGCTCCTCCAACCGAAAATGTCCTTGATCCGCCTGCCTTCACAGAAGATCCTGGACTGGAGGAGTGCCGTTCATGATGGGGAAGCTGTGCTCTCTTCCATTCCTCAAAGCCCCTCGCTGCTGGGCCTTAGAGGGAGGCTGGGTCCATGAGGAATGAAAACTCCACCTGATTCATACCAAGCTGGCTTTATAGTCTTTACAGTCCAACTAGTCGCTTGCATACCGCCTTGCGACTGCAACGGTTGCTTTTCCGAACACCTTCGTTGTCCCCTGCCGCAATTCCTTCCATGTGTGGTGGGAGGGAGGAAAAACACTGCCCTGCTGGAAATTCCTGGGAGGTTCAGTTGCGAACAGCATCGAATGCAGTCTCCAGGAACGTGCTCCTTTTTATGTCTCTGGGATCGCAAGGCGACGGATGGCTGGCCACAACTCCTTCCGGGTTTCCCTTCTTCATTTTTCATGGGCTTGTATACCCGTTTTGAAGGCTTCCCCACCTCCTTCCGGCTCTGCCCTTTGTATTTTGGCAGGTTTGTGACCCCGTTTCACAGCCTTCCACCACCTCTATTGTTTTTTCACAGGGCCGAGACACAAGTTAATCTTGTGCTTTCTTGAGGGGTGGGTTTGCCCCTCCACCTAGCCATTACTGCCATTACTCCTTCTTTTTGCACTTCGCAGTGTTATTAGTGTAAATGCCCCCTTACGTTTACACATGGCAGATGTCATTAGGAATGGATTTCTGTGGAAACTGACTACTTTGATCAGGTGCAGAATACAGGCAATTGCAGAAGCATGACTGTGGGCCTCATTATGACCCAGGCGGAAAACCATGGTGCTAATAGCACCATGGTCCATGCCGGTAACTTACCGACTCCGCCATGGAGAAAGGGGGAATACTCGCCCCATTACAAGGTTGGCGGGGCAGTAATTCCCCCTTCCTCCATGGCCCTTCCCCATTCACATTTTTGCCCCATAGGGCTCAATGGGAATGGGGAAGGCGCTAAGTACGGTACCGCAAATTGTGGTACCGTACTTAGCACCAAGGTCCCTTTGCGGGTCCCTACTTTAACGGCTGGTGTACACCAGCCGTTAAGGTCGGGTCCCGCAAAGGGACCTCGTAATCAGGCGCTAATGGGTTAACGGCACAGCAGCCTTTTTACGGCGCCGTTAACCCATTAGCGCCAGGGTCGTAATGAGGCCCTATGTCAAGTTGGCATAAACCATTTACAGCAGCATAGCATTTTCATGTTGTCACAAATGTATTGGATTACCATGGAATCAGCTTGTCTTTGGCAACTGATAAAGGATGGCAGATTCCAGAATATCTAATTCTGTAAACCTGGCATATTTGGCAGGTTGAGTGCAAAAGCTGGTGGGTGTTTTAAGTCTTTTCAGGTTCATAAATCAACTTGCCAAATCCAGCAAATAGCCTTTCAGCTCTTCTGCTTGTGGTGGTGTCTCACTTTTGTGCATCATGAGTTGCTTGGACAGCATCATGGATAGATGCCGCCACCTCAAGCCACCCACCAGCAGGGACAGCACTGCATCCCAGATGGCCTCATCGGCCAGAAGTTTTGGCTCTGTTTGGGTGGAGACATCACTGAAGGTGGGTAGTGCTGAAACGGATGGCCCTGGGACAGGAGGTTGTGCTGACCAGCACAGTGAACTGCACTGCCTCCTGTCTGAAGGCCAGTTGTGCAGCCTGCACATCCTCCTCGGTACTCGGACATCATGGGCAGGCCTGCAATGGCCTCTGCCTCCTTCTCCTCTTCCATCAACCCAGACACCGTCAATGAGGTCTCCATGCATTGGGGCCCCTGTCAGGTTATGTCACCACCCCCCACCCTGTCCCTGTGCTGCTGAGGTAGGTAAACCAGATTTATGGAACAGGGTTTCCCTGAAGATATAGTGGACAAAGCTATCCGGAGAACAGAATCACAAAGCCGTGAAGACCTTTTGACCCAGAAAACCAAGAATACTAAAACCAACTTAACACACACACTGAGATATTCTAGTCAAAGCTTTCAAGTACAGCCAATAATTCACAAAAACTGGGACCTTATCAAAGCAGACCCACAATTGAATACTCTCTTTCCATAACCACCGATGCTAGCGTTCAAAAGAGGCAGTAACTTCAGAGATAGACTAATCAAGGCGGAGAAACAAAAAAGACCCACACAAACCATCCTGAGCAAACCTAAGAATGGGACTTTCCCCTGCCTCAACTGCCAACACTGCTCAAATGTGATTAAGGGTGATCACATAAGACATGCCAATACTAGCAAGAAAATTCCACGGAAACAGTATGCTACATCTACATGCGATTAAAAAAATGTGATCTATGCGTTAAGATGCCCATGTGCTAAATACTACGTGGGTAAAACTGCTAGAAAGGCCAAAGAAAGATGGACGGAACATAAATAGAACATTAGAACCAAAAACATCAAGTCACCTGTCTACAGACATTTCTGGGACCACCATCACAGCATCACCCAAATGAGGGTAGTAACACTGGAGGTACTACACCCACTTCTGAGAGGGGGGATGTACAAAAGAGATTATCCCAAAGAGAGGTATATTGGATTCATCGTCTTGACTCACTAAATCCATTGGGAATCAATGAGGACTACTATCTGGGTCCATTTCTATAAAAAATGACATTACTTAGGTAATAGCCATCTAAATATGCCTATACCACCATACAGGCATCTCTTATATAGCAGAGGATGAGACTGACATGTCATTATTACAGATTCGAATCTTACTAGAACACACTGGTACAACAAAATATTTCCCTAGCCCTCTTGGTTCAGGAATTGGGAATTTCTTTTGTAGTAGAATTGAATGTATACATAAGCACATGGTTATATATTTCTTCTTATAATAGACTGTGAATCCAAGCCTGGAACAGCTGAAGAACAACTCATATGACTCCATGTTAAGAAATATGTGTTCCATTTGATAAATATGTTTTCCATTTTATACATCTATGTCTTAAGAACTCATGTCTAACCTCACACCATACCATCTTCTGCCCTATATTGCATGTTGTTCCTTAATATGTCACCTAGACACCTGTTATTTCGCCTACGTTCCGTAAGCTTCATGATCGATACCGTATTCATACCAATTATATACCTAATGACTTTATAGTCACTCCGTATGTGCACCATGACGTCAGACACTATTACGTTATCGCGTCTGATGTTTACACCTTCCTACTTAAGCCGCCCATAATCACGCACGCGCAGACGGTTCGCCTGAGGCCTCTGACGTAACCACAAAATCACACCATGGCGTTAACACATCATCTCTATGACGTTGTTATAGTAAACATCACAGGACAGTTCTCCATCTTCCACTCGCAGAGGCAGAAGCTTCAGTGAGTCCTCGTGAATCCTCCGAGCGCTGTTTTGACCATAGCGTCAATTTCTACAAGTAAGTCTCAATCTAGCTAGATACATGTTGCTACCCGTTCCCCGCGTGACACCTTCTGACGCAGAACCCTTGTGTTTTTGTTTTTTCCCCCAGGCGACTTACCTGGGTCGGAACGCACTTCCTTATACTATTACCGAGACTGCCATCGATCGGGGTCATTACTGCTTCTCAACTCTATGGGGCCTCCACTTTCATCCATGCCCTAAGTTTTATTACGACATCTTTGAATCCAAGGTAGGCATACACCTTTGCTTCTTGTGCTAATTTAGCCAAGTCTATCGGACACAATAATTTTACAATTCCTTTTACCTCTTTCATTATTTTACCATATAGTGACCTGTTTCCGTGGATGGACTCATTTTGTTTACTCACACGCCGAAAGACGTTATTCGTTTACTCGGATTCTATTAATTCTTTTGTGAAGATACAGTTTAAAAACACAAGGTCAGTTTTCTTTGAAGAGCAACCTTACCTATTATCACACAAGTTACATTTCTAGGCTTTAAAAGGGTTCTGTCCAAACTCTAGAGGCAGCTTTTAAAACGTGAGAGTTACATCTGAATTATGTACAAATATACATGATGTTAGCAGTACTACCTAATATCAGATTATGTGATCACTGAGTAATCAAATTGGATTAGGTATAAGGTTTTCTCATCATGTAGCTTGTCTTTGTATTATACAGGTGTTATTGCATAATTAGAATGAAAAATGATGTACCTTATTAATACGTTTTCTTGATGTTTTACTTTTGTAGTAACTGTGAACTACCTATTCTGCCCCTGACGAAGAGTGAAAGCTCGAAACGCGTTGGGCCATCCAATTAAGAATACATTTCAAGTTCTTGTGTTAAATTTGGAAATTTTCACTTATTAATGTTTTCTGTATGAACAAATGTGTCTATACTTATTGTATAGGAACAATAAAAAATAGAGTTATTACTAAATAACCACATATGGTTATACCCATATGGTTAGGCTATCTATTTCACCAACTATCTATCTGATTAGTCAGATCTCAGACAGTGTGCAGGGGACGGGAGTACCCCATCTTGGGAACACCACCTTTTTTTCCGTACATTTACCAACCCAGATGCCAAGGTTGAGATTATCTCCCCCGCACCTTGAACACCTCTAAATATTCATTAGATCCATTTTTGATCATAATATATTTAACAGTTTTTATTAATGCTTACTCAATGTAGGTGTGCATAGTGCTGTACGTTTGGTTCGCCTGTGCTGCTGAGGTGCTCACCACAATGATGGGATCCTGGAACGACTCCTCCGCAGAATTGCCATCTGAATGAGATGTTCCCCCAAGCACGAAACCCTTTGAGGAGATGAATACAACGGGGGAAGGCCCGGGTCTGGCCGGCAGGTGGAGAACTTGCCCATGGCTCCACAGCACAGGTCATACCCTCTTCTACAGCCGCTGCAACTGTGGAAAAGGGAACAAAGAACAAAGGAATAACTCATAAGGGCCAATGCATGTGTACTCTCCCCAATTGTATCAGTAGAATGCTGTCAGCATTAGTCAACAAGCAACTTCCTCCCTCACACAGGCCCATGATCGTGATTCAGTATTCAGTCCCACAACTGAAGGCAAAATTACAAGTCACAATGATGAGACATGCACAGTTGAAAAAAGCACATTGATGACTGGTCACATACAACAACATCTCATTTCACATCACAATCACAATGAAGCAGTTACCCTTAACTCTGAAACATTTGTGTACGAGTGCAATACACATAAAATATCAATATCAATACCTGAGTGTATCCTGCAGGTAGGGCCATGGAAAGGGCTCCTGGCCACATGTGTCCATAGCTCCGTTGTCACATCTCCATCCAACCAAATCTAGCAACCTGCACCCCTGACAGTCCAACATGAATGCATGCAACACGTAAATGCACGCATTGCTGAGGATCAAGCAGCAATGCTCTCGCTCCGAACACAAACAAATGTCATGATGACATGCCATGTATGCCTGGTAATTCAGTGGCCTAACAGGTCCCAATGTTTATCCGGGGAGTCCAAGGCACTAATTTCCATGAACAAAAATATATGCACTTGTGTCAATCTCTGCTGCTCATTGCAGATGATGCAATCATCATACACAATTGAACAACCCATAGCGGAGCGTGCATTAATGTACCTCACATGCCCTCAACATCTCAATCTGTCAACTGATCCTGTGAAAGGCTGGCTGTCAGCATCTCGCAGTGCATGCACACAAGTATACTTTGTCACTAAAAACTGAATGAGCTCATTTCAATACCTGTCTACTTCACAGATGTGTGCCATTAAATACTTCCAGGATCGGCATTAGGGTGCATGGCAGTTAAGAATTGTCTAACTTACATGCTGTGAAAAGCAGTAACTTGCTCAAGTCAAGCATACCTAGGCAGGACATACTCACCAGCAGCTTGGATACGCGCTTGCAGGTCAAGGACCTGGGCATGGACTGCTGGGGTGATCCTCTCCAGGATCTGGAGGTGAAGGGATGACACCTGATGGCGGCCTGCAGAGCTCACCTCCATGAGGCACCTGCCACAAGGGCCACCTTCACCTGGCTCCGGATCCTAATGTCATCCCAGCACTTCTTTACATGGTGCACTCTACGGAATGCCACACTTTTCACATTGTAATGTCCACCCAGATCATTTTGAAAGACAACGTTCCAACCTGATTTTGTAGAACGAAGAGGGCATCAAAATTTGCCAGGACCTGTTCACCCAGCATGCCAACCTCTTTAGCTGAGAAGTTGACAGCCCTCAGCCTCGCCTTGGGGCGTGCTGGTGCTGGTTGATGTTGCAGACATTGTGGCACCTGAGGCTGGTGGGGTGAAGCTGGACACACCTATAAGTACTATGCGGCTGTGGTGGTGGTATAGAGTGTGGAAGGCCTTATATGGCAGATGAGATGGACACAAATCCTGACAGGAGAGCCACAGAATAAGAGGCTATTGAGGAATATCAGGCACTCCAAGGCAGTGCTGGGGGTCAACAGCCAGTGCTACACTACCAGGCTGCAGGGGATATCGAAGTTTTGAGGCACATATGTGCATAACTCTGTAAATAACATGCTCACAAACACCTCTAACCTGAATGCACCTTCCCTGGTGTGCGCAGAGTGGCAATATTTAGAGGGTATCATGCCCATTTCTTTCTGTATGCAGAGGCACAATATTTCGAGGGTACCATGTGGATTTAGAGGCAGCAATATTTGGGGATACCTTGCCGTGAATGCAGCTTGCACATGACTGGGTGGGCTCCGTGGAGAGGACGAGGATGGGTACAAGGGCAGAAGAAAGATTCACCTGATAAACATGGTCGTGAGACTACTGGGGTCATTACGACCCAGGCGGTAAGTACACCAACTTTACCACCATGGTGTAAACTATGTTTACACCATGGTGGATGGCGGATTTACCGCCCCATTCCAAGGTGAGTGGGGCGGTAAATCCCCATTTCCCATTTACCCTTCCCCATTCCCATTTTTGCCCCATAGGGCATAATGGGAGTGGGGAAGGCGCTAATTACGGCACCAATTAGCACCAAGGCGGTTTAGCGCCATGGATTTTAACGGCTGCTAAAAGCAGCCGTTAAAATTGGAATCAGGCGTTAAGGGTTAACGACAGCGTTAACCCTTAACACCTGAGTTGTAATGAGGCCCTACATGTGTCCCAGTACCACCAATGCCCACTAGGAGAGCAGGCACAGGTTACAGAGAAGGGTCCACCACAGACAGATGAGGAGCAAATAATTCTCACTGATTACATCAACGAACATGACCTGTATCCTTGGGCTGGCAGTACCCTTCCTGTAACCCAGGAGGATGTAGCAGGAGGTCAAAGATCTCATCAATGCCTGCAGTGTGGAAAGGCACACAGAGCAAGAGGTCCACATGAAGAAAGGTGACCTCATTAGGCGGCCCAAGGAGAAGCTCAGCAGCAATGTGGCTTCTGCCCAGGCTGCTGGAGGTGGATCACCACATGTGAATGAGCTGACTCAATTTGAATAGGTCACCAGTGGCCTCCTCAGCAGTGAGCAGGGGGCAGACATGGGAGGCATGGACACCTATGCTGCCACATTAGGTGAGTGCCGTGTGTGCATGATACATATGCTTTCCTCAATACTTGTTATGCTATCACATGTTGTAGTACAGTTGGCTGTGCTCCTTTTTACCCATCCATGAATACTACAGTAATGCATCCATGGACACTTCCATTTCATGTTGGTCATCCTTGAAGGTGGATACTTGAACCATGGTTGCGGTATACAGTATTCTTTTGAATCGTCACTATATGTGGCAATGACCTGCAAGACACGTCATTGACGCACTCACAGTGTCATGCTTGTGGATAGTGCATTTTTAACCAATGTCAGAGTCATCCATACAATGGCCAGTGGAAATGGATGAGCAACAATGTCAGTATGAAGTCGAATGAGGATGTAATCCAGACAGACGTTGCTTTGGTGGCAAAAAGATGTTTGATGAGTAATCTTCATTCCACATTTGGAGTATTCACTGGTCATGCAAGTGCACACTTATCATATCCATGTTGTACTCTCCTCACGCTTGGTCAAGATGAAAGTAAATGTTGGTAATCACAAATGTGGCCTTGGCCAGTCTTGCGAAGGAGGTGATGGGGATTTTGACAGTTTCCTGTATGCAGGTTTTGTCGGCATGCGAAAACGTGATACTTCCACACGTTGCAAGTAGGCATGGATGAAGTAGATGCCGGGCTCAGCAATTTAGCATGGAACTCTATCTGTCCACTGTTAGACCTTCCACTCCCATACATGTATGTATTGTTGCCTAATCCTCCAATCACCAGCTTGATGCAACACCTAATGTGCACTGATATGATTGCAAAGAACATTGCATGTTAGTCACCTGTGCCTTCCACATTTCTGAATGCCCAATTTCAATGTCTGATGTATGTGTGGCTGACTCTATTGTGTCTGTGTGCATTTGAATTTACATATGCATGTTCCGCTGGGTAGGTAGGCCTCTGAATATTGCTGTCTGACTTTTGGCCTCATTCTGAGTATGATGGTTGTCATGGTGCTATTTGCGCCATGACTACCACCCATACCGGTACCGACTCCGACCTGGTTCAATTGGGATTTACCGGTGTAGTCCGACCTTTGCGGGACCGGTAAATCCCCTTTGAAAAATCCATTCCCCATTCCCATTTGAGCTCCCATAGGACTCAATGGGAATAGGGAAGTAGCGAATAACGGTACCGCAATTTGTGGTACCGTTATTAGCTCTGAAGTCCCTTAACGGGTCTCGTCCATAACGCCTAGTCAGACCAAGCGTTAAAGGAGGGACCCGCTAAGGGACCTCGTAGTAGGGCAGTAAGGGATTACCGGCACTGGTCTCCTTAACGGTGCCCGGTATCCCTTACCACCCTACTCAGAATGAGGCCCTTTGTGCAGGTGAGGACACAGTGGATGAGGAGGAGGAGGAGGTGGGTGAGGCACAACCATCTACCAGTGCAGCCTGGTGTGCTGTGCTTGCTGAGAAACCCACTTGTTGCAGGCCATCATCAGCAGGCCTGCCAACTAGTCTTTCGATAATGCTGCAGTGTCTGATTTGAATGGAATACTGAGGGACATGGTATAGAGTCCACCACTGAGTAGTTTGGATGACATGGAGATCCTCGAGTTCCTTGAGACTGCTGAGTCCAAGGAGGAGAGCCAGTAGTCCCTGGGTCTGGCAGTGGAGAGGCCTGCTTCAATTGTGAATTCTGCATCTGCAAGTTTGCCTCATACCATCAAGGAGTCAGCAGTGGAGGATGATGTCCTTGGGAGGGTTGTAGACTGCCAGCCTGTAGGGTAAGGCCCAACAAAGCATATACAAAGAAATCCAAAACGACAATGAAAGTGCACAGAAGCAAGAAAAAACAATGTTCATTACATGCAACTGCAGCTGGGAACAGTTCACGAATCATTCAACATTACTTCATTAGATGGCATTTTATATAGTGAAAAGTGGAGATGTTTCTTACACAATCTTTCAAGATGCATGTAAATTCACATTTGCTGATTTGACAGTCCTGGTTGCACTATAGGTAACACTATACAGTACCTAGCCGTATTGGCTACCGCTTGACAATGATCTCATGGTGGGGTCATCTAGTTTCACCCAGTCTTGATTGGACAGTTCACAGGTTAAAATGTTTCACATACAACTTGGTTGCTCATTGGCTATGTCTCTTTGAATGTTCTGGGGTGGGCTGTTTCTTTCATAATTAGCCAATCATATTGTGAAGTGTACACAGTATGGCAGCAAACCTTCTGACTGTTCAACTGACAGTTAATATTGCAAATTCTGTTTGGAAACAAGGACCCTTCTTCCTTTCTCATGACGTGTGTAATGCTCTGGGTGCATGTCTAAATCATGTATTTGTGTATACGCGAACACGAATGACCCGTTTATTTATGAACACCAATATTTCAGGGGTTCTCAGGAATCAATATGTAATCTTTAGTATATTCCCTTTATATTTAAGGACCTCTTGGCTTCTCTTGGTCCTGAATACCTATCTCTTCCTTAGTTGGGTGCTCACGTTGTTCTGTATGTGTAATTCCACTCTTATTTGGACATTTTCCTACAGGAGGCAGTATGTGTCTTCACCCTGATCATCTTGTCTCATGCACTCTTATGCCCACTTTCTTATTCTCAACAGCTGTGACCTTAATCCTGCTAATTCCTTAAGTGATGGGTAGGCACTTTATTTGTTACATGTTGCACCTACTCGAAGCCTGGAAACCTGGTGTCCTTCTGCTCCTAGCCCATCCCCTGTGAGTCTCTTACAACTTTGTGAAGAGCACATGACAAAGTGGGTAACACCTTATTAAGTCACTGCTCCTCGTGTATGAGCTTTGCATTTTTGCTCTGACCAATCGCAGCACGACTTTACGCCCTGTACGAGGTTGCTGACCTTGTATGTATGTCTCTCTAGGGTGAGCTGAAACTGGGTGCATTTTACTGTGTGGAATGATACATGTATTTCTGAATGGATGTTAGATATACTTCTGTCATATTTTTATATTTGATACATTTAGTGTTTCTAATGAGCGCTTATATTGCTGCTTGAGGCACACCTCGTTTCTTTATCCTACTCAATTGTGTGTGCATGGTTGTGTGCCAATGTTAGACCTAATGTAAGCTTACACTTTAGTCATATTTCCCATATTTCAACAGGATCTAAATTCTAAGTGTACGTGTCTATCTATCATTGGCTACTGTCTGCCTTACATCATGGAAGGTTCTCAGAAATTGATCTATTCTCTTATCAACTTCTTAGGCTTGTGTGTTGTGCATTTTGTCTGGGCCTCTGGTATTTTGTTTTAGGGGTTTCCTTAGTTTGTATTTTCTCTCGCATTCAGGATATTTGACGTTCATCCCAGCATTCCCCCCTTTCCCTGTGCTGTGGGAGCTATGTAGCACCCAAGGTTTTTCCTATGATCTGGCAGTGGTGAACACAGTGTTCCTTGCAGGCCAATTGGGTGCTCTATTCATACCATCCTGGTTTAAGTTGCATCTCTACCTTGTCTGTATGAATATTCTCACCTTTCCACAGAGAAGTGGCATCTTCTACCTTAACTGCAAGTAACTTTACACTATTTCCGTGAGACAAACCAGACCATAATTACTTGATACAGGCTCCAAATTAAGATTAAGAATATCAGGACAGGTAAGAGCACTCTGCCTACGTTTTTTAACCAGTTTGGCTTCCAGGGGAATAGCTTAATTATCCAATATTGTTTGTTCTTGATTCCACTTCCACACCTATCCTCAGGTGATGTAAAGCTATGATTGCTATGCTCAGAGACCAATTGTCTTTGCCATTTGGAGGCACATATGTGCAACATTTCCAGCCAGTTTTGCAGCAGGAGAGGAGAAATGACACACAATACCAGAGCCAGGCAATTCAGCAGGATAGTTCTACCTACAGAAAATCCCTGTGTGAGGAGTTTTTGGCCTCAAGGGACACCCTGCAGCAAGAATTGGCCACCTCGAGGAAAACCCTGTGTACAGATCTGTTGGCCTCAAGGGCAGACCACAACCAAGACACAGATTCCTTTAGACAAACTCTGAGTGAGGAGATGTTGGATACATAAGAATTCGACCACATGGATTCCCTAAGTCAACTTCTGGATGAGGAGTTGTTGGCTTTAAGCGCCCTCCAACACCAAGAGATGTCTGGTTTGCAGCAAACTCTCAAAATGCAGTTGGAGACGTCAAGGGTCACCATGCCTGCTGATTCTTTGGCCACTGGTGATAGCCATCATCAGGACCTTGCTACAATTTGGGCCTCCATACACGCAACCCTCTCACGAGTGGCTGTATCCAATGAGGACCAGGCTTTAGCATTGCATGGTAAGGGTGCACAATCCCATGTTCCACCACAGGATGGGGGTTCCAAGTGAACAGCGTAGGTGATGTTGTTGGCCATGTCCCCACATACCCCTATCCACTTGCCACTACCACAGCTTCTTCATGCACCCTAGTGTTCATGAACTTGTGGAGAGAGCATGGATTATTTTCCTTTTATTTTCCCCCATCCAAGGTGGTCTGAATGTTTGTTGTCCTCATGTCAGGGTCATTGTGCTCTAGAGAGCAGTGATTCAACTGTTCATGCTAAAGGGCACATTTTCGAGCTGGAGGACTAGATATGTGGCCATTCTCAGTGGAGTCAACTGATGTGGTGTTGTGGATTGCTACAGCCTCCGACATACAGGTTAACAGTCTATTCAACATTGATATGTATAAGTGCAGTCTGTCGCACAGACTACGGTAGCTGGTTTCAAACAAATGTCCAATGTAATTTTAAGTATCTTGCCTCATCTAGTGCCGGCACTCCCCGAGAGGACACCCAGTGCACCCTAATTCCACCCAAGTCCCCATTCCCTCTGCTGGACACAGACCCTCCTAGAAACAATGCAGAGTGTTACATGGAGGTGGTGAGGGGGGTCACAGCACAACAGCAGTACCACCAGGTAAGGTTGTACCCTGAACTATATTTTTATGGCTGGTGACATATACATCCCAATAGTGGCATGATTTGGCACACGTAGGGCTGAGCATGTATAATTACATATGGTGATGATTGGTTATTGGTCACTGTCACTGAAGATGTGAGTTGTCCTACATGATTGTGTGTATGCATGTCTCCTTGATCAGCTATGCATGTGCTTTCTGTTACTGGTTACACCTCCACTACTTGCTGCTTCGAGTCAGCCTCCTCAGGATGTTCCTTTGCACATATTTCTGTTGAGGGCTGATGCAGTATCTTCTTTTTGGTATTGCATTACAGTTACACTTCTATCATGTCAGCCTTGCATACATGGCAAGTAGCCACTCAATGGATATCGGGTGGACTGGCCGGTTCCATGTCATTTCATCACCTGCCTTTTCATCCACAGGCTTTTAAATGTGCACATTCCATCGAATGTGCTTATGGTTTTTTATTTTTTTGGGGGGGTCCTCCCCAAAGCCCCTGCACATACTTATTTTTTGCCATTGCCCACCCACCCAAACCATTATCTGCCCTTTTCCACCCCCCCTAAAAAATTCGATGAGCACATTTGATGGAATGTGCACTTTGAAAAGCCTGGGGATGAAAAGGAAGTCGTACTGACTGGCGTACTGACTGGCCTATAGGCATATCTGGAAATGTCCTGGTAGTCCTCTGCAAGATGGGCCTCTTTTGTTTGGTATTTCCACATGTTCTCATAGAGAAATGGTTGGCTTTGTTGAAAAAGTGTGATATGAGTCCACTTCGAGAATTATTTTCAGCATCTTTTTTGACTCCCAGTCCACCACAGTCCATGATGCATGAGTATGCAACACACCTGATTCTAACAATCCACACAAGAGGATGTTCGAGATGACAAGTATGTATATGGATGCTGTGTGAAGTATGTAGTGCATTTCTGGTGAGGTACAGGTGTGGGAGGAATACAAGGGTTTCTTATCCCATGTGTAGTGTTGCTGCTGTGATCCCATTGATGTGATCAAGAACTGTTGATGGTGAAGTGTGTGTAACATTACATAATGTTTTTATGCTTTTGTATTCTGTGAAAAGCTGCATTTCTTGCTGCAATATGTCTTAATGATTGTACAAGGGACATGCTGAGAGTATCAGAGACATACACAAGGAGGGGTTGGGTGGCCAGCTGTTGAATGTCCCCATTGCAGGAGAATGTACAGTGGTGAGTCGAGGTAAGCAGGACCAGCAGCATTGGTGCAGCGTGACCATCAAGATGGCAGTCAGGTGAGCCATTTCGGTTGCACTTGATGCATGCGACTCAGGGAAAGACATGGTATGGAGGTATTGTGCCAGGGGCTGGCGCTGCAATATTTGGAATTATGGGCCTGTGGCAGGGATACTTTTGTTTCCATTTGAAATAACTGTGGCTTTGTTGTGTGCACTTTATGTGATGGATGTCAATGAGGTGGCCTTGTACTTTACATGTTAAGGGGTACACACTGCATGCCAATCCAAGACACACATTCTCAAGGACTTGTTATGCGAAAGCTGTATTAGCTTGACTGCATAATTGAAGCCCATCAGGGATGTGGCTTTACTGTGTGTGTTCCACAGGGGTTGTAATTCATGTGAAGTAGGTTTGTACTATTTGATTGTGTGTGGCATGTACCTGTGCCCTTTGGCATGCTAAGAGAATGAGTGGTGCCTGTGGATGAGGCTCGACTGCTATGCCACGACGTGTGAAAATATTATGCAGGACACACAATGCCACAATGATTGTGCATGCTACAAGGGGGACATATAGCAATATGCCACCTGAGTGGTCAAGGGAGTGGAAACACTCTGAATGTGCGCTCCATTATGCCTCAAGTGGCTATGTGTGCTGCATTGTAGAATGCCACACCTGGGGTTGCTCTACTCCTGTTCAGTGTCAACAGGAATGATGGCACTGGTTAGTCACTGGACCCTGTAAAGTACAAATTGGTTAATAATTGCATCTATTGTAATTTCTTGTGTTCTTGTGTGTCATTTGACTGGTTGTGTGTGTGTGATAGTTGATACTCACCAACAATCCAGATGTTTCATAAGGTTCCCGATCTAAGAGCCTAGTATATGGTGGAATGCCGAAATATGTAGCTATCATGCATGAAACCTGGGTAATTGGCATTGTGTCTGTTGGCATCACAGATCACCTACACATTAATGGAATGCCAGTGTTTCCTGCTACAATAGATGTGCTCAGTCTCTTAGGGGAGAGAAGGTTGCAGAGCTAAATGGGTGCAGTCGATGACGCCCAGGACCTGGGGAAAGTGTGCAACTGCATAGAATTCATGGCACATTCTCTGCATTGCCTGCTGTGTGCGTGACATGTACATTTGCCTATACCCACGTGCTAGGAACCAGCGCAAGACCTGGTGGAAGCACCTTGATTGTGTGGTCTCTGATATACCCCTAACGATGACTGTTGTATGCTGGAATATTCCAGTGCCCAGGAAGTCTAAGGCTAACAGCACTTTGACTAGAGATGTCACAGGCTGTGAGCACACAGTGGGTGATATCAGGACATTCCCCCACTCCATGACCAGTGGTAGGATGTCATTGGGAGGGAAGTGGTATCTTCCTTGCACCTCCTCATCTGGTAACTCAAATATTGTTGTTCGTAGATGGAATATTCTAGCCCTCCACCTCCTTCCATGTAGTAATATCAGTCCCAGCAATGCAGTATCAGGCAATCGTATGTTCATAGCCAGTAAGATAGCTCAGTGGGTTAAGTGCTCACTGCTGTGATCTGGGTATGATCTACAGGTCACAGGTTTAAATCCTGGCACGGTCAACTTAGTCTTTCCACCTTCTGAGGTTCATAAAGTGACTACCAATATCAATTGGGTAATAATTGTAAAGAAAAATCTTCTACGTGAAGCGCTTTAGATAAAAGTGCTATACAAATAACAAGTTACTATTATTATGAATAACAAGTTATTATTAGGGTTGCATTGTTCTTTTTATGCACACGCTTTCATTGCGTTTTGTGCTTTGCGATTTGTGGAGGTGTGTTTGTTCTTCTTTGGAGTCAAAGTGATAACACAGTTTTTTCTGTGAATATGGTTTACTTAGCGCTTGATGGGGTGTGTTGGTTGTTTGCATGGTGCCTGACTACCCACCCTTCTTCCTCATTTTCCTCCTTTAATGATGATTTAGCATGTGCTGCCTCCTTTTGGATCTTTGCGCTGGCCCTTGCTGTGTGTTGCATACAGTCTAGCGCCAATCGCTCCTGCACAGCGCTAAGTGGGATGGGCCAGCACAAAGTCTGTTCTGTGAATTGAAAAAAACTTTTAGCATGGAGCAAAGTGTATGTTTGTGGGGCTGGATTTTGTAAATTAGGGCCCATTTGTCACTCAACAATCTAAAGACCTGCCCATAACAAGGAATAATACTCAACTCCAAGAATGTAGGGTTTCATTCCATAAGAAATTATTTAGAGTGTCCATTTTAGTTAGTACATTTAGTTTATAATTTAAACCATGTTGGACATTGCACAGCTCTGCATATTACTTCAACAACTGCCATCATTCACCATGTTTAGTTGAGTGAAGAAATGAACAATGCATTTATACAATCATAAACCATAGACCATCCTGCTCCAAAATCAATTCTGTTGCCAGCTATTAGTTTGATGATTACCTCTCATGTACATAACCATATGAAACTATACATTAGTAAATGTCACTCGACGGTGCAGAAGAGCAGGTATATTGTATTAGTACCTGGCACACTGTAAAAAGAAAGAAATATTTGCAACAATGTGTGCATTTCCGAGCCTTACCTGAAGGTATTCCAGCTCACGTTGTGGCATGTCCCTCGTGCCGGTCTTCTGTTTTTCATATTTTTTACTCAGGCCGCAGTGGAAAGGGAGAGGGTACTACAAGAGCAAGAAGGAAGGTGCCAGTGGGCACAGGAAGGTAAAGAGATTGCAAGTGGGCACGGGAAAGCTGGAGAAAGTGCGAGAGGCACAAGAAGTAACAAGAAGGTGCAAGTGTGCAGGAGAAGGAAAGAAAGGTGCCAGTCGGTATGAGAATGAAGCAAGAAAACAGTGGGGAACAAGAAGCGGTGCAGAAAGACCCTAAAGGCAAAAGAGCGGGAAATAAAAGAGAGGTGTTAAACCTCGGAGTGGCCGCGCTTAGGAGGAGCAAAGAACCTGGCGGTTTCAAAATTCTCTGATGCTACCCCTTGAAAGAACTGTATATAAAAGAAAGGTACATCCTGACAAACTGAACTAGTGTTTTTTCTTTCTTTAAGCTCTAGAGGGGCCTAAGCCTGGGAGAAGGGAACCCTGAGAGACCTGAAACATGGACCTGTGCTTTGAACTTGAAGGGGGCCTAAGTCCAAGGAAGGGAACCCTGATAGAGCCAAGAGCTGATCTTGGATCTTGTGAGTTTATCTTGTGTGAAGCTCAAGAGGAAGCTACGCTTGGGGAAATCTGAGTGGCCCAAGACTTGGATTTGTGTTTGAACTTGGAAGAGGCCTAAGCTTGGTGAAGGGAACCCCAAGAGGCCTATCAAAAGTGAATCTTGATTATTTTTTGTTATTGACATTGTTTGAACTATGGAGAGGGTCAGACAGCACAGTGAGCTAAGTGCTCACCCCTGATATATTTGCGCATCCTTCTCTAGCAGGTCTGAATCCTTGCACGGTCAACTCAGCCTTTCATCCTTTTGAGGTCGATAAACTGAGTACCACTCTGTGGGATAATAATGTCTTCTGTTATTTCAGCGCTCTGAGACCTATGGGTGTCTAGCACTTTAAAAGAAAACAATTATTATTATGACCAGCCCCTTTTGATTCAACTCATTCTTTTGAAGCTGCCTAACCTACACCTGGTATGAAAACCACCTCTAAACCAATCCTGGTTTCCTATATTTGTTGAACCACCACTTCATGTTTTTGAAAGTTTTTTAACACATTTTTGTCAAAGAGTGAAGGCAAGCATAGGTTTAGACAGTCTGATTTTATTTTGGACTTCCAGACTTTGAAGGCCCTTACAAATATCAGTTAAAGTAAACATTCATCATGTTAGGGCCAGTTAGGCATTACACCAAACCAAGAACTTCAGTAAATAAAGGTGTGGAAAAAAATATCTTTGAGTCTGTGCCTCTCTTGATACCATGCCTGTCTCACGGGTGGCATGTGAAAAGGGATGATAAAAGGTTCTCCTCTGGAAGGACTGTAGTCGGTGAGAAATATACTACATGTTGTGGGTCAGAATGCACATAGTGGCGACAGAATTATACCTCCTGTGAATGTGAGAGAAATATAAATATAGTTGGCACATGAGGACTTCATGACATTACCATACCAAACATTGTGTTCGGATGGATTTCTGCTGGCCGGGTATAATTCGCAAATAGAAAGAGCAGTTAGAAATGGTATAATGTGTGGATTGAGTGAGAAACTTTTAAAGACAAGAGAGACTCTGATGACTGAAATACAGGTGCCATGTATGACTTGAGAAAGGGTTGGAATGGACATAGTTGGTCCTTTGTGCTGTCAGGGGTGTCTACACTACTGTATAGTGTTAGTAGATACTTTGCGCAAGTGGATTGAAGGTAAAATCAAGAGGGGTTACTACTTTAAATGTCATAAACTTCATGGAAGAAATGTCCAAATGCGAAGGATAGCACCAACGAGAATGTAACGGCCAATGGAGTGCAATTGAAATCGTCTAAAATGAGGAAATATCCAAAGGAGATGGGGAAAATAAACAAATGCATTCAAAACATTCAACCGGGTGATAAAAGGTAGAATTAGGTGGGCATGGGCCAGCAATTAGATTGGAAGGAGACTGTGCTGAAAAAAGTGGTGACACACAGCTTTTCCACACATAGCACCACCAGTCTTTCTCTTTTTGAGAGAAGTAGTGGGAGGTAACCCAACAGTAGAATATGTCCCTGATGGATGGCTAAGGCCAGATGGGTTTGAAAGGGCTTTATTAGATGTGAAGACGGAATTAAAAGGAGACAGAGGTATAACCAATTAAGTCTTAATATGACAGAATCTGTTAAAGAAGTTGAGCTGTGTGTGGGGGAACAGGTGAGGAATACATTGACCACAGGACTGCAAGAAGAACCCATAAGTGGTCTAAGCCTTTGAGAGTGATACAAGTTCTGAATGATGCCATCTGTTGAGCGGCTTCACTTCAACACTACAGCTAAGTCAATGCCTAGTCTGGGATGCTGAGGGAAACCCTTATTGATATATTTTTAGGTCCAGTTCATGTACTCTGGATGACAACCCTTATATAACACCCCACTCTTAGAATCCCCCTGACCCCACTGAGCCAAGAAGTAGGTCTGTTTTGCAAATTTAAAAGGTTTATTTGAGAAACATAACAATATATATTGCTCACACTTTTATAATAAATTAATATTGGATATCACACTTAAAATATGACAGTGATCAACAATGGATAATGTTCTACTGGTAAACTGATTTGGTTACTTAGAAGTAGTATAGAGGATGAGGTAGCTGAAATGCTTTATGGTTTCAAGGAAATGCAAGGTGGAATAAATGCAGTACAGAAAATAAACTGATATGGTTTCACAAGAGATAATATGTTCACTTTTCCCCTGGTGGCAATTCACCCCTCACCCCCTATATGCAATGCAAGGAGATGGAAGTAACACACACAGTCTTCAGGAATACAATCAAATACAATACGGAATTCAGTTCCCCCCAGCAAGCTTAGAGGAAACAGTTAGAAGTTTGAAACACAGGCCCAAAATGCTTTTAAATGTGATGGCAATGGATGGGAAAATGTGCTAACTGATTTTAACTCCCTCTAGAGATTCAGGGTGAGTGAGAGATGCTTCTTGGTATTAGTTCAGGCTCACTTTAGCAATGCTCTATGAGTTATTACCAGGTTGCAAACGGATTTTAACAAAGGAAAGAATGGAGCTGCTATTTTGACAAGTGGAGAAATTGAGCCAAATCGCAAATCGCGGTAAATTTCGCAAGTGCGTAAGTCGCGATTTCAGAGGAAAATGAAATCTCGTTCCTAGGACAAACGGTTCCAGAGATACGGACGATTTAATAAAGGTAGATTTTCGGATTTAAAGTAAAACTCAAAATGACAGGTGACAGCTCGCAGCTGCAGAGTCGACAGGTGACAGTTGTGCAGCTTTAAAAATGACAGATGACACGATTCCTAGGAGGATGTTCTAATTAGGTTAAAATAGTTTGGATTAGATTATTTTAACTAAGAGATTGGGTTCTGCACAGTTCTGGCGAATACTCACTCCTAATTTTGAAATGAATGGGCCTCGTCACGGATCTGGTCAACACGTCCAGCAGCGGTTCTCTCTGCTCGGCGGGTCAATCAGGGACCGGTTCTGCTCACAGTGATCCAGATCTCTGGTTCTGCTCACAGCGGTCTGGGTCTGGTCTGCGGTTCCGGCAAAAGTTCTTGTCAAAGAATTGAAACAGCTCGCCTGGCTGTTGAATAGTTTGCAAAAGATTTTGAGGCCTGCTGACAAATACTTTTGCTTGCAGTGGGCCTTCTTGGTTCAAAGTTCTGTAGTCTCTGTTTAGCTTGGAAGTCTAAGTGTTGGATCTCTGGATGTGAAGTCGTCGGTCAGCATGCTCCGCAGCAAATGGAATTGAATGTCTCTACCTGACCCAGCAGTCTCTTTTTATGTGTTTTGGAAAGTGGGTGTGTGTGTTGGTCATAACTAAACCTGCCCCTCTCACTTATCATTGGCCAATTCCTCCTCTCTCCCTTGATTGGGGGAAGGAAATGTGAGTCAGAGTGATGCTGTAGGTTTTATGGTCAGAGGAACCTCCCCTTGTCAGATTGCACACAAATCTAATTTGATTCAAATACATATTTCCCAGATACACAATTTGTTGAAATTACATGTACACATTATATATTCCTTATGGTCCATGCTTGTCCGCCTCTGATCTTCCTGGGGGCTTGCATTAAAAAATGACAACATTTTGCGCTTTTTGACTGGTTTACCAATATCAGACATTTACCAAAAATTACACACATGTGCGCACGGAGTTTGGGCATTAATTGATGAAGTGTCAGATTTTTAACATGCAGACATTTGGAGTAAGACCCTATTTTCCGCTAGCAACCCCCCAGAATACACCACAGGGTCCTAACACCTCTTAAAACGTGCACCGAAAAATCACAAGACTAATGATATTACTTATATAATTCTGACAAGTCCGTACTATGAATTATCCATCTTTTTTTTAAATTATGCTCTGGCCCAGATGGGTGTGGTTTAGGTTCCAAAGCACATGGGGGAAGCTTCTGTCTGCCCCCGCCTCCAGCTCGGGTGGCTCCCAGAGGCACTTCTCCTCCCACTTCTCCCAAGAGGAAGCCACTTTACGCCCCCCCCCAATATAACATTTGCCTGAGTCCAGGACCAGGCTTTGTTCAACCTCCTGCAGGTGCCCCTCCCCTAATCTAATCAGAGAGTTGTCAACTCCTTTTGGTGGGGAAGCAGGATGCAGCTAGGCCTGGGAAGAGTGGCTGAGCAGGTTTCTCCTGTCGGGGGTTGTTGTCAGGCAGAAATCAGCTAAATGTCACTTTAGTTCCCAGTTTAAATCAAACTTACAATTTGTACATATACATTAAATAATTACTTCCTTCAAGTCATTTCAGAATATAGTTTTACATTGTGTCCACCTCTTAGCAAGTCTTTCCTTGGCCTGGTTTGGGTTCCTCTGTTCAGTTTTACACAAAAGTCTGGTGGTTTTAAAATGCCGGCTTTCTGATAGTGGTGAGTACCGGTATTATATCCATTTTTGGGATCTGTCTTGAATTACTGCATTTCAATAGAGTGGTCTTTTGCTTGATAGTATAGGACCCTTGCTTAACATTGTTTTGATGGCATCCTTACAGTAGAGTGGTGATGTGGAACCCCCCACAAGAAAGTTGTATCTTTGGAGTGGTCTTGTGCCAACTGCGCAGTTCTACTGGATTCTGGCGTGAATGTGGGCGGCGATAGCTCATCCCCACATCCACCCAGTCTATTGATTTAGTTTGTTCTGGGATAGAATAATGGGCAGCGACAGCTCATCCCCACATCTACCCAGTCTAAGGATTCAACATGGGTCAAAACCCTTGACACATCAGAATGGAGGATGGTAAAATATGGAATCTTAATACAGTAGTGAGGTTTGGTGGAGAAACAATGAAGGAATCTTGTGGTTGTGAAGTAAGAAGGAGTCTGGACAGGAGAAGAAGAAAGCTCAATTTGGGTTTTGAAAGAGCAAGAAGATTTATTGTGTGAACGCAAACATTTTGTGGTAATATTGTATATAATTGAAGTGGAGATGTGCCATATCTAAGGTGGAATGAATGACGGAATCAGTTGGTGGAGAGAGAATCAAGGCAGCTGGATGGAGGAGACAGTGTTGGTGGGGCTTACTGATGAAGACTTGTAAGACAGATTAAAGGCAAATCAAATGTACCATTTCATCTCTGTTATCATTGCATCTATGGTTCCTGCAGCAAAGCACCATGTGCTGTTGAATCTACAGACGGTGCAGGGATCCACATCCATGGACATGTTGCATTGTCAAAGGTAAGCCTACCTATGAGTATATGGGGAGCTGGGCTTGGGCTATCAACTGAGGCCTAAGTGGTGGCATTAGATGACATTACTGAGGCATCTGAGGGTGCGCTTGGCATATTATGACATCACCTGCACCTGTAAGGGGTACCTTACATAGGATGATTCTAGCAGATATACAAGGTTTTTACTGTCATTATATAATATTAAGAATGCATTTGATACAGTACTTGACATACAATGATAGAACCTGCATGTATGATCCTATTACAGGGCCTGCAGTAGCGGCCCTATAGTTATGATTAAGTTGCTTAACCCACAGGAAGAGCACTTTTCAGGCAGCCTATAACTTCACCCCCATGGACGAATCCTCACGCAACTCTGCAAAAGACGAATATGGCCCCCTTAGAATGATACTGGGAAGATTGGTGCAGTTTCGTCAAGGGGGGCAAAATTTTAGGGGGTCCCAAATGTGGAAATCCTCATGGACACAATGCAAAAAAGGTTTTTCTCATGCCTACTGCCCAAACCGCTGGATGGCTTTTGACCAGATTTGCGCCAGGAGCAGCAGCCTGGTCCCTAAAGGGTGCTTTTGTAAATTTGGTGTATACCCGTCCAGTAGTTTAAAAAAAAAAGTAGATAAAGATAATTAGTGATTTCTGGGTACGGTTCACAGGCTCACTTCCCTATTTGGTCCACAGACACCCCCCTGGGTTAATCAGGAGGTGGTGTGAT
Source organism: Ambystoma mexicanum (assembly GCF_040938575.1). Classification (NCBI taxonomy): domain Eukaryota; kingdom Metazoa; phylum Chordata; class Amphibia; order Caudata; family Ambystomatidae; genus Ambystoma; species Ambystoma mexicanum. The sequence goes on along the minus strand of NC_090922.1, from coordinate 1,383,883,919 downwards.
TTCTACTGACATCATACGCATCCACTGATTGGATGGTGAAAAGCACGAGGTGTGTCATATTTTTGGAACAGTTGCCATGTTGGATCCGCGGACCGCGGCCTGTGTCCACGGATAGCGTAATGGGGAAAAAGTCTGAAAAACACATTTGGGGTTATTTGGTGGTCGAAAGAGGGACTGGAAAGGGTGGGGGTGGAATAAAGATAATATGTGGCTGTTTTTATAGATGAAAAAAGGGTGTGCAGGTGCTGTGATAGGCCGCGGTCAGCACTGTGAATGAACAGTTTGAAAAACACATTTGGGGTTATTTGATTGCTGAAAGAGGGTGTGGGAAGGGTAGGGGAGTGGAATACAAATGATGTGGAGCTGTTTTTATCGGTGAAAAAACAGAATTGCAGATGCGACCGAGTCTGCTATCAATTCTTGTGTCTGCGGACCACATTTAAATTGCAGGGGGTTCAGGGTGAGTTTTGTTATTTAAAGGTGTATTGTACATACTTGTTATATGGTTTAATTATATTGTGGTGGTTAGGGCAACTGGCAACACATAGCATAGTAATATGTGTGTAGTAATTTTAGATAATGGAGGGGGAGTTTACAGTATTTGTAATATGGTGGAATTATATAATTAAAGTGTATATAGTATTTATGATTGTACTACAATTGAGTATAGTGTTCCTTAATGCCTTGTCCACTTTTCATACAGTGAACCATTGTATCATTATTAAACGGTTACATGATACCTTTAACATCATGGGCTGGGCACTGAATTAGCTGATCTGTTTTCCTCACTAACTGCCCTTCCCAGCTGCAACTGGGCTGCTTGTACTCCCCTATCTCACTGTATACTTGCAGAGTACCCCAGGGGTTTACCCTATTATTGTGTCAATTACATATCTAGTTCCTCCTCCTAGCTTGCCTTATGTTTTTCTTCTTTTCTCATGTGCAGTGTTATGTTAATGACACACAACTTTCCTTAAACTTCCCTGAACTAAATTGTTGTCCTCATTTTTTATCCCTGGTTGTCGGGCCGCCATTAAGGCATTGTGTGTGGATAACAATATCTGTCTCAATGCCAATAAGACAGAGATCTCTATTATTATGACACCTGTACTCTGTTTTTCTCCTACCCTGTGTCTGCTGTCTTTGGGCCGTGTACTCTTACCATTCTGTGAGGGCAAACACCTTGGGTTTATCTTTAAATCTTTTCTCTCTTTCACTCCTTACATTTTGCAGCTTGTAAATAAAGCCCATGGTTTGATCTTGACCTTCTTACAGGCATTGTTCCATTCCTTACCTTCCCTCAGAAGCTCAACATCTCTAGAGCCCTGGTACTGTGTAGGCTAGCCTACTGCAAGTAGCCTCTTCATTAACCTCCCCATTTGTTGTCTATAACCCCTTTGGCTAATCTAGAATAGGGCTGCAAGTCTTATCCTTGGCCTGAAGCCCAGGGATGGTATCACTGCAGCCCGAAAATGTGTATATTGTGTCCTGCTAATTGCAAGTACTATAATATGTCCAACTTTGTTTCCCTAAATATTGCACCGCTGCAGTGCTCCGCTGCTGTAACTCCAATACTCTGCTTGTTAAATGTTTCTCGAAACAGAGAGTGGTAGGCATGTCTCTGTCTTCAGCTGGTGTTCCTCTTTAGAACAGCCTTCCTGCTCCTTTTATACTTGAGCTGGACTTCCTTAAGTTCTGAAAACTTCAAAGACTGTGCTTTTGTGTTCCATTTTTGCTTAATCCCTTAATTGCTTACTCATACCACTGCCACTTACAATCATGGCTTGGACCCTCATAAACATCGCAGGTTCCAGACGCTACATCTAGTAGACACCAGTACAACCCTCCACCCTTCTGCACGGTATCAGGTAATATTATCCCCACCAAAAATATCACCGTACATATGGTCGTCGGGAACGGCCATAGGCGATATATTTGGTGGGGATAATTTATGGGGTAAATGGATGGTGGGGTTGCGGGGGTGTCCCCTGCTCCCTTTTAAAATATATGGGGGTTGCGGGGGTGTCCCCCGCAGGTTCCATGGGGTAATATCGCCGCAATAATATGCCAAAATGTTTGTATGGGGATATTTTTGCGGCAATATTACCACATGGAACCTTCTGCACTGCCCTTGCGTATCTACCGCCTGGCAGCTGTGTTGCAGAGCTTTGGGACTCCTTTACCTCAGCATGTAGTTAGTGGACTCCCACTTTGTCATGTCTTGGTACTTTCCATCTGGGTTCCTACGAGCAATTGGTAATCCCTACTCCTCTTTCCATTCATGCACTTCTTTTACTCAATAAAGCATATGTGCATTTATAGCAGCAGTGTGCACAATTTTCTTGGATAAGCAAGGGAAATGCATATGGAAAAGATGTGTACAATATGTTCAAGTGGCAGTTGGAGTGTGGAAGTTCAATATTCTGATAGGGTTATCTGTGGAGTTTTTTTTTAAACTAATTGGTTGATATATATGTGACTGTTTGAAAGCAGGCAATGAGGGAGTGGTACAAAACATATCCGTAAACAGGGTAGAAGGGCTGTCATGTGCTATGGTGTGCACATGCAATCTGGGTTTTTTAATAAAGCATGGGCAAGAGAGTGGACTGCAGAGACTGTGGATAGTCATAAAGGGCCATCGATTCCACTCCTTTTTGTATGCTAGAGAAAAGTATTTGGGCCAAACATTGTTTCTGTGTTTTGTTCTATTTCTCTAGTATACTATTGTCCATTATTTCCATTAGCATAATATAACATGCTAGTGGGAATGTTGGAGAATCTTATTATTAATGGTGTCTATAAGCTCATATTTTTTACTTCTATTTTTTAACTGTGAAAGGTGGTTCCTAAAGGAACCTTTTTTTCTGTTTTTTATTTTAATTTCTTTTTTTGTTTTTTTGCAAGAGAGGCAAGGAAGTAAGGTGGTGAGGGAAGTAAGGGAAATCGGCAGCAAACACAGATATGGAGGGGCAGGTGAATAAGGGAAGATGGTGGGCATGCATTAAATCTAAGGTAGGGGGCAATGTTTCTCATGCTCCTTGATTGCAGCCTCAAAAGGACTTTGAAACTGCTCCACCTTGCAGAGTGATGTGTTGTGGTATATGCAGAGTACACATGTCTTGGAAAGGGATGGATCAACAGCCTCTTTTATAGCTTGCAAGGTAGCTGGATCTTGTGCCCCATCGGAGTAGCCTTTCTAAGAGCTTTGCTGTGGTTGGATTGGTGTGACGGCTAATGGAGGTGGTCCCATGCGAGTACTGCCCAGGTTGTCCGTGACTGAGTGCAATGTTGCACTTTTACCTTGGTAGCTTTGCAACACCCATGATTCTCTCTGGGTACTACAGGTAGGCATTTCCTCTACCTAATCTTCCTGGTGCTCTTTATTGTATTCTGAATTTTTTCATTTCTTCTGTTGTGTAGGCCCTCCAACTAGTGGTAGTGGTGGTGGTGGCTCCTCAGGAGGAGGGACGGCTATAGTTGCTTCAATTTTCTAAAGATAAATAGCAGTTCTGCTAATATTCTTCAAAGCATGTGCCGTGTCCTAGTTTGCAAATATATATTCAGTAAAAATAGGTGTAGGAGCTGTGCAAGGGTACATTTTTAAATGAAAACTTCTTCGATCAGATGGAAATGCAGTTTCAAACTCGTTGCGAAGCACGGACCCGTTTGTGAAGTACGGGTGCGTTCGCGAACACGTCATCATGCTGCGTGCACAGGATTTCACGTGACACTGTCCGTAAAGTCAGAATGACGTCCACAAAAACAGTGGAAAAAGTTGCAAAAAGTTTACAGAAGTGTTAAAAATGTTGCTAGGATGTGGGGAATGCCACAGTTTTAAGTTAAAGTGTTGTACATCAGTTGAACATGTGGCTATATTGGGGGTAAGTATTATATTAGGAAGTTGTTGCAAATGATGGTGCACTGGTAAAAACCCATGAAAGTCAGTGAAAGATATTTCTTAAATGAAAATGATGGTTAAGTTGCACTAATACAAACCTATGAAATTTAGTGAACAAACATTGTTAAAGAGACATAATGGTTAAGTTGCAGTAGTAAAAACCTATGAAATTCAGTGAAAAAACTTGGTTAAAGGGGCACTATGGTTAAGTTGCACTAATAAAAACCTATGAAATGCAAAAACTGTGGAAAATGTTGAAAATGTGTATAGAAGTGTTAAAAGTGTTGCAAGGAGGTTGGGAATGCACAGTTTTAAGTTAAAACTTTGTACATTGGTCGAAAATGTGGCTATATTGCAGTTAAGTATTATATTAGGAAGTTATAGCAAATTAGGGTGCACTTGTAAAAACCCATGAAATTCAGTGAAAAATCTTTGTTAAAGGAAAAGGTTTGTTTGTTTGTTTGTTTGTTTATTTATATAGCTCACATAACCCAAAGGTATCTGGGCACATTACTTAGGCTATAACAATATGGTTACGTACACAGTGACTTGATGACAAAAGCATAATTTTACATATGAAGGCATAGAATATGGTTACATACACAATCAAATTACAGCCTAAGCAAGATGTTACAGAAGAAGGCAACTTTGAGGACCAACAGCTGATATATTAGTCACAAGGCACCTTTAACTATCCTGTGCGAAGAGCCATGTTTTAACTTTTTTTTCAAAAAATCCAGAAGGACGGTTCAGCTCCTATAGCAAGAGGCAGGGAGTTCCAGAGTTTGGCCGCTCGTACTGGGAAACTGGTGCCCCCTGCTTTTTGTAGCTTGAATCTAGGAATATTTAAGCAGTGTGTGTGTATAGTCCGGGTAGGCCTGTTAGACTGATTTCTGGTGAATTTGTCTACCAAGTATTTTCAGGCATTTGTGAGTAGTCACTAGTGTTTTGCATGCAATTCTGTCCTGCACTGGAAGCCAGTGGGCGTTGCGTCTGGCTGAGGAGATGTGTTTACCTTATTAATGTAACCAATGGCCAGTGCTCATGGCTTCAGCCATGGCCAGTCTCCAAATCCATGGAACATGGGCTTTAGCCATGCCCGATTACCCAATAATCAAATCAGAGTACACAATTGCATTTGCCAAGGGCCAGGCCACTACTCAGACAGCAAATGACTATCAGTAGTTGTTCTACTTACATTCTTACACTTTGGAAAAAATAAAACACAAGACATATTACCAAAAATATGCCTTCAGGTCCTTGCTAATGCTCATCATGCAAGTTTGTTTTAATCTAGTCTAGAACTTCAGTCTGTAACCACAAGCAGAATATGTGTTCCCATTCAAAACTACCACTTCAGCAAAGCCACATGCCCCAATAAGCACACACATTTCTCCTTGCTGACATCCAGGCCCATTGCCCTGACACCAATGATATATCACTTTGTTGTGTACTTGCATTTTAACACTTTCAAAAAAATAAAACACAACACATATTTGCAAAACCATGCTTTGAAGTTCTTGCTGTCCCTCCTCGTGGATATTTGCTGCAATACCATCTAGCACTTCAACCTGAAGCCACAAGCAGAATTTTTTCCCATTCAACCCTATCCCAATTTCAAAATGTGTTACCACATAGCCAGTCCCTGGTGGCTCTGTCCCTTTTAACCCCATTGCTGGTCCATCCTGGTCATGATGACACTTTTCTAAACATAAAACACAGACACATTTGCAAAACCATGCTTTCAGGTCCTTGCCAATGCGCCTTACATGTGTTTGCTGCAAAAGTGTCAAAATGTACGTACATAAAATAGTCATATAACTTGGCCTCCACTTGACCAAATCTATGCAGTCTTTGCCCAAACATTCAAGGTTGGGTCTATAATCTTTCAGAAAACCTTTGTCCACATTTGTCAAACGGCAACAAAGTTATAAGCCATCTAAAAAGGTTGAGATCATCCCTCTAATGTTGCCCCTTCTTGACAAAATCCCACCAAACTTTGCAAACACATACCTAGTTAGTTATCAAATCGTTCTGCAAACATTTGTGCCGATTCTTCAAATGGCACCACATTCATAAGCCTTAAACATATTTTGGGACGCCCCCCTCTAATTTTGTTCCCTCTTGACAAAACAGGATCACAATTTTCAGAATTATTCAGAGTCAGGTCTAGAATGGAATTCTAAAATGTCATGCAGTTTCATTGAGTGGCGCCAAAGTTATAAGCCATCCAAAAACTGCTTTTCACCAACCCTGTAATGCAGAAATAGGCATATATGTCCCTGAACATCTCAGATGTTCACGAATATCACAGGACTGGCCAGGGTATCCAGACTGTTTGTGACTTCAGGGACTATCATTCTAGACTTGAGCCTTAATGGTTCTGAAAAGATTGGTGCTGTTTAGCCAAGAGGGAGCACAACTAAAGAGTCCCAAATGATCTGAAATGCTTACAAAAGTGTTGCGATTTGACAAATCTGCCCAAAATGTGAAAAGAAAAAAGATTTTAGACCCAGAACTGAATGGATTTGCAAAGTTTGGTTTGATTTTTTAAATAGGGGGCAAAATTAGAGGCCGAGTCTCAACATTTTTAGATGGCTTATAACTTTGTTGCCATTTGTCAAATGTGTACACACTTGAATGTATGTGCAAAGTCTGAATGGATTTTGTCAAGTGGAAGCTAAGTTATATGACTATTATATGTACACACATTTTGACACTTTAAAAAAAAAATATGGACAGATTTGTGGCAAACCTGTGCAAGGAGCATTGGCAAGGACCTGAAAGCATGGTGTTGCAAATGTGTCAGTGTTTTATTTTTTGAAAAGTGTCATGATGTAGGTACAAAAAACAGTGACAATCTGGCTACTGATCAGGACCGCAAGGGACCAGCAATGGGGTTAAAGTGCGCATGTTCACCAGGAGCCAGCTATTGTGGTAACGTTTTTCAAAATCGGTATAGGTTTGAATGGAAAAGAAATCTGCTTGTGGCTACAACCAGAAGTGCTGGTCAGGATTGCAGGAAACATTGGCGAGGAGCTTCAGCAAGGACCTCAAAGCATGGTTTTGCAAATCTGTCCTGTGTTTTATTTTTTCTAAGGGGTCAAAACGTAAATAGGCAAAATTGTTATATGACTTTGGTGTCTGGGCAATGGGTCTGGCCCTGAGCAAGGACAAATGTGTACTCTGATTTGCTTATTGGGGCATGCAGCATGGCCGAAGCTCTAGGTCTGAGTATGAAAGAAATCTCTGCTTGTGGCTGCAGCCTGAAGTGCTGGACGAGATTGCAGCAAACATGCGCGAAGAGCATCTGCAACGATCTGAAAGCATGCTTTTTGCAAATCTGTCGTGTGTTTTACTTTTTTGAAAGTGTCAAAAATTAAGAACAAAAAATAGTGCTATAACGTTGCTGCCATGAATTCCGGCCCATTGGTCACATTATGAGGGTATAGTGAGCACTGAACTAGGATGGTGGGTAGGTGCAGTGGTTAACAGGGGCAGTTTGGTGGGGCTGGGGACATGGTCGAGCCTCATGCCAAAGACAATTCAACCATGACTTGCTTCCCAAGTACGAGCCGCTGATAATGATACACATGGGTATGCACTGCAAAACATATGTTTATTAAAGAAAGTTTACAGTTCTTTTAAATATGTTAAAAGAGGAATTATTAAGAACTTATATACAGTGGGGTAATATCATGAAACATTTTCACTCATAAATACCTATGAAATTCACAGAAAAAACCTTGTTAAATATACTTTATGGTTAAGTTGCACTGATAAAAAACTTATAAATTCAGTGAAAGCAACCTTAACTCGCACCACCACTGTGCACTGCTAAGCCTAACATCCAGTTCATCAAAGATGACATAACAAATGTCATTGATGACATCACTGATGACATCACATATGAAATTAATGTTAATGAAAAGTCCCTACAAGGGGTTGTCATTTAATGTTGGTAAAGAGATGTCAGGGGTGGTCATGAACTACTTAATGTATTCAAGAATGTACTCATCTAAACAGAACATTATATTGCAGTGTTATTGTTAATACAGTAACCTAATTGTGCATACACATAGGCAATGGCTGCAGCATTCACCACAGAAGTACAATATTTTCAATCTGGTCATTTTTGATAGTAAAATAATCAATGGTACCTTATCAGAGTTTTTTTCGGTAATGTTAAACATGGAATACATAGCTAATAATTCAAGACTTACTACATACTTGTGTTAGTACAAACAATACATATGAAGACCCACAATGCATAATAAATCAGAGGCACATACAAGGAAACTAAAGTAAGGAAGAAAGTAACACATCACCAGAAAATGTCAACATTAAATATCATCATTATGTTTACAAATTAATTTTGTGTTTGAGGCATTCTTATTGTCCCATATATGTGCACCATGAGCTGAGACCAAACCCTAAGGAGTAAGGACTTTAAGAACATACAAGATGCTTAAAGTCTAGATATATAGCACCTTTTCAATGTTCATATTCTGACTGTCAGTGAGCAAAACCGCTTAGCTTAGATATGTCAGTGAACAAAAACAAGTGGCCCAGATATGTGATGTCATCAGTGATGTCAGCAATGACATTTGTGATGTCATCCTTGATGTCCTGTGTGTTAGTATTAGCAGTGCACAGTGGTGGCGTGAGTTATGGTGGTTGCTTATCTTACCATAACCGGCAAATTTATCTGGGTTTTCAGTTTTATTTGTAACCATAACGCCCCTTTAACAAAGTATTGTCACTGAATTTCATGGGTTTTATTAGTCCAACTTAACCACAGTGTCCCTTTAACAAGGTTTTTTCACTAGATATATTTATTTAGACATTTGTAAAGCATGCCGAACCTAAGGGCATCTGGGCGCTGGTTACATAACAGACATAAGTACAGTATATACAGACGGTAGATGTCGAAAGGGACTGGATGGTTCAGCTGGCAGCCATTCCCTAAGTGGGATAAACCATACTGTATGTTAAGGGCGAGCGTGCTGGCCTTGTGAACTAGGGGCCCTGTGTGAAGAGCCGTGTTTTGAGGTTCTTGCAGAAGGCCCAGTAGGAGGGATCTGATCTTAGGGCCAGAGGGATGGCATCAGGTATTAGCTGGAATTTGACGCCATTATTGAGGCTACTCCTGGCACATGATGAAGTCACTGCGGGGATGCACCAAACATGTTACTGTATTAACTGGAATTAAATACAAATGCTGGGGATTTTGGGTTATATTTGTGTACGTTTGTATGTACCTATTAATGGCTTCATAAAGCACATGCCCTGCTGGGGAGCAACAGAGCGGTATACATAGACGGAGTAATCGGGAAGTTACAGCTAGGCCTCTGGGATATGGAAAAACATGCACGTTAAAAACAGATATTCATATATGGCTTCTAACAAGTTTCAAAGAGATTCTTCTTTTGAGCTGTGTTAGCTGTGAGGGGGGAGGTGGCACTGGATTGGAAATAGACCTCAGCATGGCAATGGGCATGCAAGGGGTGGGCACATAGCCTAACAACACTGCAGGCTATGTTTGCCTCCTCATAACCCATCTCCCGCTACCTTATCTTCCTGTGGCAAAGGTTTTGGCTATAGGTGGTGGTAGTGTGTTGAGAGTTGTGTGTGTGTGTGTCTGGTAAGGCTGTGCTTGGAGGGGGCAATACCAAGGTAAGAAACATGGCATATGTTGTTGCAGCCAGTCTAGCTAAACTTTATATTGTGGAATAGTATTTTTCTCTGGGCATCTATGTAAAAGCTACTTGATAAAGTGAAATTATGTGGCTAGAATGGCATATTTTGGTGCAGCCTGTATAGTTATGATTTCTAAGATTTCTAATGGTGGCATGGCATGGTTTACTAGGCATCAATAACAAAGCGAACAAGGTAAATGTTATTACATGCCTAGACTGGCTTACTTTTGTGAATAAACTTTGGACTTATTTTATATTTCCAGCGCTCTTTTTTATGGAAAAGCCAATAGTAGTATGTACGTCTAGTGGAAACTGGCATTAGGCACATAGCAAACCTGAGCATGTTCTTATATGGGAATACAGGTAAGCACTGGTGCATTGTGCATGGAAATGTATGGCCATATCCAGGGAGAGCATGTTTTTTTAATCTTGCATATATCGTGGGGGAAGGCATCATGAAAATGCATTCGGAAATGATCCTGTGCTCTGCTGGTGACTTTCATCTATTGCATGAGTTTCTCTATAAAACTGATTTCAAGGTGTCTGGGTTTGTACTCTATTTTTCACAGAAAATGTTCTGTATAATTGCCATTTTAACCCATTATTCAAACAATGTTCAAGCAATGTTCTTTTGGTAGGTCCGGGCTCCCTCGCTACACTTGGTGGGAAATATTTACACCCCTCCAATTAAATAATTCATCAGCCACCATTGCTTGAACTAAAACGTGACAGTTGCGTCTCCAAGTCTTGGTTAACCTAGGCCAGCCTGGTTCGGTGCTCGATCAGTGGGGTTGAAGTCTTATGTCTTTTGTCTAAGATTTGTGGTAGAGACCGACCCAATTGAATACAGGCTTGGGAGCGCTCATGCCTGCACCTTGGTGCTCGAACTGTGATCTTGAGGTCCCAAGTCAATAATGAGAATCAATAGTTATACCAACACACGGTTCCAGTCTTTCGGATATCTGAATCTATTAATTGGCATTGTATTGAAGTCACATACTGATTAGCTCCCTCCCACACCATATTAATTCATTGTGTAGCAATTTACATCTGAATTATTTCCATTTCAGCACTTTGTTTACTCTTTTCCAAGAGTAAAATGTTGGGGAGCCATGTGGCAATACTCATGTGTGTCCTGTTAAACGCTGGATTCTATGTCGTTCATTCTGTGTTTGCCATTCTCTGGCATCTGTTACCATCAATATTTGTTTCTTTGTCCACCACCCTCCAGCCCTCAAAATAAAAACATTGTATACTCCTGACTCACCAAATGATCCCCTGGTCACTAGAATATATATACGTTTTGGCCATGGCACAATTGTTCGCGGCTTAATTGACCATTGTCAATTCGGCCACAAAGCCAATTTTGCCACTGCCAAAACTGCTCTAATTAAAAGCCAGCACCTACCCACCCTACTTACCTTTTCGCTGTCTGTGCATGTTCTGACCCTGCAGCGTTGTATATGTTCCTCTTTCGCGGGTCGGATCCGACGCTGCAAGCTCCGCTTTTATTTTATTTTATTTTTTTGGTCTCCCACCTTCAGACCTCCAGAAGCAGGGGACATCCTACCAAAATCATTACCAAAAATGGGGTTTGCTTTTGGGGACACCCCCGCAAACCCTGCTGCCCATGTTTGGTAGTGATTACCCAAATTGGTTGTTTCCAAACAACCAAATGGTAGTGGCCAAATTCGGCCAGTTGTACCATACGGTTAATTAGAAATGAGTTATTTCAAGTGGTGCACTTCCAACAATCTCTGCCTCAATGACGGCAAGACTGAGATCCTTCCTATTGGGACCCCCGCTCCCTCTTTCTTCCCCTCGCTCTGGCCATCCTCTATGGGCTCTCCCTCTTCGCCTTCATCTGAAGCCAGAAACCTTGGAGTCATCTTTGACTCCTCTCTCTCCCTCCTCCCTCACATTCATGACATTGCCAAGAAGCCCCACTCATTCAACTCTTTCTTTTTAAAGGAATTCCCCCTTTTTTCACTTTTCGCCAGAAGCTCAATGTTACCAGAGCTCTGGTTCTCTCTAGGCTATATTACTGCAATGACCTTCTCTTGAATCTACCTTCTTCCTCCCTACGACCCCTTCAGCTAATCCAGAATGAGGCAGTGAGACTTATCCATGGCCTCAAGTCCAGGGACCACATCCCTCCCTGCCCTAAAAACTCTTCACTGACTCCCGGTTGCGGCAAGAATCAAGTTCAACTCCCTCTGCATCATCCATAAGACGGTCTGGGGCTGTGGACCGCACTATCTGCAACTTGCTCCCACTAAATACTCTCTGTCTAGACCTCTACGTTCCTCAGGTACCAACTCTCTGTGTGTCAAACGTTTTGCTAAACAGAGGGCCGGTGGCTGATCTCTTTGCTCAGCTGGCTCCCTCCTGTGGAACAGTCTCCCACTCCCTTTACATCTTGAGCCAGATCTCCTCAAATTCTGGAAGCTGCTCAAGACTTTCCTTTTCATCTTCTCCTTCCCTTCTTCCCTCCTCTGCTAATTCCACAGCTGCTGAGATTGGTGGCCAGGGCACTTATGTGTCCTTTGGGGCCATTGCCTCCCACACCCAATCGCCTTCAGCCTCTGCCCGCCCACAGCACTTGCCTTGGCACTCACTGGCCTTTGCCACTGTAGGCCTGCACTTACCCATTTATGTATTACATCTGAATGTTTCCTAGCACTTCCAACACTCAGCACTTACACCTGCTGCTCACTCACGAGCACAGGCACTCCAGCACTTCCCTTACTCTCCACCTTCCCCTCTCCTCTTTCTGCACTTGCACACTCTGAATGCTCACAAGGCCTAGTAGGTTCGTCTTTACCCTCCAGTGTATTCACTGTTTACGATCCCATGTTCCCTCCCTGTTGCTCTGTGGGTGCTTTGAAACACAATTTACTTGTTGTATAAGTGCCTAACAAATGCACAATAAATAAATAAATAAATAAATACATCATTATCTTCATAAAAGTAAACATGTGTCTGTGGGTTTGTGGCAGTCTTTGTGGGTTTGTAGCTTGGCAAATAGTTGTTCCTTATACAATTCCACACTGTTTCACCAAATTCTGCACAGTTACCTCTTAGGACCCTCCAAACAATACTGGCCACATGCCGTTTGGACACTCCACCCCGCTCCTCAGATTCCAGCACAAGTCACAATGTATTGGTGAGTTTGTGGCTTGGTAAAGTGTTGTTCCTTATACAATTCCACACAATAGCATCAATCTGCACCACATTTTGCACATTTACCTCTGGACATTACTGGCTACATGACATTTGGACACCCCATCCTTTTCCCTGGATTTCACCAAAGGTTAACATTTGTTTGTGAGTTTGTGGCTTGGCGAAGCATTGTTCCTTATAAAATTCCACAGTTTCATCAATCTGCACCAAATTTTGCATAGTTACCTGTTAGGACCCTTCGGTCAATACTGGCTACATGACATTTGGACGCCCCACCTCTTTCCCCGGATTCACTCAAAAGTTAAAACTTGTTTGTGGGTTTATGACCTGTCACCAAAGCCATAAACCATTTTCACTGGGAAGGGAAACAAACATTTTTGCTGCATCAGGTGGAATTACTTTTCTAGAGGACTTTTGAGAGATGGTACCTGCCGGCGATGCCGTAAACCATGTTCCCTGGGAAGGGAAACAAACATTTTTGTTTCTCAACCAGTCCCGACATGAGGAACACAACTATGGGACCTCGAGAACCACATTTCAAGTCCCTAGGATGCATGGTTTCTGAGATATTTGCACCACAATGCACCACAACAAGCTGCACCACGCCACGGCGAGGAGGAACAACGACCTACAGGATCATTATTTTCAACAATTGATGAGAGTGTTATTATGTCTGTCTACAGAACCTGTTCACAGAACACAGAATTACGCAGCATCATTCATGCATTCTTCTTAAAAAGAAACAATATCAGACATATTTTGACACTGAAGTCTGTTCTTCAGTATTAGTAAAAAGATTTTCATGGCTTTTATGGCTCTCAAAATAGGACTTAAATCATCTTCAAAAAGACCAAACATTGGGAATGCTTAATGGCTGTAGATGCTATATCATAAAAAGCTGCCACAATTTAGTATCTGTAAAATGGTACAAGCTACCAAAGTTGCCTACAATAATTAAATCTAATTATTTGGCTGTTGTGCGGAGCAAATTATTTCAGTTAAGCAGTGTAGATATTGGATCGTAAGACTTTGACCCATGCATTATTGAACTTGGAAGTTCTGCATGTGTTTGATGGCTGAAGGATTCATGGTAGCAGACACCAGTGGAACTTAATAAAGAAGCAAGCGAGGCCATATTGACAATTAATCCTCCAGGCTATACTACTGAGCACTAGTTTAAAATATTGACTACAGCATGACACCTTTATAATTTGGCTTCAATCTGCATCCATCTGAGCCATATACACACACTAAACTAGCTCCCCACGCCCCTTTGCTTCCTACAAGAATCCATGATCTTTCCTGGAAATTATACCCCTCTTTCTTGAGTGCAGAGACATGTTTTCTGTTCTTTTACCTGCCTGCTTTTAAAGTCAGAATGCAGCCAATACCAATAGCTATTGACTGCCCTATGAGATTTCTGATTGAGGCCAATGATGATCTCCAAGTGCTGAGTTGCTTAATTTGACAAATCAAAATCAAATTATGGTATTAACCAAATTGATCATTTACAATTGACTGTATTGTAAATCTGGTCAAATTCGGCCAGTACCATTTGATCGTGTGTAAACTATCAGTTTGGGTAATCACTACCAAACATGGGGAACAGGAGTTGCGGGGGTGTCCCCTGCTCTCCATGTTTGGTAGTGGGTGTGAGTAGCGAGGGTGCCCCCCGCTTCCGGAGGCTTGGAGACGGGGGACAGATATAATAAAAAAAGAAAAGTGTACCTTGCAGCGTAGGATCTGACTTGCGTAGGAGGGACGGATCTGATGCCGCATGTTAGAAGATGAGCGGACGGCGAAAAGGTAAGTAGGGGGTGGGTGGGGGAGTTTAATGGGGTGGGTGGGGGCTTTCAGTTTGGGCAGATTTGTCCGCTGCAAAATTGGATTTGGCCACGAACAGTTGTCCCACGGCCTAACCGTATACATCAAAAATTATTAGAGGAGTGATTTCCGTAGCTCAGCCAAATTAAAATATATCTGGCATATATATATATATATATCCCCTCTGTCAGTAGGCGAAACAATAATTGCTTAGATAGCAGCATATCTAACTAACAACTCAAACTAACACTATAGTCAGTCACAATTGCCTTTTACATGTTTGTGATTTTCCAGTGCTCTGATGCACTTTGCATACATATGAGTAGACAGGAAGTTTATAAGTCAGAGTGGGTTGAGGTTAAACTCTTCTTGCAAACACTCACTGAACCCCCTATGTACAGACTGCCGGGCAGTTGCAATACAATTCAGCTAGCTGAGAAGTAATCACAGCGATTGTTTGTTTTTTAAGTATCATTCTTGAAGGTGTGTTTGTGGATCTTCAATAAACAGATCATTTTGCTGGGTAAGAGCATTTTCCATGAGGCCTCCTCTGCACACAATCCTTTGACAACACTTGCTGAAGAGGTGAACATAAATCCCAGTGCTAATGTATGTGTGCCATATGCATAAAATGAACATGACTTTAACAACCACTGATGAACAGTAGACCCTTTGCAATGCCACATAGTGTGTGGATTTTCTAGGGTGTGGCATAGTCCTTCTCTTCAATGTCCCTTGTAAGTAGCCAGTTCCTTTGCTTTGGTGCTAAACCACTCCTTGCCTAAAATTGCTATCTTGTAGGACTTGAGCCAGTCCACATAAATATGCTTCCACCTGCTCATTTTGTACAAATGCGAAATCTCAGAGTATAAACCAGGATGATTTCACTGATTGTAAGGGACACTCAAGCATGCTCTTTTCAGGAAGTAAACAAGACCACAAATAAGTATGAGTAGTGACTACTACAAGCTGTAAGTGTGCCGGGAGGAGTCTATTGCTTCTTTTTGGTTGCATCTGCCTGCAAATATTTTTTAAGTAACTTAGAATTGGCAGACAGCATATTAAATTATTTGATTAGTACCTGGTGAGGGTCAATGAGCTTGAAAAAAGCAAACTTATTGGCCCTCACCCGGGCCTTACCTGCCCGACAAGTATCTGAGCTCTGCCGCCTCCTGGAGTTCTTTCTGCGAGTGGCCAGCATGGAACGGAAGAAGGGACTATGTGTAGTCCCTTCGCCCATGCCATGGCAGCCATTTTTTGTTTACTTTTTTTTACATTCGTTTTAATGGCTCCTTCACCCCAATGTCTGGCGGCCAATTATTTGTTCTTTCTTCAGGAAGAAAATATGAACACACATATGTATGAGTAGTGGCAGTTACAAGTTGTTATAGTGCCGGGCGGAAACCATTGCTTCTTTTTGGTTGAATCTGCCTGCACATTTTTTTAAATAACTTAGACTTCACAGACAGCATATTAAATAATTCTGACTATTCCTCTTGATGTAAGTTAGTCTCCTGTAGTATAGTAAAGGAAGAGCCCTTCACTTTGCTGGTGAGAGTGCAACTCATTTGCATTAGCTGATGCTGTTTTAATGTAGTTCATCCTATTTTGCTATACATTGCGTATAGCATAATAACCATAATAACATGTTACCTTGATCCTCAAGGTCACATGACCATGGGCCTAATACATCGAGGAACCTGTTCAGTTTTCCACTTTTAATGACTTTTGATGGCCGAGAACCAAATACCAAGTAAGGAACAAGAGGACAGAAAGGAAAGGAGGAGATCAATAACACATGTACTTTCTAGTGCAGAGACAATAATTATGATATGGGAATGACTATCGCCTAAGTAGTTTGAAATGACCAACCTTGTACAGCGCAGCAAAGGGCCGCTGAATGGAGACTGCGTACTAATAGAAGAGAAGGCCTGCTGCTGTTGCACTCTATAATAGAGCACATCGGCTGACTATTGAGAAAAGTGCCATGTTTATGGAATGACCCCCAACCTACACAATTAAATTCCTGATAGTACTAATTCAAGTCTATGGGCCTCATTACGAGTATGGAGCTAGCCATGGTGCTATTAGCGCCATTGCTGCCTCCATACCGGGCTCCAATACCGGGTTCCTTCAATGAGGAATTACCGGGTTATTCCAACATTGGAGGACCCGGTAATTCCTCCTTGAAGGAACCATTCCCCATTCCCATTTGAGCCCCCATAGGGCTCTATGGGAATGGGGAGGGAGCTAATAACGGGCACGTAAATAATGGCCCGTTATTAGCTCCCTGTTCCCCTCGCGGGACCCGGATAGGACTTCTGGTTTTACCAGGTGTCTGTGCCGAGTCCTGCAAAGGGAACCTCGTAATAGGCGCTCCCGTAATGAAGGGTGCTGGTCCCGTACCGGCACCCTTCATTACGGGAGCGCCAGGGTCGTAATGAGGCCCTATGGGTCAAATGGCAAGCAAATTTGTACTGGGGATGGATGCTGCGACAGAGAAGAGGTCTAGTTACCGACTTTACTGAGAGAGACCGGGAGAGAGAGATAGAAAGAGAGAGAGAGACAGATAAGGAGAAAGAGGGTGATAGTATATATATTATGGACAAATATGTTAAATAGTATGGACAACTGAACGAACATATGTCCATGTTTATCCCTCACTACAACCTTTTGTTGACATTAAATAAAGGAGGAGCCATTGAGGATCTTATAACCCCTGAAAGGGGGACTCAAACTTCACTCTGGGACATCAACACCCACCACATCCTCTGTTGGTGCTGGGTGCTGCGAGCGGATCCCTGGCCTCCCTTCAGATCAACAGGAATGCCTCTCACGGCGGCCTGGGAATGATGCACCCCAAACACCACATCACCCAGTCCCTGCAGGAGCCCCGACGTGGCTGAGAGATGATATTGCAGGGATCTATAAATCCCAAAATGAATCAAGTAGCACTAATCCCAACTTCCTTTTGTGTACTACAAGCAGAGCTAAGGACACATCAGGAATCATGTTTCGCTCTGTAAAATTCAGGTGAAAATTGAATTTGTCCACAGGAACCTAAAGCTATGTTGAACTTAATTAATCAAGGATAATTAAAATCTACCAACTGTAAAGGTGAGAAAAGAAGTAGATGGATGGGACTGCAGTGAGATGTATGGATAGAGAAAATATCTTGTCTTAACTCCTTGGTGACAGTGAAAAAAGAATGTGTGTTGTTCTCAAATTGGCTTAGCATTCATTCAACCGGTTTTTGGTCGCTATTTTTGCTTCTATTTTTGCTTTTTTCAGCTGGAATTCTGAGATATTGGGCCTCATTACACGGTAGGCGGTAACCATGGCGCTATTAGCGCCATGGTTGCCGCCGGTATTTTACCGTGTCTGCCTTGGTGGATGGCGGAATTACCGCCCTACTCCAAGGTGAGCGGGGGCGGTAATTCCCCATTCACCAAGGCTCTTCCCCATTCCCATTTTTGCCCCTATAGGGCATAATGGGAATGGGGAAGGTGCTAATTACGGTACCGCAAACTGCGGTACCGTAATTAGCTCCGAGGTCCCTTTGCGGCAACCTACTTTAACGGCTGGTAAAACCAGCTATTAAAGTCCGGTCCCGCAAAGGGAACTCGTAGTAAGGCGGTAGGGGTTTACCGGTACCGGTGCCCTTACCGGTACCGGTAAACCCCTACTGCCTAACGTGTAATGAGGCCCATTGTTTTTCATCTGAAGGTATTGTAGCGCTGCATGTTTATGTCAATGCCGGGTCTTTTTGTTTTGGTTAGAGTGGTCATGAAGTTTCATCAATACTTTGCCCTGAAAAATCTAAGGTTGTCTGTGAGTATGTCTCTTCAGAATATCGTCGAGCTCCTCCGCAAAACCCACACGTACTTCTTCCCATGCTTTGGGAGCGAGTTTCCAGTGACTATTCTGAGACCACTTTTTGTCAACATATCTATAACACTTTTGGCACCGGCTCTAGTACCGCAATGCAACAGGGGGAAGACGATACCCTTGATATAAGCCTCACATGCCTTTCATGGTGCTAATTATATACTTAACACATTGAGCCGCCACCGCAGTTCCGTAGTAGCAGAGCATAAACAATAACACCACCGCAAACATAAATCAGAAAACTGATGATGCATTACAGACTGCCCTGGAGATGGAGTGAGTCAAACATAAAACTGGGTACTGGCAGCATACATTATACAATGCACACTTATTTAATGATGATAAAGGGGCAGATGGAAAGGGCAGCTCCTTTCTGGGCAGCTCATTTCCATGTTTGCCCCTGTTTGCTTATGGACGTGCAACGAAGCACCCTACAACAACAACTAAGGTAAGGTTGGCACAGGCGGTCAACCCAGCCATTACTGTGCTTAATTAAAACCCTGCCACTTCTATATTACTGTGATCACTATAATTCCACTGTGTCCATTACCTGCTTCACCCCCAAGATAGCAATCAGGATTTATTGGGAGTTATCTGCGTGTCACCCGCAGCTGTATTTTGGGGGGGTGGGGAATGTGTCACCCTTAGCTGTATTTGTGGGGGTGAGAAATGTGTCAAACATAGATGGATTTTGGGGGTAGGAAATGTGTCCCACTTAGATAGATGTTTGGGGGTAGATAGACTTTTGGGGGTATGAAATGTGTCACATTTAGATGGATGTTTGGGGGTAGGAAATGTGTTACACTTAGATGGATTTGGGGGGTAGGGAATGTGCTACAGTTAGCCACTGTAACAAATAATGACGTATGCAGGTATCCTTGACACTGCAGTAGAAGATGCCTGATAGTAGCCTATTATGGAACTCAGAAGAGATAGAGTGAGACTATAAGGGTAGCCTGTCTATTGTGTTAGACATTCCTGTGATCCTGGATCCTAAGGCATCCTTAGAGGAATTTGAGGGTGGCCTGGCTGTAGTGCCTAGAAGAGCATATGTGGATAGTTTGTCCTTTTCATACAGATGACTGCCTCACGCGGTGAGATCAAAGGTAAGCTCCATCTGTGTTTAAGGTCTGTATAAAGGCATCACTTCAGTGGACATCTGCCGCATGCACGACTATCCAAACACACACTTTAGAATGCAGCTACGACTAAGACATATTTGGTATAGCTGGACATGTAACCGCTTCACCCTTACACCAGAATTGCCTCAAGACCTCTGCCATTAGAATACAGTGACAACCTATGATAATTTTCGGTCTAACTGTGCACACATCGAGTCTCTTGCACTAGCGCTCTGTATCAGCATCCGTCCACATCCCTGAGCTCTTGGGTTGCTTACTGGAGACTAGCCACCCTTTTCTGAGAATGTTCCCAAATCTGGACATCGGTGCCCGAGGGCGTTCCTACCAGAAAGTGCATTGAGACCATACAAATGGGAAATGGAGCTATATAAACGGCTATAATAGAATAAAATACAATAAAAAGAAGTAAAGCATTGCGAAAACTGTGATTGCAAATGTGCAGAATTCAACTCCCATTATCCTTAGCCAGTGTAGTCAGAAGGGAAGGATCATGATAGTTGTAGTACAACGCATCTGGATCCACACACAATGGCCCTCATTACGAGTTTGGCGGTAACCATGCTGCTATTGGCGGCATGGCTGCCGCCAAAATCGCGTCGGGGTCCGGGTCCTCAGAATGAGGAGTTACCGGGCCATTCTGAGTTCGGAAGGCCCGGTAATTCCTCCCTCCAAAGACCCGGACATGGTCCTTCCCCATTCCCATTTCAGCCCCCAGAGGGCTGAATGGGAATGGGAGAGGGAGCAAACAACGGGCCATTACGAGATGGCCCGTTGTTTGCGCCCTCTTCCCCCCGCGAGGGGAACTCGTAATGCGGCGGTATGGTGTGAACGGCACCGGCACCTTTCACAGCGCCGTTCACTCCGTGCCGCCAGGGTCGTAATGAGGCCCAATGACTAATCATGAGTAGACTGTACCAACTGCGCAAATGGTATGACATTGCAAGGGGAACTGTTAGTTATCAGAGACTGTTTTCTTTCTGCAATACTGTATGCTTTCAAGGATCCCCATATTTGCAAAGTGTAATAAACTGCTATACCTGTATCTGCGGCCAGGGGAGTTGCTAGGTCTGGAAAAGACCCGGGGCTAAGCTGCTGTCGGAACTGTTGGGAATACACAGCAGGAAATAGACACTCCGCTCACAGGCACAATCCCACTACGGAACATGAAGTGGGTCATCTTGCCACCAAGTGAGGTTGGAAAATATACAGCTCCCAATAGAGACAATACTTTGGATCCCTCCATTTGCTTCAGGGCTTCCGGATGGATACAGTAGAGTCCTTAGGGTTGGTCAATCCCCTCATGTCATTGGTGGGGATTGCTTTAGTGGATGATCTTTCAAAATCAAGATGGGTGGGAGAATATGTCATATCATGTCAATAAGGTTGTTCAACCTTTTGAGATGTGTCATTTCCCTCCCACCATCAGACTGAGGACTCCCACAATGGCAGGCACAGCCACGCCCCCATGATCGCCCTCACCCTGTTAGTGTTTCAATCATTCCTTACAAGATGCAGAGTCAAGTTGTAACTCTTGAGCTGCATGCAAAGCTGTCACACCACAACATCCGCAGCATTCTCTAATGCGCAGTTTCTAAATGTTGCAGATCAGGCATGTCTCTTGTCATACAACTAAAGCACAGGTTTGTGCACTATGCTAACAAGTTGCATTTGCACATATTAATACCTTGGGCCTCATTATGAGTTTGCCGGTCCAGAAACACGGGTGGCGGTAAACTCACCGGCACCCTTCTTTCTGGATCGGCAAAATACGAGTCTGCCTGCTGTGACCGCTGTGCCTGACACGTCTGACCAAGCCAGGCGCAGCGGCTACGATAGGCAGACTCGTCATGGAAGCACCGGCACTGTTAGCAACAGTGCCGGTGCTTCTGTGTCCCCACTCCCATAGATTCCCATGGAATTACATTTATACCGGCTCCTGACTTCCCAGCCGCCGGACTTGAGCCGGTGGCACGCGGAAGTCAGGCACTGGTAAATCATTACGAGTCCGGCGGCAACCCGGTAGCACCAGCAGGGTTACTGCTGGCCTTATAATGAAGCCCCTTGTGTCAGATTTCATAATAAGGACCAATTGTATGACAATGTCAGTCTATGTCCAGTCCAATACATCGCTTAATGTTAAAGTGATACTGACAGCAACACCTCTTTGACTGAGGTGCTCACAGCTTCGTTGCCCGCACGCTTTCCAGAGAACCTGACACACACAAAGAAATAAGGCTTTAGGACCAATGCTTTCTTCCAAAAGGCTACCTGTCCTTTGACGGGGCAGGTTGAATGTCTCCATAGGGGATGGAGATGTCGTTAAGCCTACACGCTATGGGAAACCTAGGGGTGCATATACACTAACATAGATCAATGGTAAACTGTGTAAATGGGGTGTCTATCATTCAATGAATTCTGCTATTGGTCCCTCCAGTGAGGGTGCGTGTTTTTTTCCATCAATGATAAGCGTTAATAATGCGCAAATACATTTACAGGCGTGATAGCCAAAATCAATGTTGCAGAAGCCTGCCTCCTTCAAACAACTTGTGGCCCTGATTTACAAAAGCATTTGCCAATGGGAAACACACTGTAACACCGCTCAGCTGCTCTCGAACTAGGCCTGCTCTATAATAACATAATATATTAATAATTATAGGCCCTGTATGTTTTATCCAGGGGCTTCTTTTATCCTGAGATATTCTGTTATTGACGCATTGTGTAACTCGAATTTGATTTCTTTTATTATAATTTAGATATTGCCATTGCCATGAGATGTCTACTTGTGTGGCCCAGTGCTGATCAAGGTAATATCTGCCTCCCACGATCGAGGCAATGAGGAGAATGAATGGCTTGAAGACTTGCTCTGGGAATTTTGAGGCCAGCCAGTAGCTGGGAGGTGGAAATATGAATACAGAATTCTGTTATCTGATTTTACAACTCTCCAGCATCATTTCTATATTGAGTAGGTTCTGACACATAATCTAAATTCAACATCCTCAACCATTTCTATAAGGGATTCTTTCTAGTACCACAATCCAATATACATAACATACATATTATTGCATAAGACTGATATACACATCCTTCAATATATGTGAGTTTTCAGAAAGTACACATCATATATAAGATTTATTTGTTTAAGTAGTAATACATCTTGGGGGTCATTACGAGTTGGGCGGGAAGGGTTAACGGTCACTGGTAATGATGCCAGTGCCGGTAAACCCTTACCGCCCTATTCCGACGTCCCTTAGCGGGACCCAGCAGGAACGGCTGGTCTGACCAGCCGTTCTCTGCAGGTCCCGTTAAGGGAACTTGGAGCTAATAACGGGTCCGCAATTTGCGGGCCCGTTATTAGCGCCTTCCCTATACCCATTGGGGCTCAAATGGGAATGGGGTATGGTCAACTCAATGGCGATTTACCGGTTCCGCATAGGTCGGAATGTCCCGGTAAGTTCCCATTCAGCCAGACCGGACCAGGACCCGGGTTTGGAGGCAGCCATGGCGCTAATAGCACCATGGCTACCTCCAAACTCATAATGACACCCCTTGTCTGGTTAATTTGCCATCTAATAGATTGAGGGCCTCCTTACGAGTTTGTAGGTAGCCATGGTGCTATTAGCTCCATGGCTGCCTCCAAAATCGTGTCCGGGCCTGGGTTCTGTAAATGAGGAATTACCGGGTCATTCCAACCTTGGAGGACCCGGTAATTCCTCATTCACAAAACCAAACCCCTATTCCCATTTGAGCCCCCATAGTGATCAATGGGAATGGGGATGTAGCTAATAACGGGCCCGTTATTAGCTCCTTGGTCCCCTTGCGGGACCCGCAAAGAATGTCTGGTCTGACCAGACATTCTGTGCGGGTCCCGCAAGGGAGCCTTATAATAGGGCAGAATGGGTTTACTGGCACCGGCACCATTACCGGTGCCGTTAAACCCATTTCGCCAGCCTCGTAATGAGGCCCTGAATGGGCCTCATTATGAGGTTGGAGGTAGCCATGGTGCTATTAGCACCATGGCTGCCTCCAAACCCGTGTCCGGGTCCGGGTCTGGGTAGTCGGAATGGGGACTTACCGGGTCATTCCAACCTTGGAGGACCCGGTAAATCCCCATTCTGAAAACCATTCCCCATTCCCATTCGAGCACCCATAGGGCTCAATGGGAATGGGGAAGAAGCTAATAACGGGCCCAGAAATAGCGGGCCCGTTATTAGCTCCCTGGACCCTTAGCGGCTCCCGCTAAGGGCGGCTGGTAAAACCAGCCGGCCTTAGTGGGACCCACTAAGGGACCTCGGAATGCGGCGGTAGGGGGTTAACGGCACCAGCATCCTTACCAGTGCCGTTAACCCCCTACCGCCGTACTCGTAATGAGGCCCAATAACTTTTCTCTCATTCTTACGAATCCTTGAAATGATAGGTGTTTAGCTCCATAGTTTGCCCATTCCGTGGCAAAATGATTGTGATATAAGGGAATGTATGCAGCCTCTTTTATGAACAAAGCAAAATGTAATCTACCAACTACTGGCTTTGGGCCTCATTACACGGTAGGCGGTAACCATGGCGCTATTAGCGCCATGGTTGCCGCCGGTATTTTACTGTGTCCGCCTTGGTGGATGGCGGAATTACCGCCCTACTCCAAGGTGAGCAGGGGCGGTAATTCCCCATTCACCAAGGCTCTTCCCTATTCCCATTTTTGCCCCATAGGGCATAATGGGAATGGGGAAGGTGCTAATTACGGTACCGCAAATTGTGGTACCGTAATTAGCTCCGAGGTCCCTTTGTGGCACCCTACTTTAACGGCTGGTAAAACCAGCCGTTAAAGTCGGGTCCCGCAAAGGGAACTCGTAGTAAGGCGGTAGGGGTTTACCGGTACCGGTGCCCTTACCGGTACCGGTAAACCCCTACCGCCTACCGTGTAATGAGGCCCTTTGACTTCTAAACTCTCCTATTTGGCTTTTGCTGTAACGCTATGGTTCCTGTTTGAACTCTTAACACTTGTCTTGGTCAAGTTAAACTCCTCTCTATAATGTTGTACAATGTGTCAATGTAAGCATACAGTATATATGGAATTATGGAAATTTTGTTTGCTCTATTGCTCTATTACCAAGAACAGCGCCCAGATGCCTCCGGGTTCGGTGCGCTCTACACATATCAAAAATAAATCAATAAAGAAAAAATTGCGCAATCCCATTGGAAGACGCTCTGGGAATCAGGCCCTTAGTCTGTATTGTTTCTTTGTCATTGTTGCTGTCAGTCCGAGCCTGCACATTTTCTTTATGACAGATTGTACTACTTTAGCTGGCTCCCTGCGGTTCTAGTATGACAGAAGTGGTCTTTCGGCATGCGCATCCGGGAGGATTTGCAGTGATTTATCAAAGCAACCTTTTATTTGTTCGCCTTTGAAATCCAAACAATCTATTTAGATGGTGTGCTGGTTTTTGTAACAGCATCTTGTAATATTACATATATGGGAACACAATTTTTGAGCACTATGAATTTCAAAGCAACACACAACCGTAGATTTCAATTCTGTGCATAAGTTCAACAAGTAGGTAGAATCTTGATAACACACAGGGGGTCATTACAAGTCGGGCGGTAAGGTATACCGGGCACCCTTGGAGAGAACCGTAAAGGACGTGTGGTCAGACCACACGTTCTTTATGTGACCCGTTAAGGGACCTTGGAGCTAATAATGGGCCCGCAATTAGCGCCTTCCCATTGAGCCCTATGGGGGCTCAAATGGGAATGGGGAATGGCTTTTGGAATGGGGACTTACCGGGTCCGCCTAGGGCGGAATGTCCCGGTAAATCCCCCCTCCACCAGACCGGACCCGGACCGATTTTGGAGGCTGCCATGGCGCTAGTAGCGCCATGGCTACCTCCAAACTCGGAATGAGGCCCATAGATGCTTTGGAACACAGCTTAATCATTGTGTTAAGAAAAAATAATATGTAGGTGGTACGTACACTTCAAATGCAGTGCAGTAGAATATATAATGAATTGCCATATATATTGCCTGATTTGATCACTCTGTGCTAAGAGCTATGAGTCTGTGGGCCTCATTACGAGGTTGGAGGTAGCCATGGTGCTATTAACGCCATGGCTGCCTCCAAACTCGTTCCGAGCAAATTGCGGTACCGTTATTAGCTCCAGAGTCCCTTTGCGGGTCCCGTCCTTAACGCCTGGAAAAACCAGCCATTAAGGTATGACCCGCAAAGGGAACTCGGTGCCCTTACCGGTGCCAGTAATCCCTTACCGCCCACCCCGTAATGAGGCCCTGTATGTCCAAAGATACACAACACTATGCCAAAGACCCATCTAGTAAAAATGCAAATTTCTGCACCAATATAGGCATAAGCACTTTTTACATGTCATGCACTTCTTTCATGGAATTCCAGTATACCCACGTGTGCATTGTGCACATATTATTAATTATCGGCGAAAGGTGTGCACACCCTCTCTTCAAATTTAGGAAAGAGCTATGCCAAAAAAATAAAAGCAACAATTACTGCAATTTCTTTTAGGCTTAAATGATTACCATTAGAATGTAATCCAGCACTGATTGACAAAAATATTAAGATATACTCTATTCCAAATACAGTAAAGTGTCTTTTTAAGGTTTTAGTAACAACTAGTCATAGTGCACCCTTGACTGTTGTTTGACACTAAGCACTGTGGATCAAGAGATCACGAGAAAAGAAAAGAGCATGAGGCTTACCATATGTGTGTGTGTTTTTATTTATGAATGAACACAAGTACATGTGAAAATATGTATACATCACGTGTAATTATGTGTGTTTGAGTACATGTGAGTTGTCCTTATGCGTGACGATGTTGTGGGGTGTAATCAAGGACCCCAAACCAATGGAACCGAAGGGCCATGTACAAAAGGCCTACCTGTCATTACCAAAGGAAAAGCTGCATTCTAATTCACAAAGGAAGAAAGAATTCAAAGGTTACTTGGACATGAAAAACTGGATTTTTAAACACTGACACAAACATGGCTTTGCATGTGTGTTTGAAAGTGAAAGAAAGACATGAGATAAATGCCCCTCTGCCAACATTAAGATGCCAGGTAAAAGACATGGGGCCTCATTCCGAGATTGGAGGTAGCAATGGTGCTATTTGCACCATGGCTGCCTCCAATACCGGGTCCGGCACCGGTCTTGTTCAATGGGGACTTACCGGTGCATTCCGACCCTGGAGGGACCGGTAAATCCCCATTGAACCAACCATTCCCCATTCCCATTTGAGCCCCCATAGGGCTCAATGGGAATGGGGAGGGTGCTAATAACGGGCTCGCGACTAGCAAGCCTGTTATTAGCGCCCTGGTCCCTTAGTGGGACCCGTAAGGCACGTGTGGCCAGACCACATGTTCCTTACGGTTCTCACTAAGGGACCTCGGAATTGGGCGGTAAGAAATTACCGACACCAGTCTCCTTACTGGTGCCGGTAATCCCTTACCGCCCAACTCATAATGGCCCCCATGGTGTGTGCGTTGACACAAAGTAAGGGAGATTATGCTTCATATGCAAAATACCAACAAAAGATTTGACAAGAAAAGCCAGCTTGGTTACCCTGAAAAGTCCCTGTAGTCCTATTTAGGCAGACTATGCGGGTGTCTTTCTGAAAGGGAAATCCAGAGAAGGCTCAAACAAAAATGTAATCCAAATGCAGCATTTTCACTGAAACGGCCAATCATGAAAAGGTGGTGCACTGAGACAATTCAGACTCACTTTTCAGCACAAAAACAAACAGCAGATAATTAAAAGTGTATTTTAATGACTGAAAACACACCGTATGTCAAGGAATCAAGGTAGATGTTAAAAAATGCAATATGTGATTCCATTTCAGCCAAGGACAAATGATGGGGCTCTGGGCAAAATTCACAAAGTACTCCCCCACTGAAAGCCTGGCGGGCATCCCAACAGTGTCAAGAACCATCCCAGAAAGTGGAAACTCTGGGACAGATGAAGATTAGATGAATTCACAGTTAATTCCAGGTTCACCCAAGATGGCTGCCATATCCTGTCACTTGCCAGTCCAGAAAACGTACAAGCTCTGAACAACATGAATTAGAGGTGGTTCCTATGTAAACCCAACGTAGCTTCAGTTTGCTGTGTTGCTACATTTTGAAGACATGCATCCAGATAGCTGCGCACCTGTTGCCAGAGTGTTGCCTTTTGGAATATCATCCCATCTGTCCCAAACCCGGTATTGCTTTACCAGCCTTTTCCCTCTCTCTGTAGCCCTCCTTCCAACGGCACACTTTCCTTCGGTGCATTCCTTATCTGCTACCCAGACATTCTATTGCCTTCTTCCACTCCTCATCTACGGAATCCTCTTTCATTGCATATTTCTACCGCAAGCCCTTTGGGGTCTATTTCGCAATGTCTTTACTAGCATTGCTGGATGTTATTGCCTGCCACGAGCCGCGATCACTCAATCCTGCTACCACGGCTCCTCCACTGCAGTGCTCCTTGTTTCTGCTCTTCAATGACTTGCATCCCTCACTGCAGCAACTCCTCTACAACCGGCGCTTTATATTAGTATTCAGTTGGTTCTCACTTCTACACGTTCCTCACTCATACTCACCTTCAACCTCATCTCCTCTAGACTGTATTCTTCTCCCTCCTGGACTTTATGGAATACTGCTTTCTGTTACTCCTCAACTGGATCTACGTTTCATCTCCGCTGGATACTTCTTTCACGCTTAAGGCAAGGAGTTCCTCCCTCCATCAGACAACCGTCACCAGTGTTTTTTTTTTCCTCATTAGCATTTTTCCTCAATTCCACACTACCACCTGTCTCATCCAGTGGTCTGACGGACTTGGGGATTACCTTGCTAACTTCAAGGACTCAACTACTACATTTGGTCAGTGTGCTTCGTTCATACAATTGTGATAGATAGCAAAGCCCAAAGACCATGGATCAGTTACATCATTTGGCTAATGCTGTTCAAGCCCTGACTGCTGAGGTCCAGACACTGAAAGGAGAAAATATAGCCTTATGCCAAATCACAGCAACACCACTTGCCCCTCCAGGACCCTTACCGAGAGGAAGTATGACGATAACCCGAAAACACTGAAAGAGTTTCTAGACACCTGAACAGTGTAGATCATGTTCAAAGAAAATTATTTTCTAACTGACAGAACTAAAGGTGGATTTATGAATTTGAATTTAGTAGGAAGTGCTCTGGCTTGGGCCACACCCTTAGTCACTTCCAACAACCGTTTATTGGATTCTTACGCCGGCTTTGTCAATAGTATCCATTCAATATTCGGTCACCAGGAAATTGGGATTTCAGCACAAGAACAACTATTGAATTTCCGCTAAGGAACCCTCGAAATCCTTGCTTACATTACACATTTTAAACAATTGGCACCCGGAACAGCCTGGCCCAACGATGTGTTATTTAACATATTCTGCAGACGATTACATGAAGACCTTAAGAACGAGTTGTGCCGAGAAGTTAAACCAGCTAAACTTGCGGACATGATTACGCTGGTAATGCATCTTGATTACCGTTTACAAGAAAGACAATTAGAAAGAAGAACTTACGGACAGTGAGTGCAACCAGCGTAGGACTCTAGGTTTGTGCATGTATTGTGGATCCATGGAACATATGGTGTGGGAGTGTCCTTTGGCCCTTCCAAGGCACCAGGGAAATGCATCCTCCCAGTCATAGAGGGACGGTTGATACGGAATAAGGAAGAAGGTTCCCAGTTAGATACCAGTCATACTCAGGATTCCTCTGTGGTAGTCATTAAGGTGACTTTACGAATTCCAGGCCATGAACTGGAAAACATACCTGAATTAATCGACGGTGGAGGAGCAGGAAACTTTCTGAATGACCAATGGGCTCAAACCCATCTCGTCCCAAGAGATACGAAAAAAAAACATTTGTATCCTGGTGGAAGGAGTCGATGGCTCTCTGCCTATCCATCAAGGAACAGACACAAGAACTAGAAAGGATGATAGCTTCTCATTAGGAGTCTCTTTGCTTTGACCTCTCCCGAGTGGCTCATTATCCTGTCCTTTTAGGATTAAGTTGGCTAAAACTCCATAACCCCTTCATCAATTGGTCAGCCAGCACTTTATTTTTGGGATCCGAACATTGTATCTCCCGTTGTCTTACGCATGACTCGGTTGGAAAGCATGCCTCTCCTGGACCTACTTTGCACTTGACAAATGCCTTATCTATAGAGATTATCCTACCAGAACAATATACCTTCTTTCAGGATGTCTTTGAGGAAACCGAGTACCAGGCCTTACTCCCTCACAAACGTGATGACTGTTGCATTGATCTCCAGTCAGACAAACCCCTACCATTTGGAACAATGGACCCATTGTCTCTACCAGAGAAGGAAGCCCTTTGAGAATATCTACAGACTAACGTCCATCATGGACTAATCACTGAATCAAAATCTCCTGCGGGAGCATCACTTTTTTTATACCAAAGAAAGACACAATGGAACTACAGCCATGTATTGACTGCAGAGTGTTGAACCAAAAAGCAATCCCTGATAAATACCTCATGCGCATGATAGCCGATATTCTGGAATCAGTTAAGGGATCAGTCTATTTTACCAAACTCGATGTTAGAGGGGCCTACCACTGCTTCAGAATGTGGAAGGGCGATGAATGGAACACTGCCTTCGGCACTCCCTTTGGACATTTCGAGTACAGGCTGATGCCCTTTGGCCTCGCTAACACTCCTGCAGTTTTTCACCATTTTATGGATCACGTCTTCTCGGATCTGATATTACACACGGTTGTAGTATATCAGGACAGCATACTGGTGTTTTCATGGACCTTTCAAAAACAGATTATTCATGTCCAGGAGGTACTTCATCGTTTATGCAGCAACCATTTGTACGCCAAACGAAATAAGAGCGCCTTTCACCAAACTCAAATACCGTATTTGGGATACATTCTCTCTTCACAAGGTACTATGATGGACCCAACAAAGGTACAAGTGGTACTTGACAGACCCCTTATACCACAATCTGAGTTATCCAGCAGTTTCTTGCTTCGCTAACTTATATCAGAAGTTTATTTCAAACTTTTCCTTGCATATTCTCCCCATCACTTACTTATTAATCAAGGCAAAAAAGTTCTGCTTGGATGATACGGCCGAAACGGCCTTTCACGACTTAGAAAAAGCCTTCACAACAGATTCCATCTTGCAATTACCAGACCAAAACCAGCCCTTCATATCAGAGACTGATGCGTCACACGCTGCTATAGTAGCCGTCATTAAACAAAAATACAACACTGGAATAGAACATTCAGTTTCCTATTTATCAAAGACACTATCTCCTTCTGAATTTAATTATACTGTGTTGGCGAAGGAGCTTCTTGGCATAAAATGATCTTTAAAGAATGGCACCATCCACTCCTGGGCTCACATTTTCTCATCACTGTACGAACCGACCACCGCAATCTCCAAGTATTACAGTCAGCAGAGATTCAAAATAGTAGACATGCACGATGGGCATACTTCTTTTCATCGTACCGGTCACACTTCACATTCCTACCAGGAAAAGAAAACATATTGGTGCCCTTTCACGCAACCTGGTAGACAAGAAAGACTTGTTTCAGCCTGAGACCCTGTTTCCCAATTCCTGTTTTTTATACAATGTGAATACTTCCTTCAATCTCTTATACAAGAGACCAAGAAACAGTACCCATTACTGAAAAAGACCACCCAGACGTATCAATTAACACACAATCAAGATTTTCTCTGTTTTGGAGAGAAAGTATATGTACCATCCTTGTCCCTACACACAGAAGTACTGCAAATGTGCCATGACTCAGAGGGTGCTAGAGAACCAACCATGAAGTTGGCTCCTCTGTGAGCTCCGAAAGAGCTCACAATAAATCCTGAAAATATCTTTCCGGAGTGAGTGCAAGAAGTAGGATTAAAACATCCATCCTGCCCCCATCTGCTGGACACCAGCAGCGGAGCTTAGAGGTGTCCCACATGACACAAGAGCGACTTTGGCAGTCCCTCTGGGGAACATGGGGCCTGGCCGTGCAACTCTCTCCCCCACCTAGGCCAGCGCCACAGAAGTGAGTGGCAGCAGAGAGGAAATGCGCCCGGCCAACCCGGACGGATTGGAGGACAATGACTGTCCGAGACGTGGCCCAACAACGACAACTGCAAACCCGCAGGTTCTGAGCCCCGCTGACGACTGCCGCCGGACATTGCAACAGCTCCATGTGAAGGGTGGGCGCCGGGTCGGGGCACAGTGGGTCGCCTGTCCATCACCAGACCCCCGAAGTGATCTGGAAATACCCCACAGTGTAAAGGGAACGTGAGACCCGGAAGTGGACCCGCTCCACAGGCAACGACCACTGAAAGACCCGGCCCAAACAACGCTGCAGCATGCTGAGAACTCCCTGAGCCACGAAGAAAGGACCATTGGCCCAATTCACCTGACAGCTGGGGCGAATACACACCAACCCCCATCCAATCGCCACACTTCCTCCACACTGACCGGCAGAATCTACGGAGCATTGGAGCTGGAGCGAGCCCTGTAGAGCCAGGTGAGCATCCCGTGAGCTTCCAGCAAACTTGCCCTATGCCCCTCCCGGGCCCACAAAAGGCGGACCTGACCCCGCCATACTTCCACGTCCCAGCTCGGAGGTAACTCCCCAGACACCATCTGCATCCAGACAACAGTCCCAGGGATAAAAAGGCACATCCCCCAGACACCCCTCGAACAGAACTAAAAGCACAGACAAAAGGCTACCCTGCTGCAATGCAACACATAGCATCCCCCCCTGGGGGGACAGAACCCCTGTGCCTTCACAACGCACACCGCGGACCGCACTTTAACACGGTCAAGCAGCGCACAGACGGGGAGAAGGCTCTGAGATAGCAGAGGAGACTGGGCACTGCTCCCTCCAAAGCCGAACTATGAGGCCCCCAAAAAACACCAGAAAGCCTCTGTGCACCCCAGATAACGGGCCGCATACCTGCCGAGCAACCGGACAGCCGGTTGGGAACCAATAGGTGCCTCACATCACCACCCCAGCCGGCCCACACCAACAGATACAACCACACACAGCGGCCTGATCAGCCACAAAATCCTCCTCCTCATGATTTGGATACCATAGAAGACCTGCAATTTGAGTTTCGGTGAGAGAGGGAGCCTACACCCCGCCTGACTAACCCAACAACACAATATGGCGGAGAACTTGTGGAAACTTGACAAAACAACTCTAATACCAACAAAGTGTGACACCTCGAACCCTGCAGTTAAAGCAGCACCCATCTCCTACCCTGAGACGTCACCTAGATGTACAAATGTAACCCTAAAACTACCACCAACAGCAGAAACATCCTAATTTAGCTACCCAAGGACCTTGGCTCCCGACAGACTGTGTGCATTGGGACTCCCCTCCTCCTTAGGGGCATCCACTGGCAGCCAGCAGAGCACTCAGAAGTTGAGGCTACCACTCTGACACAAGACGCCAATGTACCCAATCACCCGCTATCAACCACCTACCTGACCCAGACCCATCAGGTCGCTCCCGTCTTACCAGTACACTTACAACGTACCCTGGGTAGGGGCTCAGGGAAACGTGATGGGAAAAACAGACAAATCACAGAGGAAAGTAAACTTCGAGCCCAGAGCTGTGAGTAAAATCCCCAAATCAAGTAACCAAATGGAGGCCATCTCCACAGAGACGGAACAGGAAGAGAAGTCATCACAAACAATCGATATCCGAGAGATCCTACTCAACCTGAAGGCCGGAATAGGCAACTTAGATAGTTTAGATTAGTTGGCACATTGTCGTCAAAGGTTAACCTTTTACAACACCGACTCAACAAGCATGGGGAAAGGCTGGATACCATGGAGCAGAGGGTCTCTGACCTGGAGGATGGATCCAACTCACTCGCTGCCAGAGTGTCCTCATTAGAGAGCCAAATGAAAACCATAACCGCCAAAAATGAGGACCTTGAGGGTCGCTCACGACACGATAACATCAGGCTCGTTGGGGTGAGGGAGAGGCAGACCCCAGGGAAGATGGAAGACTTCATTGAGAGATTATGTATAGACCTCTTCGGGGCCACGTCCCTTTCTTCACTGTGAATGATCGAGAGAGCACACAGAGTCCCTTCCTCCCGACCCATCCCAGGCGCTGCCCCAAGCCCGATTATTGCCAGAATCCTAAATTATAAAGATCGGGACACAATCCTCAGACTCGCAAGAGAAAAGTAAAACCTTCAATTTGACCGCGATAACATCCAACTTTATCCCGACTTATCACCAGCCGTCCAAACCCTAAGGAGATCCTTCTCAAGAGTCAAAAGACGTCTGATAGACAACCAAATGTCATACTCCATACTGTTTCCAGCAAAATTACGAGTCCAACATGAAGGGAAGGCACAATTCTTCACCTCGCCAGAGGAAGCAAACTCCTTTTTAGACGGAATTGGTTGCAGGCCTCCTGAAAACGCACCACGTCCGCCAAGAAGAGACCGGTCCAGAAGAAACCCGCCCTGACTTGAAAAACTTTTCAGCAACTTTGAATCAATTACAATAAGTAATACACTCCAGAACGCAGCACCAGAAAGTCTTTACACGGGAGTTACTGTCCTTGGGCTGGTCCTAGCGCCCCAGGAATGACGCTTAGTTTGAAGTTAATAAGGTTGGAACAATGACGGGCGAGTTGGGGGTTGCCCGCGAGAGGGAGGGAAGAAACACACAGTTTTTGAGAATGCACCAGGGAAGGAACCACTGCCCGCCACACGACCATACCATCGCTCAGGAATCTCATGCTACAATCATGTATTCAAACGTCAACAACCTGCAGACAAAGAAAAGTCACAGCTTAACAATTACATTTACGAATGAAACTGGGAAACATCGACTTAAAGATAAGAACTACACACTGCATTCAATCTAGCTACGTGGAACATTAGAGGAGGCAATAAGCCACTTAAAATCTCCCAATACCTTCAGAGGCATAACATTGATGTAGTCCTGATACAAGAGACACATCTCCTTCCCAACACTGAGAGTGGCTGGGCCTGAGAATATGGTTGCCATAGATACTTTTCATCATATTCGTCACTTGCCAGAGGTGTTGCTAACCTGATCGATAAAAAAACAAAGTTCAAGTTCATTTCGGCTGACAAAGATCCAGATGACAGAGCCCTCATGGTACGGGTGATCCTAGAGGGAAACTAATCATCCTAGTGAACTCCTATGGCCCAAACACTGACGGCCAAAACAATTTTGATTGGGTGATGACACACCTCATGAGCGCAAGATCAGCCATGATCATTTGGGGAGGGGATCTAAATACACCACTAGACCCCCAAAAAGACAAATCTCACGGCATAACAGGCCCCCCTTCTAAAGCAAGCATGCAAGTCACTGAGATCTGCAATGCATACAATCTCATCGACATCTGGAGGCATGGGCACAGGGAGAACCACGAATATTGCTTTCATTCATGGGTCCACAACACAAGCTCATGGCTCAACCATCTATTGGTGTCCTCTCAAAGTCACTTTCACTGGGGACAGACTCAAATCCTACCAAGGTCCCTATCCGACCACTCTGAAGTCACCTTGGAATGCACAGCGTTGCACAACAAGAGGGGCAGGCCACACTGGAGATTTAAACCAGGCTCCATCCAAGACCAGGTCTTCTCAGAAGAATTGTGATCAGAAATAAGCTCTTTCATTGAGATAAACCAAGGCTCGGTCACATCGACCTGTCTCCTCTGGGAGACGCTGAAATGTTACGTGAGGGGAGTGTGCTTGGCAAAAGAGAACAGTATTCTGAAGCTGATCAGGAGGGAACTAAACATGAGCGAAGCCAAGTTGAAAGAACTCAAACAGGAATACACAATGTCCAACAATCACCACTCCCAAGCAAGCCCTCAAAGAAGAGCTAGAAAACTTTAAATCCACGGCCAAAAGAGAAGGGAAATTCTTAGCCAGAGGCCATAAAGTGAGTCAATATGACGAGGGTCAAAGGCCTGGGGCCCTCCTGGCGCAACTAGTGGCTGCTGAAAGGAAACCAACCGTGGTGGAAGGGATCCGAAATCAACATGACACGCTGGTACACACAGAAGAAGAGATCACTGACACCTTTCGCATATACTACCAAAAGCTCTATGACACTGGCTACTCTTCCGATCCGTGTGACCTAGCCCACTATCTTGAAAATATTGAACTGTACTGGGTATGTGCCGAACTGCAAGAACCACTCAACAAGCCCATCACATTAGAAGAAATTCTAGAAGCAATCAATGAGCTCCCTAAAACCAAAGCCCCAGGGCCTGATGGCTTAACATGTGATTTTTATAAACACTTCCCCCACATGCTGGCACCGCTTTTTCTGCAAACTTATTAGGAGGCACTTACCACTGGAACACTGCCACCATCCCTACGTAAAGCAAACATCATCCTGCTACACAAACCCAGATAACCCCAAGAAGCCTGTGCTCCGTACAGACCAATTTCACTAATTAATCTGGACAACAAATTATTGGGAAAAAATCTCACTTCTAGGCTGCTCCCCCTGATGCCCAGCCTAGTGCTAGCCAACCAAGCAGGCTTTGTACCTGGCCACAACACAACATTCGAAATAAGAAGAATGTTTGGAGTCATGGAGGCGATCGACCCCGAGTGCCAGGCAACAGCGTTGCTACTCAATGCCGAAAAGGCTTTTGACTCCATCTAATGGCCATTCTTGTTCGCCATACTGAAACGCATGTGCCTAGGCAGCTACTTCCTTAAATTAATCGCGCTGCTATACAAGCTCCCAACATCCAATATCATCCTGGGGAATACTGAATCAGCCGACATAGAACTGACGAGGGGACAAGACATGGTTGCCCATTGTCGGCCATACTATGGGCACTAGTGATGGAACCCCTGGCTTCAGAGTGTGGGATGTATTGACCCACTCTGCTATACTATGCGGCACCACTCTGCTATCTATGGTGCAAGAAACAGCAAAAATGGCGACAAAATTCTGGTGCGTGCCAAAACCGCATTTTCAACACACAAAAAGATGGCTGCACAACCTGCCACCCATGGTGCATGTGTGGTGGAATAGAGCGCACGCTACAGAAACAGTGCCAGCGGGCTCCATGACAAGCAAACAGAGAGTGCAGAGGGAGCAGCAGTACTTTGCAAGTGAAACTCAAAAATGTGCCTCTAAGGACATTTACTTTTGCTGCTAAAAATCCAAAATGCCTGTACATAACACTTCTCAACACTCAAAATCTGGCTTGGCGCTAAAAAATCATTTAACCTAAGGAATGACAGTTCCTGTAAAAAATCTGTGTGTATTACCCTGGGCTACCTGTGAATGACAGTTCCTGTCAAAAATCTGAGTGTAGCACACTGGGCTCTCCTGATTAGACTTTCAAGTTATCTAAACTAAAAGCCTGCCAGGTTAGCAAATATAAAAGGATTGTTGATGAAAGAAACACAGATTTCAGTTATTTTTGATTCCACAGGTTTAAATCTAAGAATGTAATTTACCTATGTCATCTGATGCAACAAGTTTGTTTTCTGCTGGATTTTAAGTCAAGAAACTAAGAATAAATAAATTAGCCTGGCTGGGCCTGCAGGAAGTTGGAAACAGGTTTTTCCACCCAAGGGGAGGCCTTCCTCTCAGCAGGTACTCACTGACATATAATAATCACGGGGTAGGACAGACTTTTGTCTGCAGCCAAAGACTGAACAATGGCAGATCCCCAAGGCCAGGAAATGGACGTGTGAAAGGGTCATAAACTGGCCTGCAGAAGGAAATTCAGCAAAGGTGGGACTACTCCTTGCTCAAGAGACAGACAAAAGTAAGACCATTTGCTGCTAAGAACATATAATGAACAATTTCTAGAGACTCATAAATTGTTATCAGGAATGGTAAAAAATGTAAAAAGGGCAGATTTGTTAGTCTAATTTTAGGCGCTAAATTTCAAAATGTGATGGAGCTGTGTAGCATATTCGGAACAGGAATGGCAATATATGTGGTTTTATGGGAACTGTATTTATGCTAGAATTGTTAAATTTTGCACACACATTCCTATGGTAAACACACATAATTGTGGAAATTTGGAGAAAAATTGGAAAATGTGCTCATGGCGAAATGGACAAAATGCTGCAAAAAGGTGAAACAAGGTCTCACAGCTGTGGGATTTTGAGGAACAAATACTCCATAATATATGTAATCCTTGAATTTGATTTTTACAGAGGTTACAAATGTGTAAATATGTATTGAGGACAACATTCAATTTTGATACTAGTGGCTATGGAAGGTTTCTAAGGATGGTAAAAGCCAAACCATAAATGTGATATCATCTGTCTTGGATCCAATCACTTGTGTGCAAGGTGGAGATGAGACTCTGATCCAATCCCTTTCCACAGGGGCAGGTTTAGTTAAGCCAGCCCATACACCCATTTTTGTGATGTCATTTGAAAGGATAAATAGAGACAGCTGACAACACATACGAACTCACTCTTCTGATTCCAGCAAAGCACTTTGATCCAGCATTCAACATCCTTCCAGATCCAAATGCCAAAGATCAGGCCCAGCAATAGCTGAACCATTTTCAGCGAGGCCACAATCCTCAAACTTATCCTCACAACCCAGTGTAGCGCTGTGGTGTGAGAAAGCATCCTGAAACTAGCATCCTGAAACTATCTGGCTTGCTTGCTACCATAATGTTTGCCTGATGAACCTGCAATCCCACTGAATTGAAATATCCAGAAACAAGAAGGGCAGATCCTGTGCAGTTCCGGTGACCGGCCAAGTTGATCCAGTCCTGTTCCTGATGTGATGTCTTTCCTTGATAAGACCCAATCAATTGACCAGAACCGTGACTGTCTAAAATCTTAAATCCCAGTGGATTGTTAGTATTAATAGGACGCTAGTCAAGTAGTGTATAACTTGCATTATCTTGTTCCATTCTGATCTCTGAACTATCCCTACTTTCCTAACCAGTAACAGTGTCAAAATCTTTAGTGCTATCTTATTCTGTCTAGTTGCTAAAGCGCCATTTGCATAGTCATCTTTATTTGTGTAACTCTGATTCCTAAATCCCACTTTGAGTCTTTGGATTGGTGCCTCAGGGGAAGGTGATGGGGATCTGTTACTGAAGTCATGAATCAGTCTCAGAGCTTACTTTGTCCCGACTTGGTTGCCTAGCCTGAACGCTCTAGCCTTGAGTAAAAGCATAAGCCATATTTTCTGATTCTAAACTGAAGTCCTTGTCCAAATTCATGTCTTTATTTTCGAAAAACACCCCTCACTAAAACCTCCATAACTCTCTCAGTTTTTGAGACAGAAGCAAAATGTCAACTCCAACTTGTACCTACTATCCTTGGCTACAGCCAGAATGCAAAATAGGGTGGTAGACCAGTTATATCAAAAATTGCATAAGTAAAAGTTTGCCGCAAATTTCAAAAGGTTTTTACACGTGCGAATAGCTTTAAAATATTTCCCACCTTGCTTTTCAGATTCTAGTTGTTTTCTTTTGATGAAATAATTGATTTTGTTTGCCTGCATCTGTTCAAAGTGGCTCCCGTAGGAATTTAAAAGAATTTAAGCATTTTTGAACATATTTAGTGTTTTTGCTCAGCCAATTTCAAGCCATCTGACAGTTGAAAGGTCAAATACATTTTTCTCTTGTGTTTAAGGGGGGAAGGTGGGAGTGATATTCTGTTTGGTCTGCATTATTCCCGAGTACCTGCTCTCTCCTCAAATCTATTTAAATTGCCTATTGGTGGGTTGAGGGGTGTTGCAGGGATACCTCTAACCATAGTGCTATCTGTTCTAAACCAACCCAAAAGTCTTCCTTTCTTTGCTGCATTCTTTTTGTGTTCATGACTTGATTCCTAGTTCATTAAAGATATTATTCATTGTTCCTGTCACCCCATTGGGGATTGTTGTTACCTATTAAAAATATATTGTGATTTTAAATTCTAAATAAATAAACAAATAATTACCTTTACAACTAGCCTGATTCCTGGTTCAGTGTAACATGGGGGTATTGTGAGAAGGGTGTGATATAGGTGGTATATTATTCAGAATAGTGAACTTATAGATACAAATAAATAAGGGTTTCATTTGTGCACTACATGCTGGGAGAGACTTGGGTGTGTGCCTGATTGAAATCACTTACAAGAACTACAAACGGATCTCCTAGATAAAGGTGTATAACTCTCGGACAACACAAACTAATAATATCCCTCTACGCTGATGACGTCTCCCTCTTCATCAGTGACCCAGCAGTGAACTTAAACCCAATAATGAGAGTGATAATCAGATTCTGCAATTTCTCAGATCAGATTCTGCAATTTCTCAGGATTGAAGATTAACCACTCGAAATCCTTCATTTTTCCCCTACCCGCAAACAGCAAAAAATTCGCCGACACCTTTGGGTTCCACTGGCAACACACAAAAGTAAGATACTTGGGAATCTTCCAGTCCAGATTCCATCAGGACATTATGAGAGACAACTACGGAAAAACTGGAAACACTACGGAGCAAAATAAATAGATGGAAACTCCTCCCGCTCTCGCTGTGGGGACGTGTCTCCCTGGTCAAGATGGTAATTATGCCCAAAATCCTGTATCTGTTTGCAAACATCCCAATCCTATTGCCACAGCAATTCCTTCAGCACATCTGAAGCATGGTTCTTGAACTACTATGGGCAGGCAAGGTGGCAAGAGTGGCATATGCTACGCTCATCCAACTAGTGGCAAAGCGGGGCCTTGCACTCTCGGACATCGAACACTACAAGCCCAGTTTCTCAGGCATTGGTATGCTATGCACTTTATCAGACCCCATGCCCAGGTCGAGAGGACTCTGGCGACTCCTTGTCTCCTTAAGGCAATTCGCACCGGCCAGCTACAAGTCCCACACAACACACTAAACATTGTACAGGTCACCTACGCGATCTGGAAGAAAATCGTGCTAAAATATGACATTCAACCCAGGTTTTCCCCTCTGCTCCCAGCAAGATTTATACCTGGAACCACCGAAGAGATTTATTTACAATGGACAGATAAAATGCAAGCAAACAAAGGGGGGTCTGGGAATCTCTCTACCAGCACGAACACAGCCCAATGACCTGTTCTTGGGTGAATAACCCCTTGGAGAGACTCTACCAAGTCTTTAGCTCACTGTCCTTTTCACAGAGAAGAAATTTCCCTGCATATCAGCCTTTGTCCTGCCCAGGGGCAGTCCAGTGCCGAAATGCTAGGCAATTCTCCTCTGAACAAGAGTACCATCAGTAACCCCATACACGTGTTTCAGCCTTGTTGGGCATCATCAGTGAGGTGAAACTGTTGCCTCTCTAAGAACAGTGAGCAAGGGGTCCACGACTGGATTGCCCTGTTAACTTAGGGTGAAACCCAAAGTTAATGTATGCAAACAAAGGGGGGTCTGGGAATCTCTCTACCAGCACGAACACAGCCCAATGACCTGTTCTTGGGTGAATAACCCCTGGGAGAGACTCTACCAATTCTTTAGCTCACTGTCCTTTTCACAGAGAAGAAATTTCCCCGCATATCAGCCTTTGTCCTGCCCAGGGGCAGTCCAGTGCTGAAATGCTAGGCAATTCTCCTCTGAGCAAGAGTACCATCAGTAACCCCATACACGTGTTTCAGCCTTGTTGGGCATCATCAGTGAGGTGAAACTGGTGCCTCTCTAAGAACAGTGAGCAAGGGGTCCACGTCTGGATCGCCCTGTTAACTTAGGGTGAAACCCAAAGTTAATTAATGCAAAACAAAGGGGGGTCTGGGAATCTCTCTACCAGCACGAACACAGCCCAATGACCTGTTCTTGGGTGAATAACCCCTGGGAGAGACTCGACCAAGTCTTTAGCTCACTGTCCCTTTCACAGAGAAGAAATTTCCCTGCATATCAGCCTTTGTCCTGCCCAGGGGCATTCCAGTGTCGAAATGCTAGGCAATTCTCCTCTGAACAAGAGTACCATCAGTAACCCCATACACGGATTACATTGTGTGCTTGCTACAAACTAACACTTCTCGTCAAAGACCAGCAAGGTATTTACCTCAACCCTCACTCCCAAAAGGTCCCTGGTAAAACATCTCCACAGACTTCATAGTGGTACTACCCCCACTGCCGACAACACTGCCATTATGGTGACAGTTGACAGAATGACCATGCCTCAAGTGCCCTCAGCCTTACAAATGGCACATCACTTTCTATCCAATATCTTTTGCCTACATGGTTTACTACATTCTATACTATCTCAAAGAGGATCGCAGTTTACCTCTTGATTCTGGAACGCATTATGCCAGATATTAGGAAGTAAACGTACCCTCTCTTTAGGGTACCATCCACAAACCAATGCTCAAACTTAATGTCTAAACCAAATTCTCGAACAATACCTTCAATGTTTTATATCCTCCACACAGGACAATTGGACTCTACTGTTACCATCAGCAGAGTATGCATATAACAACTCTTGGCATATGGCCACTGGGATGAGCCACTTTCACTGTACTTATCGATATCATCCCTCAATCATACCAGTACCCATTACTCCATCCAGCACTTTCCTGTCCCTAACGTCTTTATTCACTGACATAGAAACCATACATGCTAAAGCACTATGAGCCATCAAGTTTGGTTAGCTTCCAAATATCTGCCTTGAAGACTAATACCCTCAAAGCTTTCACCTTGCTTCTTTGGTCCTTTCACCATCCTGGCCAAAATTGCTCTAGAAGCTTGTCGTCTCTCATTACCAACATCACGGTCCAGGATCCACCGTTTCTTTCCATGTGTCTCAATTGAAACCACACATACAAGATCCTTGATTGGAAAGGCAATGGACCAGCAGACTGGACTTGGGTACCGGCTTCCTCTGTCCATGCTCCCATTCTACTCCTTCGATACCATCAATCCAATCCCTGGAAAACCAGTCACTGTTGGACAGGAAGGGAGCATACTGTCAAGAACAAC
Source organism: Ambystoma mexicanum (assembly GCF_040938575.1). NCBI lineage: Eukaryota > Metazoa > Chordata > Amphibia > Caudata > Ambystomatidae > Ambystoma > Ambystoma mexicanum. The sequence continues at coordinate 1,383,841,316 of NC_090922.1, read as the reverse complement.
CCCAGAAAGTGGAAACTCTGGCACAGGTGGAAGATTAGATGAGTTCCCTGTTTATTCAAGGTTTACCCATGATGGCCACCACATCCAGTCACTCGCCAGTCCAGAAAACATTCCAGCTCAGAACAAAATGAATTAGAGGCAGTTTAAACCCAATGGAGCTTCAGTTCTCTGCGTTGCTACTTTCTGAAGACGCTCATCCTGATTGCTGAGCACCTGTTGCCGGAGTGTTGCCTTTCCGTAGCTACAGCCCAGCCATCTCTACCGGAACCCGGTATTACTTTACCCGCCTTTTCCCTCTCTCTGTAGCCACTCCTTCCAATGGCACCCTTTCCTTTCAGTACATATGACGCCTTCCTTTTCTCCTGCCTGCACATTCTGTTCCCCTCTTCCACTCCGTATCTACAAAATCTTGTTTCCTCGCCTATTTGTCCCATAATCCCTTTGAGGGTCTATTTTGCAAGGTCTTTACCAGAAATGCAGGATGGTATAGACTGCCACGAGCAGCGATCACTAAATCCCGCTAAGACAGCTCCTCCACTACCCGAGCTCCTCGCTTCTGCTCTTCAGTGACTTGCGTCCCTCGCTGCAGTGTCTCCTCTGCCACTGGCGCTCCTCACTCTCTGCGACCATACCTTCCTGCTCTACTTCCTATAGTGTTCACACTTCCTTATACTAGTATTCAGTTGGTCCTTCTACGTGCTCTTGGTTTGTACTCACCTTTAACTTCATCTCCTCTACACCCTATTCGTCTCTCTCATGGACTTTCTTTATGGAATACTGCTTTCTCTTACTCCTCTCATAATCTACAGTTCATCTCCACTGGATACAGCCGTGGAAAAGGGTTCTATGGTGGAGAGCTGGAGGCCATCCTTCAGAGTGGAGTGACCAGACCCCTGCCATGTGCTTCCAGAGGGCCCTAACATGCTGGCTTTCCTGACTTTAAACAGGGGTTTTCTATGTAGGTAGAATTGGACCCCTGGAAACCGGTGGGGGAATCTGCTTGCCTTAAATGCTTTCCCTTTATATTGGGTGGGAGGGGGGGTTAAAACTGTGTAGCTAAAAATATCAATTTAATTAATTCTACTTGGCAGTACACACATGGTGAACATTGTTAAAATTCAAAATTAACAAAGCTCAATCGCAGTGTGCACTGAAAACTATAGACTGCAATTTAATTGGGTAATATTTCTGTTCAGCTTCCCCCACACAGGGCTTTTAAGTGGAGGGGGGTATTCAATGGAAAATTCTCAAATCATACCAATTTTTACCATCCAGGTTACCCAACTCAGGCCTTTAAGTGGGTAGGGGTTTGACATCTAAAATTGTGAAATCATCCAAATGTTTACCATCCAGCTTCCCAAAAACAGGCCTTTAAGTGAGAGGGGTCTGAAAACAAACAGTTAAATCGCCCTGTATTTATTTTAAACCAAAACTGTTGGTAAAATCATAATTGCCATATGCATTTATAACAATCTAAAAACCCAACTGCTCACCTTTCAAGCGTGCAGGAAAATAGTAATTGCACAGAATTACACATGTAGATGACTTTTGTTCATTGACCACTTTGATTATTTCTTGAAGTGTAATCTGTAAGAAGAAGAACAGGTGGCATGTGTAGGTTATTATGATTTTTATTACTTCTAAATTAAATAAATACAAATATATATTCCTGTGTACCAGCAGAGATCCCGGTTCATTGGTAGCTCAGAGGGAAGGATCCAAGGGGCATTAGATGAATTGGAGATAGGGCTGAATAAAAGAATTAACATTAACCATTTATTGTGTGACACTTAGCTTGGGGAGAGAAGGAACCCCTTTTGTTGAGGGTGACCTCTCAATAAACCGTTACAATGTTCTTGTTTGATTGTGCACAAGCTTTTAAATGTATCTGTCTTTGTGTGCTTGTGTGCAGGTGTCAGGTACATACAAATATGTACTTGTGTTGTCTTTGTTTGTTAGTGTCTATATGAGTTTATATGACTTTGTACCTGAGTATTCGCATGTGACTGTGATTATCTGCTTATGCGTCTGTGTTTGAAAAATTAAGTGTGAGGATGTTATAGAGGAGAGGAGATGAAAGACAATGGATGTGTAGGAACAATAATGGTATTCCAGGACAAACAGCACGACTTGAATGATGGCCTCACTTTACTGGGAAAGCGGGAACCAAAATAAATGACAATACTTCACTATTTCTAAATCAGTCTTTGTTGAGAACTGAATCCAAACTACAGTGGTATCCCAACTGAAGAGTCTGAGTCAATTGTTCAGTACATTTGCTGTATAAACATTTTAGAATTAACCTTTAATCAGCCAAATTTCAAGGGGTCCACCCAAGTTAAATTTTAGGCAGACTATTGATTCAATGCATCTTCCTGACTGGATAGAACTTCTACCGGATTCCTCCTGTGCGTATTTTGGTTTCTCAGTGTCCTGCCATCTAGCCCAATGACTAAGGAGTTAAACAGTTATTTGCTTTGTTTCTAAAGCTCTGCTTCTTAACACATTGGGGGTCATTACGACCCAGGCGGTAAGTACGCCAACTTTACCACCATGGTGTAAACTATGTAAACTATGTTTACACCATGGTGGATGGCGGATTTACCGCCCCATTCCAAGGTGAGTGGGGCGGTAAATCCCCATTTCCCATTTTACCCTTCCCCATTCCCATTTTTGCCCCATAGGGCATAATGGGAGTGGGGATGGCGCTAATTACGCCACCGTAAATTACGGTGGCGTAATTAGCACCAAGGCGATTGAGCGCCATGGATTTTAACGGCTGCTAGAAGCAGCCGTTAAAATCGGAATCAGGCGTTAAGGGTTAACGATGGCGTTAACCCTTAACGCCTGAGTTGTAATGAGGCTTATTAACTTTAAAGAGCATGCAACATCCACATCCTTGCGTAATCCTCTATAATTGCTGGCTAGAACAGCAGAGAAATCAGCAGCCATGACCCCGTGGTTAACATGCTTCCTTTTTGTTTGGTAAATTGTTTTCACTTTCTCCGTCTATGCAGACTGAAGTCAATCCTTAACCTTAATCACTTAAACTGAAGGTGATTCATTTGCAATACGGAAAGGCCTGCCATTTCTTTAATGTATGGTTTTATTTTACATAATATTATTGGATTTTTATGAAGTTGATTTCATGTAATTTTTGGGCACCCTCTTGGCATTGGGGACTGCAACATGGGTTGGAGGGGTCAGTGTAGAAAGAGGGAGGAGTGAGTTGCATGCACTGATGTATTGATGTATGCAGATCTGTAGAACAAGATTTCAGTGAGCTGCACTGATGTATTGACGCGGGCAGATCTGTAGAACCAGATTTCAGTGAGCTGCACTGATCTACTGATTCATGCAGATCTGTACAGCCAGATTTCAGTGTATTATGATATGATATGGCATTTATAACCCACCTATAGACAAGTCTTTCAAGGCACGATGAGGCAAGGGAGGGGGGACAGAGGGAAGAAAAAGACAACGATCTTACAATGCCAGGTGACATTTAGACCACACAGGACAGGGGAGAGCTTAAATGATGGGGGGGGGAATCGGGAGGGGGCAGTGCAATACATAGGATCAACAGTAAAGAATAAATAAAATAAATAAAACAATAGGTGAAAGTGCGGCCAGCTGGTGGCAAGTAGAGGAGTAAGTACAGAGATCAAGTGTCAATAGCTGGTGGGGACTGTAGGGATACAGAAACAGCCCCCTAGTGCAGGGGTTGCCTGGGAGGCAGTGCAGGTGTGCAGCTGGTGGGGGAGGGAACCTGGGCCTGAGATCAGAGGGTAGCCAGGTGACCAGTGCAGTTTCAGTCAGGAGTTCAGCAGGGGAGAGGAGGAGAGAAAGCAGAAGCAAAGAGGATGGTCTAGAGGTGCTTCCGGAACTGGAGATGGTTCTCCTCAAGTTTCAGGGAGGCAGGGAGGCTGTTCCAGAGTGAGGCCCCAACCGAAGAAAGAGATCTACCACCAACTCGTTGCTTGGAGAAGCGACCCTGAGGGAGTTGGAGGAGGATGAGCGAAGAGCTCGAGATGGAAGATATTTAGGAAGAGAGAGTTGGAGGTATTAATGCCCCAGGTATTGATGCATGCAGATCAATAGAACCAGATTTAGGTGAGCTGCACTGATATATTGATGCATGAAGATCTGTAGAAGAGTCCGGTGCGCTGCACTGATATTTTGATGCATGCAGATCTGTAGAACCAGATTTCGGTGGGCTGCACTGATGTATTGATGAATGCAGATCCATTTAAACAGATTTCTGTGAGCTTCACTGATGTATTGGTGCATGCAGATCTGTAGATCCAGATTCCGGTGAGCTGCATTGATGTATTGATGCATGCAGATCTGTAGAACCAGATTTCGGTCAGCTGAACTGATGTATTGATGCATGGCGATCTGTAGAAGCAGATTCCGTTGAACTGCACTGATTTATTGATACATGCAGATCTTTAGAAGCAGATTCCGTTCAGCTGCACTGATGTATTGATGAATTCAGATCTGTAGAACCAGATTCCGGTGAGGTGCACTGATGTATTGATGCATTCAGATCTGTAGAACCAGATTCCAGTGAGCTGGTCAGCTTTGAGTTGATTGAGTTAAGACCACTGTACACTACTGGAGATCTGCCTTATAGACATAGGTGGAGTATGGATATGTGTGGTGTAGTATGTATCTATATGGAGTATGCTCAAGCAGGTGGAGTGTGTAAATAGCTGGCCAGTAATTGGTTGTTCGTTTGCAGGTTGAGAGTTAGGGTACATTTGATTAGTAGGGACTGAAGAAGTGAGGTAGCTGGATAGCCGGGGCTTAGATGAATACAGGATGACATATGCATAGGAGGCTTAAATATTATGGTGAGTATAACATGCAAACACTCTGTAAAGGGCACAGAAGGCTTAACGGGCAAGGACCTTTAAAAACGTGGAAGCTCAAATGCATATAGAACATTACCTTAACTCATATAACACATCCCTGCTGATTGCTTTGTTTAATGTAATGTCTGAAGCTAGCGGAAATGAAATTTGAATTTGGTTCTGGCAGTAGATAATTAATATTAAGATGTGTAATGTGTTTTCTATTTGTATTTTTTAATAATTGAGACACATGTTTCAATGTTGGTCTTGAATGTGAATACGTGTATACAGGTTTTCGTCGTTCTATTGTTTTTATAAGCATCTGTGAAATTGTTCTTTTTGAACTAGTTGACACATTATATTTAATGTAAAAAAAATAAAATAATACAGTATTTGAAGGCATGGAATGCATGGAAAGGATTTATCCCTTTAGAAAGACCCCAGCCTCATTACGAGTTTGGAGGCAGCCATGGTGCTATTAGCACCATGGCTGCCTCCAAAATCACGTCTCGGTCCAGGTTCCTTGAATGAGGAATTACCGGGTCATTCCAATCTGGGAGGACCCGGTAATTCCTCAATCAAAAAACCCATCCCCAGTCGAGCCCCCATGGGCTCAATGGGAATGGGGGTGGAGCAAATAACAGGCCCGTTAACAACGGGCCCGTTATTAGCTCCCTGGTCCCCTTGCTGGACCCGCAAAGGACGTCTGGTCTGACCAGACGTTCTGAGCGGGTCCCGCAAGGGAACCTCGTAATAGGGCGGAATGGGTTTACCGGCATGGCACCATGTGGGATGTTTTTACCCATGCATCCAAGCCCTACCACAAAACTGTGCATTACTGGCATTGAAAACATCATGATGGCCAGAACTCCCCAGAAAGTGCACAGGGAAACATGAAGAATAGGCTGCCACCCATTTTGCCTATGTTTGTGAGCACAGGAGGGCACTGCCTAAAACCACCATTGGGCTACACACACAGTAGCCTGAAACCATTGGGAATGCCAATGCCGATTGCCAAAAGCAACCCAGAGCTGTTTGGAATTCATTTCTTAATGTCAATATTTGCTAAAATCATGGCTCACAAGGCCACTCTAAAGATTCAACCTTCTTGTGGGGTGTTCCACATCAACACTCTACTGTAAGGATTCCCATCAAAACACTGTTAAGCAAGGATCATATACTATCAAGTAAAATCCCTTTTTTGAAATGGAATTAATTCAAGACAACTCCTAAAAAAAATAGGTGCAGTACCGGCATTGGACATTAACCGGCGCTAGCGGTCTAAACTCTGACCGGAGAGCTGACGTGCAGAAATGTGCATTGATCAGAGGGAGTCTTATTTAATTAAAATGTCAAGGGCGTGCTTTTCCTGGGAAGCCTAACACCCCAGAGACCCACACCAGGAGGAAGGATATCACATGGCCCTGTTGATTGAGAGGGAGGGGACTTCCCTGCAGCCTGCTGGACCCAACACAATAGACCCTTTCAATTGAATGGGGTATGCTGATTTCGGGTATGGGCTGTAAACAGTGCTCTGCCAGCAAAGAAGGCCATCTGAACATCTGACTCCCCAAGCTTCTGGGGGCAGACCCAGACACTTTTGTGAATTGAATTGGAGGCAAATATATGTTTTATAAAAATACTGATAACTAATTGTAACCAGATGACAGAAATGTACAACTTTGAGATTCTTAAAATGACAATTTTACTCACGGTTCAAGGCTCAGCTGGTAGCTCTGTGATGTTCTGAGGCAAAACCCCGCTAATTATTAATACTACAGACACTGTGTTTATGCTAGAGACACAGTAAATTACTGGAATATGTGTAGAGAGATGGTGTACATCTGTGTAATTTTTGGTAAAAATCCAATATTGGAAAACCAACCAAAACGCGCAAAATGTTGTCATTTCTTAGTCCAAGCTCTTAGAAACATCAGAGTTGGAACAGAGACTACCTTATGTGATATATGATGTGTGTATTTAATGTCAACCACTTGGGTATCTGGGAAATATGTGTTTTGGGGTAAAATTCATTTTCTAAGCAAAAGTAAAGGGGAGTGTTCTTTCTGTATGCCATAAAGATGACACCTGATGACTCACTTTGACACACAACTCAGTTCCCCAAATCAAGGGGGGGAGGAAAACCTGGCCAATGATAAGTTGTGAGGGGCAGGATAAGTTATGCCCACGCACACACCCATTTTCAAAACACATAAAAAGGACCACTGAAATCCAGGTAGGGACATTCATTTTCCAACCTTCAACTGAATTCCTGCGCTGCACGCTGACGGAGAACTCCAGAACCAGAACTCCATAGATCCAGACTAACTCCAGAACAAAAACTCCAAAGAGCTGAACTCTTTAGCAGGCCTCAAAATCTTTTGCAAACTATTCAACCGCCGGGCTGTGCGGTTTGCTGCTTGCTAAGAGTCCTGTGTAAACAGAACAGAACCAGTACCCAGAAAGCAGTGTGGTATCCAGAATCCACTTGATCCAGACCAGCAGAACCAGAGACCCAGACCAGACCGCTGTGAACAGAACCGGTGCCTGATTGACCCGCCGAGCAGAGAGAACTGCAGCTAAACTTGTTGATCAGATCCGTGACAAGGCCATTCCTTTCAAATGTATAGCGTGAGTACCCAGCTAGAACTATGCAGAAACCATCTCTTAGCTTAAAATAATCTGATTCAAAACATTTGGACCTGTTTAGAACTGCATCATAAGAAATCGTGTGTTCCTCCTGTTGATTCAAACCTTTCAAAGCGCATCTGTCATTCCGAAACTGTAATTTCATTTCTGTAAAACTACCTTTACAAAATCGTCTGTATCTTTGGAACCGTGCATCCTAGGAACGAAATTTTATTGTAAAGCTAAGATTCCCAGCTTTCCAACAAGTTCTAAACCGACTTGCTACTCCTTATAGCGCCTCCGTAATTGCGCTCGACGCACTCGAAAAAAAGTGCAGCGATTTGACATTTTGCTTCATTTCAACCACGTGTAGAAAGATCTACCCTTTGCTTCCATTACTGGAATACGTTTTCAACCTGATAATCCCTCATTAATCATTGTTGGTGTGGACCTGAACTGATTTAAATTATCTCTCACTCTCCCTGAACCTCTAGAGGGAATTAAAATCAATTTTAGCATATTTCACTCCCTTGCAAATCACCTAAAAGTCTTTTGCCTGTGTTTCAAAATCATCCCTGGTGCTATAAGCTTGCTAGGGAGGAACTGAATCCGTATTGTACTGTGATTGTATTCCTGAAGACTGTGTGTGTTACTTCCATCTCCTTACATTATTTATTTATTTATTGATTTATTCGCATTTGTTAAGCGCACATACAGCCCACAGGGCATCGTGGCGCTTGTTACAGAGATGACTTGTTATACATACAAAGAAGTCATTACTTAGTTACAAGAGAGTAGTAAGGAGAAGATAGGAAAGGAAGAGGAGATGATGTTGTACGACGAGCTAGTTGAACAAGGTGGTTTTCAGTTTTTTTCGGAAGGCAATGAGAGATGTTTCTGCTCTGAGTGTGCTAGGAAGTGCGTTCCATAGCTTCGGTGAAATGTAAGGGAAGCTTATTCCACCTGCTCTGGCTCGTTTGATGCGTGGGACCCTAAGCTTGTTGGTGTGGCATTGTCTGGTTGGTCTAGTGGAGTGCGATCTGACTAGCGTGTCAGACAGGTAGGAAGGTGCAGATAGGTGAATACATTTATGTGCAGTGGTAAGTATTTTGAATGTGATGCGCTCTTTGACAGGTAGCCAGTGTGCTGCCTTTCTGGCTTGCGCGATGTGGTCCCGTTTAGGTATATTGAGGGCTGCTCTTAGTGCATTATTTTGTGTTGTTTGGAGTTTATTGAGATTAGTGATGGAAGTACCAGCCAGTAGTGCATTACAATAATCTATCTTGGCTCCTATGGTGGCTCTTGCAATAGATAAGCAATTATCTTTGGTTAGGAATGGTTTAATGGCATTAATGAGCTTAGTGCTCAGAGCGGAGGCAGAGACAATGGAGTTGACTTGCTTGTCCATGGATAGTGATGCGTCAATGTGGACTCCTAGTGTTTTTACAGAAGGTAGAACTGGGATGACACAATTGTCTATGCAGAAGTTTGTGTAGAGAGGGTCGAGATTCTTGAGAGTGGATTTTTGGCCAAGGATGAGAATTTCGGTCTTGTCACCGTTAAGACATAGGCCATTCGTGGCCATCCATGCTTGGATGGTGGCGTATATATTCTGGAGGGTGGTTGCGTCCTGGAGGTAGTGTCCTGTGAGCGGGAGGAGTACTTGGGTATCGTCAGCGTAGTTGGTGTATGTGATCCCAAGTGCGTCCAATTTGTCAAAGAGAGGTTTGGTGAAAAGATTATAGAGAGTGGGAGCTGTACATGAACCCTGAGGGACTCCATACCTGATGGTGGTAGGCTCTGCGTTGGCTATATTGGAGAACACTTTCATCACTCTGCCTTTGAGGAAAGAGGTAATCCAATTTGTGGCTTGTTTGGAGAAATGAGCGGCCTGAGTTAGGTGGTTCGTGAGAATGGCATGATCGACTAAATCAAAAGCCGCTGAAAGGTCTAGGAGCAGCAGGAGGGCCGGCTTACCTTTATCTAGGATTAGGGTGATTTGATTCTTCAGATCTAGTAACTATTGCATAGGGGGGTGTGAATTGTCAGAGAAAAAGTGATCATATTATCTTTTGCTGAAATCATATCAAGTTTATTTCTGTACTGCCTTTTATTCATCTTTGCATCTCCTTTAAACCATAAAGCATTCTCAGCTACCTTATCCTCTATACTACTCCTAAGAAATAAAACCAGTGTGCTAGTATAACATCATCCATTGTCGATCACTGTCATATGTCTAAGTGTGATATCAAATATTAAAAGTGTGATATATATCTATTGTTTAATTTTTCAAATTAACCTTTTTAATTTGCAAAACAAACCTACTTCTTGGCTCAGTGGGGTCAGGGGGATTCTAAGAGAGGGGCGCTATACAAGGGTTGATCATCCAGATTATAACTTGTCATAAAAATATATAAATAAGGGCTTCCCTTGAGCAATCCCAGACAAGGCACTGACTCAGTGGGAATGCTTGATTGGAGTCATTAACAGATTGGGGGCTCGAGCCGGGGCATCTGGATTAGGCTACAATTGTGCAGCTTAATACAGTGTGCCAACTGACAGGATACATATATCCGGTTAGATCACCACGCTGTTTTACACTGTGAAAGCACCCCCCAAATGAAACGCTCTAAGGAAACGGTCTGTTTTGCAAAATAAAATACAAAGTTCTGTAAGTTAGGAAGGAAATCAACTTCCAGAATGACGACACTGGTAGACATCAAAATAGCCAGAGAGCACTTCTTACATAAGCTATTTGTGAGAGGTGAGTGGGCTCATCAGGACCAGGCGGTCTGGTTGCAGGCAATCGCACCCCAGATCACTGAAACAGGGTCAGACATATGGAGAGATCAGGGTCCATTACATGTGGCCCTGAGTGAACTATATATGGCTCCTAAAGCTAAAGATGAACACGACAAGATTGTCAGGATAGCAGCATATTTGTATCTATATATGGGAGCCATACAGGACAAATGTGCTGAAGGCCAAGATCTGGCAAATAGGCAACAGATGGCGTTAGAAAAGGTCCAATCTGACCTGGTCTCTTCCGAGCAGAGGCTGCACAGGAGCCAGGAGTCAGAAAATGATAGTAGACAGTACATCATTAAAATAAAGGAGGATATGGATATCCTGCAACAGGAAAAGGCTGACCAGGATACCAGAATTCTGGCTTTGCAGAAGGAGCACCAAGACAGTTTGGACTCCTTACTGCAGTGCCAGAAAAAGCTGGAGCAACAGATCAATTTCAACAGGGCATGCACAGAGCAGGTAGCCACCCTGCAAATCCAACTAGATAGGGAGAAGGCAGACAGCAACAAACTGATTCTGAAAGACCTGGACACCCAGACAGAATTTGAGGAGCAGCGCCAGAAAGTTGGTGCCTTTCAAAGGCAGAAGGACGACCTAGCGGCACAGATGCAGGCTCTTAGTCAGGAAAGAGACACCTTAGGCCAGGAAGACTGTCACTTAAAAGAAAGAATTGAAGAAAATCACCTGGCCCTCCAGGGACTGGGTGACCTCCAAAAAGAGCATCAGAACTTGTTAGAGCACACCCAGAGGGTGGAAGATGCTCTGGCAAGAAAGGAGCAGGCCAGTAGGGATGGGACTCAGGAGGTAAACCTCCTGCAGCAAAGACTGGCCCAGTATTCCAGAACAAACCAGGAAGCACAGAGGGAAAATGAGGCTCTCTGTCAACACAATGATAGGCTCCAGCAACAGGTAGCCATGCAGGAGAGACTGACAGAGTCTATTAAGGCCTTGGTTGAGGAACTGAAAGCCCAGGCTCTTGCATTGCAACAGGCAGCAGGGGCTGATAGAGATGAAGTTCGCTGGGAAAGGGAAACACCTGAGCATAACCTCAGGAGCCCTAGTACCAGAGGCCTTCATCTCTCCCAGTCCCTGGACTCTGCCACCCCCATGTTCCCTGGCGCACATGAGCACAGGGCCACAGGGATGGTAGATTACTATCCAGCCAAAAGTATGGGGCTCATAGGCCAGTACCACCCAGGAATGGAGGGGCGGGCATCCGGGTATGGGCACCCAAGCACAGTGCAATTTAGTGGGGAACCCCAGGAGAGTAGGCCCACAAAGAGCATCATGAAATCCTCTGCCATGTTAGGTCAGTGGGGGGGGTACCCATCAAATCCTGGTAGCAAGGAGGAATCTGAAGACTCCTCTGAGCATCACAGGACACAGGAAACCAGGTCCCCACATTCTGCCAGCCATTCCCAGGCTCGCAGAATCAGGGAAACCCTGGAAGATCAGACGGGCACCTCTGTGAGCAGTGCTTCTGAGTCAGAGGATGAATGTGCCAGTGTATACCCGAACCAAAAAGGCCAATAAGGCAAAAATGGCCTTGCTTAAGGACCCCTTAAAACAGATTAAGGCAATTAGGAGTGTCATCACGCCTTATCACAAGAACTCCAAGTATTCTGTTTGGGAACACTTGGAGCTCTTTGAGCAAATGATGGAGACTTTCAATTTAAAGGACAGCAGTAGCTGCATCCAGTATGTCAAATGGACATTCTCCACAGAATACTCCAGTTTCTTTGCGGGGCTGGAGGACCAAAATCATTCAAGATGGTCCACCTATAGGGCGGCCATCTTGAAACATTTTTCTGTTCATAGAAATCTTCAAGAAGCTCGCAAGGCAGCCTACAATTTGCAATGTGGGGAGGATCAGGCCCCACAAGAATTTGTGCAGGAGTTAAAGAGTGCTTTTGCGCAGACTACCAAAAGGATGCGCACCGACAGTAAGGAATTTGTTAATACGTTTTTCCATGCCTTACCCAAATACATAATGACCCAGCTCGTGAGAGATTTTCACGAGAACAGATCTTTAGACTGGGTCATTGAGCAAGCCACCCGCATCTATGAGGTGCAGAAACCGGTGGGATATAACAATAAGCCCAAAAAACCCAAAACCAACAGCACCCCTGCTGCTGCCATGGTGGCAGAGGTAAAGGTTGCCCCCGTTTTAGATTTGGAGATGGGGGGACCTAAAAACCTGCCGGCACCAAATAATTCTAAGCCCAAAAGGCCTTCGGGCCAGTCACAGACAGGGAGTCGAGGAGGTAGTCCCACAAATGGGGTCCCTGCTCCCCTGACTATGTAAGTCTCCGCTATAAGGGAAACAGTCCAATCCTGGGTTATGTGTGGACTCCTCCAGCCCAAGGGGGGGGATCCAAACAAGCGACCAACCCAGGGAACTTCCCTCCGCACCTCCCCCAGGAGGGCAGAAATTCACCAAATCCTGGGCAGAACTTGTTCCCCAGGTATCCACCCAACTTCCAGCCCCAAAATCATCCATCCTTCTTTCCCCAATTCCCTGAGCCCAGACAACCGAATCCGGGAAAGGGGAGGCCAAGGGTGGAGGGGTACCCAAATCTTCCCAACCCGGGGTACTACCAGAGAAGGGATAGCTACCCTTCCCGGGATCAGCCCAGGGGAGAAAATAGAACCCCGTATCAGCCTGAGCGGGTTTCACAGTTAGAGTGCCAGGTCCAAAATATGGCACGGGATCTGGGTCACATACTGAGGGCTCAACAGAACCCTCAGATGAGCATGCCACCGCAGAATTCCCCAAACTCTGGGCCTGGTGCTCCAGAACAATGACAGGGGCAGCACCCGATAACCAACCGGTTCCCAGGGAGGAGGCACAAGGGGAAGTGGGGTGTAAAGCCTTGGAGGAAGCTTCCTCCCCAATTTGTAAACAGCCCCTGGAAACCCAGGAACGGGAAACAAAATCTCCTGCCCCTGAAAGTCTGCCTCCCAAGGAGCAGAGGGGGGGGTAGGAGAAACAAAGTACCCAAACAGACCCAATTAGTGGAGGAGGTACAGATCTTCCAATTTGAGGGAGAGGGATCCCAAGAGGATCCTGGGGAAAGGATCTTCTCCTTCAGAGATGGGGGAACTCCTCCCAAGGAAAAATGGGTCCTAAGGGATTCCAATCTAGACTGGCTATATGTGGGGATTGAGCTGTCGCCACCCATCATTCTATCCCAGAACCAACAATACCGAAAATCCCTGGTTCAAACCCATCCTGGTGACTGCCTCCAAAAAGGGGGGGGCGGCCCAGAACCGGAACCAGGGGAACCTAAAACCGCATCAATAGACTGGGTAGATGTGGGGATTGAGCTGTCGCCGCCCATCATTCTATCCCAGAACCAACAATACCAAAATCCCATGGGTCAAACCCATCCTGATGACTGCCTCCAAAAAGGGGAGGGCGGCCCAGAACCGGAACCAGGGGAACCCAAAACCATTTCAAGTTGCCAACTTTTTCTTGCAGATTCCCATGACTCTCCACAGAATTCTACCCAAATCTCTTCTCTCGCAATGTCCAAAACCAGAAAATTAGCCTACCAGTTGTCCAAAAATGTGCATTATCTGTGCCCCCTTGAGGATAAGGAGGGAAGATACTATGCCCCGGTACAAGTACAGGGGCAGGGTACAATTTTGGCACTGGTGGACACTGGATCCCAAGCTACACTTCTGTCCAAAAGGGCCTTTGATGAACTAAATGCAGGAAGGGGGGAGAATTACCGTATTCCTCTCACCTCTCTTCCTGGACAACTCCAGAACTTTGACGGGAAGGAAATTCCCATCGAGGAGACTGCGGATTTGGACATCAAAATTGGGCGACACAAGGTGAAATGCCCAGTTATAGTAGTGACTCCAGAGGGCACACCTTGTTTACTAGGGAATGACCTCCTGAGAAGGTTGTCACCCCTAATAGATTGCGTAGACAAGGTCCTCTGGACCCAGACTAGCCGACCAATAAAATTAAAACAGAGCGTCAACCATGTTAGTTTAAACGGCACCTGCCACATGGTTGAACAAAAATCTGACCAAGTAGAATTTCACTTCCAGAACAACCAAATTCCAGATGTGACAGTAATAGCAGTAGGACAACAGACTGGTGATGGTGGGTCCTCTCTATTTCTGAAAATCGAACTTCCCTCCAGTTTAAGGTGGTATTCCACACTGGAAGGAAATGCTCTGAAATTCTTTACTAATCCACAATCAGAAACTCCCACTCCTATAGTCCAGAAAGAGGTGAAATCAGCTCAGAGCCTGGCTGATGTTCAGCAAATTGGAGAGCAGTTGTTCATCCCTGTTCAGTTAAATGATGGGAAGGACTCTGTTCTCGCCCGAGTGTGTGTGAACAACGGTAAGAGCTTCATCAGCGAAGCCATGTTCCGCCAAATCCCAAAAGATCCAGCCATTCCCACATTCAAACTGGTAGACAAATGGGAAATGGACCTGGAAGCACCTAATTCCAAACATCTCCTGCCAAGCAAGTGTATGCTCAAAATCTCCATTGGCAATAAGAGCATAGTCCACAATTGTTGGGTCGTGCGAGACGGCGCTTCCGCCTTTTACTTAGGCAGTGACATTCTCAATCGCTTTGCCATTAGTTTGGACCTAATAAACTTCAAAGCTTGGTCCCGATTAGCGGATAAATGCTTCTCTCCAACAGCAAGGGTTGAGGGTAAACCCAACACCTCTAGTCAATGTATAACATGACACCATTCCAATAGAGGTGGATAACAGCGACTTAAAGAGTATTACTCTAGCCACGGGCACCATTATTGGAATGGCGGTTGATGACCGACATTTCTCCATTGATTTAGGGAATGAACTGTTAGGACCGATCCCCAAGGACTGTTTTGACAGTGACAGTGAGGACAATACAACACCAGACAGGATTTTCACCCGGCATGGGGGGAACTTCCTGGTGTACACTTCTTGCCCTTATGGTAAGGAAGATGTGACTTGTGACTTCAGGAGGGATGAGGTGATTTTCCAGGTCCATGAGGGCTGCCTTTCCCACCTGAAGCCTCCAGTCCAAATCAGCACTCTGACCAGGGACCTCTCCACCCAGCTGGAGGAGGCCGCGGAGATAGCCAAACCAGAAGTCTTTCCAGGCTTCAGGCAGATGGTGTAAGAGAGAGTCAACCTAGCTGATGCCTGTGTGACTCTGGAACAGAAGCAAAAGTTGAAACAAGTTTTCTTGGATTTCCAAGATCTCTTTGCGGTAGACTCATATGACTGTGGTCGCACCGACATCCACACAACAACAATTTCCACGTCCCTGTCATGACTCCAGTGTTTGTGAAGCAATATTGCTTGCCTCTCGCATCCATGGAGTCCCTTACTGAAATAATTAAGAACCTTGAGTCCCGGGGGATAATCCGTCCAGTACACAGCACCTTCAATAATCCGGTGCTGGGAATATTGAAGCCAAACGGCCAGTGGAGACTCTGCGCCGACCTTAGGGAGCTCAACAAATGGGTCCATACTTCCCGATGGCCTCTTCCCTACATTGACCAAGGCCTGGCCCAGATCCAGGGTTCCCAGGTATTCACTGCAATAGACCTGACCAATGGATACTGGACCATGCCTGTCAGTAGGGAGGACCAATACAAACTGGCTTTTACCTTTGGGGGCCAGCAGTACACATGGACCCGGACTCCCTTCGGATACCTCAACTCCGGCAATGAATTCAACATTTCCTGCACAAGGCTATGCCCGACCTGGGTAAGAGGGGTAACCTGGCTTATGTAGATGATTTCCTCATTAAAAGCTCAACTGTTGAGGAACACATAGCAGAGATCCGTTATGTCCTGACCCAGTTGAAGACCGGCAGAGCATAACTTACCATCTAAAAAGCATAGTGGTGTAGAACATGTGTACATTTCTTGGGGCATGAGATTACTCCTCAGGGTCTCTGTCCCCAGGAAAAGAAGGTGGAAGCTCTCCAGAAACTAAAGGATCCCACAACTCTGCGGTAACTAAGGAGCCTCCTTGGACTGACTAATTACAGCAGAAAGTTCATTGAGGGCTAAGCAGAGATCACAAGACCCTTGATTCATCTTTTGAAGGGGGGGGGTCAAGTGACAATGGGGTCCAAAACAATCCGAGGCAGTAAGACAACTCAAAAGAAGCCTCTCACAAGCACCTTGCCTAGGTTACCCTGTCAGAAACAAGGAGTTCTTCCTGGAGACAGGGTTCTCTAATACGTGCTTGACGGCAGTATTATACCAAAAGCATGACAAGGTCAATAAAGTAATCTCTTATGCGAGCAAAACTTTATCCTCTGTGGAGGAAAAATTCAACGATTGTGAGAAGGCACTCCTGGCAATGGTGTGGGCATTGAAGAATTACCGCCCGTTCATCCAGGGGAAACACATCATAGTGGAGACTCCACACCAGCCTCTGCAATATCTCCAAAGAGACAGAATCCGAGCCAGAAATGTGAGTAATTCCCGAATTACTTCCTGGATTCTGTCAATGCAAGGCTTTCCTGTGGAGGTCAGATATGGCCAAAACAAGAAGAGTCCCCTCGCGCAAGGTCTGGCCAACTTGCATGATTGTACCAGAGAAAACAGTCTCGAGAACGAAAGTCTAAAAATCAAGGACAACATGGAGGCATACCTTAATTCCCCACACAAAGTCTTTGAAGAAGACACGTGTGAGGGAATGGCCACTGTCTATGTGGATGGATGCTCTTACCATGTTGACAACAATGGGGAGAAAGAACTGGTGGCCGTCGTAGGGAATGCATGGGTGAATGAGTCCCCAGAACCCTCCGCTGGGTACAAAATTGGTCCCCGAAGTAGTCAGGTGGCAGAATTGATGGCTGTGCATCAGGCCATCCTCATTGCTGTCCAACATCAACTCCACAAACTGGTCATCATCACAGATTGAGATTATGTACGGAACGGGTTCGTGGAGCACCTGGTTAATTAGAAAACCAGAGGCATGTTATGAGCTAACAAAAAACCCTTGAATATTGATGATCTGGTCACCTTGAATGGGATGACCATCTATTGGAAAAAGATCAAGGGTCATTCCAAAGTAAAGGGACCAGACAAAACTGGGAATGACTTAGCTGATCAGCTGCCAAAACCGGGGCCATCCAAGGGGATCTAATAGAAATAGAGTCCCTGTTGGGGGAAATCCAGGTCACTGCTATCACTAGGTCCCAGACCAATGCTCACAATGATCTTTCAACTGCACAATGGAGTAAGGAGAGCCCTGATGCTGATTTAATTACGTCTCAGAAGGGGGATCCAAAAACTGGTAAGTTTTACCAACACATTGAGGACCCTGAGAACTTTCCCCTGACGGATACCGATCACATTGGGAAGGAGGACCTTAGAGTGTTGATGAAATGTCCAAAAATCTTCTGAATCCAAGACAGGTTGTTGGTAAGGAAATCCCAAGCTGGCCATGATCAGTGGGTGGTTCCTACCTTATTCCGAAGCCTGATGTTAAGTCATGCTCATGATGCGGCCACAGCCGGTCATAGGGGGTTTCACACAACACTGGTAATCTTAAGAGAGGTTGCATACTGGCCACACATGGGGCAGGACCTCGACCAATACTTGAAGGGGTGTCTTGTGTGTGCACAATTTCAGCCGACATCCCTCACACACCGTGCGCCTCTCCAAAAGAGGTGGATGACACTGCCATGGTCAGATTTGCAAATCGACTTCATAGGCCATGTGATTCACTCTGCTAGGGGGAATAAGTACATGTTGACGGTGACATGCTGGTTTACCAAGTGGGTGCAATGTCTCCCAGCCCCAAATTGCAAGGCAGAAACTGCAGCTGCCCTGATGATAAACCATATCTTCTCCCGGTTTGGACTGCCCCAGCGGATCGAGTCGGACCGAGGTAGTCACTTCACTAGTGAAGTAATGACTAACATGTGGGAGATACTGGGGGTTAAAAGGAAGCTGCATATTGCTTACCGGCCAGCCTCTTCTGGTGCCGTGGAGAGATACAACAGAACCACAGTGAGCATATTAAAAAAGTTTGTGGCAGATTCTGGGCCAAGTTAGGATATCCGATTACCTCTGGTCCTAATGGCCATCAGATGTACCCCTTCATCTGCAACTAAAATGTCACCATTTGAGCTGATGTCTGGATGCAAGATGGTGCTTCCCCAGCATTTGCTCTACAGGACCCAAGAGCAGACGTTGATCAATGCCTCCACAACTCATGAGTATGTGGAGAATTTGAGGAAACACCTCCAACATGCTTTTGCCTATGCTCAGCGGAATCTAGAAAGATCAGCCGAGAGTATGAAAACGCACTATGATTTGAAAACCACCAAGAAGGAATATAATGTGGGAGACCGGGTCTATCTATACAATTTCAAAAGGAACCAGGCCAAACAGTGAACATTTTTGCCTACATGGAAGGGAGCTTGTGAAATCGTGGACAAGATCTCCCCAGTCGCTTACAAGATCTGCATCCCCAAAGGTAGTTCCACATCACCACTCTACTGTAAGGATTCCCATCAAAACAATGTTAAGCAAGGATCATATACTATCAAGTAAAATCCCCTTTTTGAAATGGATTTAATTCAAGACAACTCCTAAAAAAATAGGTGCAGTACCGGCATTGGACACTAACCGGCGCTAGCGGTCTAAACTCTGACAGGAGAGTTGTCGTGCAGAACTGTGCATTGATCAGAGGGAGTCTTATTTAATTAAAAGTTCAAAGGCGTGTTTTTCCTGGGAAGCCTAACACCCCAGAGACCCACACCAGGAGGCAGGATATCACATGGCCCTGTTGATTGAGAGGGAGGGGACTTCCCTGCAGCCTGCTGGACCCAACACAATAGACCCTTTCAATTGAATGGGATATGCTGATTTCGGGTGTGGGCTGTAAACAGTGCCCTGCCAGCAAAGAAGGCTATGTGACCATCTGACTCCCCAAGCTTCTGGGGGCGGACCCAGACACTTTTGTGAATTGAATTGGAGGCAAATATATGTTTTATAAAAATACTGATAACTAATTGTAACCAGATGACAGAAATGTACAACTTTGAGATTCTTAAAATGACAATTTTACTCACGGTTCAAGGCTCAGCTGGTCGATCTGTGATGTTCTGAGGCAAAACCCCGCTAATTATTAATACTACAGACACTGTGTTTATGCTAGAGACACAGTAAATTACTGGAATATGTGTAGAGAGATGGTGTACATCTGTGTAATTTTTGGTAAAAATCCAATATTGGAAAACCAACCAAAAAGCGCAAAATATTGTCATTTCTTAATCCAAGCTCTTAGAAACATCAGAGTTGGCACAGAGACTACCTTATGTGATATATGATGTGTGTATGTAATGTTAACCACTTGGGTATCTGGGAAATATGTGTTTTGGGGTAAAATTCATTTTCTAAGCAAAAGTAAAGGGGAGTGTTCTTTCTGTATGCCATAAAGATGACACCTGATGACTCACTCTGACACACAACTCAGTTCCCCAATCAAGGGGGAGAGGAAAACTTGGCCAATTATAAGTTGTGAGGGGCAGGCTTAGTTATGCCCACGCACACACCCATTTTCAAAACACATAAAAAGGACCACTGAAATCCAGGTAGGGACATTCATTTTCCAACCTTCAACTGAATTCCTGCGCAGCACGCTGACGGAGAACTCCAGAACCCAGAACTCCAGCGATCCAGACTAACTCCAGAACAAAAACTCCAAAGAGCTGAACTCTTCAGCAGGCCTCAAAATATTTTGCAAACTATTCAACCGCCTGGCTGTGCGGTTTGCTGCATGCTAAGAGTCTTGTGTATCCAGAACAGAACCAGTACCCAGAAAGCAGTGCGGTATCCAGAATCCACTTGATCCAGACCAGCAGAACCAAAGACCAAGACCAGACCGCTGTGAACAGAACCGGTGCCTGATTGACCCGCCGAGCAGAGAGAACCGCAGCTAAACTTGTTGACCAGATCCGTGACGAGGCCATTCCTTTCAAATTTATAGTGTGAGTACCCAGCTAGAACTGTGCAGAACCCATCTCTTAGCCTAAAATAATCTGGTTCAAAACATTTGAACCTGTTTAGAACTGCATCATAAGAAATCGTGTGTTCCTCCTGTTGATTCAAACCTTTCAAAGCGCATCTGTCATTCCGAAACTGTAATTTCATTTCTGAAAAACTACCTTTACAAAATCGTCTGTATCTTTGGAACCGTGCATCCTAGGAACGAAATTTAACTTTTATTGTAAAGCTAAGATTCCCAGCTTTCCAGGCTAACCCTAGACTAGCTACTCCTTATAGAGCCTCCGTAATTGTGATCGACGCACTTGAAAAAAAGTGCCGAGATTTGACATTTTGCTTCATTTCAACCACGTGTAGAAAGATCAGTCCTTTGCTGCCATTACTGAAATCCGTTACCAACCTGATAATCCCTCATTAATCATTGTTAGTGTGGACCTGAACTGATTTAAAGTATCTCTCACTCACCCTCAACCTCTAGAGGGAATTAAAATCAATTTTAGCATATTTCACTCCCTTGCAAATCACCTGAAAGTCTTTCGCCTGTGTTTCAAAATCATCCCTGCTGCTATAAGCTTGCTAGGGGGGAACTGAATTCGTATTGTACTGTGATTGTATTCCTGAAGACTGTGTGTGTTACTTCCATCTCCTTACATTGCATAGGGGGGAGTGAATTGTCAGAGAAAAAGTGAACATATTATCTTTTGCTGATATCATATCAAGTTTATTTCTGTACTGCCTTTTATTCATCTTTCCATCTCCTTGAAACCATAAAGCATTCTCAGCTACCTTATCCTCTATACTACTCCTAAGTAATTAAACAAGTGTGCTAGTATAACATCTTCCATTGTTGATCACTGTCATATGTCTAAGTGTGATATCAAATATTAATTTATTATAAAAGTGTGATATATATCTATTGTTTAATTTTTCAAATAAACCTTTTTAATTTGCAAAACAAACCTACTTCTTGGCTCAGTGGGGTCAGGGGGATTCTAAGAGAGGGGCGTTATACAAGGGTTGATCATCCAGATTATAACTTGTCATAAAAATATATAAATAAGGGCTTCCCTTGAGCAATCCCAGACAAGGCACTGACTTAGTGAGAATGCTTGATTGGAGTCATTAACAACCATTACCAGTGCCGTTAAACCCATTACGCCCACCTTGTAATGAGGCCCCATGAGTGCAGTAAAGAGGCCTAAAATAGATCAAAATGCATAAACACAGTAGGGAATAAAAGACAGGCTGAATGGTTAGGGAGCCATTAACAGCATGCCATGATTTTACTCTCATGACCGCTGTTATTCATTTGCAATGCAACCTTTGCAAGAATTTACTAGAATCCCCTTTACCGGAGCATACCACTCATTGCGTTCATTTTATGTTTTGTATTATTTACATATGTCCTTTGCTCATCTTGCTATCGCTTTTGCACAGCTGTCTCATACTACTCACTACTGTGGTCTGTTAGGGTGTGGTGGTGCCAGGGGCAATCTTCCAGGGCTTTGTTGGTTGAATTTTTTTTTTTTTTTTTTATTGTAGCTCTTTGGTTTACACAAGAAAACCTTTAGCTACTGTTACCGAAAAAGGAGCAGACTACAACATAAAAGAGAAGAAAATGTCATAAAAGAGAGTGGAAAAAAAGCAAGTTCAACTACACAAAATCAAGACGAGATTTAATTCAATTGTTAAAGAAAACTTAAAGAACATTTTAAAAATCAAGAATAATTGAATAAAAATAACCCAAAACAACAAGATTAGCATTTTGCCAAACTTCTGTTTTACAGATATGCTAAAATATTTATAAACTTTATAAAAATGCCTGTTTCATATTCCCTTTCTCTTTCTTTTCTTTTATGTTGCTTAGTGTTTGACACCGCAAAAGTCTGCTTGATTTCAGGTCCTTTTCACTGTTCCAAGAGGTTCGTCTAGTCCCTCAATTTTTTCAAAGATGAACTGGATAAATTTTATGACCGCAAGATTGTTTGAGATCTTATCTCCTTCCAGTATGTATGACCACCAAAGTTCAATGTCCTTGAATCTGTATTCCTGCCAGATATGACCTAAGTTTGTCTGTCGTTCACCTCTCACAGTGGGGCATTCCAGCAGCAGATGTTTCAATGATTCAACTTTTAATAAATTTTTACATAATCTACAGTTCTTTGGTTCATCTCTCTCTCTTTTTCTATAATGTTTGGTTCTACTTGGCCAAAGATTCAAACGTAGCTTTAAGAAGCCTTGCCTCAAGAACCAATTAGGGAAAAGGGTTAGGTATTTGGGTAGTATATTCAGTTTTCGCGGAACTGCCCAGAATTCTTCATAGCCTCGATATTTAGTGAGCTCGTCCAATGTATCAATCCAATCTCTAGTGTACATTTTTTTTTTCACGTGATCTGGATTGTTTAAGAAGGATTCTTCCGTTTCATTTAAATTAAGAAGGATCATCTGGCATATTTTGGCCCATTCAGTATATATTGGTTCCAACCTCTCTTCCATTGCTTTTTTTATGGCTGCAAAGCCCCCCTTTGTTGCCGGTTCTAGACATCTTCTGTAAAAAGACAATATCTTCCACTCCACGATGACTTTCAGAGAGGATAGTGCCAGCTCTCTTCTAATTAATTGAATTGGGAAAGATTTTGGCAAACCCAAAATAGATCTCCAGAACTTGCCTTCTAGACGTGACCATATTTTGTTGTCCAATAAGAGTGAGGTTTCT
This sequence comes from Ambystoma mexicanum, assembly GCF_040938575.1. Lineage (NCBI taxonomy): Eukaryota > Metazoa > Chordata > Amphibia > Caudata > Ambystomatidae > Ambystoma > Ambystoma mexicanum. The sequence goes on along the minus strand of NC_090922.1, from coordinate 1,383,818,310 downwards.
GATCCATAGGTTAGGATTGCCACTACTTTTGCACAATAGAAGTCTATCAGTGGTTTCATGGAGAATCTACAAAATCGCACCAGTAGAATCTTAGCTTGGCCTATTAGGTTTCCAAGTTTGTTTTTTAAGTCCTGACATCTCGGGGCTTCGTATCTGTTGGTGTTGATACAAATCCCCAGGTACGTAATAGCTGTCACTTCCGTTATCTTTTTATTGGATAGATACCATTGGGGTGAGTTTATTTTTTTCTTCTTTTTGTTATTAGAGAGCGTCAAGATCCTAGATTTTTCAGGATTGATGGTCATTTTGTTTTTGGCTACATATGTTTGTAATGCTTTTAGTTGATGTTGAAGCCCTATAGGAGTCTGATCGATTAAAACTATGTCGTCAGCATAGGTCAATCGACCAATTGCTATATTAGCAAGTTTTGCTGGAAAGGATTTTATATCTACAAAGGCTTTTTCCATATCTGAGGAATATAGTTTATATAATTCTGGAGCCAAGGGGCATCCTTGCTTAAGCCCAATGGTCGTAGGAATCGTGTCCGATAACAGGCCGGCTTTATTTAGTTTCACTTTAATTGAGGTGTTTGAGTGTAATTCCTTTATGTTGTAAAGTAGAATTTCTGGGCAATTCCATTTTTTTAATTTCCTCCACAACCTCTCGCGATCAACTGCATCAAAAGCCTTTGATAAGTCAACAAAAGCTATATAGAATTTCGCCTCTTTGTTGGTCAGGGTTCGAGCTTTCAACAGATTTAGAATAAGGATGTTTAATGGAGTGCCTTGTCCTTTTACGAACCCAGATTGCCATTCGTCCTTACGGCCTGTTTGTGTTGCCCAATTTGTCAAAGATTTTAAAAGAATTGAGGCAAAGATTTTTCCAGCCACATCCAGAAGGGCAATTGGCCTGTAATTTTCTGGGACTGTTCTTGGGCCCTTTTTAAAGATTGGCACCACAATACTCGTTTTCCACGAAGTCGGTAGTTTCCCCAAAACCAAGATATATTTGAACAGTTGGTGTAGGATTTTAGCCCATTCCGCTGGGTCCTTTTTCAGACCTTCATTAGTCAGGCCGTCTGGCCCCGGTGCTCTAGAGTTCTTAAGCTTTTTAATCATGTCTTCTAATATCTCACTGTCTATGGTCAGCAAACTTTCATCCCATTTTGGTATAATCCAATCATTTATAAGAGGTTTTAGAACTGGCTGTTGTTGTTTGTAGTATAATTCCCATTGTTTCTCTGTGACTGGATTTGTTATTATGGCATCTTGCAAAGACTCTTTGTTATTTATTAAGGCCCACGTCTCTGCTGTATTTCTCTCACATATCGTTCTTAACATTGCCTGGGAGTCATGGTTTAGCATTGTTTTTGTGTGCAACTTTCTCCAATTTCTAAAGGTTTGTTTTATTTCTCGTACTTTATCAGTTTTATTTACCTCATTCGAGACTTTAGCTTTATCAGTGATTTTAGCTGTTTCCTCATAGTCTTTTTTTTATCAGCCACGGCTTGATCGAATCTATGTCGATATGACATTATTGGTTTTGTAGTGCCGGGTTTAATTCTAATATGGAAGATTTTTAGCAGAGGAACATAATTGATGGTTTGCAGAGGTAGCTGCAGATACAAATCATTTAGGGTGGATGTCAAATTATCGTTCAGCGCTGGTAATTTTGCTGGATTCATTTTAACTTGAGTTCTCCCACTGTTGATTTCTATCTTGAATGGATATATTTCCTTTACGTTCTTAGGAAGAAAACTAGAACAAGTAAGTTTGATAGTATTATGGTCACTAGCCTTGGTCGGTTGCACCTCAAGTTTTTGAATAAACATTGACATATTAGTTGAAACTGTCACGTAATCTAAGATGGCTTTGGATTTCAGCCCTCGCCACGTCGGTTTCCCTGGGATGTCGCCTAACGTGACTCCATTTAGGATTGTGCAATCTCTAGATTGTAACGTGGATCTCCAATTGACCCCTCTTTTGTGTTTGGTTGTGGCCATTTTCGGTACGTCTTCGAGTACTTTATTGTTTTCGTCCAGACAAGTGCAATTAAGGTCGCCCACCAATATTATCCATTGGTCATGCCATTTAGCTTTCAGATCATCAATTGCCTCTGCTACGTCCCTTGGAAGGGATTTGTTTCCTTTAGCTCCTGGCACCCAGTATATATTCATCAGCACAACGTGCTGGTGGTGTTGATCATCTAGGGGCGACGATGTTTCCAGGACTAAGATTTGAATATATGGAGTCAAGTTCCAAGAATTAATCACATTCCAGTTTAGTTCTTTTTTTATCGCTATCAGCAAACCCGCCATTGGTATTCCTTTTTCTCCTTTTTTTGCTGGGTTTATATTTACTGAATAGCCTTCAATCAGGGGAGTTTCTCTCAACCACGTTTCCTGCAGGCATAGTACATCTGGCATTTCTTTTTCAAATTCATTTTTTGTTAGCAGGTGGTTGAATCCCCTTGTATTCCAGGAAATAAGGGACCATGTTTCCTTTTGTGTTACTTTCCGGCTCTATAGTGTCTTCATTTTTCCTGCTGCTAGGGTGGCCAACCATACCCATCTCTCCTGTTCTCCGTCTTGAGGTTGGGTAACCTGCGATTGTTTCATGGCTTTTTTATGCGTATCGTACGCCTCTTGAAAGCGAGCTTTCTTTGAGATAGTTTCTTGATCCAGTACCTCTGGTTCTGTTTCTTTATTGTTTTTTTCGGTTATCTTGAACCCCTTCTTTCTTATGGTCCTCTCTTCGGATAGTGATAGCTGGTGAATCACCTGGGAGCATGTGGAAACCTGAATACTATCCATATACCTTTTGTCAGGAAATTCTATCAGGGTTATATCACTAGAGCTGATTAATCTCAAGGCTGGTATATGGTGGAACAACCTTAGGACATTTGCCCGGTTTAGAATAAGACCGTCGTCTGTATGTACTAGTCTTTCCAAAAGAAGACCTCTGCCCTTTTTTTCCGGGTTTAATCTGCGTTTCGGCAGTCTCAAGGGACTAGTCCGGAAATCATCAGTTCCACTGATTTGCTCACTTTCTTCTGTGGTGTATTCCTTGAATTCCAAAATAGGTATGGGGCTGTTTATATTTTGGTTTTCCAGGTTTCTTGTTGGACTTTTAATTGGTATATTTGAGCTTCTCGTCATTGTTGTCTTTAATTTTTTCTTACTTACAGTTTCGGGCTTGACTGTATTATTTTCCTTTTTTGTTGTTTCAGCTTTGTTTGCGTTTTCCCCAATTATCCTCTTGTCATCCAACATTGGTTTGACTCCCCTTTCTCGTTCCGTCTGTACTTGTTCATCAGTTATTTCAATTTCCTCTTCTTCTGAGTCACTATCAGTTGAGACGTTGTCATCCGAGATGGAGTAAGTGGACATATCCATTAACTCCTGATCGGAGTCATCTGTTTCTGCTGCTTCATTGTTATTTAGACTCGTACTTGTTTGCGTATGGCTACCAATGTTTCGATTTACCACAGTAGTTGCTGCTTCCTTTGGTGTGCTCAGACATTTGAAAAATGATTTGCTTTTATTTGATTTATATACCCTCCGCGGCTGTTGATTTTTTGTTTTTTTAAGTATCTGTAATGGTTGAGTAGATTTCGCTTTCTTATCATTCGTAGCGATTTGCTCCCTTCGTTGCAACGCAGTGATACCTTCCATCTGTTTTACGTCCTTTTTTTTAAGATTTCGCATAATTTTGAATTCTGTTTATCTATTTTTGATACCTCAATATCTTTTTCATGCTGCGAAAGGTCTAAGGTTTTTTGAGATGTGTGTTGTCCTTTTTTTGTGATCTGTTTTGCTTTCTGATCGTTGGTCGCTGTGGCTCCTCTTTGAGTTTCGTTTTCCGCAGAGATTTTTGAGGTGTTTGGCACCAGTTCATTATTTTCTTTATTTTTTTCCTTTCCTTTTATTGTGTTCATTGTATCTGTAGTTGTTTCTCCTTTCCTCAGAGTTGGGATTGGACATCCAACCTGATTACTTAGCTCTTCTAAGGTCCCTTTTTCAATCGTATTTCCAGTACGTTCTTTCAAATGCTCTTCATTTGCATGTTCTTCTATTTGTGGTTGCAATTTTGCTAATTCTTTTGATTGAAAAACAGAGCAGTCCGAACCACCTAGAGAGTCTCTCCTAGGATCTTTCCATCGGTTTTCCTTCTCTTTCATAATTGGTTCTAGGATGGTGTGTAACATATCGGAGATTCTTTGCTCAACATTTTGCATATTTTTTGGATGGCCGATATGAATTCTTCAATGAAGATTGTCTTAGAATGAACCATTGCTAGCAATGTAGTGTGGTCCTTCAGAGTATCCGTAGCATCTTTGTGTAGTTTCATGTAAGGGGCCAGGATCGCTGCCATTGTTGTAATTATCAGGAAGTAATCCTTTTCACACTTTTCTCCCCCTGTCTTAGGTTTGTTGGTCATCTCCCTCTCTTTCTGAGGTGCTTCTGTTGTTGATGATAGCGTGTTCAAGTTTGAGTCTTGGTCATTTTCTGTTTGAATTAACTGGTTTTTGGTTTCCCCTTTCATGGTTTGAACGGCCGTCTCTACAGTTTGTGGCTCTTTATCTATTAAGAGTGAGTTTTCCAGCATAACAGCGTCAGGGATTTTGTTTGCCGTGGTGTTTTTATGAGTTGGTTTCCTTTTGGGTACATTCCCAGAAATGCCTGTCCCCCAATTTAGCAGGGATTGTTTCCCAAAAAAATGATTATTTCTGTCTTGAGCATCCCCTGAGGATAGGGTCCTGGGTTTCCATATTTTTTTTTCTAGGTCTGTATATCTTATAAAGGCCATTCTAATTGGTTTGGGGGTTATTGTTTTACCTTTCGTTCCGTTAAAGGTTCCTTTCGCTGTTTTTGCTAAATCTTCCACCGTAGTATTGGGTTCTAACCCGGGAATAACCTCAGATAGTTGAATTAAATCCTTTGCCTCAGGAATATTTTTTTCTACTGTTTTTGATCTTATCTCTAGTACAGGTGATGGCTTCTCTGACACATCTTCCTTTGAAAGGTCAGTTTCCCTTGTAGCTTCTAAGTCATACTCATTGTTGTTGGATGTTTCATTTGCCATAAGGGCCAGAGTTTCCTTAGACTGCTTTGCATCAGCTGAACTTTTCTGAGGCTGAGGTGATTCGTCCGTTTCAATCATATTGTCAAGTTGATGGAATATGAAATTGTTCATGGGTGGGTTGACCTCATTGCTCTCTGAGTTTAATTGTATGTCTTCCTGTAGCGGCTCCTTCCCTGTTTGATTGCCGATCTTAACCTCTATCATGAACGGACCGAGTACTGCTCCTTGATTATAATCTTTCGTTCCGTGATTCGGAGTCATGCTTTCCTTAACTAGCACTGATTCGTTATCCTTGTCTTCGGATAATATTAAATCATCTATATGGTTGTTTGGTAGAGGGTGGTCACCCAATCTAGTTGATAGCACTACTTCTGCCATTAGGTATTTGGAGATCGTATGTGTATTAGTTTGGAACACTGATATCTAACCTTCAAATGGGGCTGTAAGTATCTTGTCCCCTGATGTTGTCTGGTTATGTCAGTTGTTTGCAGTGTTCGGGATCAAAAGGGTCGAACCCCAGCAGTCTCCCTTTCCTTAGGGCTTTAAATATAAATTTTGATCGATTCGCAGGGTGGGATCAAAGGGGTCAAGCCCCAACAGTCTCCCTACCCCAAATAAAAAAATTAATAAAAAAAAAAAAAAAAACAACACAACTGGTGATGTTAGCTTGCTTATCCGGGGTGATCCTAGCGATTTTTTTTTATCCTTTGGTCATATGACTTGTTTAGCTTTGGGATATCCCCCAGATGTACAGAAAATGTTTTAAAATAAGTGACCCACCTACATGTGACTTCCGCGGGGAGTTTCCAGTATCTTTTTTGTGCCCAGCCGACCGGCCAAACAGCCCAAACAGCAGCGCCCTCGTCCCTGCAGCGGGCTTAACGCCGCAAGGGTGGATTGTCATCGAATAAGAGCCCAGAATGAGTCACGTGATCAGTCACGTGATCGTGACCGCGCTCCGCCTCCTCCAGGAAGCAAGCGCACTGCAGCGTTCGGGCTTCCAAGATTAATGCTGGGAGATCAAACCGCAGGTCCTTGATTTTCTCGCAAGCCCGCACAGATCAAACAGGCTAAACAGACCACTTGGGAGGCCACTTGTCTCAGTTCTTAATATGACTCGTGCTAGTTTGGAACAAGAACCAATTATGACGTCATAGGAACTCGAACATGGAAAGGGCGGTTTTCAGCAGACTGCCTTGAGAGTCGGCACCGGCTGGTATTTGAACAATATCTCCGTTTACTTTGTAGATCAGCCAATAAATAGATGTTAGCAAACAAATAGAACTTAAACCAAATCTCTGGTGGCCATGGGACACCACAAGCTAGGTAACACGACTACCGAAAATGGTATACTGTGGATACCCAGAATCCTCTCTTCCTACCCAACTCTGTTACAGGTAGTAGCACAATCATAGACTAGAAAGAGGGTGTCCATCACATGGACTGGTGGATAAGGGTCTGCAGCACTGGGAATTCAGTAGATGTTGACAGTAGACATCAGACCAAGTTTCAGTACTATGTGGCAGTAGGCTGGCAATGTGTGCATCTGCTCATGCCGAAACATCCACAACCATTGCAGGTCCCAGGTGTTGGGTAGATGGGGGACCCAAAATCCGCACATTTGAGCAGAGCTACAAATACCAAAATTCAACAAGAAGGCAGGGGGCCCGCACACATAGACGGGGGTTGCAGCTTGTGTGCTCTCAGCACACAATCCTCACACAGTCCCTGATTGTGAACATTAGAGGGAACTGCAAACCCTGACATTGCAAGAGAAAGCACAATACAGGGATTTGGGACTAGAGAGCACTGACCAACCCTGCACCCTGGAAATAATAGAGAAGCAACGTAACCTATCCCATATCCTATTGGGGCAGTTAAAACAATACAAAGGAGGAGAGAGAGGCAGATTCTGTAGAGTTGGGATGGCAATCCTGAGTGATGAAGTACGGGGAGGAGAGAGAGTGAGGGACAGTGGGAGAAGGAGGTCACGAAGCAGTGGCTCAGTAACTGTTGAAACTTAGGAAGGAATGAATGCATATTATAAGCCCACTGGCTGGGGTAGCCTAGGAACTGGCTGCAGCCAGAGGGACATAAGGAGACATATTCAGAGACTGTGGTCTGATCAATTCTAAGAATGTGATCTGCAAACATATTATGAGCATGAGGTGGTCCTAAATCTAGGAAGGTGACCGTTGACTTTTGGATGAAAATCACTAGAGTCTGAAATGTAACCAAGCAAGGGGGGTGGGGGGATTCCTGCTGGTAATCATTTTGGGAATCCCCCAAGGGCAGAGGATGTCCGGTCAGAGTAGTGAGTGGGAATCTGAACAGTGAGGTGCTCTAATCTGTGTGAAAGGGGCGATTTGTTGTAGCTTCTTTGGAACTTGAGGAAGTGCTCCCGAAGTTTTAAAATAAGGGGAGGACCTTCTAGAGAATGGGCACCTATAAATACAGAGATCTGCTTTTTGTATGGTGTCAGATTCTGGGTGGATTGTGTAATTGGAAAATCCCCTTTAGGTAGCTCAGGAAGTTAGGTAAGGGTCACCGTGCTCATCTTGGTAACAAGACAATCCTCTGCAACATGGGTATGGCAAAGGGTCTGGTGCTTAGAAGCTGTGCGAGTGTGGCATTAAGTGTAATATAAATCACCAGAAACAAGAATACTATGTGTGCAGTTAAAAATGACCTTGTATTTCAGGGAACAAAATCTGGTGAACTTTCTTTGTTTTGAAGGCAATGCAGTGCCCTGACTGCTGGCATGCTGATTTTGCTGCTTTTGAGACTGATAATGAGCAGGGCAAACTGATGCTCTACTCTTTACAGTTTCAATAGTGATTATTTGGGTCTCAGTCCAAACATTGTCTTCCCAACACTGGCAGTGTTCTGCCAGCCTGTCCCATGCCACCCTCACTTTTCCGAGGAACATGCTGCTTGGCCTCTCAGTGCTGATATTTCACTGGAGCTCCACTCGTTTCCAGGGAATTTTCCCCAGCACCCTTTGGTGGCCACCCTCCTCTCCTGTTCCTCCACAGAACAGTCATCCTTTCATTTCACCTCACCACACAGAAACTTACCTGGCCTTGCATCTCAGTGCCCTCACCGATCCTGCCCTATTTTCCTCCTCACATCGTTATGCCAGTGTTCCCATTAGTATGGTTTGCTGCACCGCCGCACCCTCCCATCAGTATTTCGTATGCCACATTCTCTCACTGGCATGCTAGATGCAACCACCAGAAAGACGAATGATATTGTGTGAGGTGCAGAAGGAACAGCTTCTCCTTCGCTGACACAGGTGGCAAAATGCATGTTTTCCCACATTGTGAACTTGTGGTATTAAGGAGAGGTCATTTTCAAATATGATTCCAACTTGACTTCCTTTATGAACTGCATTTGGCAGTGGGCGCAGCCAGCCGGGCGAGTCACATGCAAAGGCATGTGGATCCAGTGGTACAAAGAGCTGCAGCTCTCTTCGGTATATGCAGGTTGGCCCATTTTAAAGGTTCTTAAGATCTGAGCTGATGTGTCCATGTAAATCTTGTTTTTTAATGAATTAATGATTTGATGCTATGTAATGCCCCACATTCAAACACGATTGAACAAGTAGACAACTAGACATTTAGAGCGCTGGTCCTTGGGGTACAACAAAGGGGATATAGGAAAGAATGCGCCCCAATTTGATGCTATGGTATGACGGCAACCAGAATAAAGGTTTTCCCCTGCTAGCAGTCACTTGTGTCAAGCCATTAGAGCAGGATAACATGCGTGACAGTGTAAACTGCTCTCAAAACATCAAGTACATGTAGAAAGAAGCGTGCTTTGCTTTGATCCCAGGCACTGAGTGCTGTGTATGTCGGTTTAGCAGTGTAGTTTCAGTCTGACACTACAGGCAGTGGTTAGCACTGGTGATAAACCAGTGGGTGGGTGATTGGGTGGTGGAGCCCTAACCACCACTGAATGAACCAGAGCATGGTGTGAGTTATCTAGGATGTCCGGGTACTATATGGGATTTATTTGAATATTTTGGTTATGATGGATTGTCTATCGACTTGTGGAATTATCTGGTGATAATGCAGGATTTTTGATGAAAGTGATGAGTGGGGGCGAGTGACAAAATAGCAACTGTAGATGAACCTCATCTTAAAAAGGTCCAAGTTGTGGCTTTCTTTACTCCCAAACCAGGCTGTCATTGTAGTGAAGGAACAGAACACACGACACTCACGAATGTAGCTTCGACTACATTATTTCCTCTTCATTAGGGGTTGGCAGCAAGGTATGATATGACATGCTATTTATAACTCGCTTAATACCCAGAGGTTTTTAAGCACAGACCCGGGGATCGAACCTGTGGTACTCTGAGTCGGCTTGCTGCCAAGCTGAGCACGTTGCCCCTGAGCTATCCTCCCTATCCTCCCAAGAAGTATAATAAAAGGGATGGTCAACTTGGCTGCATTATGTGGACAGTGAACAGAATTGAAGCAACCAACCGAACAGTACGTTCAATGGTTTCCAAAGTCTCTACGCTTTGCTTATTCCTGCTTGACAAGTTTCCCAATGTTCCTCGTCTGGGTTAAGCTAACCTCTTGTATGAGGAAGTGGGTATCAGGGATGGACAGAGTCTATGAGGTGTAAGGGGGGTTTCACGTTGTCTCATGGTGTCAGGGTGCAGGTATAGCAAACATGTATGATGCCCTAATATAAAAGGAACTAGTGCCTGCATTGCGCCTAGTTACAGAGATAATTCTGCCTATCTTCAGATCTCTCACACAAAGGCTTTTCCATTGATGCCGCGTGAACAAGGACAGGGGACTCCTTTAATGTCCATCAAGCTTGACAAGTACGTGTTCTATTCATACACTCCTATTGCCCCCACCTCTTTAATTCAGTGGTTGCTGCAAGTCAGAGTCTAATTCTTAAGATATCACTATGCAAATGGTGGCGGATTATCTAACTCTGGTGGCACCGGCTATATTTTCTTAGATGTGAACTTTTGAAGCCATAACATGTAATCTAACTTTCACTTTAAGCACCATTTATGTAATCAAAATCTATTAAAGTATCAGTCAGTCACATCTATATTTAATTATTTATGTTTACATATTGTTTTACTCTCACCGATGTATTGATTCTAGTCTGCAGACAATGGGCCTCAATACATGGATGGCGGTAAGGGATTACCGGCACCCGTAAGGGCACCGGTGCCGGTAATCCCTTTCCGCCCTACTACGAGGTCCCTCAGTGGGTCCCCTCCTTAACGTGTGGTCAGACCACACGTTAAGGACGGGACCCGCTGAGGGACTTCAGAGCAAATAACGGTACCGCTAATTGCAGTACCATTATTTGCTCCTTCCCCATTGAGCCCTATGGGGGCTCAAATGGGAATGGGGAAGGGCCATGGTGAATGGGGAATTACTGTCCCCGCCAACCTTGGAATGGGGCGGTAATTCTGCCATTCACCATGCCGAACTCCGGCGGAAACCATGGCGCTAATAGCGCCATGGTTACCGCCATCCGTGTAATGAGGTCCAATATATTTTGACTGAGGGAGAATGCAATCTGGTATTAAACTTTTGGAAACGTCATCCCTCCAATTAAGCTCTTAGAAAAACAATGAACACGAATGAAGCGTGTGATACATTTGAAATCCAAAAAGATTGAACATATATTGAGGCCTGCGTTTCTGAGAGGGTGGGCTGACACTTTTGGAAATGCCTGCCGATTAGTAAAGGGCTCGAGCGAAGCAAGGGTCCCTTAACATGGGTCGGGGTGCCTGTAACTGAAAGAGTCATCCTGCCCTGGAGTAAAATAACAGCATAAGCACCAGTGAATGCAAAATGCGGATGCTAGCAGCACTTGTATTTCCCAAAAAATAAAAAAAGATAAACTTACCTTAAAATCAGGAACACAGCTTGTGACAGGGCAGAGTCTTGACCCCGTCAGGGAGGGGCAGAGACCAATGTCGACAAAGGTAGGAGTCCATCCTACAGCAGAGGTGGGGTAGACCCTGAATCCATGAATGTGCCTTGAACCTTGACCTTGGTAGCATTGTCCGTCATCCAATGCTTTAGAGCCTTGTTTCAGTCCCGATTTCACTCTGTTTTGTATCAGAACCACAAATGCCGCAATGCAAGATGGTGGTGGAGAAATGCAGCAGACCGCCGAGCGAAGCCACGGGAAAGAAAGACCTCAGGGACTCATGTGCATACATATCTGCAACCTGATCAAAAGAAAAAATGACTTACCACAGCGTAGGCCGCAACACACACAACAGGAGGACAGGATTTTAAGAGCTATGCCATACAATGACCCCCGAGGAAAAGGACAGTCTTAGATTGGCCTGGGGAGTCAGGTAAGAAACTGGACCACTTGTGGTGGAGCAGCATTGAAACAGGAAGTCAATAACTGAGACAGAGCCAATAATGTTCTGGTGTGGTCAGGTGGCATGGAGATGGACTGAGAGACCAGGAAGAGAATGGTAGGTGGAGTTGTGTGTTAAGGAGTTTGTGGCAGTGGTGGATGCTAGTGCATGTATGGTACTCAATGAGAGGGAGAGTAGTACCAGGGTGAAAGAGTGAAGCTGTACAGGGTGAGCATGTGTGTGGGAGTAACAGTTAGAGGCGAGTGAGAAGGTAGAGGAGCACAAATGCAGATGACACAGAGACGGGAGAGAGTGTCGTGGAAGCAGAAGGAAGTATTTGGTTGGGGAGGGAAGAGTGCGAGAGAAATAAAGGAAGAGTGTACAACAGAAGAGGAGAAGCAAAATGAGAGGAAGAGAAGGTAAGGAGATCAGAGGAACTTGGCAGTAAAGAGAGGGAGCAGATCAGAGAGTGAAAAGTAGGAGGGTGAAGGGGAGAAAAAGGAAAGAGGACTTATGAAGATCAGAAGAAAAGTAGATGGACTGAGAGTGAAGGAGGGTGTAGTGAAAGAACAGGCAGAAGGGGTAAAATTAGGCAACATGAGTGAAAGAGAGGGTGTCTAAGAAGATACAGGCAGTGCCTTGAACCACATCAGTGTGTTCCCAGGAGACTAGTAAAATTGGGTGGGAGCAAGACCGAAAAGGCTGTGGGTCTCCCCTGCATCTTATGTTTTGTGTGATTTAGTTTCAATAAAACTTTACAATATTTGTTCACATAGAACAAGAAAAGAATCTGATCTCAGGTTAGAGAAGATTGCAGTGGACACCGACCTCTAGTCTGAACAACACCCGGGGTGATCAGGACGTCTGGGCTATGATATAGGGAGCCAATGTGGTTCAGGGGCCAGAATTGGACATAGTTTGAACCACCTGCAGCCTGACAAGATCAGAAGAAGTGACATTAAGAAAATATTATGAAAAACTCGTGAACTACCGTTTGTGTTCAGGGGAATTATTGAGGCCATGCTGTCACGACATTCTATTATTTACTCTAGTGCATTTTCTCAGTTAATGACGCTTAAAATTGAGGTGGACTGTTCGAGGTGCGCAGGTTATTTTCTTTTTCTTTTTGGGGGGGTTAAAAAAAAGGCTTCAACACACCCATTTTGCATTTGCAGGTGTTGATGAGGAGGGGGCTGCAGATACAAGGGAAGAAAGGCAGCTGCACTGGGATATGGGGTACAAAATATGAGGCAACTCTGAAAGTGGGATTGTACCAATGAATGCGGTCCATAATTGAACGCATCCTGATTGGCGGCGCACCATATAGACAGTATTCATGTTGCACAATATACAGAACATTTGAGGTTCAATTGATCCATATCTAAAATTAATTTGTGACATCAATCTCTGTCATCTACAACCTGCCAGGCAATGTTTGTGAGATGTTTTATTTGGACGGGACTGAGCTAAACTGCAATCTACTCGGTGTGTGTTTCTCCCCCTCTTTTGAGCTCACAGGATGTTTGGAAAGGCCTCTGCCGCACCCAGGCCAAGCATGAGGGATTCACATTACGATCATGTGGAACTCATGTGGGAAACGTAAAGAGAGACAACTCTTCACACAAATATTGTTCATAACTCACATCTGGAATCAATAACCCCACAATTCAAACAACAAGCGAGTATTGAGACCGAAGGTGATGGCAGTGCTCTTGGCAAGAACAGATGCGAGTCCATGTCAACATTTAGTGGGTGGTCTACATGCTATATAGAGAAATGCCCTCATGTGCAATAGCCAAAAACTCTATCTGCGCAAACACTCGAATGCATCATGAAAGTATTTATAGAAAGATTTTATTTTAATTAATTAATGTTTGCATTCTGTCTAGGGTGACAGTCTATGGATATGGATGTTCCGGGAGGATAGCTCAAGCAGCAATGTGCTCGCCTTGGAAACAAGACGACACGAAGCAATAGAGATTCGATCCCCGGGTCCATGCATACAAACCTCTAGGTTTTAAGCGTGTTATAAATACGCAACTAAGATTTTCCTGTAGCAGCGCCTGGATCCCGCTGGGCTGTGTGAGCGCTTTAAAAATGCAAATAAATAAATAAATCAGGCTTTATTTGTGGCAGATGTGAATATTTGTCATGTTCCTGTGTTTTGTACAGTCGTCTATGTATCCTCCCCAAACGTCCATCAGTCCATCTCGGCAGCCACATTCTATGTTATCAGAAACTGTCACACCACTTGAACCGTCTGTTAGTAACTGCATGTATATATGCTTTCAAGCATTTCTTTGCATTTCTATTGCTTATTGCGTACAAAACAGCACACACGGTTTCAATCTTGCAAGCACAACAGTACACTTTCCTGCTGGATGGGTGTTTGGTGTTTGGTGCAAATTGCGGTACCGTTATTAGCTCCAAAGTCCCTTTGCGGGTCCCGTCCTTAACACCTGGTAAAAGCAGGCATTAAGGGAGGACCCGCAAAGGGAACTCGTAATAGGGTGGTAAGGGATTATCGGCACCGGTGCCCTTACCGGTACCAGTAATCCCTTACCGCCTGGGTCGTAATGTGGCCCAGTGTTTCAATGCTGTAGGAGTCTGGTATTAAGCACGGTATAACGACCCATAACTATAATAATAATCCCAAAACTAAGCAACGGTGTATTGCTGCACAATACTAGATCCTTGGATGAATCCCTTCACAGCATAGGGCACTTTCATCCCAATATCAGGTGGTGATTGCACCCAGGCATGCGATCACTCCACATTGCTGCTGGATTGAGAATTCTCAATTACACTAACAGGTGACCAGGATCAAACGGTGCATGATCACTGCGCAGTGCATGTTGATGACAATGAATATGACTGGGTGCCTTAGTTTGATGCAAGAATCAAATCATCATTGCACATTTCTGATGATTTTTGTATAATAATAGATGATGAGACTTTTTGCTTTAAATGCAATATGAGTGATCAGTCTGATACTACTGGACAATAGGACACGTTATTTTGCCATGTTGTGTGATAATTAGAGAACACTGTTTGATTACTACTCATCAATCTCTGACTACAGCCCAACACTGGCTAAAAGGCTAATTGAAAAACCTGGAGTAAGAGCAAACCACACATATGTGAGTCGTGCACAGTGTTGTGTGGTTACTTCAAAATGACTGGTGGCTAGCAGTCTTTTTACTTTGCAGTTGTGGTGTTTATGGTGAAAACCACATACACAAGCAGATTGCTTGATTTCTGCTTTATGTGTTTCTTTTGCAATATTCATCAAATAATCTTGGTAATCATGTGAACATGATCATGTCTTGCACACTCAGACACACACAAACCCAAAGACACCTACTATCTAATTTTTGTACACTGACAAACACACATTCTCTATTACATTTACATACCATTAAATGCCAACTAATCTCACTCACACTTACTCAGACTTTCTCCATCACTCACATATATAATCACAAACCACAGTTCCATTAACATACTCAAGTATTCACTTTCACACAATAATATATTGTGGGATCTTCTTCAATGGTGCAAAAACAAGGTCTGCTCATTTCACAAAAGGTATCTCAGAGAGCACATCAGAAGTCATTTTCACACGCGTCCCTCTATGTCTGCACAAAAACAAACAGCAAGGAACTGCTTTAAGCAGAGCAAAAACAAAGAAGTGATCGCTTGAAGGTTTAGAATTAATGTTATCCTCTGGCATTGCTCTGGGCAACCCTCCAGACCCTCGTTCTTCACCTGCCAAGCCATTACAGGGGAAAGACCATATGCAAATCATGCTTGGTCCCACCCCAAAAGGGGCAGTCCAGCCCAAACTGCTGGGTCACATCCCTTCTGCACGAGACAAGTATCCCCAGACAAGTTTCAGCCTTGTTGGGCCTCACCAGCGAGAAGTAGTTTGTGTCTCTAGGCACAGCAGGAACGGGACGCACGCCTGGACATTCCCGTGCCACTCGGGATGACAAAGCAAAAACAAAGAGGTGAGGGCTGGAAGGGTTAGAATGAATCTTAACCTCTGCCATTGCTCTGGGCAATCCTCCAGACCATTGTTCTTCACCTGCCAACCCATTACAGAAGGGGAAAGGCACTTTGCTAATCAAGCATGGTCCTACCCCAAAAGGAGCAGTCCAGCCCAAACTGCTAGGTCACATCCCTTCTGCAGTGTTTTAAGCAGAGCCTGGCCTGGCAAAAACAGCCAGTGACACCTGGTGAACCTGGAAAACAGGAGACACCAACCTCAGACAAAAAAGTCCCAGAGTGCATTGGCAACAAACCCCTTGATGAAAGCCTTTGATTCTGTAACTCCTTCCTAGAAAATGTGACCAGACGTTAGAAAGAGAATTTAGGGAATTAGGAGGAGCCAGAGCCCAATAGAGCAATGAGACCAATATGAACATGTTGTGGGACTCCTCGCTAATGGGGCAAGGTCTTGAGGAATAGGAGTAGGGGAAAAGCAGAGAAAGATAATATGTGGGCAGGCAGTGCTCTGACTTTGGTTGGGCAGAACTGATTCTGGAAAATGTGGTTGAAGTACCAAAGTGTCTAAAAAAGATTTGGAGAGGAGGAAAGAACAAACACTGACAAATGATACTTGTAGTAAAAATACCAACAGGTCTATGAAATACTGTCAGAGAAAGACCTGATCGTTTATCCTGCCTGACACCTCCCCACCTTGAAACTGCATCGTAGATCGCCAATAAATAAACAAATAAATAAGTACACAATGGAATAAATGTGAAACCCCTCAGATGGTAGGATTGCAGATTTTTCAAAGTGCTCCATCAAAGGAGACAAAAAGCCTGAAGGTTTTGTACCATAATGTAGCAAATAGTAGGATGAAACCAAGCGGTCAAGAGTGGCTACATGATCCAGTTTTCACTAGGCGAAACATGTGGTGGTGGTTGCATGTGCCAGTCAATCAGCATAGAGAGCGCAACAGTATATTTGTATTTGTATTTATTTGAAGAACATGGATGTCAATTTTGATCAGAAATCAATGACTTACAATAACACATTTACAGAAAGTGGAGACAGCCCTTGAATAGCATAAAAATGAGAACAGGTAGTGAGCCAGTTTATGGCGGTGTAAAAAGAATTAGGACATATACCAATGATAAAACCAAGCAAACAGAAACTACCAACATCTCTCCAAATTATAAATATGTTCCTGAGGATTTGCACAAGTACTTGGAAACTCAACAGGGACGTCATTTCACCAAAATGCCAGGGGTAGCAGAAGTGACATCACATGACCCTTAACCTCTTATGACATCACCTGAGATCCCGGTACCACCGGGAAGTCCTGACAGCCCGGGATATCAGACGGCAAAAAATATTGTTCCCCATTCCCATGGAGCCCCATAGGACTCCATGAGAGTAGGGAGACGGAAACACCAGCACCATTGCAAACAGTGCCGGTGCTTCCCTGACAACTCTGCTTTCAGGACTTCCGGAGGTAAATCAGACCTGCCGGGCACACAGGCCATGGAAAGCCGAGTTGTAGTCTGCCAGTCCGGAAAAGATGTTGGTACGTTGCTACCGGCACCCTTATTTCCAGACCCGCAGACTCTTAATCAGGCCCTATGACACTTTACTTTATGTTACAATATTTCGTATGTGAAAGCACATTAAGGAACTGGTGAAGATTACCAAGTGAATGTATTTGTTGGATTTATAAGAGAAGTACTGTATTTGTATATTTTTTATGTTGTAATGTTTTATGGGATTTTAATAATGATATTTGGATGATATTTATGTATTTGTGAAAAGTTTGCAAGAACTTAACACAATGAAGAAACTAACTAGAAACAAAATGTATATATTATTATCTTTATTTGTTTATAGTTTAAAGAACTTAAAAATGAAATACAAATTAAACACACCATTCTCAAACTCTCATACAATATGAATACACAATAAATACAAAAGTTCCATCACATACAACAGATAATTGAAAACTATGTTTAACGATCTTTAAAAAAGTACATACTTTAATTGTCTAAAATATCAGAGCTTACATTTCCAAGAAGAAAACCTCAAATGGTAATATCCATAAATGAATCGTTAAAAATGCATAAAATAGAATTAAAAGTGAAACGATTCCAAACATCCATTTCAAGACCTATTTTACTGAAACTCCTCATTCAACCAATTAAAAAAATACCTAATCAACGTTGACTCCCTCAGCCTTCCTAAAACAGTATCCTATCTATACACTGTCTTATTTTGGGATTTTGTTTGGCTTTCTAGAGTGTTTCCATTAGTTTCCAAAACCAATAAAGTGCCATGTGCATTTTGTTAGATTCTGAATTTAGACAATACACCCGAAAAGACTGATTTAATTGTATCATGATTGTGGTCTCCCAGTAGGCACAAATAAGTAGGCACATATAAGCTGAACGGAGAACCTGACACTCATTTATGGTGTGTTTTGTGGTTTCCAGTCAGCAGGGTGATTTGCAGAGTCAACAAATCCTCAATTCACTCGGAATCACCCATTGCGCGCTTCTAATTGATAATAGTGGAAGTTTATTGGTCCTAAATCTCAGCATGAAATGAAGAATGGCAGTGTTTGGACTAAGTAATAAATATGTTTGAGGCTTCATAAACGTATGTGTGACCTCAGCTACTGCGTTGTAATTCCGTAGGATGGACAAATGGGAATAATCATTTGTCCAGTCCCAAAGGTCCACCTTGTAGAAGTGGGAGGCCTTTACTAATTCAAAGTTAAACCATAATTCAGGCTGCGGTATCCAGTTTCTAAATTGAAATATTCTTCCCTTGAGCACCCAATTCATATTCATCGTTTTCCCCTAGTTATTTTTTAGAAGAGGGCATCCCGGGGTCATATTAGACCTCACATACTAAGCTCCCCTTTTCTTGAGTAGTTGGGTATTTAAGGAAGCAATCCCCAGTTCGAGCCTTAGGTACTCTATGGACGCTGAGGCTGCTAGATTTAAGGCACAACGCCAAAATCGACCCTCCAAGCTATCTAGTCAACTCGGGTCCTTCATGGGCAAGGCTTCAAGCCCGTACAATAACATTGGGCTGAAACACTGCCTATAAAATATTTAGATACCCTGGATTGTGTAGCCTGTTGTCTTATTGGTACATTTCTGCTATAGTAGAATCAGTTGGCGTGCCTTGCTTGTTTTGGTCTCGATTATACCTGCATATCCATTATTATTACTCATCTCAAGGCCCAAATACACATAAGCTTTGACGTATTCAATCGTGCCCAAGGTTGTTGTCATAGGTATCCTATTCACCTCCTTCCTTTCCCTGAGTATACATTTAGTCTTGGTGACATTGATCACATCTTATTTTCCGTGGCATAGTCACATAGTTCATTTAGCATGTTTCTCATGCCACCAAGTGTGCGATCAAGTATTACTAAATGATCAGCATACAGCATGCTACCAATGTGTTCTGCCCCTACTTTAGGCGGACAATTGACCTTGGCCATTAGGCAAGCTGATACGTCGGTTACATAAAGATTGAATACTAGGGGAGCCAACATACACTCTTGCTTGACTCCCCTGCTAATACCCATCAATCCTGACATTCTCCCTTCAAACTCTGACTTGGGTGTTTGCATGCAGCAGTTGAATTGCATAGACTAAAAAGCCTGAGCATCCAATTCTTTGCAATTGTTGCCACAATTTTGCACGGTCAATGCAATCAAATGAGCTCTAACATCTACAAAAGATATGTATAAAGAGGGTCTGTTTTTCCCAATGGTACACCTCACTAACAGGTTCAGCATCCTTATGTTATGTGTTTTTGTCGAGCCTAGTCGAAACCCTTCCAAACAATTTGCCTGTCACGTCTAACATGGACAGCAAACTGTAGTTGTCTAGGATATTTCTGTCTCCTTTCTTGTAGACAGGGACTACCACAGGCTACTGCCATGAAGACTGTATCTGATGTTCCACACATATCTTCTGCCAATGCCTTACCAGGGAATTATTTAAAACCGAATTAGACAGCCCATTTGGACCTAGTGCTCGAGAGATTTTAAGTTTCACAATAGCCTCGACCATTTGATCATACGAGATCTTCAGAGACCACTCTTGCAGAGGGTCAGGATCCACTGGTACAACTACAAAACCCGAAACTTCCCCAGATTTTAAGTGACTTTCCCAGGTTTCTCTTTTGATCTGGTTGAGAATGATCTTAGTGCTACTGCCCGTGACTTGCGTTAGTATTTGCCATAGGGAACAAGAGTTCTTGGATCTAATTGCCCCCAACATTTGCTGCCACTGGGCATTTCTGATGGAGAACTTCCAATGTTTAAGCCAGTTTAGATACTTATTTTTCTCCTGTGTGTTCAGTTTTGACCTTTTGATGGCCCTTACTGTTCTACAGAATTTACGTTTGGCATCAACGATTGCCAAACGGTTACCTTTGATCATACCACTACCTTTGTCCAACCACTTCAACCAATCCTCAAATTCATCAGGAATTAGATCTACCAGAGGTTCCATTTCAATTAGAAACACGAGTTGCTACTTGAGATGCCTTCTGGAAATTCGCTACTGACCAATACATTTATTAATTTATTTGTAATGCGCCGAAAGCCCACAGGCATCAGGGGAGAGGAAACATTGATACTAGATACAAACATAAAAACAGGACAAATAGGCACAGAAAAAGAAAAGATAACTATTGGTCAAAAAGTTGCCTCAGGGAGAAATGTCAACTGATTACTTGAAAAGAAGGGTTTTTAGAAATGTAACAAATGGAGATCTCCTTCCAATCTAAGTGCTGCAGGCAGAGAGTTCCACTAGTTTGACGCTTTGACTGGAAAATAGCTTCCCAAGACTTTTATGCATCTAAAGCTTGACCCAGAGACACACTGATGGATGGTGGTGCACACTTTGATGTTTATGCATTCCTGTATTGGAAGCCAGTGGAGGCCCATCCTGTGCTCTGACATGTTTACCCTGCTAGAGATTTTCTTGATGATACGCACTGCATCGTTCTGGATTGTTTGACATTTTTCTGATTGTATAGTGAGGCTCCACTCAGTAATGAATTGAAATAGTCAAGCCTTTGTAAGATGGTTGCACAAGCAATAAGTTCACAGTTCTTTTCTGTAATATATGGACGGATATTCTTGAGCAGACAAATGTGACAATTACAACTCTGGCTCACCTGGTTGACATGGGCATCGAATACCCAACATTTTTAATTTGCTTTGAACTGTAATAATGCTGCTCCCAAATTGAATACTTTTATGGTCCTTATGTAGTTTAGCCAGGCCCTGCCTGGATCCGAAAGCAAGAAGCTTAGTTTTGCTGTCGTTCAGGCATAACCAGTTTTTTGGCATCCATATTTAAATTTGATCATAGACATGAGTTAAGGCAGCCAGGTTGAGGGAGTAGTCTCTGCTAACTACCAGCACTGAGTATCACCTGCGTAGTTTGTAAAATAAAAGACCAAAATCTCCAAGAGTGAGTAGAGAGGTCTGATGTAGAGATTAAACAGGACAGACGACAAACCCGCTCCCTGCTGGACCTCACACAGGATAGGAGCAGCTGGGGAGGAGGCTACACTCCCACTGGATTCTGGCCTCTCGATCTGATAAGAAAGAGCAGAACCAACCTATGACATCCTTAGAACAATGTCCAAGATGTAAGAGGCAGTCGTGGTCCACCATGTCAAAAGCTGCTGACAGATCAAGCAGCATCGGAATCCCTGTTTTGCCCTCATCAAACTGTTTATCATGCAGGACTGGAGTGCTGTCTCAGTACTGTGTGAAGGCCGAAAACCGATTGTTCTGTAGGATGCCATTTTAATCCACAAATGCTTGGAATTGGAATGTGTTACATTTATCAAGAATCTTAAGCAGAAAATGACAATTTGTGATTGGTTTTATGTTGCTTGGGTCTTTGGGATTGAGGCTAGGCTTCTTGAGGAGTGCAGTAACTATGGCTACCTTCATAGTATCTGGAACGTGACAGTCTATGCACAAGGCATTCACAAACCTAGTCAATAAAGGTGTGAATAGTTCCTTGAAGTTAAGGATTATTTTTGGCAGAAGAATGTTCTCGGAGCATGAGGTCGGTCGCATGGAGGTTAACATGTTTAACATGTCCCTTATGGTTATTGAGTAAAGTGAAAAAGTTGTGTGATTAGGACATGAAGTCAGTACATCATTGGACTTATTGACAGAGAAAGTAGAGTTATTGATTTTGTCTCTTGCTTTGTTGATTTTGACATCAAAAGTGGCATGGACTGTTATACAGTCTTGTGTGGACTGGCGAATCAAATTGTTAACGAAATTATTTTTTGCATTGACTATCTCTTGTTTGTACATTTATTCACCTCTTTCCAGGCAGTTCTGTTTTCCGCAGTTTGATATTTTTGGCATTGAGTTTCTAATTGACATTTTTGTCTTTTTAAGATCCCCCAGGAACAGTGTTGCAGTGTTTGGACCAGAGAGATTACTAAGAAATTGAACAGTTTCCTAATTGCAATCTAGCATTTGAGATGGTGGACATTAGATTTCAACAAGGATAAGACAGCTATGATTTGTTGGAATCATTTTAACATGCAGGATCTCACAACCTTGACAAAAACACTGGGAGAAAAAAAGTCCCAAGTCAGCTTTATCAATAGTTGCTAGACTCCCTGCCTCCCTTCCTCCGTGACCCTGGGTCAGTTTTTACAGAAATTCGAAAAGCCTGAGGGGACTGCTAGGTCAATCATAGATCCACTGGTATCAGAAATCCAAGTCTCAGTAAGACAGAGAATGTTCAAGTTGTTGTTAACAACAAGGTCATGGCTGTCTCGGGCATTATTATTTGGTTCTATGTTCTTACATTGCCAGGTATTTTTTGCCAAACATTTCTGGGCAAAACAAATCATCGATGTTTTCAAAAATATTTATTTGGGAGGGGTTCCCCCAAGTTTTTCCTTCACTATTATCTAGTACCTATTACCCACACCAACTATCCCTTAAATCCCCTTACTCCTCCCTCATATTTTTCAATTAGTATTTTCGGGCAATAGTTTTCAGCAAAATACTCTGTGAAAAAATATTTGGCGAAGTAATCAACATCATACCGCTTATGCAATGAACTTGTATTGAGAGGGGATATTTTTAAGGTCTTCCTCTCATTGTTTAATGGATGGCTTTTTCCTGCTACAACTTTCGCTAAATGAGACGGTGGGTGGTAAATCTAAGGTTGAGCCCAAATTCATTTTTTGATGTAGAGGGTGGATAACTGATTGATCGTAAACAGGTCCTGTTTTTTTTATTGTAGGCTGAAAGTTAATTTTAATCTGAAATGTGCTACGCAGTTATGTTCGTCGTGGCCATAGGCTGTGGGGATGAGGTTGAAACAAAAACACTAATTGGTACTAAATTTACATCCATTGGAGACCCAGAGTTACAATGTGATAAGGATGAGGCAGTGTTTGTATTTGGGTGTAAGAGGTTTCCAGTTGTCAATGAGAAATCACTCATAGCATCGGGTCTAGCATATTTAACATGGTTGCTAAGAGCAAGGTGATTTGCTCGTTGAGCTGCCAGCAATAGTGATGACTGGGAGGACAACCCACATTGATCCAGAGTACTTAAACCCAAGGGGGCTGGACAAATGCACAATGGGTTACCTGCACACAAAACGGGGAGGGCTCCAAACACACTGTATACATTGATGACCGGTGAAGACCAGTTTGGCTGTGAAGCACCAGCATTGAAGTGCCTAACGTTTACCCAACTACAACTCAGGGGAACCTGGGAAGTGTAGTTTAATACGAGCGTTCAGCTCCAAGAGGAAAATGATAGTGCTTTATCTCTCTGCCCCTGCATGGATGATACTGTTCACAAAAATGCTAGTAAACAGACTCGCATAATGCAGCAGTTCCGCAAAATATACTAACGTACACAAGCTCAAACAGGCAACACACTATCAGAATGAACAAGCATACAGTGTGTCTGCACACAGCTGCCAATGTAAATACCTGAAACAATCAATCTGTCCACACAGATTTATATGCCGTTGAAGACCGGCTTGGCTGTGAAGCACGGCGCTGAAGCGCCTGATGTTTCCCCAAATACAACTAAAGGGAACCTGGGAAATGTAGTTTAATCGGAGCGTTCAACTCCAAGAGGAAAATGAGAGTGCTTTATCTCTCTGCTCCTGCACGGATGAAAGTGCTAACACAAACGCTAGTAAACAGATTTGCACAATGCAGCGGGTCTGCAATATACTAATGTGCACAAGATCAACCAGGCAACACGCTATCAGAACAAACAAGAATACATCATGTCTTCACACAGCTGCCAATGTAAATGCGATTGCCAGCATAATTACGGTCCAGCCCCCCTTTTATCTTGAGCGATTTTTCAGCTACCTGTGTTTTTATTGACAGTGAGAGCACTGCATGGTCACTATTTACACATGAGATCACCTTAAATTTATATAAGAAGACAGGTGACTCACAAATTTAACATTAACCTAAGAGGGAAAGTGCTTTAAATTAAAGAGAAGTACTACTGAAATTAAAATTGCATTATTACGCATCACTGGAGGTCAGATAAGGAGGATGGGGGGGAAGGAACGGGAGATCCCACTTTAGCAAGTAAGTGAAGTTTATACATAACTTTAAAGAGATGGGGGAGAGGAAATATCTGAATAGCTGGTAGAGAGTGTGGGTAGCAAAGTTGACGACTTTGTCTATAGGGAGGTAGGAGTAGAGAGGAAGGCCAAGGTCTAGGCTTGGGCTTTAGTCCGGTTTGCTGAGCATACGATTGGAGATTAGAGTAGTTTTGTAGAGTGTTTAAAAAGGACACACAGATTCTCACAGATCCCACTAGTCTCCCATTTCAAAACAAAATGCTTCTGGGGTCCACATCCCAATCCACGTAGAAAATACACCCACACAGGCACACGTTAATCCTGGTTCTACATGTACTAACAGTTGGGTACAAAACCTTGTCTTTCCTTCTACTCCCATAACCCCATTTTCAATTTCCTAGCCATGTGAGTGCTCGTAGACAATGACAATGGCAGGGGAACATGGTACACATTCCGATAACATAACAGAGCATCTTATCAAGATTGAAGCCTGAGTTCATTGTGCCACATAGATCTCTGTGGCAGGCGCATACACTTCCTGAACACTCTTAGCTGAGTGGAAGAGGCTGCTTTGTGAATACAATGATATAGGGGATTGGGGGCTTATAATGACAGTTTTTATAGCACACATTGCAAAATGATGTGTCTCTTAGAACCGGAATAATTGAGCCTCACAGAAAATAGGTGATATGGTTGTGCAATGGGGAACATGCCTGTGCATTCATGGCATTACCTCTGGTGTGTAGACATAAAAACAATTGGTTGAGACCTCTACAAACTGGTGTCACAAAAAAAAACATTTCTATTTCAATAACAGTTGGAATTTCCGCGATCTTGTAGAATTAAATTGATCTGACAGATGGTTGGGTGGAGAGGTGTCGAAATGTGGCCTTTCTACAGGGGATCCTAGGAGCACAGAAATGTAATCAGATGGACAGAAAGATGGAGATGACAGTGAAGAGATGAAAACGATAAATCCAGGAGCATTGCTCTGCCTTTTTACTAACCACCTACAGTATACTAATGTTACCCTTGGACCACAGAACAAGGAATACTTTTCACATGACCCACTCTATATCATTCAAGGAATTCAACATATCAGATTATCAGCCTATCAAACCATTCTAGATAATCATTTCTCTAGATTATCTTTCCATATCAACAGCATAGCGAAAAGTAAATACTCTTTATCAAACTATATCTGAACTAACCCCAGACACCAGCACAGATAACCTTTCATCAATCCTTACCTGAAGCATGACGGGTTACAGGGTAGCACAAATCACCAATTAACCAACACATCCCGCCTGAACGACATGAGGCTACTAGCATTCCATGGAGTACTTTTTATCTTTCCCTACTCAAACCACCCCAGGATATTACCACAACACTTTGCACCCTAATCTAAATGTGCCCTTCCAGGACAGAAACAGATTTCACTCAGTCTAAACCATTCAAGGACAGACATGTAGAGTACTCCTCATCACCTTGTGGCTGTCCCATCCCAGGCCAAGATAACAAAACAGAGACAATGCAATGCAATACACCCTAAAATGACATCAGCATAGTGTACCACCCACAACGTCCTATCTGGCTCACCTCTGGACAATGTTGGGTTTTCACAAAGAAGATTTAGTGTGCAGGAGCCAAAGGCTGCTTGACAATATCAGACATCATCCTGCAAGCATGAAAGACCTCTAGGGTTCATAATATAAAGGCTTTTAACATAACATAACATACCATAACATCTAATTTCACATAAGATTCAAACAAAAACTTTGTTTCCATTTCACCTGATCCTTTATGCTGTCATTGTATTCTAGATCTGTTTTAGAGAATGTTTATACATATTCATAAACAAAGATATCCAATATGACATACGTGTTTTTGTATGGCCCCAGTTGGCATACGGAATCATCGGTAGCCCTTGATAGCTTTTGATGTCCAGCTATGTCCAGGATTTGCGACGCTTTCTGTGATAACTGAATAGCTGCCAATAAATTCAATGTCTGTGACACAATAACAAGTTTAGTCACATCTTGTCGGAGCCATCTCAGCACAATTTATCGAACCTTTCATCGCAGACTGCATATAGCATTAATGGTATAGGAACAGAGGGATTTGAGTTCCAACCTGCCTGTCCCACCGCTGGACATTAGAGAAATAACAAACTTGTCTTTTATTCCACTCTGTCTAATCATTACGGTTTTGCAATGAAAAACGTTCACTCACAGCAGGCCCAGGAAACCCAACGGGTTTGCAGATTGTTTTTCATTTCAGACTGCTTGTCCATGCCACTGTACCTTACGGTCATGATTTTGATTACACAATTTAAGCCAATAACAAAGGCTTTGTGTTTCACTTTCATGATACTGCACCTTCCACATTGCATGCCGTCATTGCCACCTTCAATTACTTTCATTAAATTGTGGCCACAATTTATGTGTCTGGCTTTAGAGCATCCAGAGTGACAGACACTGCTCTTCTGAACACCCATGAAAACGTGCTCTCAAATCTTGACTCTCACTCTCCCTCTGTCCTCATCTTTCTTGACCTATCTTCTGCTTTTAATACGGTAAACCACAATATCCTGATCTCCCGTCTGCATGATACCCTGGGCATCACAGAGCATACCCTGGCGTGGCTTGAGTCCTTCCTCTTCAATGTCTTCATGGCCTCTTTGGCCCACATGATCTCTTCTTTCACCTCCAACTTTCAGTGTTATGTCGATGACACACAGCTCTCTTTCACACTATCCTCCGCCTCCTCCTCCTTCTCGCTCATCTCTGACTGCCTGCCCACAATTCAGTCCTGGTGTGCTGCTAATGATCTCTGCCTTAATTCCAGCAAGACAGAGATAGTCCTCATTGGGACCCCTGCTCCCGCTTTCCCACTTGCATTCTGGCCGGCCTCCCTTGGTCCTGCGCCTTCACCCATTATTGAGGCAAAAATTCTGGTGTCATCTTCCTCTCCATTCTCTCCTTCTCTTCTCACATTTCAGACATTTCTAAAAAGTCCCACTACCAGCTTCACCTCCTCAGAGGTATTCTACCTTTTCTCACTTTCCCCCAGAGGCTTACCAGCTCCAGAGCCCTGGTTCCCTCTGGACTGGTCTACTGCAACAGTCTTTTTCACAATCATCCTACTTCTACTCTCCAACCTCTTTAATTTATCCAGAACAGAACTGCAAGATTTTTCCTTGGCCTGAAGGCCAGGGGCCGCGGCTCTCCGGTGCAGAAAACTCTACAATGGCTGACAGTAGCTGCAAGGATCAAATTCACGTCCCTCTGCATAATCCACAAGGCTTTCTGGGGCCCGTGGCCCTCACTACCTACAACGCTCTGTCCCTAAATACTCCCATTGCAGAGTCCTCTGCTCAGCCTCCTACAACTCTCTGCGAGTGAAACGTTTTTCCAAACAGAAATTTGGGGGTAGAACTTTATCCTCTGCAGGTGCCTCCCTCTGGAAGAGCCTCCATGCCTTTCTCTGTCTTGAGTTCCGGAAACTTCTCAAAACCGTCTTCCACTCATCCTCTTTCTCTCTCCCTTTCCCCTGCTAACCCCCTTTTTCTCCTCTCTCTTGCTTTCCTCCCCAACTCTGCTCTGTTCACTGACTGGTCACCTGGTGCATCTCCAGAGCCACACAGGTCCCAGGATCGCCGCCAGTCCTACACTTCCTCCAGGCCTCTGCACTATGCCTTGCACTTCTGCACTTGGAATTACGTTGCATGTGGGAGGCACCCTCTTCTGTACTTAATCCAGGCCCTGATGGACTGGGCACAATTGTCCCCCTCATGCCTCCCTTGCACGTCCTGTCTGTGCACTTCCAGAACCTTGATGGCACTAGGTCTAGCAAGTGTGTTTTGTCCTGTCCTCCCTTGTCTTCCCTCCCTATCTTGGACATGCCTGAAACATTTGTGCATAGGCGCGTGATGTTTTGCTCTTCCCTTCTCCCCTCCCTCTCTCCTTCTCTCCTGTCATGCACTTGCACTAGTAGAAATGCTTCTGGCCTAGTACAATAGTTAATTTGTGTTAGATCATTTGTAAACGTCAAGGCTTAAGAATGACTACTGTTTTCCCTTGTAACCTTCCCACCTTGAAACGCTTTGAAGCACTTCAATTTTGTATACGCACTCTACAAATAAACAATTACATTACATTACATGCCAGAATTGCTGTTATTGATCACATTCCCCTGTATACCATGTCCATGATGCGATCAGCGGTGTGCATGGTATATACCAACACTATATCTTTTTTCATAATACTTGCCTGAACACATTTTATGCCAGTGTTAGTACACAAATGTGTGCATTATTTTCTTCATTATTGTGTTAAATGCACACAGATGGGAATGTATAAATTCAATACTTTAAGACAGGTATAGCCTTGATGGCATAATCATATTTAGATTAGTTAATAGTACATGGTATTTCATTTCACTACTTCCCCAATGGACAGTGTCTGGATCTGCACTTTTCACTGTGTCTTGGAGCGCCATATTCGGGTCCTTCTGTGGGAAGATTGATTTCTTCATTTGCCCTTACTGCCTAGGTGATGGACCTGAATTGGCAAGGGTGTGTACATTCATTTGCTAGTAAGACCTTGTAAAGTCTTCCATGGCATCACAAAAGCATGGTTAATCTTTGCCGGGTACCTGCTGCCAAGAGTATGGTCAATTCTATTAGGTTGCACACCCTATATATGTTAACATTGCCAATGTAAATGTATTTCATGATGCAACCCTACCCCCCTACAACACACATCAGATGTGTACCCATACAACACACACACACACACACACATAAATCTTACATTAAAACAAACATACACACACACTGTCACAAACTACATTAAATTTACTATTTACTATGTTTTGTGCACTCCTTACTGAAGCCAAAGCATCCTACTAATCCCAATGACTGTGACATCCTCTAACACGAGCAAATGCCTCTTTACTGCAGTCAAGCCCTGTTCCACCACCCCCTTCCCCCACCAGACCTAGACATGCCAGGAGAATTGCAACTCATCAATAATTTCTTTATCACCAAATTCAACACAATTAGAATTCACATTGATGAACCGAAAAGTGTGCAACAATGACACAAATACCACCTCATATATCCCAACCCTGCACTGCCTTCATAGCATAAACTTCCAAGGCCCTCTTTGAAAATCTCACCTCACTGAAACCAGCCTATTATAGTACCAATGTCATAACTCTATTAAATATTAAAAATATATTATAGGATCTGCCCTCGCAACTCTCCTCCAAATAGTTAAAACCTTGCTCAGTCAAAACATCTTCCCAAGCTGCCTAACATCAAAACTGATCCTTCCACTCCATATAAAACGCCTGCTGGACCCAAAGTACATCTCCAACTACTGGCCAATCACCAGCCTCCATTCATCTGTAAAATATTTGTGGTAGTAGCCAATAAACTCCATTAGAACACCCTAGTGGGTGTTTGGCATTGCTGATTGGCCAATCTGAGGCCTATACGCACTGGTATAGCCCGCAGATTGATTACAGCCAGTAGTTCAGGCTGCAAGGAGTTACGAGATCCAGCAGGGCAGCCTACAGCAGTGGACGCCTTGGTCAGCGTGTGTATTCTGGAATGGAAAGAGTTAACTTTCCGTTCCGAAATACACATTCCTAGACCAATGTGCACGTAGGCTCCTGACAGGAAAAAAGGAAGGCAAAGCAATGGGAACGCTTTCCCAGCATCACGCTCATGGACATTGTTATGAAATAAAAAAGCAAAGGAAACGCTTCTGACATGAGCTCCACTGCATCATAATGGGGAACAAATAGAAAAGTTTATATTTAGCAATGAAATCAGAGGAAATGTTGCAGACATTTGTGGACGTTGCACAGAAAGGTAAGTAAATGATTGTCTGTTAAGTGAATGTATGTACATGTGGAGCTTGTAGAAGTTTATTAACTTGCATGTTTGTGTGGAGTAAGTGGTGCTTAACATTTTTATAGTGGGGCGGGAGAAATAAAGCACTCCTAAAGTAAACGTAATTAGAGCAGGGGCAGGCATAACCACAACTGATTCCACTTTAATATGATACTCCTCCCACTCTAGCACCTTCCACCACCCTATAAAAAAATGCACATGTTTAATGGAAGTACAAAACATTTATGCAACATTTATTTCCCATTTTGCAATTTTTTGTACTTCCATTAAACATGTCTCATTTATTAAACTTCAATTAAACAGGCAGGGTGTTCTAATAGCTTTATAGACCTGTAGCTCGGGCTGTACTGGGCGTTATGGTCCCTCATACCTCTGTGGGATGTCTTAACCCACTAATCCAAACCCTGCAACATCACTGTGCATTGCTGGCAGCAGAAACATCATAATGGCCACCGGAAAGCATGCTGATCGCCAGAAATCACCAGAAAGTGTGCAGTGAAAACCTGAAAAATAGACCACCATCTACTTATGCCTATGTCAGTGAGCAAAGGAGATCACTGCCAAAACCCACCATTGGGCTACCCATAAAGTAGCCTGAGATCACTTGAAAAAGCAATGCTGATTGCGAAAAGAAACACAGAGCTGCTTTCAAAATCAGTTGTTATTTGGTGTCAAATTTGCAAAAATGATGGATCACAAACCACCCAAAAAGATCCAACCTCCTTGTTGGGGGTCAACATCATTCTACTGCAAGAATCTACATAAATATAAGGTACACAGAAGTATGTGTTATCTGAACAAAGTCCACTTTTGAGGATTGCTTGCTGGAAGAAATCTGTCAAAAATGGTGTAATACCATTACTCACCTCTACCAGAAGCCGGCGTTTTAAAACCATTTTGGGTAAAGTTGAACATAGAACCCAAACTATGACAGAGAAAGACTTGCTAAGAAGTGGATACAATTTTAAACTATATTCTGAAAAGGCTTGAAGCAAGAAATTGTTTAATGTATGTGTTAAAAATGTGAGTTATATTATAAGCAAAGACAAATTTTAGACATTGGGTTAAGAGTTAAAAGTTTCCCACACTGCGTTCAAACGAATTCCACACCCTCTCCCTGGACAAAGGGGACGTCCCCCTGCCCTTGGCTAAGAGAATGAAGAGGCTGGTGTCAAAAGGAACTGGGAGTGGGCACCCTGGCCTGTTGCTCTCAGTGCAAAGGAATCCTTGGGCTGAATAGAAAATGCTAATTCGGGTGTGACTGAAATCAAACTGATAGCAGGAAGGAGAGACATGTGACCTCTGAGTCAGCACAGCTCTGGGGGCGGACCAGACTGAAATGTGGATTTAACATTGAGCAAATATATGTTTTAGAAAAATGCCTATAACAAATTGCACTGAACTGACAAAAATGTGACACTTTGAGATTGTTAAAATGAAAAATTCACTCACAGTTTAAGACTAAGCTGGACTCCGTGCGATGTTCTGAGACCAAACTCCGGAATTATTCATATTGTAGCTATTGTGTTTATGCTATGAACCTAACAAATTACAGAATCGTGCTCAGATGGGGTGTGCATGCATATCTAAAAATTGGTGCAGAAAAAATATTGAGAAACCCACCAAAAGTGCAAAAAGTGGTCATTTCTGAAACCAAGCTCTTAGGAAGATGAGAGTTGAACAGAAATGTACCTTAGTTAATCTGTCATGTGATTTATGTAATATTAACAAGTTGTGTATATTGTAAATATGTGTTTTATGAAAAATATGATATGCTGTACAGAAACCAATGGGAGTGTTTTTCCCCAAGCCATAAAGAAGACACAGGATGACACGCTGATCCTTTCTACAATCAGGGGACAGGGAATCTTTCAACATATCAGATCCTTAGAGGGTTGGGCATTGTAGAATCAGCCTCCCCACCCACTTTGGAAATACATAAATAGAGACTGCTTAGGACAGGCAACACACACACTTTCCACTTCTCAACCGATTTCTTGGCGAAGCACCCTGCTGGAAGACTCCAGACTCCAGACGTAGATCCAGAACCAAGTTCTAGACCAAACTCTAGAACTTTGAAGCAGAAGAGGCCTAACCCAAAAGCTGAACCCTTCTCAGCAGGCCTGCAGAATCTAGCAACCTGATTCTAACCCCTATACTTCCAAGGGGCTCTCACATTCAACAGCCGGGCTGTGCTGTTTTGCTATTCTAGCCAAGAACCCTGTGCTAGAAACAAGATCCAGACCCAGAAAGCAGAGCTGTATCCAGAACCCATCAGATCCAGTCCAAGAGGCCGCGCAGACCGCAGTGCAGTGCTGAGACCAGAGTGCCTGAGACCTGTCCGGTGGAGAGAGAGAATCCCAGCTAAACCCTTGACCAGATCTTTGACGGGACCCACTCCATTTCAAAGCTAGGAGTGAGTATCTAGTCTAGAACTGTACATAACCAATCTCTTAGTTAAAGTAATTCTATTCCATCCATTTCAATCTGTCCAGAACTGCATTACAGAAACTCTGTTGTCTATCCTTAATTCTTCTCCTCCACATAATTCTTGATAATTGTAGCAATAATCATCTTTGCGCTGATATTTTCTGAAGAGGGACAAGTGTTTTGACGGACAGAGATCAGAGCAGAGGCTGCCCGTTGAGTGTCTTGCTTCTTCATAGCTCCTTAGTATAAGCCTATACTTGTTGGTAAATCTTTAAAGCGCATCTGTCATTTTTTGAAATCTTAACCTTATTTCTGAAAAATCTACCTTCACAAAAACCTCAGTAACTTTGGAACTGCACGTCCTAGAACCGAAATTTAAATGTCATTTCGAACCTAAGCTTTCCAACGAACCTAAAACTATATATTGTTCGTAATCGCACATGGAAAAGTTGCTGTGAATTGCAATTTAGCTCCATTTCACCACTTGTCAAAATAGCTGTTTCTTGTTTCCAACTGCTGAAATTCATTTTGTGGGATGTATTTACCCATGCATCCGAGCCCTACCTCAAAACTGTGCAGTACTGACATGAAAACATCATGATGGTCAGAGCTTCCCAGAAAATGCACAGGGAAATGCAGGAAGAATAGGCTGCCACCCATTTTTGCCGATGTTATGGGCACAGAAGGACACTGCCGAAAACCACCATTGGACTACCCGCACAGTAGTCTGAAACCATTGGGAATGGCAATGCTGATTGCCAAATGCAACCTAGAATTGTGGGGAATTCATTTTCTTAAATCCCAAAAATGGGTGCAGTACCAGTACTCACCACTATCCAAAAGCCGGCAGTTTAAAACCACCCTGTGTTTCTCTGAAGGCAAGCCAAAGTGCCTATTTCAAACATTGCAATATGTGCAAAATATTCACTGAACACCAGCAGACATTTGGTAGAATGGAGTTTTGTGTGCCTACAAAATCTGGGAAATGAAGAGCCCAGAACAATGCTTATAACAAAACTGGCTGAGCTATGGAGTCAGCAGTTTAAGTTGCACTGGATTTAAAGACACTAAAATCGAAAATGTTTAGATTAAATGAGTGACCTATGTTTGGTGTCACATGCCTTTTTAACTGTTGAAATGTCATAGTTTTGCACTTAGAATCAGCATTCTAGCTGCATATGTAAAAATGTTTAGTTTTATTTGAATGCAGGAACTTGGGAACAAAAAGTGACATTTTATCTGAAACCTGGCTTAAGGAACTGAATTCTGCCTGTCAACTACCCCCATCAGGAGTGAAACTTGAGTCACAGCTGTGTTCCCAGGCCTAGCTGCCCTTTTGCTGCTCACACTAAGGATATGCCATCTATCTGATAATTGAATTACCTGTGCTCTGCAGGAAAGTGAACAAAGCCCTGTCCTGGCTCAGGCAAAGGTTTTATTGGCAGGAGTCGTAAATGGTCGTAAAAAGTGGCTTCCTCCTGAGGAAAGGGGAGGGGCACTGCCTGTGAGAGCAAGCTGGCTTGGCAGAACTGGATAAACCAGTATTTCTACCTTGTGCTGAGAGGAAACCACACCCCTTTGGAGCCAGAACATAACTTTAAAAAGATGGATCATTCATAGAGCGGACATGTGAAAATTTTATAAATGATACCATAATTCTTGTGATTTTTCTGCCCACATTTTAAGAGGTTTTTCGACCCGGTGGCGTGTTCAGGGGGGTTTTAGCGGAAAAGTGGATATTACTCTAAATGTATGCATGTTAAAAATCTGAAACTTCATCAGTTAATGTCCATACTCCCTGCACACATGTATGTAAAGTTGGGTCAATGTCAGAAAGTGAAAAATCAGTTAAAAAGTCAATTATGTGCCATTTCTGAATGCAAGCTCTTAGAAACAGCAGATTTGGACAGAGACATGGCTAAATTCAGCCACACCATGTATATGTAATTTCAAGCAACTGTGTAACTGTGAAATATGTCTTTTATTATCAAATATAGAATGTAACTGTGAAATATGTCTTTTATTATCAAATATAGAATGTGTGTAATCTGACAGAGGAGTGTCCTATCTGCAAGCCATAAAATGACATCCCTCTGACTCACAGTTCATTCCCCAATCAAATGATAAATGGAAGTTTGACCAATTAGAAGCTGAGAGAGAGGTAGGGTCAGTGATGCTAGAACACACCCACATTCTAAACACATAAAAGCAGACAGACAGGACAGATAGGGACCTTCAAATCCATCTGCCGCTGGAAGCTCTGCCGGAAAAATCCATACTTTACCTCCATCAAACCTCCAGAGAGCCAAACTAGAGACTTCAATCTATCCAGAACTAGAGACCCAGACCAGAGAACCAGAGAGAGCTGACCCAGATCACTGTGAAGTGCAGAGACCAGAGGCGAGTTTAAAACCTGACCAGACCCATGGCGAGGCCCATTTCACTCAAGAATATAGTGTGAGTACCTAGAAAACTGTGCAGAACCAATCTCCTAGTTAAAATAATATAATTCAATCTATTTAATCTAAGTAGAACTGCCTCCTAACTGTCACCTGTCATTTGTAAAGCTGTCACTTGTCATTTCCTAGTTGCAAGCTGCACTTGTCTTTTTGAACTTTAAAATTTCAAATCTGAAAAACGACCTTCACAAAATCGCTCATATCTCCGCAACCGTTTGTGCTAGAGACTTGCAATAACTTTCATCTGAAAGGTTAGAATCGTGGCTTTCCTACGAACCTACCCCTTATAGTTTTACCGCAATCGCGGAACACGCATTCGCGAATTTTACCGCGATTTGCAAATTTCTTCACATGTAAAAACTGCTGCTGCTTGCCTTCCATTTGCCAGAAATTCGTTTAACCTGCTAACTATCCCTGCCTCATTGCTAGTGTGAGCCTGGACTAATATTAACTAGATACCACTCACCCTGAACCTCTGAAAGGGAATTAAAAGCATTTCCAGCATATTTCTCATCCATTGCTAGCACATATCAAAGCATTTTGCCTGTGTTTTCAAACTTCTGTAGTCTAAGCTTGCTGGGGTGAACTGAATCACATTTGATTGCATTTCTGAGAACTGTGTGTTTTCCTTCCATTTCCTTGCATTGCATAAAGAGGGGGGGAGTGAATAGCCAGAGAAAAGTGATTACATTGTTTGGTTGAAGTCATATTGAGTATTTTCTGCACTGCATTCATTGAATATTGCATCCACCTGAGCTTGCATAAAGCATCCTCTACCACATTATACTTTTGTTCCTATTTACCAGTGTGCTACCTTATCCATTTCATGTCAACTCATTAGTGATTATAAGAAGTGTGCTAGTGCCAGATTCTCCGTTGTTGATCTTTATCATATCAGATTAAGTGTGCTATTCAATTATTAATTTATTATAAAGTGTGATATATATATATTTTAAATTATCAAATAAACCTTTTAAACTTGCAAAACAGAACTACTTCTTGGCTCAGTGGGGTCAGGGGGATTCCAAGAGAGGGGTGTTATATAGGGGTAGTCATCCAGAACGCATGAACTGGACCTAAAGATATATCAATAAGGGTTTTCATTCAGTATTATAGACTAGGCGTTGACTTAGCTGTAGTGTTGAATTGAATCCTCTTACAAATTTCAATCTGATAATCATTCATGAATCATTGCTAGTGTTGACCTGTACCAATCCAAAGTAATTCTCACTAGTGCTGAATCTCATTTTGTGAATTAAAATCATTTTAGCATATTTTCCCATCCATTGCTCTCCCATTCAAAAGTATTTTTGACCTATTTTAAAATCATATATGTTTTCTCTATGCTTGCTGGGGGAACTGGAATTGAAAGGCATTGTTGATTAATATTCCTCAAACCTGTGTGTCCTCTTTTCCACCTCTTCATATTGCATAGTGGGGGGAGTGAGTAATAACAGCGGAAAAAGTGATCATATTGTCTTTTGATTGAAACCATATCAAGTTTATTTCTGTGTTGCATTTTTCCCATCCTTGCATTTCCTTGAACCCATACCAAGTATTCTCTGCACCTGATTCTCCTATTCCTACTCCTAACTGATTAAAGAGATTGTCAATATTGTGATATTACCCATTACTGATTACTGTTCATATTCATAAGTGTGCTATTCAGATATTATTTTATTCATAAAAGTGTGGTATATATATTGTTCAATTCTTCAAATAATCCTTTTAATTTGCAAAACAAACCTATTTCTTGGCTCAGTGAGGTCGGGGAGATCCAAAGAGAGGGGCGTTATATAAGAGTTCATCATCCAGATTTAAAGAACTTTGACATAAAAATATATAAATAAGGGCTTCCATTGGGCATCCCAGACTAGGCATTGACTTAGTTGGAGTGCTGGATTGAAGTCACTTACAGATTGGGGGCTCGGTAGCCAGGACTTCTGGATTAGATCTACCACTTGTGCAGCTTAATACAGTGTGTTAACTGACAGGATACATAAATCCTGTTGGGCTACCACGCTGTGTTACACTGTAAAAGCACCCCTGAAAAGGGAACACTCTCAGGGAACGGTCTGTTTTGCAAAATAAAATAATAAACTTCTGTAAATCAGGAAGGAAATCAATTTCAAGAATGGCGACATTGGTAGACATCAAGATAGCTAAAGAGCACCTCTTACATAGGCTATTTGTGAGAGGAGAGTGGACTGAGCAGGACCAGAATGCGTGGTTGCAGGCGATCACACAACAGGTCACTGCAACTGGGCTAGATTTCTGGAGAGATCAGGGTCCCTTACATGTGGCCCTGAGTGAACTGTATATGGCCTCTAAGGCCAAGGATGAGCACAACAAGATTGCCAGGGTAGCAGCATATTTATATTTATCTATGGGAGCCATATAGGACAAATGTGCTGAAGGCCAAGATCTGGCAAGTAGGCAACTGATGGCATTAGAGAAGTCCCAATCTGATCTTGACTCTTCTGAGCAGAGGCTGCAGAGGAGCCAGGAGTCAGAAAACGAAAGTAGGTAGTATTTGGTTAAAATCAAAGAGGATATGGGTATCCTGCAACAGGAAAGGGCAGACCAGGATACCAGAATTCTGGCCTTGCAGAAGGAGTATCAAGAAGGTTTGGACTCCCTACTGCAGAGCCATTAAAAGCTGGAGCAACAACTGGATTTCAATAGGGTATACGCAGAGCAACCTGCAAAGCCACCTAGATAGAGAAAAGGCAGAGTGCAACAAATTATTTCTGAAAGACCTGGACACCCAGGCAGAATTTGAGGAAGAGTGCCAGAAAACTGGTGCGCTTCAAAGACAGAGGGAGGACCTGGTGGCGCAGAGGCAGGCTCTTGCTCAGGAAAGGGATACCTTAGGCCAGGAAGTCTGTAACTTAAAAGGGAGGCTGGAAGAAAATCACCTGGCCCTCCAGGGACTGGGTGACCTCCAAAAAGAGCATCAAAACTTGTTAGAGCACACCAGGAGGGTGGAAGATGCTCTGGCAAGAAAGGAGCAGGCCAGTAGGGACGTGACTCAGGAGGTAACCCTCCTGCAGCAAAGACTGGCCCAGTACTCCAGGACAAACCAGGAAGCACAGAGAGAGAATGATGCTCTCTGTCAGCACAATTATAGGCTCCAGCGACAGGTGGCCATGCAAGAGAGACTGATAGAGTCTAGTAAGGCCTTGATTGAGGAACTGAAAGCTCAGGCTCTTGCATGGCAACAGGGAGCAGGGGCTGATAGAAATGAGGTTCGCTGGGAAAGGGAAACACCTGAGCATAACCTCAGGAGCCCTAGTACCAGAGGACTCCATCTCTCCCAGTCCCTGGACTCTGCGACCCCCATGTCCCCTGGCGCACATGAGCCCAGGGCCATGGGGATGGCAGATTACTATCCAGTCAGAAGTATGGGGCTCTGCTACGCTCACCTGGCTCCCACATGGGCGTGGATCCGAACTGGACAGCTGCGGTCTCCACCAATGTGACGTGTAGTGCTGAGATGACAGACTGGACTGGCCCACCCAGCTTGGTTTGCTTGGCTCGTAGGAGTATTCTTCTGTAAATGGAGAAAGGGAATTAAGCACCCATGGAGTTGAGAGTTAACCCCCAACTCCCCCTGCTGTTCTCCCCACTGATCGCCTCTAATGTCTCTTCTTAAAGTCTCACCTGATGGTTTGGAAGGATGAGATCTCCATCCTGCATCGAGCGCAGGGGCGCGTAGATAACCAGTTGCTTCACTGGTTAGAAGGAATTGGTGAGTTTCAGAACATTGTAGTTCGTAAGAGTTCAAATGTTTGACTTTCACTCTTGTCCGATTCCTTGCAGTTTGCAGCTTGACCCCAGCGAAGAGTTCCTCATGGTAACAGATGAGGTTCAGGTAAGGATTTGTCTTACCCAACACAGTAAAAAATAAAATAAGGCCAGAATGTAACCTGTTGCTTTCTCCCTTATTCAGGTGCGGAGAGAAAATATGAAGTTCGGGGTATAATGCATCCGGCGGTAAAATTAGGTAAGTCTATTGTGGTGAGAAGGATTCCCCTTGCTTGTCCCTTTGTCTCACCTTGTTGTTCTTTTTTTCCCCTTAGGGGCATGGGTAGGGCGAGGATGCTATGGAGACTGCGCCGACCCGTGAAGAGGAATAGTACCCCCGGCGGTAAATCAGTTAAGTCTATGGGGGTAGTTACTATTGCCTCTGTTTATTCCCTTGGCAAACCTTTGCTGTTCTTGTGTTCCCGTTAGGTGCCGGAGTGCGGCGGGAATGCGCAGAAGGATGCGGTGGATCGTGGGAATGCTGCGAAGGCCGGTAAGTTCAGCGCATAGCTGCAGCAGGCGAGACGGCGCACGTGAAATACTTCTTTCTTCCAGCTCGACGGCGTGGTGGATCCGGAATTCAGGTAAGGATCGAAGGTATTGCTCTTGTTCTAACCTTTTCTCCTTCTGTTTTCCCCCTTTTTCTAGGAGCTGCAGACTCAAGGCGGGTGTGGCAGAAGACTGGATGCAGGCTTGCAGACACGGTAAGCGTTACGCTGCTGGATGCAGAATAACGCGAAGCATGTGCTGCTCTTCGGGCGTGGTTTAAATAGCCTCCAAAGTAGTCCCAGGTAAGGATTCCTACCCAGCCCCGTCTAAGTAAAAAATAGTCCCAAGGGAAAATAGTCCCTTCCAAGCCTCATTTGGATTGGAGCTCTTGCAGCATGGTCTGCATCAAGTAAGTTTGCAGCATGGTCTGTATCAGGTAAGTTCTACTCTATGAGCCTGGCGCCATAGGCGCCAGGACTGACTCTCCATATGAGCCTGGCACCATAGGTGCCAGGACCGCACCCAAACAGCCCCTAGCAGGGGTTTTTGGGCTTGCTCAAAATAACTTGATGCCTGCTTCCGGGGTTGCTGGACCTGGTCTGGGTCCCCGGGGGTAGGCATCATGACAGGCTCATAGGCCAGTACCTCCCAGGAATGGAAGGTCGGGCATCCGGGTATGGGCACCCAAGTACAGTGCAATTTAGTGGGGAACCCCATGAGAGTAGGCCCACTAAGGGCATCCTGAAAACCTCTGCCCAGTTAGGTCAGTGGGGGGGTACTCAAAAAATCCTGGGAACAAGGAGGAATCAGAAGACTCCTCTGAGCATCCCAGGACACAGGACACAGGAGACTAGTCCCCACATTCTGCCAGCCATTCCCAGGCTCGCAGAATCCGGGGAAACCTGGAAGATCAGACGGGCACCTCTGGGAGCAGTGCCTCGGAGTCAGAGGATTAATGGACCAGGGTTACCCGAACCACGAAGGCCAATAAGGCAAAAATGGCCTTGCTTACGGACCTCTTAAAACAGATTAAGGCAATAAGGAGTGTCATCACGCCTTATCAAGAACGCCAAGTATTCTGTGTGGGAACACTTAGAGCACTTTGAGCAAATGATGGAGAATTTCCATTTGAAAGACAGCAGTATCTGCATTCAGTATGTCAAATGGACATTCTCCCCAGAATACTCCAGTTTCTTTGCGGGGCTGGAGGACCAAAATCATTCAAGATAGTCCACATACAGGGCGGCCATCTTAAAGCACTTTTCTTTTCATAGAAATCCCCAAGGAAGCCTACAAGTTGCCATGTGGGGACGATCAGGCCCCACAAGAATTTGTGCAGGAGTTGAAGCGTGCCTTTGCGCAGAATACGAAAAAGGGTGCGCACGGAGAGTAAAGAATTTGTTAACACGTTTTTCCATGCCTTACCCAAATACATCATGACCCAGCTAGTGAGAGATTTTCATGAGAAAAGGACACTAGACTGGGTCATTGAACAGGCCACCGGAATCTATGAGGTGCAGAAGCCCATAGAAAATAAAAATAATGCTCAGAAAAGCCCCAAAACGAGAAGCACCCCTGCCGCTACTAAGGTGGCAGAGGTAAAGGTTGCCCCCATGTTAGATTTGGAGATGGGGGGGGCCTAAAAACCTGCCTGCACAGAATAATTCAAAGCCCAGAAGGACCTCGGGCCAGTCACAGACAGGGAGTCAAGGAGGTAGTCCCACAAATGGGGACCCTACTCCCCTAACTATGTAAATCCCCGCTACAAGGGAAACCGACCCATGCTGGGTTATCTGTGGACTCCTCCAGCCCAAGGGGGGGATCCAACCAACCAGCTAACCCATGGAACTTCCCTCCTCACTTCCCCCAGGAGGGCAGAAATTCACCAAATCCTGGGCGGAACTTTTTCCCCAGGTATCCACAAAATGTCCAACCCCAAAATCATCCATCCTTCTTTCCCCACTTCCCTGAGCCCAGACAACCTAATCCAGGAAAGGGGAGGCCAAGGGTGGAGGGGAACCCAAATCTGCCCAACCCGGGGTACTACCAGAGAAGGGATAGCTACCCTTCCCGGAATCAGCCCAGGGGAGAAAACAGAACCCTGTATCAGCCTGAGCGGGTTTCACAGCTTGAGCGCCAGGTCCAAAATATGGCACACAATATGGGTCGCATGCTGAGGGCTCAGCAGAACCATCAGATGAGCATGCCGGCACAGAATGCCCCAAACTCTGGGCCTGGTGCTACAGAACAATGACAGGGCAGCACCCCAATACCTCACCAGTTTCCAGGGAGGAAGCACAAGAGGAAGGGGGGTGTAAAGCCTTGGAGGAAGCTTCCATCCCCACTTGTAAACAGCCCCTGGAAACCCAGGAACCAGAAACAAAATCTCCTGCCCCTGAAAGTCTGCCACCCAAGAAGCAGAGGGGGGTAGGAGAAACACAGAACCCAAACAGACCCATTTTGTGGAGGAGGTACTGATGTTCCAATTTGAAGGAGAGGGATCCTCAGAGGATCCTGGGAAAAGGATATTCTCCTTCAGAGATGGGGGAACTCCTCCCAAAGAAAAATGGCTTCCTAGAGATTCAAATCCAGACTGGGTAGATGTGGGGACTGAGCTAGCGCCACCCATCATCCCATCCCAGAACCAACAACATCAAAATCCCCTGGTTCAAACCCATCCTGGTGACTGCTTCCAATAAGGTGGGGGGCCAGAACCGGAACCAGGGGAACTCAAAACCGCTCCTATCTCCAGTTGTCAACTTTTTCTTTCAGATTCCCAAGACTCCCCACATAATTCTGCCCAAATCTCTTCTCTCTCTCCATGTACAAAACTAAAAAAAATAGCCCACCAGTTGTCCAAAAATGTGCATTATCTGTGCCCCCTTGCGGAGAAGGAGGGAAGATACTATGTCCCGGTTCAGGTACAGGGGCAGGGTCCAATTTTGGCACTGGTAGACACTGGATCCCAAGCTACCCTTCTGTCCAAAAGGGCCTTTGATTAACTAAATTCTGGAAGGGGGGAGAATTAACAAATTCCTCTCACCTCTCTTCCTGGACAACTTCAGAACTTTGACAGGAAGGAAATTCCCATCGAGGGGACTGCAGATTTGGACATTAAAATTGGGAGACACAAGGTGAAACACCCGGTCATAGTAGTGACTCCAGAGGGCACCCCTTGTTTGCTAGGGAATGACCTCCTGAGAAGGTTGTCACCCCTAATAGACTGTATAAACAAGGTCCTCTGAACCCAGACTAGCCGACCAATGAAATTGAAACAGAGTGTCAACCATGTTAGTTTAAACAGCACATGCCACATGGTTGAACAAAAATCTGACCAAGTAGAATTTCACTTCCAGAACAACCAAATTCCAGTGGTGACGGTAATAGCAGTAGGACAACAGACTGGTGATGGGGGTCCTCTCTATTCCTGAAAATCAACCTTCCTTCCAGTTTAAGGTGGTATTCCACACTGGAAGGAAACACTCTGAAATTCTTTACCAATCCACAATCAGACATTCCCACTCCTATAGTCCAGAAAGATGTGAAATCAGCTCAGAGCCTGTCTGATATTCAGCAAATTGGAGAGCAGTTGTTCATCCCTGTTCAGTTATATGAAGGGAAGGACTTTGTTCTCGCCCGAGTGTGTGTGAACAACGGTAAGAGCTTCATCAGCGAAGCCATGTTCCGCCAACTCCCAAAAGATCCAGCCATTCCCACCTTTAGACTTATAGACAAATGGGAAATGGACCTGGAAATACCCAATGCCAAACATCTCCTGCCAAGCAGGTGTATGCTCAAAATCTCCATAGGCAACAAGAGCATAGTCCATAATTGTTGGGTCGTGCGAGACGTCACTGCCGCCTTTTACTTAGGCAGTGATATTCTCAATCGCTTTGCAATTAGTTTGAACCTAATAAACTTCAAAGCTTGGTCCCGATTAGCGGATAATCCCATGGGCTTTGATGATCCAGAGAAAGCATTTAGGTCAGCTCAATTGCTACCTTATGCAGTTGAAATTCAGATTGGAGAGGAAGTCACCATCCCAGAAAGGACCCGACAATTCTCCCTGGAAGTGAAAGTTAAAAGAGGACACAAATTGAAAAACCCTGATGCTTATATTCATCTAAATGCTTCTCTCCGACAGCAAGGGTTGGGGGTAAACCCAACACCTCTAGTCAATGTATAACATGACACCATTCCAAAATACGTGGATAACAGCGACTTAAAGAGTATCACTCTAGCCGCAGGCACCATTATTGGAATGGCGGTTGATGACCGACATTTTTCCATTGATATGGGTAATGAACTGTTAGGACCAATCCCCAAGGACTGTTTTGACAGTGACCGTGATGACAACACAACACCAGACAGGATCTTTACCCGGCATGGGGGGAACTTCCTGGTGTACACTTCCTGCCCTTATGGCAAGGAAGATGTGACTTGTGACTTCAGAAGGAATGAGGTGATTTTCCAGGTCCATGAGGGCTACTTTTCCCACCTGAAGCCACCGGTCCAAATCAGCACTCTGACCAGGGACTTCTCCACCCAGCTGGAGGAGGCCGCTGAGCTAGCAAAACTAGAAGTCAATCCAGGCTTCAGGCAGATGGTTGAAGAGAGAGTCAACCTAGCTGATGCCTGTGAGACTCTGTAGCAGAAGCAAAAGTTGAAACAAATTTTCTTGGATTTTAAAGATCTCTTTGCAGTGGACTCATATGACTGTGGTCACGCCATCCACACAATGATTCCCACGGACCCTCGTATGACTCCAGTGTTTCTGAAGCAACAGTGTTCGCCTCTCGCATCAATGGAGTCCCTTACTGAAATCATTAAGAACCTTGAATCCTGTGGGATAAACCGTCCAGTCCACAGCACCTTCAATAATCCGGTGCTGGGGATATTGAAGCCAAACGGCCAGTGGAGACTCTGTGCCAACCTTAGGGAGCTCAACAAAGGGTCCATACTTCTCGATGGCCCATTCCCTACATTGACCAAGGGCTGGCCCAGATCCAGGGGTCACAGGTATTCACGGCAATAGACCTGACCAATGGATACTGGACTGTATCTGTCAGTAGGGAGGACCAATACAAGCTGGCTTTTACCTTTGGGGGCCAGCAGTACACATGGACCCGGACTCCCTTCGGATACATCAACTCCGGCAATGAGTTCAACATTTTTCTACATAAGACCATGCCCGACCTTGGTGAAAGGGGTAACCTGGCCTATGTAGATGATGTCCTCATCAAGAGCTCAACTGTTGAGGAACACATAACGGAGATCCATTATGTTCTGACACAGTTGAGGACTGCTGGAGCAAAACTTTCCTTTCAGAAAGCACAGTGGTGAAGAACCCGTGTTAATTTCTTGGGGCATGAGATTACTCCTCAGGGTATCTGTCCCCAGGAAAAGAAGGTGGAAGCACTCCAGAAACTGAAGGACCCCACAACTCTGCGGGAACTAAGGAGCCTCCTTGGACTGACTAATTACAGCAGAAAGTTCATTGAGGGCTACGCAGAGATCACCAGACCCCTGATTCATCTTTTGAAGGCGGGGGGTCAAGTGGGAATGGGGTCCAGAACAATCCGAGGCAGTAAAACAGCTCAAAAGAAGCCTCTCACAAGCGCCTTGCCTAGCTTACCCTGTCAGAAACAAGGAGTTCTTCTTGGAGACAGGGTTTTCTAATACATGCTTGACTGCAGTATTATACCAAAAGCATGACAAGGTC
This sequence comes from Ambystoma mexicanum, assembly GCF_040938575.1. Taxonomy (NCBI): domain Eukaryota; kingdom Metazoa; phylum Chordata; class Amphibia; order Caudata; family Ambystomatidae; genus Ambystoma; species Ambystoma mexicanum. Next base: position 1,383,773,418 of record NC_090922.1, on the reverse strand, counting down.
AATAAAGTAATCTCCTATGCGAGTAAAACTTTAACCTCTGTGGAGGAAAAATTCATCGATTGTGAGAAGGCACTCGTGGCAACGGTGTGGGCATTGAAGAATATACGCCTGTTTATCCAGGCGGAACACATCCTAGTGGAGACTCTACACCAGCCTCTGCAATATCTCCAAAGTGACAGAATCCAGCCCGGAAATGTGAGTAATTCCCGAATTGCTTCTTGGATTCTGTCAATGCAAGGCTTTCCTGTGGAGGTCAGATATGGCCAAAACAAGAAGAGTCCCCTCGTGCAAGGTCTGGCTGACTTGCATGATTGTGCCAGAGAAAATTGTCGCAAGGACAACATGGAGGCATACCTCAATTCCCCACACAAAGTCTTTGAAGAAGACAAGTGTGAGGGAATGACCACTGTCTATGTGGATGGATGCTCTTACCATGTTGACAACAACGGGGAAAAAGAACTTGTGGCCGGCGTAGGGAATGCATGGGGTGAATGAGATCCCAGAACCCTCCGTTGGGTACAAGATTGGTCCCCGAAGTAGTCAAGTGGCAGAGTTAATGGCTGTGCATCAAGCCATGCTCACTGCTGTCCAACATCAACTCACGAACTGGTCATAATTACAGATTTGGATTATGTACAGAACGGGTTCGTGGAGCACTTGGTCAATTGGAAAACCAGAGGCATGCTATGTGCTAATAACAAGCCCTTGAAACATGGGAAGTTAATTCAAAATATTGATGATCTGGTCACCTCGAATGGGATGACCATCTACTGGAAAAAGATCAAGGGTCATTCCAAAGTAGAGGGACCAGACAAAACTAGAAATGACTTAGCTGATCAGCTGCCCAAAACCGGAGCCATCCAAGGGGATCTAATAGAGATCGAGTCCCTGTTGGGGGAAATCCAGGTCACTGCTATCACTAGGTCCCAGACAAATGCTCACAATGATCTTTCAACTGCACAATGGAGTAAGGAGACCCCAGATGCTGATTTGATTACGGCTCAAAAAGGGGCTCCAATAATTGGTAAGTTTTATTAACACATTGAGGACCCTGAGAACTTTCCCCTGACGGATACCGATTAGATTGGGAAAGAGGACCTCAGAGTGTTGATGAAATGTCCAAAAATGTTCCGAATCCAAGATTTTTTTTGGTGAGGAAATCCCTAGCTGGCCATGATCAGTGGGTGGTTCCTACCTCATTCAGAAGCCTGATGTTAAGTCACGCCAATGATGCGGCCACAGCCGGTCATAGGGGGTTTCATACAACACTTGAAATCTTAAGAGAGGTTCCATACTGGCCGCACATGGGGCAGGACCTCGACCAATACTTGAAGGGGTGTCTTGTCTGTGCACAATTTCAGCCAACATCCCTCACACACTGTGCGCCTCTCCAAAAGAGGGGGATGACACTGCCATGGTCAGATTTGCAAGTAGATTTCATTGGGCCCGTGATTAGCTCCTCTAGGGGGAACAAGTACATGTTGACTGTGACATGCTTGTTTACTAAATGGGTGGAATGTCTCCCGGCCCCAAACTGCAGGGCAGAAACAGCAGCTGCCCTGATGATCAACCACATCTTTTCGCATTTTGGACTACTTCAAAGGATTGAGTCAGACAGAGGTAGCCATTTCACCAGCGAAGTGATGACAAAGATGTGGGAGATACTTGGGGTTAAAAGGAAGCTACACATTGCTTACCATTTAGCCTCTAGTGGTGCAGTTGAACGTTACAACAAAACCATTGTGAGCATATTAAAAAAGTTTTTGGCAGATTCTTGGCCAAGTTGGGATATTCGATTACCTCTTGTCCTAATGGTCATCAGGTCTACCCCTTCATCTGCAACTAAAATGTCACCGTTTGAGCTGATGACTGGATGCAGGATGGTGCTTCCACAGCATTTGCTCTACAGGACCCAAGAGCAGACATTGATCAATGCCTCCACAACACATGAGTATTTTGAAAATTTAAGAAAACACCTTCAACATGCTTTTGCCTATGCTCAGCGAAATCTAGAAAGATCAGCCGACAGCATGAAGACCCACTATGACTTGAAAACTACTAGAAAAGAATACAATGTAGGAGACCGGGTTTATCTATACAATTTCCAAAGGAATCAGGCCAAACAGCGGAAATGTCTGCCTACCTGGAAGGGACCTTTTGAAATTGTAGACAAGATCTCACCAGTCGCCTACAAGATCTGCATCCCCAAAGGCAGTTTGGCAGAGGGGGAAGACAAGTGGGTCCATATTAATCAGCTAAACTGTTGCCATCCTAGGCACACTCTGCGGCAACTGGAGTCTTCTGCAACCCCAGAGGGGGCCTCTCCAGATCCATAAAATTCCAACCCTAAAATATTCCCTATATAGTCTATAAAATACAAGAATGCAAATGTCTCCTGATTTATAAAATGTATATGTCCGCCCAACTACAATAATAGTGGTGGGGAAATGTCTACAAATATGTTTTGCTTTGTCATCCTAGGAGAGAGATAACCTACAGTTGATTGGAAACCATGGCGACTAACCAAGGAGGATGACCCGGGGACCAGGAGCAAAGATCCGAGGGGCCCGGGTATCGCTCAATACTCCCATCAGGACCGACGAGGAGAACCGATCGATCCATCCCTGATGGAGGAAAATATGCTGAGGAGATCAATGCCAAAAACCACCATTGGGTTACCCACAAAGTAGCCTGAAACCACTTGGAAATAGCAATGCTGATTGAAAAAGAAACACAGAGCTGTTTGAAAATCCGTTTTCTTGATTGTCAAAAATTACTAAAATCATGGTTCACAAATCACCTAAAAGATCCAACCTCTTTGTTGGGTGTTCCACATAATTCTACTGCAAGAATCCACACAAATACAATATCAGCAAAAATCATATGTTCTCAGAACAAAATCCTATTTTAAAGATACTTTCTGGAATGACAGCTATCAAAATAGGTGTAATACCGTTGCTCACCTCTACCAGAAAGCCGGAGTTTTAAAACCATGTGTGTCAAGTTGAACAATTGAACTCAAACTATGCCAAAGAAGAGAATTCCATCAAAATGCCATATAGAGTGCCACACAGTGATTTCATGTTGAAATAGACTTGATTTAAAGATATGTTGTTTATTTTAAGTTTATAAATGTATTTTTTTTCACAAGGAACTATGTCACAATTGATCAGAAAGTAACCTGATGCAGTTAAAATTCCAAAAGTCTTGCTTCCCCTGAGAACCCTTCACACCTTGTAATCCCCACCAGAAGGAGGATGTCCCATTGGCATGCTAATCAAGAAGGGAGGAGATTTTCTCTGCATCCCGGAGAAAGTAACAATAGATGCCCTGGACTGAATAGGGACTGCTAATTTGGGGTGTAACTGACCACAAACTGCTGGCAGGAAACAAGACATGTGACCCTCTGAGTCAGCCCAGCTCTGGGGGCAGACCAGACTGAGATGTGGATTTAACATTGGAGTAAATGTATGTTTTATAAAAATGCTTATAACAAAGTGTACTGAACTGACAAAAATGTGAAACTTTGAGATTGTAAAAATGAAAAATTCACTCACAGTTCAAGACTAAGCTGGACTCCGTGCGATGTTCTGAGACTAAACCCCAGAATGTATTCATATTGTAGATACTGTGTGAACATAAGAAATGACAGTAATATGCTCAGAGAGGATATGCATGCATGTATCAAATGTGGTGCAGAATTAATAATGAGAAACCCTTCAAAAGCGTGAAAATGTTGTCATTTCTGAACCGAAGCTCGTAGAAACATGGGATTTGAACAGAAATGTTACCATGAGCAATCTGTCATGTAATTATGTATTCTCAACAACTTGTCGATCTGGGAAATATGTTTTTTGGGAAAAATAGATTTTCTATGTAAAAGCAAAAGGGAGGGATTTCTTTTGGGCCATAAACAAAGCATCATTCTGACTCATTCTGACACTCTGATCCTTTCTCCAATCAGGGGATAGGAACTCCTCTAACCTATCAGATCCTTAGAGGGTTGGCATTGTAGAATCAGCCTCCCCACCCACTCTGGAAATACGTAAATAGGGACTGTGAGGACAGGTAGGACACACATTTTTCCACTACTCAACTGATTTCTTGGCGCAGCACCCTGCAGGAAGACTCCAGACTCCAGGCTCCAACTCTAGAACCAAATTCTAGAACCAAACTCTAGAACCCTGAAGCAGATGCCTAACCAAAACTGAACTCTTTTCAGCAGTCCTTCAGAATCTTTTGCAACCTGATTCTAACCCCTAAACTTCCACGGGGCCTAACTAAACCATTCAACAGCCTGGCTGAGCTGTTTTGCTTCTAGCCAAGAACCCTGTGCTAGAACCAAGATCCAGACCCAGAAAGAAGTGCTGTATCCAGAACCTGTCAGATCCAGTCCAAGAGGCCGCGCAGACCACAGTGCAGTGCTGAGAGCAGAACCAGAGTGCCTGACCTGTCTGGTGGCGAGTGAAGCCAAACCCTTGACCAGATGTTTGACAAGGCCCACTCCATTCTAAAGCCTAGGAGTGAGTATTTAGTCTAGAACTGTGCATAGTCATCTCTTAGTTTAAATTAATCCTATTCCAACCATTCCACTTATACCAGAACAGCATTATAGAATCCTGTGTCCATCCTGAATTCTTCTCATTATATTGTTTGTGATAATTGTAGCAATAATCATCTTCACGCTGAAGAGGGACAAGTGTTTTGACAGTCAGAGATCAGAGCGGAGGCACCCTGTTCTGGTGGCTACCCGTTGAGTGTCTTGCTTCTTCATAGCTCCTTAGTATAAGTCCATATTGATTGCTAAATCTTTAAAGCGCAATTTGTCATTTTTGAAATCTTGTCTTGATTTCTGAAAAATCTACCTTCACAGAAACCTCTGTAACTTTTGAACCACACGTCCTAGAACCGGAATTTAGCTAAGATCCTAAGCTTTCCAACAAACCTAAAACGACATTCCAATTCATCATAGTTTTTCTGTAATCGCGTTTCACGCACGCAGAAAAGTTGCCGCGAATTGAAATTTAGCTCCATTTCAGCACTTGTCAAAATAGCGGTTTCTTGTTCCAACTGCTAAAATTCGTTTTCAATCTGATAATCATTTATGAATCATTGCTAGTGTTGACCTGTACCAATCCAAAGTAATTCTCACTAGTGCTGAATCTCCTTTAGTGAATTAAAATCATTTTAGCATATTTTCCCATTCATTGCTATCCAATTCAAAAGTATGTTTGACCTATTTTAAAATGATACCTTTTTTCTCTACGCTTGCTGGGGGAATTGGAATTGAACTGCATTGTTGATTAATATTCCTGAAACCTGTGTGCCCTCTTTTCCACCTCTTCATATTGCATAGTGGTGGGAGTGAGTAATAACAGGGGAAAAAGTGATCACATTGTCTTTTGATTGAAAGCATATCAAGTTTATTTCTGTGTTGCATTTTTCCCATCTTTACATTTCCTTGAACCCATACCAATTATTCTCTGCTACCTGATTCTCCTATTCCTACTCCTAACTTATTAAAGAGATTGTCGATATTGTGATATTACCCATTACTGATTACTGTTCATATTCATAAGTGTGCTATTCAGATATTATTTTATTCATAAAAGTGTGGTACATATATTGTTCAATTCTTCAAATAATCCTTTTAATTTGCAAAACAAACCTACTTCTTGGCTCAGTGAGGTCGGGGAGATCCAAAGAGAGGGGCGTTATATAAGGGTACATCATCCAGATTTAAAGAACTTTGACATAAAAATATATAAATAAGGGCTTCCATTGGGCATCCCAGACTAGGCATTGACTTAGTTGGAGTACTGGATTGAAGTCACTTACATAACGTAATTATATTCTAACTAGCACCAAATGTTTTGGAAGCCCTGAACTCTTCAACAAATCATGCAGTGTAATTTGAAGCATACAGTTTTGATTTTGTGCTTCCATTTCAGCCTCTAAATCTATACAATGTTGATCAATGTAATTACACAGTAATAGGCCTTCAATATTCTTATAAACTTGTGGTGCATTTAAATAAACATAGACACTTAAACAAACGTGTTATTCTATGCTGAAAGCTGTACTCCAAAGATATAACGTCCTGTGGTTGATATTTTAGCACAGGCAGGAATTCACACCCGGCAGAGATGTGCTTTGCCAAGGAGGCCTGTACACTCTAAAACATATATTCAAGAGGGGCACTGCTGGAAATAAATTCATCGCCCACTTTATGTGGGTTATTATATTTCTTGGGAAATTATTGCACTCTAAGAAAAATGTGACCGTGTTCTTGTTGAAATCCAAGCTCCCTATTTTGATCTTCTTACAATGGGGGAAGGGAAATGTGTGATTGCACATTTGTATTATAAAGTCTGGTTCCCACTTAAACAGTCAAATGTGCACTCTAACAAGTGTCCATTTGTTTGTGAAAAGAATCAAGGGCAAACATATTCACTATTTTTCAGTGTTAATACATCTTGGTTCTCTTGATCTGCCAGGAAGGCCATTCTCATTTTATTCATAGTAGGCCTCATCTTATTATCTATACAATATGCTAAAATCACAAAAGCTCAAAACAGGCCAAATGCAAAAACCTTTTTTTCTGAGACATAAATCTGACCAGAATGAAATATGAGCCAGAAAGCAATCAAACTTAATAATAAGGAGGGAAAATAGATGAGGGCCTACCTAGTTGAGCTACAAGGAAAACAGTAGCCACGATCGATAACTCTCACAGAAGAGCATCCATGCAATTGCTCAAATAAGGGCAGAAACATGTTGGGAAACATGTTGGGAAACCTGTTGGGATACAAATGTTTCAGAATCATAGTGGCACATGATAAAAGAAGTGCAATCAGCACATAGCAGAAAAGTCAAGGTATCAACTGATATTAGATCATAACATTGGAATATAAATACATAATAGAAGGCATAATACACAAGCCTGTTTATTGCAGTGAAAACATCAGATGCATTGTTGCACTCACAGTTACAGTAGTTGCAAAGAGAAAGTGGTTGTCCACATTTTCTGAAATAGTTAAGACTTGCACCGGACATGGACGGCCCACCCTCATCAGCATAGTGGTTAACATGTATACAATAGAGGTTACCCAGGAAGTACAACCCCCTCTATTTTTCCAAGTCCCCCTACAGTTTAAGATATTCAACTTATTAGGAGCAAAGTGTGACCGATTTTTTTATTGCATTATTACATGAGTAAGCATTTTATAAATGTTCTTCTAAAGTAAAGATAATAACTAGTGACCAAAACGGCCCCCTTTTATGTATACTAGTCTCTAATATGACTTAATCAGCTAGATTAAGTCATATTAGAGACTAGTATACATAAAAATCATAGACCTGGAACCTTGCAGGGCCTTTATTGGCGAAGTACTACCTTTGGTTGATAGCTTCTATTACATGTTTCATGTTTTTCAGCTGCCACCATGACCACTTCTTTTTTTTAAAAAGCAGAATCATTATTTTTATTGCAGGCAATTAGCATAATCAAATAATTCTGTGGGAATGGCCCTATGGTACATGTCAGTACACTAACCTGGACCACAACTATTAACATTCCGAGCCGCTATTGAACAAAAGTAATAATTACATTTGTATAAGGAACTGGTACCTTTTAGTTGCACGCCGTTCCAGACTGTTGAAGTTGGCAGAAGGATCAAGCGAACTCAGGCAAGTGGAAATTGCTCACTGTGTTGCGCTTTTTTGTGCATTTCACATCTTATCAACACGTCTAGGATACGCATTGTGCATCTCAAGGTTGCCCACGAAAGATCCCAGGATGTGCCACTGAAAACAGAACATACATGAAGAAATGTGTGTCCCTTACCAGACAGCTGAGAAAAGATATAAATGAATGACTGAATTAATGAATCCATGTGCACAGTAGTATGCAGTGCACTACATCCGTGTGCACTAAGGTTGCCTCTGGTGTTCATTGTCATAAATACTTCACTAGGGCATACAAGTCACAGGAAAAACGCAACAATAAAAAAGTACAATAGTTTACATTACAAACCAATGGATGGAAAAGTTTAAAAAGAGCATACAATTCATTATTACATAATTCAAATAAAGTAAAAGCATAAAATGCTCATAAAGTAATTTGATGGCATGCGTAAAGGCGTCTTTGTTGAAGGCACATACAGCACCAAACTGTTTCCAGGAAGCGTCTGATCTGGTCTGCTCGAAGTTTCCAATGGCTACGGCTAGTCCAGGATCAGTTTCTAACTGAGTAACCGAATTCAGCATCATATAAACAGAATACTGTTTTTTTACAATTGTTTTTACAATTCATCAGTACTGGTGCGACAGGGTATTGCATACATCAAGGTAGGTATATTGCATGCTGTGGTTACCTTCAGATGAAAGATGCGCTCTGAGTGTCCGAGTGAGGGTAGTGTTCTATCATGCACCTGCTCGCTGACAGGAAAACTCATCCAAATAGTGCAAATTCGAGTGTGTATATGTCTTGTGATAGATATAGAATAAATATTAGCATATGGAGATTGTTATTGACCTCCTTCCTGCCAATCAGAATGTTCAAATTGCAGTCAATAACTAGCGATATGTACAACATTGTATTCCAAGCTGATAATCGTGAAACAGACACATAGGGGACCTATTCAACATAGTTCTGCAACAAAAGCAGTATATTCCATTTCCAAATGAGTTCCTATTAAATCTGTTCAAAAGCAGCCCATACATATTTGGCGATCATCAGCCTTTGAGATGTGTGACCCAGACGTATTTTTGGGTCGCTCAGGGGTCCTGAATCCTGAGTTGAACTGGAGGTGGATTTCAGCAGTCTGGCCTTACTTCCCAATGGAAATACTATACAAAATACTATTTTCTGGAACAGACACCACGAATTAGAAACGAGAATGTCTCCTACTATATGGAAGGAGCCATCAATTGTAATCAAAATAATAATGCTTCTAGTGCTAGTGTTACTGTGCTAGTATTAATATAGGCTCATTGATTCAGGAAACAGTCATTGTTGCGGGATAATAACCCGCCACATTGCCTTGGGGGATAGGATGGGAAAGCATCATCAACCCAAGCGAGGTTACACAAGGCGATTAGCACATAGTGGTAGTAGCAATAGTTGTGTTGGAGTTTCGGTGGTGAAGTAAAACACGTTAGTTTAATAGTAAGGTAAATTAAATGTATATTATTTTGCTGTATTTCAATGAAAAGGTTGTCTCCATAAGTTAAGCACTTTAATAGTAAATTTGGATAAGCTGGAGCAGGTTAAACATAGGCATGAATTGGGTATCGTATAAAAGTGTATAGTTTCTCTATAAAAATGTGAAGTCATCTTAGGGTAGCCTTCACTTCAGTTGGTTAAATAGGATGTAGCAGCGAAAAAGAAGAGCTTCCTAGGGCGAAAGTGTCTTGTTGAAAGCAATCTTGCATTGTTTCCCAGTCTGCGTTTGAAGTCAGAAGGTTCAAAATGCTAACAATGGGCCTCATTACGACCCAGGCGGAAAACCATGGTGCTAATAGCACCATGGTCCATGCCGGTAACTTACCGACTCCGCCATGGAGAAAGTGGGAATTACCACCCCATTACAAGGTTGGCAGGGCGGTAATTCCCCCTTCCTCCATGGGCCTTCCCCATTCCCATTTTCGCCCATAGGGCTCAATGGGAATGGGGAAGGCGCTAAGTACGGTACCGCAAATTGCGGTACTGTACTTAGCACCAAGGTCCCTTTGCGGGTCCCTACTTTAACGGCTGGTGTAGATCAGCCGTTAAGGTCGGGTCCCGCAAAGGGACCTCGTAATCAGGCGCTAATTGGTTAACGGCGCCGCAGCCTTTTACGGCGCCGTTAACCCATTAGCGCCAGGGTCGTAATTAGGCCCAATATCAGTAGTTATTGACTGCACTTTAAACATTCTGCTTGGCAGGGAGGAGGTCAATAACAATTTCCATATGCTAATATTTATTCTATGCCCATCACAAGACACATCCACACTGGAATTCAAAAAAAAGATCAAACACATGTTCTTGTGAAGGCAATTTCTGGCACTAAATCGGCCTGCATTGGAAATTAAAATAAAAACCTACTTTGCACATGCCATGAATATCCTGCGCTGGTAAATAACAACACGTGGATCAAAGGCACAAAGACAGATCATGCAAGAAATATATACTGGCATGATTTATTCAGCCTGCTTTAAACAGGGTCACAATGGGCATACAATGAGGTCTTACTGTGCAACTCCTTTATCCTTTTTATGGGCATATATGTATGTAGGATGAGAGTAAGATGACTTTGCTCACCGTGGGACCCTGCATGAAGCATACTATCCAATACAAGTAGGATTATATTTCTATTGTTTCCTCCTCAGTTTAACATTCTTTGTAGGGACGCACAGATGACCTTCCAGGATGCACAGACTATTGAAAATGATCCTGGTGCATGGGTGACTGCAGGCATCAAGATATGTAGCAAACACCCACAGCCTAATGGGGCCGAGGACTAGACGCTAGAAAAATGTCTCTACTGCATCTTAATATCATGAGCCAATGAAAATGAGAAGCCACCAGAATACAAAACACATCACTGTACTCCGATTATCAAACGCTTGTAGGGAAAAAAGGATTGCAATGTTCTGCCAGTTAAAGTATTGCAAAAAAGCCACATGCATTGCAGAGCAGGTCCATTAACAAATATTTGACTACCTGAAATAGTACCCTTATAGGAGAGGTGCGGGTGGGCCGGGGGTGTTGAGGAGGGGTATTGTATACTAGTGTACCTTTGTCAAAGAACAGACATTGTTTCTATCTGTTAAGCCTGAAACAGGCGGCACGAGGCACTGCAAAGTATATTTGAGGGAAAGTCTGAATACTAAGAATATCAACTCTGAATATTGCACTTTATTGGTGAACCAAATGTGTCCCAACATTATCAGCAGTGCAGTCAAAGGGGCTCATTGTCCACAAGGTGGGGAGCAAATGTAATCCGTAAAGTGTATGGGTAAACGTTTTATGCATTGATGTTACTCCATGTCATATTTTCATTCATTTGTATGGCAGAGAGGACAGATCATAATTTGCGATTCCGCCTCGCTCTTCCTTTCCACCATGCAACTACTTCAGGATTAGCTCCAGCATGTATTTTCATTTCATGTTGGCACAAATGCTGTGAATTCCTATGGAATCTGCCTGCTTTTTACACCAGCAAAAAGCAGGTTAGGAATCCAATGTAAATGCTGCATCTCATGCCTACATGGCAGGCAGCGTCTACTCATTTTGCACAGCGGAGAGCAAAAGGGTGGTGTATAAGCATGTATGCCACCTTTTTACTCTGCACTTTTGCACTCTGCCATGAAAATGTTGAGAATTACACAGAGGGGAACTCTGTACATCAAGGTGAAAATGTAATGGTGTAAGATGATTCAATTCAACACTACAGCTAAGTCAATGCCTAGTCTGGGATACTGAATCGAAACCCTTTTATATATCTTTATGTCCAGTTCATGAGTTCTGGATGACGACCCCTATATAACACCCCTCTCTTGGAATCACCCTAAACCCACTGAGCCAAGAAGTAGTTCTGTTTTGCAAGTTTAAAAGGTTTATTTGAAAAAAAAATTATAGTATATATATATATATATATATCACACTTTTATAATGAATTAATAATTGAATATCACACTTAATCTGAGCAGTAATCTATAATGGATAGTCTGGCACTAGCACACTTCTTTATAATCAATGATGAGTGGGTATAGGATGGATAAGATAGCAACAATACTTGTATGGTTTCAAATAGATGCAATGTGGAATGAAAATGCAGTACAGAAAATAACTTTATAGGATTTCAGCAAAAGACAATGTAATCACTTTCTTGGACAATTCACCCCCCTTTATGCAGTGTAAGGAGATGAAGAGGAGAGCACACAGTTCTTAGGAATGCAATCAAATAGAATTCAGTTCAATTCCCCCCCCCCCTGCAGCTTATACAACAGATAGGAGTTTTGAAACACAGGCAAAATGCTTTGAATATGGTGACAATGCAGCGAGAAATATGATGAAAATGCTTTTAATTCCCTTTAGGAGGTTCAGGGTGAGTGATATCTAGTTAATATTAGTCCAGGCTCACTCTAGCAATGATTCAGGGATGGTTCTTAAGAGGCAAACGAAATTTAGCAGTTCAGGCAAAAGCAGCTATCTTTTTACAAGTAAAGAAATCGGGCCAAATCGCAAATTGCGGCAAAATTGGCGAATGTGTGAATCGTGATTGTGGAGAAAGTATAAGAAGTAGGAAGTCGGTTCTATGCTTATTCGTAAGGTAAGATTCCAAGCTTTCAGAGGAAAGTTAAACCAAGTTCCTAGCCCAAACGGATCCGGAGATACGGACGATTAAATAAAGGTCGTTTTTCGGATTTTAACTAAACTCAAAATGACAAGTGACAGCTTTGCAAATGACAGATGACAGTTTTGCAGCTGCAGAATTGACAAATGACAGTGGTGCAGCTTTACAAAAAAAAAAAGTGACAACTTGTAGCAGGCAGTTCTGGTTAGATTTAAATAGTTCGGATTAGATTATTTTAACTAAGAGATTGGTTCTGCACAGTTCTGCTAGGTACTCACAATATATTTTTGAAATAGGCCTCGCCACGAATCTGGTCAGGTTTTGGACTGGACTCCGGTTCTGGTCTCGGCACTTCACAGTGATCTGGGTCAGCTCTCTAGTTCTGCTAACAGCGGTCTGGGTCACTCTGGATCTCTGGCCTCTGGTTCTGGATACTGCTCTGCTTTCTCTGGGTACAGCACTGCTTCTGGATCTTTCTGCACAGCTTTCTCTGGACCCAGCGCTGATCTGCACGGCTCCTGGATGCTGCTACCGCTGTTAGGTTTGCTGGATGCTGAGGCCTACTGAGAAGAGTTTTCAGTTTGTGGGTTTAGGCCCTTGCTTTGAGTTCTGAATCAAGTTCTTTGGAGTTTTAAAGTCTAAGTGTTGGATCTGGTATCTTCTGGATGTTGTATGGTCCGGCAGAGCGCGTTGCAGCAACTGGATTTGAATGTCTCTACCTGTCCCAGCAGTCTCTTTTTATGTGTTTTGAAAATGGGTGTGTGCCTGGGCCTAGCTAAGCCTGCCCCGCTCTACTTGTCATTGGCCCAATTCTCCCCTCTCCCCTGATTGGGGGAAGGAAATGTGAGTCAGAGTGATGCTGTAGGTTTTATGGGTCAGAGGATCCTCCCCTGGTCAGTTTGCCCACAAATCTATATTTGATTCAAATACATATTGCACAGATACACAGTTGTTTAAAATTACATGCACCCATCACATATCACATGAGGTATACTCTGTTCAAACTCTGCTCTTCCTGGGGGCTTGCATTCAGAAATGGCAACATTTTGCGCTTTGTAACTGGTTTTGCAATATCGGACATTAACCCAAATTTACACACATGTGCGCAAGGAGTATGGACATTAATTGATGAAGTGTCAGATTTGTAACATGCAGACATTTGGATTGAGACCCTATTTTCCGCTAGCAACCCCTCAGATCATACCACCAGGTCCTAAAACCTCTTAAAATGTGGGCAGAAAAATCACAAGAATTATGGTATCATTTAGATAATTCTGAAAAGTCCGCACCATGAGTTATACATCTTTCTTAAAATCATATTCTGGCCAACAGGGGTGTGTCTTCCCAGGTCACATGGTGGAGAAACCAGTCTATCCACTTTCTTTAAGCTCAGCCTGTCCTCAGAGGGGCTGCCCCTCCCCGTTTCTGCCAAGATGAAGCCACTTTACGACCTCCCCTATAAACCATCTGCCTGAGTCAAGGAAGGGCTTTGTTCAAAAGGAAGCCATTGACGACCACCCTAATAAACCATCTGCCTGGGCCCAGGACAGGCCTTTGTTCAACTCCCTGTAGCTGCTCCACCCCTAATCTAATCAGAGAGGTGAAAACTCATTTTGGCAAGGGGAAGAGTGGCTGAGCAGGTTTTAACTCCTGTGGGGGTAGATGTCAGGCAGAATTCAGTTTCATTAAGCCAGGTTTCAGCTAAATGTCACTTGTTGTCCCCCAGTTTAAGTCTATTATGATTTTTACATACACAGTAAATAATTACTTCCTTCAAGTCATTTCAGAGTATAGTTTTACATTGTATCCACCTCTTAGCAAGTCTTTCCTTGGTCTGGTTTTGTTTCATGTGTGGTCAGTTTTACACACAAGTCTGGTGGTTTCAAAACGCCGGCTTTCTGATAGTGGTGAGTACTGGTAATGCAACCATTTTTGGGATTTAAGAAAATGAATTCCCCACAGTTCTAGGTTGCTTTTGGCAATCAGCATTGCCATTCCCAATGGTTTCAGGCTACTGTGTGGGTAGCCCAATGGTGGTTTTAGGCAGTGCCCTCCTGTGCTCACAACCTAGGCAAAAATGGGTGGCAGCCTATTCTTCATGCATTTCCCTGTGCATTTTCTGGGAAGTTCTGGCCATCATGATGTTTTCCATGCCAGAACTGCACATTTTTTTGTGGTAGGGCTCGGATGCATGGGTAAAAACATCCCACAAGCCCCCCTCTTGCGATGCCATTCTGTTCCACTGATGGAACTCGCAAGATCTGGGATGTTCTCCTCATCTTCTTCCGTTAGATGGCACAGTTCCGCATCTTTTCCTCCATCCGGTACTGATCGATCGGTTCTCCTCGCCGGTCCTGATGGGAATATTGGGCGGTACCCCGGGCCCGTTGGGTCTCTGCTTCCGGTCTCCGGATCGTCCTCCTTGGCCAGTCTCCAGGTTTTCTTTCTCCTAGGACGACAAAGGAAAAGCGGCAATACCTATTCATGGACATTTCTCCCCCACCATTGATATAGTGGGGTGGCATATATATTTTAGAACTCAACAGATATGAACATGCACATTTTTTTAAATTAAGCGACAGGAACACATAAACTTGAGAAACACAGAATTTGATAGGCTATATGTAGGATATTTTAGGGTTGGAATTGAATTACTCTGGAGCGGTACCCTCTGGGATTGCAGAGGACTCCTCCAGTTGCTGCAAAGTGTGCCTGGGATGGCAACACTTCAACTGGTTGATGTGGACCCACTTGTCTTCCCCCTCTGCCAAACCACCTTTGGGGATGCGGATCTTGTAGGCCACAGGGGAGATCTTGTCTATAATCTCAAAGGGTCCCTTCCATGTAGGCAAAAATTTGCGCTGTCTTGCCTGGTTTCTTTAAAGTTGTATAAATAGACCCGGTCACCCACCTGATATTCCTTCCTGGAAGTTTTCAGGTCATAGTGGGTCTTCATACTCTCAGCTGATCTTTCTAGATTCCGCTGAGCATAGGCAAAAGCATGTTGAAGGTGTTTCCTTAAATTCTCCACATACTCATGAGTTGTGGAGGCATTTATCAACGTTTGCTCTTGGGTTCTGTAGAGCAAATGCTGGGGAAGCACCATCTTGCGTCCAGTCATCAACTCAAATGGTGACATTTTGGTTGCAGATGAAGGGGTAGATCTGATGGCCATTAGGACCAGAGGTAATCGGATATCCCAACTTGGCCCAGAATCTGCCACAAACTTCTTTAATATGCTCACAATGGTTCGGTTATATCTCTCTACTGCCCCAGAAGAAGCTGGCCTGTAAGCAATATGTAGCTTTCTTTTGACCCGCAGTATCTCCCACATCTTTGTCATCACTTCACTGGTGAAGTGACTCCCTCTGTCTGACTCAATCCTTTGAGGTAGACCAAAACGGGAAAAGATGTGGTTAATCATCAGGGCAGCTGCAGTTTCTGCCTTACAATTTGGGGCTGGGAGACATTCCACCCACTTGGTAAACAAGCATGTAACGGTCAACATGTACTTGTTTCCTCTAGACGAGCGAATCACAGGGCCTACAAAGTCGATTTGTAAATCTGACTATGGGAGTGTCATTCCCCTCTTTTTGAGAGGCGCGCGGTGTGTGAGGGATGTCGGCTGAAATTGTGCACACACAAGACACCCCTTCAAGTATTGGTTGAGGTCCTGGCCCATGTGTGGCCAGTAGGCAACCTCTCTTAAGATCTCAAGTGTTGTATGAAACCCCCTATGACCGGCGGTAGCCGCATCATGGGCGTGACTTAACATCAGGCTTCGGAAGGAGGTAGGAACCACCCACTGATCATGGCCAGCTTGGGATTTCCTTACCAACAAACCGTCTTGGATCCGGAACATTTTTGGACATTTCATCAATACTCTAAGGTCCTCTTTCCCGTTGTAATCGGTATCCGTCAGGGGAAAGTTCTCAGGGTCCTCAATGTGTTGGTAAAATTTACCAATTATTGGATCCCCATTCTGAGCGGTAATCAAATCAGCATCAGGGGTCTCCTTACTCCATTGTGCAGTTGGAAGATCATTGTGAGCATTTGTCTGGGACCTAGTGATAGCGGTGACCTGGATTTCCCCCAACAGGGACTCTATTTCGATTAGATCCCCTTGGATGGCCCCGGTTTTGGCCAGCTGATCAGCTAAGTCATTTGCAGTTTTGTCTGGTCCCTCTACTTTGGAATGACCCTTGATCTTTTTATAGTAGATGGTCATCCCATTCGATGTGACCAGATCATCAAGGTTTTGGATTAACTTCCCATGTTTCAAGGGTTTGTTATTAGCACATAACATGCCTCTGGTTTTCCAATTAACCAGGTGCTCCACAAACCCGTTCCGTACATAATCCGAATCTGTGATTATGACCAGTTCGTGGAGTTGATGCTGGACAGCAGTGAGGATGGCCTGATGCACAGCCATCAATTCTGCCACCCGACTACTTCGGGGACCAATTTCGTATCCAGCGGAGGGTTCTGGGAACTCCTTCACCCATGCATTCCCTACGCCTGCCACCAGTTCTTTCTCCCCGTCGTTGTCAACATGGTAAGAGCATCCATCCACATAGACAGTGGGCATTCCCTCACACTTGTCTTCTTCAAAGACTTTGTGTGGGGAATTAAGGTATGCCTCCATGTTGTCCTTGATTTTTAGACTTTCGTCCTCGAGACAGTTTTCTCTGGCACAATCATGCAAGTCAGCCAGACCTTGCGCGAGGGGACTCTTCTCGTTTTGGCCATATCTGACCTCCACAGGAAAGCCTTGCATTGACAGATCCAAGAAAGTAATTCGGGAATTACTCACATTTCCGGCGCGGATTCTGTCACTTTGGAGATATTGCAGAGGCTGGTGTGGAGTCTCCACTATGATGTGTTCCCCATGGATGAACGGGCGGTAATTCTTCAATGCCCACACCGTTGCCAGGAGTGCCTTCTCACAATTGTTGAATTTTTCCTCCACAGAGGATAACGTTTTGCTCGCTTAGGAGATTACTTTATTGACCTTGTCATGCTTTTGGTATAATACTGCCGTCAAGCACGTATTAGAGAACCCTGTCTCCAGGAAGAACTACGTGTTTCTGACAGGGTAAGCTAGGCAGGGCGCTTGTGAGAGGCTTCTTTTGAGTTGTCTTACTGCCTCGGCTTGTTCTGGGCCCCATTCCCACTTGACCCCCCCCTTTAGGAGATGAATCGGGGGTCTGGTGATCTCTGCGTAGCCCTCAATGAACTTTCTGCTGTAATTAGTCAGTCCAAGGAGGCTCCTTAGTTCCCGCAGAGTTGTGGGGTCTTTCAGTTTCTGGAGTGCTTCCACCTTCTTTTCCTGGGGACAGAGACCCTGAGGAGTAATCTCATGCCCCAAGAAATTAACACGGGTTCGACACCACTGTGCTTTCTGAAAGGAAAGTTTTGCTCCGGCGGCCCTGAACTGGGTCAGAACATAACGGATCTCCACTATGTGTTCCTCCACAGATGAACTTTTGATGAGGACATCATCTACATAAGCCAGGTTACCCCTTGCACCCAGGTCGGGCATGGCCTTGTGTAGGAAAATGTTGAATTCATTGCCGGAGTTGAGGTATCCGAAGGGAGTCCGGGTCCATGTGTACTGCTGGCCCACAAAGGTAAAAGCCAGCTTGTATTGGTCCTCCCTACTGACAGGCACAGTCCAGTATCCATTGGTCAGGTCTATTGCAGTGAATACCTGTGACCCCTGGATCTGGGCCAGTCCTTGGTCAATGTAGGGCAGAGGCCATCTGGAAGTATGGACCCGTTTGTTGAGCTCCCTGAGGTCGGCGCAGAGTCTCCACTGGCCATTTGGCTTCAATATTCCCAGCACTGGATTATTGAAGGTGCTGTGTATTGGACGAATTATCCCCCGGGACTCAAGGTTCTTAATTATTTCAGTAAGGGACTCCCTGGATGCGAGAGGCAAACGATATTGCTTCACAAAACTGGAGTCATTCCAGGGTCCGTGGGGATTGTTGTTGTGTGGATGTCGGTGCGACCACAATCATATGAGTCTACTGCAAAGAGATCTTGGAAATCCAAGAAAACTTGTTTCAACTTTTGCTTTTGTTCCAAAGTCAAACAGGCATCAGCTAGGTTGACTCTCTCTTCCACCATTTGCCTGAAGCCTGGAAAGACTTCTGGTTTGGCAATCTCAGCAGCCTCCTCCAGCTGGGTGGATAAGTCCCTGGTCAGAGTGCTGATTTGGACTGGAGGCCTCAGGCGGGAAAGGCAACCCTCATTGACCTGGAAAATCACCTCATCCCTCCTGAAGTCACAAGTCACATCTTCCTTACCATAAGGGCAGGAAGTGTACACCAGGAAGTTCCCCCCATGCCGGGTAAAAATCCTGTCTGGTGTTGCATCGTCATCACTGTCACTGTCAAAACAGTCCTTGGGGATTGGTCCTAACAGTTCATTTCCTAGATCAATGGAAAAATGTCGGTCATCAACCGCCATTCCAATAATGGTGCCTGCGGCTAGAGTAATACTCTTTAAGTCGCTGTTATCCACCTCTATTAGAATGGTGTCATGTTCTATGTTGACTAATGGAGTTGGGTTTACCCCCAACCCTTGCTGTTGGAGAGAAGCGTTTAGATGTATGTAAGCATCAGGGTTTTTCAAATGTTGTCCTCTTTTAACTTTCACTTCCAGGGAGAATTGTCAGGTCCTTTCTGGGATGGTGACTTCCTCTTTGATCTGAATTTCAACTGCATAAGGTAGCAATTGAGCTGACCTAAATGCTTTTTCTGGATCATCAAAGCCCATGGGATTATCCGCTAATCGGGACCAAGCTTTGAAGTTTATTAGGTCCAAACTAATTTTAAAGCGATTGAGAATGTCACTGCCTAAGTAAAACGCGGCAGTGACGTCTCGCATGACCCAACAATTATGGACTATGCTCTTGTTGCCAATGGAGATTTTGAGCATACACCTGCTTGGCAGGAGCCGTTTGGAATTAGGTGCTTCCAGGTCCATTTCCCATTTGTCTATCAGTTTGAATGTGGGAATGGCTGGATCTTTTGGGAGTTGGCGGAACATGGCTTCGCTGATGAAGCTCTTACCGTTGTTCACACACACTCGAGCGAGATCAGAGTCCTTCCCATCATTTAACTGGACAGGGATGAACAACTGCTCTCCAATTTGCTGAATATCAAACAGGCTCTGAGCTGATTTCACATCTTTCTGGACTATAGGAGTGGGAGTTTCTGATTGTGGATTAGTAAAGAATTTCAGGGTGTTTCCTTCCAGTGTGGAATACCACCTTAAACTGGAAGGAAGATTGATTTTCAGAAATAGAGAGGACCCCCCATCACCAGTCTGTTGTCCTACTGCTATTACGGTCACGTCTGGAATCTGGCTGTTCTGGAAGTGAAATTCTACTTGGTCAGATTTTTGCTCAACCATGTGGCATGTGCCGTTTAAACTAATATGGTTGACACTCTGTTTTAATTTTATTGGTCGGCTAGTCTGGGTCCAGATGACCTTGTTTACACAATCTATTAGGGGTGACAACCTTCTCAGGAGGTCATTCCCTAGTAAACAAGGGGTGCCCTCTGGGGTCACTTCTATGACCGGGTGTTTCCCCTTGTGTCGCCCAATTTTAATGTCCAAGTCTGCAGTCTCCTCAATGGGAATTTCCTTCCCGTCAAAGTTCTGCAGTTGTCCAGGAAGAGAGGTGAGAGGAATTCGGTAATTCTCCCCCCTTTCTGCATTTAGTTCCTCAAAGGTCCTTTTGGACAGAAGGGTAGTTTGGGATCCAGTGTCCACCAGTGCCAAAATTGTACCCTGCCCCTGTACTTGTACCGGGGCATAGTATCTTCCCTCCTTCTCCTCAAGGGGGCACAGATAATGCACATTTTTGGACAACTGGTGGGCTAACTTTCTGGTTTTGGACATTGCTAGCGAAGAGATTTGGGCAGAATTCTGTGGAGAGCCTTGGGAATCTGAAAGAAAAAGCAACTGGAGATCAGAGCCATTGTGGGTTCCCCTGGTTCCGGTTCTGGGTTGCCCCCCCCTTCTTGGAGGCAGTCACCAGGATGGGTTTGAACCAGGGGATTTCGGTATTGTGGGTTCTGGGATGAGATGATGGGCGGTGGTAGCTCAGTCTCCATATCTCCCCAGTCTGAATTGACATCCCTTGGGACCCATTTTTCCTTGGGAGGAGTTCCCCCATCTCTGAAGGAGAAGATCCTTTTCCCAGGATCTTCTGAGGATCCCTCTCCCTCAAATTTGAAGACCTGTACCTCCTCCACAAAGTGGGTCTGTTTGGGTCCTTTGTTTCTCCTACACCCTCTCTGCTCCTTGGGAGGCAGGCTTTCAGGGGCAGGAGATTTTGTTTCCGGTTCCTGGTTTTCCAGGGGCTGTTTACAAGTTGGGAAGGAAGCTTCCTCCAAGGCTTTACACCCCCCTTCCCCTTGTGCCTCCTCCCTGGGAACCGGTGTGTTATCGGGGTGCTGCCCCCGTCATTGTTCTGGAGCACCAGGTCCAGAGTTTGGGGCATTCTGCGGTGGCATGCTCATCTGAGGGTTCTGTTGAGCCCTCAGTATGTGACCCAGATCCCGTGCCATATTTTGGACCTGGTGCTCTAACTGGGAAACCCGCTCAGGCTGATACGGGGCTCTATTTTCTCCCCTGGGCTGATCCCGGGAAGGGTAGCTATCCCTTCTCTGGTAGTACCCCTGGTTGGGAAGATTTTGGTACCCCTCCACCCTTGGCCTCCCCTCTCCCGGATTAGGTTGTCTGGGCTCAGGGAATTGGGGAAAGAAGGATGGATGATTTTGGGGCTGGAAATTGGGTGGATACCTGGGGAAAAAGTTCTGCCCAGGATTTGGAGAATTTCTGCCCTCCTGGGGGAAGTTAGGAGGGAAGTTCCCGGGGTCAGATGCTTGGCTGGATCCCCCCCTTTGGGCCGGAGGAGTCCACACATAACCCTGGATTGGTCGGTTTCCCTTGTAGCAGGGACTTACATAGTCAGGGGAGCGGGGGACCCCATTTGTGGGACTACCTCCTCGACTCCCTGTCTGTGACTGGCCCGAGGGCCTTCTGGGCTGTGAATTATTTGGTGCAGGCAGGTTTTTAGGCCCCCCATCTCCAAATCTAAAACGGGGGCGACCTTTACCTCTGCCATCTTGGCAGCAGCAGGGGTGCTGTTGGTATTGGAGTTTTTCGGCGCGTTATTTTTATTTTCGATAGGCTTCTGCACCTCATAGATCCGGGTAGCCTGTTCAATGACCCAGTCTAAAGATCTTTTCTCATGAAATTCTCTCACGAGCTGGGTCATTATGTATTTGGGCAAGGCATGGAAAAATGTATTGACAAATTCTCTGCTGTCTGTGCGCACCCTTCTGGTGGTCTGCGCAAAGGCACGTTTCAGTTCTTGCATGAATTCTTGTGGGGCCTGATCCTCCCCACATTGCAAATTGTAGGCTGCCTTGCGAGCCTCTTGGGGATTTATGTGCACAGAAAAATGTTTCAAGATAGCCGCCCTATAGGTGGACCACCTTGAATGATTTTGGTCCTCCAGCCCCGCAAAGAAACTGGAGTACTCTGGGGAGAATGTCCACTTCACATACTGAATACAGCTTTGGCTGTCCTTCAAATGAAAGGTCTCCATCATTTGCTCATAGAGCTCCAAGTGTTCCCAAACAGAATACTTGGCGTTCTTATGATAAGGCGTGATAACACTCCTGATTGCCTTAATCTGTTTCAATGGGTGCTTAAGCAAGGCCCTTTTTGCCTTATTGGCCTTTTTGGTTCGGGTAACCCTGGTCCATTCATCCTCTGACTCAGAGGCACTGCTCCCAGAGATTCCGGTCTGATCTTCCAGGTTTTCCCGGATTCTGCGAGCCTGGGAATGGCTGGCAGAATGTGGGGACCTGGTCTCCTGTGTCCTGCACCGTTCAGAGGAGTCTTCAGATGACTCCTTGCTGCCAGGATTTGATGGGTACTCCCCCCCACTGACCTAACTGGGCAGAAGTTTTCAGGATGCCCTTAAAGGGCCTATTCTCCTGGGGTTCCCCACTAAATTGCACTGTGCTGGGGTGCCCATACCCGGATGCCCGTCCATCCATTCCTGGGAGGTACTGGCCTATGAGCCCCATGCTTCTGGCTGGATAGTAATCTGCCATCCCTCTGGCCCGGTGCTCATGTGCGCCAGGGGGCATGGGGGGCAGAGTCCAGGGACACAGAGATAAAGGCCTCTGGTACTAGGGCTCCTGAGGTTATGCTCAGGAGTTTCCCTTTCCCAGCGAACCTGGTCTCTATCCGCCCCTGCTCCCTGTTGCAATGCAAGAGCCTGCGCCTTCAGTTCCTCAGTTAAGGCATTACTAGACTCTATCAGTCTCTCCTGCATCGCTACCTGTTGTTGGAGCCTATCATTGTGCTGGTAGAGAGCCTCATTCTCTCTCGTTTCCTGATTGGTCCTGGAGCACTGGGCCAGTCTTTGCTGCAGGAGGGTTACCTCCTGAGTCCCATCCCTACTGGCCTGCTCCTGTCTTGCCAGAGCCTCCTCCACCCTCCTGGTGTGCTCTAGCAAGTCCTGGTGTTCTTTTTGGAGGTCACCCAGTCCCTGGTGGGCCAGGTGATTTTCTTCCATTTTTCTTTTTAAGTGGCAGACTTCCTGGCCTAAGGTGTCCCTTTCCTGACTAAGAGTCTGCATCTGTGCCGTCAGGTCGTCCCTTTGCCTTTGGAAGGCACCAGCTTTCTGGCGCTCCTGATTAAACTCTGCCTGGGTATCCAGGCCTTTCAGGATCAGTTTATTGCACTCCTCTTTCTCTCTGTCTAGTTGGATTTGCAGGGTGGCTACCTGCTCTGTGCATGCCCTGTTGAAATTGATCTGTTGCTCCAGCTTTTTCTGGCTCTGCAGTAGGGAGTCCAAACTGTCTTGGCGTTCCTTCTGCAAGGCCAGAATTCTGGTATCCCGGTCAGCCTTTTCCTGTTGCAGTCTACCCATGTCCTCTTTTATTTTAATGATATACTGCCTACTATCATTTTCTGACTCCTGGCTCCCCTGCAGCCTCTGCTCAGAAGAGACCAGGTCAGATTGGACCTTCTCTAACGCCATATGTCGCTTATTCGCCAGATCTTGGCTTTCAGTACATTTATCCTGCATGTCTCCCATATATAGGTACAGGCATGCCGCTATCCTAACCATCTTGTCTTGTTCATCCTTAGCTTTAGGAGCCATGTATAGTTCACTCAGGGCCCTGATCTCTCCATGTATCTGACCCTGTTTCAGTGACCTGTTGCGTGATGGCCTGCAACCAGACCATGTGGTCCTGGTGAGTCCACTCACCTCTCACAAATAACTCATGTAAGAAGTGCTCTCTGGCTATTTTCATGTCTACTAAGGTTGTCATTCTAGAGATTGGTCTCTGTCCTGACTTACAGAAATTAGTATTTTATTTTTGCAAAACAGACCTTTTCCTTAGAGTGTCCCTTTTGAGGAGTGCTTTACAGCGCAATGCAGCGTGGTGATCCGACTGGATGTATGTATCCAGACATCCCGGACGAGCCCCCAATTTGTAAGAGGATTCAATTCAACACTACAGCTAAGTCAATGCCTAGTCTGGGAAACTGAATGGAAACCCTTATTGATATATCTTTATGTCCAGTTCATGAGTTCTGGATGACTACCCCTATATAACACCCCTCTCTTGGAATCCCCCTGACCCCACTGAGCCAAGAAGTAGTTCTGTTTTGCAAGTTTAAAAGGTTTATTTGAAAAAAAAATTAACAGTATATATATATATATATATATATATATATATATATATATCACACTTTTATAATGAATTGATAATTGAATATCACACTTAATCTGAGCAGTAATCAATAATGGATAGTCTGGCACTAGCACACTTCTTTATAATCAATGATGAGTGGGTATAGGATGGATAAGATAGCAACAATACTTGTATGGTTTCAAATAGATGCAATGTGGAATGAAAATGCAGTACAGAAAATAACTTGATAGGATTTCAGCAAAAGACAATGTAATCACTTTCTTGGACAATTCACCCCCCCCCCCTTTATGCAGTGTAAGGAGATGAAGAGGAGAGCACACAGTTCTTAGGAATGCAAACAAATAGAATTTAGTTCAACCCACCCCCCGCAGCTTATACAACAGATAGGAGTTGTGAAACACAGGCAAAATGCTTTGAATATGGTGACAATGCAGTGAGAAATATGCTGAAAATGCTTTTAATTCCCTTTAGGAGGTTCAGGGTGAGTGATATCTAGTTAATATTAGTCCAGGCTCACTCTAGCAATGATTCAGGGATGGTTCTTAAGAGGCAAACGAAATTAGTAGTTCAGGCAAAAGCAGCTATCTTTTTACAAGTAAAGAAATCGGGCCAAATCGCAAATCGCAGCAAAATTCGCGAATGCGTGAATCGTGATTGCGGAGAAAGTGTAAGGAAGTCGGTTCTAGGCTTGTCGGAAAGGTAAGATTCTAAGCTTTCAGAGGAAAGTTAAACCAAGTTCCTAGCCCAAATGGTTCCGGAGATACGGACGATTAAATAAAGGTAGTTTTTCGGATTTTAACTAAACTCAAAATGACAAGTGACAGCTTTGCAAATGACAGGTGACAGTTTTGCAGCTGCAGAATTGACAAATGACAGTGGTGCAGCTTTACAAAATAACAAGTGACAACTTCTAGGAGGCAGTTCTGGTTAGATTAAAATAGTTTGGATTAGATTATTTTAACTAAGAGATTGGTTCTGCACAGTTCTGCTAGGTACTCACAATATATTTTTGAAATAGGCCTCACCACGGATCTGGTCAGGTTTTGGACTGGACTCCGGTTCTGGTCTGGGCACTTCACAGTGATCTGAGTCAGCTCTCTGGTTCTGCTAACAGCGGTCTGGGTC
This sequence comes from Ambystoma mexicanum, assembly GCF_040938575.1. NCBI lineage: Eukaryota > Metazoa > Chordata > Amphibia > Caudata > Ambystomatidae > Ambystoma > Ambystoma mexicanum. The sequence continues at coordinate 1,383,748,190 of NC_090922.1, read as the reverse complement.
ACTCTGGATCTCTGGCCTCTGGTTCTGGATACTGCTCTGCTTTCTCTGGGTACAGCACTGCTTCTGGATCTTTCTGCGCAGCTTTCTCTGGACCCAGCGCTGATCTGCACGGCTCCTGGATGCTGCTACCACTGTTAGGTTTGGTGGATGCTGAGGCCTACTGAGAAGAGTTCTCAGTTTGTGGGTTTAGGCCCTTGCTTTTAGTTCTGAATCATGTTCTTTGGAGTTTTAAAGTCTAAGTGTTGGATCTGGTATCTTCTGGATGTTGTATGGTCCGGCAGAGCGCGTTGCAGCAACTGGATTTGAATGTCTCTACCTGTCCCAGCAGTCTCTTTTTATGTGTTTTGAAAATGGGTATGTGCCTGGGCCTAGCTAAGTCTGCCCCTCTCTACTTGCCATTGGCCCAATTCTCCCCTCTCCCCTGATTGGGGTAAGGAAATGTGAGTCAGAGTGATGCTGTAGGTTTTATGGGTCAGAGGATCCTCCCCTGGTCAGTTTGCCCACAAATCTATATTTGATTCAAATACATATTGCACAGATACACAGTTGTTTAAAATTACATGCACCCATCACATATCACATGAGGTATACTCTGTTCAAACTCTGCTCTTCCTGGAGGCTTGCATTCAGAAATGGCAACATTTTGCACTTTTTAACTGGTTTTGCAATATCGGACATTAACCCAAATTTACACACATGTGCGCAAGGAGTATGGACATTAATTGATGAAGTGTCCGATTTTTAACATGCAGACATTTGGAGTGAGACCCTATTTTCCGCTAGCAACGCCCCAGATCATACCACCAGGTCCTAAAACCTCTTAAAATGTGGGCAGAAAAATCACAAGAATTATGGTATCATTTAGATAATTTTGACAAGTCCGCACCATGAGTTATACATCTTTCTTAAAATCATATTCTGGCCAACAGGGGTGTGTCTTCCCAGGTCACATGGTGGAGAAACCAGTCTATCCACTTTCTTTAAGCTCAGCCTGTCCTCAAAGGGGCTGCCCCTCCCCGTTTCTGCCAAGCCACTTTACGACCTCCCCCTATAAACCATCTGCCTGAGTCAAGGAAGGGCTTTGTTCAAAAGGAAGCCATTTACGACCACCCTAATAAACCATCTGCCTGGGCCCAGGACAGGCCTTTGTTCAACTCCCTGTAGCTGCTCCACCCCTAATCTAATCAGAGAGGTGACAACTCCTTTTGGCAAGGGGAAGAGTGGCTGAGCAGGTTTTAACTCCTGTGGGGGTAGATGTAAGGCAGAATTCAGTTTCATTAAGCCAGGTTTCAGCTAAATGTCACTTTTTGTCCCCCAGTTTAAGTCTATTACGATTTTTACATACACATTAAATAATTACTTCCTTCAAGTCATTTCAGAGTATAGTTTTACATTGTATCCACCTCTTAGCAAGTCTTTCCTTGGTCTGGTTTTGTTTCATTTGTTCAGTTTTACACACAAGTCTGGTGGTTTTAAAACGCCGGCTTTCTGATAGTGGTGAGTACTGGTAATGCAACCATTTTTGGGATTTAAGAAAATGAATTCCCCACAGTGCTAGGTTGATTTTGGCAATCAGCATTGCCATTCCCAATGGTTTCAGGCTACTGTGTGGGTAGCCCAATGGTGGTTTTAGGCAGTGCCCTCCTCTGCTCACAACCTAGGCAAAAATGGGTGGCAGCCTATTCTTCATGCATTTCCCTGTGCATTTTCTGGGAAGTTCTGGCCATCATGATGTTTTCCATGCCAGTACTGCACAGTTGTTGTGGTAGGGCTCGGATGCATGGGTAAAAACATCCCACAATGGGTTCCCTCCGTACAATTTATGGAGAACTCGAAAATGAGCCCCAAAGTGGTTTTTGCAGCTTGTGCTAAATTAGTATATTTAGGACAGGTCATGTTTGGTTTAGGGATCAGTTTTGCAAGGCAAATGTTATGGCAGTAGGTTTCTACAGCAGTTGAGGAATAAGGCTTTAGATGGGAGTAGAAAATATGTACGGCTAGATTCATGGAATAATTTGCACTGAAAATAGTCCCCATTCATCGATTCATGGAACACAATGTGCAGGGCTTACCTGGGACTTACAATGAATTTGCGCCGGTTCAACTTTTCACTGCAACACCACGTATTCCTTGCGCGAGACTCCAAGCGAAGGGCCGGCCGGACCTGCGCAGCCACCTAAAAAGGTGGTGGACACGTGGAATGAGGAAGAGCAAGTAAAAGTGTGGGCGTTACGAGGGACGTTCCCCAGTCAAACAGTCGCACCAACCATATGCGTGCAAAACAAGCGTATTCATGGACTTGAACAGGGATGGCTGGTGCTCGAAAAATCATGCGTAAATCCCAAAACACCTACGCCACGCGATAACAGGCGTACACATCAACGCACACACAAACAAATGCATAAAAAGCATGCGTGATCAACAAACGCACAAATACAGCCATGATGAATGCACCATTTGTTGCAGCAGTTATCCTGGGGCACCGCAGGAGGAGGAGGATGGCTAGGGCCTGCATCTTCCACCCAAGGACCTATCTTTTTGGGATGCATGACAACCAGGTCTATGCCAGGTATAGGACCCCCCACATATCATCCTAGACCTGGTCACAGAGTGGGAAGATGACCTCACATCACCCACCCCTTCCAAAAGGTGCTCATTGTACTGCTAAATTTTTGTTTCAACACTGGCACATTCCAGCGGGACCACAAAAGTGATGGGTGGAAGGTTTTGAATTAATCTGAACCACTGGCGTTGCTCTGGGCAACCTTCCACGCCACTGTTTTGTTGTCCGTCTACACCATTGCAAAGGGGACTAGCCACATGCAAATCAGTCAGGTACTGCCACCAATGGTAGCAGACCAGGCCTAACTGCTAGGCCTGGTTCCCTCGCACCGAAACACAAGCAACCTCAGACATGGTTCGGCCTTGTTGGGCCTCCTCAGTGAGGTGCAGTTTGGTTCCCTATTCCAGCGGACTACCACCATATCCCACACAGTCACGCTGCCTACACCAGGTGTTGGCATTAATAGATGCATGTCCTTCTGTCCGCCGGCATATCTATATACCCAGAACACCTGCAGAAAGGCAAGCAGTTATTGTTCCAGGATTATTATGGGTGGCACACTTCCCAAAAGTGCTAGGTGGCATTGATTGCACCCATGTTGCTCTATGTCCACCTCGAGCAACAGAGCACATCTACCGCAACCGTAAACACTGGCACTCCATCAATGTTCAGGTTGTGTGTGAAGCCAAGGGCATCATTACTGAAGTCTATGATAACTATCCTGGCAGCACCCATGATATTTACATATTCAGGATGGTCCCCTACACTGGGCCCTGGAAACTGGGAAACATGGCAACAATGGCTCATTGGTGAGTAGGAATGGCCATGCACATGCATGCATGTTGCACACAGACAAATAGACACTGTCAACAAATGACAATCACAACCATTCTCACCTCTATAGGGGACAGTGCCTACCCTCTGAGCACATACATAATGATGCCAATACACAACCCCAACACAAGATACAACACTGCCCATATTGCAACTCATAGCATAGTGGAGCGCACATTCGGAGTGCTCAAGTCATGCTTCCGCGCCCTTGCCCACTCTGGTGGTGTGTTACTATATTCACCACCACTAGTCTGTGTGGTGGCCCGTCTCGGTCACCGAGAAGGGCCAATCCAGGCATCGGGATCTCCCGACACAACTCCCAGAGCTGCGGGCATGCAGCTAGACGGGTGCAGGGATCACCCCACACGGTCCGGTTAACCAGACGGACGATGGCTGCTGGGGGCACCCAGCACTATGGAGGCCCAGACCAGGGATCACCCAGGCGGCACCGACATCAGTAGGCCACGATCACGTGGCAAACCCCGGCCCCCAAGGACCACACACAGAAACGAGTTGCCGCTTCCTGGGTCTCTGCTGCTCTGATCTGTGCATGCCACCAGAGCCCCTTTTATTACAGAGGTGTCATGACAAGGTCATGACGCTCTCTGCCAAAACAGCTAGACCAACACACAACATCCCTCCTTTATTATAAACAAACAAAAATCACTCCACTGCAAACGGAAACTCTTACTGGGTTACACATGGTGCATTCTAGTCCGCGCACCCACAGTGCCCCTACATCATCACAGCACACATTGGGTGCATTCCAGTCCGAGCACCACCCAAAAGCTACTAAAACTTGAACGTTTAACACTGCACACAACTGGGTGTGTTCCAGTCCGCACCCCACGGGCCCGACGACGGGCTCTTTGAGTTCAGAAGATCCCGGGATCAAACTGGCCACTAGCGCTGCTGCAGGACAAAAAGATATTTTCTCATATTCCTCCTCTCCCATATCATACAGTACTTCTTGGGGACCCTCTGCCACCTGGACCACCGCCACATTGGGGGTCTTTCTCCCCTTCGATTCATTCCCCCCAATGTCCCCACCATGCTGGCTGGAGTTGGGGCAAGACACACCCGTGAGAAGTGATCTCCTTTCCTGCACCTTCCACAGATGTGTCCTACCGCAGGGCAGTCCTGAGGGTGTGGAAGGTCCCACCCACACTGATGACATATCGTGGCATTGGGGTCTCTCCTCGGCCAGTCTCCCCTCCTCATCACTCTTCCTCCTGGCCATGTGCCGACAGCTGCCACCTCCTCGATCTTCACTCGCTATATCTGGGCCTCCAACTTGAGGTGCTGTCTGGAAGAGTCCATCACCGAGGCCCGCACCTCTGCCAGTTCCTGGGCCCAGCTGAGGTCTAGTATTCGATCGAGGGTAAGCGTCGGGTCCCTCAGGACTTGTTTGCGTAGCTTCAAGGAGCTGCAGCCGTAAATGATCTGTGCCCTGATCTCATCTCCCTCGAAGTTTCCCAGGTCGCAGGACAGTGCAATGCCATGCAGCTTCCCATGGAATGCATCAAGGCTCTCCCCTTCCTCCTGCTTCGCACACCTCATCTGGAACCGTTCGTATTCCCTGTTGACCATGGGACGAAAATACTCGTTCAGGGCTGCGATAGCTGATCTCTGGGCCTTAATGTCTTGAATAGCCTCTGAACTGCCAGTCCGGCGGAGTACAGGAGTGTGGGGCATTTCGCTGCATCCTTGATCTCCATCGCCTCGAAGTACAGCTCTAGGTTTTCAACCCAGGCTGTCCACCGGGGTTCCAAGCTGGCAGGCAACCCCATTGTATCAAACGGGTGCAGGGGCGCAAGCTGTCCTCGACAGATACCCTCATTGTCATCCTCCTCCATGACAAATGCTGGGACGGATGCCTGTTGTGGCTACTGTGGTTGGATGATGTGGACTGTTCAGTGATAGCGCCAGTGGTGTCCTGACCGCTCGTGGGGAGGCCCTTTGTATGTTTACCAGTGCTCCATGGGTGGCCAGTACCTTCTATGGGTATTGATGGTGGCAAGGGTGTCCAGATGGGGGCAAACCGTTAGGGTAACACACTGGGTGAAACCCACACGTTCTTGCCATTGCAGGCCCCTCCCTCAGCGTTCACTGATCATGGGCCTCAGTGATGCCACCCAGCAGGTCTTTCCCAGCAGATGCACAAGCACTCCGAATGGAGCCGCTACCCCTTGTTCAGGCAGTTTTTTTTTTCCTGAGATCCACTTCTTTCAAGGAAAGTCTTTTATTATTTTCTCTTCAGGCTCGAATGTTGATGGGCCCTCATGCAGTGTGGGCCAGCCCAGGCTCTTCACCACCACGGCCCGGGCGGTCCCCCCTTCCAAGCGGGCGATCTGGAGAGCAAGTTCCACCCCCTTTCCTTTGTTAGGCTGGCTGGGCCACGGCCCTTTTCATTCTCCACCTGTTTGCCGGGTCCGCTGGGGCCAAGCCCCTTTTCCTTTGTCCCAGGCGCAATGGGGGCAGGGCAGGGTGGCAGGGGCGTTCACCGCCGCGGCCCAGGGGTGGGAGATGCCGTTCTCTCCTACATGACGGAAGGCGAGGCCTCGCCCTCTTTCCCCGACCAGGGCCAGAGAGGTCTCACACCTTCCCCGCTCCTGCAGCTGCACGCACCAGACGACCCGTGCCTTTCACCTGCCTTTCACCTGCACAGGGACCCCGGGCGCACGGAGTGGGCTGCGCGTCCTCCTCTCCAGTGACCGATTCCGCACTGCACCGGAGGGCTAGCCCCGCCCATTTCCTTTGTTCAGGGGTGGGCGTGCACCCCCACACAGCCTCCAGGCACGCGGTTCTGACCAGAGGGCCCCGGAAGATCACTCACACCGAGTGAGCGGGGGGGCCCCTGGGCTCCTCGTCGCCAATGTGATGGCCCATCTCCGGTCACCGGACGGGCCAATCCAGGCATCTGGATCTCCCGACACAACTCCCAGAGCTGCGGGCACGCAGCTAGATGGGTGCAGGGATCACCCCACACGGTCTGGTTCACCGGAGGGATGATGGCTCCTGGGGGCACCCAGCACTTGGTGTCCCAGACCTGGGATCACCCAGGTGGCACCGACACCAGTAGGCCATGATCATGTGGCAAACCCCGGCCCCCAAAAACCACACACAGACACAAGTTGCTGCTTCCTGGGGCTCTGCTGCTGTGATCTGTGCATGCCAGCAGAGCCCCTTTTATTACAGAGTCATCATGACGAGATCATGATGCTCTCTGCCAAAACAACTAGACCAACACACAACAGTCTGCAGGATCTTTGTAGCAGCATCTGTCCTGCACAATGTTGCAACATAGCGGGGCATCCCGGTGGACATGGTGGTGTCACCCGATCCACACACACAGGCCCACTGCTTGCACATGGCCGGGAAAGGGCATGTGGAGAGGCTGCACGTAGACAGCTTGTACAATTGTAGTTCACCTAAAATCCCTCCCCTGTGGAGTCCACATGATCCTGCTACAACCCAGGTGCCATTCAATGATAACAATGGGCCAATCCACTGTGCCCAAAAAACCACCCTGAGAAAGTGCACTCGGATTTGCTAAATTGTGTGTATCCCTTAGAACTAAAAGACATTTCATCTTGTTTTTCCAAAAGAAACACATTGAAGAGGATGTACGCCACTACCACCATGCCATCCAATCAATTAAATAACCTCTGTGTCACCAAAACTATCCCATATCTAATGTAAAAGGATAATTATACTGTGCACCATACTCACTGTAGTGGTCCCCTTCTCCTGTGGTGGCTCTGACTAACTAACATACCGGTCAAATGTGTAAGCATCGATAAATCCAGAAACATTATGTCTAAGCTAAAGCCATACATGGCCTCAGTTATTCACATGTACACAAACTTCAACAAGTACAATTGCAAATATATGCACACATGTCCCAGATTGTGCATGATGCACACAAATGTCCCTATTGTGGGGTGTAGAAAAGAGGTGCAGTATTGACCCACAAGTTCTTCAACATTTCATAACGATCAATATAAATGAACATCTTACGTGTCCCCTTGGCATGCAGTTGACAGTCAAATTCCATCCCATGAAATAACCATCATTCCCTGATGAAAGTACCTGCAGAAAAAGAACAAAATGAAACATAGCGCAGCTAACACACACCTGCCCCAAAAACCTGAAGACCTACGGGCAACCCTCAGTGACATAGAACAACTCACAAGACAACCATCAACATGTGTCCCAGCACACATGCACAAACACCTGAACACTGCATGCAAATCAAACACACAAAACACACACACTGACAAACAACACCCCCAACACTGCCTATCACCCTCAATGACATGCAGCAAATGTGCGTGTCACATATCCCCATTCACTAGATGATGGCACATACACAAGGCACGCATCAGTCACCATGCTGCATGAAAATGTGAAGGCATCACATATGCAGATTATTGATCCCACAAAAAGCTGGTACACTTCTGGAAGACTACCAATGACATGATAAGGCCATCATGTGCGTAATATTGGGACAGTGCACTGCACACAGTCATGGGAGCACATTATCAATAAACACATCTATTGGTTATTTGTTCGGCACTATTATCCCAAAAGTTTCTAAGTGCACACAGGGCAACAGGGTGGGGAAAGGGGAAGAAAGCCAATGAATTACTAACAGAGATAAATACTAGAGTCAGTAGTACAAACAAATCATGAAAATAACTGGGAGGGAGACAAACCCTCTATGCCGTGTGAGTGTTCCCAACGTGCAAGAATGAAGAGGAGGGTGTTAAGGGAAAAGGTTCTGATTTTTTCATGGAGAACAGCTCAGGGTGAAGTGCTAAGAAAATAAAAGATAAATGTAAGTGCAACCACCTGTGGTGAGGATTAGCGTGAGCAAGTGCAGTATATACACAGTTGCTTCGATGATACATGTGGGGGGTCAGGGCCCCAAGGACACATAAGGGCCCTGCACATCAGGCACGCTACTGTATGATTAGCACGGAAGAGAGGGGGAGAAGGAAGAGGAGAAGAGAAAGGACTTGAGTATTATTGGGAATTTAAGGAAGTCCTGCTCAAGATGCAGAGGGGGAGCAAGGCTATTACACAGAAGGCAGCACGCCGAGGAAATGGATCCACCAACATCCTTTTCTATACCAAAGTGCTTCACACGCAGGGAGTTATTGCCAGAGGAACGCAGGAGTCTCAGAAGGAGAGTATTTGATCAGGAAGCGTTGAAGTTAGAGTGGTACCCGGCCCCAGATAGCCTTGTGAATGATACACAGGGATTACAATGTAATCCATGCTGAGATTGTGAGCCAGGGAAGGCTTTGTAGTGCAGGGGAGATGTGGTCCCTCGGCCTGAGGCCAATGATGTCTTGCTGCCCTAATATGGGTAAGCTGCAGGGGTCGCAGAATGGACCAAGGAACAATAAGGAGGAGGCTGTTGCAGTAGTGTAGCCTGGAGAAACCCAGAGCACTTGTAACATTGAGTATCTGTGGGAAGGTGTGGAAAGGTACAGTTACTTTGAGAAGGAAGAGCTGAAAGTGGGATTCTTGACAATGACAAGAATATTAGGGATGAAGGAAAGGGGGGAGTCGTAGATGACTCCAAGATTCCTGGCTTCAATGAGGGGGTATGGGGTGAGCCCATGGAGGAAGGACAATGTGAATGGAAGAAGTAGGCTGCAGGGGATCCAATAGGGAGACTCTCAGTTTGGATGGCGTACAATCTGAGGTTATTTGCAGTGCACCAGGCCAGGATGGCAGAGAGGCAGTCAGGGTTATTGCAGGTGCATGTTTGTCAGTAGGAACTTTGTTGAAGAGTTGTGTGTCGTCAGCATAGCACTGGAATTTGTAGGAGAATGAGGCAATGAAGCGTTGCAGCAGTAAAATGTATTTGTTAAAGTAGGGAAATGTGAGCCTCAACCAAGCTCCATCATTGCCCATCCAATTGTAAAGTCTTTGACCCCCCTGCTTCTGTGGAAGAGGTGGATAGACAGATTGGACCCCTCTCTAGTCCTGTGGGAACTGGTAATTCTCAAAGCTGGTGGAAAACCAGGAACAATAGGTCTAAGGCTAAACACCTTAAGACTGTTGGACCTGCTACTGAAGACTCCAGTATAAATCCTAGTGTTAGGAGGAAAACCTCTAAGCCAGGTAAAACCAGATCTCAGAGGAAGTGGAAGCATGTGTCTTGCTTGACCACAGCCCCTTCAACCAAGATACCTGAGACCCAACCTGCTATTGCGAGAGAGATGGTGAGGAACCATGGAGGCCCCTCTAGGTCTAAGGGATTCCTTTCTAAGGGCCCCTTGAAAAAGCTTATTGTAGTTTCAGAGGTTGTTACAACTTCTGAGGGACTGCTGGATCAGATCCCCTATACAATAAATAAGGAAGATGTACCAAACTGGGTTTGTAGGTCATATAGCTTACATATGAAAACAAATTGTGAAAAGTGTCATAGCAAGGGTTACAAAAGGGTGCTGGTGTACTCAGCAGGCAATTTAACTGACTTACAACAGGAGATCCATCCTGGTGGGGATTAGATTCTCCTGTCCCTTAGTCTGGGGGGGGAGCGAGTGTTAGGGAGAATTCTCAAAATGTGCTAATTCCTCTCTACCTTAGAGACCCCCAGCTCTTTTGCTGAACTTTGGGACTCTGTACTTTTTAATTCTGTTTGTTTTCTGTGTTTATTTCTTTCATTATGGCGTTTTAAGACAAGTCCATAGGCATCATCTTTTCATGTGTGTTCCAGAGCACCCTCAGTGCAGTGACACACGGATGTTTTTTTAGACTTCCCAAAGGTTTAAATACCTTCTCTAGGATAAACTACTGTTCCCCAGAGAATGTAAGGTCAAATTGACTTTACTAGTCTTTTTAAATTCCTATACCCAGCACACCCTATCTTCCTATAGAGTGCTGGAGGGGTTAGTATCCCCTGTATCTAGAAACTCATGTAGCATTCAAATACTACCCTTTTCTATCGAAATGCCTGGTGACAGTGGCTTTACAGCGAACTACCATGATTTTTCTCGACCGCGAACACCGGTAGCTAAAAATCGGGGGAGCTATGTTTTTCAAGATGGCGCCTTAAGCCCCTTTGTTTAACGAGGTCCCAGTCTTCTTTTTTGGCAATTTATTTTTGGAAAGGTCCTTCTAGTGTTTGTCTCTGCACGCCAAACCAGGTTTGGTTTCCATGCCTTTGGTGGGCTTCAGGACTGAAGACCGCCTCTGGAGTCTGAGTGTCTGGGGTGGGCAGGAAGTGAGAGACGTGCCTGAAACTCCCTGTGCTTAGTCTCCTAAGAGAACAAAATGCACTCTGGCATGATTGGCTGGCTGACTGTCTGGCAAGGACACTACTGGGTGAGTGGCAGCTTGGCTGGAATGAAAGGGAGAAAACTGTTTAAAAGGTGAGTCTATTGGACTGGAAAGCAGAGTCGACCACTGGACCGAAAGAACCAAAGACAAGCTGGAAGAGGACAGCTGTTGCAACTCCTGGACCATTGATTTGCCCAGTGAAGCCCTGCGCAAGGTCCGAATTGCCAAGTTCATCTCGATAGAGAAGCCCCTTCAAGGACAACTTTTTCTTTGAGTTGGTGGGACCAATCAACTCGTAATCCACCTGGATACCATTCTCGGAGCTGGTTAGGATTAACCAGAGGGAAGGACACCAGATTGTGTGCTTGAATTACAGCTACTGGAACTGAAGTTACTCCATTTTGTCAGTGTTTTCCGATGATCCTGTGCAGTGCAGGAGTCCCCCAACTACCTCCCTCTTGTCCCCATGCCTGAGGCTCAAGAACAGTGAGATCAGCAGGAACTGCCAGGAACCAACGTCTTCTGCTGCATCTTGTTCTTCATTTTAAGGTACTGTACCAACCCGATTGAGAGAACTTACCTCTCACCGTGAAAGTTTGTGGAACTTTCCCAACTTGGGGGCCCAATAAGCTTGTGATCCACCATATGATTATTTTTTGCAAACTACTTCTGAGAACTTTTGCAAACACTTTACCGTTTACTACAAGAACTGCTCTTTCCTATCCAAGTCACTAGTCCATTGACTTTGGCCTAGGCCTATTGAACTGAATCGAGTCCTCTAGTGAACTAAAACTATTGGCACTGCCTAAGAAAGTATTTGTGATCTATTCTGCTAACATGTGCCTTTTTACTCCCATTCAAAGTAACTGAAATGCCATTTTGCTCCTATTTCAGGGGAGCCTCATTTGTTCAGAAACGTATTGGTTGGGTATTGAAGTGTGTTCGTGTATAATATTAAGTTGCCTCCTTCTAGTGAATGTTTTCTAAATGATTGTGTAATAAATTAATACGTGTTTTACCAAGAAATCTTAAGAGTGTCTACTTGAACCACTGTGATTGTAAGAACTTTGTGTAACCTCTTTTACTACTCACATTCCTCTTGAGATAAGCCTGGCTGCTCAGCTCGCTACCACAAACTGTGTAGTACAGACTTATACCAAAGGTTGGTTTTGCTTACACCTGTAGTCCTAATTGTTTGTGGTGGTCCCAGGGTGTTTTGCATGCAATTCTTCCTAATAGCAGTGTACCACAAGATAGAGAGGGTGAGAGAGTGACACTGAGAGGGAAGCCCAAGGAAATGCCACATCAAAGAGGACACTGCCTGGATTGGAGATGGACAGTTGTTTGCTCTACAGCAGAGTAGGTGCGGCCATAGAGGAATTCATCAAGGTAGGTAACACAGTGACATGAGCACCACTTAAACAACCATACCGGCATGTTAGCATGCAAAGCGCATACAAGCTAAGTAAGACATGCAGCAAGCATGCACACCAATGGCACATGCTCAACATGCAAGACAGTGCTCATGATTACCCACTGACAGCGCCAGCATCGTGTAAATCCTGCATCACCATCACCCGGAACTGTCTCCTAATCAAGTACAGGAGGGACCGTGCCTGGTGGAGGACATGGGGAGCATGGACGTCAAAGGGTACAGGGTGTCTCACCAAGGACAGCAGTCACTGCTAGATCACGGATTACTGAAACAACATGGGAGAAGACATTACAACAGGCATAGTGAAGTACCATTCACACAGCACATATGTGCGATGGAACACAGAAACCATATTTACTGCACATGCCACTATGCATGCCTGGATGTCCACCACTGCAAATGTCATGGCATTATAAATATAAGAAAAGAAATACAAAATAAACCAGGAAAGGGAAACTCAAAAATAAAATGCCAACATCCGGCATGGGGTGAACGAAAGTATCCCCCACAAAAAAGTCATAACTACTCAAATCAAAAAATATCCATCATGGAACAGGGGGTCGGGGGGGTGGAAATGGTAAGAGGATTCAATTCAACACTACAGCTAAGTCAATGCCTAGTCTGGGATACTGAATGGAAACCCTAATTGATATATCTTTATGTCCAGTTCATGAGTTCTGGATGACTACCCCTATATAACACCCCCCTCTTAGAATCCCCCTGACCCCACTGAGCCAAGAAGTAGGTTTGTTTTGCAAATTAAAAGGTTTATTCGAGAATTTAAACAATATATATATATATATATATATATATATATATATATATATATATATATATATCACACTTTATAATAAATTAATATTGGATAGTACACTTAGACATATGATGTTGATCAACAATGGGTAATATGGCACTAGCACACTTCTTTACAATCAATGAGGAGTTAGTATAGGATGGATAAAGTAGCAAAATACTTTTATGATTTCAAGGGAAAAGCAATGAGGAATAAAATGCAGTACAGAAATACTTGATATGATTTTAGCACAAGATAAGATAATCACTTTTTCTCTGGCAATTCACCCCCCTCCCCTATGCAATGTAAGAAATGGAAGCAGATGGAAAGAGGAGCACACAGTTCTCAGGAATGCAATCAAATACAATACCACATTCAGTTCCCCACCAGAAAGCTTAGAGAAAACAGCTATGAGTTTTAAAACACAGGTCCAAGTGCTTTGAATGTGGTGGCAGTGAAGTGAGAAATATGCTGAAATGCTTTTAATTCCCTTTAGGAGGTTCAGGGTGAGTGAGAGATACTTGGGATGAGCTCAGGCTCACTTTAGCAATGATTCAGGGATGGTTATTAAGAGGCAAACAAATTTTTAGCAAAGGAAAGCAAAAAGCTGCTATCTTTTTACAGGTAAAGAAATCAGGCCAAATCGCAAATCGCGGCAAAATTCGCGAGTGCGTGAATCGTGATTGCGGAAAAAGTATAAGGAAGTCGGTTTTAGGTTCGTTGGAAAGCTGAATTTCGTTCCTAGCCCAAACGGTTCCAGAGATACGGACGATTAAATAAAGGTAGTTTTTCGGATTTAAAGTAAACTCAAAATGACAGGTGACAGCTTGCAGCTGCAGAATTGACAGGTGACAGTTGTGCAGCTTTAAAGAATGACAGATGACACGATTTCTAGGAGGCAGTTCTACTTAGGTTAAAATAGTTTGGATTAGATTATTTTAACGAAGAGATTGGTTCTGCACAGTTCTGTTAGGTACTCACAATATAAATTTGAACTAGGCCTCGTCACGGATCTGGTCAGGTTTTGGACTGGACTCCGGTTCTGGTCTCGGCACTTCACAGTGATCTGGGTCAGCTCTCTGGTTCTGCTCACAGCGGTCTGGGTCACTCTGGATCTCTGGTCTGGTCTCTGGCAATTGTTCTTGGCAAAAGAATTCAAACAGCTCGCCCAGCTGTGGAATAGTTGCAAATGATTTTAAGGATGCTGAGGCCTGCTGAGAAGAGTTCTCAGTTTGTGGGTTTAGGCCCTTGCTTTAAGTTCTGAAGTAAAGTTCTGGTCTTTGGAGATTGATGGATTTGAAGTCTGGATCTCTGGATGTGAAGTCGTCGGTCAGCATGCTCCGCAGCAAATGGAATTGAATGTCTCTACCTGTCCCAGCAGTCTCTTTTTATGTGTTTTGGAAAGTGGGTGTGTGCGTTGGTCATAACTAAACCTGCCCCTCTCACTTATCATTGGCCAATTCCTCCTCTCTCCCTTGATTGGGGGAAGGAAATGTGAGTCAGAGTGATGCTGTAGGTTTTATGGTCAGGGGAACCTCCCCTTGTCAGATTGCACAAAAATCTATTTCTGACCCAAATACATATTTATCTATGCACCATTTTTCTAATATTATAGGTCCAGTTGACATATTTTCTGCAGCACCAAACCATCCGATCCCTATCTTTGTACGATGTTGTGTCCACTGATGACAGAATTCTCCCCTTTTCATCCAGATAACGACCTCTAAACCTTTCCAGATTTTACACAAATGTGCACCAGGGATATGGGTTACAGATGATAAAGTGTCAGATTTTTAACATGCATACATTTGGAGTGAGACCCTATTTTCCGCTAGCAACCGCCCATAATACACCACAGTGTCCTAACGCCTCTTAAAATGTTCACAGAAAAATCACAAAAATAATTATATTACTTATATAATTCTGACAAGTCCGCACTATGAGTTATCTATCTTTTTAAAATTATGCTCTGGTCAAAAAGGGGTGTGGCTTCCCACATCACAGGGTGGAATAACTGGTTTATCCACTTCCCCCAAGCTCAGCTGCTAGCAGAGGCACTGCCCCTCCCAGTTTCCCCTAAGAGGAAGCAATTTTTACGACGCCCCCAATATAACATTTGCCTGAGTCCAGGACAGGCCTTTGTTCAACTCCCTGTAGTCCCCAGCTGCCACTCCCCTTTCAATCAACAGGGCCATGTGACCTCAGGATGCAGCCAGGCCTGGCAGGGAACACAGCTGATGATCCAGTTTCAACTCCTGTCGGGAGTAATTGTCAGGCAGAATCCAGTTTCATTAAGCCAGGTTTCAGCTAAATGTCACTTTTTGTTCCCAGTTTTCTACATTCAAATCAAACTGACAATTTTCACCTATACATTAAATAATTACTTCCTTCAAGTCATTTCAGAATATAGTTTTACATTGTATCCACCTCTTGGCAAGTCTTTCCTTGGTCTGGTTTTGTTTCATTTGTTCAGTTTTACACAAAAGTCTGGTGGTTTTAAAACGCCGGCTTTCTGATAGTGGTGAGTACTGGTAATGCAACCATTTTTGGGATTAAGAAAACGAATTCCCCACAGTTCTGGGTTGCTTTTGGCAATCAGCATTGCCATTCCCAATGGTTTCAGGCTACTGTGTGTGTAGCCCAATTGTGGTTAGGCAGTGCCCTCCTGTGCTCACAACATAGGCAAAAATGGGTGGCAGCCTATTCTTCATGTTTCCCCTGTGCACTCTCTGGGGAGTTCTGGCCATCATGATGTTTTCCATGCCAGTACTGCACAGTTTTATTGTAGGGCTTGGATGCATGGGTAAAAACATCCCACAAAACCCACCCAGGAGGGGGGAGGGGCTATAACTTAAACCATAAACGCAAATCACAATTGTTTTTCATCAAAACAATGTCAATGATGAATGAAGGAGCTAACAGGTACTCTTCATGTTTATTTCTTTCTCCTACATGTCCTTTCATATGTGTTTGTACGTCTTGTTGGCACCCACTTTGCGGTCATTGATTATTTCAACATAATGTCTACCTTGGTATAATCATGTGTTTGATTTAAATCATTTAAATTTCAACCGAAATTGACATGCATATCTATGGTCTGTCTTTTTGGGATGTAATGTATACCTTAATGAACATTATGTTCGCTTCATGCATATTCTGTATAATTAACGCTGACTCTTGATCAGGCGAGAATAAGAGGCCCTGACAAAGGATTGCTAAGTCCAAAATGCATAGGCCATGACTCGCATTTGCAATTAATTTCATATTCTTGATATAAAACCTACATACCTTTATACCTGAAGCAATGAATTAGTTATGAGGAAAACAAGCATCAACATAAGATTGAATTACCTTGATGATTAAGCAAACAAACCCAGCCATGCCCACAACCAACTTCCCTAAACCCTTGACAACTTGATTGATTAGTCTAATTCTGGAAAGACCCAGGTGAAGGCCCCGGGAGGGGTTGCTGCTAAGGAGCGAGCACAGAGCATATTTTCCAGTGAATTGTACTACGAGGTGCATGGGATGAAGCCAACAAATTTAGTTCTGCACCAGTGAGGCCTGGCTGGGGTGCCCTTGTGTCTGGGATCAAAAGAAGCACCTCTCATCCCAGAGGCCAATTCGACCTCGAGAGAATCCACTGAGATCATATCCAATTACCAGGTGCACATCACGTGAGATGTCCATGGGGTGGGACACATTCTTACAATGCCCGCCAATCATGTTTATAGAACCCAAGGTGGCAAAGCAAAAGACCACATGGAAGGGGACTGGCTGAGGATAATTGTAGCCAATCAATTGAAGTTCTGTAAGGGACCGGTGGTATGTACCGGTGCTATGTACATAGGGATACCCAATGAGGGGGGAATTAACACTGTATACTGATCGTGTCATGAGTGACAACATTGCCCTTTATAATGTGGTGTTTGCTTTGAACTAACCAGTGCAGTCGGGATTAAATGCCCCTACTGTCACGTGTTTCCATTTTTGTATAAGAAATAAAACGTTGTTATCCTTGCAATCGGTGCACCAAGCTTTTTTCCTTAGAGGAGTGTTTTTATTGTCTGGTTGATAGTGGTTTGCCCTACCCTATTGTGCACTTGCCAATCTTTTTGGAGTGTGCTACCTTACATACATAGACGTTCATCTTGATAACCCTTGCACATCACATTGGTTGTGTGTGTGATGTGTTCCCTTCAGCTTCTTATGCTAGTGATGTGTATGTCAGTTATATTTGCATCTGAACAGCACCTGATGTGTGATGACTGGCTCTGTGCCCTTGTGCAATGCCAAATATAGGCATATTGCTCGTCTTTAGAGTAGTATTCATCATGAAGATATTGTTTAATAAATGATATCTCTGAAAAGAGTAACCAAACGAAATAAGGGGATTGGGGGGCAGAGCGAAAAAGATGGGGAAGAGGGAGAAATGAAGGAAGGCAGAGAGAGAGAGAACGTTGAACAATCAGTGAGGGGCAAAAGAGGAGAAAAGGGGTGAGAATAGAGAGAGAGAGCAGGGGGAAAATGGAGGGAGAAGTAGAAAATGGGACAGGGAGAGCACTTGAGAAAGAGGAAGGTGACAAGGAGCGGTAGAAGTAAGAGCAAAGGTGAAAAGCAGAGGCGGGGCCTGGAGGGTGCTTGAGATGACATAGCCAGACCTGATTGTAAAAACAAGTAGCCCCTTTCATCATCACGTACAAGCTGTGCGATTGTCATTGGTGGAACGCACGCAAAGCCCCTCATCACTCTTTACGACGTAAACACTGGACTGAATCTCTGCTATTGCTCACTGGCGTGCTGACAGCTTCCCTCGCTGACTGCCAGCGTGCCCACAGGCTAACCATCAGCTGCACTGGTTCCTCCTAAGCGATGTTTACCCACCAATCAGTGCCTACCGAAAAAGATGTCGCCTCATTCCTTTCAATGCATCTCAGCTGAGTCATGTTCGAGCTTGCCAGCAACCAAAGTCACTGCAGTGCCAGCAGGAGAGAACGAGAGAGCGACAGCAGAGTTCAGACATTTGGTTCCAGACATTGGTACGGCTAACCCCATGTTCCCACCCCAACTGCGACAAAGCAGTAGACGGGTGCAGTTATTCGCTCAATTTGCTACACTAACATATAGCAGGTTAAACAAGCTGTTTTTGGAGCTGGCCCAGCACCTATGGTCTGCAACCAATCTATAATGGCAGCAGAGAAGCTGGTAACAAATCATTAGTGCTTACATATAGCTGGTATATGACACTGGACCCAAAGCATGGTTTAAGCTAATCATTTACATTCCAACCTATGCGTAATGCGACTACCTGCCCGTAAATCTAAAAAGGAGATTTGTTCTGCTTTCCAGGGGCTGCTGACAAGTCCAGGGATACAGTTACAAAGGCAACACGTTACCGGTGATGTCATTTTGTAGAAAAAACGCCGACACTGAGGGATTTAAACCTGAAACGGTGAACGTGTATTAAATCACGGTACGTTGGTGCTTTATCAAACGGTGCTTTTTCAAAGGTTTTTGAAATAATACATTTTCTAAACTGCCATGTAGTTTGAGCGATTGCTCCATTCAGGAACCAAGTGGCATGTTAGTGTTCTAAATGAGCGGGAAACTCCATCAGACACGAGTTTCCTCAATCAGCACTGCCAGAGTAGAACGAACCTACCGACTTCACCTTGCATTACGCAATACTCATAGCATGTGTGCCAGACGAGGTGACATGGTGTTGTTGTTTGGAAGTGCGCACTGCCGGCCCGGCACTTACACCTAACCTCGCCCTTGCATTCATTGCGCGTGCACGTCGCAGTGAACGGATGTATTGTCCTTTCAGACTGTAAATGGCAATAGGCTGTATTACATAAGGGGGCTCGGAGTCCATTCGTGTTTATTTCTTTGCTTTCTGGGACATGCATATTTGAAAGTATCCAATATAAATATAGAAATGTGTACTACAACTCCCAGCACGATAGTAGAATCGACCATTGCAAAATACCAACAGTTTGGGCTTTTGTGAAGGAACAGGAACAACACTTCCCAGGCACTATCGTAGTGGTATTAACTGGCCATTGATGGTAGTAGGTGAAAAATGGTTCAACTTCCTGGCCATTTAATAGCTGTGCCTGTAATGCATAGCTCTCAACACACACGCTTTTGGCTGTTGTCACCTGCCTTCTAAAGGGCTGACTCACCCGCCAAGCCTCCTGCACGCCCATTCATTTCAATGGGTGTCTCACCCGCCAAAAACAAAATCGGGTGATTTCACCCGCCTTTGCAACACAAATGGTTGAGAGCTATGCTGTAATGTGCCTAATACTTATACACAAGCCAAAACTGTTGGCTAAGTCAATGCTTGTTTTTACAGAACTTCAGTGGAGGCTATGCATAATTCTTATAAATCGAGTGGCTGAAGTAAGACCTGGCTATGACATTTTTATTACATTTCTCCCTATCTGTAATTGAATTTATAGTTTTAGCTTATAGGTGGTGCAAGTGCCTGGTTACTCACATGATACGGTGACTATTGTTCTTAAAGGATAGTTCCGGGACTTTTTTTTTATTGTCCCTACGGTTCGGCCATGTGTTTTTAAGCATAACTCGGTAGATCGTAGAAAACTTTCCTATGGACCTTACCCGACTTTTCGTCCATTAACGCACTCGAAATCAGCCGCCATTTTCTGATAATCCTATCATTTCCCCCCATCGCCCTGGCTCACCTGCTTTTGCGGCACTAAATCAAATCCCCCGCCCCTGAAACAGACTTGATCAAAACATTCATATTCCCCGCCTCTATCCGTGACGTGACTGAGCTGCGTAGGCAAACGCGCCCAGGCGTCTTCTACGCGACTCCACACAGAACCCGGAAATCAACACAGATGAGCTCACACAACACAGCGCGCCACAATTGGGAATATGAAACTGTACTTTTAAATTAAACCGCAAGATTGTAAATTTGGTAAAGTACATTTATTTGACATCAAATGTTTTGAGACTATTCAGCGATTTGCATTTTTATTTGCTCACGTTCCAAAAAGTTCGTTTTGAGGCACGCGATGTTCCTTTGCTGTACACAGGGTCTTAGATCATCTCACAATACAGCGCCACAATTCGGAATATGAAACTGTGGTTTAAAAGCAAACGGCAAGATTGTACATTTGGCAAAGTACATTTATTTGACATCAAATGTTTTGAGAATATTCAGCGATTTGCATTTTTATTTGCTCTCGATCCAAAATAGTTCGTCTTGAGGCAAGCGATGTTCGTGTGCAGTACACAGGGTGTTGGTTTACGATAAAATAAGCTCTTCGGTCGCACTGATAATTGCATGGCTGTTACAACAACGAGGCACTAGGCCACCACAACGGTCTGTATGTTGCATCTAGCCGTTAGTACCGCGTAAGGGCATACTTGTACTTGGCGATCGTCCCATAAAATGGTCAGGGTGGTAACGTTGTTCACGCGGAGAAGCAACTGGTGGTTAAAAAAGCCATCCGCCGGTGTCTGGTACTCGTGACACATACAATAATGAATGATGTACCTGTTTGAAAAACATAAAAAATGAAATTAGTCTCACCATCAGATCTTTATTAAAATTATTAATTTTATATATTAGGTCGGGAAATTTTTTCATAGCTAGGACAGTGCAACTGGGTATTATACGTCAAGGGGGGGCTGTAGGATACTGAGACAGTCCCTCAGTGCAGGGGTTGACAGGGAGGCAGTGCAGGTGGAGAGTGGAAGGGCCCAGGACCGAGGTCGCAGACAGTGGACCAGTTGTAGCAGGGGAGAGGGAGAGAGAAAGCACAAGCAAAGAGGAAGGTTTTGAGGTGCTTCCGTAAAAGGAGATAGTTCTCCTCAAGATAGTGCGCGGTACAAAACAATATGCCACATAGAACGAACAAGTACAACTTAACCCGTCTTTAAAGCTACTGTATAGTAATTAAATTGCGGTATAAACTCATCTAAAGAGTTACTTACATTATATTTGCATTTTCCATTGTGTCTGTGCGTAGGGCAGCCCCGAAATACCACTCCTTCTATGCCGACGTTATTTCTTCTAATGAACGAACATTAAATGGCTTTCGTTTCTGAAATTATATTCATTATCGTTTCTTACGTTATTGCACCACACCCCCAAAAAGAAGTCTTTCGGGATGGTCCCGGCCTGTCAAGGTCAAATAACAATAGAACCTTATACTGAGTCGTGGGCCATTCCGGCACCCGAGCAAAAAATCAAAGCAGCTGACCTTCACTTTGAACAAGCACACATTCCTAGTTAGCTACATTCAGTGTAAGGCCATCTCACAGGACTTGAAATTTACACTCCATCTTTGCATTTTGTCTGCATGCTTTGCAGCCCCAGAGAACCATAAATACGGAGACATTCTATATTTTTTGAAAAATGATTTATATTACTGTTTGGTTTAATTTAATGCGCAAATGAACAAGGTTGGATAGACACATTGCATGTACACTGAGCAATCACTTTTATTTACACAATACATAGCTACACATATTCAATGGGCCTGCGACATGAGGAGACTCGAGAGAACAGACAATCAAATTACAATCATTTAAACCGTGATGTGTATTTCTCAATGAGCTCTTCTTTAGGTGGACATGGAACAGAGGCAATGTTGGGTGGCAATGCAGTTGTCCCCTGCACAGGTTCGTTCACAACTCCATGTGAACTATGTGCCTATCTAGGACATCAACAATAAGTCTCTCAATAAAGTCATATTGCATATCCTCAAACACTGGTTTGATAATCCATTGTTTACTTCTTTTAGTGAAGGCCTTATTGTAGCGAAGCGTCCCTAAAGTTCCGGTCGTCCTACTTTGTTGACGGCCAACATTATGGTTATGTGCCAAGACCGCTAGAAGAGTCCGATTTATCATGCCCTCCATGCCAAAATGCAATCGTTTTGGCCTGTACTTTAGGCACATATTGTGGAACATCTCCAAATCTCCTGTGTGGCAGAATTCCGTGAGTCCCCTCAAATCTCTTGTTTTAGTTTTATCAAATACAATCTTTTCAATGGCTTAGTGAGTGGGTGATGAAGGAATCAACCACTTCTTCTTCCGTGCCTCCTCTGTGGACAAATGGCCATGTTCACAATTGTGGAAATGTTGGTTTGTGTTCCAACGGTGAACGTTGGTACATTGTAGCATTACTGACCGCCATTTTTCCAGTAGAATTTCCAACGACCCTCCACATGTTTTTGAGCTCCACCAAAGATGGTTGCTGATTGACTTGGACCACTGTGAAATACCTTGCATATCTGTTTTTTTACTTGCAGCCGACATTTTTTTATTGATTGTTTTTGCAAGATGCCAAACGTCAAATTGGTGATTTATATTTTTGTACTCTTCTCTCATTGTCTTGGCAATTGAAACGTGTCTGTCCGTGGCTATCAGGTTGATCACCATTCCCCGCGATTGTAGTTCTTGCAATGATGCTACAAAGCCAACTTTCTCCATAGCCACTGAGGATGTACTTTGTGACACCTGCACGACCACCGAACTCACAATTTTCTTACTTTCCATGTCCTGAAAGTGGTAGGTGCAGTACTTGGCTGAAAATCCTGGGCTGTCGCACTGTCCATCACCGGCTAGCCTGAACCGTTTGCCCGCGAATGTACTATCAATAGACATTTTTTCCATTCTCCAAGCTTCGCTAACGGCTGGAAATAGATAATCGGTTTGGTATTTGTAGAACTGAGTTTTCGCAATGAAATGGATTCCCACAAACTGAAAGCAAGACTCTAACTTTTTAAAACTTGAACCACTAAAAAGTGCAGCCGCTGCACAAAGTAGATTGCCTGCTGGCAGTTGCCCCAGCATGGGTTGTGCAGACCATGAGAAAGGATGATATTTTGTACAGGTGGCATGTATTTTAAGGTTAGTGCCTCGAATTGCACGAGTCACATTAATCAATGGCTCCCCACATACTTCCCCACCAACCGAATGCCCACATTTCATCCGAATAATAATATCAATCAAACAACTATCGAATACAATGAATTTGGCCTCTTTCCTTATACTGTCACTCTGCATCCCAGCTGGTTCGGCCTGTAACGTTGAGGACATGTCACTCACATGAAAGGTAGAATCTCTGATATCGTCTTCAGCTATGTTCAGTGATATTGATGGTGTTTCATTGTCGTCCACTTCATTCTCTTCCATTGCAACATCTGTTCCTTCTCCGGCGATGGGTGAATAAAACAATTTCTTCAACTTTCTCGCGGTCTTAGTTTTTGCGGGTGTGGATTCTGTGAATTGATCTCCGACTGCATCCGAACTACCAGGAGGACATTCACTATCAATGGCTGGTGGTGGTATAGCTCCGTTGTCAATCACTTCATATTCTTCCCATTGGCACGATGCATCTCCAGTCTCAAGTCCCTGCCAAAAGGTTTGACAAGCAACATCTCTCGTTCGCTTCACTGTCTGTGTAGATCTAGTTCGTACACCCACTCGCAACTAGAGGACAGATTGGAAAAGGGATGTTCAGTTTAAACACAACTTACAGTATTGAACTATTAACAGTGAAAAACAACATAATATAGTGACCAGGACACTAACCTTCTTTTGCTTTCTTTTCTTTGAAACTTTCTTGCCTCGAACTTCAACATCAGGACGCTGTTGCTCCGACTCGTGTGTGCATGTCTCCACTTCCTCTTGCGCTGCAACGACTATATTTTCATGATAAGCACATCCATCACGCACTGACGCTCCATCGACTCCCTGAAACATAGAACTTTCATTAGTATGTATAATAATATCGAAAACACAAAATGTACTTGGGGACCAATACCCACGTACATCTCAATAGCAAAACACGAATGAACGCTTTGTGTAGAACATTCAAACGACAATTATTCACGCATAGTTGATCTAGTTAGATGGAACTGTCAAGATCCATACCTCGGGCTCCTCATAGACTTCCATTGATAATATTATTGAAGATGATGCTTCAGTAACTCCCTGAAACACAGTAATTGCATTAGTATGGTTTTCTATTTTGATAAAAAGAACAGAAACTTTGTGCAGGCGTCAACGGCTCATCTAAATAGACCTGCACAAATGATCAGTTGTCTAAAATAAATAATGGATATCTAAATATGATTCGATTTGCTCGATCGTTGGAAGTGTCACCACCCAGAGATCTGCATCAACTACTAGGGGTGATGTTCTTGTAGAAGAAGCTCCGTCATCTCCCTGAAACATAGTACTTGCGTTAATAAAGAAGGAAGTATAGCGGATGTAATCACGTCATATGATTTCGCTTGATCGAACTGTCAGGATCCATACCTCGAAATGCATAAGAACATCAAGGGACGATGTAACTGCGGTGCACACTTCTGCAAGCTGTTGCGCCGACCCGTAACTGCATGCTCCCCCTTCTTCTTGGACTAATGCTCCATCGACTCCCTGAAACATAGGACTTTCATTAGTAATGAACACAATATTGAAAAAAGAAGACACATAGGAGGGCGACGACAGAAGGACATATCAATGGCTAAAAACGAAAGAAACATTGTGTGTAACAATCACGCTACAAGAATGCAAGATCTGATGATCTCCATCGATGGAACTGTCCGGAAACGTACCTCGAGCATCTGAGTGACATCAACGGTAGTCGTCAATACGTTGGACTCCTCAGCATCTCCCTGAAAGACAGTACTTGCATTATTTTGGATAACAATAATTATAACTGAAAACAAAGACTAGAGGACGAGTACAATGGTGTACCATTAGGTAAAATAATTACACGATAAATTAAAACTATTGATTTACATGCCTAAAACAAGTCAGTGGCAGAATAGCCAAGTAAGATTACCCGATAGGCGCTTGAAGTGGCTGATGACTGCAATAACGACACGGATGGAGAATCTTCCGCCTTCATATTGAGTGGATACATAAATGGGGAAATTGTTAGCTAATGCTACACACTACCGCAAGGCCGAGAGATAAATACGTAAACTTGACTCACCAGTGGAGGGATGTGGACGAATAGAGTGGGAATAGCGGTTGAGAGCAATTTTCGCCTCGCTCGCTGTGTGTTCTTCTTTATTAGCAATGAGGTGGAGTACATGTCAGAGGTAAAGTGCCTGCTGCAGATGCGGTATCGATCACCCCTCTTGTCCGCAAAGACTTCTAGGACTCTACTTTCAAGCTCAGACGGTGGATATCCGCAATATCGGACCCATTCTCTTATCTGATCTATTGTCTTAGGGAAAACATGCATTATAGTACCTTCAGATTTATTATGGGTCTTCGAAGGGCAACCGCCAATGGAACAGGCAGGCATTGTGTAAAGTTCTGAAAAGTAAAGATCAACAATTCTCTATGAATACCAATGTAAACTCAGAACATGTGACTAGTTCCTTGCATGAACTGTCTTGAACGAAAAGAAATTGGACGCAAAATGATTATGGTACATGGCCTTACCTTGACGAACAAACAGTTAGATGCAGGGATCAGAGTAGTTTCTTGTCGTAGAACAGGGAGCAGTTCACAGGTTGCAAACTGAGGAGTTTCCTCGAAGTGGTCACGGAAGTTCACAGAGACGAAGAGCAGATAACCAGCACCTTCACGGGTTGACTAGCAAAGCGCAAAGAAGTGCTCATTAGAAATATGAAGTGGGTTATAAAGAATTCGAAACAGGGGTGTGTTTGTGAATGAATGACGTGTATATGTCGTGGCATTATGCGGTTTGCAGGGGGCCATCCAGCGTGAGGGGGGATGCTTGGCAGGAGACACGGGGTCTGGAGGTAGACATGGGAACAACAACCCATGCTCTATAGACCACTTTGAAGTGTACATGGTCTTTGGCACCTCTTGGCCTTTATCGCTCCCTGACAGATCCACTTGCCAGCACAAGTACCCCGGTGAAAACTGCCTTTGATAGGGCGGGGGGTGGATTAGGGCAGTGGTCGTGCAGACAAGACACAGGAAGACTCGTGAATGGAGACACATTTATGTGGATTGCAGGGGGCCGTCCAGCGTGAGGGGGGATGCTTGGCAGGAGACACGGGGTCTGGAGGTAGACATGGGAACAACAACCCATGCTCTATAGACCACTTTGAAGTGTACATGGTCTTTGGCACCTCTTGGCCTTTATCGCTCCCTCACAGCTCCACTTGGCAGCGCAAGTACCCCGGTGCGAACTGCCTTTGATAGGGCGTGGGGGGATTGTGGATTAGGGCGCTGGTCGTGCAGACAAGACTCGTTTGCCGCAGGGACTCACCAAGGAGAGGCCATCTAACTGCATGTAAGAGGCAGGCTGAAGGATCTAGTACATGGAAGGCAGGGGGGTGAGTTTATAAATACCTCAGCCTCCCAGGAGAATATATGGGTGCAGTTCACCCTGGAGACCCTGGATGCCTAGGCAGTTAGTCAGCAGCAGGCTGGCCTGTGGTGGCAAGGCGGCACGGGCCAGAGAGGGTCATCTCTGTACCCGGTGCCCAAAAGGATGATTTATTATGATCAACCATATTGATTATTTACCTATAACCATGTTTTGTATCAATAAAATCCAACGGCCTTCCTTTTATTGCCAACGCTTGAACAAAGTGGTGTGGTAAGTATTTTTGGGGGAGGAGGCAAGGCCGGGAGGCTTGATGCCAACCCGCAAAATAACATATGTTTGTCTGCTGCATATGGGTTCAACGGTTATGTGGATTGAAGGTGGGCGGCCAGCGTGAGGGGGGATGCTGGCCGGAGACATGTGGTGTGACAAGACAAGGCACAGGAAGACTATTCAATGGAGACACACTAGATTCATTTAAAAAATCAAAACAACCATTGTTAAAATATATGTTGGGTTTTATTTTAGATCTTAATTTCAATTGAACATAAATAATAAACATTACACATTGTAAAGTTCCGGTTGCAGCACATCCAGGGAAAATCCGCGGTATTGTCCACTGTCGCTGGGGAAATGTTGTCTAATGGCAAGTACCGCACAGGCAGGTATTACTCTCCGAACGCGGTGTCCGAGCCTCCCGTGAAGCCACCAAGTGAAGCAACGATAGGCCACCAGCCTGTACCACCTGTGAAAATGAAAGATGCAAACTGTATTAAAATGACAAAAATTTCTTATCACTGTCGATTCAGGTAAAAAATGTCATTCTGCTTTGAAAAAAATTCATTCTAGAAAATGCACAATATGGAACCAATTTACATGCATTCGAATGATATGTAGATGTAATTTTATATGTGGGAGATGACCATGACATAGTAGTGGCATCACTGACATCAAAACCAGAGTATACTTACTCGTTACTCGGATTACGCGGACGAACAGTGCCGCGAAGTTCGTGCATAAGCACCATCATCATCCTCAACACGGTCCGTGAGAGGCAGGCTTCCCTGAACTCTGGCAGCTCGGTGATGCATTGCGGACTTGGCTCGCCTTCCGAAATGTAGGCCAAGCACCCGGAATTTTCACGGCAGCAGCAGTTCTCCTCCTCAGTTGGCATTAGCTCGCACCGATTGCACATGCTCCAGGTGGAGACGCCGTCCATGCGACATGGTCCAGACTCTTCATCCGTTGACTGGTCCTCCAATCTGCCGTCGGAATCCCCATCATTTTCGCGTGCTTGCCTTTCCAGTAGTTCTTCCTCGGTGTACTCGGGCTCGTACATATACGGCATTATTGTAGCCATTGTGTGGTAAAGAAAGTAAAATAATTTACAGAGATGGTACAGGTGTTCACAAGGCCTAGAAGCGGCGAAGGTAGCT
This sequence comes from Ambystoma mexicanum, assembly GCF_040938575.1. Classification (NCBI taxonomy): domain Eukaryota; kingdom Metazoa; phylum Chordata; class Amphibia; order Caudata; family Ambystomatidae; genus Ambystoma; species Ambystoma mexicanum. The sequence continues at coordinate 1,383,720,524 of NC_090922.1, read as the reverse complement.
GACCAGAGCACAGAAACGAGTCACAGAATACTCAAAGTAACACACAGAGAGTAATGGAATCGAAAATCTGCTGCTGTGTGTTGTGAAACGGTGTGTTTATACTTATTGAGGAAAGAGGCGTCCTGCCATTTCCATGGCGACACTTCATTAGCTGAGGCGCAGCGATTGTTGACACGAAACGTGCTTTGGCGTTGGGAAATGGGCGGTACGCGTCTGCTGATGTCAGGCTCAGGGGCGGGGGATTTGATTTAGTGCCGCAAAAGCAGGTGAGCCAGGGCGATGGGGGGAAATGATAGGATTATCAGAAAATGGCGGCTGATTTCGAGTGCGTTAATGGACGAAAAGTCGGGTAAGGTACATAGGAAAGTTTTCTACGATCTACCGAGTTATGCTTAAAAACACATGGCCGAACCGTAGGGACAATAAAAAAAAAGTCCCGGAACTATCCTTTAAAGATTCATCTTACTCCCAGCGGCCAGTCCTCTTTCCTCCTCTATTCATAGCATCTCAAACGCCTCATTCTCTCTCTCCTGCATAAATGTGCTGGAGAGAACGCCCGCTTTAGAAGTGAAAGTTGAGCTTGTCTTTGCAGGACATCCACTTTAAAGCCGTTTATAATATTGAACACTTTATTTTACTTACCTAATTGCTTTTACTGTGTTTATTGTCCGCATTACCTTCATTATTGTGCTTTTACTGTGTATTTGAGATTATCATTGCCACGATACACTGACTATTGTTATTAAAGACTCTGCTTAATCCCATAGGCCAGTCCTCTTTCTTCCTCTATTCACAGCGTCTCACACGCTTCATTCTCTCTCTCTCTCTCTCTCTCTCTCTCTCTCTCAATGCCCGCGCAGTGGACGGGCCCAGACAAGCTTGCCTTAAGCACGCTGATAGTCTAAGTGAATCCATGCTGATGACAAGGTGAGGTAGGCAATCTGATTTACCAGCGCAGCGATCTCATTCACCTGGCTCCTTTACTGACCAATTGTATTTAATGCCTCTTCTTCATTAACTATGCCACTGACAATCACTAATTTGAACCTCAGTTTAAAATGCCTCCTTGTCAATGCACGATCCGCGTTTGCTCACCGCAACATCTTTTCTGTGCTTGACGAGCTCGCACCTGATGTACTATGCCTCACTGAGACATGGTTTAATGCTGCTTCTGGGCCAGATATTGTTCAAATGCTGTCTGCCCAATACAACATTTTTCGTTTTGATCGTCCTACACCTAAATTGGGTGGGGGTGTTGTCATTGTGTTTAAAAAAGCTCTGAGCTGCTCTATCTGCAAATCACTTCTCATAAAAATTCAAGCCACTTCTGAACAATCCATGCACTTTCTCGTTCTCTATTGCCCACCTGGTTATGCCACCAATTGCATTCTTAGCACTTATATACAGTTGATGGCTGACCTTTCTCTGAGTTGATGACTGTGTTGGGAGATTTGAATCTTCACCCTAACAGTACATCTGATCCACAAGCCACCAAACAAATTTTGTCTCTTTTGGACTGTGACTTACATCTGAAAAATCATAGTGCTACTCATGTGGCTGGCAGCCAGCTTGATCTTATTTTTTTCAGATATCTCTGAGCTTTCCTCCTTTGCCCCACTTCCATCACCTCTTGTTGCCTTTACTATTCCTTTTGCCCCTCCCAAATCAGATCTCCCCCTTAGTAAGGCTCCAACACTGATGGCTTGATGTGTCGGCTGAGAAGATTGCCACGTCGATTGAAACTTTTTCACATCATGCTGGCCTCACTGATACTAATCCTGGCGATTCGCTGATTGAAGCTTTACAACTTACTGCAGATTCTTTGGCTCCTTTGAAACTTTCTGTTCTGCGTGCCAAAAAGTCTGCTCGCTGGTACTCTCCTGTACTTCAGGCACTGAATCAAAGTTGTAGACAAGCTGAACGCAGATTGCATCTATCCCTTGATCCTCTTGCTAAACTGGCGTATGTCCAAGCGTGTAACACCTATCAAGGGGTCACAAAAAAGGCTAAAGCCCAATATTTAGCTGATCGCATTTTGAATGCTGCTTGCTCCTCGAGGAAACTGTCCAAGGTGGCCAAGGACGTTACCACCTTGACACGCCCTCCCCTACTCTAGTTACGCAACTACACTGTGACTAAATTGGGCTTATTTTCAAGGATAAAATCTGCAAAATTCGGGAGAAGACATGTGCCGACAGACATGTTCTTGGCACTCCGTCTGATTCTCTGCCCTATGCAGCTATTTCCACTATTAATAACTTTCAATTTCCCACCATGACTGATACTATGGTTTCCACTGCTCTTCATAAGCTGAAATCTGCATCCCCTACTGATCCTATTCCTCTTTGTATTCTGCAGAGCCTCACTCATAGACTTATTCCCCTTTTGTCTCAGCTCTTCAACATTCTTTCTCAACGTGTCTCAACCCAGACACATTTAAACACGCTGTGGTCTCTCCCTTACTACAGAAGTCTCATCCTGATCCAGCTGCAGTGGGAAATTATCAACCATTCTCTCTTCTGCCTGTGGTCATGAAGCTGCTTGAAGCCATTGCCCCTCCTCTTCTTTCTGTTTTTCTCGAGACTAACCATCTTCTCCATCCCTTCCAGGTGGGGTTCGCCCTAGTATGGGCACTGAATCTGTCTTAGTCTCTCTTCTTGATGACATTGCTCTACTCCAGGACTGCGGAGAGGTAGCTGCTCTCATTCTTCTTGACCTCTCTGCAGCCTTTGATACTGTTGACCATCACAGACTTTTACACTGTCTTCAGGAAGTGGGAATTTCTGGTATCCTTCTGAAATGGACTTCGTCTTTTCTTTTAAGCCGAACCCAGACTGTCTCTCTTCCCCCTTTTATGTCTTCTTCTATCACCCTGGACTGTGGGGTTCCGCAGGGCTCAGCTCTTTCTCCCCTTTGTTTAACTTGTACGTGCTGGCTCTTGTGAATCTGATTTCTAGTCATGGCATTCACTTCTTTTCGTATGCCGATGTCACTCAAATCTTGTTTTGCCTTAATGCCTCACCCACTGATCCGCCATATAAACTAAAGAACTGTCTCTCAGCAGTTGCTAACTGGATATCTAACAAGTGGCTTAAACTTAATGGCAAGAAATATGAGGTATTACTGGTTGGTGCTGCCTGCTCTGACTCCTCTTCATTCTCTCAATATTGGCCTTCCTGTCTTGGCTGATGCGCTCAACCAGTTATGGTGGTTAAAAGCCTTGGAAAATAGATCATGTCCTCTGGTTCTAGATCAGTTTATGTTTCGGCAATCTGTCAAACAGGGGTTGCAAAACTCAAAATATTAATTCCAGGGTGTGCAGACAAGACTGGGCACCATCTTTATTAAAAAAACAAGTCGCCCCCGCCCTCCCCCCCCAGAGAGTTGTGGAAAGGAGCATGAGAGCAGGGGTCTCTTATTCAAGTGTAGAGAGCTAAATGGAGATTAACTACAAATGTGCCAGAGAGCAGGTTGTGTGAGTGAGGAAAATACAGGGGGAGATTTGAGTAGGGCCAGTAAGGGAATGAGGAATAACATTAACCATTGCCAAGACAGAATAGGCAATAGGGATCCAAATGAGAAACAACCATATCTATTCTGGTAAGTATTGTAAGCAGGGAAATTAGCTGGACAACAGGGCAAACGATAAGAGGGCCAGAGATGAATGATTACAGCAATTACAAATAAGAAAAGCAAATTATTCAGGATAAAGTCTCCCATGTGATTTTTGTGGAGAAGAGAAGGAAGTAGGACACAGAAAAGGTATCAGGCACAAGAAAAACATATTACATGACACACGGGATAGTATACCTTTTATGCACAATTGCAAACACTTTTTCCAAAAACAAAACCGTAAGCCACAAAATAATTGGTCTGGTGATCATTTTAGGGACTCATCAGGAGTTGGGCGGTATCCCGGCTGTAATACTGCCCAACTGTATTTGCGTTAGTGCCACTCAGTCCGGTGTTATTAGCGTCGGATCACGGGTTGGGCATTAACGGTAAATCCCCATTCCCCATTGGGTCCGTAATTTTTGTTGTAAATAATGCGTGCTAATAAAGCCAGCGGTAATTGCACCGAAAACAGGACGCTAAATAGGATTTTTACCTCCAGCAAAAAGCTGGAGGTAAAACAACCTATTTAGCGGCCAACTCGTGATCAGGCCAGCCCTTAAATGCAGCGGTAATAGCGTTACCGCTGCATTTAAGGGCTGCCGCCCATCTCGTGATGCAGCCCTTAGTCTATTTTCAGGGTTGAATGGGACCCCTATCTTGAACCCGATGTGCTTTCTGTCCACAAATCTAGACACCTAAAATGTCACCTCCCAATGCCATCTTGAAGGGAGTTCCCTGACTTGGGTGGATCTGAAAACAATTGTTTGTACCCCATGATCACTCTCTGAACTGCGTTGCCCTGTTCCAACTGCATTTATTCCAAATCGTTAATACTCCATTGCTATTTGATACATTCCTAGCACACTAGTGGGCTAGCTAAGGGAAAAGGGTCATTATGCACATTTCTGCTAATGTTGGAAGCTGTTATCGCTACACATGTGCTACACATGTATGCTACTAGTCTTAAAATGTATGAATGGGTTAGCCCTCCTACTCATAGCTAATTCTATGTCCCACTACTACTGGTTTCATACCCTCCATTTGAACAACCTTCTCAAACCCTATGTTCCCCAATAACGCTATGCCTCATCTTGCTTCTGTTACTTTTCTAACCTAGCCACTATTGCACCTCTTGAAATCAAAAACACCACCCTCTTCCATTCAAATTGGCCTTCAAGTTTAATCCCTTCGTCCTTGAGGAGCCATCTGTATTAAGCTGCACCCCCCCCACGCCCAATGAACCCCACTCCAACACTATTAATAGCAATATTAATGTATACATGTTGGCATTGCCCACTGTATACTACTTCCCGGAAGCAGGTCTGTATGCATTGTCCGCAGCGTCATTTGTGTCACTTTTGCATGCTCTCACACACAGGATTGCTTTGGGCACTGGAACTAATTATGTGTGTATTGGCAACACACCATGTCGCATACAAATACACATCAAAATAAGAATGCAGAGTTGAAACATACTTGCATTGGTTTAAGAGGCAAGCTGAGATTGAGGCTCGTGTGACTGGTGAAGGAGCAGGTGGGTAGGCAGAGAAGGTATTACCTTTCCCTGTGGGGTTTTAGGTGGCAAATGAGCCTGACCATTGGTGGGCACAGGCAGTTTAGTAAGATGTGGGAGGCCATAATCCTTGAGAGGGCACACATAGTCAGTAATTGAAGAGGAGTACCCTTCTCCATTCCACTTGGGTGGTGTTTAACAGCTGAGGCTAGATTGGTGGTGCGCCTCAGGCACGTCAATTGGAGGTTGCCAGGAGTCGCATTTGCGACCCCTCAGGCCTCCCTTGATACCCCAGTGATCTCCTTTGCTACCCCTAGAAAAAAATATTTTTTTAAAAACTTTTCTTTTTTTAATGTAAGCTCCTGGGCGGTGGCCAGTGTCATGTGGCTCTTTATTTTTGGAGTGGCTGACATTCTTGTTGAGGCCGCCTAAAAAAAAAAAAAAAAAAAAAAAAGTGTTCCACAGGTGTATCTCTTTGAGCAGTGACGCTAAATAAGAAAGGATAGGAATAGCACATCATTTGCCTTTCTGGAATTCTATACAATAATTGCAAGAACCATTAAAGGTTTATTTCAGGCACACTTCAGGGGGTGAGTCACTGATTTAGTCTGTTCTTAAACGCCTCAACTCAGCCTTTCACCCTTCTGAGGTCGATAGATGAGTACCAACACAGGTTGGGTGATATTGTATGTATATTTGATCTATATAAAGCACTTATGCGTAAGTGATAAATAATAACATATCATTATCATTTGGGCATGCACGTCTGATTGCATTCACAGTAATTTGGTAATATGGGCCTATACACACTGATCTTAACGATACATATGGTGATCCATTCTTGTATGAAATGTATATGCAACCATATTTTTTGTAGTATACTCAGAAACAATTTGTGATGTCCCTTACTTTTTTGTCAAGGGGTGAAAGGTTGTGTTCCATCGCTTCCTGTGATGTCACTTTGAGGTGTTTGAGGTGGGGGGTCAATTACATCACTTCCTGTGATGTCAACAGAGGTCAAAGATCATGTGATATCACTTCCGCTACCCCTGGCATTTTGGTGAAATGACGTCCCTGGTGCGCATCATAGTTAGAACGGGAAATCGTTTAAAAGCGCATTTTTAAACTGGGTTTTTCGCTGTGAGATGGTCACTGGATACGCATTTTGCCACTCGACAGATATAGATCAGAGCAGTAATTGGGAGGTTGTGACAAGCCCCCTTCATGTGCCCGTGACTAACTCCAGACACCAATGATGTCATCAGGAAAGGACTTGTGATCATCGTGATGCTTTTGCTGAGTCTTGTGCAAAATCTGATGGTGCAGCATCGACCCAGTGAATGGTACTTTCAATCCCATGCACCTACCTACACTATGCTGTGGGTGCCAGGTTGACTCTCCCAGAGAGGAGAGCCTTCTCGGGAGGCTAGCCCAGAGCCTCCGGAGGATGGCTCAGGGGCACTGTGCTCGCCTTGCTTTATAAGCAAGACGATGCAGAGCAACACACGTTCGATTCCTGAGCCTGCGCTTAGAAACCTGTGGGTATTAAGTGCGTTATAAATAACCTATCATGTCATTTTGCAAGTTTTTTGCAAGACACGATGTGTCTGGGCTCTAACTGCTCACCAGCCAGGAGCGAGTGCTGCAAGATCATCATTTTTACACAATTGTGGTATTCATTTTATAAACGAACCTTACAAAAATGACTACAGATACAAATCAAATATATACGCAAGCAATTCCATTAAATAAATGAATATATTTTCCTTTCCGTCTTAATTTATGTCAAGTCTATGAATAATTCCTAAAAAACCATCACACTCTAAAATTAATGGGCCTCATTACAACCCAGACGTTAAGGGTTAACGCCGTCGTTAACTCTTAACGCCTGATTCCAATTTTAACGGCTGCTTTTAGCAACCGTTAAAATCCATGGCGCTAAACCGCCTTGGTGCTAATTACGGCACCGTAATTTACGGTACCGTAATTAGCGCCTTCCCCACTCCCATTATGCCCTATGGGGCAAAAATGGGGAAGGGTAAATGGGAAATGGGGATTTACCGCCCCACTAACCTTGGAATGGGGCTGTAAATCCGCCATCCACCATGGTGTAAACATAGTTTACACCATGGTGGTAAAGTTGGCGTACTTACCGCCTGGGTCGTAATGACCCCCAATGGGATATCACGATCACAAGCATACGTACACAAAAACACCAATAACTTTGTATGCAAGTATAGTGTTAAATCGCAAGTGCATGTAAGTTCTCCTTTTTGATGGGACGGTTAATATTTTCACGTATTTACTTCCCATAGCTAGTTTGAAATAAACTTTAATTCCACAGCCAACTTCTCCTGAGTTAAGCATTCAAAGGTCTTAGGGGCTCATTACAATTATGCCGGTCCGGGAACACTAGTGCCAGTAAGCTTACCAGCACCATTGTTTCCGAACCGGCATACTACAGGTGTGCCTGCCGGAGCCGTCATGTCCAACCGGTCTGTCGGGGGGAAATTCTGCCGGGGTCGGCCGGGCCATCCGCAAACCACCGGGAAGGGAGGCCCCAACTCCTCCCGTATATCCCAGATGAGATAGAGTATGAGACACACACAAGGAGCAAGGTGACTCTGCTGTTTATTTAGACAAAACGGCAGGGATGGGTCAAGGAGCGTACGCGTTCGTCCTGACACACACACAATCGTGGGGCTCGCAGGCCCTTTTTACTGCATTATGACGCGCTACTTGCGTCACTTCAGAAAGTTAGCAAAAAACCTATCGCCACTCTTAATTGGTTGCTCGAGTGGTAGGGTTAGTATAGTACACATATAGAGAATGATATTAGTGGACAAGGTGTAGTCAGGTGGTAAATCTGGGTTGTCCCTACAATTAGATACATAAGAATTGTTACATGAAGACTCCTGAGGATTGGCTAATATTACTGACGTCTGAGATAAGAGCCCCATGTTCTGATTGGTGCACTCGTGAGCTTCCCAGCCTGGGACCACCGTTGTTCCCAGCTCTCGGTGTACCTGTGATTGCAACAATGTTTCAATATGGGTACGTGCAGACAATGTGAGGATTTATTCATAGGTGGAAGGCTGACCGCTCCCACTGTAGCAGATGTCCATTGATCCTTTGAAGTGTATCGGCCTGTGTCTCGTAGCGAGGGACCCAGACGCCTTTTCTCTCCTGGGTTTTGGCATCTCGTCAGGTTCGGCTTGGTCACGTGGGGAGGGACCGTGAAAGAGGCAGAATTCTGCACAATTAATATTGTTTTTTATACTGCGCGTCTGGTTTAATTTGCCGGCGTGACTTTATCGTTTGGGGCGCGGAGTGCGAGGTTGCAACATCGTGCCTTTGATGATTTGTTCTTGGAATGTGGGTTTGCAACATTGCGACCTTGGCTGGTTGCTCCTCCGGGTTCTTTCTGCAGGATCAGCAACCTGACTCTTGCTTTGTTAATGTCCACGGGAGCTCTTGGTTGAGGCCTACTTGGGCCTGGTGCATAAGTAGTCCGTTTGGTGCATAGGTGCTTTTAGGTTATAATAGCATATATTTCCATGACCAGTATGGTGTTTCCATTATACCTCTCATGGTGGTAACGGGTTTCAAGAGAAGCGTGAGCAAGCGTTATGGATGAGTTCATGATGCGTCTTGCGTTTCTGCATTCTGAAAGCCTATGTAAAAATAATAAAGATGCACGTCCGTGAATATGCCTGTCGCCTACGTCAGAGCACTGAGTATGCTCTTCGTGTAGATTGGTGTGGAGATGTTCAGTGTGTATATTTGTACAGATGTGCTTCCCGTTGTCTAGGTCGTCATGGCATCTCTAACGACGTGTGGATTTTAGTCTAGCTGATCCGAGCCGCAGGTGTCGGCATGGCCAGTGCGGGCTGCTGGGCAGGCAGATGGACACATCCGTATGTTCCTGTACCAGGGTACCTGGTCGTCTGGTAAATGGACAAACTCTTCTCGCGGCGGGTGTCTGGGCCGTGACCCTCTAGGCCAAGCGCGAGAGGTGAAGGACGGGAGCCTGGTCTTCCATTCTCCCACTTCAGTCCCCCCTCTGGTCGACTTGTCGACCACAAACATATCCTTCTCGTTATCTCCTCTTACCCTCCATATCTTAGTTATCCCTCCGAGATGTCCATAATGGTTTACATGATCTTCAAATGACCAATACATATATTCACATGTTCCTCCAGGAGTACAGTATACCCATCTTCCTATGTAGCTCCTGGGGTTCCTTGGGTTCTCGATCTTCACTGATGGTGGGTCTAGATGGTTGGTGATGATTTGGGTGCGCAACTTCTCCCGTCATCTGCTGGCATTAAGGGGTGCATTCCCACCATTTCCAGCAACTCGTCAGTCGTGCGTGCCTTCCGGGCCTTCCAAAACCTAATTATGATCAGAGTAGCTCCAGCCAAAATAGTACACCCCACTATTATTTTCAGTCCATCTGACAGCCAAGATGGCATCCATGACCATAATAGTGAAAACCAGCTCTTATCCTTGTCTACACCGTTACTTTCATCCATCATTTTGGAGTGCATCTGGGCCAATTGTGAAACTGCTTCTGTCAGTGTACCATTGTCAGCATCGTTGGCAGGTATGAACGTGCAGCAAGATTGTCCTATCTTTGCACAAACTCCTCCTTCCATTGCTGTGAGAAGGTCCAATACATATCTATTCTGGAGTGCTACCATCCTTACAGCTCGCAGCTCCTCTTTAATTGCGTTGAACCCATTTACTGTTGAATTGATGGTCATCATTAGTTCCCATCTGGTTATTTGGAGCCATTTTGCGTTTGCGTATGCCTGCAGTCCCGGATGTATTATTGAGGAGAAGAACATTGCTGCTCTGCTGAATAGTCTGTGTTCTGGCGGTATTGATGTTAGTTCCGTTTCCGACCTTCCCCACAGGTAATTTCCTGTCAGTGGCTCTCCTTGTCTTTTTCTCCTATTTAGGACAGTATCACTGCTGTTCTCTTGCTCCTTCTGAAGTGGTGCAGATCTCTTTCTTCTCTTATCCCCTTCATCCATTTTAGGAAATTTCGCCACATCGACATTCTTCTTAGGTACCACTAGTGATGGTACATTGACGTGTACCATTGTGCACACACCATTCCACAGGGGAGGCAGTGTATGATATGCCTTTTCTCCACAGGCCCAATAATGGTCCATTATTACTGCTGTTCCCGCTCCCCCCTCAGGTAACTCCATCACGCTTGCACAATTGGTGTTATATCCTACGTCCACCTCTCCTTTATGCTGGTAGCATACTTTGGGCGCCGTCAATGGTAGTATTGTTATTGGGTCTTCATCTTCTTCTACCCACGTGAGCATTGGTACATACTTGATCCACGTCGTCCAACATCGATGATTGTGTGTCTCGATGGTTGAGATAGTTTCTTTTGTTACCATGTTGCTGCCAATCACTCCTATCTCCCAGCTGTTGCCCAGATACACCTTTCCTGTTATCGTCAGTAGCGGCCTCTCCCAGCATCCTTGTTTACCCGGAACTTCAGTGGCGTACCAATCACATGGTAGATACTGCAGTGTTACCTTCTTTGTTTCTCCTTTTGCAGGGCCACTTGTTATGTATCTGAATGCTTCAGCATGTAAACTGGTCTTGTGATAACTCAGATAGGTCTTGAGGAAGTTGTTTTCATATGGGTATGAGTCTCGTGTTTTCCATGTCATGTGCACTACTGTTCCTTGAAATCTTCCTTTCGTTTGGAACAGGGCCAAATATATTATGCACTGTGCTGTCTTTTCATCTATTTCTGTGGCAACAAATGTTCGTGAAGCGCTCATGGCGTATGGTATTAATGAGCAAACGTAACAGCTATCCTCAGTTGTCTGCTTACCAATGCGGGTCATGTGCTGGTACCATATGTTGTTTGCGACGTGTGCTGAATCTTGTACATAATTATCAATACCTTTATTGTCTGAGTATGTGCTGCGTTTAACTCTATTTTGCTTGGGTGCAATGTTACTATTACCACCTGACGTAACACCTGTTGCAGCAGGGAACGGGGGTATATTATGTTTGGGTGCAGCAATAAAATTGATAGCATAGCTGTACTGCCAGACAGAGGCAGCCAAGAACCCGGTGATCATAAAAATCCCTATTATTTTTATTACATATGCTAATCTCACCGGCATTTTGCTCTTACCTTGCTGCAGTCCTGGCAGCGTATTCTTGTGACGTTAAAGTTGCCCGCCTAAAAATTCTCAAAAGTGCTCGTTATTAAAATGTTAGTTTTGTTTCCTTTAAGCTCTCCCTATCAAGTAGTCATTCAGTGCCCAGGCGAAGAGCTGCTCCCACGCTACTCTAAGTGATCGGTCTCTTAGGACCGGCAAGTATGGGCGGAGGTGGGGCATGTAATATTCTATGGCCAGGAGGAAGGCTGTGTAGTAGACACGTACCCTTCTCCTTTTTAGGTATGTTGGCCTTTTTATTTCGTATACAAATTGGTGTGACAATTCTTCTGGGTAGTTATCGTCTGGCAGCACCATCTACGCCTGTACACTGAACTTGTTAATTAGCTTTTCTTAACAATACAATATTACGCAGTTCCTGTATGTGCGAGAGAAAAAAAAAGAGAACATTCACGTGTTTACATGTGTATTGGTGCAAGCAATGTCCTTCAGTTTTAGTTACAACTGTACTTAGCAGTCAATGGGGGGGGGTTTTGCGCTCAGATGGCGGAAGTATTTTTACTCTTTGAGCGTGTGACCATGGGGTGGGCAGTATGGGGATCACCCCTTTCTTCGTCAGTTATCGTCTCCGAGGGAACAATTGGGTCGTTGTCTGTGGTGGAACTTGCTTCCGCTGTCGGGGATGTTGTTGCTGTTCTTCCAATGGACCTGTCGTTGGCGCTGGGGCGGGTCTGCAGTTTGTAGATCTTTACGTCATGTAGGTGGTTCCAGGCACGCTTATCCTTTAGTTTTACTGCTCTTGTTGATACGTCCTCTACCAGATGGGGGCCAGTGAACCTCTTCTCGTTCCACTTTCTATTGAAATTGCGAAGTAGTACGTGGTCACCTTTGGCAAGTTTGCACAAGTTCTCCTTTCCCAATTCTGTACTTGCGCCTTTTTCTTTATTGATGGTAGACCCGCCCCGTGTGCGCTCGAGCTGTTGAGACACAAACACGACACTAGTAATCAAAGAAGACACATATTGATACATTTCATCACCTAACACACTCGCTGAACTTTCGTGGTCTGTGAATGCCCTTGACGTTGGGGTTAGGGGAAGGCACATTTGACGTCCAGTAACCACTTCGTGAGGGGTGAGGTGGTGGTCGTACCCTGGCCTATTTCTCAGTTCAAATAAAGCTAACGGAAGGCAATACAACCAACTTTTCTTTGTTGTTTGTTGTATTTTTGCAATTGCCTCCTTCAATAAGCCATTCAGGCGTTCACATACACCATTAGCCTGTGGGTGGTATGCACATGCAAATTTGTGTTTAATGTTCAGCAGGGATGTGATATGCTGGAACATTTCGTTTGCGAAATGTGGGCCGTTGTCTGATCTTAACACCTCGCACACTCCCCACCTGGGGAAAACCTCCCTTACTATGAATTTGGCTGCTCTAAACGCATCAGGGTGTGAACAGGGCCCTGCTTCAATCCACCTGGAAAATGGGCATACTACTACAATCATATACCTATTACCTTGACATATGTTGATCATATCAACATAGTCAATGTGAAGGTGCCGAAAAGGTCCTTCTGGCCGGGGTATGGTACCTCTTATCACTTTTAGAGTATGACCGGCCGTAAACTGTTGACATGTGAGGCAATTGCTGATAAAATTTGACACATGAGAGTTTAACTCAGGACAAAACCAATCTTCTCTAATTCGTGCTGCTATTATTTCCTTGCCTGTATGGGCAGGGTGATGTAATTGGCTCAGGGCGGTATTTAACAGTGCTAACGGTATTACAACTTTCCCAGTGCCACCCTGGCGCCATAGTGCGTCGGTTGGTGACATTGTACATCCTCTTTTCACCCACACTTCTTTTTCGGCCATTGGTGCAGCCGCTTGTAGCTCCATAATCTGTGTGGCTGGGAGATGGGTGTACCCTTCTCTTATTAACATCTCCCTAGCTATTCCCCTCCCTCTCCCTCTCTGTGAGTCTGTGGGGTTCCATATCTCACCAAAGTATGCAGCATATTTCGCATGTGCGTCTGCTGCTGCATTCCCTTTTGAGACGTAGTCTTCACCATTGGTGTGTGCGGTGCATTTGACTAGGGCTAGTTCTTGGGGGTCGTTTATTACTTCAATTAGTTCAGCCAACAAGAGGGCATGTTGTACTGGAGTGCCATCAGCTCTCCTAAACCCTCTTCTTCTCCATTTTGATAACCCTGAGTGGACAGTGGATGTAACATATGCACTGTCGGAATATATGGTTACTCTTTTATTAAAACTTTCCTTTAATGCCAATATTAGTGCAACCAGTTCCGCGGCTTGAGCACAGTAATGCTGTGGTAGTTGTACACACTTCATAGCCACACACACCGGCGCCTCCATCATTTTTACTACTGCTGCCCCAGTCCTTCGTATCCCATCTCCTTGATCAATAGTTGATGACCGATCAATAAACAAAAGCTCACCTCCCTCTAGTGCGTTTTCTTCAACTTTTCTAGTACATGAGTACATTTTAGTTATTTGGGTGCAGTCGTGGGCGTAATCTCCCTCTTCAATTACTTCTGCTAGGAACCTTGCAGGGTTAACCGTGCTACATCTAACAATTGCTAGTTCAGCTTTAGACAAAATAATCTCATAACCTGATGCCCTCTGTGTCGTTAGTGTGGACTTCGGTTTATTCAATATCGCAAATAGTGCATGTTCCACAAACAGTGTAGTTGGACACCCCATAGTTATTGCTGATGCTTTTTCTACTGCAAAAGCAGCTGCAGCAAGACCTTGTTCACAAGGGAAGTGGCCTAACATCACAGGGTCTAAGTGCCCGCTGTAAAATGCTACTGGTTTATAGCCCATGCTCGTTTTTTGTGCCAATACTGCTTTCATCACTGCTGAGTCGCAATGTGAAAATATAAAAAAGCGTCGCTCATAGTCTGGGGATGCCAGTACTGGAGCAGTTGATATCGCGTCTTTCAATTCGTCAAATGCCTCCCTCATTTCCATAGTCCATCCCAACTTTTTCTCCCCTTTATTTGCTTCCTTCAAACCCTCAAGCAGGGGTCCTATGTATGAGCTGTAATCAAATACCCATGCTCTACAGTAGTTGCACAGCCCCAGAAATTGCTGCAGTTCTCTCACAGTCTGTGGCACGGGAGTGCTTGAGATGGCCTGTGCTCTTTGTGGTGCAATCCTTCTTCCATGTTGGGATATCAGTTGGCCAATGTAAAGTACCTGTTCCTGACAGTATTGTATCTTTTCCATGTCTACCTTGTACCCCTTTTCAGCCAATATTGTCAACATTTTTAAGGAGTCCTCTCTACATTTACTTTCGTTTGTACTGCAAATTATTATGTCATCCACATACTGTAACACTGTGCTTTCCACCTCAACGTTACCCAAATCCATCTGTATTACTCTATTGAAAATTGAGGGTGATTCACAATACCCCTGTGGTAATCTGGTATGTTTCCACTTTGTATTTCGGTAAGTGAAGCTTGTCAAATCTTGTGAGTCTGGGTGTAATGGTATTGAGAAAAAAGCATTTTTAAGGTCAATCACTGTAAATCGTGATGCTTCTGCTGGAATGCCACACAATATTGTGGCCGGGTTTGCTGTTACTGGATACTCTGCTTCTACTATGTTGTTCAAGGGTCTGAGGTCCTGTATGAAGCGCCAAGACCCCCCTTTAGCCTTGCGCACCGGGTACACAGCTGTGTTACATGGTGATTCTGAGGGGACCAATATGCCATTGTTTATAAGGGCCGTTATGGTTTCATATATGCCCTCATCTGCCTCTTTTGACAATGGGTACTGTTTCACTCTTGGTAGTATGGCACCTTTTTTCAATTTTATCCTTACACCCCCTATGCTTTTTATGCATCCCACGTCATAAGGGCTAATAGTCCATAATGATTTGGGCACCTTTGACATATCCTCCTTAAAAAATGGGACTGGGGTGCCTGCGGGTGCCTCAAGTGCCATTGCAATTTTCTGTGCTACTTGTTTGTGAGCCACTCTTAGCCATATTTCTACACTCATCATGAACACCATTTCATCTTCCTCCTTTTCTTCTGAGAACAGCTCTTCATCTGACACCTGGGTCAGCCTACATCCTTCTGCTAGTGCTATCACCGCCCTCCATGCTCTCCCTTCTTTATCTTGGGCGTGCACAGCAACATAATCAGCTGTTGCAATAATGCTCTCAATGTCCATTACAAACACCTTCCCTTCCAGTTCATTAACTGGTGTTTCTGGTCGGAACAGATAGGCTGCTGGCCTCCTCCATATTTTCCCTTCTATCCCTGGCATCCATGCAAATGCCATGTCTGTGCCATACTGGAATAGCTCGCCATCTACTGGCTCCGCCCTAATCGCTGTCTGTCCACAGTATGCTTGCAAAATCTGTCGTGCTGCGAGCATGTTAATCCCTGGAGTAGAGCAAATTATGCCATCCTCTGTAAAGGAGATCGTCATATTCAACCTGTTCATTATGTCTCTCCCCAGTATATTTACTGGTGAGGCACTATAATACAAAAGTGGGACTGACAGATCATAATCTCCAATAGATAAGGGAACGTTATCAGTAAATGGAACCAACCCTTTAGCCCCAGAAAATCCTTGGGTGTTCATGGCTTCGCCTGACATCTTAAATTTACCTTCCCTTATTCAAGACCGGGTTGCCCCGGTGTCAACAAGGAATGATAATTTTTTGTCACCTATCGTTACCTCTATGCGTGGTTCCTCCACACTATTAGGTGTTACTGACAGGATGGGACACACCAAGGCCGTCTGTGGGCTGACCTATTGGGGGTACAATGATTGGCCATTCCCTGTGTAAGGGTTGTGTCCCAACACCGTCACCCTACCCAATTGCGTTTGTTGAGTTTGGGGTGGTGGTTGTATTAACGCTACTTGTTGTTGTGGCGGTGGCAGTTGCTGTGTTATTTGTTGTTGTGGCAGTGAATAGGTTTGTGGCTGTTGTGTTGTTTGTTGTTGTGGGTCACTCCCTTGTTGTGACATCTGCTGTCGTTGTATTCCCTGCTGTTCTTGTGAGGTCCTAGGTTGTGCTTGTTCATTCCATGCTGGTGTTCCTGGCCTGACCCTACATGTACGTGACATGTGTCCTAATAGTCCGCAGCTCCAACACACGGGTGGTTCCCTGCTTTGCCATGGGAAGCTCCCTGTGTTGTCCTGGTATACGGGTTGCCCTGTGGGGTAGTAATTTCTAAGTCCCCCAGCCTGTTGTTGGGTATTATATCCGTATCCTCTCCCCCTCATAAACCCTCCTCTCCCTCTGTTATAACTATAATACCCAGTTCCTTGCATTGGGTACCCTCCTCCCATGTTTGGTGCGTGTAATTGCAGAGGCGGCACTTGCTGTATTACACCTTGTGGAGGCGCTATTTGAGCGGGATCTTGTGCAGCCACTACTTGCGTTGGGCTTTGGGCCACTGGTGTGGGCGTAGTTATTAGTGCCCCTTCCATTGTG
Source organism: Ambystoma mexicanum (assembly GCF_040938575.1). Taxonomy (NCBI): domain Eukaryota; kingdom Metazoa; phylum Chordata; class Amphibia; order Caudata; family Ambystomatidae; genus Ambystoma; species Ambystoma mexicanum. Next base: position 1,383,703,754 of record NC_090922.1, on the reverse strand, counting down.
TATTTAGTAAGTTTTTTCTGTACTAGTTTGGCCTCTTCTGTTTTCCTGTCCTCTTCCTTTTGTTTCATTTTTCCTTGCCATGTCCTGCAGTGATGTACTATAGTCAGTTGTATTTCTGGCCATGGTTTTGCTTCCATCCCCACTACTTTCTTTAGTTGTTTCTGAACTCCTTCTGGGAGCCCTTGTACTAGTATATGAAAAAATATGGCTGGTGTTTTGTCCCATTGTTCTCTAGTTTCCATGCGCCACTTCTCTTGAATATCCTGGATATAATCAACAGGATCCTCATTTTCACCTATCTTACGGGAAGTAATGGCTCCTATGTCCGATGTGTCTGGGTACTGCACTCTCAGTGCCTGCCATAGCGCATGTCTGCAGTTTGCAAATGGTGCCCCATCATGCGATGTGTTCGTTATTGTTACCCCATGGAATCCCGCTCTTTTCCAAATGTCATCCGCTCTATCCCCTAATATTGATATTAACAGGCCCTTCACATCTCCTACTGCTAGTTTCTGTCCTGCGGTGTGTTTTTCCATTTCATATATCCACTTACCCGCACCTCCACTTAGTGATGGGAGCCTACATTTTATATTTTCTTTATCCGTATGTTTCCAAGGTACATACTGTGGTCTAACCCCTCCTCTCTCCAACAGTGGCATTAAATTGTGTCTTGTGTCACCCTTTACGCTCCATAATATTGAGTCTTCACACCCCTCCTCTTCCCCCGTTTCCTTTACTACTTCAAATTCTTCCTTACTACCTCTGCTCCTACCTCCCTCTTCTTCCTTTCCCCTTTTTTCGTCAATTCCTGTGTTCAATATGGGTATGTTTATTTGTCTGTCTTGCCTGCGACTAGGGAGGTCCCTAAGCCGACATGCATAAGGTGTAAGTTCGTTCATGAAGGGCGCGAGCTTTATTCTGTGCAGTGAGCGTGCGGTGGTTGAACATGTAGGGTGTGACGTGGGAGGGCGTGATGGGGATGTGGGTGGCATGGTTTCATGGGTTTGTGTTTCCCCTATTCTTTTCACTCCCTCCTTACTTCTCTCCAGCTCCTCCCATCTTCTACTCATCCAGGGCGAATCTATGTTTGTTCTAGTGAGGTATAGCTTATCTAAGCTTTCCCTTTCACTCTTTCTTCCATCCTTCTCCACTCCTTCTTCCTCCTCACTGCAAAAGTCATTCATAAATGGCACCCCCCACTCTGCCTTTTTTCCTTTTATTGTTACTGTTTTTAAGTCTATTAGGTCTCTTTCTCCCCTTTCGTTGTTACCAACTGTTCCCCCTAGTGCTGATGTTGTTGCTACCTCTCTACTTTTATATACATCTCCCCATCTTTCACTCTCCCTACTCCTCCCTTCTCTTCCCCCTTCACTTCTCTCCTCCATTTCCCTACTATTTTCCTCCCTTTTCCTTTTCAATTCCTCCATTACTTCGTTGCTCATCTGTTCCAATATTCTTTCATCCTCTTTCTTCCTTTCCCATTTCACCCTTTCTCTTTCTACTATACTCTCTATTACCTTCCCCTCTTCATATTTCTTAGCTGTCTCTGATAGTACCCTCCTCCTCCATATTTCCATTTCCTTTTCCTTTTCTTCTTCTTCCTTCTTCTTCTCTCTCAGCACTACTCTTGATACCCTATCTGCTGCTGCTTTTACCCTTTCAGCTTCTCTCTTTTGCTCCTCATTTCGTTCCCTTAATTTTTCCAATTCGTTCTTACCTTCTTTCCTTTTCCTCACTCTCTCTCTTTCCTCCCTCTCAAGTTGTTTGATCAATTCATTCTGCTCATCCCTTAGTTTTGCTAATCTTTCCTCCAAAATCTCTTCCTTCTGCCGTAGTAGCTCCTCTCCCCTCATTTCACTCTCTCTGGCACTATCCTCGTTTGTTCTCTTTACCGCCTCCCTTTCTTCTCCAGTTAGTGAGCCTCGTAATTTCAATAATATCTGTGCAGCTACCCACTCATCGTTTCCTATCTCTACAGTCTGCTCTTCTCCAATCCTCCCTTCCCCCATTGGTATCTTCCTATGAGCCACATATGGTGGAGGGCTGTATGCCGGGTTCGAGTATCCTTCAGCCGCCCTGAACTGTCCTTCTATTTCTCCTAATTCTCTTAAAGGGTACAACCCTCCTCCCTCTGTTTTCACTCCCGGTGTTATGGGTATCTCATTGTTCGGTTCCTTTTTTATGTCGTTTGATTTATCAATCTTTTCTCCTCCCTGTCCTTCATTCCCCGTATTCTTTGTCCTTTCACACCCCTTTTCCCCATCCGTTCCTTCTTTCTTAATCTCCTTTTCTTCCGGTGTTTCCCCCATAGTGAACATTCCATTTGGTCCTGGTCGGGACCCCTGGAACATCCTCCATAAGTTAAACACTTCCACATGGTTTGCCAACTTCTTCCCCTTGTACGTATTGTGCAGATGGTTTAGTAGTGAATGTTGGGCATATGGATCGAAACTACCATTAGGCGGCCATGGTGTTAACATTTTGTTGTCCGTCCCCTGGGTCCACTCTATGTTGTACTTAATTAATTTCTCCCTATGTGGTGGCAGTGTGGTGCATATGTGTTGTAGTGGGGTAGTGAGGGTATTCCCCACCCTCCCGACCCTCTCCCGTATGACATAATGGCACTCCCCTTGTTACCCTTCCCTGTACTAGCAGTTTACAATATACAACCTTATATTGCTTACCTTGCCCCGCAAGTGTGAGGACTTACGACAATCCTTTGACAAATTATGCAATGCTAATAATAAAAAAATAAAAATAAAAAATAAAAAATAATAATAATAAAAACAAATATATATGTATTTATGTATGATGTTAGATTATATTCCTTCCCCTACGGCCCCCTGCGGCCGAAGCGCACGCAGCCCCCCGCGGCTGCGTACCCCTTACGACGATCTTATACAGTCGTCCTGTTTCTCCGTTCTCCTCCCCCTTTTACACTTGCCGTGGCCGGCGTTCTCCGTGCGCAGCCACGCCCCTTTCCCCTTCTCCTCTTTCGATCCACTCGTTTATCGTTTATCTCCGTATCCGCTCCTTTATCATGTTTCTCTTCCCCACCACTCTCAAACCCAAAGTTTCTTGTGCTCGCGATATCTTATTAAATCCCTACTGGTGACGTCACCGATTTCTTCGAGCTACTGGTACATTCTTGTTATGTTCTTTAAGTTCAAAATACACTTGCAATCTACCCCGCTAACCCTACAGCTGTCTTCCTGTCTCTCCTGGAACAAGGTAATCTCATCAATAATATAACCGGACTGCGCACGCTGCGTCGCCTCGCGTGTGATACGCCCCTCAACAGGAGGGCTTAACCAGCCAATTATCTTCCGTTTTGGGCAACTATGTAACTAGCTACCGTCCACAGGGAAACGTCATCTACCTATCGAGTTTCTTGCTCGAACAATAGGGAACCTCATCTACTCATTGATCAATAAATGTCAAATCGTAGGAAACCACACACACCCACCCTCACACGTAGTCGCAATCTAGGCCATCAGTGTCTTACGAGCGGCTGCACGTGATGTTTTCGTGCCCCGCCCCCCTCTTTCGCGTAACTTAGCCGACTGCTCTCGCACTCGTCCGCTACCATTCATTCCATTGGCAACCCTCAGTTAAACCTTCGCCGCACATCTGTACAATACCTCCCTCCTCCCTTATTTACTTCCTCCCCCTCCCTCACAATTTCGCATTGCTTGTTGTGCGTGTCATGCTAACCAAGTTCTCTCGATGCAGGGCCGCTCGACTGCGTGCACCCCTCCAAGCGGCTCGCCACCTCCCCTCGTCTGGACCACGTCTGGACACTCGCCGACCGCGGGCGGGATACTTCTCAACCGGCTCCCGAGGGCCAATATCCGGATTGCGCTGTCCGGTCTTCTCGCAGCTCCGCGATGGTCCTGTAGTCCTCAGAAGGGGGCAACGGCAGAGGGGGCCGCGCCGCCGGGCCTCCTCGCAACGGGAGTGCCTGGAAAAATTAAAAATAAAAGTCGATCTTAAACAGATCTCAGCAGTGCCTCCAACTTGTCGGGGGGAAATTCTGCCGGGGTCGGCCGGGCCGTCCGCAGACCTCCGGGCAGGGAGGCCCCAACTCCTCCCGTATATCCCAGATGAGATAGAGTATGAGACACACACAAGGAGCAAGGTGACTCTGCTGTTTATTTAGACAAAACGGCAGGGATGGGTCAAGGAGCGTACGCGTTCGTCCTGACACACACACAATCGTGGGGCTCGCAGGCCCTTTTTACTGCATTATGACGCGCTACTTGCGTCACTTCAGAAAGTTAGCAAAAAACCTATCGCCACTCTTAATTGGTTGCTCGAGTGGTAGGGTTAGTATAGTACACATATAGAGAATGATATTAGTGGACAAGGTGTAGTCAGGTGGTATATCTGGGTTGTCCCTACAATTAGATACATAAGAATTGTTACATGAAGACTCCTGAGGATTGGCTAATATTACTGACGTCTGAGATAAGAGCCCCATGTTCTGATTGGTGCACTCGTGAGCTTCCCAGCCTGGGACCACCGTTGTTCCCAGCTCTCGGTGTACCTGTGATTGCAACAATGTTTCAATATGGGTACGTGCAGACAATGTGAGGATTTATTCATAGGTGGAAGGCTGACCGCTCCCACTGTAGCAGATGTCCATTGATCCTTTCAAGTGTATCGGCCTGTGTCTCGTAGCGAGGGACCCAGACGCCTTTTCTCTCCTGGGTTTTGGCATCTCGTCAGGTTCGGCTTGGTCACGTGGGGAGGGACCGTGAAAGAGGCAGAATTCTGCACAATTAATATTGTTTTTTATACTGCGCGTCTGGTTTAATTTGCCGGCGTGACTTTATCGTTTGGGGCGCGGAGTGCGAGGTTGCAACATCGTGCCTTTGATGATTTGTTCTTGGAATGTGGGTTTGCAACATTGCGACCTTGGCTGGTTGCTCCTCCGGGTTCTTTCTGCAGGATCAGCAACCTGACTCTTGCTTTGTTAATGTCCACGGGAGCTCTTGGTTGAGGCCTACTTGGGCCTGGTGCATAAATAGTCCGTTTGGTGCATAGGTGCTTTTAGGTTATAATAGCATATATTTCCATGACCAGTATCGTGTTTCCATTATACCTCTCATGGTGGTAACGGGTTTCAAGAGAAGCGTGAGCAAGCGTTATGGATGAGTTCATGATGCGTCTTGCGTTTCTGCATTCTGAAAGCCTATGTAAAAATAATAAAGATGCACGTCCGTGAATATGCCTGTCGCCTACGTCAGAGCACTGAGTATGTTCTTCGTGTAGATTGGTGTGGAGATGTTCAGTGTGTATATTTGTACAGATGTGCTTCCTGTTGTCTAGGTCGTCATGGCATCTCTAACGACGTGTGGATTTTAGTCTAGCTGATCCGAGCCGCAGGTGTCGGCATGGCCAGTGCGGGCTGCTGGGCAGGCAGATGGACACATCCGTATGTTCCTGTACCAGGGTACCTGGTCGTCTGGTAAATGGACAAACTCTTCTCGCGGCGGGTGTCTGGGCCGTGACCCTCTAGGCCAAGCGCGAGAGGTGAAGGACGGGAGCCTGGTCTTCCATTCTCCCACTTCAGGTCTGACCCTGCCGCGCACAGTGGCCAGGCAAGGCAAACCGTCACAAAAGTCCCTGATGCCCACTCCAATAAAGTCCAAGGGGCTCTATGGGAATGGGGAGTAACAGAATTACCGGCCCCATACTTTTCCGGGCAGACAAGGTCATAATCCTCGGTGGCACCAGGAAGTCAGGCACTGGTAAATATTTGCGGGTCCGGCGGCAACCCGCCGGTAGCACCGGCACGGTTTCCGCCAGACCCATAATGAGCCCCTTAATGTGTTCGCATTCTCAGTTTTTGTTTAATGACACTCTTATTTTGTATCAGGTCTGTCATGTTGTCTATCTCAATATTTATGCAGATCATTACCCTATCACGATATGTTCCAAATACTCCTTGTCAATGTATATGACCACGAACTGGTTGAATTGCTTCTCTTAAAATGGCCTCTGTGGATGTTTAAAATTGCATGCAAGTGAACCAGCAGCATGTCGGTGCTTGCATCAGCGGCCCCCGCTTTCATTTGAAATGTTTTGTAAAATGAGGCTGATCATCACTAACTGCCTCATGGAGTGATAAAAATGAACTGTAAACCTTTTATACCTCAATTTAATGTGCTGCCTCATCTTGGAGTACTGACACTGTGAAGAAGGGGGCATGAAGCGCAATACGATCTCCACCATGCAGTCCTCCATCTTGTGAGTGTGCGATGTTCACGCCAGTGTATAACGAATGGATGATGCCTATGGAATCTGCATTGGTTTTGCATCAAGTCAAGACCAGGAGCATTCCACGTGAATCCATTACTAAACGTCGCCTGCACTGACTGTTTGCAGGCAGCATGAACTTTTCCATGAGGTGGAGGGGGAAAAGGAAAGAGTTGTCCGCACTCTTACTCTTACCATATCCACTCCACTCCACCTCATGGACGTCTAAAATTGCATGCAGGAGAGCCCACCACATGAAGGTGCTAACGTTGGTGGTCCCTTGCATGGAATTTTTGATTTTTGTAAAACTAGGCTAAAATTGTTTTCTGGCATTCATTTAATAAAACAAAATACAAGTGAGTACAGGCTACCACACCCTTTAACACAATTTGGTATAGGTAGAAACAAACAGTGGGGCAGAGGTGAGGATCACTCTGTCGTTAAAAAACAGGTAGTAGTACACATCTGATAAAACACAATGTATTCGTGATTTTAAAAAAACATAGAAATTTAAAATAACACATGGATCAGAAACTAACAGAATTTCTAGATAGTGCTCATCTATTACACACAATAAAACAAATAACACAACAATGTGGTGAGCTTAGTAATTGAGGTGACTTTGTGTGTTGTGCTTATTAACATCAGACTTCAACAGGCTGTTGCAGGGCCCTTCAGGCCCTGGCACTCTAGAGTTTTTTTTCAATTTCAAAAAAGTTTAAGTAGGGAAGCCCTTCGGCATGCACGTATGGTTTCCAATAGCATGTTCTACTTGAGATAGCAAGATGGTTTATCACAAGATTGTGTGTTGTCTTGTCCAATATATTGTTGGTGTTCTTCTGCGGAGATAGGGTTGGCCTGAGCTGATTGACTGTTAGTCCCATTGTTCTTGGTCATACAGCAAAATCTTTTTAGTCCGTTGTTGGTTAGGATGACTTACATATCCTGCTAACTGGTAACATGCATTATTGTACTGTGTTGTGTGTTCCAGTTCTTATACTGTTGTTATATTTCTTGCACTCACTTACTTGTCCTGCCAGGTATAGTGAGTTATTTCACATACACTGTCCAATGTTCCCCCTTATTTCAGTTTGCGTATGGCCATTATATTGATGTTTATGTGCTTTTGTTTCAGTTGTTCTACCAGTTGTCTTTTTACTTATACTAGGGAAGCATACTTGTATTTATCAATCAAGCAATCATATTCATTCAAAATCCAAGATATTAAAATATGGTTCTTTAATCTTATGTGTTGTCGAGTTTAAACTCAGATCTATCCAGATTTTCTGATTACCCTGTGTTAACCTTTATGCTAAATGTCCCGCCATATGTGGAATACATGAAATCGATACTTGAAAGAGGGTGAATGCATATATTCTAGTGATATCGTATGTTACTGCGATTTATACTGTGCACTGCTGCCATTTTCATGGTCTCCAGGTGCACTAGTGGATCGGAAAAGAAAGGATGGCTGGAAAGACTTAGTGGGATTGAGAGGGAAACATGTTGGTATCTTCTGTTCGGAAAGAACTGTCACTGGGTACTGGTTTGTTTTTAGTTGGTAGACATTATGCAGTGCCTGATGTTTGACTGTGTATGGGTGATTTGGGTGTAATTAGTTTAGTTTGCTGTTGTGGAGTGTGTGCAGTATGTGGTTGGTTCACGTTTATGCTGCAGTAGAGATATCAGAGTGTTTTGTGCAGTGTTTGAGGGCGAGTATGCAGGATATTGGGGCCTTTCCATTGTGGCAATTTTCCTTTTGTTGATGTTTCCTGATCAACTTGGTGAGTTAAAGAGCCTTGTTTTGAGCAGTTTTTGGAAATCTTCTGTTGTTTGTATTTCTTTTGGGAGCGAGTTCCAAAGTTTTGCTGTGATGCAAGAGAAGGCTGTTCCCCCAAATTTCTGCTTTGAGTATTGTTTAGGGTTGAGGTGGATGTCATTGCTGGACCTTAGTGTTTGGTTTCGTTTGTAGATGGACATATTTTTCTGAAGGAATTCTGCTCCTTGACCGTGAATTACTCATCCAATGGTTTATTTCTGTGAGGCAGTTGGTAATTGTTGGGTGTTGTTCTTCATTAGCATTGAATTTGTAGATGATTTGTGTGTCATCCTATAGCAGGTGAGCCAGTGTCTTTTGATGTGATTGATGAGGGGGGCATGAAGATTTTGAGTAGCAGTGGCGAGAGGGAGGAACCTTGTGGCACTCTGCAAGTTGTTGTGTGGGATGTTGAGTTGAAGGGGATTAGCCAGGTTGTTTCCACTCTTTATGCCATGAAGGAATTTAGCTAATACCTATATCTCCAAGTCTTTTGATGAGTGTTTCGTGGTGAACTGTGTCAAAGGCTGCTGACAGATTAGGTAGATTTAGTGCTGATTTGATGTTGGAGTCTGCGTTGGGTTTTAGGTCATCCCATATCGACAATAATGAATATGAGGTAGTTGTGCTGGTATGGCACACTTAATGGATTTTAATACCAATTTGGCTTTTCTTTCATGGAACCAAATTATTCGATACCCAACTCAGTTATTTCAATTTCAAGATGTTTTGATCAGTATCCCTTAGTCTTGGGAGGATAGCTCAGCAGCAACGTGCTTGCCTTGGAAGCAAGACAACACGGAGCAACACAGGTTCGATCCCTGGGTCCGCGCTTAGAAACCTCTGGGTATTAAGCGCGTTATAAATAACCTAACATATCTTGTCATTATATTCTTCTGTGGCTCATACTTCCACCTCAACACTACAGATGGGTCCACACAAATAAAGAAAATATAAACAATCTACACTCTCCCTATGACAAATTACACAATAGTGAGCCAGAAGAGTCTTCTCACATTCACAGCACCAATCATCATTCTTTGCACCAGCACCCAGACTAGATCTGACATAGTAAAAGGGACATTGTCTAAGTAAGGAATGTGTTTAATATTTGTTATTGGAATTAGCACAGATTGTTTTTTTTTCAGTCAAAATGATTCTCTTTCTTTGCAGATGCCACTTAACTCATCAAAATGCTCCATTGAAATATGCCAGGATGTGCATTCATTCATTTAAAGCAGTGCCATCCAGCACCATATCTTCTAATGAACTTTTGGGGATTTTTTCATGCCTATTTGTTTAGGGCAGGTGGTTGTTCTTTTTATTTGCTATTTTGGCTACTCTTCTGTGCTTTACCCACATTCATTTATTTTGGTGTTTATTAAACCTCCTTGGCATGCCCACAAAGTTGTTTATTACTCATCAATAAAATGGATAGCCTGCTTCTGAAGAAATCCAACTTTTACAAAGCACACATTCACTTCTAAAATTGCAGCTCAACAATGTAACACAATGGCCCTCATTACGATACTGGCGCTAAACCATGGCGCTATTAGCACCATGGTTGGTGCCGGTATCGTAACTAGTCTGCCAATGTTCAATGGGGAATTACCACCCCATTCCAAGGTTGGCAGGGCGGTAATTCCCCATTGAACATTGGCCCTTCCCCATTCCCTTTTTTGCCCCATAGGGCTCAATGGGACTGGGGAAGGCGCCAAGTACAATACCACAAATTGCGGTACCGTACTTGGCACCATGGTCCCTTTGCAGGTCCCTACTTTAACGGCTAGTCTAGAGCAGCCGTTCGGGTCGGGTCCCGCAAAGGGACCTCGTAGTAAGGCGCTAATGGGTTAACGGCGCCGCAGCCTTTTACGGCGCTGTTAACCCATTAGCGCCAGGGTCGTAATGAGGTCCAATTTCTCCAAAACTGTATCTAAATTATAGACAACATTTTGACTTATTGTACATTTTCCAATAACATCTGGCTTCTCTTGCTACTAAATATATCAGCATAGGCCAGGACATTAACAATGAGTATCCAGCTGTCAGCCCATTTGTCCTGGCACTAGGCCAATAACCCTGTGAGAAAAACATGTTTTTTTCTTCTTCACATCACCATAGCCATTACTATGTGTTTGCTAATTTGTGGAAGAAAAACTATTTTTAAATTGTAAGTGAATAGGCATGCACTTTAATGTAGACACTTCTTACAACCTCGGTAACTGGACACAAATAACAGATTCTGGATGGTTTACCTATATCAACTGTGGTTCTGAGGTGGGAAAGGCAGCAAAGTGAACCTAATCTCCGTATCACCACTGTCAGGTTATCGCACAGCAGTGAGTTTAAGGAAAGCCTTGATGAACCTACGGAACAGAACAATATCTAACGAGGGATTATTTACAAATAGTTTAATATTGAAAACACCAGAAAAACCGAATCATCAGCAATTTCCGAAACTTCAAATGCCCTAGGACCACGAGAGGGATACAGCAGAGTGGAATTAAAATATTGTCATAGTTATCTTCATAAAGAGATTTCACTTTTGACACATGAACATCTGGATTAACCCTCCATTTGAAGGAATTGAAGATGAGCAGAAACCGGATTGACAAAATGCTCAAGAACATAATTTTACTGGGAGAAAGTGAGGAAAAAACACACCAAACCATGACACCTGTGAAGCATTTTGTTGATGGACTTCCAGAAACATCTGTTCCCCTTTTCATTATTTCATTAGGTTTAGGAGGTGTATCAGCAAAAATAACCTTGGACCTTTTTAAAATCACATATACAATTATCAGATGTGTAGAAGTGGACACCCTCGGATATAGTGAAAGTAAATTGGGGAAAAGTATAGTATGTAGACAATGGGCCTCATTACGAGGTTGGCGGTCCAGTAATAATGGAGTCGGTAAGGCAATACCGGCATCCATTACCGGGCCGTAGTATTATGACCCTAGATGCCGGTCCTACCGGCATCGACAAGGACCCACTGTGGCCGTGCACCATCGTACCGGCATGCGCACGTGCCGTGCGTGTGACACAGGCAAGCCGCAAGGAAGAGGACATCACAAGTCGCACGGACATGCACATACTGGCATCCAGATGCCGGTAAGAAGGACCACCATGATGCTACCAATACCGGCATCGCGGATCACCCATTAATAGGAAACTGCTGTGCACCCAACTGCCACAGGTGCACACAATCAGCACAGGTGGAGGCAATGGAGCCAGGCCCTGCACAAAAAGAGCACACCCACACATCACACACCTTCCAAGACCAAAATTATACCACTTGCACTTGCCATAGTGGGGCTGGAGGACATGCCTGCACTGCTACTCCTTGAGCAGGCAGTACAACAGACAACACATAGGAGACGCAGGAGGAGAAGGAGGGTGAGACCGGCCCAGCAAATCCCACCAGGCAGGCAGTTGTTCCCTGCAGACAGCCATCAATTCCACGTATACGGGCCAATCCATTCGACTTAACCCCAGCTCAGATCCACACCCTGTACTGCCTGGACAGGGACACCATCACCACCATAGTGGAATTAATACAAGAAGAGTTGGTCAGCCTGATCAACATCCGCACAGCCATCCCCCCTCTGCTGAAGGTGGCATCTGTGCTCCACTTCTGGCCACAGGAACGTACCAGCACACAGTGGGCCAAATGCATGGCATGTTGCAACCATGCTTCTCTGTTATGCTAAACCAAGTGCTGGATGCACTACTAAAGCAAACAAGGGCCTACATATCCCTACCACGGACACCACAGCAGGTGAATGCCACCAAAATAGCATTTCATGCACTGGCAGGCATGCCCAATGTAATTGGTGCCCTCGACTGCACCCACATAGAGTTGGTAGTCCCACATGCTGTGGAGGTGGTACACCAATCGGATGCTATACCCTCCATCAATGTGCAGATGGTGTGTGATGCCAGCCAGATTATAACATATTGCTGTGCCAGATACCCAGGATCCATGCATGATGTCATGGTGCTGCGTAACTCCTCACTACCCCGCTACATGGAAAAAGGCGTTGTACGACGTGGCTGGCTGTTGAGTGAGTCTGCCCTCTGGGCCATGGAAGGAGAGGGTTGGTGGGGGCCTACATGCATACGCAAGGGGAATGCCCTCTGGGCCATGGGAGGAGAGGGTTGGGGGGCCTACATGCATACACAAGCGGAATGCCCTCTGGGCCATGGGAGGAGAGGGTCGGGGGGGCCTACATGCATACTCAAGGGGAATGCCCTCTGGGCCATGGGAGGAGAGGGTTGGGGGAACTACCTGCATCTGGAATTATCCCCTGCCACACAGCCCTCACATGTGCGTACATAATGGACCTTGTCAATGCTTCGGGGTGGCTGGCGGTTCCAATGTCAAGGCTCCTAAGTTATGTACATCAGCCAAGGCTAGCACCATGGATTGGCAAGTACCTTACAGGGCAGATAGTTGTGTAGATGTGGCTGCCATCAACGGGATAGTGCATGTGAACATGAATGATGTACAGGCTGAGAACATATGGTAACTGAGCAGTATCTTTACAAATACCTCCTTCTTCTCCCATGCAGACGTTGCTGGCTATCCCCTTAAAGCGTGGCCCCTCACCCCTGACAAGAATCCACAGAACAGGCATGAAGAGGACTTAAATCGTGCACATACATGCACACGTGTGGTCATTGAGCAGACCTTTGGCCTGTTGAAGGCACGGTTTTGCTGCCTCAGCAGATCGGGTGGCACCCTCATTTACGAGCCTGAGAAGGTGGGAAATATCACCATGGTATGTGCAATGTTGCATAATATGTGCATACGGCGGAATGTACCCCTCCCAGCTAACATGGAGCTGCCACCACCCGGTGAAGTAGAAGGAGTGGAAAAAGTAGATGTTGGACATCAGCCAGGATGCGATACACTGGAGGGACGTGCAGTGCGCCAATCGGTCATAGACCATTCATTCTGATGTACTGGGATGCAGAGGGTGCCATGTACGTGGGACTCTGGGCAGTGGGTGTGGGGGTACATGGGCACAGTGCACTATTAAGCAATAAATTGACACACACCAAAGAAGCACTGTCAACACATGTTAGGTGTTTTCAAGTGATGGTTTGTGCAATATGATTTAACACTCCACGCCCCCAAACACGCCTCCCCCTCCCCAACACACCACCACACACCCACCACCACCCCCCACACACCCCAGTACTACACCCCTCCACCCTCCCCCTAACCCCCCAAGACATCAATGGCACAACATGTGTCCGGATGTGGTGCAAATCAAAATGTGCAGGGTGGCCCTGCTATTGTGGAACCCCCTTCGGAGGTGGAGGTTGCATCTCTGAGTGCCGCACACTTCGCAGGGACCTGCACACAGGGCCGGTCTGTGTGGAACTTGCTGGCATGGTAGATGCAGATGAGGTAGACGGTTGTGTCCCCAAGCCGCTGTTTGCCACTGCTCCATACTGTCTGCAATCCTGGTGAGGACCTGGCCCACAGTAATGAATCCATCGTGGGCTTCCTTAGCGTTACGGTTGCTGGCCTTGATAACGGCCACCGTGCTGTCATGGATTACATGGCGTGTTGCCTCGCCTTCTGCAAGTTACTGTTTTACCTAGCCATGCATCTCCTCCTGCCGGCCCTCCATCCTGGACAGACATCCTTCAAGGTCCTGTATTGCAGTGGTGGTGGTGGATGGTGGGTTTAGTGGTGTGTTTGCAGCCAATACGGGGCTGTGCAATGTTGGAGACCACTCTCCATGGCTGCCCTGTCCTACTGAATCCTGGTAAGGGGTGCCATGTGGGGTGACCTATGGCTTGGGGTTCGACCTCCAACCTCTGAGTGGAGGACCCCTGCGCATTGGTGTTTTCATCAAGGACCCCTTCCTCGTCGCCACTATGCTGTGCCGATGCAGCCATCTCCCCTATTGAGCTTGTGGCAGCGGACTGTGTGCCCTCATTCTCCATATCAGCATATGTGGCCTCACCCTGTGTGGGTTGTGTCTCCAGCGGTGCAGGGGCAGGTGTCTGCTGGTCCTGTGGAGGTGGCTGTGTGGCTGGTTGGGCACTGATTGCTGTCTTGCATGCCGATTGGCCCATCTTTGCTCCCCTCGACGTAGATGGCCTGGTGCCATCATCTTGGCCCCTGGGCCTTTTGGCTGGTGTCGTGGCTTGTGCACTTCCATCAGATTCTTCGGTGTCTGCATTCGTACCCTGTGGGGGACAGAGAGTGGCAGGGCAACAGTGATAACTTTTCTTGCAACATGCGTGCATTGGTCTTTGTGCAGTTGGCGCCATGTGTTCAGTTGCATGCCTGGTTTTGCGGTGGGCTGGGTACGTGCAAGGTTGGGAGGTGAGTATTACAATCCCTCAGGTGTTCACATGTTCACCATGGTGTCTGCTGTGGGGCCTACAGGAGCGTTGGGTCTTGCGTGCTGTGTGACACGTGCAGGTCATCTGTGTGTGTCGGGTGTGTATTTGGGTATGGGAGCAGCATGCAGCATGCATTTGGATGTGATAGTGGTGGGGCCAGCATGTGGACAGGGATATGTGTATGTGTGTATGATGGGCCATGTCTTGGGTTTCATCGCTGTCACATTTGGTGGTCAACTGTGATGATTGGTTGTCAGGTGTTTGTAGGGACTCTCACCTTATTCTGCCGATGATGGCACTCCAAACTCATCTCCACCTACTCCTTCAATGGACTCCACATCTATCAATGTGCTTCAAGTTTCCTTCCATCTAGCCAATTTGATAGGTGAGTGAGGTCCGCCACCTGTTGCCAGCCCCTGGCTCTGATTGGCCAACAAGATATTCCTCACTCTCAGCCTCAGGTCATCTGAGCGCTTTTTGCAATCATGCACTTTGCGTGCGGTGGTGCCGACTGCACTTACTTTCCTTGCCACTTCCTCTCATATAGCCTTCTTTCTGAGCTGTGCTGGACGCCTGAGGTCACTGCAGAAAACAACATCCGCATTCTCTACAAGGGTATCGGCTAGCATGTTCAGCTCCTCATCCTTAAATCGTGGTTTCCGCATGCGGGCAGTGCCTTTCTGGGTAGCCTATGACATTTGTCCATGGTGTGCTTGGAGTTTTGCCTGTGAAGGTCCAGTCTGTGGAGGATGGCAATGGATTGTGTTTTTAAAGATGGCCGCCAATGCATTGCCCATTCCGGCGCAATGACGTTACCGCTATTTGGGGGTTGCCAATGGCAGAGGTGTTATGTGCGCATTTGATGATGCCGCTATCTGGGGGTTTGAGGGTCGTTAACGGCATGCCGGTATGGCCGTTACCAGCATGCAGGGGTGTGCGTGCTCGCACACTCGTGATGAACCGCTGTTTGCGGGATCAAGCCTACACGGACATGTTATTACTGGCATGCTGGTAATGATAGATTTGTAGCGCCATTCTCGTATTGAGGCCCATTGTCTCTTTGGATATACATAAGTGTGTAGTGTACTTGTTACACTACTCCACCACCTTCAGAGATCCAAACATCATATCCTCCTTTCTCTCATCTGTAGTGTAAATAGTTGTTAATGGGTGAGGCAGTGCCTTCCCTTGCTCCAGGTACCCCCTGCGTGGAACAGCACAGACTTTGAGCATATGCTAATTCCTGGCAGCACTTCCCTACTATTGGAAGGAAAGCCCTTAAAAGCTGGATGAATAAAGCATGGAAGGTTTCCTCCTGGTTCCATAATCTATTTGTGGCACAAGCAAGAAAATCCCTTAGCTAGCATGGGCCAGAGAGACTACACACTGGAGATTACAATCCATTCCTGTCACTAGCAACGCATTGCTCTTCACAATGCTGCAGCAGTCACACACCCTGTCCCCTTTTATTAGGCCAAATTTGTGCACTATTATTTTGAGGAGACAGCACATTACCCTGCACATTTTCTGCTCCTCGTTTCACACTGACAAATTCCCGTCAGCATCACTCTGATACCAAAGGCCTTGTGCCGCATGAAAACATGGGGAGTTGTGTCTGTTGGTCGCAGAGAAGGCAGGGATTTCATTTTCAAGTGTGTGAGAAGAGATTGGGGCTTGTGGGTCAGGGATTCTGTCCCTTGCCTCACCAATGCCTAACAAATGACTTGCCAGACCCAGCCATCGACAGGCAAAAGTCTCAGCAGGCCACTGAGGATAACACCTGATTTAGAGTGAGATTTGAGAAATCTCTCAGCCTGTTAACCAACATGCTAATGAAGGCAAAACGGGTCACTGCAGTCAAATGTCAAGCTGCGCTGCCACAAAACTTTAGCTTATTGTAGTCCATACAATTTAGCAGGTTATGGCAATGGGCCTCATTACGAGTCACCCGGTATGGAAATAACGGTGGCGGTAAACCCGCCGCCACCGTTGTTTCCATACCGGGTGATCTCAATTCCTGCAGGCGGAGGTGTCCTTCCCACCAGGTCTGACCTGGCGGGTTTAACACCACCCGCCTGCAGGCAGACGTGGAAACACTGGCACCATCACGAGGTGGAATGGTAATACGAGTCCGGCGGTAACCTGCTGGAATTTCAGGCACGGTTACCGCCGGACTCATAATAAGACCCAATGTCTGAGTTTCAGCGCAGCCCCTATTCCTCATCTGCCAACATGCAGAGGCTTGTTTTGTTCTTTATTGGATACAATGTATCTATTTGAGACAGATACAAAGAGCGATCAAAAGAGAGAGAGAGAGAGATGTGGCAATGGGAGTTGTGACATGTCTGCAATTGGCACGGGGCGGAGTGACGTGTTGCAGGTTGTTTTGCCTTCTAAGACCTACTGCAGCCTTCCCATGACTAACCAAATCACCTCTTAGATCTCCTACCACCTTACGTTATCACTACTAGCCATTAGAACATCCAAACATGCCGAACCCTGACTCTCCCCTTTAGTCCTGTAGCACTCTCCCACATCAGCGGCTAACCAGACACAAAGTGCTGTAGTGTGTCTGATTTGAGGCTCTTTATAATATTCTCCCCTGGAAGGTACATTCTTCTGTCCTTTGAGGAGCAAAGGGAGGTGCCAACCCAAGGAATGTAAATTGGTGGGGCTTCATCAAAGGAATTCTCATACCTTGCTATGCCCTCCAACCAAATGAGCTTCTACGTTGCAGTTGTGCCCTCTGCATTATGTGTACTCTTCTTACTGTGTGGTACAATCTTTTTGCAGAACTTGTACACAACTGTACACTCTTTTGCCTATGCGGCTTCTTTTTGGACGTGATGGCAGTGATGGTGAATACTTGTTTATGTTGTTGGCCGTTCATGCCCCCTAAGCAGGACGAGAACCACCAAAATCAATTTAGTTCCACTTCTCCAACTGATAATTTGCTTCCTCCACCTGTTCTGCTTCCTACTGCTCCCTATCCACACCCCCATGTTCCTCCTACTTCCCGAACCCACCAACGCCTACTATCACTCCTCTTCCTGCTGCTCATCTGCGTCCTCCTGTTCCTTCCCCTAATCTACATCTGTCGCATCATATTTTACCCCCTCCTCTTGTTTTACCTACTGGCCATTTCCACATCCTCATTTTCCACCTGCTCCTTGTATGCAAACTGCTCCCCCACTTTTAGCACTACATATTTGACACCCTTCTTGCGTGCTACCTCCTCTCCATGTTCCAACTTATACCCAACATCTACTGTTTCTCCTGCAGCCACCTCATCTTTTCCCCCTCTTGCTGTCCTTCCATCGATGTCATTTAACTGGAGGATGATGAAGGACTGACAATAGCCTATTTTTTATTCTTTCTCCAATATAATAGCCCAAAGGACTGAAACACATGTTGGAAGTGAAATTCAGTTACATATGTATTAACATTAGAAATATATTTACATTTCTGTACTGTAGTATATTAAAACTAATAGTTTCATGTGATATATTTCTGAAATTGTAATATTTTTAAAAAAGAGAGCAGGCACTCCTCTCCACAAAGAACATGGTATGATAACCTGTTCTATGGTTTTTTCCCCACTTTGAGATGAGTGTTTGCAGGCCAAGCTTTTTGCTCACTGTACCTTTCACAGATGGGAAATATCTATTTGCATATCAGTCTTTGTCCCGCCCACATTGGCAGGCAAGCACCTTATCATTCACGTGTCTGGGGTTGCTGTTGGTACTCTTGTTCAGAAGGGAATTGCCATAGCATTTCGGTGCTGGACTGCCCATGTGGGCGGGACAAAGATTGATATGCAAATGGGAAATTTCCCATCTGTGAAAGGTAGAGTGAGCAAAAAGCAGATGGCTGCAAACTCTCAAAGTGGTTACAAACCACTGAACAGGTTATCATGCCGTGTTCGTTCGAGAGAGGTGCGCCTGCTACCTTTTTTTGTATTTTTGGAAGGAACTTGGAGTTGGTCACCCTAAGTTACCTGGGGGCAACCAGATGTGGACTCCCTCCTCACTGTGCTCAGAGAGGCACAGCTTCACCTCACAGATGAGGCCCAACAAGGCTGAAACACGTGTATGGGGTTGCTGTTGGTACTCTTGTTCAGAAAGGAATTGCCATAGCATTTCAGTGCTGGATAGCCCATGTGGGCGGGACAAAGACTGATATGCAAAATGGATATTTCCCATCTGTCAAAGGTACAGAAAGCAAAAAGCAGATGGATGTGAACTTTTAAAGTGGTTACAAACCTCTGAACAGTTTATCATGCCGTGTTCTTTCCAGAAAGGGGCGCCTGATACCTTTTTTGTATAATATTTTTGAGACTATCCCGCCACCCGTTAGAACAGAGGTATCCTATGTCAGATATTATTTATGCTGATCATAAACAGATGCAACCTACGCTCCTGATGAAGGGATTCGAATGACCGAAACACGTTGAGCTACAGATGAATTAAATCAGAAGCTTTCTTTAAGAATTTTAGGATAATTTTGTTAGTAACTGGACTATTATTATTATTATTATTATTATTAATACGATTATTATTATTATTATTATGAATAAAATTAGGATATTTATTGAGCACAGACCTAGATTGATTTACAATCATAGGGGAAGAACAAGTTGTAGAGATATGTATGCATTATCAACACACCAAATATAACAGGAAGTACAGGCTCTGTGACTATTACTCACATGAGGAGCTCTGATAAGTTGACCAAGGGGAGGCCATTTTTGTACCAGGCCCTGCTGGCATTATCATTATCATTCCTAAACACTGTAAAGAATACCATGCAGTAACATTAAGCCAAATGTTTAACACTAAGATGACTGGGCCTCCTGTCTGCTGTTTTAGAAGTAGTTACTGACCTTAAGGTTATAGATGTTGCCGTTCCTAGCACTAGGCCCATTTCTGAAAGTTCTGTCATTTACTAAATTCAAATCGCTGTCTTACACCCTTTTAGAGAAAGCAATGATGGCAAAGCCATGGTGGAGGGGCTGGACATGCACTAGCTATTGTCTTAAGAAATAGAACCTGTTTCTTTCACAAAGCTGTTCCCAGGACATAGAGCCTCACACAAAGTAATAGTTTCTTTCCTTGGCACAAAGCAGACGTACACAAGAATCGCTATAGGGCAGTTCTTCCAGTGTCAGCAAAGACCTCATGTATAAACAATGCCAAAATGTTAGCCCAGGCTGTAGTTCTACTTCCCCCCTATCTAGTCTAATACTACTTGGTATATGCTAGGGTGGTGTCCAAATACACACAAATATTGGAATTCCTTCCTGAAGAGCTGGTGCCATAGCTATGCTTCTGTTGAGAGCTCCTGCTTTTCAGGAGATAGGAGGTCTTGGCCAGAGGACTGTGTGCGGGAGACAGAAATATGTTCCACTAAGGTAGTTACAAAAGTATGTTTCTGCTTCAGGGATTACAAGGCCTGAGAACAAGAGACTGCCAAGACAGATGACCAGTCCCATGGGAGAGAAGCTCATGGTTTCAAGTTACTGCTACAGGGGGTTAGTTTAACTTTTTCTGCCAATTATACAATTATGGCATCTGCAGGGGGATGCACTCACTATGTCACTAGGATTGCACTAATCAATGAAATGCTAGAATAAACATTAGGCCTCATTAGGAGAATTCCATACCGGGTTCCGGGTTCCTGGAATGGGGAAATACCGGGCCATTCCAACCTTGGAGGGCCCGGTAGTTCCCCATTCAAGGAACCCAGACCCAGTACATCCCCATTCCCATTTGAGCCCCCATAGGGCTCAATGGGAATGGGGAGGATGCTAACAACGCGCCCGTTAATGACAGGCCCGTTGTTAGCATCCTGGTCTGCTTGTGGGTGCCTCTAAGGACGCCTGATTTTACCCGATGTCCTTAGAGGGTCCCGCAAGCAGACCTTGTAATGAGGTGGTAGAGGGTTAACGGGGCCGGCAGCTCTACTGTCGCCATTAACCCTCTACTGCCTGGGTCGTAATGAGGCCCATTATGTTTAGGTACTCATATAGGTGATAGCTAATACAGACGTGGGAATTGTAATACACCTGATATTTTGGATTGTATTTTAATTTTGTGGTTTTCATCGCTCAGTCTTCTTGTATTAGGAGACTGAATTCCCAGCCATTCTTTTTTTTTTTTAGCTGTAACTTGCATAAAAACGGTATTTTCTTGCAACTCATGCGTTTCCAAATTGTTTCTTGTAAATCCCTAAGGGTCTGCATTTGTTGACCCAGATGTGATTCCCAGTGCCCCCCAGGAGTGGCAGGGCCTGGTGCACTCACCAGCTGCGGGACCCACGCTGGCAGTAAGCGGCTTGTCTGCACACCTGAAGAGAGGCAAGCAGATGTTGTATTCCCTAAAGATCTGCCCGGTTTCTGGAGGGGAAGCACTGGGCTGGGCCGTGCTGGCAATTGGAGGGGGCGCACTGTTGGGAGGCCACAGAGATCGTATAATAAGTATAACACATGTGTTGAATGAAATGTAGTTTTTCTCTTTCTCTTGCTATTCTATTATGGTCTCTCTCTCTCGTTCTCTCTCTCTCGATGTATAATGTTTTATTAGTAATGTTGCATGCATAGTGATGGAAATAATGTGAGAGAGCTCCCCTTTTAACGAGGAAAGACGCATAATGAGTAAGCCGGTCCGGATTTAATGGTGCCTGTAAAACAGTACCGGCACCATTTTCCGGACCAGCTAACTCCGAGTTATGTGGCAGTGTGGCGTTACACGCAGAAGGTCTGACCTAGCGGGTGTAATGCCACCGGCCGCACATGGACATGGAAACCTCGGCACCATTACCGCATGGTGCTGGTGTTTCCAATGCCCCCATTCCCGTGGAGTCGGACTCCACGGGAATGGGGAGTAACAGAATGCCGGCTCCAAAATTACCAGATCACTGGGGCTGTAGTGCCCCAGTGATTCTGGCAAGTCCAGAGCCGGTAAATCCCCACGAGTCCGGTGGCAGCCTGCCAGTTTTACCTGCATGGCTACCGCCACGCCAGACTCGTAATGAGGCCCAATGTTGTGATAGTCCTACATATATATTGAAAGGACAGGTTATATCTGAGTTCCAAGGTGCAAGAGAACTCTTGAAGGTTTTGTGTACCCTTGTCTCAAGGACGGGAGAGAGAGCAAGGATCCAAATCAGTCTGTAAATAAATGTGTTTTATTTTGATGATTGCTTGCATTTCTATATATATTTTTAGTTAGAGGCTGGTAGTAAAGGCACATTAAGGTATTGGTTCTGAAGAATCATTAGCAATTGCGCAGACAAATGGTGTTTGGAGTCAAACCATTGAGGCAATTGAGTAAACAAAGGGATTGATTTGTGGCAGTTGGAGGTTGCAAGTAGAAGTGTGAGAAAAGTGTGTTTTGTGATTATTGAAGATAGGAACTCTTGACATTCTTGGCAAAAGGTGTGGCCATAGTTTTTGTGTTAAAAATGGGGCTGCCATTGAAGCACATGTGTAAAGTGCTCACGCAGTACAAGGAAAATGTTTTGAAGTATCACACAGAAAGGGTGCGTGGAACAATGGGCAAAATGTTTACACCATGTTCTGAAGAAGGCATCTATGACAAAAGAATATTAGAGCATGTGTATATGTATTTGTTGCAGACTTGTAAAGGGAAATTGAAAAATTGTTTAAAAAAAAATTATATTTTTTTTGATGGGTTTCATGTGTTAAAATCGTGGCAAAAATAGCCGTGGACTCAAAATATTGCGGCAAAAAGGCTATGGTTTTGCCACCGCAATCCATGTAAAGGATGCAGGGGACACCCCCACAAACCCCGGAACCATTATAACATTTAAGGGGAGCGGGGGACACCCCTGCAACCCCGCTCCCCTTAAATGCTGTAATGGGGTACACCTTTAATGGGTCAAACCACAGCATTTTTGCCGCAAGTTTTTGTACAGGGGACATTTTTGTAGCAATTTTATTACTGCATATCGTTTGATGGTGGAAGATGTATTTTGAAGATGGGAATTCCCCTGAGGAGAATCCCCTTGATATTAGCGGAAGGGAGTCCATCTTATTGGTCACGGAATCCAGGGCTGACCCCCCCCCCATCCAGGACGTATCTACAGTGACCTGCCATAGGGTACACCAACCCCCAGTTCCCTCCCCCCACTGAGGGGGGAATGGCAGCACTGGGGAAGGGGGAAAAGCAGCCAAAGATTCAATAATTGCTGAGATTGAAAGTAAGGCCCGCCAGCAGCTAGAGGAGAAAGTGCAGAAAGCAGAAGAGGAACTATCAGGAGTTGTGCAGACACAGAGTACCCTACAAGGACGAGAGGAGGGGCAGTGCATGTCTATATATGCTGATAAGTGGACATCAAGACAGATCTCTATACAATTGATGGGAAAATGGATAGTGACCCCCTCCAATCCTGACCCTAAAGGATATCAATAGTATATTCAGGGCCATTGAGGGGTTGCAGAATGTGGATGATGACAATCATAGAGAGAGAGAAGTTATTGGGGGTGAGATGAGGGCAATGACATGGGGTGGGATGTCTCAACCCACTAATCCAAGCCCTGCAACACCACTGTGTATTGCTGGCAGCAGAAACATCATAATGGCCGCCGGAAAGCATGTTGCTCGCCAGAACTCACCAGGAAGTGCACAGTGAAAACCTGAAAAATAGGCCACCATCTACTTTTGCCTATGTTAGTGGTAACAGAGGAGACCACTGCCAAAACCCATCATTTGGCTGCTCACAGAGCAAAATCATTGCAAAAGAAAAAGAGCTGGTTTCAAAAATCCGTTTTTATTTGGTGTCAAATTTGTAGAAATCATGGCTTACAAACCACCCAAAAAGATCCAACCTCCTTGTTGGGTGGTCAACATTATTCTCCTGCAAGAATCTACATAAATATAAGGTCCACAGAAGTATACATATATCTGAAGAAAGTATACTATTGAGGATTGCTTGCTGGAAGAAATCTGTCAAAAATGGGTGTAATACCGTTACTCACCTCTACCAGAAGCCGGTGTTTTAAAACCATTTTGGGTAAAGTTGAAATGGAACTCAAACTATGCCAAAGAAAGAGTTGCTATGTGAGTTATATAATAAGAAAAGACAATTTGTAGACATTGGGTTAAAAGTTGAAGTTTCCCACACTGTGTTCAAACTAATTCCACACCTTCTCCCTGGACAAAGGAGACTTCCCCCTGCCCTTGGCTAAGAGATTGACAGACTGCTGTGAATAGGAACTAGGAGGGGCAACCTGGCCTGTTGCTTTCAGTGCAGGCAAAGGAATCCTTGGGCTGAATAGAAAATGCTAATTTGGGTGTGACTGACCATAAACTGCTGGCAGGAATGAGAGACATGTGACCTCTGAGTCAGCCCAGACCTTGGAGGTGGAGACAAACCATTGTGTGGATTCAGAAAGCACAGCAAATGTATGTTTTAGAAAAATGCTTATAAAATATTGTACAGAACTGACAAAAATGTGAAACTATGAGATTGTTAAAAAGAAACATTCGCTCACAGTTGGAGACTAAGCTGGACTCTGTGCGATGTTCTGAGACCAAACCCTGGAATTATTCATATTGTAGCTACTGTGTTTATGCCAGGAACCGGAAAAATTACAGAATTATGCTCAGATGGGGTGTGCATGCATGTCTACAAATTGGTGCAGAAATAATATTGAGAAACCCACCAAAAGCGCAAAAAGTTGTCATTTTTGACCCAAAGCTCTTAGGAAGATGTGAGATGAAGAGAAATGTACCTTATTTAATATGTCATGCGATTTATGTAGTATTAACAAGTTGTGTATATTGTAAATATTCCAGATCTTCGAAAATTGCGATTGTGAACACGTACTGGAACCCGGCAGCTATAAACCCACAGTCCTACATAATGATGATGGAAACCTGGTGTATGAAATTCAAGCTACCCATCAGGTCTCAGCCATCATAATCTGTGGGGACTTAAATGTCAAATGCAGTGAGGGAGCCACAAAACCGGGCAAAGCTACAAACTTGAGCCAGCAGCAAAAAGAGGGCACCTTTGGGCGTCCCTAATGTCCTCAAGAAACCTGGAAAACTTGAATACTGTCTTCCCGAATGCCCATCGTTTGCCAACTTGGGAACAAGGTCCCCTCAACACCACAATTGATTACATTTACACATCAAGACAACTCTTGGGGAAGGTGAAAGCCTTTGAAGTACGCAAAACAGCAGCCAGCGACCATAACCAGCTCACAATGTCATTGGTCACCCACTTTACACAGCCCGCGCCGTATGTTCTGGCAGTGGAACCAAACCAGCGCGGAAACAGACTGAATTTGACAGCCCAAGCAGTTACAGCCCGGCAGGCCAAATATGTCTGTAAGGGGAACACCGAGAGTAAAGAAAACCTGGACTACGTTCCTCTATTGGTACAACACAGGGCGAAATCTAAGCAGCAGTCTTCCTCGCTCACTCAACCTAAACACTCTTACGACGTGGCTCTTGTGGCTAAAAGATGAGAGTTTCGCAGGCTGAAGAGACAGCTGGGAAACCTCCCCCAAAACAAAGATCAACTAAGCCTGGCAACAGTAACCTACAAAAACTGGGTAAAAAACCACCGCCACCAGCTCTACCAGGAGAATGCGGAATGCATGGTAAAAGCCATTTGTGGAAATAAGGCAAAGGAGTTCTGGTCTTTGTTAAAATCATCGGCCCCTTCACTTAACAATTCAACAATCAACGCCATAGTCGAGCAAAAATGGATCTCTCACTTTGCCACAGTTTTCCAAGCGCCGGAAATAACATCCCCAGTAATAGAAGCCGCACTGGGTGACAATCAGTTGGCCACGGACTGGTTAAAATTGGACGATCAAGATGAAATCGGAGCCCAAATCAAAAAATTGAACATCTCGAGAGCAGCGGGCCCCGATGGCATCTCCAACATAGACTTGAAAGCAAAACCCAGAAGAATGGGCTTCGATGATCCCGTCGATTTTCACAAAATGTGCGGCGCAGAAAGCCCTGCCGCCTTCGTGGTCCAAATCCATCATCGTCCCGATCTATAAGAAAGGCGACATCACAGACCCGCTAAACTATCGTCCCATTGCTCTGCTGGACTGTATTGGCAAAGTCTATGGCAGCCTGCTCTTGAAACGATTTCAAGCTTGGGCGGAGTTGGCCCCGTGCAATGACAAGTTCCAAACTGGCTTCAAAAAGAAGATGGGCACGGCGGCTAACATATTAACCATCAGCACCCTAAAGAGTAAGGTCTGGGACGGGAAACCGCAAATTTTCGTTGCCTTCATCGACCTCTCCCAAGCCTTCGATCTAGTGGACTGGAAATGACTATGGCAAATACTAGAAGGGTGGAGCTGCCCCCAGGAGCTTCTGCAGCCAATTAAAGCCCTACACTCGGACACCACTCTAAGGGTCCGACTGTCACAAAGGGGAAACCTATCAGGAGAAATTTTGACTGAACGGAGGGTTAAACAAGGTCGCGCCATGGGTCCAGCGCTGTTTCTGGCCTACATCGGCGACCTTGGGATATGAGAAGACCTGACGCGCACTTTTCCACCACAAGTTGCAGATACTAAAATAAGCCATCTCTTGTACCCTGACGATCTAATCTTACTGGATCAGATACAGATTGGCCTCCAGAGGCAGCTTTCTAATCTCCTCGTTTATATTCAGGAAAACAATCTAATAATAAACAAAGAAAAAACAAAAATCTTGATAATGGCAGCGGGGCACAAAAAAACCAATGACAAATTCACATGGCGTCTGGAGGAACACGAGGACGAAAGGGTCACTGAATATAAATATTTGGGTGTACCATTTGATAGCTCGAAACTAGACCTCTATGCAGGCATCCCTCCACAATAAAACCAAGAAATTGGCTTCTCAAGGGAAAGCAATCGATATCAAATTCGGAAAATTCTCCTGTATTCCAGTGCTAGAATTTTACAGCAAAAAAGTTGTGCCGTCAATCACCTATGGTGCTGAAGCCATGCCATTGATCGCAGCAAAAACCGGGCAGTACTTAGAAGGCCTGTTCTGGAAGTCGGTGTTTGGCCTGCCAAAATCTACATCCATCGCAGCAATTCGTTGCGAGTTGAGCCTCCTGTCTTTAAAGACAACGGTAAATATCAATTCACTCAGGCTATACAGGAAATGTATAACGAACGACAGCGATCACATCTATGGTCTCCTCAACAAAGAAATCCACTCTGGTAAGGTGAAGATGCTGACAGCCTGGAACGATTTCAACAAGGCCCAACTTGAGTCGGTGGAGTGTTCGGATTCTGATCTCAGCACCAATCCCACTAGAGTCTATCAGAAACTAAAAGACCTAGATTGGAATCAAACTCAAGAATCAGCATCTAAGAACAAACTTCTTCTTCACCTCCCTCCATTTGTCAGCAAACTCAACGAGCCGATGAAATACTTGCAAAAATTACCCAGTAGGGGGGCCCGAAATGCGCTCCTAAGGATCAGATTGAATCTGCTTGAGACCAACGAAATCCGGTACATCAGAGGACTAGTGGACTCAAGCACATGCCGTCTGTGCGCAGCTGAGACTGATTCAATCAGACACCTGCTGCTGGTCTGTCCAAAAACTGTGACTCTGAGAGCAACTTACTTCAAACACCTAATCAGGGACGACAGAGGATGGGACGAAGAAACCTGGTGGCCAAGACTGATTGCAGGAGACCGTACATCGTGGGTCCTAGCAACCACAGAAATCTTGGAACACACCATGAAATTGTTAACATCCGGAGGTGCCCACCCTGAGTAGCCGCAGAGACTTTGTTTCTTTCCTTTCTTTCAGCAACTTGTTTTTGTAAAGTTCGCTTTTTTGATCATATACAAATAAAAATAAAAAATAAATATATATATATATTGTAAATATGTGTTTTATGAAAAATAAGATATACTGTACAGAGACAAAGGGGAGTTTTTTCCCCCAAGCCATAAAGATGACATAGGATGACACGCTGATCCTTTCTCCAATCAAGGGACATGGAATCCTCTAACCTCTCAGATCCTTATAGGGTTGGGCATTGTAGAATCAGCCTCCCCACCCACTTTGGAAATACATAAATAGGGACTGCTGAGGACAGATAGGAGACACACATTTCCACTGCTCAACTGATTTCTTGGCGAAGCACCCTGCAAGAAGATCCAGACTTAGATCCAGAACCAAACTCTAGAACCAACTCTAGAACTTTGAAGCAGAGAGGCCTAACCCAAAAGCTGAACCCTTATCAGCAAGCCTCCAGAACCTAGCAACCTGATTCTAACCCCTAAACTTCCAAGGGGCTCTCACATTCAACAGCCGGGCTGAGCTGTATTGCTATTCTAGCCAAGAACCCTGTGCTAGAACAAAGATCCAGACCCAGAAAGCAGAGCTGTATCCAGAACCCGTCAGATCCAGTCCAAGAGACCGCGCAGACCGCAGTGCAGTGCTGAGAACAGAACTGAGACCTGTCCGGTGGCGAGAGAATCTCAGCCAAACCCTTGACCAGATCTTTGACGGGGCCCACTCTATTCCCAAACCATAGGAGTGAGTATCCAGTCTAGAACTGTACATAGCCAATCTCTTAGTTTAAAGTAATACTATTCCATCCATTTCAATCTGTCCAGAACTGCATTACAGAACCTCTGTTGTCTATCCTAAATTCTTCTGTCCTCCACATAATCCTTGAAAATTGTAGTGATAATCATATTGGCGTTAATATATATTTTTTGGAGAAAGGTAATCGTCTCGTTCAGACAGACACCATCCGGAGGTGCCTCTGGATAGGTGGCTGGGCTGTCATGTAGTTTGCGGCTCCATAGACTCTTTAGTGTTAAGAAATCTTTGTTTCTAATCTTTAAAGCGCATCCGACATTTTTGAAATCTTGACTTTGTTTCTGAAAAATCGACCTTGATTAAAACCACTGTAACTTTTGAACCGCACGTCCTAGAACCGAAATTTAACTGTAATTTTAAAGCTGAGATTCTAAGCTTTCCAACTAACCCAAACAGACATTCCTTATCGTTTTCTATTATCGCGTTGCCGCACGCAGAAAAGTTGCCGCAAATTGCAATTTACCTCCATTTCACCACGTGTCAAAATAGCTGTTTCTAGTTTTCAACTTCTGGAATTCGTTTTCAATCTGATACTGATTCATGAATCTCCTTTAGTGAATTAAAATCATTTTAGCATATTTTCCCTTTTGTTGCAATCACAACCAAAAGTATTTTTGCCTGTTTTAAAATCATACCTGTTCTCTCTAAGCTTGCTGGTGGAACTGGAATTGAACTGCATTGTTGATTAATATTACTGAAACCTGTGTGCCCTCATTTCCACCTCTTCATATTGCAAAGTGGGGGAGTGAGTAATAACAGGGGATAAAGTGATCATAATATCATTTGATTGAAATCATACCAAGTTTATTTCTGTATTGCATTCTTTCCTATTATTGCATTTCCTTGAATCATACAAAGTATTCTCTGCTACATTATCCTTTCTATTCCTACTCCTACTGATTAAAGAGATTGTTGATAGTGTAATATTACCCATTGCTGATCACTGCACATATTCATAGGTGTGCTATTCAGATATTATTCTATTCATAAAAGTGTGATATACATTGTTCAATTCTTCAAATAAACCTTTTAATTTGCAAAACAAACCTACTTCTTGGCTCAGTGAGGTCGGGGAGATTCAAAGAGAGGGGCGTTATATAAGGGTTCATCATCCAGATTTAAAGAGCTTTGACAGAAAAATATATAAATAAGGGCTTCCATTGGGCATCCCATACTAAGCATTGACTTGGTTGGAGTGCTGGATTGAAGTCACTTACAGGGAATTTTAGGAGTAGGAGACAGTGCCATACAGGCGAAGGCTTAGACCGCTGCCCAGTCGAAATAACCAAGCTAAAACAAGGAGGTGGGTGCGGGTTGCCCTAGCCCAAGTAACAATGAACACAATTGCCACCGCTTCAGAAAGTGTCTGGGGGACCGTAGAACATACCATGGCAACACATGGATTAGTAGAACCTAATAAACTCACTGCCCTCCCTCACTGCATGAGTGGGCAAGTGGATATATGCCTTCTTGAAAGACACTGTGGTTATCACTTTGACTGTGGGGGACATTAAAATCATGTTCACCTCCCTGTTAGGGGGGTAAGTGGATGAGCTTTGGAGAAAGGCGGGTATTTAAGAATACAATTGAATGACACCGCACATGATCCTGCCCCATTTAATAACTTTAGTGTGCACGTGTGGAAAGTGTTAAGGGACATGTATCCCGATAGACCCTAAATGCATTTGCTTATGCCCAAACAATGAAGCGAGACGAGGATCCCACACAATACATACAGCAGACACAGAAAATGTGGAGGACGGAGACAGGGTGAAGGATGGTATAAGAATATTATTGTTTTTATCACATGCTATGTAGGGGGCTGCCCACAGACATGCAAGCAGATTTAAACAATCATGTTTTTGTTGGAAGCAAAGGGATGGCTGGAAAAACAGGCACACATAGTACATTTTTGAAGGTAGAAACAAGAGAAGGAAAGGGACAAAGGGGAGCAAACACAGAGGGCGCAGGCAAAGTTGTTACAGAAGAATTTAGCAAAGATGAGAGTGGAAGGGGCGGTAACCCTGAGCAGGGCCCTCCGCACGGCTGAGGGCAGCAGGAGCAGTACACTCCACAACGATGGGCAGAGAGTCCCAGAGACATGAGATCTGAGATGGGAAGTTTTCAGAGAGGAAGAGGTAGTTTCCAGAGGGGGAAAGAGTGTGAATTTAGTGGCAGGTTTGAGGGTTTGATGCCTTAGATGGGCCAGCAGTGTTGGTCCTGTGGGAAGATGTTTCATTTTACATGTGAAATAGAAGTTGACTAGCAATGCCCTATAACAAAAAGTCCCAAGCTATCGCCCTACTTCCAAGCAGCCGTACTACTACAGCCCAAAGCCCCAATAGAGGGTGCAGCAGCAGCTCCCCCCACATGTCACAGGTGTCATTGCTTCTGCCCCAGTCCTGTGGGACGGCAAGTACAACCCGCAGTGGCACATTACACCCAGACACCTGCACATGCATGGGACAAGATTGCCCTATCACAGGACGCAATAACATACTACACAGGGGTAAGCGTGTTAGGGCGCATCGCTTTCCCTCTCCTAGGGTCAAGCACATGTCCCAAGTAGGACATCCCACAGAGAGATATAGTTTTACCAGTAATATCAGTAACAACCAACCGGATACGGATCCCCAGGTGGGAGTGAAGATAAAGGGTCAAACATTTTCTTTTTTGGTCGACATGGGAGCAACCAAATACTGCATCACCGAGGGCTTGTTTCCCATGTCAGACACAACAATGGACACAGATGGATTTTCTGAGGCAGTTGTTTTGGTTCCCTTCACTATGGAATTACTCTTCAACGTGGGTACAAAGGAGCTGAGGAACTCAAAACAGGACACCTGGAACTCAGACAGAAAGAGCGCAAGTGCCGAAGCTAATATTGCCCCAGGGAGAAAAATGCCTTACGGCAACTCACCAGGGATTATCACTTGGCCTTATGGGCTGCCAAACAGAGGTTTTCCACCTGTAAAGTGGAACAGGCTTTGAATCAGTCTAGAGAGCTATTCTCGGAGGTCAAGACATTTTCTTCCACCACACGTCCATCTCCTAAAGTCTTGGCCACACAAACTCTCTATGATTCATTCTCTGACTTCTATGTCACCAATATATTTGTCCCATCTTCCTGCTCACGGTCATTTTTTAAAATCAAATTTTTGTTAAATCTTGTATGTGCTAAATGAGTAACTTCTCTAGCACCTGCTGCATCTCAGCCGTTGTGACCCGATTCCCTTCCTGTTCTTCCCCCTTCCACCTCCCACTCCTCCCCTGACCCCTGTTTGCGTGTGCTGCCCTTGTGTGCAATTCCAGCGAGGTTGCTACTTACCAGCACTCAGCACAGCATTCACCATCTATTGTGCTTGGGGTGAGTTGTGTTTCCCATCTGCCTGCTCACACTTATTTTTTGAGGTTATATTCTTGTTATATCTAGAGTGTGCTAAATTAGTAACTTCTCTAGCACCCGCTGCATAAAAGCCTTTGTGACCCAACCCCCTTCCTGTTCCTCCTTCTCTCCTGCCTCCTACCCCTGCCGCGACCCCTGTTTGGACATGCTTCCCTTGCGTGCAATTCCTTTGAAGTTGCTACTTGCCGGCGTTCAGCATGGCATTCACCATCTATTGTGCATGGTGTGAGTTTTGCTTCCCATCTGCCTGCTCATTCTCATTTTTTAAATTCTTGTTAAATCAAGTGTGTGCTAAATTATTAACTTCTCTAGCACCCGCTGCATTGCAGCCTTTGTGACCCAATACCCTTCCTGTTCTTTTCACTCTTGCGGATCCCACGTCTTCCTAGACCTTAGATTGAACATGCTGTCCTTGTGTCTAATTCCAGCGAGGTTGCTACTTTGACGATGCTCTGTGCAGCATTCACCATCTATTGTGCTTGGGGTGAGTTGTGTTTCCCATCTGCCTGCTCACACTCACATTTTAAAGTTAAATTCTTGTTAAGTCTAGTGTGTGCTAAATTAGTAACTTCTCTAACACCGGCTGCATCATGGACATTGTGACCAGATCCTGGTCCTTCCTCCCTCCCACCTCACAACCCCTCTCCTGATCCCTGATTGGGTGTGCTGTCCTTGTGTGCAATTCCGGTGAGGTCGCTACATGCTGGAGCTCAGCGCGGCATTCCTCATCTATCCCTTTACCCTGAAAATGTGCTTCTAGGTGGTGTGCTTTTCTGCTGTAAGATGTAAACTAGGCCATTTTTTACCCTCTCCTTGACACCTGATTGTTGATTGCTGATTTGCTGGGTGTTTTAGTTCGGTTACATGCACTGCATTTTCTCCCCCTTACCCTTTATTTCCCCTTCCTCTCTGCATGCTCTCCCTCAATGGTATGTCTTGTCTAAAAGAAAAATGTTCAAGAAGGATCTCCTTGTCTCTAATCCAGGCCTGCCCACCACTGACAACTATGTCAAAACTTCTTCCAGACAGACTTTCACAAACATCCTAAGCTCTGGATTGCCCATATGATCACAGTGCTCTCCCCATTTTCTTCCTCTCCCATTAATGGTGGCACCTGCTGGGAAGTACTCTTGGCATTCTTCCTTCCCTCTAGGGCCATCATTAATGTCTACTCAAATGGCAATGTCATGGTCCAGGGCTCTCAACCCAACCTCCTCCTCTCGATAGGTGTCTTCCATCTCTCATAAACGTCCTCCTTTCTTCTGCCACTCCTCCTTCTGCCTCCCCTCTGGGCTCTCTGCCACCTCCTTCGGGTGTGCCATACTTCTGTACCCCTCTTTGTAAGACCGTCAAAAGTGGCAACCGGCTCCACATAGCTACACTCAACTCTCGCACTGCCATCAAACTCTCCTCTGACATCTTCCACCTCCTTGAAGACCTCGACCTCGATGAACTCGCTTTCACCAAGACGTGGTTCACTGCCAGCTCTCTCACAAGTGTTCACACTTTCCTCCCTGAGGACTTCAAGATCCTCTGTAAGCCCAGACCTAACCGGTCCAGGGGTGTAGTGGCCCAGAATGCCTTGTGTGCAGGCTTGGCGTCTCTCCTGTCCTCTCTCTGACTCTTGCCACCATCTACAGTCCCTCTTGGACATATTTCTAGACCTTCTTCTCTCCTGGCCTTTACCCCAAGCTTCTCCTCCTCTGAGACTTCAATATTCACCTTGACTCCCTTGGTGTGGACTGTGGACTTTTCAACAACCTATGTGACTCTCTCTCCTTCTCCATTCTTCCCTCCAGTTTGACAAACTCAGCTGGATACACCTTGGATGCTCTCATCTCTGCAGACACCCCCATCACCAACCCTCTCCTTACTCCTCTCTCCTGGTCTGATAATTCTCTCCTGTCCTTTTATCTGAACCTCCTGGGTCCCCCAGCTAGGTCTCCGCCCACACCTCCACTCTCCTTTTCCATCATCCCATCTATGAAGAGAGTGTCAGTTGCTGTTGCTGCTGCCACCTTGATTCCCCCTCCTACTCATGCCATTGACTCTCGCTCTGACACAGCCCTTTGTAACCTTCAACTCTCCATCTCCAACACTCTGGACATCCTTGCCCCTGTCATGAGGAGCTGCATTAAACCTGCCTCCAAGTGCAACTCCTGGTATGACTCCGACCTGGTCACTCTGAAAAGCAAACACAGAGCAGCTGAGAGGAAGTGGTGGGCCTCAAACACATCCCTTGATAAACTGGCCTGCCACCTGCTCAAAAGGCAATACAGACTTTCCATCTGCTTGAAGAAGAGGGCCTATATCCAAGCCTGCATCTCTGGAGCCACCAACAACAGGGCAGCATTTTCCAAAATATGCAAGAAACATGCCAATCCTACTGCAGTCTCTGTTTCTCCTCTGCCTTCCCTGGCCCTCTATACTCTGGCTTCTCATGTCATTACTAAAACTCTGAACATCCTGTCCTCTCTATCATCTACATCCTACCCATCTCCCTCATCTTCTCCCGCACCAGCTCTCATGCCTCCCTTGTCCCCCTTCCCGCCTACTATTCTCTTTCTCTCCCATCTCACCTAATAATGTTTCTAGACAAGTCTGCTCTATGAAAGTCTCATCCAAACAGTACTCCCTTGCTCCTCCAAAAATATCAAGGACAACATTGTCTCCCTTGCTCTATCTTTGTCTGATTTATGAAATCACTCCTTGGCCAAGGGTTCCTTCCGTCACTCCTCAAGCACTCCCTTGTGCACCCTTGCTTCAAAATGCCTTCTGCTGAACCATCCTGTCTGGCTAACTACCACAGTTACCCCCTTCCTGGGCAAAGTCTTGGAGAAAGTGGCCATCTCCCAGCTTATCCACCACACTGAATCTGTTTGTTCTCTCCACGACCACCAGTTTGGCTTCACTGCTGCCAGAGGCATTAAAACTGCACTCCTGAACATCTGTGAAGGCTTGCTCTCTAATCCTAACTCCAACTGCCCTTATGTTCTCATTCTTCTTGATCTCTTGTTTGCTTTTGATATGGTCAATCAATCCACCCTTATAAATCAGCTCTGCAATAACCTCAGAATCACAAAACTGGCTATGGACTGGCTGACCTAATTTCTCTCTGAACGACCTTCCAAGGTTCAACTGGCTCATTTCCTCTCCTCCATCTCACTCTCCACCTGTGTTGTCTCTCAGGGCTCTATTCTCTCACCCTGGCTTTTCAACCTCTACCTTGCCCCACTAGCCCATTTTATCTCAGCCTTCTCTCCTAACTTCCTGTGTTATGCGGGTGACATGCAACTCTCCTTCAAGATTCCCTCCTCTGCCTCCTCCTCTTCCTCTCTCATACCTTACTGTCTGTCTGCTATTCAAGCATGGTGCACTGCTAACAATCTCTGCCTTAATGCCAGTAAGACTGAGATCCTTCTCATTGGGACTCCAGTTTCCTCCTTCCCCCTACACTCTAGCTGTCCTCCATGGCCTCCCTCCCCTCACCGTCTGGTGAGGCAAAAAAATGTGGTTGGTGTCATCTTCGACTCCTCTTTCCCCTTCTCTCCTCACATCACAGACTTTGCCAGGAAGGATCACTTTCAGCTTCACTTCCTCAGAGGCATTGTTCCTTTCCTCAACTACCCCCTGTAGCTCAATGTCTCCAGAGCCCTGGTCCTCTCCAGGCTGTGCTACTGTAACAGCCTCTTCCTTTAGCTACCCAATCCCTCCCTTCACACCCTTCAACTAATACAAAATAGGACTGAAATATTTATCCTTGGCCTCAAGCCCACGGACTGCATCTCTCCAGCCCTAAAATCTCTCCACTCGCTCCTGGTTGCTGCGATGATCAAGTTCAAAACCCTTTGCATCATTCACAAGATGTTCTGGGGCCTGGGTCCCAACTACATTCAACTCTCTCTCCCCAAATACCTCCCTGGTAGAGGCCTTCGGTACTGTAACTCCTACTCTCTGCAGATCAGACGCTTCTTCAAGCAGATGGTGGGGGTAGACTTCACTCCTCCGCAGGTGCCTCCCTCTGGAATCGCCTCATGCCCCACTCAGACTTGAGCCAGATCTCCTTAAGTTCCTAAAGCTTCTGAAGACACTCCTTTTCTCTTCCTCCTTCCCTCTCCTCTGCTAATTTACTGGCTGCCTGGTTCATTCAGACTCTTACGGGACACCAGGCACTCCCCTACGAGTCGACCCCTACACTTGGTCTCCTTAACCCCTCCCTGCACTTGCCCTTCTGGGCTCCCTCCCCAGCACTAGACTAGTTGGGCCTGCATCCCCTTAGCCCTTCCAGCCAGCTCTTCAAACTTAGCAGGTGGACCTTTCTGCCCTGCACTCATTTCCCCCTGGGCTCGGTCCACCTGGCCTCCCTGGGAACTTGCTTAACCCTCTGGTATTTCCCCTCTCCCCTGCTCTTCTATTGCTGTACTTGCATGATCTGAATGTCACAAGGCCTAGTAGGACCATTACTGTTTTGTCATCCGTGCCCTTCCCCTTATCTTGGTGCGCCTTGAAACACATTGTGTTTAGGCGCATTATAAAAACCCAATAAATAAATAAAAAATAAATAAAAAGTCACTGATATATGGAAGAATATTCATCTTAATGGGCAGAGTAGGGTTCATCTTCTCTCTGACTAGGTTGTGAGGTTGTGACTACTGCTACTTACTTTTGGTCCTAGTTCCCTTAGTTTTCTGTGCAGGAGGTTTTAAGAGCTTTCAGTTAACTTAAGTATGCTGTTCCTTCAGACCTGGTTCCTCTTTCTTACCAGGAAGGCTATTATACCTGGCATGGTAGCCTGGGTCATGGAAGCAGTTAATGTGCTGGTCAGTCTTGTTCAACTGGTTCAATCCCCTCAGAGCTGAAACAAGCCATTGATATTCCCCTTATGAAAAAACAGTCACTGGATGCTTCAGTTGTAGCAAACATCCACCCTTTTTCGTGTTTACCTTTCTCCATGAACGTGTTGGAATCATTGGTTTCCCTTCTTTTGTCAGCTTTTCTTGAAACCTCTGTCTTCTTTGCCCCCTTTCAGTCAGGCTTCCACCCGAGGTGGGGAACAGAGAGTGTTCTGGTGTCCGTAGTTGATGACTTGGTCATGTTGGATGATCATGGTGGAGTGGGAACCCTGATACTTTTAGATCTGTCAGTGGCGTTTGCCACTGTCAACCACTCCATCCTGTTGTTCCGTATGGCCTCGTCCGGCCTCTCTGGCTCCGTTCTTGACTGATTTACCTCCTTCCTGGCTAATAGGAGTCAATTGCTCTCTCTCCCCCTTTTCTTTACTCACCTCAAACACTTATTTGTGGGTAGTCTGTCCTTTTTTGTAAGGGTCTTGGGGTTGGTCACCCTAAGTTACCTGGGGGCAAACAGACGTGGATCCCTGCTCACTGTGCTCAGAGAGGCACAGCTCCACCTCACAGATGAGGCCCAACAAGTTTGAAACACATGTATGGGGTTGCTGTTGGTACTCTTGTTCAGAAGGGAATTGCCATATAATTTCACTGCTGGACTGCCCATGTGGGCGGGACAAAGACTGATGTGCAAATGTATATTTCCCATCTGTGAAAGGTACAGAGAGCAAAAAGATGGCTGCGAAATCTCAAAGTGGTTACAAACCACTGAACAGGTTATCATGCCGTGTTCTTTCTAGAGAGGGGCGCCTGCTACCTTTTTTGTATAATATTTTTGAGACTATCTCGGCACCCGTTAGAACAGAGGTATTGTATGTCAAATATTATTTATGCTGATAAACAGATGCAACCCACGCTCCTAATGAAGGAATTCATTTTCCCAAAACACGTTGAGCTACAGATGTATTAAATCAGAAGCTTTCTTTAAGAATTTTAGAATATGTTATTAACAGAACTATTTTATTATTACTATTATTAATACTATTATTATTATTATTATGAATAAAATTAGGGTATTTATTGATCACAGACCTAGAGTGATTTACAATCATAGGGGAAGAACAAGTTGTAGAGATAGGGATTCATTATCAACACACCAAATGTAACAGGAAGTACAGGCTCTGTCAATATTACCCACATGTGGAGCTTTGACCAGTTGACCAAGGGGAGGCCATTTTGTTGTACCAGGCCCTTTTGGCATTTTCATTATCATTCCTAAACACTGTAAAGAATACCATGCAGTTACAGTAAGCCGAATGTTTAACACTAAGATGACCGTGCCTCCTGTCTGCTGTTTTAGAAGTAGTTACTGACTTTAAGGTTATAGATGTTGCTGTTCCTATTACTAGGCCCATTTCTGAATGTTCTGTCAGTTACTAAATTCAAATCGCCGTCTGACTCCCTTTCAGAGAAAGCAACGATGGCACAGCCATGGTGGAGGGGCTGGACATGCACAAGCTATTGTCTTAAGAAATAGAACCTGTTTTTTCACGAAGCTGTTCCCAGGACGTCGAGTCTCACACAAAGTAATAGTTTCTGTCCTTGGCACAAAGCTGACATAAACAAGAATCGCTGAAGGGCAGTTCTTCCACTGTCAGCAAAGACCTCATGTATTAACGATGCCAAAATGTTAGACCAGGTTGTAGTTCTACTTCTCCCTATCGAGTCTAATACTATTTGGTACATGGTAGGGTGGTGTCCAAATGCACAAAAATATTGGAATTCATTCCTGAAGAGCTGGTGCCTTAGCTATGCTTCTGTTGAGACCTCCTGCTTTCCCGGAGATAGGAGGTCTTGGCCAGAATACTGTGTGAGGGAGACCGAGACATGTTCCACTAATATAGTCACTAAAGTATGTTACTGTTTCAGGGACTACAAGGCCTGAGAAAAAGAGGCTGCCAAGACAGATGACGGATACCATGGGAGAGAAGCTCATGGCTTCAAGTTACTGCTACAGGGGTTTAGTTTCACTTTTTCTGCCGATTATACAATTATGGCATCTGCAGGGGGATGCACTCACTATGTCACTAGGATTGCACTAATCAATGAAATGCTAGAATATACATTGGGCCTCATTACGAGGAGCGCGGTAAAAACAGGGTAATTACCGGCATGGAGGTACTAGCGGGTCCATGCTCGTATGACGCCGCTAATAGCGGGTGATTATGAGTGCGTGAGCACACGCGAACCCCCATGCCGGTAATGGCCATACCGGCATGCTGATATAGGCCCTCCAACCCCCCGATAGCGCCATCACTGGACCCACCAATACCGCCTCCGCCTATGAAGAACCCCTTAATACCGACCCGGTAATAACATCATGCTAATACCAGCCTCGTTATACCGGACCCAGAAATAACGCCATTGCGTCGGAACGGGAAATGCAGCAGTGGCCATCATTAAAAACACAATCCATTGTCACACTCCCAAACCACCACTTGCATTCAGGATAGACCAGTGCCAATCCCTTCACCATGTCAAAGGCTACCCGGAAAACAACCCCCCACCTGCGCAAAAAGCGTTTTTCAGATGCAGAACTTAACATGCTGGCAGACACCCTTGCAGCACATGCAGACGAGATCAACCTGCATAACCTGAAGAGGGAGGTACAGCAGCAAAAAAAAGGAAATCGGCACCACCCCACAGACAGTGAAGGACTGCAAAAAGAGGTGGAATGACCTCCGCCTCAGGGTTCGGAATATCCTGGCCAGCAACAGGAGGGAGGCCATGGCCACAGGTGGGTGTCCCCACTCACCTGCTAAACTGACAAGTTGGGAGGAGACTGCAAGGCCATTTATTCAGAGGGAGTCCATCAAGGGATTTGGGGAGATGGAGACGGGTGCCGCAACGTCTGCAGATGGAGGAGAGTGACCCTGCAGATCCCTGTAGGGGAAACCATGACGTAGCACAAGTGATGTGGAAGAGAGCCTAGGCGAGGCAATGCATGTCCCAACACACGCATGAACATATCCTTGTGCAGATGGAGGACAAACCCTCCCACACTGAAATGCATGCTGAGTGCAAATCCCATTACCAGCACACAGCCAACACACATGGACCGTGCCCATGTAATACATCACACAAACCCCAACACAACGGCATGTCACCTGCCATGCATCAAACGCCAAAATGCCCCCTTCATACTATCCTGTGTGACACACCTGTAAAATATGAATGCAAGATAAATGTAATACTCCACAGCACCATATAATGCATCTAGCATGTAACACCATCACTGATGCCCTGCATCTCTTCTACCCCCCAGGCACCGATGGAGAAGATGCCAGCGAGGATCCAACCGCAAGGGCATCCATGTCCCGTCCAAAGACAACAGCCACCGACAACACCACCTCCGGGGCAGCCTCGCAGCACACACCAACACCGACGGTGCCTGACACCGTGACGCTGCGCTGGCTACATTAGTGGAAAGCGAGGCTGTTGACCCACGGAGCAACACTGCTACCCCAGTGGAGGAGGATGTGGACCGGGATGTACTGACCCATGTGCCATGTACACGCTCCCCAAGCCCCGTGCCGACCCCCCACCCCACATTCAGCCCTCACCCACCTGCAGCAGTGCGGATCCCCTGCTGCAAGATTCTGACCCCAGCAGCCTCCCCGAGGACAGCACTGCCATTGCAGGCCCTGTCAGAGCACCCTCGACCACTACTGCTCCCACCAACAACCTCGAGGCATGACTAGCGAGGGTGGAAGCCAGACATGACTCTATGTTGGATCTTCTCAGACAATATGTCACCGATGGGGAGGACACGAGGTGTGGGATAGCCCAGGCCATAGCAGCAACCACAGCCGACATAGAGGTGAACACTGCCGCCGTCAATGCCTCGGCATCGTTGATGAGACAGTCTGGGGGCCACCACGCAGATCCTCACTTCCATCAGGCTGCACATGCAGCAGCCACAACATGCGCCAGCCGTGGAAATCCCCACGCTTCCACCCCATCCATCACACCCGCTTCCTCTGCCCCCACATCCTCTGCACCCTCCAGCCCTGTGCGTCTAACTAGACGTAGTGCGAGGCACTCTGAAATTCTGCCCCCAGACATCAAGAAGTCCAGGAAATGGTGTAGGGGAACTATGGGAGTGGCTCAGATGGTGTTGGTGGTGAACGGGTGAATTAGGGGAGTTGACTGGGGGGTTTTGGGAGTTCACTAGGGGGTTTTGGGAGTTCACTGGGGGTTTTGGGAGTTCACTGGGGGGTATGGGGAGTTCATTGGGGGTTGGGGTGGGTTGCACTTTCTCCAGTTGTTATCAATACACCTGTTTTGTTAAAAAATATTCAATGGCTGGACATTGTTCATTTCGTGTGTACCCATTAAATTAATGACCGTGTACAGTGCCCAACTCCACACATTCCCTGTGTGCATGTCCACATGGACACAGTGTACAAGGTGTCACTGACAAAATCTATCAACGTCACTGTGGGTCAGAAGTATTTGCCAATCAGTGATTGGCGTACTGCACGGCCATCCTGTGCATCACGTACTGGCAGGGGTGCTGCTTCCCCTCCATCTTCATCCTCATCATCCTGACCCAGTGCATGCATATCAATGTCAGGTGGCAGTGGTACATTTCTCCGGACGCACATGTTGTGCAGCATGACACAGGCCATGGTGATCTTTGCCACCTTCTCAGGCACATAGAGGAGTGCTCCACCAGACCTGCTTAGGCAGCAGAACCGCGCCTTCAACAGGCCAAAGGTCTGCTCAATCACAACACGGGTACGGGTATGTACCCGATTGTACTCCTCCTCATGGCTGTTCCGCGGGTTCCGCACAGGGGTAAGTAGCTACGGCTTCAAGGGATATCCTCCATCACCTGAAAGCGAATACAGATAGGTCTAGGTGAGTCACTCTGAGCTGCCACCTTCAGGATACACAGTCATGGCCGCAGCTATTTGCTGTCGACCTGCACATGTCCCTGTAGGTATGCATGAATATTGTTTAGATGCATTCTATACTGCAATATAGTGTAGTAGTCTGGATGACGTTGTACAGATGATGCAGGGTGAAATCATGCATGCTGATGCGGATGTACTGCGGTTGTAGGACTATGTTTGCCTCCCATTTCTGCTGTGTATACTACACTGTGCATGGTCACACTAGCCACATTGGCACAGTTGCAATCCTGTTCAGTCATGCATTGCTTGACATACCCATGGTGGCCAGGTTGTGAGTCTTACATGTTGTCATTGATATACGTAATTTTGTTGGGGTTGTGAGGTTCAGGTCAGGAGTGTTTAGCTCTGCGGGCATTCTCCACTCACTGTCAATTCCCACCCAGGTGGAGAATGCATCCCCCCCTTTCCCACCCAGGTGGAGTATGCATCCCCCACCTTTCCCACCCAGGTAGAGTATGCATCCCAGCACATCACTACCCCAAAGCACTACCATGGGCCAGTCAGGCAACTCACCAAGCAGCCATGCACGTGGTCCAGCATGTTGCTTCATGTGACAGGGTAGCGTGGAGTTACACAGCACCATGGCATCATGTGTTGATCTGTGAAATCGGGTGCTTCAATGTGTGATGATCTTGCTGGAGTCACATACCATCTGCACATTGATGGAGTGGTATTGCTTGCGATTGCGGTACACCGCCTCTACGGCATGGGGACTACCAATTCCAAATGGGTGCAGTCCAGGGCACCAACACAATTGGGCATGCCTGCCAGTGCATGGAAGCCTACTTTGGTGTCAGCTATCTCCTGGCCAGTCTGTGGTAAGGATATGTGGGTGCTAGCGTGCTTCAGGAGGGCATCCAGCACTTGCTGCAGCATGCATGAAAATAGTGGTTGTGAAATGCCATGCAGCTACCCCATTGTGTGCTGGTAGGTGCCTGTGGCCAGGAAGTGGAGCACAGACACCACCTTTAGTAGAGGGGGGATGGAAGTGTGTATTTCTATGAGGCTGGCAATGTTGCCTATCATGTCCACTATGGTGGTGATGGTGTCCCGGTCCAACCGGTACAGGGTATGGATCTGGTCAAGGGTTAGATTGAATGGACTGGGTCTGATACGAGGGATTGGTGGCTGCCTACAAGGTACTACTGGCTGCACTGGTGGTAATTGCTGGGCCTGTCTCACCCTCCTTCTCCTCCTGCGTCTCCTCTGCGCTGCCTGTTGTTGCTGCTGTAGTTGTAGTTGCTGTAGTTGCTGTAGTTGTAGCAGTATAGGCATGTCCTTCAGCGTCATGATTTCAACAGCTAGTGGTATCATTTTGGTGTACGAAAGGGTGTGGGTGTACTCCTTTTATACTGGGCCAGGCTCCATTGACTCCACCTGAGGTGATTGTGTGCACCTGTGGCAGTTGGCTTGATTGCTGATTGCTGTTTACGGGTGGTCCGCGATACCTGTATGGCCACCATCGTGAAGGTCCTAATTACCGCCATCGGGATGCCGGTATTTGCATGCCGGCGTGTGTATGTGCCCATGCCGGTATGAGGGGGCACGGTACGGGCGGTGCCGGTATTGGCGGGTTGTCGGGTCATAATACCCCAGATCCGTTAACGATGTCTTATTAGCAAGCCACCTTCGTTTTTTCATTACCTCCATTCTCGTAATGAGGCCCATTGTGTTTAGGTACTCATATAGGTGATAGCCATTACAGACATGGGAATTGTAATACATCTGATATTGTGTATTGTATGTTAATCTTGTGGTTTTCATCGCTCAGTCTTCCTGTATAAGGAGACTGAATTCCCAGCCATTCTTTCTCTTGCTCTAACTTGCACAAAAATGGTATTTTCTTGCAACTCATGCGTTTCCAAATAAGTAGTTTTTTCTCTTCTGTCTTTACTAATGAAACATTAAACAGAGAAAGAGAGAGAGAGAGAGAGAGAGAGAGAGAGAGAGAGAGAGAGAGAGAGAGAGAGAGAGAGAGAGAGACTATAAAAGAATATCAAGAGAATAATAATAATAATTTGGCACTTAGGTATCTGAGGG
This sequence comes from Ambystoma mexicanum, assembly GCF_040938575.1. NCBI lineage: Eukaryota > Metazoa > Chordata > Amphibia > Caudata > Ambystomatidae > Ambystoma > Ambystoma mexicanum. Next base: position 1,383,660,428 of record NC_090922.1, on the reverse strand, counting down.
TTCGTAGCGCTATATACAAATTATTATTATTCTCTTGATATTCTTTTATAGTCTCTCTCTCTCTCTCTCTCTCTCTCTCTCTCTCTGTTTTGGTGTATTTTCATTAGTAATGTTGCATGAATTGTGATGGAAATAATGTGAGATAGCTCTCCTTTTAACTAGGAAAGACACATAATAGGCCTCTTTACGACCCTGGCGCTAATGGGTTAACGGCGCCGTAAAAGGCTGCGGCGCCGTTAACTCATTAGCGCCTGATTACGAGGTACCTTTGCGGGACCCGACCTTATCGGCTGGTCTACACCAGCTGTTAAAGTAGGGACCCGCAAAGGGACCTTGGTGCTAAGTACGGTACCGCAATTTGCAGTACCGTGCTTAGCGCCTTCCCCATTCCCATAGAGCCCTATGGGGCGCAAATGGGAATGGAGAAGGGCCATGGTTCAATGGGGAATTACCGCCCCGCCAACCTTGGAATGGGGTGGTAATTCCCCATTGAACCATGGCGGACCTGTTACAACACTGAGTAAGCCGGTCCGGATTTAACGGTGCTGGTAAAACTGTACCAGCACCGTTTTCCGGACCGGCTAAATCTGAGTTATGTTGCCGTGTGGTGTTACACCCGGCTGGGTTTAACACCACCAGCCGCACAAGGACCAGGAACCACTGGCACCATTACAACATGTTGCTGGTGTTTCCACTGCCCCCATTCCCGTGGAGTCCTACTGAATGCCGGCTCCAGAATTACCAGATCACCGGGGCTATAATGCCCCGGTGATTCCGGCAAGTCTGGAGCCGATGAATCCCCACGAGTCCGGCGGCAGCCTTCTGGTTTCACGGCTGCCGCCGGACTCGTAATGAGTCCCAATGCTATGATAGTACTATAAATATATTGAAAGGGCGGGTTATACCTGAGTTCCGAGGTGCAAGGGAACTTTTGAAGGTTTTGAGTACCCTTGACTCAAGGAAAGGAAAGAGAGCAAGGATCTACATCAGGGTGTAAATGTGTTTTTATTTTGATGATTGCTTGCATTTGTATATATATTTGTATAACTGTTTTAAAAAAAAATATATTATTTTTGAGGTGTTTAAATCGCTGCAAAAATGGCAGAGGACACAAAATATCGTGGCAAAAGTCTGTGGTTTGGTCGCTACAATCCATGTAAAAGATGCAGGGGACAACCCACAACCCCTGGATGCATTATACCATTTAAGGAGAGCGGGGGACACACCTGCAACCCCCGCTCCCCTTAAATGGTGTATTGGGGTACACCTTTAATGGGTCAAACCACAGCATTTTTGCCGCAAGGTTTTGTACAGGTGACATTTTTGCTGCAATTTTATTACTGCATACCTTTTGATGGTGGAAGATGTTTTTTGAAGATGGGAATGCCCCTGAGGAGAATCCCCCTGACATTAGCGGGAGGGAGTCCATCTTATTGGTCACATAATCCAATGCCCGACCCCTCCATCCAGGACATATCTACAGTGACCTGCCATAGGGTATACCATCCTCCAGTTCCCTCCCCCCACTGAGAGGGGGACGGGCAGCACCAGGGAAGGGGAAAAAGCAGCCAGAGATTCAATAATTGCTGAGATTGAAAGTAAGGCTCACCAGCAGCTAGAGGAGACAGTGCAGAAAGCAGAAAGGACTATCAGGAATTGTGCAGACTCAGAGTACCCTGCAAGGACGAGAGGAGGGGCAGTGCATGACTATATATGCTGATAAATGGACATCAAGACAGATTCTCTATAAGATTGATGGGGAAATGGATAGCGACCCCCCAAACCTGACCCTCAAGAATATCAATAGAATATTCAGGGCCATTGAGGGGTTGCAGAATGCGGATGATGACGATCATAGAGACAGAGGTTATTGGGGGCGAGATGAGGGCAATGACATGGGGTGGGAAATTGAGGAGTAGGAGACAATGCCATACAGCCGAAGGCTTAGACTGCTGCCCGGTCAAAATACCCGAACTAAAACAAGGAGGCGGGTGCGGGTTGCCCAGACCCAAGTAACAGGAAAGACAATTGCCACTGCTTCAGAAAGTGGCTGGGAGACCGTAGTACATACCATGGCCACACGTGGATTGGTAGAACTTAATAAACTCACTGCCCTCCCTCACTGCATGAGTGGGCAAGTGGATGTATGCCCTCTTCAAAGACACTATGGTTATCACTTTAGCTATGGGGGCCATGAAAAGCATGTTCACCTCCCTGTTAGGGGGGAAGTGGATGAGCTTTGGAGAAAGGTGGGTATTTCGGAATAAAATTGAATGACACTGCACATGATATGGCCCCATTTAATAACTTTAGTGTGCACGTGTGGAAAGTGTTAAGGGACATGTATCCCGTTAGACCCTAAATGCATTAGTTTATGCCCACACAATGAAGCGAGATGAGGATCCCACACCATACATACAGCAGATGCAGAAAATGTGGAGGACGGAGACAGGGAGAAGGATGGTATAACAATATTATTGTTTTTATCACATGCTATGCAGGGGGCTCCCCGCAGACATGCAAGCAGATTTAAACAATCATGTTGGGTTGGAAGCGAAGGGATGGCTGGAAAAACAGGCACACATAGTACATTATTGAAGGTAGAAATAAGAGAAGGAAAGGGACAAAGGGGAGCAAACACAGAGGGCGGAGGCAAAGTTGTTACAGAAGAAGTTAGCAAAGATGAGTGTGTAAAGGGTGGTAACCCTGAGCAAGGCCCTCCACAGGGCTGAGGGCAGCCAGAGCAGTACACTCCACAAAGATGGGCAGAGGGTCCCAGAGATATGAGATCTGAGATGGGAAGTTTCAGAGAGGAAGAGGTAGTTTCCAGAGTGGAACAGAGTGTGGATTTAGTGGCAGGTTTGAGGGTTTGATGCCTTAGATGGGCCAGCAGTGTTGGTTGTGTGGGACGATGTGTCATTTTTCACGTGAATGTAGAAGTTGACCAGCAATGCCTTATAACTAAAAAGTCACAGGCTATCGCCCTGCTTCCCAGCAGCCGTACTATTACAGCCCACAGCCCCAATAGAGGCCACAGCAGCAGCTCCCCCCACATGTCACAGGTGGCTTTTCTCCTGCCCCAGGCCTGGGGGACAGCAAGTACAACCCGCAGTGGCACATTACACCCAGATACCCGCACATCCATGGGACAAGATTGCCCTATCACAGGGCGGAATAACATACTACACAGGGGCAAGCGTGTTAGGGGGCATTGCTTTTCCTCTCCTAGGGTCAAGCACATTTCCCAAGTAGGACAGCCCACCAAGAAATTCAGTATTACCAGTATTGTCAGTAACAACCAACCCGGATAGGGATCCCCGGGTGGGAGTGAAGATAGGGGGTCAAACATTTTCCTTTTTGGTCGACATGGGAGCAACCAAATAGTGCATCACCGAGGGCTTGTTTCCCATGTCAGACAAAACAATGGACACAGATGGATTTTCTGAGGCAGTTGTTTTGGTTCCTTTCACTAAGGAATTACCCATCTTCATGGGTACACAGGAGCGCAGGAACTCAAAGCATAACATCTGGAACTCAGGCAGGCAGAGTGCAAGTGGTGGCGCTAATATTGCCCCAGGGAGAAAAATGCCTTTTCGGCAACTCACCGGGGATTATCACTTGGCCTTACGGGTTGCCAAACTGAGGTTTTCTACCTGTAAAGTGGAACAAGCTTTGAATCCGCCTAGAGAGATATTCTCGGTGGTCAAGACATTTTCTTCCACCACACGTCCATCTCCTAAAGTCTTGGCCACCCAAACTCTCTCTGATTCACTTTCTGACTTCTTTGTCACCAATATATTTGTCCCATCTTCCTGCTCATGCTCATTTTTTTAAATGAAATTCTTGTTAAATCTAGTATGTGCTAAATGTGTAACTTCTCTAGCACCTGCTGCATCGCAGCCTTTGTGACCCGATTCCCTTCCTGTTCTTTCCCCCTTCCACCTCCCACTCCTCCCCCGATCCCTGTTTGTGTGCGCTTCCTTTGCGTGCAATTCCTGCGAAGTTGCTACTTGCTGGCGTTCTGCATGGCATTCACCATCTATTGTGCATGGTGTGAGTTTTGCTTCCCATCTGCCTGCTCACGCTCATTGTTTGAAGTAAAATTCTTGTTAAATCAATTGTGTGCTAAATTAATAACTTCTTTAGCACCCGCTGCATTGCAGCCTTTGTGTCTCGATACCCTTTCTGTTCCTTTCACCCTCCTGCCTCCCACCCCTCCCTAACCTTAGATTGGACGTGCGGCCCTTGTGTCTAATTCCAGTGAGGTTGCTATTTTGACGATTCTCTGCACAGCATTCACCATCTATTGTGCTTCAGGTGAGTTGCGTTTCCCATCTGCCTGCTCACCCTCACTTTTTTAAAGATAAATTCTTGTTAAGTATAGTGTGTACTAACTTAGTACATTCTCTAACACCTGCTCCATCGTGGCTGTTGTGACCCGATCCTGGTCCTTCCTCCCTCCCACCTCACCACCCCTCTTCTGATCCCCAATTGGGCGTGCTGCCCTTGTGTACAATTTCAGTGAGGTTGCTACTTGCCGGAGCTCAGCGCGGCATTGCCCATCTATTGTGCTTGGTGATTCCAATCGGCCTGCTCACGCTCATTTTTTAAAATTAGCTTCTTGTTAAATCTAGTGTGTGCTAAATGAGTAACTTTTCTAGCATCCGCTGCATTGTGACCTTTGTGACCTGATACTCTTCCTTCCTCTCTACCACCTACTGACCCTCTGCTGACCCCTGATTGGGCATGATGCCCCACTTATTTGAGCCCTGCAGGGCAGCCCCCTCTGCCTGTACAGCCCCCTGCGGCAAAGGGCCCTGAGGCAAAGGGCATCTCCTACAGTAGCAGCTCCAGACAGTGTTTGCTGGTGTTGGCCATGGGAGCCTGCAGCACAGCCATCAACCAGCAGCGACTGACAAGGTAAGAAATGTGCGGCCTGTATGGATCTGTGCCTCCTCTCTTATTACTCCTATTAGCCAAGCTTGCAGTCTGCTGCACATCACAGTTTCTGTTATCCATGGTTGGCATAGGTGAATTGTGTTAGTTAGCCTTTGGGGGCTTAAGCACCTTCAGGAAAGTCGATTTGGTGTGTTTCTAAAGTGCTGTTGTGTTTAAAAAAATAAGACTTTTCTCTTCTCTTCTCTTCTATAAAAGTCTAATCTGTGTGTTTTTTACATTTGCTGTTGTTTAAAATAAACATGGCTTTACCCTCTATCCCTTTACCCTGAAAAAGTGCTTCTAGGTGTCCTGCTTTTCTGCTGTATGATGTAACCTATGCCTTTTTTTTACCCTCTCCTGGACACCTGATTCTTGATTGCTGATTTGCTGGGTGTTTTAGTTTGTTTACATGCACTGCACTTTCTCCCCCTTACCCTTTTTCCCCTTCCTCTCTGCATGCTCTCCCTCAATAGTAAGTCTGGAAGAAAAATGTTCAAGAAGGATCTCCTTGTCTCTAATCCAGGCCTGGCCATCACTGACAACTAAGTCAAAACCTCTTCCAGACAGACTTTCACAAACATCTTCTTTGTAATCCCCTCGCCTGAGCTCTGTATTGCCCATATGATCACAGTGTTCTCCCCATTTTCTTCCTTTCCCATTAATGGTTGAACCTGCTGGGAAGTACCTCTGGCATTCTTCCTTTCCTCTATGGCCATCATTAATGTCTACTTAAATGGCAATGTCATGGTCCAGGGCTCTCACTCCAACCGCCTCCTTCTAGATAGGTGTCTTCCATCTCTCATAAACTTCCTCCCTTCTTCTGCCACTCCTCCTTCTGCCTCCCCTATGGGCCCTCTGTCTCATCTGACGGGTGTTCCACACTTCTGTACCCCTCCTTGTAAGACCTTCAAAAGTGGCAACTTGTTCCACATAGCTACACTCAACTCTCGCTCTGCCATCAAACACTACTCTGACATCTTCCACCTTCTTGAAGACCTCAACCTCGATGTACTCGCTGTCACCAATACATGGTTCACTGCCAGCTCCGTCACAAGTGTTCACACTCTCCTCCCTGAGGGCTTCAAGATCCTCTCTAAGACCAGACCTAACTGGTCCAGGGGTGTAGTATCCCTGAATGCCTCGTGTGCAGGCTTGGCTTCTCTCCTGTCCTTTCTCTGACTCTTGCCACCATCTACAGTCCCTCTTGTACAGATTTCTAGATCTTCTTCTCTCCCGGAATTTACCCCAAGCTTCTCCTGCTCTGAGAATTCAATATGCACCTCGACTCCCTTGATGTGGACTCTGGACTTTTCCACAACCGCTGTGACTCTCTATCCCTCTCCATTCTTCCCTCCTGTTTGACACACTCAGCTGGATACACCTTGGATGCTCTTATCTCTGCAGACACCCCCATCACCAACCCTCGCATTACTCCTCTCTCCTGGTCTGATCATTCTCTCCTGTCCTTTTATCTGAACCTCCTGGGTCCCCCAGCTAGGCCCCCGCCCACACTTCCAGTCTCCTTCTCCATCTGTCGACACACGAAGCGAGTGTCAGTTGCTGCTGCTGCCACCTTCATTTCCCCTCCTACTCATGCCATTGACTCTCACTCTGATACAGCTCTTTCTAACCTTACACTCTCCATCTCCAATACTCTGGACATCCTTGCCCCTGTCATGAGGAGCTGCATTAAACCTGCCTCCAAGTGCAACTCCTGTTATGACTCCTACCTAGCCTCTCTGAAAAGCAAGCACAGAGCAGCTGAGTGGAAGTGATGGGCTTCTAGCACATCCCTTGACAAACTGGCCTGCAACCTGCTCAAAAGGCAATACAGACATTCCATCTGCTTGAAGAACAGGGCCTATATCCAAGCCTGCATCTCCGGTGCCACTAACAAAATGGCAGCATTTTCCAAAATATGAAAGGCACTTGCCAATCCTACTGCAGTCTCTGTTTCTCTTCTGCCTTCCCTGGCCATCTGCACTTTTCTGGCCTCTCATTTTATTACTAAAATTTTGGACATCCTGTCCTCTCTATCCTCTACATCCTACCCATCTCCCTCATCTTCTCCCTCACCAGCTCTCATGCCTCCCTTGCCCCCCTTCCTGCCTACTATTCTCTTTCTCTCCCATTTCACCTAATGACGTTTCTATACAAGTCCGCTCTATGAAAGTCTCATCCAAACAGTACTCCACTGCTCTTCCAAAACTATCAAGGACAACATTGTCTCCCTTGCTCTAGCCTTGTCTGATTTCTGAAATCAATCCTTGGCCAAAGGATCCTTCCCGTCACTCCTCAAGAACTCAATTGTGCACCCTTGCCAAAAAACACCTTCCGCTGAATCATCCTGTCTGGCTAACTACCACAATTGCCCCCTTCCTGGGCAAACTCCTGGAGAAATTGGCCATCTCCCAGCTTATCCACCTCTCTGAATCTGTTGGCTGTCACCACAACCACCAGTTTGGCTTCAGTGCTGCCAGAGGCATGAAACCTGCACTCCTCAACATCCGCGAAGGCTTGCTCTCTAATCCTAACTCCAACTGCCCTTCTGTTTTCATTCTTCTTTACCTCTTGTCTGCCTTTGATATGGTCAATCAAGCCACCCTTATAAATGAGCTCTGTGATACCCTCGGCATCACAAAATGGCTATGGACTGGCTGACCTAATATCTCTCTGAATGACCTTCCAAGGTTCAACTGGCTCATTTTCTCTCCTTCATCTCACTCTCCACCTGTGTTGTCTCTCAGGGCTCTATTCTCTCACATTGGCTTTTCAACATCTACTTTACCCCACTCGCCCATTTGATCTCTGCCTTCTCTCCTAACTTCCAGTGTTATGCGGAAAACACGCAACTCTCCTTCAAGATTCCCCCCTCTGCCTCCTCCTCTTCCTCTCTTATACCTTACTGTCTGTCTGCTATTCAAGCATAGTGCACTGCTAACAATCTCTGCCTTAATGCCAGTAAGACCGAGATCCTTCTCATTGGGCCTCCAGCTTTCTCCTTTCCCCCTACACTCTTGCTGCCCTCCATGGACCCTACTCCCCTCACCCTCTGGTGAGGGAAAAATACTCAGTGTCATCTTCGACTCTTCTCTCCCCTTCTCTCCTCACATCACAGACTTTGCCAAGAAGGATCACTTTCAGCTTCACCTTCTCAGAGTCATTCTTCCTTTCCTCAACTTCCTCCCGTAGCTTAATGTCTCCAGAGCTCCGGACCTCTCCAGGCTGTAATACTGTAACAGCCTCTTCCTCAACCTACCTAACCCCTCCCTTCACACCCATCAACTAATACAGAATAGGACTGAAAGATTTATCTTTGGCCTCAAGCCCACACACTGCATCTCTCCAGCCCTAAAATCTCTCCACTTGCTCCCGGTTGCTGTGATGATCAAGTTCAAAACCCTCTGTATCATCCACAAGGCATTCTGGAGCCTGGGACCCCACTACATCCAACTCTCTCTCCCCAAATACCTCCCTGGTAGAGACTTTCGGTATTCTAACTCCAACTCTCTGCAGATCAGACACTTCTTCAAGCAGACGGTGGGGGTAGACTTCACTCCTCCTGGAATCGCCTCCATGCCCCTCTCAGACTTGAGCCAGATCTCCTTAAGTTCCTAAAGCTTCTCAAGACACTCCTTTTTTCTTCCTCCTTCCCTCTCCCCTGCTAGTTTACTGGTGAGAGGGAAGGAGGAATTCACAGGACACCAGGCCCTCCCCTACCAGTTGACCCCTGCACTTGGTCTCCTTAACCCCCCCTGCACTTGCCCTTCTGGGCTCCCTCCCCCAGCACTAGACTAGTTGGGCCTGCATCCCCTTAGCCCTTCCAGCCCGCACCTCAAACTTAGCAGGTGGACCTGTCTGCCCTGCACTCATTTCCTCCTGTGCTCGGTCCACCTGGCCTCCCTGGGAACTTGCTTAACCCTCCGGTATTTCCCCCTCCCCTGCTCTTCTATTGCTGTACTTGCATGATCTGAATGTCACAAGGCCTAGTAGGACCATTACTGTTTTGTCATCCGTGCCCCCCCCCTTTATCTTGGTGCGCCTTGAAACACATTGTGTATAGGTGCATTATAAAAAAATCAATAAATAAAACTTTTTTTTAAAAAGTCACTGATATATGGAAGAATATTCATCTTAATGGGCAGAGTGGTGTTCATCTTCTCTCCGACTAGGTTGTGAGATTGTGACTACTGCTACTCACTGTTGGTCTCCGTTCCCTCAGTTTTCTGTGCAGGAAGTTTTAAGGGCTTTCAGTAAACTTAAGTATGCTGCTCCTTCAGACCTGGTTCCTCTTGCTTACCAGGAAGGCTATTATGCCTGGCATGTAGCCTCGGTCATGGAAGAAGTTAATGTGCTTTTCAGTCTTGTTCAACTGGTTCAATCCCCTCAAAGCTGAAACAAGCCATTGATATTCCCCTTTTGAAAAAACGGTCACTCGATGCTTCCGTTCTAGCAAACATCCACCCTTTTTCGTGTGTATCTTTCTCCATGAGCGTGTTGGAATCATTGGTCTTCCTTCTTTTGTCATCTTTTCTTGAAACCTCTGCCTTCTTTGACCTCTTTCAGTCAGGCTTCCACCCAGGGTGGGGAACAGAGAGTGTTCTGGTGTCCGTAGTTGATGACTTGGCCATGTTGGATGAACATGGTGGAGTGGGAGCCCTGAGACTTTTAGATCTGTCGGCGGCGTTTGCCACTGTCAACCACTCAAGCATGCTGTCCCGTATGGCCTCGGCCGGCCTCTCTGGCTCAGTTCCTGACTGGTTTACCTCCTTCCTGGCTAATAGGAGTCAATTGCTTTCTCTCCCCCTTTTCTTTCCTCACCTCAAGCACTTCTTTGTAGGTAGGCAATCTTTGCATCAAAATAATTAGCATCAAATTATCCATTGAAATGCTTTTCCATTGGAAAGCATATTCATTGAATGAATTTCGATGGATTTTTAAGGTTAGGGTTAGGTTTGGGGGTGCCCTTGGGGGTTGGGGGAGGGTACCCCCCGGGGGTTGGAGGAGGGTACCCCCCCAATAAAGTTGGGTTTTGGGTTAGGGTTAGGTTTATAGTTTGGTTAGTGTTAGTGGTAGTTTTAGGGGGGGTGTCCTTGGGGGTTAGGAGGTTTGGGGAGGGAACCTCCCTCTAACGTTATAATGTTAGGCATATTTCATCGAATTTCCATGCAAAAAATGTAAAGTGTTTGTATACCGCAACCCTATTCGATGGAAGGATTTCGATGCATAAACACTTTGCAGTTTATGTATGGGAATTTGATGAATAATGTTTTAATGGAAATTATTTCATGCATCAAATTCTCGATGTAAAAAATGTGATGCAAAGACTAGTAACCTTGGTTGTAGTGTTCCTCAGGGCTCTGCTCTGTCCCCAAGCTTTTTAACAACTATGCTCATCCGCTGGTTCGCCTCGTCCACTCCCACGCCTTTCGTTGTTATTCATGTGCCGACAACACCCAGATTTCAGTTAGATTTGATATTGACCAGGCTGAAGTATCATCAGGACTATGTGGGTGCTTGGCAGCCGTGGGAGAGTGAATGAGCGTGAACTGGCTTAAGCTGAACGGGGACAAGACGGGGGTCCTGGTCTTGGCTTCCCCTCCTAATCCTGCTCTATGGACAGCCTCTTTTTGGCCATCTACACTGGGTAATATCCCTATTCCAGTGATGGTGGTTAAGAATGTATGGGTCTTTTTTTTATGGCCTTTCAAATGAGCACAGTCTGAAAAACGGGCCTCTTTCTCCTTGAAACATTCTATAAAGTGCTTCCATTTCTTCTCTCTCAACTACGTCCTCTCGTTTTTGCATCTTTGGTTATGAGTCGAATTGACTATTGTAATTCTCTAACTTTGGCACAACCATCTGGTTTGATACACCGCCTGCAGCTGCTGCAAAATCTTGCAGCTCAGTTGGCCACCAATTCTCCCTATGGTGCTCACATCATTCCTTTGCTTCGCTCCCTTCACTTGGTCAAGGTGGCCCAGGGTACTAAATGTAAATCCCTGTGCCTAGTTCATCTGGCTTTCTATAGGAAAGTGGCCGACTACCACCAATATATATTCTGCCCTTAAGTGCCAGGACGGATTCTTAGGGGTGACAAGAACCATTTTCAAGGTGGTCCTTGAAAACCCTGTTGTTTTAGATGTCAGTTTTTCTAGCCAGTAGTGAGACCCTCACACCAAAGATGTCCTTGGGTGAATGTGCGTGTTATAAATGTGGCTAACATAAAATAATATCACAGCTGTCAGCACCCTTGATGTATTTACAAGACTCATCAGCTGATCTGCTGGGTAGAGACGTAATGAGCAAGTTAAACATGACTATTTATTTTTCGGATGAAGGCATAGTATGCGCCACGCCCGACATGTACCCCACTACAGCAGCTATAGTAATAAAAGCACTCTGTGCCCACAGCGTACCATGAGGTGTGCTTTTAAACCTGGACTTGTTCCCCTATGGGGTAACTGTCGTGCTAGAATGGGTACTGGTGATTAAGGACAAGATTTTAGATGTACCTGCAGAGTTTTTCTCTCAACCAGCTGTCCAGCTGGAGTGAGTGCCAGACACTATTTTTAAAATATATTTGCAAGCAGTAATCACTAGAGCAGGCATGGTAATTCTGTCCAGTCTTGACGAGGGATACCTAGAATGGTGCACAGTTGTGAGCATTGACCCAGCACGGCCCTTGAGGGACGTGTCTGACTAACGACTATTGGAAAACAGAGCAGATGAGGGGAAATGATATTCAACATTTTACACTGCCAGATAGTAATAGAACACAGAGAAGTACCACACACCCTGCTCAATGCCAATGCAGCTTCACCAGACTTACAGGAATATTTGGAAAGGGTGCCCAGAGAGCTGTGGACCAATGGCCCACATGATGTAGGGCTGCCCAAAGCATAGGGGTGTTTTGCATTTAATTGAAACCAGGCACAGTTTTTCCCTGAGTGAAACAGTTTCCCATGTCAAAAGAATCATAGGAAGGCATTTCTCCCACCCTGAATGCACTATGGCAGCAGGGCATAATGCAGCCATCAGAATCCCCATGCAACACTGTTATCTATCCTGTGAAAAAAGGAAAAGGGTGCTCTTGGAGGATGGAAGAGAACTTACACCACTTGAAAAGCATTGTAAACACAGAATTCACAGTTGTTTCCAACCCTGCCACCATCTCATGTAATATACCCACAATTGCCACATGGTTCACTGTAATAGAATTGGAATATGCATTATTTGTGATACAATTACACCCTGACTGTCAGTACCTCACTGTGTTTACTTATCGGAGCTGCAGGTACTAGAACGCTCATTTGCCTCAGGGGTATTGTGAATCCCCCAGCATTTTTAATAGAGTGTTGCAAATTGATCTGGGAAACTTGCACACACAAAGCATAGTGATTCAGCATGTTGATGACCTCTTGGTTTACAGTACAACAGAAGAACAATGCAGAGAGTATTCAGTAAAGCTTCTGACCTTAATGCCAGAGAAGGGTTATAACTGGACAGGAATAAACAGCAGTGTTGTCAGCAGGGAAAAAGATTACTCCGGAAAGGGTTACAACAGTGCAGAATATGCCACAGCCAGCCACAGTTAAGCAGATGCGACAGTTTATGGGGATGTCTAACTATTGTTGAGCATGGATAGTCGACTATTCAACCAATACCAAACCCCTACTGCCAGGGCTAAAATAAGTGCAGAGAGAGAAAGGGCCTCTGGTTTGGATGGATCAGATGCTTGAGTCATTTTAGGAGCTTAAAAAGGCAATCAGCAGTGACCCTGTTTTAGCAACACCAGATTATAAAAAGCTATTTGTTCTCTTCTCCCACTCCAATGGTTAAGGGATGAGCGCCGTGCTCGTGCAGAAGATGTCACTGGGACATAAGCCTCTGGTGTATTACAGTGGTCTACTGGACCCAGTGATACAGGGACACTTTCTGTGTGAATAGACCCTGGCAGCAGCATGTGTAATACAGAAACACCCACTATTACAATGGGTTGCCCAGTAACTCCTTATGTAGAGAAAGTAGTTTTTACAAGCCACCCAGCTGGCTTCAGGATATAAGGTAATCCTATCAAATCCCTCCATTTGCATTGTAAGGTATCACATTGTTAAACCAGCTACATTCATTGCAGAGCCGGTACAGGCAAATGATCTAGGTCACCATTTCACTGCTTACAAGGATTGCACTGATGAACTATGCAACGTTAAGGAAGATGCATTAGGGGAAGGGAAGTGGATTTACATTGACGGTTCCTCAACAATTGACCAGAATGACGGTGTCAGAAGAAAAGTGGCAGCGGAGGTGGGTATGTAGCAAGAGCAGTACATGGTGTTGGCACAAGTTACCCTAACCCCAAGTTATTTAACTTTTGGCCCTAATAAGAACATTCAAATTATCCTGGGGATTACCCATCACCATTTACTCTGATTCAGCTTATGCCACATGCACAGTACACTGAGGTCTACCAATATGGCACCAGTGGAGGTTTAAAAAATCAGACGCACACCGGTACAACATGCAACGGTACTGTCTATGCTTATAGATGCATTATCTCTCCCCACAGTACTAGCAGCGGTGAAATGCACAGCTCACACAAACAACACAGACCTAATTTACCAGTGCAGTAGTGTGGCAGACTGCCACCAAGGAAGCAGCAAACCTTCCCACTCTGGATGACACAGAGATCTGTTCTTTGAATTGTCCCTACAGCAGGTGGACAACACCATACCTTGCAATGCCCTTTCCATAGCTCATTGATTTACAAAAACAAGTACCTTAAGAAGAAAAATAATTGTGGGTAAAAAGGGTGTTCCCTTCCTCCTACTGATCTCATCTGGTGACAGTATAGTTCAGTCAAACCAGTAATGCCCCAGCATTGCTCACCTTCACCCGCGACCAATGGCATTTCCCAGCACACACAACTAAGGAATATATTGCTGCAGACTTAGAGGAAGAATGGTTTGTTCCAAAGAGATACGTACTGATTTTATATCAAACTGCATTATCTGTTAACAGTACACCACAGGACACCCACTTAAGACACTCAACTCTGTCACAGTCCTTTAAGACACCTCCACATTGGTTATGACAACATGGTTAACAGGTGCAGTAAATATTGTTGGAAGACTGGGTTTGCTCTCACACTGCGCACACAAAATCAAAATAGAAGCATAATTTGCTGATTATATTGAGTGATTTTAATCAACAACGTTGCAGCCTGACACGTGTTTTGAGCTTCATGCTCTTCTACTGAGGCTGTTTAGACAAAGTGTAGGTGAGAATAAATATTGCACAATTCCAAAATCAATAGTGAAAATCGAACACACGCACCCAGAGCCAAAACACATGGAGCAGGTAGGGTGTACCACCACAAGTGAAAAAAAATGAGGAGCCGAAACAACCACAATGCCATAGTAATTGAATAGAAAGTTAACAGATAGTACATTTGAATTAAACATGAGGTAAAAAACATATAACCAATGGAGTGCAGCATTGTTTGTCAAAGGATATCAGGTTGTTGAAGAAAAATAAGAACATTAATTGAGGGAAAAGGGTTGCAATGGTGATCAGCCAAAAAATACATGGGTAAAGCCCAGAATTACATAGGGGTACCTTAATCTTGGTCAATCTGCAAATCTCGTGCTAATGGAAACAATTACGCAATGAATTGAATTGAATTAGAGATGAGTCAAAGGATAACGAAATTTAAAAGTCAAATAAAATGGGCTTACCAGGTATTGAACCTTAAATAGATTTAAATAGTATTACGTGGGCATGAAGAATATATGAAAAGGTTTTTATTTTGAAGAAAAGTTAAACTTTTTTAAAAAGCCAAAATGGCAGACATAATGGGCAAAGGTAACACATAATTAAATTTGAAAAAACATAAAGGCAACATACCAATAACTTGCAGTTGCACGGAGAACGTTTTTGGTCAATCAGAGCAAGCTGAAATGTAGCCAAAGTCCAAGTGGTAAACAAACCATAAAGAGAAAAGGGGCAAGGGATAAGCATCAATTAGCAAATTGAATGTTGCCTCCGGCGGTCGTCTAGACTAACACGGAATTGATTAGGGTTCATCTAAAAACTCACTAAGCGATGGCTTACCAGCGCGTCCGCTGCTAAATGAAATGAATGGAGCCACTCGCATGAGGTTCTGTGTCCATACTTGAATGGAACAGAGAGGGGCGGCAACAGCGAAAAAGGCCGAATGCCAACACAAACAGTACGGTAGAGGAGCCGCCATATTGAACTAGTGTTGTGCTCTGAAATTGTGCAGAAAAAAAGCAGTGAGGAATGAAGTATATGAGAGAGTGGTGTTAGGGAGAATTCTCTGTTTAGGCTGAATTTCCCTACCTAGTGAGTCCCCCAGCAGCTTTGCTGGATTTCTGGGGTTTCTTTTTTTTTCTCCTGCCAAGAGTGAGACTCTTTACCCTCACTCTTGGACATGTTGAAGTGTGTTTTCTTGGTTAAACCTTGTGTTGAATGGGCTATGGGGTCTTTTACTCCATAGGGCCTCATGTATTTTTGTGATGTGGGTTACACAGCACCCTCTGTGCCGTGACCCAGGGGTGTCCTAGGGACTCCCCAACATAGACTCCATACCCTGGGACTGACTACTGTCTCCCAGGGCATGTAAAGTCACCAAAGACTTTGCTAGTCTTGAATCCTGAACAGAACCAGTACAAACCATCATATTGTGGACGTACTGGCTGGGGCAATTCGATTGCCCCAGGGTCTGTTAGTCGAGGGGGCACGTCTCCGTCCCCCCTGATCGAGTTTTGGCTGGTGGCAGTGGAAACTACTTTTTATATTCGACCGCGAATATTTCCCTATGGGATTTCCCATTGTTTTAGGCTAACACATTTAATTATTTATTTACGGTAGCCTTAAACATACCGCCGGTTTATATATTTATTATTATAACTCCGGTTGGGACTTTTTGCCAAAACTTGATTCTAAAATGGCGTTGGCGTTCGCCTCTGTAACACTGACCCAAAGTGGAGCCATTTGTTCCACTTTTGGCGGGCTTCTCCACAGAAGCCCTCCAAAGTGGTGCCACTCTGTCTGGGGTACTTAGGAGGGGTGGAGGGGGATTTAGGCACCCTGGACTGAGTTACCTTGGTAACTCAAGTCGCACTCCGTCCTGATTGGCCCAAGTGGTGAGCCGGCCGGCTCACCACTTAGCATGTTTGAGTGACAGCTAGGCTGGGTGAATGGGGGTTTGCTGCATAAAAGCAGGGCTTTGGGGACTGGAACTTCAGAAGTCGCCACAGGACCAAGAATCCGACGAGGGAAGAGCTGAGCCGACCTGCTTCGACGACACCACCCGGTGGAGCCCTGCTGAACCGTCTCACCACTTTTCCCGACGACCGAGGAGAACTCTTAACGGAGTGGCTCCTTCCCTTGACTGGTGGGGACAACCAGTTTTCACCTTCTTTTCGCTTCTCGAGGTATCTCGTGGCCGCCTTGCCCGTGCCAAGCACCCCGGCAACCGGAATACCACACTTTTACCCCTATCCGCGAAAGTCGGTACAACCCTTTAACCGGAGGACTCCGCGGCTGGTTTCTTCCCGGGCAGTGCAACGACCTTCTTCTTCTGCTCTTCAGCGAGAACTTCTTCTCCCCTGACCGACGTCGAGCCTTGCTGCCACTGCCTGGAACAACTGCCACCGCTGGAGGATCCTTTCCGCTTAAGGTACCGTGTTCCGCCTGGCTTCCCTTGCCACCGACTGTACGGGGTAGATTTAGCCCCCGGCTTTCGACCCTGGGAGTGCCTGGGACACCCTGGCTAAACTTTCTAAGCCACTCTAAACTCTGTCTAACTCTTTGCAAGACTTTGAATCCCTAATAACAGTGTGATCTTGGACATTTTCGCTCCGGCTACTCTAAGAGTGGGCCCTGCCTAGTGACTTTTGCTCACCTGTGACTTTGTGCTTCTTGGAGCCTATTGCAAGTGCTCTGGGCCTTAGAGTGGTGTGTTTAACCCATTTCTGTTTCTTTTTATCCCTTTCTTGAACCTACTAGAGTGTCATCTAACGTTAAGCGCTCACCTCTGTTTTAATTATGTGGTGTTAACCTAGAGTTGTCTAGATAGGAGTAAGGGTTGAAACTGCTTTCATTATAACTGTGTTTGAAGTGTTTTTACTATATTTTGCTAGAGTGATTTCAACTTATGTGTGTTTAATAAATAAATAACTATATACTTTTGAAACCAAGCTCTGGTCAGTGTTTGCTTGTGCTATTATATTTGAGTACCTATTGTGTATACTTTACATACTGCCTAACTCTTCTTGAGGGAAGTCTGACTGCTCAGCCACAGCTACCAGGTAAATCTTGGTGGTGCGGACTGCTACCAAGTGGGTTTACTGCTATACCTGTAGTCTTAAATCTTTTGCAGTGTTCCCCAAGGGAACTGCACAGGTTTCTGCCTAACACTGGTGTACAGCGGTGGGATTTGAATTGAGTATACATTTTATTGTGCTTTGAATACCTTAGTGCATCTAACCACAAAGCTTAGCACTGTAAAAGTGAACCTCTAACATGTCAGTTATAGAAAGCTATAGTCAAGAGTCCCTTGCAGCCAAAACTGCTGATTGTTTAAGAGTGCTCTGTAAACATAAGGATCTCCTGACTAAGGGCAAGAAAATGGAGCTGATTGAAAGATTGTTAGCTAACCAAAGTCTGGGTGATGGTTCAGAGGAACCTACCACTCCAGCAACTGTAGATGACAGTATTGAAGTTAACATGGAGCAAAATGTTGATGATTCTGAGGAAGAGTCAGAAGAGGAGGGTGAGGCTGTTGTGACTGTCCCCCCTAGGCCTCTGCCTGCTCTACCTGCTGTACCTACTGGACCTTTACCAGGTCCCACATTTAGTCCTCAGTACTTTGAACTGGAGAAAATTAAACTAGAATTGGAGTATAAGAAACTTAATGCTCAAACTGACAAAGAACTAAGGCTAAGGGAAATGGAGCTCAAGTATGACTTAGAAATGAAGAAATTATCTGTTGAGAATGTTTCTCTCTCTGGCTCCTCTAGAAGTTCCAGTCCTAAAAGACCCCGGATGCCTAAAGAATTGATTGGTATGTATGAGCCTAAGTTGGATGTGTTGGATTGGTTGTCTCTGTTTGAATATAATCATGGGCTCCAGAACATCACAGGAAATGACTTACTCACCTGGTTGTTCTCTAGGCTTCCCCCTGTTGCAACTGATGTGGTAATGGAGATGGGGGAGGAGGATAGGAAGGACTATGAATGTGTGAAACTAGCTTTGATAGCTAGGTTTGGGAAGACCCCTTCCCAGTATCTTAAGAGGTTTAGGAGCCTCAAAAAGCATGATGGTACCCCTTGGGCTACCTGGGTGAGTGAATGTTTGAAAAACTTAGAGGGATGGATTAAGGGTTACAAGGTGAACACTTATGAAGGTATGAAGAATTTGTTTATGTTGGAGACTATTTATGATGCCTGCTCTCCTGAGCTCAGACAACACTTGGCTGATTCCAGGGAATTAGATTCCCGGAAACTAGCTAAGGCTGCTGACTTGTGGGTTGCCAACAGGGCCACTCACAAGGATTCTGGGGTCACTCAGAAGAAGGATGGGGAGAAACAGCAAAAAAAGGACTCCAAAGAGAATTCTAATACTACAAATTCCAAAGAGGGCCCCAAACAAAACTATAAGGGTAAGCCACAAGGGAAACCAAATCAGGCTAGTGTACCTCCTGGTCCCAGACCAGAAGGAGGTCAGAACAAGCCTCCATTCCAGCGAGCCTTTGGCTCATGCTTTGTTTGTAAGGCTACTGACCATGTGAAAGGAGATCCCAGATGTAAGGGTAAACCTTCAGGGGTCCAGCTTGCCTCCTTAGCCTTCGCTCCAGAAGAGGAAGTACATATGGCAAGTGGAAACTTTCTATTACTAGCTGATGAGCCCACTGGAGTCTCAGCTAGTGTTTCTTTAGTCTCTCTGGGGTTGTGGGAACAACATAATTTAGATGTATATAACTCTATCCCAGATAATACTAAAGAGTATTAGAAGGACAGTGTCCAAGTGAATGGCCAGGAGACTCCTGCCATTAGGGACACTGGGGCCAGCATAACTGTGGTGGATGAATCATTTTTCAAGGCAGAGGATGTTGCTAAGGCACCCAAATGCCTCACCAAGTTAGCTGGTGGGCCTGTGCAGATGTGTCCCCAGTTACCAGTTCTCATCCAATGTAATGATATGGCTGTAAAAATACCTGTCAGTGTACAATGTGAAGTGCCAGGTAGGGTTCTGTTGGGTAATGACCTCAAAGCTCTTGGAGTTGTATCTCATACCCCCAGACCCCCTAGCAAAAGGTTACAGGAGCTCACAAAACCTGCAAGAGAGAAAACCCTGAGAGGGTTATCTCAGGAGATGATGACAGAAATCACTCCTCTGCCACTGGAGCAACTTACTGCAGTAACTACCAGATCAGGAGCAAAGGGGCAACCCAAGACTCCTAGGAAAAAGCCAGCAGCAAGCACTCCAGTGCTTCCAACAAGGACTTCCCCTAGGTTGTCCCAAGTTACACCTGTAACTCCACCTCCAGCTGAGGCTGAGAGGGAGGTACAACCCTGTGTGGTTGAGCTAGACTCTGAGGAAGAGCTAGAAGGAGGCCCCAACCTTATTGGAGATTTAGACCCTGAGGACCATCCTGAGCTGCAGTCTTTACTGGCAGAAGGTGGGCCTAGCAGGGCAGCTTTTCGTAAGGGGCAAAGAGAATGTCCAACTCTGGAAGGTCTCCGCCACCAGGCAGCTTCTCAAGCTGATGGGCAAGAGCCTGGGAAGTATAGGTTACACTGGGAAGATGGCCTCTTCTACAGTGAACCGACTGAGTCTGAACCTGGAGACTACAAACGCCTTGTAGTCCCACAAGAGAACAGACAACAGTTCTTACAACTAGCCCATGAGATACCTTTGGCTGGTCACTTGAGTTTCAAGAAGACCAAGGAAAGGCTCTCACTCTACTTTGATTGGCCAAAGATGGGGGCTGAAGTAGATAGATATTGTAAGAGCTGCCATACCTGCCAGACTTCTGGTAAGGTTGGTTCCAAGAATGTGGCACCTTTAGTGCCTCTCCCAGTTGTGGGAGTCCCATTTGAGAGGGTAGGGATTGACATTGTTGGTCCCCTTGATCCTCCAACCTCCTCAGGCAACAGGTTTATACTTGTTGTAGTAGACCATGCTACTAGGTACCCTGAGGCAATTCCTATGAGGACTGTTACACTCCGGCTGTGGATAAGGCCCTCCTTGGTATTTTCACCAGGGTTGGGTTTCCTAAGGAAGTAATCTCTGACAGGGGATCAAACTTTATGTCCCACTACATGAAAGCCATGTGGAAAACCTGTGGAGTTACTTACAAGTTCTCAACCGCATACCACCCTCAGACAAACGGGTTGGTTGAAAGGTTTAACAGAACCATGAAGAGCATGATAGGTGCTTTAGAAGAACCCCTTAAGAAAAAGTGGGACCTTCTACTGCCATGCCTTCTCTTTGCTTATAGAGAAGTCCCTCAGGAGGGAGTAGGCTATTCTCCCTTTGAGCTTCTCTATGGCCATCCAGTCAGAGGTCCATTGGCCCTGATTAAGGAGGGATTGGAAGGTGCTCCTCCCCCCAAGCCAGTCAGAGTGACTGACTATGTGATAGGTCTCCGGAGGAGAATGTCACACATGATGGCAGAAGCAAGTGACAACTTGAAAGCTGGTCAAGCTCTGGTCAAACATTGGCATGACCAGAAGGCTAACATGGTTGAGTTTACTCAAGACCAGCTAGTTCTAGTTATGCTCCGAACAAGGCAGAGGGCCTTGCAAGACAAATGGATGGGACCCTTCAAGATTGTGGGAAAACTTGGAGAGGTCAACTATCTGGTGGATCTGGGCAGACCAGGGAAGCTCCTAGAGTCTTCCACACCAACCGACTAAAAGCATACATCTCCAGGCCTGATGTAGGGGCCTTGCTTCTAGCTTCAGCTGCAGAGGAAGAAGAGAGTGAATCTCTCCCTGATCTCCTCAGAGGTGTGCCTTTAGATGAAAAAGTTGAAGGAGTCAATCTCTCTTCAGACCTGACACCTGAGCAACAAGAGGAGTGCAAATCTATGTTAAATCAGTTTGCCTCCCTGTTCTCACTGTCACCAGGCTTGACCCCTTGGGGCCAGCATGAGATACTCACTGGTGACTGTCTGCCAGTCAAAAGCAGAGGGTACAGAATGTCAGAACATATCAGAACCCACATCAAAGGAGAGGTCAAGAAGATGCTTGATCTCGGGGTAATAGAGCCCTCTACCAGTCCATGGTCTAGCCCAGTTGTGTTAGTACCAAAGGCAGGATCCAAAGACTTGAGATTCTGTGTGGACTATAGAGCTCTAAATGCAGTCACCAAGACTGATGCCCACCCTTTGCCCAGGACAGATGAGTTGGTGGATAAACTTGGTGCAGCCAAGTACCTCAGCACATTTGACCTCACGTCAGGCTATTGGCAAATAGCCCTGACAGACCATGCCAAGGAGAAGACTGCATTTTCAACCCCAGTTGGCTTGTACCAGTTTAAGGTCATGCCTTTTGGACTAAAAAATGCACCTGCCACATTCCAAAGGATGGTGAACCAAGTTCTGGCTGGGATGGAAGATTTCTGCATGGCATACTTGGATGACATTGCAGTCTTCAGCCACTCCTGGGAAGAACATGTGAACCACCTAGGACATGTGTTGCAGGCTCTGGAACAGGCCCATTTGACCATCAAAGCCAGTAAGTGCCAGATTGGTCAAAGTAAAGTGGTCTACCTTGGACATGAGGTAGGAGGTGGAGAAATAAGGCCTTTGCCCAGCAAGATTGAAGCTGTGCAGAATTGGACAACACCAACTACTCGAACCCAAGTGAGAGCTTTTCTAGGCCTCACTGGATATTACAGGAATTTCATTGAGAACTATGGGACCATAGCTTCTCCACTGAATGTAATCTCCTCTCCCAAATTCCCTAAAAAGGTAAAATGGAATGAAGAGTGCAATCAGGCCTTTGAAAAACTGAAGAGAGCTCTTTGCCAAGCTCCAGTATTGAGAGCTCCTGACTACCACCAACCTTTCATTGTACAAACTGATGCTTCCAATGTAGGTATAGGTGCAGTTCTAAGCCAACTGGATGAGAAGGGTAGGGAGCACCCCATTTGCTTCATCAGTAGGAAACTGAAGGATCCTGAGACAAGGTGGGCAACTATCGAAAGAGAATGCTTTGCTATTGTGTGGGCACTGAAGAAGTTTAGGCCATACTTGTATGGTTCTACTTTTGTTATTCAGACTGACCACCAACCCTTGAGATGGTTAATGCAAATGAAAGGGGAAAATCCAAAACTATTGAGATGGTCAATCTGCCTGCAAGGGTTTGATTTCACCATTGAGCACAGGTCAGGGTGTCACCATCAAAATGCTGATGGACTCTCTAGGATGTATATCATCGACTAGAGGTATGAGGTTCATCCAGGAGTGGATTAAATCCTCCTGTCCCTTAGTCTGGGGGAGGGCGAGTGTTAGGGAGAATTCTCTGTTTAGGCTGAATTTCCCTACCTAGTGAGTCCCCCAGCAGCTTTGCTGGATTTCTGGGGTTTCTTTTTTTTCTCCTGCCAAGAGTGAGACTCTTTACCCTCACTCTTGGACATGTTGAAGTGTGTTTTCTTGGTTAAACCTTGTGTTGAATGGGCTATGGGGTCTTTTACTCCATAGGGCCTCATGTATTTTTGTGATGTGGGTTACACAGCACCCTCTGTGCCGTGACCCAGGGGTGTCCTAGGGACTCCCCAACAAAGACTCCATACCCTGGGACTGACTACTGTCTCCCAGGGCATGTAAAGTCACCAAAGACTTTGCTAGTCTTGAATCCTGAACAGAACCAGTACAAACCATCATATTGTGGACGTACTGGCTGGGGCAATTCGATTGCCCCAGGGTCTGTTAGTCGAGGGGGCACGTCTCCGTTCCCCCTGATCGAGTTTTGGCTGGTGGCAGTGGAAACTACTTTTTATATTCGACCGCGAATATTTCCCTATGGGATTTCCCATTGTTTTAGGCTAACACATTTAATTATTTATTTACGGTAGCCTTAAACATACCGCCGGTTTATATATTTATTATTATAACTCCGGTTGGGACTTTTTGCCAAAACTTGATTCTAAAATGGCGTTGGCGTTCGCCTCTGTAACACTGACCCAAAGTGGAGCCCTTTGTTCCACTTTTGGCGGGCTTCTCCACAGAAGCCCTCCAAAGTGGTGCCACTCTGTCTGGGGTACTTAGGAGGGGTGGAGGGGGATTTAGGCACCCTGGACTGAGTTACCTTGGTAACTCAAGTCGCACTCCGTCCTGATTGGCCCAAGTGGTGAGCCGGCCGGCTCACCACTTAGCATGTTTGAGTGACAGCTAGGCTGGGTGAATGGGGGTTTGCTGCATAAAAGCAGGGCTTTGGGGACTGGAACTTCAGAAGTCGCCACAGGACCAAGAATCCGACGAGGGAAGAGCTGAGCCGACCTGCTTCGACGACACCACCCGGTGGAGCCCTTCTGAACCGTCTCACCACTTTTCCCGACGACCGAGGAGAACTCTTAACGGAGTGGCTCCTTCCCTTGACTGGTGGGGACAACCAGTTTTCACCTTCTTTTCGCTTCTCGAGGTATCTCGTGGCCGCCTTGCCCGTGCCAAGCACCCCGGCAACCGGAATACCACACTTTTACCCCTATCCGCGAAAGTCGGTACAACCCTTTAACCGGAGGACTCCGCGGCTGGTTTCTTCCCGGGCAGTGCAACGACCTTCTTCTTCTGCTCTTCAGCGAGAACTTCTTCTCCCCTGACCGACGTCGAGCCTTGCTGCCACTGCCTGGAACAACTGCCACCGCTGGAGGATCCTTTCCGCTTAAGGTACCGTGTTCCGCCTGGCTTCCCTTGCCACCGACTGTACGGGGTAGATTTAGCCCCCGGCTTTCGACCCTGGGAGTGCCTGGGACACCCTGGCTAAACTTTCTAAGCCACGCTAAACTCTGTCTAACTCTTTGCAAGACTTTGAATCCCTAATAACAGTGTGATCTTGGACATTTTCGCTCCGGCTACTCTAAGAGTGGGCCCTGCCTAGTGACTTTTGCTCACCTGTGACTTTGTGCTTCTTGGAGCCTATTGCAAGTGCTCTGGGCCTTAGAGTGGTGTGTTTAACCCATTTCTGTTTCTTTTTATCCCTTTCTTGAACCTACTAGAGTGTCATCTAACGTTAAGCGCTCACCTCTGTTTTAATTATGTGGTGTTAACCTAGAGTTGTCTAGATAGGAGTAAGGGTTGAAACTGCTTTCATTATAACTGTGTTTGAAGTGTTTTTACTATATTTTGCTAGAGTGATTTCAACTTATGTGTGTTTAATAAATAAATAACTATATACTTTTGAAACCAAGCTCTGGTCAGTGTTTGCTTGTGCTATTATATTTGAGTACCTATTGTGTATACTTTACATACTGCCTAACTCTTCTTGAGGGAAGTCTGACTGCTCAGCCACAGCTACCAGGTAAATCTGGGTGGTGCGGACTGCTACCAAGTGGGTTTACTGCTATACCTGTAGTCTTAAATCTTTTGCAGTGTTCCCCAAGGGAACTGCACAGGTTTCTGCCTAACAAGTGGCAATAGTCATTAATAATCATTAGAAGTCTAATCAACCAGCCATTGGGGGAGCCCATTTGGATAGATGGGTAATTGGAAGCAACGTGTGCGTATGGGAATTGTAAATTATGGGCTGAATGTAACACATGAGGTGCACATATTGAAGTAGCAACTGGGACATACGGAACAGGGGACTGTTCGTGTTATAAACAATAATATTGGAAAAATGTAATACAAGTGGCGAGTTCCAGAGCCAACATGTAACAGGGGGAGCCAATTGGCGAATCATTCATTGTATCAAAACCGATTACGTAACCGGATCAAAAATGAAAGTTGAAAAATCGTATGCTCACATATATATCGATTGACAGATCACCATTGTTACAAGTATATAATGATTCGAACCCTTAATTAATGACACGTGACAGATCACATACAGTAGGGTTCTAAGGCATATCGGGTCACAGAAACACGGATAGATCATGGTCTGTGTTTAGACCAAAATCAACAGTACGGTATTGGCAAATTAGGCAGGCTTCTAATTGCCGGAGTTTTAATACCAGGTTACCTCCACGTTGTGGGAGTGTAACCTTCATGATCCCAGCAAATTGGATCATTGATTTGTTGTCCATTTGATGAACATGTTGCCAATGCATGGCTAGAGGGGTATTTGGAGTCAGATTGTGCAATTGAATAGTGATGTTCCCTAATACAGATTTTCAATGGACGAATCGTACTGCCAATGTAATAAAGGCCACAAACACATTTGATACAATAAATACAAAATTTGGAATTACAATTAATGAAAGAATTGATCTTGTGTGTGCATAAATGACCAAAGTCAATGGTCGTGGTCTCAAGTGCATGTGAGCACACAGAACAGCCCCCACATTTATGGAAACTTGGGCGTGAGGGTTGGTGTGACCACGTTATATGTTGTTGGTGTTGTGGTTATGTTGGCATGAATGAGGGGGAAAGGATATTCTTAAGATTGCTTGCTTTGATATAGATGAAGCTAGGTGTGCTCTCAACCCAAGGATTAATATCCCGGTCGAGTTGTAAAATGTACCAGTGTCTTTTGATTATATTGTAAAGTACTGAACTATCCGAATTGAATCTCGTGATGAATTTCAGTTTCTGAGAGTGGGTAGTCTCATTCCGTACTTTTGGTGCGAGTAGATCGCACCTCTTCATGACTCGTACTTCTTGCTCAGCTTTAGCTACTAATCGAGAATCATAACCTCTGGAAAGAAACCTCTGACGTATTAGAGAGCATTCTTCATTGAAATCAGTGTTCAACAGACAATTACGTCTAGCCCTGATAAATTCCCCTTTTTTGGAATATTGGATTGTATGCCTCGTTTAAGACCTGACGTGTATTCCCGTTAATTGTTATTCTTATCTTATCTATAAGGGCAGCTATTTCCAACGGTGACGTAGATGGATCCAGGGCTGAATGCATTAGTGGTTGATTGTGTTTGGCGACCATTTGAACTATGTTAGATTCAAGGCAGCGGCCTACTTTTTCTTTACAGTCAGTCAGCTTCTTAGCTGCCGCTGTTTCCACGTCAAATTTCTGAGAGTGGGTAGTCTCATTCCGTACTTTTCATGACTCGTACTTCTTGCTCAGCTTTAGCTACTAATCGAGAATCATAACCTCTGGAAAGAAACCTCTGACGTATTAGAGAGCATTCTTCATTGAAATCAGTGTTCAACAGACAATTACGTCTAGCCCTGATAAATTCCCCTTTTGGAATATTGGAAATCACAGTTTTCCTGTGACAACTACTGGCATGCAAAACGTTCCTCAGCATTCCTTCTGCATCATTTTGTAACATAACATGCTTATGCGATTTTACCCAATTCTTATAGCGTTGCTTTGCGGTCGTTACTGTTAGTCGCCAAATCTGTTTATCTAGCGATTTAGCGCGTCTTAATTCGCTGCGTAACAATCGCTTGTGTTTCAATTGCTCCAAATCAAAACTATGAGAGTGAACATAAGATTTGATTTTAAGTCCAACCTCTTTTGGTTTGAATTGTGTCAGTAGCTGATCATATTCCACAGATTGAATGATTTTGCAATACTCCCTTTTAAGATGTACAAGCTTGAGCATGTTTAATCTTAGTCGAACTCTGTTTGAGGCAGCCTGGATTGTATGCTGCCACCTAGGAGTTGAGCCTTTTGGTTTCAATGACAATTCAGCTAACAACATGTCATGGTCGCTGACGTTTTTCTTTATAACCTTCATTGACCTTATACGTGAATGTAGTGGTTCTGAAACAAACATGTAATCGATTGTTGAAGCCAGATTTGCACGTCGCCATGTATAGGCTGGTGGTATGTCCTTCTGGATGTTCCCATTCAGCATCTGAAAGTTACGGGCCACCATTTCATCTGTCCATAGATGTGCTAGTCGTTTTTTCCCCGCATCCAACGGCCTAAGCAGATCAATGTTCAAATCGCCGCAAATGATTATGTTTGGCCATCCAGAGCTATCCAACAAAGCATCCAATATCTCCATTAATTTATCCATGAATGCTTGTGTCCCGGCCAGGGGAGTTGCTAGGTCTGGAAAAGACCCGGGGCTAAGCTGATGTTGGAACTCTTGGGACTGGGGGCTAGCTAGTCTTTTGGCTGTAGCTCCTGAGATTCTATCCGGGGCTACAACCAAAAGATCAGGGGCTATAGCCCCCTTAGCCCCCCCCCTAGCAACGCCCCTGGTCCCGGCCCTTTTATGATTCCAGTATGTGTTTACTAACGTTATTTGATCAGTGCACATTTCTGTGGTGCCAACAAATTCTATAGAAGTTATCTGGATAAATGGAGAGTTGTTAATTGAATTTTTAATCATCCAGCCTGAAGATCTTCTAATCATAGTGAGTAAGCCTGCCATTGGACGACCTTTTAACAGTTTAATTGCGGGGTTTAATGAGACCTCAAAGTCAATGGTGATCGGTGCTTCCGATAGCCATGTTTCCTGTAAGCAAACGATTTGTAATTGCTCAAGCCAGTTTGAGGTGAATAGATGCGTGAAACCGCAAGTGTTGCAGGAAGCCAAGCTGCACGTGTCCTGCAGTGTGTTTTTTTTGGGATATTGTTGAGATTTAAAACTCAATACTTCAGACAGCCAGAGCCACTCGTGAGTTTCCATAGAGGGTTTCTCCGAGTGGACTCTCAACCCCTCGTTTAAGACCTGACGTGTATTCCCGTTAATTGTTATTCTTATCTTATCTTTAAGGGCAGCTATTTCCAACGGTGACGTAGATGGATCCATGGCTGAATGCATTAGTGGTTGATTGTGTTTGGCGACCATTTGAACTATGTTAGATTCAAGGCAGCGGCCTACTTTTTCTTTACAGTCAGTCAGCTTCTTAGCTGCCGCTGTTTCCACGTCAAAGGCTTCTATGTGAGGCCTGCCATCTGCAGACTCGTCCACTGTAGGAGCCGCTGCCAGGGGCGTGTCATCAAATTTGTAGACGTTGAATCCTAAGAAAAACAGCACTACGTTGGTGTCCATAATAGTTGACACAATCAAGGGTGATAGCACATGAAGAACAACTTTGTCGTTTCTTTTCTTATCAGGGAATTCCACAATCTGCACGTCGTTCGAGCTTATTGCTCGCAATGCTGGCACAGAGTGGAGCAATCTGATAATGTTACCTGGGTTCAATATAAGTTTGCCAGAGGGTTCCAGCCTCTCAATTATCAGTTTTTGAGCCAAAGTTGACAAACTTGTGCTTCTAAGAGACAAACCTTTGGCGAATTGCACGTGCTTAGATTGGCCTTTTGGATCTAATGGTCATCCTGTGTTTCTACCAATTTCACACTCCTCATGTGGACTTTTTTTAACTCCTTTATTCCTCCAAAGCACTGGGTTAGCTGACACACAGGAGTTGAACCCTGAGTCGTTGGCGCGATCAAGGTTTCGAGGTACGATGTTCTGCATCCTTTTTTCATGTAAAGTTAAGAAGACTGGACTGCCTGCACAGGATGGTTGTGGAGGTAAACTGTCCTTGATAGTGATACGACAGACTCTGCCGTGTGGAATCCGTTCTTCACACAGTAATTGCAAGGGCTCCTTAGATCTGCTGACGTCGATTGACGTCTGTATGAACACACTTGAAGGCTGGGGCTTCTCTAGGCAACCCTGTGCGCTCAAGCCAATTGTCTCCTTTGAGCTGCTTGACTTGACGATGCCTGGCATTACAGGATCATTTCCCAAATCTGTATACTCAGTCTTGTTGTAAATTGACAAGTCTAGCAGCTCGGTGGATGAATCTTGAGCCTCTTCCACCAAGCTTACTTTCATGTTTGTTGTGGAGACAGTTATGGGGGCACTCTGGACACCAGGTGCCTGCTTTTGTTGGAGATTTACTTGAGCTGACTCAGTTATACATTTGTTGATGTGGCTGGCCACATTCTGTACCACGTTTATGTTGCGCAAAAACTTCTGGGCCCCTTGTAAGGATTTGTTTTTTCGGCTTAACTGGTTTTTTGTTTTTTTCACTTGGTTAGCTGTTTGTGTAGTCACTTTTCTTGTTAAGACAGGAGTCTTTGGAATCTGGGGATCACCACCACTAAACATTGGGTAGATAGGTGGTTGTGTCATATCAGGAGCCTTTGGAAGAGTTTGGTTCGCTACGTCCACCCTCTGCTCCCTCTTTGAAGATGTGGCCACCTGAAAGTCCACCTGCGCTCGATTTGACCTGCTCCGTACTTGTTCCAATGGCGTGTTAAAAGAAATATCTGCAATGCAACCACTACCACATGTAGATAAGTCTACTATTTCTGAGGGAGCTGTCTGCTCATTTCTCGTTGTCATGGAAGGCGTCACTAAATCTGTTGGTACCGATGATGACGCCGACTGTGTCGCAGGTTTTTCGCACAATTTCGAAGGCGAGCTAGTATCTACAACTGTGCCGCGTGTCCTTTGTGATGGATCTAAGTCCGAGGCCTGTTTACTTGGTTGTTCAGTATTTCGATTGAATAAGGTACTGTCTGACCCAAGTGGTTCTGAATGCTGGGCTCCATTAATGAGTCGGCCATCAGATCTAAATAACGCCAGGGCCTCTCTTGCAGCTTCGGCCAAGAGTTTTTTGTCTAAGGTGTCATTATTTCTTTGATCGTTTAAAAGGCTGAAGGATACGTCAAGTCTCTTGATTCCTTCGTTTTGTTCATGATAAGATTTATCCCACACTTGTTCTAGATGGATTAACTTAGAGAGAACAAAGGCCACTGTTGTTGATAGGTCTCTGGTTGTTTCATGCAAACTTTCGTACAGCTTCATAAATGGAGCCAAGGAAATTGCTGTTGAAGATATCAAAGTGGCTTGAAGGTCGTAGGGTGAAACGGAGATGGATTTGTAGGGGGAGGACTCGCAGACCTCATGAGGTCTTGAAATTGGAACCGATGCATCTCTACCATGTCGAATTTATGGGAAGGGACGTTCCATTAGAGAGGAGTCCTGAGAGATATCCAAACACAACCCCTCCCCTCCTGGGGAAGGTGGCGTAACCGTCGACAGGTTGTTATCATCAGTGGCTTTTTGTTGTAATGATGATAGTCTCTATTGAGATGATAGCACATAGGGAAGCCCATTATCTGAATTAAAATTACTATCCATGTTACCATCTACTTTTGTGCGTTTATAACACACTTTGTGCCAAATATCCTTGTTTGCACCAATTAGTTGTGAGTTTGGTCTTTTCACTGGGTGTCTGAACATATTAGCTGATAGATGTGGGCGCCCCCTGTGAGCATGCTCGTTGCAGGTTTTGTTCATTGCAGTCAAGTTAGCCAATACTGTGTTTGCAATTCCCAGAGAGTCTCTTCTCTTTACTCTTTGTATGACATCAGCCTCAGAAGACGCCGCTTCTTGTGAGGCTGTTGTGGATGTCTGATCACTGCAGCCTGAGAAGGGAGTTGTGCCTGTAGCTGGGGGCTGCCGAGCGTTATAGCCAGTGAGTCAGCGTTCGCCGGAGTCTCGCGCGAACCCACGCACACGCCGGCCTCCTCACTGGCACCCACAGATCTCAACGGGACCATGCCGACATTTTCCCCATCCTTGCCCCCCCACCCCAGGAAGTAGACGTGGCTCCACTCGCATGTTTTGCCGCCCCTCCAAAGCCTCGCTCCACCTGACCCTCCCCGGCCGGCCTACAATCGCACCCGACGAGGCGCATCCAGCCCCAGCAGGAACGGAGTCTCCGCAAGTCTCACCGCCGTCGGCCGCCCGGCCCAGACCCCTCTCTAGAATTGCAGAGGAGGCGGAGGAGGCAGATCGAGGTGAGTCCTCCACAGCCGCTTCTGTAGCTGCCTTATCGTGACCAGGGGCATTGTCTTGTGGGTCGAGAACGTTTAAACCAGATTGCAACTCGTTATGTAGGGTGCACGAAATCAAAGGTCTTTCAGTGGGAAAACAGTTAGTAATAGGCAGACCTACCACTTCGAACGACTTTACCACAGCCGTTACGGTGTATGGAGTACAAGGAGCGGATGAGTATGTAGAGCACATGAATGTGGATATTGGGTGAATATGGAAGTGCAGAGAGTGTGTAGATCGCTGGAACAGATGAATGTACAGACCGGTCGAATGTACAGAGCGGATAATTGTATAGAACGGAAGAGTAGATAGAGCGGACGAGTGGATAGAGCGGACGAGTGGATAGAGCGGACGAGTGGATAGAGCGGACGAGTGGATAGAGCAGACGAGTGGATAGAGGAGATAGAGCGGATGAGTGGATAGAGCGGATGAGTGGATAGATCGAATCAGTGTATGAGTGCATGAATGGATAGAGCGGATGAGTGGATGAATGGATAGAGCGTTAGAGCGGATAGAACGGATGAGCAGATGAGTGGGTGAGTGGATGAAAGGATAGATTGGATGAGTGGGTGAGTGGATGAGTGGATGAGCAGATGAGTGGATGAGTGGATAGAACGGATGTGTGGATAAATGGATAGAGTGGATGAGTAGATAGAGCGGATAGAACGGATGAGTGGGTGAGTGAATGAAAGGATAGAACGGATGATCGGATGAGTGGGTGAGTGGATGAGTAGATAGTGCGGATAGAACGGATGAGTGGGTGAGTGGATGAAAGGATAGAATGGATGAGTGGATTAGTGGATGAGTGGGTGAGCGGATGAGTGGAGAGAATGGCTGTGTGGACAGAACAAATGAGTGGATGAGTGGATGAATGGATAGAGCGGTTGAGTGGATGAATGGATAGAGGGGATGAGTGCGTAGAGGGGGTGAGTGCGTAGAGGGGGTGAGTGCGTAGAGGGGGTGAGTGCGTAGAGGGGGTGAGTGCGTAGAGAGAGTGAGTGCGTAGAGAGAGTGAGTGCGTAGACATTTTAAAGAGCATATAACCCATCATATCTCACCACCATGCTTACTCTCTCCTTTACATCACCACTCAACTAGAACACAGAGATACTATGACACCATTCGGTATAACTGTTCCCATACCAACATCTGCCGCTCACTCCACATCATTCTAAGTAAACACTGCTGGTTATGCACCCCCCAGCCAGGCGTTGGCCTAACGCAGCCACATCTGTCTGGATAAATCTTGCCAGAACGAACACATACTCCTGATCTCTCGACCACCACACCTACCGCTAAGAAGCAGCTATTACACGGATCCCGAACGAGCTGCACACATATCGGTACTCACACGCACCTTTTGACACTCTCTACCCTCTCTACTGATCTGAACTTCGGTTCCCAAGGGCGTTCAACCTACCAGCGCCTTCAGACCATACCAATGGTATATAAGGCGCTATATAAATGCAAAATAACAACAATAACAATAACAATATGACACACATGAGTAGTAATGACTTACTTTGGTACTTGGGTCCTGCTGAAAAGGTAAATCGGCAGCCACCCCTTCTCGATTTTTTTGGGCACGAGTCCGGATGTTGAGTTGGAGTCCGGCATATCAGTCCTCTTTCAAATGGAGTGCCACCAGCTCACCACTCGCAACAGCCTAACAGCCAGGAAAGTCCACAGCCCTTCACTCCACAGGGCTTAATGCCACAAGGGCACTGGAGGCGGCCTTAAGTAATCAGCTGACCCTCAGCTGTTAAAGGCACACGCACCTCAGATGGAAAATATAAGAATGATAGACTCCAATAGTAGCGACTGGTCTCTCTCCAACAGGCACTCGCCACAGCCTAACAGCCAGGAAAGTCCACAGCCCTTCACTCCACAGGGCTTAACCTATGTGATATATTTAAAATGCTTCTATTTGCACTGTTCACCCCTCACCATTTTTGCGCTGTGAAAAAGTCCAGGATCAGATCATCACCTTAATACACATGAGATAGTGACAGGTAGGAGGTTGCACACTCCTCTTGCACCTGCACATACAGCCTCCAATGCACACAAATCTGCACAGGTTTTTAGCAAGAAATGTCAGACATATCTTAGGGAATTGAACAAATCTGTTAAGTTGATTTCTCGCCAGGTTGAACCACAGCATCACAAGCTTGCACTACCTCTACAAGTCACCTTATCACAGTAGCAACATGTCTCATCACAAGAATAGCTTCTTCCTGATGCCAAGGTTTTCGTGTGCATCTTTGTGTGATAGTGGAAGGAACTATGCTTATATGGACTCTTCGAGAGAACGTACGCCTCCCCCAAAGCAGTCAAGGGTGCAGGACAGTACTAATGGATACACCTACATGAAATCCGGAGGGACACCAGCTCCCCAGCAACACCTCCCCACACAGCAGCAGGAGGAGGAGGGGGCCATGGAGAGAAGGGGAGTATGAACACAATACAGCCATTTGGGCATAAGGACAGAGGTTCATTTCAGGGGCAAGACGATGAACATTTAATGAACAGATGTATGCTGTGTGTTGTTTTGCTCTTTTGTCTCCTCTCTCTTTCTTTTTTCATGTTCAAGGCCATTTGGTTTCTTTTCAGGGAGAGGAGGGTATAATGTCAATAACATTGCAGATGTACCAGCAGATATTAGTGTCTATGATTAGAGTCACACAGGGGATCACTAACCCAAATGTTGTACCGGATAGATCTAGTGATGTGCACCACCATGCAGATGGTGATTTGTGGTACTGGCATATGAGAGTGGTTGGAAGGGAGCAATTGAATGAGCCCTGTTCCATTTGCATGTTGATCCCCCATGCAAGAGCCACACCCAGACTGTTTAGACCATGGTAAATAGTACCAATGGAGGCACAGTGCCTAGTGTACCTAGCATTATGCAAAATGTGGGGAATGGTCCAGACACACTTGGCAAATTTACAGTGAGTTTGAGCTGATACTTCTATATATGAAGGCACCTATGTGAAAATAAAGAATTTCAGAGATGAGGTGACTGCAAATAAACTGATACTGAAGTTTCCAGAAATTGGGGGAGCAGACTTCACGGTAAAAGGGGATAAAAATGATGAGGTTGTTATTACAGCACCTCACACTATCCAGTGTTCTAATCATGTATGGAGGGGCAAGCAGCAGTATGATAGGACAAGTCTACACATTGAAGGAGAGGTTTTCTTTAAGGATAAATGGGACTGTATAAGGAGATATTATCAGAAATGAATGGAACTTGTCCTTGTATTTAGAATAAGTATGTTAGAAGGTGGGCATGGCTGTACATGTACAAACCAACTTACTAATAGAAACTTTACAATACTCCCTGCGTTTTAGAGGCAGTGGCAATATAATCTTGGGGAACAATAAGAACTCTGTCAAGACTATTAGCATCCCATTCTCCAATCTGGCACCACAGCACCAATGGACACCTACAGGGTCTGTGGAGGAAAGGCCTATGTGCAGTTACCAGCATTTTGGGGAGGAGTGTGCTCGTTTGTGAATCTACAAACTCTAATGCTGGTGGTCCCAAATCTGAACATTACAGCACTTCTCAAACACCCTATGACAAAACAAGTTCAAAAACTGCATCAGCAGGCCCATCAGTCTGTGGGCCTGTCACGTCACCATTGAAGCAACTACCTATCAGAAGATTCCAGTAAAAAATTAGAAGGGATACCAGCTGAGTTCCGACTTTTCTGCAAGACAGAGTTGTTTATCCATTCACTATTTACACCAGGAAAACCTGTTCCAAATTACCAGGGGGGAATTAATCCAGATGGCCAATGAAACTGAAAAAGGTCTACACGTCATTAGGAAATGGCTCCAAGCAATTGGAATAATGTCTCTTCAGAACAGGGATGTCCTGGACCTCATCATGGCCATGGAAGGAGGGGTATGCACCAAGATAGAGGCATCATGTTGCACCTGTGTACCCCAAATGATAACAACGGTCGCTTACGCAATCAACAGATGCGCTGCACAAATTACAAATCACCATGGAAAAGGAGGATGGGGTCACTACAAATAACTGGCTGACATTTATTTTTTCTTGGGACCATCCTGGATGAATACTGTCTTTAAATTACTAATACCGGTTCTGGTTTTGCAACCTGTACACTTTGCAACTGTCAACTGCATCCTGTAAAGATAACCTCTCATGGAAGATGTTGATACTCAAGCAGGGAGTTCTGGTGACCCCAACTGCAACAAGTCTGGGGGGGGGGAGGATAACTCGGCAGCAACACGCTTGTCTTGGGAGCAAGACAACACAGCAAAACACAGCTATGAATCTGGATTCCACGCATAGAAACCACTCCAGCTATTAAGTGCATTATAAATAAACAATTATAAACAATTCTAAGCATTGTATGGTTAGGATAGAACTCCTATTCGGCCACCAGGTACTCTCTTTGACAATCCACCCAATATTGAGACACACAGTGATAGGGCAGGAGATGGAGATTGTTTTTTCTAGCCATGTAGATGGGATCAGTGTAACGGGAATCCTAGAAATGTTAGTGAGGTGTGGGTACTGGTTGACCCCTTTGATAACATATGAGATACACATAGAGTATTTGATAAATCAACTAGAGGGGGAATGTAGTGATATGAATCTATTTTCAACACACCTAATGTAGCAGGAAATACTGGCTCTGTCAATGGTGCCCACAGGAGAATCTCTAACAAGTTGACCAAGGGAAGGCCATTTTGTTGTACCAGGCCCTGCAGGCATTTTCATTATCATTCCTAAACACCAGAAAGAATACCATGTGGTCACAGTAAGCCTAATGTTTAACATGAAGATGATAGGGCTTGCTGTCTGCTGTTTTACAAGTTGTTACTGACAGGGTCTAGGTTTTGCCGTTAATAAAACTAGGCTAATTTCTGAATGTTGTGTCATATACTAAAATAAAATTGCAGTCTTGCTCCCTTTTATTTCATCATTGGTATACCGCATTTCACCATGGGCATGGTTCCAACTTGCTGTTGGTTGAACGCCCTCAGGGGCACAGAAATC
Source organism: Ambystoma mexicanum (assembly GCF_040938575.1). NCBI lineage: Eukaryota > Metazoa > Chordata > Amphibia > Caudata > Ambystomatidae > Ambystoma > Ambystoma mexicanum. The sequence goes on along the minus strand of NC_090922.1, from coordinate 1,383,624,484 downwards.
CAAAGTATGGGAACGTTAGAATGTGCTAGTATGCGTTTGTGAATAATGGCCATTAAAGGTAATGAGAGCTTGGCCGAATCCCTTATAGCCACCCATGTCTAATTGGCATCTGTATGGGTAAAGAGATGTACACTGGGAAAAATAGGCTGGAGTGTATGTGTAAGTTATGTGTGTAGCAACAGTTCTCAGTTTTTGTCATGAAAGGTAGCTGCATCTTATGGCAGAACTGAAAGCATATGGGTGAGGAGTGCGAGAGGAAAAATGCATTGGTTATAATCAAATGAAAACCTTGAATTGGTACATTCAGCCGAATTCTACACCGTCTTGGTTGATAAAATGATGGCGATACATTCTGCATGCTTCCATCTATCATTAAGTGGCTACATTCAAAACCCCACTTAACCAAAAGGCAGATAACTGCTGACACCTGCATTCCCTGTAGTGGAACACTTTCTACAATCGTCTAGAATTCATAGCATTGTCGCCCTCATGGACTTGACAAAAGTGCAGCATCCTGATCAAATGCCCAACCCTTAGAAGTGCTATGCAATTGCTATCACAAGAGATCCTCTGGCGCAAAGGCAACAATCTGTGCAATAAAACGGTTACCCTTGCAAAATCCTCTGAAAGCAACACCCAGGTCGCCCTCCTGAATTATTCCAAGTGCAGCAAAATTGCCATCTGTACAAGTCTTCTAAATGTAGCAAATTGGCTACTGTAAATACTGGAGGGGGGTATCTGTACTCCAGCCATATATATGGCATATTAGAAGCACAGAGCACCCCAGCCAAGATTCTCTATATGGTAGAATAGACGAGCAACCAAGCTTAAACTCACAGGAGGTGATGCAGTTCTTTTTTTATAAAAAAATAAGGTTCAATATATATACACAATCAATATGACACTTTTTACTTTGGTAAATCTAATATGTCAAATATATACAATGGGCCTCATTACAAGCTTGCCGGTACAGTAACAACAGTACCAGGAAACTTGCCGGTACTGTTGTTACCGTACCTGCAAACTACAAGTTCCTTCCCGCCCACCAGGACTGACCTGCCTGGCAGACCGGCACTCGTGAGCAGACCATGCCGGATGCACCGGCCCCTATGGGGCTCGAAAGGGAATGAGGATCATTTTTTACCAGCTCCCGGAAATGGGCAAATACTGGGTCCGGCAGGGCCATAATGACCCGGTAACTGCCCATTCCCGGGCACTCATAAAAAGAGATTCTGGCGGCAGCCACTCCGGTTTTATCATCGCGGCTACTGCCAAAGACGAAATAAGGCCCAATGTCTATGTGGTACCACACTTAACTATTGACTCCTTTAAAATGCACCAACTGCTGACAGTTCTAAAGGCATATAAATCAGACAGTAATGTGTATCAGCATAGGACATAGGGAAGAAGACAAGTTAGTTTAAACAATAGCTGAATACTTTGTCCAACTACCAAGACACAGTTTTGTGTGAGGATTCCCCCCACCTGGGCAACCTGTAATAAAGTGTATTAACGAGCCCAGTCCATTTATGTTTAATTAGTCTTGTTTCCTGGTAAAGATGTTCAACTACCCCAATGCATCTTGAGTTAGAAGAGTTTCTACGATGGTTCATCGATGGATCCCTCGTGGGTGGGCTCCCTTTAAAGCAGGAGCCACAGGTCGTCAATATTCCTCCGAAGAAGATGTGAACACTGTCATAGGGACAGCAGCTTTGATTTCTGAGGTGCTCGTCGACGATCGATCGCGGATGTCCTGCATAGACGAGGCATGCGCTGCACGTCGATTACAGTGTTCCGTGCCACAAAGAGGATTCAGAGATGAGCATAGGTCTGACAGCAGGTGTCGGCAATGGCGTCAACAATTGGGACTCGACTACGGCTGGATCTTCACTCTTCTGTGTCTTTGTAGACTTCAGGTGGCAGGAAAACGACCAGCGGATTCTCCTCAGTCATCGGCAACCTCGACTTTCTCTGGCGGGACAAATCGTTGACAGTGATGGCAAGGTGGAGCATTGTGGCTCCGGTCATCGAGCAGCACGGCGTCAAGCTGTCATCGCTTGTGGGCAAAATGACGAGATGGCTTCCAGCGGTTACGGAGGTCCTACAAACCCTGGTCGACGGTGATGGACGTCGAAGGACCCATGTCCTGGTGCTTTACTTCAATGTTTCTCAGCAGACCCCGTCTCCGGTCCACAACCTTTGGGGACTGACTTCCAGGGTGCCTTGATGAAGATCAGCTTCTGCACGATATTCCCTTGTAGCTCGGGGAGAGGTCTCCTATCCAAGTCCTCTCTCGGATCAGTCCTTGACAGACACGACAGATTTCAGATTTCATCGATGGAGAGCAGCAGCAAACCTTCTTCTTCCAGCTGGGCTTCAAGTTTAAGCAGGTTCAAGTTTCAAATTCAGCTTCTGTCCCTCATTAACACTGCTGAGCCAAGCTCAGTCGGCCAATCAGTCAGAAGGGCATTCATGCGGGCAGGCAGCCAATCAGGCTACAGTGAATTCAGGCCATGCACATCCACCCATACATCCATAACAAGGAATGTGGATTGGGGCAAGCAACCAGCCTTTCAGCACACCACAAAGCATTCATTTTAGTTTCAGGCAGGGCTGTCTCATTCATTATGTCATACACACAGATACCAGACACCCATAATATGAAGTGCATATTGGTTACACGCTCCGATCACACATGTCCCACCCCAAGGGAGTACCCACAACATACTGTAACTGGGAAGGCTCCAGCCAGTCTGGCCTGGACTACCCCAAAATACCATATATGGCTCTTCCAATCAACAGCCAGTCAGGGGAAGAGATATGATATAATATGATATGATATAACATTTATAACACACCTATACACAAGGGACAGAGTCAGGGCTTCCCAGGCCTTTGGAAAAACAAGGTAACAGGCAATAGAAACTAAGAGGCAACATGGGCCATCTTGTCTCCTATCAGGAATCAACTGATTCCTATGGTAGGGCCTGGGTATACCAAAATGGAGGATACTTGGAGTACCTGTCAAATTCAGCATGGGGCTACCACCACCCCATGCCCTGTTAAGTGGGCCCAAAAACATACACTAGGGGTACAGGGTTTTACCCCCACCCATGGGTGCCATAAGAGTATCCCAAGGGTCACGGTTCACCACAACCAAAAAGAGGAAGAGCTGCACTGCCAGGAGTCCCACATGGATCCATGTGCAGAAAACAACTCAGAACACACATGATAAGGGAGTACAGGCCAAGGACATGGAGGCCATGACCCTCCAATGTATTTCTAGCATCACAGCTACCCTAATAGAAAATCACAGGTCAAAATCCTGGCTACACTTATTAATCATCTAAGAGCAGAAGCAATGGCCATCTATTTAATGATTATGTTCAACACATCGGCCATCCTCGGAAATTCCTCGAGCGATACATTGCCAATTTCACAAAATCCATCTAAGTGCAATACATTGCCCATCTCCAAAATACATCTAAGTGCAATACATTGCCTATCCTCAAATACATCTAAGTGCAATACTTTTCTAACCCCCAATCCATCTAAGTGCAATATCCTGCCCCCCACAAGCTCCATCTAATTGTAATACATTATCCACTCCCAAAATACACTGAAGTGCAAAACATTTCCTGTTCCCCAAATAAATGTAGGTGCGACCCATCGCCTGCCCCCAACATGCCTTAAGTGCAACACAAAGTCAGTGTAGTAGGTAATGTACACATTGCTCTGATTTGAAGGCAGTGAATGAGAAGTGGCAGAGCTTTAACTGAGAACAGTAATGGCTCAGAGAAAGCACTGAATCCAGAGCTGTGGTCGGGGGCCAGGACATGCACTAGCTATTGTCTTAAGAATTATACCCTGACTGTGTCTTTCACAAAGCTGTTCCCAGGATATTGAGCCTCACACAATGTAATAGATTTTTTTTTTGTTTTTTTTGTTTTATTGGTTAAACAAAGTTAAACCTTTAACATTCCTTCCTTTAAGAAGTCCAGCCCCCCCAAATTAGGTTCAATTCAAGTTCAAATTCTGTAGATAAAGCCCCCCGGAGCAAGTCCCCCAGTCAATTCAATCTAATTTTGGATGACTTCCACTTCGGGATCCTCATCCTCCTGATCCAATTTCAAGGATTCAACAAATAATAGTGCATCCAAAGTTCGGCCCACTTTCTCAGCTGTAATAAGTCTTTCCCAATAGTCTTCTTCAGTCTCCTCCTCAGATCTTGCTCGTGTAGTTTCCCATGTACATCTGCCGTTTCGATGTCAGGTTCGGGCAGGCTAACATCACATGCCTTATAGATTCCACTTGTTCCTTATTTCTGCAGAATCTGCAGTAGGCTATTGATTTATCAATAAGCCTTCTTCGCCATTTTATTTCTCTGGAGTGCCATATGTTAAATCTACAACGCATGAGCAGATCTCGATAGTGTTGTGAAGGAAATTTCATCAAGTACGGTGGGAGCATGTATAGAGCTTTGCGTTCCCAGTTGACATTATGACATAGGTTTCGCAACAATTTCTTCTCCTGGGTTTCCTCCCAATCTTTTTCCCGGTTTGTTCTTTTGGCCTTATCTGCGTTGTTCTTCAGAGTATCTTCAGAGATCTCCAGATGTTTCAAGGTTACTTCACATCTCGTTTTCCAATCTTGTAGAATTGTATCGTCATTGGATGCCCCTCGTCTTGCTAGGATTCTGAATGGCTGGGATGGATTGTCCAGAATACACTTTCTAAATAGAGCAAGTGATTTCCACGTCACGATTGAGACAATGGATTGCAGTCTCCATTCCGATCTTATAAGTTCCAATGGTAGCGAATTTGGAAGACGCAGGATCTTTCGCCAAAAATAGGATTCGCATAGGTTCCAGGCTTCCCATATTAGGGCTAGAAGTGCCTCGGCTCCATATGTAATGACGGCCACTACCTTTTGCTTATAAAAGGTTATTATCAGCATCAGAGAACATTTTCCATATCTACAATGTAGGAGTATGCCTTGGTTGGCCAAAGCTGTAAGTTTTTCTCGAATCAGGGTATAGTGTGCCTGTTCGTTTCAGTTTTTGTTGATTCTTATCCGGAGGTATATCGTGGTATCCACTTCCGCCAATGTTTCTTTTTCCAATGACCACGTCTGAATTTTCCCTGCTGTTTTCCTTCCACGACTTGATTTCATAGTCATGATCATGGATTTTTTTACATTTATTTTCATGTCACTGTCTTTTAAATATTTATTGAAAGCCTCTATCCTTCGCTGGAGCCCTATAGGCATCTGATCTATGAACACAGCATCATCCGCATATAACATCCATGGTAACTCGGTTCCATTAACCTTCGGGGGAAAGGCACGAATCCGATCTTGCAATGTCTTCATGTCAGCCATGTATAGTACAAAGAGAAAAAGGGCAAGTGCGCATCCCTGCTTGATTCCCCGGGCTGTTTTAATCTGCCTAGATAGCCCTCCCTTTGCAGTTGTTTGCACCTCCAGTAGGTCCGCTGGACATCCCCAGTTTCTCAATTTAGCCCACAAGCGCTCTCTATTTATTCCATCGAACGCCTGTTCGAGATCAATAAAGGCCAAGTAGATTGGTGTTTTCCCTTTTAGGGCCTTTGCTTTTAGTATGTTGATCCGAAACAAGTTGAGGCAAGTGCAACACCACTCACAAAAGCAGTTTGTCTGTCATCCAAGATTTCAGTTTGAGCGGCCCATTTCTTTAAGTCCCTTAACAGGATAGATGCAAAAAGCTTGCCGATGGAATCTAATAGCGCAATCGGCCTGTAGTTTCTTGGGTTCCCACGGTCTCCTTTTTTAAAAATAGGTAAGATGTAAGCCTCCGTCCACATAGTTGGAATTTGTCTGACTTTCGCTACTTGTTTGAAGAGAGCATATATTAGGTCAGACCAGCCTTCCTCATTTTCTTTCAGCATCTTGTTAGAAACGCCGTCCGGGCCGGCTGCCCTGGAAGAGCTTAGTTTTTTGATAAGCACTAAGATGTCTTCTCTGTCAAAGTCCAGTGCCCATACGGTGTTCTCCATTCTTTTCTCTACTACTTTTTCATTAGTTTTCCCTTTGACCAGGGCAGTATAATGGTCAAACCAGTTTTTCTCAGAGACTTGGTTAACACCTATAGCCGATTGATTTAGATCTCTGTTGTTAATTAGATCCCATGTACTTCTCGTATTATTTGTTGTTAGTGCCGCCAGCATTTGTTCTGCATCTCTTTGAGTTCTTAGATAACGAGTTGAGCGCAACCAATTCTTATAAGTTTGTCGGCATTTCCTCACCAGCTCACATTTCTCTAGGCTATTTGTCTTTTTTATACGCTTGAGGTCTGCTCTATATAACTTTTGTCTGGAGACTGAGTTCATCAAAGGCATGCTGCTTTTTTATCTGCTTCACTTTGGTTGAATCATACTTGATCACAAAGCCTTTCAGCAGCCATTTATAATCAACCACATCCTCCCCTTTTTCTACGGCTTCCTTGAATTCTTGCGCCAGTTTTGGTATAACCTGATCTTTAAGTCTCAAACGGTTTCTTCCCCACGATACCTCTGTTTCCATCGCTCTTTCACTCCTTAGAGTTTCTCTTGAATCCCATGCAAGCTCTGTTTCTAATAGACAATGATCGCTATTCGCTTGTTTAATTATTAGAAATGATTTTATACAGGCAAGCATATTTCCTCCTACAAAGCAATAATCTAGGCATGCTCCCAATTTTCCACTGTGCCAAGTGTTAGCCCCCATTAAGTCGCCTTTTGTTTGGCTATTTAACATCCTCATATCACGTATGCCCATTTCCTTCGTCCATTGACTTTCTTTTCCTCGTAGGTTTTCTGTTTCTTTGATTTTACCCCCTTTATCTAGGAGCTTGATGTTTAAATCTCCATTCAACAGGATAAGATGGTCTTTTTCCTCTGTCATGGATTTATCAATGGCATTCATGATGGATTTTAGATATGTCCCTTGATTAGGCATATTTTCCCTCCAGTATGTATTAATCAATAGCATTTTGGCCATCTCCTCGTGGTTCTCTGTTTTGGATGCTATTTTCAATATTTGTACATAGGGGTTTGGGGTTTCATGTTCAAGTACTTGCAAGGGGCTGTCCATGTTTTATTTTTGCCAGGTTGAAATAGACTTCATAGCCTTCACACACTGGGGGGTCACACAGCCAAGATTCTTGAATGGAAATGAGGTCGTATTTGGCCAGAAAAGAACTATCCTTCGAGAATAGATGGTGAACTCCTCTGGTGTTCCATGAGGCACAGATAATAGATCTATTTCCATCCTCCTTACACTATTGTTTTTTTTTTAAATTGCAACTGTTTGCCATAGATGACCAGTCACTTGTTTTATTTCCTGCTTTGTTCTCATTAGCTTTACCCTTCCTTGGGTTTTGTGAATTGTCCACCGTAAACCTCAAAGTTTTCAATTTCCTAACATTTTATTTGTTGATGTAAGGGTAATTTTCAGGGTTTTTTTCCCCCTCTTTTTCATTGTCTTTTGAGACCTTTCTCCTCTTGTCTTCCTTTTCTAGTCCATTTATTTCCCACTTTTTTCAGTAGCTTTTTCTTTTTTGCTGGACAAGAGCTCATCCTTAGCTTTTCTTCCATCCTTTGTTGTTATTTTTGTATTATTTTGCTTGATGTCGGCATCTAATTCCGCCAATCGAAAGCCCTTTTTTTTAAAGATATCAGTAGCCTCCAAGAATTTCTGCTTAATATCATTTGAATTAAGATGCAGTATGACTTGATCCATCCTCTGTTCTCTTGGGAATTCCACTACTTTTATATCCTCGGTTGATATCATGCGTAGGGCTGAGGTTTGATTGCAAAGCGACATTACATAGCTCCAGTTGAGCAGCGCCCTTCTTGGCCCATTGGACGCTGTCTCTAACTTCAGGTAGCATCCTTTAGATGAAACTTTCCTTGGGGGAGGTGCGGGCAATTTTTGCCTTTCCTTGGCTTCTTTGAATTCTTTGTCTCTGTTTTTACCATCATGTTTTGGTCAGGTGTTTTCAAGTTGACCTTGTGCATTCCTTTCTTTGTTAGCTGGCTCCTTTCTTTTTTGTTCCAGAGTTCTGAAGTTTGTGGGATTGTCATCGGCCTCATTAGCCTCTTCTTTTTCCAATGGTTTGGACCTTCTCCCTGACTCCTTTATGATCTTAGGCAGGACATCTCGTTGGGGTTTCTTGCGGTCAATGGGATTTGAGCCCATCTCCGCAGTCTCCCAATTGTCCATAGTTTTCCATTCTGACGGGCTGATACTTTCCCACTCTTCATCATCCTTATTTTTATCCATGAGCTCAATCAGGTCACTTAGATCTACTTGTTGCTCCATCTCTTCATCTTTATCATCAGCTAGAGGAGCAGAGTTTTTTCTTTCTCTCACTTCATTTACATCCTCATCCTCTAAGTCGTTCATTTCTCCCATTACCAGTTCTCTCCTGGGCTTCTTTGCCTGTTGAATATTTTCTCTTTTTGCTGGTGTTCTTAAATTCCTCAGGAATGCTCTAGAACCATTTATTTTCTGTTTTAGAACTTCATTTTTTGTTTTTTTTTCCCATTTTCACTTGTTCCCCCCCCCCCGTCCTTTTCCCTTTTCTTGGGACTGGTCCTTGGAAGCTCCACCTAGGAAAATAGTGAAGTTAGATTTCTCTGATTGAATTGTTGGATCACGTTTTCCCACCCCCTTGCATCCGGGGGAAATCAGAATAACTTCTTCAAGCATAGGTTCTCTTTGCTTGGGGTGGGTCACTTTGCCTTGATTCAATTTCATGGGACCTTGTCCTCGACAGGGATTTTCTCCCAAGTGGACCTCATCTTTGTTCTGTTTGTGCAGGCTTCTCATCCACTTACAATCCTCCAGGACCGCCTCCATCAATAAAGACTTGTCATTAGCATCTCTTCTTGCTAATTCGGTGAGGTGATTTTGCCAGCTGGGTCTGTTCAGCTTCTTTGTCCATTCTTATATTCAGATTCCGCAGAGACAAGTCCGTTTGTATATTTGCCTCTTTTATTTGTATGTTAGTAGTAGTCACCTCTTGAACGGAATCTTTTATCGCCTCGTACAATTTTAGGAAAGGTGCCAGTGTGATATTCAACGAAGTCATGACCACTTGTTGGATATGTTCCGTGTCCTTTTCTCTTCCAAGTTTGCAGGCTTTGTTGATTAAATATGTTATTTGATCTTTCCGTTCTTCTGACAGTGATGTCTGAGTCATTTTCGTTATCATTTGAGTTTCCGACGGTTGTCTTTGGATTTTTGAGCTTTTCGGTCTGTCTTCAAGACATAGGTTTGCCCTCTCAAGTGGTGATCTTTGAGGCGGTTTTATTAGCCTAAAGTCTCTCTGGAATTCTGTTGCAAATGTCCCAGATCCTTCAGCCTCAACCTCAAAGGAGCTCCCTTTAGTTTGTTCCTTATCCAGTACTGCCATCCTCTCACTTATTAGCGAGAAACTCCTCCTTTTTTCTCTTTCAATTTTCCCCGTCAGTATAGTAATATCTTGCATGTTTTTGTTAGCTAAGCTTGAGTTACTCAGGCTGACTTCCGGCAGCATTATATTTTCGTTGGTTTCTGGGGTACTTGGTGGAGTGGCTCTTTCGGAGTCTATCAGGGCTTTCTTTTCTAGCCGTGCCTTAGGGGGGAGCATCCCCTTAGTATAAGGCGTCTCAGATATAGCCTTATGTAGACTCAAAGACGGGATCTCTTGTTCTGTAGAGTTGTTTGAAAGCAGGTCCCTTTCACCCATCTGGGTGTTTTTTGAATACTTTTATCCATGGGCACCTGATTTCTATAATCTTCCCTGTATGGCTGGAAGATATCTATTGTTATTGGGGTTTTCTCCATGGATCCTGAATGCAGACATGTTTCTCCCATTTCGCTAGTAGAATCCTGCAGGGCTTTATCCCATTTTCCCATCTCAATTATGTCCCACTGGTCTCCATTTTCCCATACAGTCTCTGGCAGTAGAGATCCCTTTGTGGTTCCATTTATGGTCTGAGTAGGGGAAGTCGTTGCCTCTACCAGACTGATATGGTGACCCATCATGCTCTTGCATATTTCAACTCTAGATGTGATTGTACCGCTGACTAATTCATTGATCGCATGTTTAAGGAGTCGTTTTCATTTCTTGGGGAGATTAAAGGTGGAATCGAGCTGAGCGAGTCATTCCTAACATCAAGTTTGCTTATTGGATCTACTCTCTCCATCGTCTTTTCAAGCACCTGATTAGCAGGAATGACTGAGGCTTTCTCGAGTATATCCTCTGCAGGTTGGTTTAGCTTACCCGAGCTTTTGGATTGATCTTTTAGGGGGGCGGTACAGTCCGTTTGGCTAACCTCTTCTGATTCATCAATAGTTCGATCGGCCACCTTCTCCTGGTCAATACCATCCTCATGCAATCTCGCTGTTGTGAGGGGGATAGAAAGTTGACTGATGGTCACTCCGGTAGTAGGGGTCTGTGCAAGCCATGGGTAGAACAGGTGACTTTGGTGCCAATCGCAAAGAATCTTCCTTTACCACATCAGACAATTGAGGTTCGCCGCTAGCCGTATCGGCCGTGGTTGCCCCCACAGATAAGCTTTTACTCTTCTTAGTGCAGAAGGGTAAGCAGGATTGTTTGAGCACTGACATTATTAATGCATGCTCAGAACTTCCATTCACTTCAGGGAGAGATGCAAATCTTTGCCTAGCCTGAAGGCGAGTTCTCAAACCAGTTCCTGATACATACAAGTGAGCAGCGGCAGGCTTCATATTGTCGTGCAGCTCCTCTGTGCATGGCTTCTTGTCGTAATCTGGCCTTGCGTGGCTGCTGCCTACAGAGAGTAGTGCAGCCGCAGCGAGCAGCCAAGCAGCCAAACAGCACAACAGCAGGTAATCACCCAGGCGATGCCCTTTGTGCGCTCGGGCTTAGCGCCGCAAGGGTGTCTGGGTGAACAATAAATGGGACTTCTTTCCTGTGGGTGGAGCAGGGGGCGGGCGAGGGTACGGGGCCAGGCAGCGCAATGGCGCAACAAGGATCTTTCCCTTTTCTGCCTTTCCGCCTTCCACACGCCGCTTTCCAACACCCCTTTAAGCGTCCTCCGCAACGTCCACACAGAGAGCCCAAGATGTGGATTCAGGCTGCAAGCTACGATGAAAGTGTAGCAGCCACAGCACAACAGCAGGTAATCACCCAGACGATGCCCTTTGCGCGCTTTATGTCTTTGGCACAAAGCAGACATACACGAGAATCCCTGAAGGGCAGTTCTTCCAGTGTGAGCGAATACCTCCTGTAGAAAAGATGCCAAAACTTTAGCCCAGGCTGTAGTTCTACTGCCCCCTATTGAGTCTAGGACTGCTGGGTACATAGTAAGGGGGTGTCCAAGCACACACACATATGAGAATGAATTCCTCAAGAGCTGGTGTCTTAGCAGTGCTTCTCATGAGGCCACCCGCTTCCCAAGAGTTAGGAGTTCTTGACCAGAAGACTGTGTGCTGGAGACAGCAATATGTTACACTAAGATATGTTACTGTTTGAGGGGCACCCTCTCCTTCCCCCAGAAGCTCACTGTCTCCAGGGGTCTGGTTCTCTCTAGGCTGGACTATTGCCTCATTCTAAATCTGCCTGCAACCACTCTGTCCTCTGCAGTTCATCCAGAACAGGACTGCAAGACTTGTCCTTGGCCTCAAGACCTGCGATCATATTTCTCCAGCCCTGAAATCTCTTCATTGGCTCCCAGTGGCTGCAAGGATTAAATTCAAGACCCTTTGCATTGTCCACAAGGCTTTCTGGGGCCGGGGTCCACAATACCTTCAACTATCCCTCCATAAATACATTCCTACTCAAGCTCTTCGCTCCTTCACCTCCAACTCCCTCAGTGTCCATCGCTTCTCCAAGCTACGATTTGGGGGTAGATCCCTTTCCTGGCAGGGACCTCCCTCTGGAACAACCTCCCTGCCTCTCCAAAACTTGAGGAGAACCATCTTCGGTTCCGGAAGCACCTCAAGACCTTCCTCTTTGCTTCTGCCTTCGCTCTTCCTCTCCCCTGCTAATCTGTCTACTCTGGCACCTGGTTACCCTCTGACTTTAGGCCCAGATCCCTGCCTCCCAGCCACACACCCGCACTGCCCCATGGCGACCCCTGAACTTCGCTCTGTATCTGAAACCCTACAGACCATTCACTTTCAGCACTTATCAGACACCTGTTGTCTACACCTTATTCTTGCACCACCTGCTGGCCGCACTACCTGCATCAGTAGGATTTCAATAAACAATGAAATGCCAGAATATACATTGTGTTTAGGTACTCATATAAGTGATAGTCGATAGGAATCTGGGAATTGTAATACACCTGCTATGTTGTATTATATTAATCATGTGGTTTTCGTCCTTAAATACTGTAGTGTAATGGGGGAGTGTTGAGGGTCACTCAATCTTCCTGTTTTACGAGACTGACCTCCCGGCCATTCTTTCTTTTGCTTTAAGTTGCAATAAATTGTGATTTCTTGCAACTCATGCATTTCCTCATTGTTTCTTCTAAATCACTGGGGGTCTGCAAAGGGGAGTGAGAACCTAACAACAGGGGTGGGAGGGTAATTAAGAGCAATGAATCTACAAGTAACCAGGGGAGGAAACAATGGGGATCAGATCACCCAGTCTCAGGTATGGTGGGGAGTGGAGAGTATATAGACATAGGTGTTAGGGTTTATTACTATGATTTAGTTGATAACAGCACATTGAATTGTGACTGCTGATTCACCCCTACAAGGATGTGCAAGGGACAGGGGATACCCTTTTTGTTTTACAGGAGGTAGCTGACTGCACATTTCCTGTTATATTCTTGAAACTGCAGGAGCAGCTAAAGCAAGCTGATTTATTCGTAATATCTCATATACTGTCAAGCAGATCACCATAGGATGGAGGATATGGGCAAAGTAGGGCATGCCCATGCTTCCGTCTATCTTCAAGGATGATACAACATTAGATCTGATGTCAGCTGCAACAAAGCCCATTTGTAAACCACAGTGAGGGAGCTAATGTTCACAACCTGCTGAAAGTTATTCAAGAGAATAACTCGAGTCCAGCCCTCCCATACACAAGGTGGCTTGCTGTTGAGATGTAGTATTTCCTGGCCATCGCTGACAAGAGGTAAAGGGGAAGGTGAAACTGTGTCCAGTGATGGCGATGGTATCTGTGCCAATAAGCAGTGGCAAACATGTACATTGTTAGGGAGACTTTCTTACACACATGGTAGACCAGTCCAGTGCCATTTCCAATGCTTGAGAAACATGGTCATATGTGTTGTGACCCACTAAAGTCTCTCAGGAAAGGTTGACTGGGGAGTTTGATGGTGATATAAGTTGTCTGTGTGCCGAGAAATCTGCAGGTAGGGATAGTGTTGCAACAATGCCTGGGAAAATCTGCGAATCAGTAAGATTCTCTCTTGTCATGGTGTGGGATGGTGGTCCAAATGTGGCCAGAGCCTGCAGTAGACGAGTGGGAGGATTGACTGTCCCCTTTCATATGCAGATGATGCCATGTCATGAGGTGCGCATATTGGCTTCCCTCGGAAGACACAGTTTTGTTGTATATATGGCTGGTAGCTGTTTGTTCCATTTCCATCATGAAATAACTCCACACTCCCAATTTCATGGGAAGGCTGATATGGGTCCTACATCTTCTCCTTCTTGGGTCTGCTAATTGTACTTGGAAGTGAAGGATAGGTGGGAGCTTTGACCAATGAACCAATGATGTTAATGTACTCAAACTAGCAAGTATTTTATGGACTTTTTCTTGTAAAAGTTTGCACACTGCTACAATTGTAGTGTCTCCAGCTTGCTGTGCTGGCTTTGCACAGTGATTGCCCTTTCACAATTCCATGGGTATTTCAATACCTTAACCCTCTTCTTCTGTCGCTTGGTCACCTTTGCTATCTCTGGCCTGTCAAAGTAGTGGTGTCTGAGTCTTCTAATGTGTTCCTTTGTCATTTGATTTCAAGGAATTCATTGGAGAAGCTTCAGAAGCCACCTCATGCTTTCCATCTGTGGATTTTTCTCTGTCCTGTTCAGCGGAATTAACCTCCTCCCACTTTTTTGCCTCAATCGGTGGGTGCTCGGCTTCTGCGTCCTCCTCTTGAAATGCATTCTATGGAGCCTGATTCAAGTGGAAAGGTTGTGCAAACACAGTTACATTTCCCTTCCGATGTACCAAATGTCCCTGTTCTTTTCAGAGGAAGAGACCTGGGGCTTCCAATGAACCAGTGTGCCTGGGGCCGATACTCATATGCTATATCAGCTTCATCAATGCAAACAGCAAAACACCCAACTGCTACATTCCTCCTCAGAACTCAATCCGATCTCCAATTAGGTTTGTGTACTGCAGCAGATTCAGACATCTTATTTATTTTCACATCTGCCCTTCAACAAATGCCAGTGGGAAGGTCAGTGTTCTGACCTCTTCCTCTACCCATTATTGCATGTGGTGTTGCCAGTTTTTTAGACTTCTCTTATGCCTTCTAAATGCGTGCAGGCTTCACAGTTTTTTGCTGATCTGCTCTACCTACTAAATACATATGGGATTCGCCTCCTGTACTTCTTTTGAAATGCAAATGGGGTTCTCAGTGGTTTGCCCTTCTTCTCTGCCTATTGAATGCATGTAGGGTTCTCTGTAGTCTGCTCTTACCCTCGGCCTCCTAAATGTATTTCAGGTTTCAGTGCCTCTTCGTCCTCTGCCTGAATGCTCCTTGGGTCTTCTCCTCCACCTTCTGTGTGCATGTGAGGTTCTCAGCGCTTTGACCTTCTCGTCTGCCTACTAAATGCTCATGGGATTTTCAGTGTTTTGGCTTTCTCCTCTGTCTAGTAATTGCATTTGTAGTTTGCAATGCTTTTGCCTTCTCTTCTGCCTGCTAAATTCAGTTTAGGCCAGAATACAGAAAAGTTGCACCCGTGCAAGTACCACATTGCACAATATTAGCAGAAGGGCAAACTTTGCCCTAGTGCCAAAAACACTGGGGCTATGTTGGAAAACCTTTGCACAATGGAAAGTGCAACTTGTCATGGTATTAGAACTAGTGCACACATTCCCTTAGAAGAACAACATACACTTTTAATGCATTTCTGCACTGGGGAAAAGGGTACCCTAGTGCTAATATCATTCCATATTAACACTAGGTTAAACGTCGCCCTGGGTCAAAAATGCATTAAAGAATATATCTTTTTTTTTTACCAAGGGCACACTTTACTCTATTGCTAATATCTTGCTAAATGTAACTGGTCATAGCACAAAGGTGTTCTAATATGTCACCAATGTTTTTGGCATTAGAGCAACTTTAGCCCTAGTGCTAATTCTGTGCAACCTTCCACTTGCACCAATGCAAAGTTTCTGTAGTTGTTGTAATCTGACCCATGGTATTCTGAGTACATGACTTTCGCCTACAATTATAAAATGTATGTGTGGTTTACTCCCCTTTCACCAACAATTCAAGCTTATCAATGTAATTGCACTCTAGACTATCATACCCAACATTCCCATCCCTAATAACCCAGAGCAACTCATGCCTCTTAAAATACCAATCACTGATTGTCCCGGGTTTCTACTCAACTTCCTTTACATAGACGCAAGGTAGTACCCAGTAGAAACTTATATAATAAACCTCATGAAGTTTGACCTGGGTAAACCCTTGGAAATTCGAGGGAATTGAGTTCTCCATAAACCATCCCACCCGAGCTCAATCTGCAACAAATCTGCCATAATGCCACAGAACTGAACAGTGCAGATACAATGATCTCACAAATAAAATTGCACAATATTGTACACTTAATCCAATGCACGTTATTCATACAAGGAAAGTATGTAGGTGACACCTGCCTGGAACAATACAATATAATGTGCCTACATATGTGCACTTGAATCACAAAATCGACTTCACACAAGAGAGAAACATGCTTCAGGATCTGTTAGTCATGCTATTCAACGATGACCTCCGAATACCACACACAGAGAATGTGGGAATTTGTGTGCTTGAAGATGCTCAACTTAAAAAACGTTTTATATACATATAATACTTACAAATACAATATATAACAATATAATATATGGCCATTTATTTTAGAAAGTATTAAAAACAGCAATAACATCATATTGGAAACATGTTAAAAACTATTATAAAAACAATAGTCTTGTGAAAGTCCTTAATAATAGGACACAGAGCAGTAAATAAGCTCTATTAGTTAAAAAACAACATCGTAATCGTATTATTTCTGTTGTTTACCAACTTTGTTGGTTTATTCACATAGATTTGTAGTTAAACCAGTACTAGAAAGCATGACTCAACATGTTTCTTTTCTTAAAGTGAGTAAGGAACATTTGTCAGGAGGTGAGTCACTTAGACTATGAATAGACTAAAAACACATGAATTCTTCTTTTAGTGAAGATAGTTTTGAGTTGTAGCTGGTGGAACTGTTAACGAAAAGACATTAAAATAGGATAAGCTGTTAATGCTGGTATTCCTAGTTAGAGTTTAGTTTTGTATTAGATTGGTGTCAGGTTTCAAGTAATTACCTGGGTCAGTAAGTGGATGTAGTCCTTAAGTGGTCGTTCCTTATGGTTTAGGGTCCGGTCCAGAGATTAATCTCTATTTACCATAGATTCAAATCTGTAAGATACATGAAGAATACTATGAGGACTGGGTGTTCTTAAAAAAAAAACTATCTCTCGCAGTGCTCTCTCTAAGTTTTATCTCCATGCTTACCTGGAGGTTGTCTGGTCTTTATTAATATAGGGTCGATCTTTGTGCAGCTGGCTATACCCTGTCCAGGTTGCCAGTCAGAAAAGTCTTCTGGGGTCTTTAATGACCTAATCAGAGAGTGGTAAAGTTATAGTGATGGGAACTTGATAAGAATGCTATTGCATCATTTTTTATAGCGTTAATGCTCAGAGTAAGGACACAGTGTTCGCCGGCTTACCTTGGGTCGTACTGACGTCTGTAAAGTCAGATTGTTATACATCTTTAACTGTTGTCAAATGGAGTGAAAGATATTTTTCATATGGTGACTAGGAGGAGTCTCCAATCTCATATGTCATGTGTGCCATTTTTAATAAAAAACTGAACTTAAATACGGGTCCTTACCTCGTACTCTAAGTACATAGTTGCAGTGTTAAAGTTCTCCGCGGTCAGTCCTTGCACTGGGACTCCAAAATCGAATTTTGGGCAGTCAGAACATCCCTTTGTTATAATTTCTTTTGGTGTGTTTCCGGGATACCACCGGAAAAAAATTAGACGCCATGTTGGAAGCGGGTAGTAGTCCTCCCTTTATTTTTATATTATTATTATTACAGTATGGCTGTATTCTAGACCAGCCTTAACAAGTACTGCAAGGGTAATAGCAGTCTATCTGTGTTTAGAATGTTTCCTTCAATGCTAAGAGATTAGGATAGATATCACAAAAGAAAGGGCTTTAAATGATATGACTCAAATCGCGTCTACAAGTAGAAATTGGTCAAAAATAGAGCAAGGTATAAAAATATACTGTGTTCTCTATTAGTCAAAAAATGACTATAAAGTGACCCCGTTGTGATGATATAGGGGGGGGGGGTGCCCATGGGTGAGTGGATAGCCATCATGGCAAAGAATAACTGCCGTTGCCATGACTAATAATAAAAGCTCGAGGTAGGTGGTACTCTATCCAGAGTTACTGAGATGAATTTACCTGTAAAGAGGGGAGTAGTTTCTTAAGTTGGCAGTCGTCTCCATTTATTGTATATTAGTATATTTAAAGCTGAATCCTATTCCCCTCGATGGCCTCATTGAGGCCCTTGTTATCACTTTTTGTAGTGAAAATTAGTTTCTGTTCTTTTTCAAAAAGAATCTTATTTTTAATATTCTGATTTTTGCCCTGTATTTTCATTAGCACTGTCCATTTCAACTCCCATGTGGTCATTGCATTGTTTGCAAAATGACCGCAAAATCTAAAGAAGTGGACATCGGTACTAATGAACCATGGAAACAAATACAATGTTCTAAGTGTAGTACTGACTGGGTAGTATACATGATCACCTGCCCGTGTGGACTAAGATATATAGGAAAAAGACAAATTTGAAAATAAAAACTTGCATCATTGAGCATAAGAGCTGCATAAAAAAAAATACTACTTGCTCCTATGGTCAAACACTTCCTTGAAAAGAACCATGGATGCGAGGAGTTGACATGGACAGTGCTTAAAATAAAGGAAGGACTACAATACTACTACCCACTCCCACCAACAGGGCAATTCAATTTTGGAGCCCCAGTGCAAGGACTGACCATGGAGCACTTTAACACCGAAAGTACGTACTTGTCCTGTTTTTTTTTTTTTAATAGGCACACACGACATAAGAGATTGGAGAATCCTCAGTCACCATATGCATAATATCTTAACTGAACTAAATGCTTTATGCACTTATGCCAACGAATATCACAAATATCTTATTCTCCTCATTAGATACCCAAGAGGGACTTTACAGAGCTATCTGCATAAAGTCTGAGGGGCCGATTCATGGAACAAACGTGCGCCGAAAATCCATGCGCAAGCAGGCGCAAGGTAGCGCAAGCGCAAGAAATGCAGCACACGTGCACGTGTGCAATTCAAGGAAGATGCTGCACGTGTTTCCCGCTGTCCGTGCGCCCAATCCAGCCATGGCGCATGCAGGCATACACGGCGTGCGCTACGCGCACATAGCGCGGCGCACATAGCGCGGCGCACACAACTAAAGTGGGCGGAACAGTGGGCGTAACACGCCGAATGGGGAATAACGCGTGAAAAAGAAGCCGTAACTGGGGAAGTACTGCAGGGAACTACACGGAACGCCCAAACGCACGCGAACAACCCGTATTCATGGATCCGAATACGGGAAACCCGCGCACGGCAAAAGACGCACACAGGCGTCAACACGTCTGCCACACGAAGGCAGGCGGAAGCGTCCCCGCGCACAGTTTAAAAGTGCGCGCAAACAACAAACACGTATATACAGCTACGATGAATGCCCCATTTGTCGCAGCACTGATCGTGGGACACCGCAGGAGGAGGAGAATAGCCAGAGCACGCATTTTCGCACCACGGACAAGCCTTTTTGGGATGCCTGATGACCAGGTCTATGGCAGGTATAGGTTTCCACCCCACATCATCCTAGACCTGGTCAGGGAGTGGGCAGATGACCTTACATCCCCCACCCTTTGCTCCCAAGCATTTAGCCCCTTGGCGAAGCTGCTCAATGTCCTGCATTTTTTGGCCACTGAGTCATTTCAGCGGACTACTGCCATAGTGGGGGGGTCTCACAGGCCACGCAGTCACGCTGCCTACACCAGGTACTGGCAATCATGACAGCGCGCCCCTCAGTCCGCAGGCACATATACATGCCCAGAACACCTGCAGAAAGGCAGGCCATTGTCCTGGATTTTTTCAGGGTGGCACACTTCCCCAAAGTGCTCGGTGCCATAGTTTGCACCCATGTGGCCCTACGTCCACCTAGGGCCACTGAGCACATCTACCGAAACCGCAAGCACTGGCATTCCATCAATGTACAGGTGGTATGCGATGCAAAGGGAATCATCACCTCTGTCTATGCAAACTACCCTGGCTCCACCCATGACAGTTTCATATACAGAATGTCCGCCCTGAGCCGGGCCCTGGAAGCTGGGCAGCATGGCGACACATGGCTCCTAGGTGAGTACAAATGCCCTTGCAAACGCATGCATGTCACACACACACACACACAAATAAACAAACCACAATAATCACAACCATTTACACCTCCCCAGGGGACAGTGCCTACCCTCTGAGCAACCACATGATGGCGCCAATCCGGAACCCCACCACACCACCCCAGGCAAGATACAACGCCGCCCATATTGCAACCAGGGCCATAGTGGAGCGCACATTCGGAGTGCTCAAGTCACGTTTCCGCCCCCTTGACTGCTCTGGTGGGCAGCTACTCTATGCACCACCAGTAGTGTGCAGGATCATTGTGGCAGCATGTGTCCTGCACAATGTTGCAACCGGGCAGGGCGTACCGGTGGACATTGTGGTGCCCCCACATCCCCAACCACAGGCACAGGCGCTGCCCATGGGAGGGGACAGAGCACTTGGCGAGGAAGCCCGGACCCAGCTTGTGGCCACATTTTTCACCTAAACTCCCACCCCTGCGGAGTGCACACAGGCCTGGCACATACCAGGTGACAATCGATGATGACAAAGAGACAGTCAACTGTCACAACCCTACCACCCTGAGATAGTTGCCATGGAAGTGCCACATCGTCTGCATCCCTAGCTACTTAAACACAAGCTCTCCTGTGTGACC
The DNA here is from genome assembly GCF_040938575.1 of Ambystoma mexicanum. NCBI lineage: Eukaryota > Metazoa > Chordata > Amphibia > Caudata > Ambystomatidae > Ambystoma > Ambystoma mexicanum. The sequence goes on along the minus strand of NC_090922.1, from coordinate 1,383,604,170 downwards.
AAAAGGCTCACATATGACATGACATGATATGGCCTCTACACAAGTATTTCAAGGTGCGATGAGGCAGGGAGGGAGGAACAAGGGAAGACAGACAACGGTAATACTAGGCCAGGTGTCATTGAGATTGTGCAAGTGCAGGGGTAGGGGGAAGGGAAAAGTGCAAGGGGAAGGGGAGGGGGGGAGTGCAGTACAGGGGAAGTAGACCAAAAAACAAATACATAGGCCAGCTGGTGGCAACTGCAAAGGTAAGTGCAGACAAGTGCTGGGAAAGGGGGGCTGTAGGGATAGAGAGACAGTACCGCAGTGCAGGGGTTGCAGTGAGGCAGTGCAAGTGGAGAGTGGCTGGGCCAGGGACCGAGGTCAGTGAGAGTGGCCCAGTTGCAGATCCAGTGCAGTTCCAGTGAAGAATTTTGCAAGGGAGAGGCAGAGAGAAAGCAGAAGCAAAGAGGAAGGTCTTGAGGTGCTTCCCGAACCGGAGATGGTTCCCCTCAAGTTCCAGTGAGGCAGGAAGGCTGTTCCAGATGGAGGGCCCTGCCGCGGAGAGAGATCTACCCCCAGCTAGTTACTCTGAGAAGCGGATGACCCTGACATGCAAGGTGTGCATCACACACACCTGCAAAACAGGCCATGGCCATCACTGTTATGTCACTCAAACCCTCCCAAACCACAACATGACATGGCAAGCAATACCCATACACCAACACAGTAACAATAAGGTACACATTGCCATGTCCAAAATGTACAGTGGCATCAGACAATGATGCCTGACCTGGAATCAGATGAAATGACAGACCAACAACCTCCCACCCAAAATAAGTATTTTCCAAATGCATTACAAGAGTTGTAGACGTAACATAACAATGAATGCCTGTCTACATGCACATTGTGCATTGCAAAATCCACACTGCAGCTTCTGTGTGCTGTGTCCTACTCCTGCAACACACTGCTCAGCGCACAGCACAGTGAACTGCCATTGTGTGTGATGCACACCCTGAGCATCACATCTAAGCGACAGACCACATCAAAAAGCAAATTAGGCATGTACAGGATCCATAATTGGTCACAGAACATGTGCTGCAGGGACACAGTGGGCACCAGAAGGCAAACAGTGTACACTTGGATATGCAAGGGTGGGAGTACATGTAGTGCATCAGAGTGCAAGTGTGTGGGTCAGCAAGGACATGCACTCAACATATGCATGTGCAATCAAGTGACCCTCAGTGTTCTCTACACATCACATGTGAACATTCACCGTGTGTACACCCCAGCATGTCAAACCATAACTATCCCCTCGCACCTGAAAGGTAAACACAACACATGAACAGTCATTGATCAGCAGAACACAACATGTACATAGGATAGGTGTTTGCATTACCTTGGAGCTTCGTTTTGCAGTTTGAACTCTACCCTGCTATTCACAGCATTGCGAGCTGCAGATAGCTCTTGCTGTGGCCCCTTCTGCTTCCTGGAGGAGGCGGAGCCACGCTGCATCACGTGACGGATCAAGTGACTTATCCGGACCTTTTATTCAGCCGTGAGTCAGCTGAGCGGTGTGTTTGCATTACCTTGCAGCTTCGTTTTGCAGTTTGAACTCTACCCTGCTATTCACAGCATTGCGAGCTGCAGATAGCTCTTGCTGTGGCCCCTTCTGCTTCCTGGAGGAGGCGGAGCCATGCTGCATCACGTGACGGATCACGTGACTTATCCGGACCTTTTATTCAGCCGTGAGTCAGCTGAGCGGTGTGTTTGCATTACCTTGGAGCTTCGTTTTGCAGTTTGAACTCTACCCTGCTATTCACAGCATTGCGAGCTGCAGATAGCTCTTGCTGTGGCCTCTTCTGCTTCCTGGAGGAGGCGGAGCCACGCTGCATCACGTGATGGATCACGTGACTTATCCGGACCTTTTATTCAGCCGTGAGTCAGCTGAGCGGTGTGTTTGCCTTACCTTGGAGCTTCGTTTTGCAGTTTGAACTCTAGCCTGCTATTCACAGCATTGCGAGCTGCAGATAGCTCTTGCTGTGGCCCCTTCTGCTTCCTGGAGGAGGCGGAGCCACGCTGCATCACGTGACGGATCACGTGACTTATCCGGACCTTTTATTCAGCCGTGAGTCACCCTCGCGGCGTTAAGCCCGGCGGGGAACAGCCCATCAGCTGTTGTGCGGCTGTTAGGCGCAGCTGGTGCCAGATTAACTCGGGAAGTGCGCCTATGTGCAGACTGTGGCAGGGAGACAAGAAGGCAGCAAGGTAACTGCAAGATCTATTTATTCTGAAGAGACCTGTATATCAACCTGGTACTTCTGAAATCTTAGTAATTCGGCCTGGTCTTACTAACTGTTCACAATGGCGGACTCACCAGTCTCAAAGCTCTCGCCATATAGGACAGGGGTGGGCTGCTACCCCGAGGTAGCCATTACATGCAGCACTGCCTCATTCGAAAATATTTTACAAACAAATGTGGAAACGGCTGAGGAGGTGGAGAACGGATCAAGTATAGGAGAAGGGGAAGGCTCCCACACACAGCTTCACCTACAGCCCCAACAGTCTTCCAAGACCCCGGATACATCAGTGCCCCCCATAGAAATTGAAAATCGGGGACTTTTTAATAGCACGGTGGTCATTGATGATAGGGGCCAGAACGCGAAACCACAAATAGGACTGTCCCCCAAGGCCACAGTGTGGGAGGTTTCGCCCAATTCGATTCCCTTAAATTCTACTCTCTCCTCCCCAAAGGACTTGGGCGCAACTTATGATGATGAGACGGGTTCTCTAAGGCCAACCGCACCTCCTGTTGTGAACCCCTTTGTCTTCGGTTCCTTAAATGGGAACAAAAGAGATCAGCCTCCAGCAAAAAAATCGGACAACGGTTGGAAACCCTTCGGGATTTCCTTACTGAACACCGATTTCCACACAAACTATTCAAGTACGAACCAGCAAAACAGGGTGACTATTCTGGGCCCCTCTACGCCACTGTCTAGATCCCAACAAATGACCACCCCAGGGTCGTACATATTTATCCCTGAGCGTAAGGGGTCATCACCAAATAAATGGGGGGGGGTCTCTTGCCTCAGTCAACAAAACTTTACCTCAGGGACCCCCACAAAGATTCCATAAAGCAGTATTCCCCCAGCAAGCGCCGTTTCCAAGTAAACGGCAAAGAAGACAACCCTCTCCCACAGACGAGGATCTCTTGTCCGTCTTGGAATCAACTCAAGGAGATGCTCCTTCTAAAAAGGATCCCCAAATCGATCCTGGAATGATCACAGCTTTTGGTCTTGTAATGGCCCCCTTTATGAAACTTATTGAGTCGCAAAATGATCAGCTTCGGGACCATAGGACAACAATCGCAATGATGTTTTCTAAAATGATCTTTATAGAAGGCTTTGTTTCGGCAATTCAGTCGAAACTCAAAAAAAATGACGAACATACGACAAACATTTTGAAAAGTATCATCGAGCCAATCATAAAAGAAAAAGAAATAAGAAGATCGGAAAGGACAAGTCTCAGGTTAGGGAGTGCAGGTGGCCCGGAGACTGGTCCGACTTCCCTGGAACAGACTCATAACCAGCAGGTGGTTCTGTCTACAAAGAGTACTTTTGAGGAACTTTCCACTACTAAATACAAGGACAGTTCTACCAACACGGACCCTGCTGTGCGGGCAATTAGCCCAGTAATGAAGGAGGGTAGGCTAGCACCGAAGGAAGGATGTTTAGCATCTTCCACTGCAACTAATACTCTGCCCCTGGTTACACGGGATCAGCTCGAGGCTCTAGTGCCAACTAGCAACATCAAATTATTTGACTTATTTAAGAAACCAAAATCAGGTTTATCCCCAATGAAGGAAGGTCTACTTAAAGTAAACAAGAAAGGCGACAAAAACTATGGGAAAATAGTCATACCAACGGACAAACCTATAGGACAGAGACCTTTGCCTACAAGAAAACCCACATTGAGATCTAAAATTGCAACTGGTCTATCCCTTCCAAGGAACTTGGCACTTCCCTGCAAACTGCCAACTCATGAGAGACCAGTAATAAAAAAAACAGAAATTGCTCCTGCTGCCCGCCTAAAAGTAACTCCTGATGAGTCCCCTCGCCCACTGGACATCATGTCAACAAATGACAACATGGACATCTCTCTCATGGACTTATCTGTTTATTCAGACATAAACACCACATGGGAGGGGGAGTCAGGATCGAATACCTCTGGAACAAAAAGTGGTATCGAGGAAGAAGATCCAGAAATATACAGCAAGATAAAAGAAGTCGACCTTAAAGGGGAGACGAAGGCCCAGACGATTAAAGACAGGGCGGTGCGGCTAGTGTCCTTCAAAAAGCCCTCAATGTCCACGTTATCGATTCTGAACTCGGTCTTCGATAAAAAACTCAAGTGGAAAACTAGAGTGCACTCCGGTAGAGAAATATCGGCCAGCCCCACAGAAAAAGAGAGGGCAGACATACGCCCATCTAACGCCTTGGTTTACACAACACTGGAAGACAGACGGAACTTTCTTGTCCAGAGATCCCTGGAAACTACCAGTAATAAAGGAGTCAGCCCTGACACGTCAAAGGAAACAAAAAGAACAGTGTCATGGGCAGAAACGATTGAGAGAAAACCGACATGTGGGCCCAACAATCACAATGCCCACAATGGACCGGGGGCAAAAAATGCCAAGGAACACTACAGAATACTATTGGAAAGAACTCTAGGCTACGAAGACAACTTAATTATGAATCGGGCTAACGTTATGAGGCTCTTACAATCCCTGGATCTTCTGGAGAAATTAAAATCAAGGGATTTAGACTGGATCGAATTTCATAATGAACAGCGACACGACAGTGTGATTCTTCACACAACTGATCAAAACACTAAAAATGTAATCTTAGAGTTGGGCCCAAAACTTAACTTATGTGGATTCGTGCTTAGGGAGTTGGAGGAGGAAAACAGATCCGACCGTGTAGCTACTCGGAAACATCTACTACACAACCACCGAAGTACCACTACCAAACACTATAAGGATCATCCGATGAAAGCAGGAAATAGTGGTAGAGGGACCCGAGAGGTTAATAGTGGAGGAGACCAAGTGCATATTCAATCAGAAAAAGCAGGACTAAACTTGGTGAATAGTCAAGACGACTGGAGTTGGCTGGCTGGGGTCCTATCTGCTAAGTCATAACGCCAACACCCATCTACGAGTGCCCACTCCAACTCCAAACCAAAAGGGCTAAAGATCATGAGTTGGAACACAAGGGGTTATGTGCATTTACTTGGCAATTCAGCAACACACCTGTCCTCTTACGACCTATTTTGCTTGCAAGAAACCTGGTTGTGTGATCTACCTCTTCTGGACAGGTTTGAGCTATATCTAAACCCCGCAACAAAGGGCTCAAAAGGCAGACCGAGCTCGGGTTTACTGTTGGGGGTAAAGCGCACCAGTGGCATAAAAGTGCTCTCTTCTCTAAACAGAAACCCTTGGATCCAACTTACTAGGATTTCATCCACATCAGAACCAGCTTCACTTACTTCAGACTGGCAGTTGCTTATATGCAACGTATACTGGGGCCCGACAGCCCGAGATGAGGACAAACTTATGGAAGCCCTACTGGAAGCCATAGATGACGCCAGGATTGAATGCCCACTACTTGAAATTCTGCTATGTGGTGACTTTAACATGGAATGTTACGACAAGAAGCAGAGGAAAATAGGAGTTCCTGCCTTTGAATGCCTCAAAAAAAATAACGAGAGGCGTGGTCATGGAGAAAAAACTACTAGCCAGAAATATATACTTGGTAAACGGTAACTTGGCGGGCGACAAACGAGCCGCCCGCACATGGAAACGGGGTGCCCAAACAAGTACACTGGACTATATGTTTGCATCAGAAAATCTCTTTGGCAAATTAATATCGTTGGAAGTGATCCCCACGATCCAGAGTGATCACAACATCCTGGAACTCAAATCTGAGGCCTGGAACAAGCTCTCGTCTGTACCAGGCAAACATCTACCAAACCAGTTTCTTGAGTCAACTCCTGGTGGCAATAAACTACGCATGGGAAGAAAAGAGATGGCCCTGGTGCTGGATTCCTTAATCAAGGACCAAGGTCCAAACCTGATAGAATATGCTGAAACACTGACCAAAAGTAGTCGCCAAGGAAATTCACCAATGCAAGCGGCACCACTATGATCACCAAGTAGTGACAAAAAAAAACTGGTTAAAAAAGCCAGGAGATTATATGTTAAAACTAGAGCACCAGCTGACTTAGTCCTGTATACTAAAGCTAGAAACACCTACAGGAACTGGCTTAAGCAACACAAACATCAAATAATGCAACAAGACAGTGAGAAGATGCTTCACCTACTATCTACTAAAATCATCACTGGTATTTGGAAGTTGATCAATGAAATAAACATCCCTTCCGACTCAAAAATGGTAAATCCAATAGCCTCAGAAGTTTGGGAAACTCACTTTCGGAACCTTTACTCTATGGGGAAAATCTGTGGTCCTGCCCCATTCTTACCATCGAATGAGCCCTGGGACTTTAAATTTGGAAAACAAGATATTCTAGACCTTATTAAACGGTCCAATTCTTCAAGGGCTGCAGGACCTGATGGTCTCACCAACGACATCCTCAAAAGGGACCCGGAAAAATGGGCTTCGTTCATGCTGGATTTGTATAACAACATAACAAGACTAAAAAAGTTACCTAAATCTTGGACGACGTCCATAATTGTGCCGATCTTTAAGAAGGGAGATAGGTCCGTGCCCACTAACTACAGACCGATTGGCCTTTTGGATGTCGTCGGCAAAATATTTGCAGCACTAATCTTGAAACATCTAAATGATTGGAGTAGGCTGGCAGACCATCTGGACCCTTGGCAATCAGGCTTTCGAAAGGGCATTGGAACATCCTTAAATGTGCTACTCATCAACATAATCAAATGCATGGTTAAGGCCAAGAAATATAAGAACATCTATATCGCGTCAATAGACTTGGAACAGGCATTCGATTCTGTTGATCGCGGAATGCTATGGCACAAATTAAGGAAATGGGGATGTCCGACCAACCTGAGAGAACCTCTCGAAGCACTACACACGGGACAACCCTCAGAGTAAGGTTGGACAGACAGGGCAACCTCTCAAACAATGTGGTGGCCATGCACGGTCTGAAACAGGGCTGTCGGTTGGCTCCCGCTGTTTTTTGCCTTTTTATATCCGACATGCAGGAAGCTTTCGAAGCAGTGAGGTGTTTCCCCCCAAAAATCGCGGAGACCGTTGTGGGAAGGCTGTTATTTGCGGACGATCTTCTGTTGCTAGACCAAACGGCCATCGGACTTCAGCGGCAACTAAAGGCACTCGAGTCATACACACAAGGAAACGGCCTCCGTATAAATCCAAAAAAATCAAAGATCTTGAGGCTAGGACCTATCATCGGCATGAAAAATCTAAGGTGGTACCTTTCCGGGGAAGAAGTACCAGTGGTTTCGTCCATGATATACCTTGGAGTAACTTTAAACAACAGCATCCAAGATGGTCCAGGTATTTTCAGGATTAGAAGTAAAGTTACGAACTTAGCTTCGCAAGCCTTGTTAATCAAGCGACGATACTGTTCTTTTTCCCTTCGTCCTCTGATAGATTTCTACAAACTGAAAGTTGTGCCAATTCTCACTTACGCAGCAGAGGCGAATTTCTTCATCAATTCAGATGTTTGGAAACTGTTGGAGGGCCTATTCTGGAAAAGAGTATTGGGCTTACCGACATCAACTCCAATGGAAAGTGTGCGTAAGGAACTAGGCCTATCGTGCCTTTACATATCTACGGTCTGGAAATCCCTGACACTCCTCTGCAAATGTCTGCACCCCCAGGAAAGAAGTGGATTTGTGGCAATTAACGAAGCAATCAAAAGACAATTGATTCCGGTCCTAACCAAGTGGCAATTAATTTGTTTAGAAATCCTGAATACCATAGCACTAAAACCAGACAATCTCATGTTAAATCCGCTCATGGTAAAGAGAAAACTCTTGGACTGGGACTGGATAGCCACCCTGGACAGGCTCAGTGCTTTGCCATCAATCACCCAAGGCATGGACGAGCACTATTGCAGAGGCACCGTCCACCCTTACTTGGATAAATTTCCCTCAAATACGGAAAGACAGCGGTTCTTAAAATTCAGACTAAACCTCTTCCACACAAGAGAAGTCTTAGGGATAAGAACCAAAAAAGAGGAAAAACCCAGTCTGCTGTGTCGAGGCTGTGGGCAAGAGGCTGAAACCTTACAGCATCTAGTGATGAATTGTGTTACCTTAACTAAGTTCAGAGAGAAATGGTTGGGGACGCACCTTTCAAATTTAAGCACTTAAACCTTGCAGGACAGGTGGCTAGTTCTGAGAAGGGGGAAAAAGTATCTACGACCCTGGCTCTGTTGAACTTTATGAGAGAAACCTTTACAATTTTGGACATTTAGTTATTTTTCTCGAGTTATACTGTTTCCCCCCCTATATATATATATAATTGATGTAACTGTGTTTTTTTTTTCTTTCTTCTTCTTCCTTTTCTTCCTTTTTTTCAATTCTTTTCTTTTCTTTTTATCTCCACAATGCATTTAAAGTTTCCTTTGGTAACTAATTGATGCAATAAAATAAAATAAATAAAAAAAAAATAAAAAAAACATAGGCTACCACCATTACAATGTCACGGTTCCCATCACTGCAGGGCAAGGCAACTATCAACAACACCCCCCCCCCCCCCTCACAAATGACCATGGGCCTCATTCCGACCCATGCGGTAAGTTACCGCCTGGGTCGTACCTTTACCACCATGGCGTAAACTACGTTTACGCCATGGTGGTTGGCGGACTTACCGCCCCATTCCGAGGTTGGCGGGGCGGTAAGTCCCCAATCCCCATTTACCCTTCCCCATTCCCATTTTTGCCCCATAGGGCATAATGGGAGTGGGGAAGGCGTTAATTACGCCACCGTAAATTATGGTGGCGTAATTAACAACATGGTCCCTTAGCGCCATGGATTTTAACACCTGCTAAAAGCAGGTGTTAAATCCTCCATGGCGCTAAGGGACCTCGGAATCAGGCGGTAAGGGTCGGCGCTGTTTACGCTGCCGTAAACCCCTTACCGCCTGGGTCGGAATGAGGCCCCATGACCCACTGAACAACTGTACCTGGGTCATGGAGCCTTCAACCCACAATTCCACCTGGCCACAGGATCACCTTTACCCTTCGTCACCATCTCCCACCTTGTGTGTAAAAAGGTGCCTGCACCCTCAGAATCCGCACTCATTTCCAAAATCACAAAATCGAAGCCATAAAAACGAAACAGAACACCCTCCAGTAGAAGACTTGACGTAGCAGTACCTCACAAAGGCCAAGTACTACCACAATGATGCAACAACCAAGGTAGCACAGTAAAACAATGTCACAACAGGATGTGAACCATGTGTGGTACATAACATAGGATGATGCACCATGAACGGATGTGTACTGTCACAGGTCCCGTGTACAGGTGCAGGAGTATCACGAAACAACCACCCCCACTGTGTCCCGGGCGCCTGCTAGGTCAAACTCACACAGGCCCCTGAGACCCTGGTGGGGAAGGAGGTTCAGGGATATGCAGTCGGGACAGGTGTTGGCACACTGGATAACTGGAATGAGTGGCAGGAGAGGAGAGGAGGAATGACACATGAAAGTAGGGAACGCACGAAAATGTACTACCTGCATGAACACATACACAATCCAAACAAACTTGGACATCATTGTCATGGCCTTCTGTAGCCCAGGCTTAAGAGTGGTACAAACCAACCACCCCCTCTAGGTTTTTGGCGCCTGCAAGTTCGGGGCTTACACAGGCATCCGCAACCCCAGCGGGGAAAGAGGGTTAGGGAACATTGCTTGGATAGGTACGGGAAGCAGGAACACCGGGTAGAGGGTACAGGGTTCAAAATTGCATAGGATTCCGGGTGATTAGGGGGAAAAAAAACATACCAAATTGAATCACACATACATCCATGCATTAGTGCACCCCCCAGCAAGCCTATGCAGAGCAGTTTGAAAGAAAAACAACAAGACACTTAGCTCTGGTTTTGAGTGCTGGCCTCCTGCCTGCGCACTCTCAGGTCCGGTTACAGGAGCACTGCAATGCTGCAAAGAGAGCCACAGTCAACAACCTGTACGTGCCAATTACACAAAAACACACCACCAAACATGCCCCATAGCAACAAACTACTCTACAAACAGACAATCTGGTGTAGATGCTCCGTACCCATATATAACATTACCCCTGTGACGGGTCATACACAGTCAATGCAGTAAGTCAGCCGCCGGTGGGTGCGTGGCAAATGGAACACCAATGTGTCACAATTCACACAGCATGCAATGTTCCCTGGGTAAGCAGACAGACCCATATAGCAAGCCATGACTTCAGAGCAAGTTGCGTACCACCATGACCGAAACAAAGTTGACAGTGCATTCATCATAAAGTGCATGGAAATGAAATGCACTGCACCCGAGTATGTCCCTTGCTGTATGTCCCTGTGAGCTGCACCTTTCCATGTCTCTGAAGGCTACATGGTTGATACAAGTGCCTCGATGGACCTTGGTGTACCGGAGGGTATGTGCCACTGCCCCTGCAGGTGTCCCAGACAACCTCACAATCAACAGCCATCAGTCCACCAACACATCTGAGCTGCATTGTGTGCTTCAACACCAATATTCGTCCAAGCTCACCCTCAGTGCTGTGACTAAGCCTGCATGTGCAACTCGCCTGGTGCAAGCTTTGGTGTGTTGTGGCCCCCCTGTGCTGCTCACCTTGCCTGGAGTTCCTTGGAACACGTCAGCAGTTCTAGAATGTAGGTCTGCAATCCCTGTGCTTCTGCTTGTGCACACATGTGCATGTGGGCACCAACAAACGTGTCCAGAATTCCGTCGTACAATGGGCCATGTCTGCTGGCAAAGGTGCTCTGGAGGCTCATCCCCCTGCAGAAAGGGCATGAAACACATGATTAATGCTTCAAAGTCATCTGTGTGTGTCTCTTCAGGCATCTCATTACTTGACCATGCCAGAGAGTCACATCATAAATCACACCATCAGTCCGTCTTTCACATCCAAAGTGTGGAACACTATCTACAGCATGAATTGCAACAAGCACGTGTACAGTAAAGATGAGAAGCATACTACACAATGCATAGCAATTAATGTACACATTAATCATGAAACACCCCATCTAGCAAAAGCTGAACAGTGGACAATAACACCAAAATCATCCCCACTAGGGGTGTAAACACAAGTCACACAGCACCAGACATGCCACAGATATGACAGTCCAAAGCCCTTGCGTAAAAGTTTGTGACACCGAACCATCCTTGCGAGCCCATGGATAAGGGAGGCAGGAGTGGCATATGTGAGTCAAGGACCCCAAGCAGCAAACACATACACAAGACAAGCCTGAAGGGCCCAGCTGGAACAGACAGTGGATGCCTTCAAAAGCCACAAAGCACCGCACTGTCACATAAAAGCACAATAGACTAGCAATTTTAAACTATATTAACTAATTACACTAACTATGGAAAACCTACATTACCTAATTAAACTAACTATCAAACAGAAACTTAACTAACTAAACTAAAAGAAAAATCAAAAATGGCCACATACGACCCGGGGGTGCGGGGAGGCACCCAGGAGGGGGAGGTACAGGGTGCTGCTCAACATCCACATGCAATGATGCTGAGCCAACAAAAAAAACCTCCATGGGCTCAACGCCTGCACAGCCTGACCTATGTGGGAGATAGATGGTCGTCCGAGTCTGGCTCATCCTGTAAAGGAGGACGTGGCACAGTAGCTTGGCCACGCCTAGCCGCAGCTCTCCCCTCATCGGCAGCAAGTCTGCCGGACGGGTGAGCCTGGTTCTGTGTGGCGATGTGACGTAGGTCTGCATGCAGAACCTCACGTGATACACGTGCTTCCTCTTGCAAGGTAGCACGTGTAGCACAGAGTTCCTCCTGCAAGGCCTGGCTGGACAAACGCTGCACCCCCCGGCAAGCCTGTAGCTCAGCCGAGATGGTACGCTCAAGCTGTGCAAACCTCTCCTCTGCCTGCTGCCTCTGGGACATCATAAGGACACCCAGAGTGGATCTGAGGGAAGCATACTCCTCCCTCAGGGCATCCATGTGTGCCTCTGCGTGAGCAGCGATTGCTTGACGCAGAGACGGCATTTCAGCCTGGCGTGCCCTGTCTGAGGCCGCCATGCCCAGCCTGAGCGAGCGGGCCGTGGACCGTGCCGCCTGCTGCTGGAGAAGCACCTGCCTAGCAGGGGGGAGCACAGATCGGGCCACACGCTCCATGCTCTCAGCGATGTTCTTGCTCCCACTCAGTATACTGCGGTTGCGCGCGGCGATTGCGTTGCCGGGCTTGACCCCTGCGGGACCCAAGGACCGGGGGTCCTCGCTGTGTTGGCACCGCCCGCGGCTGCACGACTACATGCCCCCGTCGACGTGATGTCCCAGGCACATCAGTGACTGGTGTGGAGGGTGACCCTGTATCCCGATCCACCACGGGCGGAGGAACCAAGACTGTCTGATCCCTCAGTGCAGGGGTCGCAGACAGAGGAGTGTCCACATCAGAATCACTCACCCCTGACACATGGACTTGATGCTCATCCAACTCAACATGGACGTCAGAGTCTTCATCAAGGCTGGACTCATAGGCAGCCAGAGACATGATGGACTGAAGCACTTGGGGGTTTTCGTGGCCTACCACCCCACGACCCCCACTAGTGCCGGGTGGATGTAGTGGTAACAACCCTGTGTCTGGCATGACAACACCATCCTCCGCCTCCATTGCGTCATCACCTGAAAAATAGAGAGAAAAAAGGTCAGTACACATGTCAGAAGCACACAACACACACACACCGACAGCAAACGCATCAGGCAGACATGTCACACAAAACATATAACCTGGCATGCATGCTGGGTCAACTTTGAATTGCTTCTGTGATAAGACCTGTTGAAAGGTGGCAGTTTACATGGAAGTGGGTCTATGCAGTGCAGAAAATGTGTATGCCACTCACTACCTACATGTACAAGGACTCCATGGTGTGTGCCAGGAAATGTGAAGGCAGTGCAATGTCAAATTCAGACATCACGTGCATTGTGCATTCAATGTGTACCATATCTAGAAGCCAAGCACCCCTCCACCCCAGTACCAAAGCAGGGATGCCTAGCATGGTATCAAAAGGCTGACCATACACCTGTGTATTGACAGGCAGTGTTGACTGGCATCAACAGCTTAATGTGATTCAAGTGACAACACTGCAAATGATGCTGGGACAGTAAGCAGGACACATGATGAAAACTCTGGATTCCGCCCCTGTGTGAAGAAGACACAACAACAGTCGGACAGAGTCATTGGCCATTGAACAGGCTGAGGCCTGTGAGCCACACAGATTGTCAGACCCTAAACATGTGTGCAACGCAGGACTGAACCACAGTTGACATGGGAAGGCTGATGAGATGGCAGGCAATGTATGTAACCAAGGACTTGTATTACAGTGATCATCAAGTCAAGGACACATAGGGGAATGCGTGCAATGCACATTGAGCATGAATGGGCACTCATGTCCCTGCGGGACATCTGACCTATGCACAGTACAAGTGAGATACCCTGCATCAAGTACTAAGGCTGCACCACACGGCATATGTTTGGCAGATTCTACGCTGGAAGTTAGCATCTACACAGGACGCATGAACAAGAAAGTACACATTGGCAAGATTGAAGAACACCAGTGCAAAGGTGGAACTGGGGTGCAGAGTGGCGGAGGAGGGGCAAGGGAGCATGCCTACATGGAGTCCCCGCATGCAGGCAGAGGAGACATGCATGACGGAAGCATTGCATTACTTACACATCAGAACCATGTACACGTCACATGTAGCGGCAATCATGCACAACACATCCCACAAGTGAAACACACACGTCCTCAACAAACACGCATCAACACTCACTGGACTGGGCATCAAAGTCCAGCATCTCTCCCACTCCTTCGACCAATTCAGGTGGTATGAACTCCGCAACGAGTGCCTCATGCGGAGTGAGCTCTTCCTCCTCTGGTGCAGGCCCACCGCCAGTCACCAGAGTCAAGTTGTAATTAGAGGCACGCTTAGCCTTAGTGCTGTGTTTGATGTCATTCCAACACTTTTTGCACTCTTGCGCCGTGCGCACCTCATGGCCGAATTAACTGACTTGTTCCGCAACATGCTTCCAGTGGGTGTCACGTTGGGCAGCCGTAGTCTGACTATTGGCACCCACTAGCATGTCACGGCTGTGGCCCCGCACGTAGTCCACGAGGAAGTCCAGTTCCTGCTTACAGAAAGGCTTCTTCCTCGACGTGCAGGAGGTCGTGGCTGTGTGTGGGGTCCCAGCCTGTGCTGCAGGTGCAACCTTCCTCCTCTTGGACTGTGGCGCAGACCCTGGCTGGCTAATGCCGCCCTGACCAGTATGGCCAGTGGGTTCGGTGGATTGAGCCAAGGGAGTGGCAGGTGGAGGGATGACCAAAGGCCTGACTTGTGTCAGTGGCAGCTGGGTGTCCACTAATGGACCCTGCGCAGCAACATCAGCTGTGGCAGGGTCATTGACCGCAACCGTCCTGGTTGGCAGACTCACAACCGGGGTGCTGTTGGGTGCATCTGCCCCTGCACTTGCCAACACCCGGCTGTTCGGGGCAGCAGATGACATGACTGCCACAGGGACACGTGTCTTGGCCTGAGCAGCCCGGCCTGCCCCTATGGTTTCCCTCCTGGCCTGTTGGAGATCTACCAAGGGCTCCTCAAGTGCCAACGCAGCCTGCGCTGGCAGACCCCGAGCCTGGGTGGCGGTGTCCACAGCTGCACCTGCAGCTACCACTACCCTTGGGCCCTTGGCAGTCGATGGAACGGACTGGCGGGTCACACGGGCACCAGTGCCAGATGCAGAAGCTGCATCCCCCGGAACCACAGGGGGTGGTGGCATGACTGCACCGACACATGGCACAACATTGTGCTCAAGTGGCGCACCCCTGCCTCTTCCCCCTCTGTGGCCGCCCTGGACACCCTGGAGTCCCCCTACTCCCTGGTCACCACGGCCACGTCCCCGACCACGCCCGCCACGAGGAGGACGCGCTGCTGAGGCGCCCCTCACCTTTGGTGGCCTCCCAACCATGGCACAGATGTAGTAGTGCCGGCACAGATGGAGTGGTGCCAATGGGAGGTGTACACCACAATTGACATGGGCAATTGGGGTGAAGGGGGTGGGAAGCAAGATGTTAACAGCCCCCCTGCACCTGCAAGGCTGTATGTGACCCCGGTGATGTAGTGACGGGTCACGCAACGCTCAGGCACCCCAAAACTGCAGTAAAACCGTGCACGCAACCCTGCAGCCTACGTGCGTGGATTCAACCTCCCGCAGTACGCGGTGGCACCCAGTAACACGAATAAGGCGTACGCGTGGGACACGCAGGCTACTATGACATCGAAAATGGGTGCGATACATAGGGGCACCCGCAGTGGGAAAAAGAGTGTGTGCGACTCACCGTCTGACTAGCGCGATGCAGAAAAACACGCGTAGCCAATACCCCCGCCAAAAGAAGATACGTCCTTGATAGCTGTGAAGTTGTGATGGCGCGCGAAACAACAGGAGCAGCAACACACGTCGGTCTCCACAAAAGGCACGTACAGCAAACTGCTGGACCCGCTCACCTTTAACCCGTGCTGAGGGAAACGCACGCGTGCGTCACATCACTTACGCGCATGGGCCCTTTCCTCGTATTACACGCGGACGTCCAGTTTTTCACGCACGCTGGAATGCCCATGCATGCCTGTGCGCGTCACGTCACAGGGGCGCTTGCGCTTGAGGGACCTTCTGTCCAATGAAATTGCATATGCTTGCAGACGCGCTTACGCTCTATGGGCCTTTCCTCGAATTACACACTGACGTGCAGAATTTTCACGTGCCAAATCACTCCGTATCAAGCTGGCCACGCGTAAGCACACGGAAGACCACGCTCCTGCCCAGAAGACTGAATTACTGCCCCCCAGACCCCTGAGCACGCTCCCACCTGCCATCTGCTGCTGCCTGCTGCCCACGTGCCCTGCCATTTGCTGCCTGCACATCAGCCAGGGGTGCTGTTGCTGTGACCACCCCTGCTGGAACCGAAGACTCCCGACTGGGATTCTATCGCTCCACAGCCCAGCCCCAGGACCCAGTTGACCACCCACTCCTGCCTCTGGGGTTGTCATGTCGACCACTGCAACATCTGGCACCACTGACAACCCCCGGCCAGAGAGGCAGAGGGGCACCAGCTTCAGTGCTAGGGACGTTGGTGTCCTGGTGGAGCAAGTCCTGGGGCAGTATGATGCCCTCTTTGGAAGTTCCCGCGCCGACAAGGAAGGACGGAAGGCAGCGGATGCTAAGGGGCGCCGGGGCCACTTGTCGCAAGATCAGATGAGGGTCCTGGAATGCATATCCCCAGCGCTCCACGTCCAGGTCCTTGAGAGGCAGACCCGTCTGGAGTCGAGCGGTAAGTGTACATGCATCATGATTGTGAGCTGTGCGTGTGGTGACGTTTCAGTAGTGTGCAGGTTGCACATCTGTTTGTATGGGGTCGAGTATGGGTGGGGGTGTACAGGGCCGTGAGGCTAACACATGCGAGGGCTGTAATGTGTGAGACATGGATGGGGCTTGTGTGTGTAGGCTTGCATGCCAAATGCAGTTGTGTGGGCACACATGTTTGGATGAATGTGTATGTAAGTAGACATGTTCGTGATGTCACGCATGTATGTTGTTTTCGGCTGCATGTATCAGCACTGTGTACATGTGCATTTGTGTGTATTTGACAAGGGTGCAACAGTGATGCAACATGGATGCATGTGACAGCGGGATGTGGAAGCCTGATTGGCAGATGTGACATGGATGCCCATCTCAACACTGCGACACTTGGCAGAGGTGTACACATGCATGCAAGTGTGGTGGTGTGTGTACATGTGTAGTGTACTTCAAGTGTTGCATGTGATGTCTGGCTCAGCTTTGCCTGCTCATGCTGTTGTATGTGTTTGGATGGTGCTGGCAGTTGCGATATGGCTGTGGTATGGCTCATGTGTGCGAGTTGAAATGACATGTGTGTTGGGGATTGTGATGGCATGTCTGAGGTTTGCCAATGCCACTCATGTACACCTGTCATGTGTGTATGTGTCCATTGTACAGTGCCCTGATGCCTGTGTTTTATTTCTCCCTGTCTGCAGCGTCAACTGATGAAGAGGGCGGAGAAGATGCTGTGGAGCACAGCAGCGGGGATCCCACCGCCAGCCGGAGATGCAAGGCCCGGCTCCCCTCCCATGTTGTCATCTCGTCGGGGAGTGAGGAGTCTGGTGCCGCGTCCCAGGCCGCAGCTGCTGGGGGGAGGTCCAAGAGGCGGAGGTTGGAGTTGGACACCTCGGCAGCAGAAGGGGCAGCTGGGACACCACAGGGCCCAATGGGGGATGATGGCACGGAGTCATCCAGGTTGGTGGGGGGTTTGGTGGAGGAGGAGGCCGTGCAAGCAACAGAGACAGGGTCTGGAGGTGGGGATCCCACTGGTGCTAGTGGTGCAGTGCAGGACCAGGGACAGGAGGCAGCACAGGCCGCCGCGGAGGTGCCTGTGTGCAATCCTGTCCCTGATCCTGTCCCTGCATCATCTTGCACCAGCAGGGATGCCTACGTCCAGACCCGTTTTCAGGCAGGGGATGAGCTAACGACAACTGGCCTTCCTCTGCCTGCGGACGTGGCTATCCGGGTTGAGCCTGTCCTGACTGGTGTGGCGTTTCGTCAACGGGCCATGCGAGGTGACCTGCAGTCTTTTCATGAGGAGACTGCACGTCATCTCGAATGGCTTGTTGACCGCGTCGGCCTACTGGGACAGGTCACCCAGGCCGGATTCCTCCGTTTGATGGGGCTTGCTACGAACCCCTCCTCAACTGAACCCCCTATGCGCCAGTCGTCCTCCGTGCCATCTTCCCACCCATCAGTCACCTGGGTGCCCTGTGGAGCTGCCTCTGACGGTGCTGCCATGCTGGTGGAGGAGGCATCCCTGCCACAGTCGGGAGTCGGACGTCCAGCAGGGGGGGGCCACATCAATGACTGCACCCCAGCCGGCGGAGGATGTGCAGGCAGCAGGAGGCAGTGCACGGTCAGAGGCACAGCAGCAGCAGCAACGTGGTGGGAGCCATGAAGGCTCGGGGCCTTCAACATCGGAGGGGCAGGCATCGGCCGGAGGGCAGGAGGACCCAGGACAGAGAGTGTCTTCCGTGTGGCAGCGGTTGGGCCACGCCATAGATGCGGAGCGGCAGCGGGCGGAAGAGGCACGGCTCACAATGGTCAGGGCGAGAACTCCATGCGGAGGGCCCTGAGGCGGGCCGAGTGCCTCGAGGCAATCCTCAGGGGGTTGGAGGTGGACACGTCGACGGCCCTGCGGACCCTCGGGGCCATGGAGGAGGACCGCCTCCGGGACATTGAGCAGGAGTTTGATGATGCCCTGGCCCGGGACATCCAAAAGTGAGCCGTCAGACTAGCCCGCTGCCCTTGTACATAGTTATGTAATTAGTGTTAGGTTTCCTTTGTTTTTGAATTTATTTTGGACCTTTTGGACAATGGGCCACATTTTTGTATATAGTTTTTTTTTTTATTAGTGTTTTTAGATAGGTCTCATTTCTTTTGTTGGGATAATGGACCCTGGCTTGTTCGTCTGCACATAGTTCACTGTTGAATTTTCTTTTTCTTTCTCAATTTACCCATGGAGCAATGGCTTTCAATTATAATTTTCCATTGGATTTTCTTTTGTGGACTGTAACTTTGGACACCATTCCTTTGGATTATGATTTTTGGTTTTGCTTTTTTTCACGGACATGCTTCTTTTCATTTTTGTACATTCCCATTTCTGTTTCTTTATTTCTGATACAATTTATGTTTCCTTTAATACATATTTTTTGATCGAACTTCAATGTGTAGTATCATCTCATTGGTTAAATGCATATCATGATATGGGTTTTGAGATTCACTGACAACCATTGGGTGTATGTGAGGGACATGTGTTTGTTTCCAAACTTGCAATTGGTGTTCTGTCATGTTATTGCCATTTCTGAGTGGGTGGATGCAATACTCGGGTGGGTGTTTTGCATTTGGAGGCTGACCATAGGGACCAGGGATCAAGATTGTGATGACATGTTGGCTGGGGAACATGAGTTGGACATGGGTGGGGGCCTGCTGGCAGGTGCCCCACAGTGCTGGGGGGTGGGGGTGCAGGGGAACTTGTGTTGGACATGGGTGGGGGCCTGCTGGCAGGTGCCCCACAGTGCTGGGGGGTGGGGGTGATAGGGGAACATGAGTTGGACATGGGTGGGGGCCTGCTGGCAGGTGCCCCACAGTGCTGGGGGTGGGGGTGATAGGGGAACATGAGTTGGACATGGGTGGGGGCCTGCTGGCAGGTGCCCCACAGTGCTGGAGGGGTGGGGGTGATAGGGGACATGAGTGGGGGCCTGTTGGCAGGTGTCCCACAGTGCTGGGGGGTGGGGGTGATAGGGGCCAGGAGTGGGGGCCTGCTGGCAGGTGCCCCACAGTGCTGGGGGGGTGGGGGTGATAGGGGAACATGAGTTGGACATGGGTGGAGGCCTGCTGGCAGGTGCCCCACAGTGCTGAGGGGTGGGGGTGCAGGGGAACATGAGTTGGACATGGGTGGGGACCTGCTGGCAGGTGCCCCACAGTGCTGGGGGGTGGGGGTGATAGGGGAACATGAGTTGGACATGCGTGGGGGCCTGCTGGCAGGTGCCCCACAGTGCTGGGGGTGCAGGGGAACATGAGTTGGACATGGGTGGGGGCCTGCTGGCAGGTGCCCCATAGTGCTGGGGGGTGGGGGTGCCGGGGAACATGTGTTGGACATGGGTGGGGGCCTGCTGGCAGGTGCCCCACAGTGCTGGGGGGTGGGGGTGATAGGGGAACATGAGTTGGACATGGGTGGGGGCCTGCTGGCAGGTGCCCCACAGTGCTGGGGGTGGGGGTGATAGGTGAACATGAGTTGGACATGGGTGGGGGCCTCCTGGCAGGTGCCCCACAGTGCTGGAGGGGTGGGGGTGATAGGGGACAGAAGTGGGGGCCTGTTGGCAGGTGCCCCACAGTGCTGGGGGTGGGGGTGATAGGGGCCAGGAGTGGGGGCCTGCTGGCAGGTGCCCCACAGTGCTGGGGGGTGGAGGTGATAGGGGAACATGAGTTGGACATGGGTTGGGCCTGCTGGCAGGTGCCCCACAGTGCTGAGGGGTGGGGGTGCAGGGGAACATGAGTTGGACATGGGTGGGGACCTGCTGGCAGGTGCCCCACAGTGCTGGGGGGTGGGGGTGATAGGGGAACATGAGTAGGACATGGGTGGGGGCCTGCTGGCAGGTGCCCCACAGTGCTGGGGGTGCAGGGGAACATGAGTTGGACATGGGTGGGGGCCTGCTGGCAGGTGCCCCACAGTGCTGGGGGGTGGGGGTGCAGGGGAACATGAGTTGGACATGGGTGGGGGCCTGCTGGCAGGTGCCCCACAGTGCTGGAGGGTGGGGGTGATAGGGGACAGGAGTGGGGGCCTGCTGGCAGGTGCCCCACAGTGCTGGGGGGTGGGGGTGCAGGGGAACATGAGTTGGACATGGGTGGGGGCCTGCTGGCAGGCGCCCCACAGTGCTGGGGGGTGGGGGTGCAGGGGAACATGAGTTGGACATGGGTGGGGGCCTGCTGGCAGGTGCCCCACAGTGCTGGGAGGTGGGGGTGATAGGGGACAGGAGTGGGGGCCTGCTGGCAGGTGCCCCACAGTGCTGGGGGGTGGGGGTGCAGGGGAACATGAGTTGGACATGGGTGGGGGCCTGCTGGCAGGTGCCCCGCAGTGCTGGGGGGTGAGGGTGATAGGGGAACATGAGTTGGACATGGGTGGGGGCCTGCTGGCAGGTGCCCCACAGTGCTGGGGGGTGGGGGTGCAGGGGAACATGAGTTGGACATGGGTGGGGGCCTGCTGGCAGGTGCCCCACAGTGCTGGGGGGTGGGGGTGATAGGGGACAGGAGTGGGAGCCAGATGGCAGGTGCCCCACAGTGCTGGGGGGTGGGGGTGCAGGGGAACATGAGTTGGACATGGGTGGGGGCCTGCTGGCAGGTGCCCCACAGTGCTGGGGGGTGGGGGTGATAGGGGAACATGAGTTGGACATGGGTGGGGGCCTGCTGGCAGGTGCCCCACAGTGCTGGGGGTGGGGGTGATAGGGGCCAGGAGTGGGGGCCTGCTGGCAGGTGCCCCACAGTGCTGGGGGGTGGGGGTGATAGGGGAACATGAGTTGGACATGGGTGGGGGCCTGCTGGTAGGTGCCCCACAGTGCTGGGGGGTGGGGGTGAAGGGGAACATGAGTTGGACATGGGTGGGGGCCTGCTGGCAGGTGCCCCACAGTGCTCGGGGGTGGGGGTGATAGGGGAACATGAGTTGGACATGGGTGGGGGCCTGCTGGCAGGTTCCCCACAGTGCTGGGGGGTGGAGGTGCAGGGTAACATGAGTTGGACATGGGTGGGGGCCTGCTGGCAGTTGCCCCACAGTGCTGGGGGGTGGGGGTGCAGGGGAACATGAGTTGGACATGGGTGGGGGCCTGCTGGCAGGTGCCCCATAGTGCTGGGGAGTAGGGGTGCTAGGGGAACATGAGTTGGACATGGGTGGGGGCCTGCTGGCAGGTGCCCCACAGTGCTGGGGGGTGGGGGTGCAGGGGAACATGAGATGGACATGGGTGGGGGCCTGCTGGCAGGTGCCCCACAGTGCTTGGGGGTGGGGGTGCAGAGGAACATGAGTTGGACATGGGTGGGGGCCTGCTGGCAGGTGCCCCACAGTGCTGGGGGGTGGGGGTGATAGGGGACAGGAGTGGGGGCCTGCTGGCAGGTGCCCCACAGTGGTGGGGGTGATAGGGGACAGGAGTGGGGGCCTGCTGGCAGGTGCCCCACAGTGCTGGGGGGTGGGGGTGATAGGGGACATGAGTGGGGGCCTGCTGGCAGGAGCACCACAGTGCTTGGCGGTGGGGGTGATAGGGGCCAGGAGTGGGGGCCTGCTGGCAGGTGCCCCACAGTGCTGGTGGGTGGGGGTGATAGGGGAACATGAGTTGGACATGGGTGAGGGCCTGCTGGCAGGTGCCCCACAGTGCTGGGGGTAGGGGTGATAGGGGAACATGAGTTGGACATGGGTGGGGGCCTGCTGGCAGGTGCCCCACAGTGCTGGGGGGTGGGGGTGATAGGGGAAAGGAGTGGGGGCCTGCTGGCTGGTGCCCCACAGTGCTGGGGGGTGGGGGTGCAGGGGAACATGAGTTGGACAAGGGTGGGGGCCTGCTGGCAGGTGCCCCACAGTGCTGGGGGGTGGGGGTGATAGGGGACAGGAGTGGGGGCCTGCTGGCAGGTGCCCCACAGTGCTGGGGGTGGAGGTGATAGGGGACAGGAGTGGGGGCCTGCTGGCAAGTGCCCCACAGTGCTGGGGGTGGGGGTGCAGGGGAACATGAGTTGGACATGGGTGGGGGCCTGCTGGCAGGTGCCCCACAGTGCTGGGGGGTGGGGGTGCAGGGGAACATGAGTTGGACATGGGTGGGGGCCTGCTGGCAGGTGCCCCACGGTGCTGGGGGGTGGGGGTGATAGGGGCCAGGAGTGGGGGCCTGCTGGCAGGTGCCCCACAGTGCTGGGGGGTGGGGGTGATAGGGGAACATGAGTTGGACATGGGTGGGGGCCTGCTGGCAGGTGCCCCACAGTGCTGGGGGGTGGGGGTGCATGGGAACATGAGTTGGACATGGGTGGGGGCCTGCTGGCAGGTGCCCCACAGTGCTGGGGGGTGGGGGTGATAGGGGAACATGAGTTGGACATGGGTGGGGGCCTGCTGGCAGGTGCCCCACAGTGCTGGGGGGTGGGGGTGCAGAGGAACATGAGTTGGACATGGGTGCGGGCCTGCTGGCAGGTGCCCCACAGTGCTGGGGGCTGGGGGTGCAGGGGAACATGAGTTGGACATGGGTGGGGGCCTGCTGGCAGGTTCCCCACAGTGCTGGGGGGTGGAGGTGCAGGGTAACATGAGTTGGACATGGGTGGGGGCCTGCTGGCAGTTGCCCCACAGTGCTGGGGGGTAGGGGTGATAGGGGAACATGAGTTGGACATGGGTGGGGGCCTGCTGGCAGGTGCCCCACAGTGCTGGGGGGTGGGGGTGCAGGGGAACATGAGATGGACATGGGTGGGGGCCTGCTGGCAGGTGCCCCACAGTGCTTGGGGGTGGGGGTGCAGAGGAACATGAGTTGGACATGGGTGGGGGCCTGCTGGCAGGTGCCCCACAGTGCTGGGGGGTGGGGGTGATAGGGGACAGGAGTGGGGGCCTGCTGGCAGGTGCCCCACAGTGGTGGGGGTGATAGGGGACAGGAGTGGGGGCCTGCTGGCAGGTGCCCCACAGTGCTGGGGGGTGGGGGTGATAGGGGACATGAGTGGGGGCCTGCTGGCAGGAGCACCACAGTGCTTGGCGGTGGGGGTGATAGGGGCCAGGAGTGGGGGCCTGCTGGCAGGTGCCCCACAGTGCTGGTGGGTGGGGGTGATAGGGGAACATGAGTTGGACATGGGTGAGGGCCTGCTGGCAGGTGCCCCACAGTGCTGGGGGTGGGGGTGATAGGGGAACATGAGTTGGACATGGGTGGGGGCCTGCTGGCAGGTGTCCCACAGTGCTGGGGGGTGGGGGTGATAGGGGAAAGGAGTGGGGGCCTGCTGGCAGGTGCCCCACAGTGCTGGGGGGTGGGGGTGCAGGGGAACATGAGTTGGACAAGGGTGGGGGCCTGCTGGCAGGTGCCCCACAGTGCTGGGGGGTGGGGGTGATAGGGGACAGGAGTGGGGGCCTGCTGGCAGGTGCCCCACAGTGCTGGGGGTGGAGGTGATAGGGGACAGGAGTGGGGGCCTGCTGGCAAGTGCCCCACAGTGCTGGGGGTGGGGGTGCAGGGGAACATGAGTTGGACATGGGTGGGGGCCTGCTGGCAGGTGCCCCACAGTGCTGGGGGGTGGGGGTGCAGGGGAACATGAGTTGGACATGGGTGGGGGCCTGCTGGCAGGTGCCCCACGGTGCTGGGGGGTGGGGGTGATAGGGGCCAGGAGTGGGGGCCTGCTGGCAGGTGCCCCACAGTGCTGGGGGGTGGGGGTGATAGGGGAACATGAGTTGGACATGGGTGGGGGCCTGCTGGCAGGTGCCCCACAGTGCTGGGGGGTGGGGGTGCATGGGAACATGAGTTGGACATGGGTGGGGGCCTGCTGGCAGGTGCCCCACAGTGCTGGGGGGTGGGGGTGATAGGGGAACATGAGTTGGACATGGGTGGGGGCCTGCTGGCAGGTGCCCCACAGTGCTGGGGGGTGGGGGTGCAGGGGCACATGAGTTGGACATGGGTGGGGGCCTGCTGGCAGTTGCCCCACAGTGCTGGGGGGTGGGGGTGCAGCAGAACATGAGTTGGACATGGGTGGGGGCCTGCTGGCAGGTGCCCCACAGTGCTGGGGGGTGGGGGTGATAGGGGAACATGAGTTGGACATGGGTGGGGGCCTGCTGGCAGCTGCCCCACAGTGCTGCGGGTGGGGGTGCAGGGGAACATGAGTTGGACATGGGTGGGGGCCTGCTGGCAGTTGCCCCACAGTGCTGGGGGGTGAGGGTGCACAGGAACATGAGTTGGACATGGGTGCGGGCCTGCTGGCAGGTGCCCCACAGTGCTGGGGGCTGGGGGTGCAGGGGAACATGAGTTGGACATGGGTGGGGGCCTGCTGGCAGGTGCCCCACAGTGCTGGGGGGTGGGGGTGATAGGGGAACATGAGTTGGACATGGGTGGGGGCCTGCTGGCAGGTGCCCCACAGTGCTGGGGGGTGGGGGTGCAGAGGAACATGAGTAGGACATGGGTGGGGGCGTGCTGGCAGGTGCCCCACAGTGCTGGGGGGTGGGGGTGCAGGGGAACATGAGTTGGACATGGGTGGGGGCCTGCTGGCAGGTGCCCCACAGTGCTGGGGGGTGGGGGTGATAGGGGACAGGAGTGGGGGCCTGCTGCAGGTGCCCCACAGTGCTGGGGGGTGCAGGGGAACATGAGTTGGACATGGGTGGGGGCCTGCTGGCAGGCGCCCCACAGTGCTGGGGGGTGGGGGTGATAGGGGACAGGAGTGGGAGCCTGATGGCCGGTGCCCCACCGTGCTGGGGTGCAGGGGAACATGAGTTGGACATGGGTGGGGGCCTGCTGGCAGGTGCCCCACAGTGCTGGTGGGTGGGGGTGCAGGGGAACATGAGTTGGACATGGGTGGGGGCCAGCTGGCAGGTGCCCCACAGTGCTGGGGGGTGGGGGTGCAGGGGAACATGAGTTGGACATGGGTGGGGGCCTGCTGGCAGGTGCCCCACAGTGCTGGGGGGTGGGGGTGCAGGGGAACATGAGTTGGACATGAGTGGGGGCCTGCTGGCAGGTGCCCCACAGTGCTGGGGGTGGGGGTGATAGGGGCCAGGAGTGGGGGCCTGCTGGCAGGTGCCCCACAGTGCTGGGGGGTGGGGGTGATAGGGGAACATGCGTTGGACATGGGTGGGGGCCTGCTGGCAGGTGCCCCACAGTGCTGGGGGGTGGGGTTGCAGGGGAACATGAGTTGGACATTGGTGGGGGCCTGCTGGCAGGTGCCCCACAGTGCTGGGGGGTGGGGGTGATAGGGGAACATGGGTTGGACATGGGTGGGGCCTGCTGGCAGGTGCCCCACAGTGCTGGGGGGTGGGAGTGACAGGGGAACATGAGTTGGACATGGGAGGGGGCCTGCTGGCAGGTGCCCCACAGTGCTGGGGGGTGCAGGGGAACATGGGTTGGACATGGGTGGGGGCCTGCTGGCAGGTGCCCCACAGTGCTGGGGGGTGGGGGTGATAGGGGACAGGAGTGGGGGCCTGCTGGCAGGTGCCCCACAGTGCTGGGGGGTGGGGGTGCAGGGGAACATGAGATGGACATGGGTGGGGGCCTGCTGGCAGGTGCCCCACAGTGCTGGGGGGTGGGGGTGATAGGGGACAGGAGTGGAGGCCTGCTGGCAGGTGCCCCACAGGGCTGGGGGGTGGGGTTGCAGGGGAACATGAGTTGGACATTGGTGGGGGCCTGCTGGCAGGTGCCCCACAGTGCTGGGGGGTGGGGGTGATAGGGGAACATGGGTTGGACATGGGTGGGGCCTGCTGGCAGGTGCCCCACAGTGCTGGGGGGTGGGAGTGACAGGGGAACATGAGTTGGACAT
The DNA here is from genome assembly GCF_040938575.1 of Ambystoma mexicanum. Lineage (NCBI taxonomy): Eukaryota > Metazoa > Chordata > Amphibia > Caudata > Ambystomatidae > Ambystoma > Ambystoma mexicanum. The sequence goes on along the minus strand of NC_090922.1, from coordinate 1,383,577,886 downwards.
GGGAGGGGGCCTGCTGGCAGGTGCCCCACAGTGCTGGGGGGTGGGAGTGACAGGGGAACATGAGTTGGACATGGGAGGGGGCCTGCTGGCAGGTGCCCCACAGTGCTGGGGGGTGCAGGGGAACATGGGTTGGACATGGGTGGGGGCCTGCTGGCAGGTGCCCCACAGTGCTGGGGGGTGGGGGTGATAGGGGACAGGAGTGGGGGCCTGCTGGCAGGTGCCCCACAGTGCTGGGGGGTGGGGGTGATAGGGGAACATGCGTTGGACATGGGTGGGGGCCTGCTGGCAGGTGCCCCACAGTGCTGGGGGGTGGGGTTGCAGGGGAACATGAGTTGGACATTGGTGGGGGCCTGCTGGCAGGTGCCCCACAGTGCTGGGGGGTGGGGGTGATAGGGGAACATGGGTTGGACATGGGTGGGGCCTGCTGGCAGGTGCCCCACAGTGCTGGGGGGTGGGAGTGACAGGGGAACATGAGTTGGACATGGGAGGGGGCCTGCTGGCAGGTGCCCCACAGTGCTGGGGGGTGCAGGGGAACATGGGTTGGACATGGGTGGGGGCCTGCTGGCAGGTGCCCCACAGTGCTGGGGGGTGGGGGTGATAGGGGACAGGAGTGGGGGCCTGCTGGCAGGTGCCCCACAGTGCTGGGGGGTGGGGGTGCAGGGGAACATGAGATGGACATGGGTGGGGGCCTGCTGGCAGGTGCCCCACAGTGCTGGGGGGTGGGGGTGATAGGGGACAGGAGTGGAGGCCTGCTGGCAGGTGCCCCACAGGGCTGGGGGTGCAGGGGAACATGAGTTGGACATGGGTGGGGGCCTGCTGGCAGGTGCCCCACAGTGCTGGGGGGTGGGGGTGTGGAACAGAAAAATTGATATGAGGCCGGGAAGCCCAAAGGAAACACACCAACACAGGTTACAAAGGACATACAAAGCGCTTTATTCAAAGTTACAACAATTACCAAAAGTCAATTGACATACGGATAGCTATTCGGCCCTCAGAGTAACAGAACGAACCATCAACAGTAGTTCGCCGTGTTAGTGTGAGAGACCATACATTGGGATACTCGGGTTTTTATACTTTTTATCCAGCCTTGGCCAACCCCCTCGCAGGTTAATCATTCTTTGGACCAGGCCTAGGGTTCGTTGCCAGGTCAATCCCATAATGTATGCAATTTGATCAGTTCCGCTGATACAGTTGTTCATTTACACATAGGTCAGGGATAGGACAAGGTCTCAGTTTGCGACCCCAACAAGTGGCCTGCGGGCATATTACTTATTCATGTGTGCGGAGGTCACAACGGCCAGAATCCCACTCGAAATGTCATTCAGCCTCCAATTTGTTGTTCAGGGTGACTTCCACACTGAAAGAGTACCTAAAATGGCGGCTTAATCCAAGATGGCGATTTGCACAATACATTAAGGTCAAGACCTTGCCGCGGAATCTATGTACACAATGTTTTTAGACAACTTTGCGTAGGCCAACATACATTCAAACAATGCGATAGGAGGTACAATATTATTTCGATTTCCACAGACCCTCCTTTTGGCCTGTGCCAAGTGCTAAACATCATCCCTAATACTTTCGAAAATGACTCCATGTATTATCATCCGTAGGTTCCGCATCATTGTCTGTAATGTCTATAGCCATAAGGTCGTTCATAAGAACCTCTTGTAACATGAATTCTTTAGATGCTGTATCTGGGGTATATATTTTATGCCCTATTGCGCTCACTGCTTGAGCACAACACCCCCCTATCATTCCACATATACTTGGGAGGCATTGAAAACAACAACAAAGGAATAACAGAATCCCTAAAATAACCAGAATGACGGAAAGCACCTTCCAACCCCAAGATCGCAGAGAATCCCAAAACCAAGTACTAAGGTTCCAGTCTCCTACAGGGATATGGACTTCAGAACAGAGAGTATGCAAGTTCTGAATTGCTTTAATAATTGTTGGTGAAGAGTCTGGTACGAAAACACAACAAGCGGACCCCACTAATTTGCATACTCCACCTCGTTCTGCCAAGATGACATCTAATGCCATCCGATTTTGAAGTGCTACCAATCTTATCGCCTTTTGCTCTAAGGTCATATTGTAGAGTATGTCTGTGGTCCGGTTGATCGTTCTCTCCAATACCCTTGCTAATCCCCTAATGTTCTCGGAGTTTGCTATTTGTCCCCAAAAGGGCACAACCGATTTAGCTATTTCCCCCAATACTTGCCCCGGGGTATCTCCATTGTTGTCTCGCCGTGGGCGAGCCTTAGAAACCTCCAAGGTACTAGCTACAAATACCCCGGGTAACAATATTCCTAAATAACAGGTCCCCTGCCAATCCTTGGGCAACCAGGGAAATGCTAAACTACCACAAACAAAATAAACAGGCCCTCCTACATACAGAGGCCTGTTTTCCCCAGTCAAATTTACAATATTTTTACAAGTTTCAAAATCTCCCATTGGCCTAGTGCCATTTCTCTGTACACAGAAGGGAACCGAATCGGGACTATGATTTACAGAATAAGAAGGAGGTACAGCGTCCTTATTGCCTATCGGAGCCATTTTAAAGGAAATCAGAGTTTGAAAAGGAAGAGATAGTTTGTCAGACGGCCTAATAGCAGCAATGTTAGGTTTACTTCTATTTGCGAAAAGCGAGCATCCCAGGGAAGTCAATTCACGTTTCTCAAAATCATTTAAATTAGTTCCATCAAAGTTCCCTGAGATGCTATCATTCCATCGGCCAAATAATAGTGCTCTAAGAGAGGCATAGCAAGAAGTCGCCAAAGGTAGAGGATGTATATACCATCCCAGCCCCTTGTTCCCATGTTGCGGTAATTGAGTACAAATCCAACAATTACTCTTATTAAAAATGGCATGAGTAGCATTCATTACTATCATCAGAGTGTTATTATGATACTTCTGTCTATGTTGGGAGTCTCTAGGGGACAGAGTGTGAAGGTGTACAGAGGGAGTCAAAACTGTTGGTACGATCTTGGTCGGTAATAAAGGTTTCAAAGGATAGACTTCTTCGAAATACCAAAGTCCTACAGCAGCAGTTGCAAAAATAACAATAATCAAAATCAAAACACAACAGTACGTTTTCGGGGCCCAGGCACATTGTTCATTGTTCGATTTGGTCACCCCCTTATCTAAAAGTCCAGTGCGGGGAGCAGCGGTGAAGGTGGCAGGTATCGTAGTCCCTCGATCGACGGCCCCAATGTTCGTTGCTGGCGAATCTACGGTCGCGTGATTTCTTAGTCCTTCCCAACCCTGGCCAGCAGAATCCCTTTTTGTTCAACAAAACAAAACAATTTTCCGATCACTTCCTTTTCCAGATGCACGACACTCGTGCCGTAGTTCTATTTCCGTGGTCGAAGGTTGTACCTGATGGTACCCAAATTTGTCTGGTCCAGAAGCAAAGTATCGTCACTTCCTGAGGGAAGCGACGTGTCGGTGGCGACGGAAGTCGCTGAGCTCGAAACAGTGTTTTCCGGAAGTGATTTTTCAAGAGAGTGCGGAGACAAGATGGACTGTTCCCCAAGCTCCTTAGGCTCAGAGACCTTCTCCGACGCACTCACAGCGCTGTTTGCTACTCCAAGATCAGAGACTTTAGCATCAGCAAGGGGTTCTGCTTCTTCTGTAGCGTGTGGCGTCGGGTGAGGAAGTTTCTTGACGTGCGTCGCGTGAATCCAGTTCTTCTTTCCAGCCACCCGCACTGCTGTCCTGGTGACCAACAATACCTGGTGGGGTCCCCGCCAGCGAGCCGCGAGACAGGAAGACCTCTCGTAGGCCTTCACGAGGACCCAACTTCCAGGCTGTATATCGTGTCCTGGGCCCGTGAACCGTACAGGTAAAGCTGAGTGCGCCTGGTGGTAGATGAAATACAAATTTTTAGTTAACTGGTTACAGTAGTCTACAAGCAATACATTCTCCACCTCCCTCAGGGCTTTAGGTTTTGGGAGACCCCAAATGTTAGCAGGCCTCCCCATCACTACCTCAAATGGAGAAAGCCCAGTTCTAGTCTGAGGTGTGGTACGCATAGCTAATAACACAACAGGCAAAGCATCTGGCCATTTCAGTTTGGTATCAGCACATGTTTTCGCAAGTTTATTCTTTAAAATACCGTTGTGTCTTTCTACCAACCCAGCACTTTGAGGATGTCTAGCTGAATGAAATTGTTTCTCAATACCTAGGGCTGTACATATTTGCAAAATTACTGCTGCGATAAAGTGAGGACCATTATCCGACCAGATTATCCTCGAGGAAAGAATTCTTTTACCATAATCTTTGCAGTGGTCATGGCGGTAGCATCTCTGACGGGGAAAGCCTCGACCCATTTACTAAAGGCACAAATAATTACAAGAACATATTTCAGATTATTACATCGCTCCATTTCAATAAAATCAAAATGTATAACCTCAAAAGGGACAGAGGGGGGGCCCGAAACTTCCACTTGGAGTCACTGTCCCCTTTCCCACATTGTGCTGTAGGCAGATCATGCAGATCATGCAGTTCTGGACGTGCCTCTTTGCAGTTTCCAGAATTTTGTCATTTACCCAAACCTAACATTTTCGTGATCTGCTGGGCACACACATGCGTAGGACCGTGTGCCATCGTAACCATCGCCAATACATAAAAATCAGGAAGCAACCATTTCCCTTCGGATGTATCCACCCAACACCCTTCGTCATCCAGTTTCCCCATTCCTTCAGCCCACTTTCTAGATTCTTCCATCGTGGCATCAGTCTGAATATCTCGCACAGACCCAATACCTTCATCCATTATGCAAACGTCTCTCATTTCCCTCGCGGTATACATGTCCGTGCTAAGGTCTGTGGCCGTTTGTCTGGCTATCGAATCCGCAAAAGCGTTCCCTCTGCCCACATCATCTATGACCTTGCGATGTGCTGCACATTTCATGATCGCTAACCGTTTAGGGAGTGAGAGAGCCGAAAGTAATTGCACTATCAAAGGGCCATGCTGAATCTTGGTCCCATGTGAGGTCAGGAACCCTCTTTCCGACCAAAGTTTTCCGAAGTTTTGAGCCACCCCAAATGCGTACTGGCTATCGGTATATATATTTACTCTTCGCCCTTGGGAAAGTTCACAAGCTCGGGTCAACGCTATAATCTCTGCGGCCTGCGCGGAGTTATGCAAAATTCTCTTAGTTTCAACAATTTTGCTCAATGTAGTAACTGCATAAGCAGCTGTAGATGTACCATTCGAAAGTTTGAAGCAGGAGCCATCACAAAACAGCTCCCCTTCTGCATTATCCAAAGGAGTATCTATGAGATCTATCCTGCCCTTCGTTTCTTTCTCAGTGGTATACAGGCATTCATGTGATTCTTCGTCACCGCAAACAGTGTTTTGCGGGAAAGGTAAGAGTTCAGCCGGATTGAGAACACAACACCTCTTAATTTGAATATGAGGGGCAAACAGAATTAGTTCATACCTTGTTAACCGTGCAGAGGTGAGGTGTTGCGTTTGGGTTTTGTTCAATAGGATATCAACAGAGTGAGGTACCATCAAAATCAAATCATGGCCTAGGACCATTCCCTCACTCTGTTTTACAGACGCGGCAGCAGCAACAGCGCGCAAACATCTTGGCAAAGCGCATGCGACAGGATCAAGGGCGGAGGAGTAGTAGCCGCACGGCCTATTCTTCCCTCCGTGTTCCTGTGTTAACACAGCCAAAGCACATCCATCACATTAATGCACAAACAACACAAAGGCCTTGTCATAATTTGGAGTACCCAGAACCGGTGCCGAACATAGCGCGGTTTTGAGAAGCTCAAATGATCGTTGATGTTCCGATTCCCATAGCAGTGGCAGAGAAATGCCCTTCTTCATCAAAGCCAACATCTGTTTTACCACTAGTGAGAAATTCGGGATCCACAACCTACAGTAGGACGCCATCCCTATCAGGGCTCTGACTTCCTTCTGTGTTTTTGGAACAGACATGCCAGAAATGTGTCTTATTCTTTCAGGTGTCAATCTTCTCCCCTCCTTTGAAATGAGGTAGCCTAGATAGGCAACCTCCTGACAACAATATTGAAATTTTTTAAGCGAAGCTTTGTGACCATTTTTTGCTAGATGAACAAGCAACAGTATAGTGCCTTCTTTACAGGCCTTCTCAGAATCTGCAGCCAAAAGTAAATCGTCAACATATTGAAGCAGCTTGCAAGTAGGTGGCAATTCAAGGGTGTCAAGTTGCTCTTTTAAAGCTCTACTATAAATGCTGGGACTTTCAGTATACCCTTGAGGTGCCCTTGTAAATGTAAATGAGCGTCCCCCCAAGGTGAACGCAAACAAATATCTGGTTTCTTTATGTATAGGGATACTAAAGAAAGCGTTTTTTAGATCCACAACGCTGAAGTGCGTAGCCGAAGCAGGGATCATTGTTAATATCGTCGTCACATCAGGCATAATTGGAAATTGTGGGGCGACCACTCGGTTAATAGCACGAAGATCAATTATAAACCGGTATAGAATTGCATTGTCGCCTTTCTTATATACAGGTAAGATCGGACTGTTACGCAAACTACCTGTAATCTCCTCGATCACCCCACGATGTACAAAATCGGAGACAATGCATTTCAAAGCACGTTCACCTTCTACTGATATTTTATACTGCGGGATGCGTGGCAGTTTCACCCCATGTTTCAGGACTATTTTAACGGGCTCAATCTGTAACACTCCGACATCATTGTCGTCCACCGCCCACAAGCATTCCGGGACAATGCTGAACTCGGGAGGTAAAGGTCGAATCAAGAACTGAGAATTAGGAAGTTGCTGTGGTGAAACCGTTAGCCGTACTCCATCCGAAGAAGAATGAATTACTGCGTTCAATTTCTTTAACAAATTCAACCCCAGCAAATTCTCTCCACAGTTTGAAGTGAGAAGAAAAGGACAATGGTCTATAAAGGGACCCAAAGAAACGGATACCGGCATAGAAACCGGACAGACAGTTGGTACACCAGAAAACCCTACAGAAACATTTGCCCTGACAGTGGGATGTTTGGAACCCGAGAATGATCAATGGAGCACTTCTATGCTCCAGTGTCAATCAAAAACTGGTGTTTCCTATTCCCCACTAATAATTCAACGTAGGGGCCTTTTTGATTAACGGGAATAGGCAAAGGTTCCAAACCCTGCTTCGGGCAATCCTAATAAAACGGAGCCTCGTCAAAAGGAAGCTCTTCAGAAAGGTAGGCAGCAGAAGGGTGATAAAATATGTTTCTCGAGTCCATACTAGAGGTCTGATTTTCCCGTGAAAAAGGTTGCTGAGAATCCTGTAAAAGCTGACCTCTGTCAGGGCCCCCTGCTCCAGGGCGGCCCCTAGGTCGTCTACCCATACCCCCAAACGCACTGTTTGACCTCTGGCGAAGGACAGGGCACTGTGCTCGCCAATGACCTTCCTGGCGGCAATAAGCGCATTGATTAATATTCACAGTACTCAGGGGAGCATTTCCTTTTGTAACGTACTGACCTCTAGTCTGTGTCGTGCCTCCTCTGGGGTTTCTAATAATTTGCTGTAATAATACTTTGGTTTTCAAATCTCCCTTTCTCTTTTCAATTTTTTCCTTCTCATTATTAACACGGTTCTCATAATACTGAGCCATGTGCAAAACCTCAGATTGAGATTTTGCCTGCCAAGCGCTCTCAGAGGACATAATTTGTGACTGGATGTCAGGTAACGATCCACGTACAAATTTGTCCACGAACAACCTCTTTCCTGACTCTGTACCTAAATCTTGTCCACTGAAGTCAGAAAATACCTGCTCGAATCTATTGAAAAATTCAGTGGCGCCTTCAGTTTTCCCCTGAACACAGGCCGTAAGCTTGTCCCAAATAATCCTTTTTTCTGGAATTATAGTTTTTAGTTTAGCGACAATCCTATCAGGTAAAGTAAGTATTACCTGTGGCGGTTTCTCACCAGCTGGTCTTTCTCCATCAATTCTAATCATATTTGCCCATCCCAGCCCTGGCACATCGTCTATTGTCCGAACCTGTTTCCATACATCTACGGGTAGGAGCACAGGGAATAACAAGTCAATGTCACTCAAGGCGAACACGGAGGACTGTAAAACGGACTCTATTTCTTTATAAAACCCCGTCGGGTTTTTTCTAATATCAGGAACTGATTGTCTAATTGTGTTCACTTCCTGTCGTGAAAACAGGACGTGAACAAATTGTGATACATAATGTGCAGGGATATCCACCGCTGGGGCACCAGTCGTCGCGTTAGCGGGGATCTCAACTTTTGGGACAAAGGTCGGAGGAACCTCTCTCATAGGCAACTGAGATATAGGTACCTCTGGCCGCTTAATAAGCAATAGAGCCAGGTCGAGCGCTAAGGCAGCTGTAGAAGTGTTGGGCGAAAAAGCCCTTTTACAAATCCCCAATAATTCTATGGGGCAACTAACCCTTTTCCTTACACATTCCTCTTTTCCTCTTGCAGGTGCTGTACCATCACCTGAATTACTTTTCTTTGCATCTCTACTGTATACTGACTATACGTGTCATACACTTCGTCTGGCGGTATCGATGAATCCGAGATCCATCGAACCGCATCTTTGGTACAAATTCGTACTTCCTCAGGTGCTGTTCTTCGGCACGGAAGGAACCGTTTCTGTACATATATTCTATCGTCCTCATCATCCTCATCTCGTGATTTTTCAAAGTCTTTCCTAAACTCAAACAACCTTTCAACATGTCCATTTACTTTCTGCTCTGTGTCCCTCGAAAGCGCCAAAGCATTCAGATCTCTCACCCCTTGTGGAAGATCCGAATTTTGTAATCTACCCCACATCACACACAAATGAGTCCCCAAACCTTCGATAAAAACATTTTTCTCGGGAAAACTATTCAAATTAGATAATGTAGAAAAAACATTAGCTTGATCACCTTTCTCCATGCAATGCTTAGCCCATGCAAACAATTCCTGTTTCCTATCTGCAGAAACAGTACTACGAGTCACAATCTTTGACCCTGCACCTGGATCGACTCCAATCAATACGGGGCCACTCGGGAGCAGAGGTATAGGTAAATTTAACAAAGGGCAGGTGCAGGGGGAAGGGGCGGTGCGGTAGGCGGAGGAACAACAACCAAAGGACTAGGAACAATAGGCTGTACAGGGGGAACAGGAATAGCAACAACAGCAGGAATGGGCAGAGTGCCCAAAACAGAGCATACGGAGGTGGCGCTGAGGCATCGGGCCTGCGTTCATTTAATAATTTCTCAATAAATTCCTCAGACACATGGAAATCTTTAGAGGGATACATTTTCTGGATCCCGAGTGAAAAGGCTCTATCCATATTTTTATCTGATTCTGACCGCTTTTCTTTATCATACAATAATGCTTTTTCAGCGTTTGTTTTATGACGACGTGCATGTTTATCCCTACTTTTAAGCTGCTGCAATGCTTCTTTCTTCCAATTTTGTAACACATCAAAGGCTGCTGGTCTAGCCTTTTTCTTTAACAAGATCGATTCTAAGTATTCAATACGGGGGATCTCAAAACTACTGTTGATTGGCCACTGAAATTTGGAGGCATGTCTGGTCTGTCTGTGCCAAATATCATTAAATACTATACTTCCAATGCCATACTTACAGTACATAGTACACGCCGGCGACCCCTCCTGTGGTGCTGGGCGGCTAAATTCCAAGGATTGCCGATCGCTGCGGAACAGAGCCCTAAAACAGCTAGACAATTTCCCAGGCATTTCTCAAAAAATTGGTGTTACCTGGTCCAATAATTGTGTCTGCAGATACAATACGCCAAATTCAAAGTGTCAGGGTTAAATTAAGAGCCGGGTCACGACTGCACCTGACCAAACCTAAGGAGGACGGTACGGTTTACAAAGAACTTACCTAACAAATTTTACCTTGCGTTTGGTGGTTTCGGCAAATCTGCCCCCCTCAAAATTGGACCCTCGTCAAGATGCCGTGTCAGACCACACGACTATCGTCCAAGGATCGGATCGTGCAGCGCTGCCGAGGTATCACGTCTCGATCGGTCGGGCCCGCAGAATCACACCGTCCGATCCCGGTTCGATAGTCTGCGTCAACCTTCAATGATCCGGCATCAATCTTGAGGGTTCCTATTCGGGCGCCAACTGTGGAAACAGAAAAATTGATATGAGGCCGGGAAGCACAAAGGAAACACACCAACACAGGTTACAAAGGACATACAAAGCGCTTTATTCAAAGTTACAACAATTACCAAAAGTCAATTGACATACGGATAGCTATTCGGCCCTCAGAGTAACAGAACGAACCATCAACGGTAGTTCTCCGTGTTAGTGTGAGAGACCGTATATTGGGATACTCGGGTTTTTATACTTTTTATCCAGCCTTGGCCAACCCCCTCGCGGGTTAACCATTCTTTGGACCAGGCCTAGGGTTCGTTGCCAGGTCAATCCCATAATGTATGCAATTTGATCAGTTCCGCTGATACAGTTGTTCATTTACACATAGGTCAGGGATAGGACAAGGTCTCAGTTCGCGACCCCAACAAGTGGCCTGCATGCATATTACTTATTCATGTGTGCGGAGGTCACAACGGCCAGAATCCCACTCGAAATGTCATTCGGCCTCCATTTTGTTGTTCAGGGTGACTTCCACACTGCAAGAGTACCTAAAATGGCGGCTTAATCCAAGATGGCGATTTGCACAATACTTTAAGGTCAAGCCCTTGCCGCGGAATCTATGTACACGATGTTTTTAGACAACTTGGCGTAGGCCAACATACATTCAAACAATGCGATAGGAGGTACAATATTATTTCGATTTCCACAGGGGTGATAGGGGAACATGCGTTGGACATGGATGGGGTCTGCTGGCAGGTGCCTCACAGTGCTGGGGGGTGGGGGTGCAGGGGAACATGAGTTGGACATGGGTGGGGGCCTGCTGGCAGGTGCCCCACAGTGCTGTGGGGTGGGGGTGCAGGGGAACATGAGTTGGACATGGGTGGGGGCCTGCTGGCAGGTACCGCACAGTGCTGGGGGGTGGGGGTGCAGGGGAACATGAGTTGGACATGGGTAGGGGCCTGCTGGCAGGTGCCCCACAGTGCTGGGGGGTGGGGGTGATAGGGGCCAGGAGTGGGGCCCTGCTGGCAGGTGCCCCACAGTGCTGGGGGGTGGGGATGCAGGGGAACATGAGTTGGACATGGGTGGGGGCCTGCTGGCAGTTGCCCCACAGTGCTGGAGGGTGGGGGTGCAGGGGAACATGAGTTGGACATGGGTGGGGGCCTGCTGGCAGGTGCCCCACAGTGCTGGGGGGTGGGGGTAATAGGGGACAGGAGTGGGGGCCTGCTGGCAGGTGCCCCACAGTGCTGGGGGGTGGGGCTGCAGGGGAACATGAGTTGGACATGGTTGGGGGCCTGCTGGCAGGTGCCCCACAGTGCTGGGGGTGATAGGGGACAGGAGTGGGGCCTGCTGGCAGGTGCCCCACAGTGCTGGGGGGTGGGGGTGATAGGGGACAGGAGTGGGGGCCTGCTGGCAGGTACCCCACAGTGCTGGGGGGTGGGGGTGATAGGGGACAGGAGTGGGGGCCTGCTGGCAGGTGCCCCACAGTGCTGGGGGTGGGGGTGATAGGGGCCAGGAGTGGGGGCCTGCTGGCAGGTGCCCCACAGTGCTGGGGGGTGGGGGTGGGGGGGAACATGAGTTGGACATGGGTGGGGGCCTGCTGGCAGGTGCCCCACAGTGCTGGGGGGTGGGGGTGCAGGGGAACATGAGTTGGACATGGGTGGGGGCCTGCTGGCAGGTGCCCCACAGTGCTGGGGGGAGGGAGTGATAGGGGCCAGGAGTGGGGGCCTGGTGGAGGCTTCCCCTGCACTGTTGGGGGGTGGGGGTGCAGGGGAACATGAGTTGGACATGGGTGGGGGCCTGGTGGAGGCTGCCCCTGGTGGCTGGGGGTGCAGGGGGACATGCGTTGGTGGGCAGTAGTGCAAGTTGACATTTGGGTTGGCTGGGGGGCATGGCCATGGTGGATGGGGTGCCTGCAGGACATGTGCAGGGTAGGCCCCTGTGGTGTGGGCCACCTGCAGGGGCCGTGGAGGGTGTAGAGGGAACACCTTGGAGGACCCACACATGCAATTCACGTGTGGTGCTCCCCACGTACCCTGCTGATATCGCGTGTGGAACTTCCAGCGCACCCCGAAATACACGTAGCCAGGACATTCGCGTGTGGGACTTCCCGCGCACCCCTGATATACATGTACCCTGCTGATATCGCGTGTGAAACTTCCCGCGCACCCCAAGATAGACGTGGCCAGGACATTCGCGTGTGGAACTTCCCGCGCACTCTTGATATACGCGTACCCTGCTGAATTCACATGGGAAATTCCTGCGCACCCCTGATGTACACATACCCTAATGGAATCGCATGTGGAACTTCCCGCGCACCCCTGATATACATGTACCCTGCTGATTTTGCGTGTGAAACTTCCCGCGCAACCCAAGATACACGTACCCAGGACATTCGCGTGTGGAACTTCCCGCGCACCCTTGATGTACATGTACCCTGCTGATATCGCGTGTGAAACTTCCCGCGCACCCCAAGATACACGTAGCCAGGACATTCGCGTGTGGAACTTCCAGCGCACCCCTGGAATACATGTACACTGCTGATATCGCGTGTGAAACTTCCCGCGCACCCCAAGATACACGTACCCAGGACATTCGCGTGTGAAACTTCCCACGCACCCCAAAATACACTTAGCCAGGACATTCGCGCGTGGAACTTCCCGCGCACCCCTGATATACATGTACCCTGCTGATATCGCATGTGAAACTTCCCGCGCACCCCAAGATACACGTAGCCAGGACACTCGCGTGTGGAACTTCCCGCGCACCCCTGATATACGCATACCCTGCTGAATTCACGTATGGAAATTCCCGCGCACCCCTGATGTACACGTACCCTGATGGAATCGCGTGTGGAACTTCCCGCGCACCCCTGATATACATGTACCCTGCTGATTTCGCGTGTGAAACTTCCCGCGCACCCCAAGATACACGTAGCCAGGACATTCGCGCGTGGAACTTCCTTGCGCACCCCTCATATACATGTACCCTGCTGATATCTCGTGTGAAACTTCCTGCGCACCCCAAGATACATGTAAGCAGGACATTCGCATGTGGAACTTCCAGCGCACCCCTGGAATACACATACACTGCTGCTATCGCGTGTGAAACTTCCCGCGCACCCCAAGATACACGTACCCAGGACATTCGCGTGTGAAACTTCCCACGCACCCCAAAATACACGTAGCCAGGAAATTCGCGTGTGGAACTTCCCGCGCACCCCAAGATACACATAGCCAGGACATTCGCGTGTGGAACTTCCCACGCACCCCTGATACACGCGTACCCTACTGAATTCATGTGTGGAAATTCCCGCGCACCCCTGATGTCCACGTACCCTGATGGAATCGCATGTGGAACTTCCCGCGCACCCCTGATATACATGTACCCTGCTGATTTCGCGTGTGAAACTTCCCGCGCACCCCAAGATACACGTACCCAGGACATTCGCGTGTGAAACTTCCCGCGCACCCCTGATATACACGTACCCTGCTGATATCGCGTGTGGAACTTCCCGCGCACTCCAAAATACACGTAGCCAAGACATTCGCGTGTGGAACTTCAAGAGCACTCCTGAAATACACGTACCCAGCTGAAATGACGTGAGGTACTTCCCGCGCACCCCAGTGATACACGTAGCCCGCTTGACGTGCTGGTACAGGGTTAGCGCAGCACTTTGCGCTGGATTGGGGATTTTGATGGCTTTTCCCTGCGCGAGAGGCGTTCTTGGGGGCGTAACTGGCGCTGCTGCAGGGTCGCTGCACCACTGTGCGTCACGGCTGGTTTTGGTAGCTGGAATCCATGAATACGCTGTGCACGGAATTGGGTTTTGGCGCACGCGGCTGGCGCAGGGATTCGCACGCGCACACTGTGCGCCAGCCGCGTGCGCCCCTTGTGCGCTAAATTCTATGAATTACCCCCTGAATGTATTAAGAACATTCACTCCATTGACAACAGTTAAAGACGTATAAAGATCTAACTTTACAGACGCAAGTACGCCCCAAGGTCAGCCAGCGAACACTATGTCCTTACTCTGAGCATTAACGCTATAAACAAGGATGCAATGGCATTCTTATTAAGTTCCCATCACTATAACTTTACCACTCTCTGATTAGGTCATTAAAGACCCAGAAGACTTGTATGACTGCCAACCTGGACATGGTATAGCCAGCCGCACAAAGATCAACCCTATATTAATAAAGACCAGACAACCTCCAGGTAAGCATGGAGATAAAACTTAGAGAGAGCACTGTGAGAGATAGCTTGTTTTTTAAGAACACCCAGTCCTCATAATATTCTTCATGTATCTTACAGATCTGAATCTATGGTAAATAGAGATTAATCTCTGGACCGCACCCTAAATCATAAGGAACACCCACTTAAGGACTACATCCACTTGCTGGACCAGGTCATTACTTGAAACCTGGCACCAATCTAATACAAAACTAAACTGTAACTAGGAATACCAGCATTAACAGCTTATCCTATTTTAATGTCTTTTCGTTAACAGTTCCACCAGCTACAACTCAAAACTATTTCCACTAAAAGAAGAATTCATGTGTTTTTAGTCTATTCATAGTCTAAGTGACTCACCTGACAAATGTTCCTTACTCACTTTCAGAATAGAAACATGTTGAGATGTGCTTTCTAGTACTGGTTTAACTAGAAATCTATGTGAACAAACCAACAAAGTTGGTAAACAACAGAAATATTACAATTACCTTGATGTTGTGTTGTAACTAATAGAGCTTATTTACTGCTCTTTCTCCTATTATTAATGATTAACTGTCACAAGATTATTGTTTTTATAATAGTTGTTAACATGTATGCACTTTACTTTTCAATATGATTTTATTGCTGTGTTTTTAATACTTTTTAAAATCCTACTATTTGAGTGACTATAATATATGAAACACTATAAGTAACTTTGAGACTGGGACTATCAAGTCAACCAGAAGATATCCTCCCAGTGACACCTTTCACCAAATGTGGACACGATGGCACAAAACCCCTAATGGGAGAGGTAGCAAGATATCAAAAGCATCAACATTGGGTGTCTAAGTTGAAATTATTGATCCTACCGCTGCTGATCCAATTCCAACTGTATGCCAGGATCTGGAATCATAAGTGTACAGGTTGCTATAGGGTGAGGGGGGGAACTGTGACAACCAGGTTTCAGTTCATTAATAAGAGTAAGACGAAATACTATTCAATATGTATTTTTTTCAAATAAGTTAACATAAGTATCCATGTAAAGAAAAGCTTGCCAGTAGAGGTTCAAAAAAGACACAAGAGAATGTAAGCATCTGGGGTCTCTTTATGCATGACAAGATCTGGAACCGCTAGTGTACAGGTTTCTATAGGTTGAGAGGCAGAACTGTGCCAACCAAGTTTCAGCTCATTAATAAGAGTAAAACAAAAGACTATTCAATATGTATGTTTTTTAATTAGAAAACCTCACCAGTAGAGGTTCAAAAAAGGCACAAGAGAGCATAAGCATCTGGGTTCTCTTTATGCACTTTTGTTACTCAAGGATATGTCATTTCTTTAAAAAAAATTAAAATGATACTGGAGTACCAGATTCATTATTCAATAGAGTGTTACATAGAGGTACAACCTTCCGGATGATGAATCATATCTTATGATTACATCACTAGAAGTTGCACCCAAAAACACTGTACACAGATAGTACACAAAACAACAACCTACATGTGTTCTATATTACTTGGGCTCCGACTGGTAGGCTCAAGGTGTCTGCTTCTTCAGGGCCAAAAGAATGTATAGAATAGCTTCCTCTAGTATATTGAAAGGTAAAAGGAAAAATGGAAGAACAAATAAGACTATTGATTATTTTTTATGTGTACATTGATATCAATTAACCTAATCATAGCAAATGTATATATGTACAATTCTCTGCCACAGTGACTCATGTTTGGCATAATAAAACTTTGTTCTGTTCTTTGGTTGATGTTCCTTATATCACTGAGCATCACAAGAAGAGACCAAGTTCCTGGTTAATCTCTCTAAACTATACTTGAAACTTGAAAGAGCAGAAGTATCCTGCAAGTAAATTGGATACCTCACTGATAAACCATTCCATTCAGATGTATATTATTGTGATGTGGTAATGCTGTAGATATATTTTATATGTCACTGAAGTCTTGGCATAATATACAATAGCACACAAAAGGTCTTGGATTTCCTCTAACGAGAACAAACATGAGCAAACAACCTGGGCAACGCGGCCCGAAAACGAGGCTGCCTTTGGTTGCTAAGCAACCTGACTTCTCTTCAGCCAATCCCCTACACCGGTAGGCGGAAGCCGGCATCGGGAGAAGGCCCAAGGGAAAAGGTCCTGTTCCTCCCCTGTTCGCCCCGGGATGCTACGGACCTGCGGCCACATATGTCCGACCAGCTTCCACTAGCCACTACTATTTGCCCGGACACTGACTACTTCCACCCTTAATGCTCTGCACTGCTACGCCAGACCGTTACGCACCGGGGTCAGAGCAGGAGCTCCCCCACAGCAACCCGCACTGCAGGAGCAACTCAGAGACACCTTGTCCTTTGACCTTTGTCCTATAAGGTAAGCCTGCGGGCTTTATCTACCCCTTGCACTATCCCCAGACATGCATGCTATTTTCATATGTCCCGCCCAAAATGCCATAGTCATACTATTAGCTACGCACTCAATGCATATGTACCTTTGCTAGCCATTCCTTGTTCTGCCCAGTCTATGCCACTAAAAGAAAATGTATGCCTAGCCCATCTCAAACAAATCAGCCCTCATTCCATAGTGTGCCCATACAAATTCGAATCTAGCCATTTTTGATGTGATACCCTGCCATTCGATTCTAGCCTACCCTTAGCGGCCTTGATCTACTGTATTAACTGCCTGCCCCTAGCGGCCTTGATCTACTGCGTTAACTGCCCACCCCGACTAACAGTGTTATTGCCCACCTACCTGTACATCTCTTGTCTACAAATGCAGCCCCTTGGCACACACCCCAAAGCGCCTACACACCTCCCTTCCTCTTTATCCATCTTCTTCAAATCCCTATCCCTTCTGACCATCTGCAGCATGCCGCTTGCGCACCCAGACCTGCATGCCCACCCATGCCTTACCCCACCATCTGACCTCATACACACCACAGCGTCGTCTGCACTCCATTCCACACTCAACTACCACACCAATCCGATCGGACATCACCCACTCCACCTCAGGCTCTGTAGACTTAGAACACGCACCAAACACCTCCTAACTCTCCGCAGCACTCCGCACTCCACACTCCTTAGGAACAACAGACTCAGCTCTCGCACCCATCCATCAGCCGCCCAGACTTACCTCTCTGACCACACTCACTACCCTAGCACCCGTCACGCTGCATCTATCACGCCCCAGCCTCACACACCCAAATACGCATCGCCCACCCCCAACACCACCAACGTCAACACACACACTCCACGACCTGACTTAAGATGCGCTCTCATCAATGCGCGCTCTGTCCATGCCCATGCCATTGAAATCAATGACCTTATCACCACCCACAATCTTGACCTACTTGCCATATCCGAAACCTGGCTCCATGAAGCTTCCAGTCCATCCATCCACCTCGCTCTCCCTCAAAACTATACCATTCTCAGACAGGACCGTAAAAACTCCAAAGGTGGTGGCGGCGTCGCCCTCATCTTTAAAGACACCCTCTCCATAAGAATGTGTGATCAACAATGGGACAACAACGCTGATCTCCTCACTGCTAAACTAGCCCTCTCACCTAACTGCACCATAAACTTCTTCATCACCTACAGACCACCAGGATCACCCTTTGACTACCAAAAGCAACTCCTCCAAAACTTAGGCAACAACCTCAAAAGCACCACCAAAAGCATCCTTCTAGGGGACATTAACCTTGGTTTAGCTGACCCAAAGGACAAAGCAGCCGCAAATTTAGCCAAAGAACTATCAAACATGGGGTTCGAACACAAAATTACTGCCCCCACTCATAACAAAGGCAGATCCATCGACTGGCTAGCTGATCACAACTGCTCATCTGCAATTACCTCCATCTCGGCCCTCCCATGGACGGACCATTACCTCATTCAATTCTCCATTCCTACCACGCCCACTCATAAAACCTTAACTCATGCCCCACCCGCTAAAGTAAGAAGCTCCAAAAAACTCACTGCTTCCAACCTCGCCCCTCTCCTCGATATCCCTGAACTCAAGCCTCCATTCATCCATGACCCTACCTCTCTAGCCAACATCTATTCCAGCACACTCACTCAAGCCATCGATCTCATTGCCCCTCTGGAAGAAAAAAAAGGGAAAAAATCAATGCACTGCAACTCTTGGTTCACTGAAGAACTATCTGACCTTCGCACCAAGAAACGCAAAGCCCTATCCAGATGGCAAGCAGCGCCCAATCAATCCACGCTTAAAGATTTTAAAGAGATCTCCTTGACCTACAAAAAAGCCTTATTCCACGCTAAATCCAAATCCTACAATCAGAGAATTACTAATGCCAGCTCCAAATCAAGAGAAATATTCTCCATATTCAAAGAACTCACCACACCTGCCTCCGGCCCAGATGAAATCATCAAGGATGAAGCCTGGTGCACAGGCATCCAGGCTGCCCTCCTCAACAAAGTTAAAACTCTCCAAGACAAAATAGCCTCACAACGCAAAGCTCTCAACACCCCCACCTGCTCGCTCACACCTTCCACCAACAACTCTCTCTCACAAACACCCCTTTTTGCTTTTAGAGAAGTCTCAGAGACGGAAGTCAAGGACCTCCTCAAAAAAATCAAACCTTCCACCTGCAAAGGGGATATCTGCCCACCCTCATTAATCAAAGAGTGCTCAGAATCCCTCACCCCCATCATTACAGCTTTCATCAATGCCTCCTTCGCATCTGGAACTGTACCACACTGCCTAAAAGAAGCCTGGGCCCGCCCGCTCCTGAAAAAACCCTCCTTCGATCCTTCCTCCCCTAACATCTATCGCCCCATCACCACCGTCCCCTTTCTCCTCAAAATCCTAGATAAAGCCGCACACAATCAAATCCAACACTACCTGGAAACCAACACCATCCTAGGCAAAAGACAATCAGGCTTCCGCAAAGGCCATGGGACTGAAACTGCCCTTCTAGATTTAAAAAATCAAATTACCAAAATAATGGACACAGGCAAACCTGCTCTCCTCCTTCTGCTCGACCTCTCTGCAGCATTCGACCTGGTCGACCACAGCATTCTCACATCTCACCTTTTCAATGCTGCACACTTCTCTCACAAGGCCACCACTTGGATCACATCCTTCCTTGAAGGTAGGGCCATGAAAGTGTACTCTGACCAGGACAGCGCCCCCCCCCACCACTATAAATTGTGGAGTCCCACAAGGGTCCTGCACTGCACCGACCCTTTACAACCTATTCACCAAACCCCTCTTTGACTTACTGGACTCCCTCAACATAGCGTACACAAACTACGCAGATGACACGCAAGTTCTCCTCCCCCTCTCCGGAGACTACGACCTAGACTCAGAAGCCCTCCTCAAAATCTACTCGACTATCCAAACCTGGATGGCTAAACGGAGACAAAACCGAAGTCATCATCCTAGCCCCCAACGAAATACTAACCAAACTCAGCCCCAACTATTCTCACATGATCATCGACAGTATTAGCATACCTGTCTCCTCTGCCGTCAAGACCTTAGGAGTCTACATTGACGCCACACTCTCAATGACTAGACAAACCAGCGCCATCGCCTCAGCTTCTGCTCTGACCACCAAACTCATTTACGCCATAAAAACCTACCTCACCACGCCTAACTGCCTCTCCATAGCCAGAGCTACTATAGGAGCCAGATTGGACTACTGCAACGCCCTCCTGGCAGGCACATCGTAAAAAAACCTAAACAGGCTCCAAATAGTGCAAAACAATGCCCTCCGCGCTGCACTACACTTCCCCAAAACTGACCATATTTCACAGGCCAGAAGACTTGTCCACTGGCTCCCAGTCAAGGAAAGAATCAACTTTAAAATCCTCACTCTCACACACAAGTGCATCAATCACACAGCACCCCCTACCTATCTGAAACTATAACCAAGAACTCTTCTATCCGTCCCAGAAGAAGCCATCACGCCAACCAACTGCGAGTACCCACTGTAAAAAGAGCCAGAGCCGGCGGCATTGGCTTCCCACACATAGCTCCTAAGCTCTGGAATGCCTTCCCTTACTCACTTAGAGCAGAACCTTCTCTGTATTCCTTTCGCAAATCTCTCAAAACCACTCTATTCAACTAACTCCATCCTTCCCTCACACACACCAGCTCGCATACGTCTGTTACGAAATGTGTCTGATACGAAATGTGCCTTGTAATGAAAACTGCTTTGTAACCATCTTCCTTCCACGCTAACCATATTATGTATGTCCTCATGTAACAGCGCCACGATGCCCCCGGGCTGATGTGCGCTTTAAATAAATCTGAATAAATAAATAAAGGTGCCCACTATTGGAGGGTCTAGAAGCACGTTTTTATCACACTGTAGTTTTTGCAGACCAGACTCATATGCAAATGGATATTTCACCTGTGTGAAGTGTCCAGTGAGCTAAAACGTGGTTGAGAGAAAATCCATAGAACAGGGAATTTGACCATGTTTGTTCTCAGTAGTGGGGCTCCCACTCCCTTGTTTAATGAAGAATAGTAGGTTGTAAGCAATTTTGAATCCACAATGTAAATTCAAGTTATCTAGTGAGAAATATATGCAATGTAAATTGTCAACATAGAATCCTTGCTAAATGCTACCTAGCTTTTAGCACATTTTAAGTTATTCAATAAGTTACTGCCTTGTTTTGTCTCTTTACAGCATAATATCACTGTACGTTAATCATTTGTATATCAAAAGTGAACATAAATTAACGTATGCATAGGGACACACCACATTAGAATTGTATCTAGAATGTAATTTAAATCATTTTTATACTTACAGATATGTCAGATTTAAATTCTGTCTAAAGAAATGAAATCTTGTCACGTTATTCATTAACTGCACATGTATATCCACGTAAACATTATTTGTATTGGCCTAAATATCTTCGGTACATTTATTTATTGAACATGAATCAATTTTAACCAACTAATGAATGGATTTTAATGTCTGTAATGACCGCCCTCATAAGTAGGGTGATCGTCCCAAGTCTAGCCACTCTTTGCTAAAAAAGTTATATCAAAAATGTTTTTAAAGCATTTACATATACATGTTATTGAACAAATACTATTTTTACATATAGATCTAACAATATAATGAACAGAAACAATAATATGATTAATACATCGTCAGTCCATTAATGTTTTAAAGGTGAATAACATAAGTTGTTACTGAACAAATGACTGAATACTCAGATCTTTGCCTTGGTGGAACTTTAAACCCCCTTCAAAGATTTGTTCTGAAAGAAACAATATAATTCATGGTCTTCATTTAATCTTTTCAAAATAGTTTTAAGGTTGTTTTCAGTTCTTTTTTCAGAGAATGTTTCCAGACCCCATCTTTGGTCATTTGTTCCAACTGTTTCTATGCCAACAATTCTAAAGTCTCTTATAGTTTGTCCAAGCTGATCTTCTATCCAATTCATAGCTAGTAAATAGCTAAATCCGCCATCATCGTTGACTTAAAATGTTAATAAACTCGGATTTTAAATTGACATTTCCCATGTTAAAACATTTTTGTAAATCAATCCACGAGTCCTTTTTGTTGCTCGTTTCACGGTGTGCACATTCCGATAAACAATTGTATAGGTGTTTGAAAGCTAACGTATTTTTTCCATCTCTAATATTTTCAGTTAGTCCAAACAAAGGGATCAAATGTTGCATTGTAACTATTTTACAATTAGACAAAAAACGTCTACCAATGCACAGTCCATTGCAAATGCATCTTATTAATTATGCCACATGTGTACTATTACAAATAATGAACTATGTAATAATTGTTTCTTTACCGAAGACATAAGATAACATACTTGTTTTTTCCGTCGCATATATACACATTTTAAATTGCCCACATATCTAAAAATGTAATTTTAAAAATTGTTATCTATGCAATGCTGTATGGGCTTTTTAATCGGATGGGCCATTATAATTTTCACTGTGTTTTGAAAAAAATAATAATTCAAGTTTGAGTAATAAAAGCGTATAAATGGACCCCAGATGCTTCTAGGGTCAGGACTTACTGTCATGCAATGCACATCCCTCTGCACTAGTCCGAAACAGGCACATGGAAATATGTTCAATTTATGCACATTTATTGCCATTTCAGAATCCAAGATCAACTTTGAAATTGACAAAATCCCTCCTATTTACCTGCACAAATTCAAAAATGCAGTGGGGAATTGCATGTTTTTCAAGTACCCTTTGAGAGTAGGGCAAATGTTCTATGGCACACATGATGATGCACTAGTACAGTGGTGAGTAAATTATGGGCCCCTGTTGACAATACAACTCACAGCACTGCCACCATTGGTTCCAATAGCCTATTCCCATGTATACTGATCTGTAGATTCTTTGTTTCTCCTAGGAATGAATGCCATACATATAATTCCTGCAGTCAATGGAGCTGAAACAGAATGTGTTTTCCTGTTCTTCTCTATGAGAAAGAAACGTTCAGCACCAATACCTTTTTGATGCTCATTTCACTATGTGCACCATCTGATAAATAATTATATAGGAGTTTGAAAGTTAATCCATTTTTCCAACTTCCGATACTATTTCAGTTAGTCCAAAGAAATCAATCAAATTTGTAATGATTGTACAACTAGATAAACATGGCGCCAAGCATTTCATTGCACATTTCCCCTTTTTATTTTTATTTATTTTATTTAATGTGATATATTAAAAACATCTTTACACACAATAATAATACATTTCTAAAAAATATACACAGCGCAATCCATACACACTGTGATTCAAAATACATACTGAACTTAAAACAAGAATACATAAAACCTTAAAAACTACAAACAAACTTCAAGTGATCAAAAGACTATTAATGGCCACAACAGAATAAAAAATAGCAATATTAAAAGGAAGGAAATGGTTGAAGATCATACATCATATTTCATTTACATTTTCATTTCCCTATTTCCATAAATTTAAGTTTCTCCTATCGTTTATTTAGAGGTAAATCCCCACCATTAATGATATTCGTAGAAAGAAGGGACCACATTTAACAAGAAACTCGTAGTGCAGATGTCAATGTAGATAATATACATATTTCAATTAGCAAAACACCCCATGGGGACCAGATGTAAGCAAGGGCCTGAAGAGGGGATAAAGATAACAAGTATGATAGGACATAGAACCATGAGACCAATCCCTAATACCCTTAGACTGGGTAGTTTATGACATGATGTTCTCATAATATCATAAGGGTTAGTCATACAGCGGGATGATTACAGTAAATGTCAGGAATAATCAAAGTAGCAGCATTAAGGGGTTATCATAACCCACATATTCACATGGTGCAGATTTTATTCCACTGCAGACATGCACGTTTCTGCTACCTTAGTTATCCTATAAAGGGACATGAGGAGACCTAAATAATTTCAATTTATACATTGTTTCCAAAATAAACGATCTTTAATTGTATCAAACTGATGCACAAATCTGCTTAGGTAAGATATATGGACTTTAGCCAGGTAGGGACATTCAGTCAGGACATGCTTCGCCATCTCATGCTGATCTTTTTTGAGACACATACGGCAGAAGCGTTCCTGTTCCACAACTGAATGTGCCACACCAACAACGGCCAAAACTGGTAGATGATTAATAGGCAGCAGGAAAATTAATTTTCGAAGACAGAGAGATGCACATAAATTCAAATAGGGCTGGGCCTTCTTAAACATGTACAAAACGTCAGATACAAATATATAACTTTTCAATCGGCCCAAATGCAGAATATTGTCATGCCAGTCCCAGAGATCGATACGTTTCCCCCAGGACAACTTCATGCTAGCATCATTTCCCCCCAATTCGGGGTCCAACCTATATCACCAACAGGTTATTCATACTCTTACTTAAAAAGGATTTATCCTGTTGTCTGTTTTCCTCACTGCCCATGCTTATCAGAAGCGGATTCCAAGGCTCATTCAGCATCTTCACATAAAGTTACACTGGGCCTCATTCCGACCCAGGCGGTAAGGGGTTTACGGCAGCGTAAACAGCGCCGACCCTTACCGCCTGATTCCGAGGTCCCTTAGCGCCATTTTAGCAGGTGTTAAAATCCATGGCGCTAAGGGACCTTGTTGTTAATTACGCCACCGTAATTTACGGTGGCGTAATTAACGCCTTCCCCACTCCCATTATGCCCTATGGGGCAAAAATGGGAATGGGGAAGGGTAAATGGGGATTGGGGACTTACCGCCCCGCCAACCTCGGAATGGGGCGGTAAGTCCGCCAACCACCATGGCGTAAACATAGTTTACGCCATGGTGGTAAAGGTACGACCCAGGCGGTAACTTACCGCCTGGGTCGGAATGAGGCCCACTCTCTTTTTCAGGACCTGAGATTTCAGTGACATAATACCCGGTTCCAGCCTAATTATTGCTAATGGTACACAATTAGGAAGCCCCAGTAGCATCCTCCAAAATCTTCCCTCAACTTTTGTAACCATTTCAGGTCAATCTCAGTCAGGGATTCAAGCCTGTATATCACTGTCGTTACCAGGCATTGCATATACAATTTTCTGGCACCCCACAATGTATACCCTCCTCTTCTTTTAGAAAATTGGAACATTAATGCAGTCAACTGTGCCGCCTTTCTAGTACGTATCTCAATACAGGTGATATAGCTTCCACCAGAATCACATTCTACATCTAAATATGTATATTGTGGGGAATATGCAATCTCTACAGCTTGGATACAAAGACTAGGTCTAGCAATCTTTTTACCAGCAAATAACATCAATAGGGTTTTAGCTCTATTGATAATCAGGCCGTTGGTATCTGCATATGCCCACAATGCCTCAGCCGATCACTGGATGCCACAAACAGTGTGATCCAACATCACTAAGTCGTCAGCATAGGCCAGAACTGTGCAATGCGTGGTGCCAATTTTTGGAGGGAAGTTCTGAACTGAGGCTAAGAAAGCATGGCGATCTGATATAAATAAATTGTACAGCAATGGCACTGTAACACATCCCTGTTTTACCCCACAATTCTAATTTATGGATTCCGTCACAGTTCCCTGTGCATCTAGTCTTAGGAACACTGAAGTGTTATTTTGCAACAGCTTTAAATAATACAGAATTCCAGAAGGTCAGCTCATACGTTCTAATTTGTTCCAGAGGTGCTTCATATACACTGTGTCAAAGGCAGATTTAAAATCTTTGAATAAAGCATACAGTGGAGGACTGTTGGAACAAGTGAGTTCTGGTAACCAACCAGAGTGTCCAGTAAAAGTAAATTATGGGCTGTAGAATAATCTGCCCGAAATCCATATTGTAATCTGCCAAGAATACCCTCTTGATCCACCCAAGCCTGTAATTCGCACAGGAGTATTGAAGCAAAGAGTGTCCCAGAATAATCCAGCATGGAGAGAAGCCGATAATTACCGGGCTCGATCTTATTCCCCTTTTTTAATACTGGAATTAAGATTGCCGTTTGCCATGAGACTGGCATCTTTCCTTCCTGAAGTGCCTTGTCAAAAAGGATTTTGAATAAACAGGACCAGAAATGGGGATAGCTAAATCTTCAACATTTACTGTAAAAGGAGGACAGGATGGGTTTAAGATCAGTCGATACAGGTCGATGGGGAAGCTCAGGGACATAATTTTTAATCAGGAATGACTCCCAAGTATGCACAATAATGTGATCGATTAGGAACTGCTCTCTGCTTCCCTTTGCCTCCCCCAGAAGAGACCAGATACTGCGAGAATTACCACTGCACAATGTCATTACCATCTGCTGTCATAAGGCATATTTACCAGAGCGTCTCCACTGTTTAAACAATTTACGATATTGATTTTTTTATCTTTCTTGCTTCCTGAGAATAGGAGGCATAAGAGCGAATTACTGATTTAGCTTTCCAGAGATCACCCTTAAATTACGTTTGACATCCTTAAATGTTTAATTGTACACAATCACTGCATTATGCTCTCTTGATGCCATACTGGCCTTCCATGTTGCATGAAACCCTTAGAAAGAGGTTATCCACCTCTCAATATCATCTGGAGGCATTCCCTCCAAAATCTTAAAATTTAAGGCAGTCGGATGGTGTATGGCTCCATTAGCATTAAGGATGTTTTTCCCGGATCAAATTATCAGATTAGCTGAATGGTTACTCACTAGATCTCCTTGCAGTTTAACAGAGGGCCTCATAGCAGAGCCATTGAGGCTAAGAATAAGAGCCTCATGAACGCTTCAAGAATTTTGACTAATAAACAATCCTCCACTTTCGAAGCTATTTCACTACTTACAAATATATAATCTAAAGTGGTATGCGTATTGCCCCTTCTCCAATTGAAATTACCCGGTGTATCACTTTTTGTGCATCCATTTAATATCTCAAGTTCCGAGCTCTTGAAAAAATTCAACCAATAAGATCCCTCTCGGTCCATATTACTTTGTTTCAAGGTGCTTTTGGGTAGCAGAATGGGGTTGGTGGTTGTACCCAGCCCTCCCGCCATATGACAATTAAAATCCCCATCAGTTAACAGGTTTTGATTAAGTAGACCATGGGCCCAGCTGACAAATAGATCTTGTAGCTCCTCTTGTAGCCGTTCTCTCTGTACAGCCGGGCAGCTTATACACATTAACCAAGAGTAGCTTCTCCCACTGATCTTCGACTGGGATTTTGACCTCCACCGCCAACAAACCTTTTCCCCGAGTTGGCACAATCTTAATAGACTTCAATGTATAAATAACCCCTATAATAAACCACCCATAAGGTCTACATATGGGGCTCTTCTTACCGAAAGAATGGTGAATAGTATTGCCATCAATTATAATAGGTAAGGTTAGCCATGTTTCATGAAGGAAGAAAAATGTGTGGTTAATAATATTGGATAAGGATCCTGTAGGTGAGAGCAGATGGGTCCTGGGAGGATAGCTCAGTGGAAATGTGTTCACCTTGGAAGCAAGACGACACGAAGCAACACAG
Organism: Ambystoma mexicanum; assembly: GCF_040938575.1. Taxonomy (NCBI): domain Eukaryota; kingdom Metazoa; phylum Chordata; class Amphibia; order Caudata; family Ambystomatidae; genus Ambystoma; species Ambystoma mexicanum. The sequence continues at coordinate 1,383,550,655 of NC_090922.1, read as the reverse complement.
GTTCGATCCCCGGGTCCGCGCTGAGACACCTGTGGGTATTTAAGCGCATTATAAATACGCAACTAAGACCAACCAAAAAAAATAAATAAATAAACAATTATGCAACTAATAAACAATTCCTGTAACAGCGCCTTCATGCCCGTGGGCTGTCTGACCGCTTTAAAAATGCAAATGAGTAAGTAAGTAAGTACGTAAATGGGTAAAGTCCCTAGTATTTCAGGGCAACAACGTCCATTCTCATTGTTTATGTATAACTGCCGGTAGAGACTCCGCCAAACATTTTAACATAGACTTTATATCTGATATCTGGACTTTATCTTTTGCTGGAAGAAGTGGCTTTCTTAGTATTGTCCCCTAAACCAAGTGATCTTAATCAGTAATAATTAATCCATCTGCTCAGGAACGACATCTAGCACTACCTCTATTGACGACAGAGTCACAATGTCTTCGGTCGCCTGTTGGGAGTAGGGTAGTTAGCCACCGACTGTCTTAGATTGTGTGACATATTGGATTCATGAAGGTCCGTGCTAGCATTAGTAATATCTCCCATTTTATCAGGTATTATCCAGCTTGTTAAACTGCCAATCCCTTTACGTTTTTTGGTGCCAACTGCCCTTTTACGCGCTTATTGGATTTCTTCCCAGGAAGGTTGGTATTCGGGGAGTGATGGAGCCACTTCACAAGGCATATTCTGTGAGGCAGCACTTCTTGCTAAGTGACCCTGCTTCCTAGACAAGAACTTTACTGGTGTATCAGGATTGGCTTTATTAACTGCCATGGTGGGAGAGGCAATTGGATGTCTCATGAAAGCGCCCACATAATGTAATTAAAATCTGCAATTCAAACTGGACTGATTCCGTGGATGTTTGTAATTCACCAAGTATCGCTGGATTGTTAAAAGAGGCTTCCATGGAGATTGATTCCTCAATTTGTACTGTTCCCTCTGAGTCAATCACTAGGTTAGGAGATGCAGATACTCACCCCAAGGGCATTAAAGGTGCAAAACTCTCTTTGGCGTGTATTAATTTTACATGAACACTTTCTTGATCTCCTTTGCACACTTGGAGGTTTTCCACAGCGGGTACCATAGACGTTTGAATAGATAGACATGAATCAAGTAACAAATTGTTATCAATATCATCAAAGTGAAGTGAACCCTGCGATATGCCCCCTTCCTGATGAAAAAATTCTGCAGCCTCCTACACCGGGTGGCATTTTGCCGCAGATTTCTCAGATAGAAAAAATGCCGGTACCGTGCCTTTTGCACAGGTGAAGCCTCTTTTTTGTTGATTTTAGATTTGTTAGGTGCTTCACATCGCACTTTGGACGGGGCATCTTGTTCCCCACCCCCCTTCCTTAAATTGTAGCGCTGCTTCTGTGCTTTACTGGGGTACGGCATCAGGTAATTAGGTAAATATCAAGCTTTAATAAATGACGCGCCAGCAGCAGTGCCCTGTTTACTGATAAGCAGAGCTATGGCGCGGGCAATCCCTGCCTCACACTCCCTATCCCAGCCTCACACTCCCTGGTGTTTACACAAGGTTGCAAATAATATCAGGCTATGGAAGAATAGCTGCCACACTCCTGGCATTCCCCAGGCAAATATGAGAGGGCTAGGTTGCAAAAATCAAACTCACACTATTTACCAGAGCGTAGCTCCAGCACTTCAGATGACAATACCTGATACGCTGCTGTAGCAGATGTAGAATTTGAGAAGAAATAATCCTAAATTCCCCGTTTTCTGCTGCAAACCCCGGCACCCTGTTGCCCCAGAGCACGGGAACATGAGAACACACGGTGCACACTATGCGCTCTGCGTGTGTTGGGGCTTTTAAGCCCAGCCCACAGCAATCCAGGAAAAACAGTAAACAGACTTTCCAGCAGACTCTGGTCTCAATGGAAAGAGCAGCTAAGCAGTCACAGTCGAGAACACACAGCACACACCGCGCGCTCCGCGTGATTTGGGGCTTTTCAGCCCAGCCCACAGCAATCCAGGAAAAATAGTAAACAGACTTTCCAGCAGACTCCAGTCTCAATGGGAAGAGCGGATAAGCACTCACAGTCGAGAACACACGGCACACTCTGCGTTTGTTGGGGCTTTTAAACCCAGCCTACACCAATCCAGGAAAAACAGTAAACAGACTTTCCAGCAGACTCTGGTCTCAATGGAAAGAACAGGTAAGCAGTCACAGTCGAGAACACATGGCGCACACCCCATTTATTAAGGTGTCTGCTGCAGGATTGCAATGAAGATTGTTGTTACTGCTTCGTCTCCGGTTAAAACAACTTTTCTCTCAATGAGCACAAATACAAACACACATGCATTGTCAAAATCTCAGGCATATCTAATAATGAACACATAACCGAATATGTTCAATGCACATGATTCCATTTGCATGCTTTTCATTAGAAACTTTGCATTTGTACGTAGATTTCGCAATACATATATTGGCATAGAGGAGCATGATTTTCGATTAAAAAAAAACACTTGCCAATTTTATTGTACTAAGGATTTTTTTTTGTTATTGTTGCAATGTTAAAGAGGCATGATATTTTAAGAAACAGCTTTCTGTAAACCAAATTAACAGTTGGAAGTCACTTTCGTACATCCCACAAAGCAGTGGTTTACCTAATGCACTGATGCATAGTTTAAGGATATTTGCTTTTTGTAATCAAAGGACCGATTCGCCAATAAATGATATTGTCATTTACAATTTCATACTTTTGCCAGGGTCATCTACTAAATTAGATGCAAAAGGATAGGCTCTGATGAAATAAAATGCAGAAAGACTACAAGAGCACAGTAAGCCTCAGCTGCACTGGATTTAGAATCCTTGTCCATTTGGTTGATAATCTTGCTTTGATGATTAGTTGAAATACCTAAAACATTTTCTGAGAGTGGAATTCCAAGGGCAGAATCATATTTATTTTCCAGGTCATTCAATTGCACTTCTGGTCCGATTGTTACCCATCAGCACATGGTATTTTCTATGATGGTTGTTGATATATAGTTCTCATTATAAGCTCGGCATGTTTCATTTCATATACTGATTACATTCTATGATTCAGGCGTTCAAATGAGAGCGAGTAAAAAAAGGGAGAAATATGGTTTGCTTTCTGATTGAAGCAACTGAACATTATTCCATTTCATAATGCCTGGGGCCACTTCTAACAAGAAGTAATATGCCCCGAAATATGATGCAATATTAGTAAAACGTTTTGTAGATGGATTCTTTGCAAATGTATACCATAATGATTACGGATACATGTTTACCCAGTTACTGAGCCTTCACTTTGGACGTTTTTCGATAGAAAATATTTCCAAAAGGCACTGAAGTAGGGGTCAACAAGAAAATCAATGGACATGGAAGATGAAGAAGTGAACTATACGTATTTATTTGTTCATTTTGTTGGGAGTCTTGTGGCCGTTTTAGAGCACTCAATGTGCTGGTTTTCTGTAGAACTTGCCGGAAGATTTTTGTTCAGGCGAGAGATTGGAGGATGAGGTTCAGCTTGTGGGTTTTTGTGGGCATCCGGGGAATGCAATGCTCTAATGTGCCTTTACTTAGTGGGCCATGGCGTGACGTCTTGACTCCTGCTCTGCAGGAGAAGACGAATGAGAAGAGGTTAAAGCGCCTACTCAGCCCTCACATGTCTACGAGCCAAAACAATCATAAAGGTAAAATAGGCACAGTTAAGAGATATACCTCCTTCACCTTTTGTTAAAAGGTGGGCTGTGGAAAGGCTCTATGCTCAAGATGGGTGTGAATGTGATTCAGTAAAAACCCAAACAGCAAAGCGTAAAAGTCCAGAATAAAGGAATGCCTAATTAAGTTTCTATAAAAATATATACTTCAAATGAACAGACCATATGCAGTAATATCCAAATGAAAACATTCTACACAAAAGCCACCCATGAGAAAAGTTCACAGGTAAGTAGAGATAGTAAGATGCAGCAGTCTGAGTAATAAATCAGGGGTCAAAGGCAAGTAAAAACCATAATGGTTTAAAAGGATATGGTCTTGGGTGCAAAAGGGATCAAAGTGACCCAACCAGTTTATAGGAACCAAAAATTGACATAATGGAAAGTTAGCAGTCAATGGTACCTTTTTGCGGTTCTTTAATGTTCAACGGTGTAGAACAAGGCTGCAAGCTGCGTTCTGGTGCACCGGGCCATATTGATCCATGTAGGAAGCTAGCATTGAGTCGGGTTGAATTTGGTGGCTCAGAGCAGTCTGAAGTCAGCATTCAAGTGATGGAGGTTGGAACACTCAACAAGATCAATTCGGTGAAGCAGCAGGTTGAGCCGTGTGGAAACCGCTGCATAGGGATGACTAGTATCACTCCAGCGGTTTGAGGCGAAGGTCGGAGACAGTTCAAAGCAGTCATGCTGATGCTCCGGTGTGCCTTTTGATGGAGCATCAGTTCAAGGTCGAGCCAGGTCGAGTTGTTTGGTAACTGCTGGCTTGAGTCAGCAAGTGACACTTCAGAGGTTTGAGTCTGGGTCCAGCGATGGTGGTGATGGGCTCTGCGAGGTACGATGTGGCATCAAGCTAGTTCGAGATGCATGCACACCATTTCAAAGATCTCAGTTGAGAGCCAAAGGCTCCACCAAAGAGTCCTATGGTTCAAAAATACATTTAACCCAGTTCAAAAGCAGTTCAACCATTTCAAGGTAAGGCTCATAGTATCCCTGGCTGTTTTTTGATCTCAGGATTCTGTGAATCTGAATCCAGGGATTCAAGGAATAGATTAGGCCTTGTTCTAAGGCTCCCAGACATGGAGGGTGGGGGACTGGCACACAATTGCAGAGGGAAGTCTATTATATTTCAAAGGTAAACATCCACAGTTTATTGGACTAAAGCAAGCCTGATTTTTGTGGGTGATAGTAGCAGAGTTTCAGGGAGGTCAGTGATAGTCAGTGAGTGTCAGCAGCGCCCAAAAGATCCTGTGGCAGCATAGAGACATTTTGCATGGTTGTTTTATATGAAGAACAGGGATGTCAATTTCAAACAGAAACGACTTACAGTAACACATTTAGAGATGGTGGATGCATTCCCGTGAAGTGTTCCTGTACAATAGCACAAAAATGAGAACAAGTGGTCATCCTGTTTATAAGGATGTAAAAAGGCAGGATATATAGCAAGAACAAAACAAAACAAACAGAACAAATATACATAGAAATATATAAGTAAACAGGAGACTTACAAAGGCACAAAGGTAATAGTAAACTAAAGGGGGAGGTGCTTCAAACTGAACAGGAGAATTATTTAAACATGCACAGTTACATTATTAAGCATCACTGGGGGCAGTGGTGGAGTGAGGTAGGGAGGATTGGAAGGAGGGTACATTTGGGCTGGCTTTGATTGCTATCGGGAGGTGCATTCCAGTGGAGCGGGACAAGTAGAGAGTAAGAACAGAAGCGAGAGAAGGCACAGGGAGGTTTTGGGACAGTGAGGTTGAGTGCAGAAGGGATTGGACGGAATTAGATGGGGAGTGCATTGAGATACAATCAGACGGGTGCTAAGGAACAAGAACATTGATAGATATAAACTAGAAGAAGGAAGTTGAAAAGAGAGTGATTGCACATGGAGAATCAACCAGCATGTTTTCATTAGGTAGAGGTAGGTGCAGATTTTGGTATGTTCCACAGAGTGTGGAAAGCAAAGTTGAGGGAAGAAGGAATAGACATGAAAGGCAAGGAGGAGTTTTGATTAGTAGTCAAGTTTGCTGAGAGTAGAGATTAGAGTTTTTATAAAATGGTTCATAAGAAAAGCATGAGGCAGATGTAAGGTCTGAGATAGAATGGGGCTACAAGTAATGAGAAGACAGTTAACAGGACCAAAAATACAAATGTTCCTAGATCCTGTGAGATAACAGAAGGAACACTGTGAAAGGATAGTTAATTGGCAGAAGGATCCTTATATGTGGAAGCAGAGGTCAAGATAAAGTGTGAGCTCAGTGAAGTCCTAGCTTGAACAAAGGTTCTGGCCCAAGCCCCTTTCCTGCCCCAAACAGGCCTAATCAGCGAGCTGTCCTTTTGGCCCTTGGCTGCAGATGCCCTACCTGGGCACCCAGATGCTGACATGCTACTAATGCTACTAATGGTATTTACACATACACAGCATCACTTGTTGTGTGCACCTAGGTTTCCAAAACAGCATATGGTCAATTGAAGGAATTTTCCAACTGACTTTCCACAACACAAGTCCAACTGCACTAGTCAATTTATCCAGTGCAATTATATAAATGGGTATTCCATGATGCCAATGAATGTCCACTGTGACCAAAGGCAAATGTTGCACATTCATTTCATTCCACCAGATCAAGGGCAGAAGGGGGGGTGGTACACAACTTATCTACTAACAATCAGGGGAAAAGCCCCAGATGGTGTTAGCTGAACTTCTTGAACAGATATAAAATGACAGGTCTATCTTCACCATCCCCATCTACTGATAAGTCAGATAAAAATGATGATGATTGCGATGACATGAATTATTGAAATAAAGATTATGATCCATCAGAGTCCAGGCAGGTGTGTGCACTTCACCTGAAAGCAGTGATACAGAGGAAGATTAGTGTTAGAAGCTTGTCCCCACATTTGTTCAGTCACCTTGAGAAACAGCCTTCATGCCACAGATCAAAAAACACTACATCCTAATTTGGAATCTATAACACCATCACCACTGTCGCTTCATGGTCGATCATGCCCAGATAAACCCATGTTTTGTGTTGCTAGTGGACAACAAACTCCAAAGTGTTTCAATACTTCACTTAGAATGAATACAAAAGATGTGCCAGTAGAGTAGCTGCTGAAGTAATTCATACAGCTACCTCTAAAGTTCTAGGGTTCTCGCACGTGACACAGCCACCAACTAAAGTTCTTCAATTCGCTAACAGGATGTGTCCACCCACTAAGGGTATCTGGCTCTCTCAGAGGGTTTAGCCACTCTCTAAACTTCCACTGATGAATATGTTTGTTCTCAAACAAAAGTCACACACGCCAACTAAAGTGTTTGTGTTCTCTCACAGGGTGCAGACACCCCCTGCAGCTCTCAGATTTTCTCACAGGATGTAGCACCTCCTAAGGTTTCTGGGTGCTCTTACATGAAACAGCCACCCACTAACATTTCTGGGCTCCCTCAACGAGTGCAGCCCCCCACTAAGGTTCTTAAACCCAGCCAGAGAGCAGTTTCTCACACTAAAGTTCTCCAACTCTCCCACAGACTGCTGTCACTCTTTTAAGTGCAGAATTTAACTGTGAACCCTGTTCCTCCAGGACGGTGGATCTCACTGCCTCCTAATGCATGGACCACCTTCCATTAGGGCAATTCGTCAATAAATGACTTGTTACATATCCCAGGGAGGACTTGCACAAATGCAGGCACTGCCATCTGGGGCCTGCTGATGACGGATCTATGTGATTACTGAGGAAATAAATGTGAACACGAAAACACTGAATTGATTTTGTCCCCCACACATTTCCACGCAATTATATGCAGAGAGAGACCTCCCGCAGCCCATCCATACTCCCCATACACTTTTCATTACCCTATAACTCCCTGAGCATATAATTGCGTGGAAAAGTGCTTTTCAAAAATCAGTATTTTCGTGCTCCAAATTTTCTTCAGCTCAGTAATTGACTGAGACCCACTGTTTCTGGTGACAATGGCTCTTATTAAGCAAACTTGGAAGGGTGAGGGTGTCTTGACATCACAAACCCATTATCATGATTGGCTGTTCTCTCACTCTGGAAGTACTAGGACATGGCCCCCTTCATCACCCGTGGAAGGGATGCTGTGGTAGCCAGATCTCTAGCAGGCTCACCGAAGGACGGTGGCACTTCCACTTGGTAAACTATGTTGTGCCACGTTGAATTTGGCTCCACACACTTGTCCTTAGGGTGCAGCCCTTCATTTTACTTGATTCTCCTGCTTTACCCTCTTCCTATGGTGTCCCACAGTGCATAACACACCGGTCTCCTGCACCCCTGAATGTCTTCCCAAATGGAAGGTTAATATAGTCCCATACCAGGGACCATGTAGGGTATGAGTGGGGTAGATGTTGCCACTCCCTGGGGCTTCTCCCGTGCCTAGCTTTCCCAATCTGCAACAGCAGGCACAGAGTGAGACTTCTCCAGCAACTCCTCATCGCCCACCTGTACCTTCTCCTTCTGCTCCCGTACGTTCAACACATGCTGTAGCACCTCTACAGGATGGTCCTCCCCTAAGGCCTCTCCTTAGCAGCCCTCCTCAATACGCCAACGCAGACAAAGGCCATCTCATCTTTTCATTCCAGGGTGCTTGTGGCAGCCACCCCCTTATTCCCATGTTATGAACATGACATCCCACCCCCCCCCCACTGGCTCTGTCTCCAAGTAGAGACCTTGGCTTCCCTGCCTCTGTGGGGAAATCCCCAAGAGGCCAACATCCAACGTCCCTTTCCTAAGGCAGGGTGTACACAAGAGCCCCTACCTCTCCTGCCTTTGTGTTTGGATGTTGCCTCCTTCAATGTTCCTGTTCCTCTTCCACTCCTTCTTCTGAAGATTCCTCATTACTTCAGGACACCTTGTCAAATCATAGGATTGGTAAAACTGCATGGCCCTTGCCTATAAACCGGTGCCAATGAACAGCAAAATGTTAAACTTCTTCATCTATCATAATGGAATCCTATTCCTTTGTGGGTAAATGTACCTCCTCCTCATCATCCTGTCCTTCCACCGCCCTCCCCTTCCACTTTCAGCACTGCAGATTCACCATTAGAGAATAACAAACAAGACAGCTGTGAAAGCCAAAGGTGTGAATCGACTCCTAAGAACCATGAAGAATAACCCCAATAATAAAGGGAAGCAATCCTACTTCTAAGAGAGAGAACACCACAAGACAAAGCAACACAAGTAACGGAATACCAGGCGTGGAGATGACAACAACATTAAACAGTCTTAGAAAGGTTTGTGCTTTTTTGGTGGAAGGATTAGGTACAGCAATTGTTTTCTTCCTTGTTTATTGTGCTAGGGAAGACAAGGAAAAGTTAAAAGTGGAAAGTGCAAAGATTTTATTTTGTATATATGGGTGAATCAGAAAATACACTAACAACACACTGAACAAAAACTAAATGAAAGTGTTGCACAAATTGGTAACAAAGACACACAAGAGACGAACAAAATCATATACAATCCATCAAGTAACTACTAGGACTGTACAGAACACCAAATAATTCTGCTCAAATTAGTCAAAAAGCCCCCAAACACCCTCCAAACGTGAGCCTTCTGTGTAGATTCCTACACCCAGAGCATAACCCTAAAACGGGGAGGATAACTCAGCGGCAACACGTTTGTCTTGAAAACAAGACAACACACAGCAACACAGATTCAAATCACCTTCTCATACTTAGAAACTGGTCTCCGGTATTAAGCGTGTTCTGAAAGAACAGTTTGCAAAAGAACAATTATAACCCAAACAAGAACTGGAAGTAAGCTGGGCCTTTTATAGCGTGTGAATCCTCCTCAAGGACACTGAAGCAAGGCTACGATGGGCTGAAGAAACCAATCAAATCTGCAGAAGGGGCCCCTGATTGGCTGGATGAAAGAACAACAAAATCCAAGATTCGATATTAGACTCCTGATGGGGCAATGAATCATCACGAGAGTCCCAGAAGCCCACTCTGAGCGGGACCCGGTATTCCATAGCATACTCTGTGTACAGAACAACCAGCCCGAAAAGGTTGGAGGGTAATTGTAAATTAATTTTTTCCAGGCTTAACTGCCACACAGGTGAGGGAGAAAGACTGAGAGAGTTAGTACACATATGGTAGGGCATGGAGAGAGTCAGTAACCTGTCAAACAAGGGCCTCTAAATGTTTCTACATCCAAGTCTGCTTCAGTCTAGAGGCTTATCACAGCACCATTATGGATATTTAAATGATTTCCTTTGGTACCATATTGCTTTTGCTATTTTACGTTCAACACAATTTTACTCTCCTTCATGAACGGTTACATTGAGAGTTTAGTTATTAAAATGAACGTATACAAGTTAAAAAGGAAATAAGGAATGACGTCAGACGCGATGCTAAGGGCAGTAGCAGTTGAATGTGTCTGAAGTTCTATTTGTAGCATTAGTACAAACATTGGGAAGCCTGGTGGGTTAATAAATGCACATGTAAAGTAAAGTGCAACGGTTTGTCAGCTGCATCATACATGGCACAGTGATATCACGTGCCATTAGCTTCTCAAGCAGTTTCTGCATATTGTGAGTACTGCTGGAAGGAGTAGACAGCAAACTAATTTAGTATGTAATGGTTCTGTGTAGGGTATCACACATTTGGATTTCACCAGGCAACAATGTGTGGGCATCCTTCTTGGTATGGAGACTAAGGGGCCGATTCATGGAACAAACGTGCGCCGAAAATCTACGCGCAAGTAGGCGCAAGCAGGCGCAAGCGGTAAAAAACAGGCGCACGCGCACGCGTGCGATTCATGGAAGTCCCTGCGCGTGTTCACCGCGCGATGTGCGCCAAACCCGTGCATGGCGCACAAGTCACTGCAACATCGCGAAAGGCGTGCGCGACGGTGCGCGACGCGCACAGTGAAAGCGCACAACCTCAGCGCACACAGCAGAAAGTGGGCGGGACATGGGGCGTAACGCGCGGAATGGGGAACAACACGCGAAAATAAGGGCGTAACTGGGGATGCACTGCACGGAAGCAGAGGTAACGCCCACACGCACACGAACCACACGTATCCATGGAATGGAATAGGGCAAACCCACGCACAGCCAAAGCCGCGCACAAGCTGAAACACGTCCGCCACACGAAGGCAGGCGGTAGAGTCCCAGCGCATCAAAACAGTGGCGCCGCGGGAAGTAAAATACGCGATTGAGCGGGGTACGTGTATTTCGGGGGTGCGCGGGAAGTACCACACGCGATTCGGCCTGGTACGTGGATATCAGGGGTGCGCGGGAAGTTCCACACGCGATTGAGCGGGGTACGTGTATTTCGGGGGTGCGCGGGAAGTTCCACACGCGATTGAGCGGGGTACGTGTATTTCGGGGGTGCGCGGGAAGTTCCACACGCGATTGAGCGGGGTACGTGTATTTCGGGGGTGCGCGGGAAGTTCCACACGCGATTCGGCCTGGTACGTGGATATCAGGGGTGCGCGGGAAGTTCCACACGCGATTTGGCCGGGTACGTGGATTTCAGGGGTGCGCGGGAAGTTCCACACGCGATTGAGCGGGGTACGTGTATTTCGGGGGTGCGCGGGAAGTACCACACGCGAATCGGCCTGGTACGTGGATATCAGGGGTGCGCGGGAAGTTCCACACGCGATTGAGCGGGGTACGTGTATTTCGGGGGTGCGCGGGAAGTACCACACGCGATTCGGCCTGGTACGTGGATATCAGGGGTGCGCGGGAAGTTCCACACGCGATAAGTTCCACACGCGATTGAGCGGGGTACGTGTATTTCGGGGGTGCGCGGGAAGTTCCACACGCGATTCGGCCTGGTACGTGGATTCCAGGGGTGCGCGGGAAGTTCCACACGCGATTGAGCGGGGTACGTGTATTCCGGGGGTGCGCGGGAAGTTCCACACGCGATTCGGCCTGGTACGTGGATATCAGGGGTGCGCGGGAAGTTCCACACGCGATTTGGCCGGGTACGTGGATTTCAGGGGTGCGCGGGAAGTTCCACACGCGATTGAGCGGGGTACGTGTATTCCGGGGGTGCGCGGGAAGTTCCACACGCGATTCGGCCTGGTACGTGGATATCAGGGGTGCGCGGGAAGTTCCACACGCGATTTGGCCGGGTACGTGGATTTCAGGGGTGCGCGGGAAGTTCCACACGCGATTGAGCGGGGTACGTGTATTCCGGGGGTGCGCGGGAAGTTCCACATGCGATTTGGCCGGGTACGTGGATATCAGGGGTGCGCGGGAAGTTCCACACGCGATTGAGCGGGGTACGTGTATTTCGGGGGTGCGCGGGAAGTTCCACACGCGATTCGGCCTGGTACGTGGATATCAGGGGTGCGCGGGAAGTTCCACACGCGATTTGGCCGGGTACGTGGATTTCAGGGGTGCGCGGGAAGTTCCACACGCGATTGAGCGGGGTACGTGTATTTCGGGGATGCGCGGGAAGTTCCACACGCGATTCGGCCTGGTACGTGGATATCAGGGGTGCGCGGGAAGTTCCACACGCGATTTGGCCGGGTACGTGGATTTCAGGGGTGCGCGGGAAGTTCCACACGCGATTGAGCGGGGTACGTGTATTCCGGGGGTGCGCGGGAAGTTCCACACGCGATTTGGCCGGGTACGTGGATTTCAGGGGTGCGCGGGAAGTTCCACACGCGATTGAGCGGGGTACGTGTATTTCGGGGGTGCGCGGGGAGCAGCACACATGAATTGCACGTGTGGGTCCTCCCAGGTGTACCCTCTACACCCTCCACGGCCCCTGCAGGTGGCACACACCACAGGGGCCTACCCAGCACATGTCCTGCAGGCACCCCATCCACCATGGCCATGCCCACCAGCCAACCCACATATCAACTAGCACTACTGCCCACCAACGCATGTCCCCCTGCACCCCCACCCCCCAGCAGTGCAGGGGCAGCCTCAAACAGGCCCCCACTCATGTCCCCCTGCACCCCCACCCCCTAGCATCCAGGGGCACCCTCCACCAGGCCCCCACTCATGTCCCCCTGCACCCCCACCCCCTAGCATCCAGGGGCACCCTCCACCAGGCCCCCACTCATGTCTCCCACCCCCCAGCACTGTGGGGCACCTGCCAGCAGGCCCCCACCCATGTCTCCCACCCCCCAGCACTGTGGGGCACCTGCCAGCAGGCCCCCACCCATGTCTCCCACCACCCCCACCTCCCCAGCATCCAGGGGCACCCTCCACCAGGCCCCCACACATGTCTCCCACCACCCCCACCCCCTAGCATCCAGGGGCACCCTCCACCAGGCCCCCACTCATGTCCCCCTGCACCCCCACCCCCTAGCATCCAGGGGCACCCTCCACCAGGCCCCCACTCATGTCTCCCACCCCCCAGCACTGTGGGGCACCTGCCAGCAGGCCCCCACCCATGTCTCCCACCACCCCCACCCCCCCAGCATCCAGGGGCACCCTCCACCAGGCCCCCACACATGTCTCCCACCACCCCCACCCCCCAGCATCCAGGGGCACCCTCCACCAGGCCCCCACCCATGTCTCCCATCCCCCAGCACTGTGGGGCACCTGCCAGCAGGCCCCCACACATGTCTCCCACCACCCCCACCCCCCAGCATCCAGGGGCACCCTCCACCAGGCCCCCACTCATGTCTCCCACCCCCCAGCACTGTGGGGCACCTGCCAGCAGGCCCCCACCCATGTCCAACTCATGTTCCCCACCCAACATGTCATCACAGTCCAGATCCCTGGTCTCTATGGTCAGCCCCCAAATGCAAAACACCCACCCGAGTATTGCATCCACCCACTCATATTCTGCAATTACATCACAGAACACCAATTGCAAGTTCCAAAACAAACACATGTCCCTCACATACACCCAATGGGTGTCAGTGAATCTCAAAACACATAACATGAAATGCATGAAAACAATGAGACACCACACATTGAAGTGCAACAAATAAATAATGTATTAAAGGAAAGATGAATAGAAACAAAAATGAAGAAACTGAAATGTGAATGGAAAAAATGAAAAGAAGCATGTCCGTCCAAAAAAAAGAAAAAATCAAAGAATATAGAAATCCAAAGTAATGTACTACAAAGTCAATGTCCACCAAACAAAATCCAATGTGAAAAAAAAACATAAGCCATTGATCCATGGATAATGTTAAAAAATAAAGTATGTACAAGTCCACAACTATGTACAAAGCAAGAAGCCAGGGTCCATCATCCCAACAAAATAAAGGAAACCTAACTAACTACACTAACCAATAAAAAAAACTATATACAAAAATGTGGCCAATGTCCAAAAGGTCCAAATGAAATAAAAACAAAAATGAAACTTAACACTACCTACATAACTATGTACAAGGGCAGCGGGCTAGTTCCACGGCTCACTTCTGGATGTGCCGGGCCAGGGCATCATCGAACTCCTCCTCTATGTCCCGGAGGCGGTCCTCCTCCATGGCCCCGAGGGTCCGCAGGGCCGTCGACGTGTCCACCTCCAAAGCCCTGCGGATTGCCTCGAGGCACTCGACCCGCCTCAGGGCCCTCTGCATGGAGTTCTCCGCCCTGACCATTGAGAGCCGTGCCTCTTCCGCCCGCTGCCGCTCCGCATCTATGGCGTGGCCCAACCGCTGCCACACGGAAGACACTTTTTGTCCTGGGTCCTCCTGCCCTCCGGCCGATGCCTGCCCCTCCGATGTCGAAGGCCCCGAGCCTTCATGGCTCCCACCATGGAGCTGCTGCTGCTGTGCCTCTGCCCCTGCACTGCCTCCTGCTGCCTGCACATCCTCCGCCGGCTGGGGTGCAGTCGTTGACGTGGCCACCCCTGCTGGACGTCCGACTCCCGACTGTGGCAGGGATGCCTCCTCCACCAGCCTGGCCGCACCGTCAGAGGCAGCTCCACAGGGCACCCAGGTGACTGATGGGTGGGAAGATGGCACAGAGGACGACTGGCACGTAGGGGGTCCAGCTGAGGAGGGGGTCGTGGCAAGCCCCATCAGACGGAGGAATCCGGCCTGGGTGACCTGTCCCAGCAGGCTGACGTGGTCAACGAGCCATTCGAGATGACCTGCAGTCTCTTCATGAAAAGACTGCAGGTCGCCTCGCATGGCCCGTTGACGCAACGCCACTCCAGCCAGGACAGGCTCAACCCGGGCCTGGATAGCCACGTCCGCAGGCAGGGGAAGGCCAGTTGACGTCAGCTCATCCCCTGCCTGAAAACTGGTCTGGACATGGGCATCCCTGCTGGTGCAAGATGATGCAGGGACAGGATCAGGGACAGGATTGCACACAGGCACCTCCGCGGCGGCCTGTGCTGCCTCCTGTCCCTGGTCCTGCACTGCACCACTAGCACCAGTGGGATCCCCACCCCCAGACCCCGTCTCCGGTGCTTGCACGGCCTCCTCCTCCACCAAACCCCCCACCAACCTGGATGACTCTGTGCCATCTTCCCCCGTTGGGCCCTGTGGGGTCCCAGCTGCCCCTTCTGCTGCCGAGGAGTCCAACTGCAACCTCCGCCTCTTGGACCTCCCCCCGGCAGCTGCGGCCTGGGACGCGGCACCGGACTCCTCACTCCCCGACGAGATGACAACCTGGGAGGGGAGCCGGGCCTTGCGTCTCCGGCTGGCGGTGGGATCCCCGCCGCTGTGCTCCACAGCACCTTCTCCGCCCTCTTCATCAGTTGACGCTGCAGACAGGGAGAAACAAAACACAGGCATCAGGGCACTGTACAATGGACACATACACACATGAAAGTTGTACATGAGTGGCATTGGCAAACCTCTGACATGTCATCACAATCCCCAACACACATGTCATTACAACTTGCACACACAAGCCATACCACAGCCATGTTGCAACTGCCAACACCATCCATACACATACAACAGCATCAGCAGGCAAAGGTGAGCCAGACATCACATGCAACACAGGAAGTGCACCACACATGTACACACACCACCACACTTGCATGCATGTGTACACCTCTGCTAAGTGTCGCAGTGTTCAGACGGGCATCCATGTCACATCTGCCAATCAGGCTTCCACATACCGCTGTCACATGCATCCATGTTGCATCACTGTTGCACCCTTGTCAAATACACACACATGCACATGTACACAGCGCTGATACAATCAGCTGAAAACAACATACATGCGTGACATCACGGACATGTCTACTCACATACACATTCATACAGACTTGTGTGCCCACACAACTGCATTTGGCATGCAAGCCCACACACACAGGCACCATCCATGTCTCACACATTACAGCCCTCGCATGTGTCAGCCCCACGGCCCTGTACACCCGCACCCATACTCGACCCCATACAAACAGATGTGCAACCTGCACACTACTGAACAATCACCACACGCACTGCTCACAATCAGGATGCATGTACACTCACCGCTCGACTCCAGACGGGTCTGCCTCTCAAGGACCTGGACGTGGAGCGCTGGGGATATGTGTTCCAGGACCCTCATCTGTTCTTCCGACAAGTGGCCCCGGCGCCCCTTGGCATCCGCTGCCTTCAAGAGGCGCCGGGCCTTGGTCAGGGTCCTGGACCTGAAGTCCTCCCAGCGCTTCTTGACATGTTGGAAGTCGCGGACTGCCACCCCCTCCGCGTTGATGGCAGTCACGATGTCAGTCCAGATCCGAGTCCGTCCTTCCTTGTCGGCGCGGCAACTTCCGAAGAGGGCATCATACTGGCCCAGGACTTGCCCCACCAGGACACCAACTTCGGTGGCACTGAAGCTGGTGCCCCTCTGCCTCTCTGGCCGGGGGTTGTCAGTGGTCACAGATGGAGTTGGCCCCGACATGACAACCCCAGAGGCAGGAGTGGGTGGGCAACTGGGTCCTGGGGCTGGGCTGTGGAGCGATGGAATCCCAGTCGGGAGTCTTTGGTTCCAGCAGGGGTGGTCACACCAACAGCACCCCTGGCTGATGTGCAGGCAGCAAATGGCAGGGCACGTGGGCAGCAGGCAGTCAGGCAGCAGCAGATGGCAGGTGGGAGCGTGCTCGGGGCTCTGGGGGGCAGTAGTTCGGCCTTCTGGGCAGGAGCGTGGTCTTCCGTGTGCTTACGCGTGGCCAGCTTGATACGGAGTGATTAGGCACGTGAAAATTCTGCACGTCAGCGTGTAATTCGAGGAAAGGCCCTTAGCGCGTAAGCGCGTCTGCACGCATACGCATTTTCATTGGACCAAAGGCCCTCAGCGCGTGAGCGCGTCTGTGACGTGACGTGCGAGGGAGTATCCCTCATTGCACGTGATGACAGTACACACGTGGATCCCAACCAATCGCGTGTGAAAGTACACGGGACCCCGAAACACACGTACCCCGGCCAATCGCGTGTGGAACTTCCCGCGCACCCCGAAACACACGTACCCAGGCCAATCGCGTGTGGAACTACCCGCGCACCCCGAAACACACGTACCCCGGCCAATCGCGTGTGGAACTTCCCGCGCACCCCGAAACACACGTACCCAGGCCAATCGCGTGTGGAACTTCCCGCGCACCCCGAAACACACGTACCCAGGCCAATCGCGTGTGGAACTTCCCGCGCACCCCGAAACACACGTACCCAGGCCAATCGCGTGTGGAACTTCCCGCGCACCCCGAAACACACGTACCCAGGCCAATCGCATGTACGCTCGCTGCCCTCCGATCACACGCGATGACACCAGAATACGGGAAACCAACGAGTCCGCCCACACGGAGGCGTCCCGCGCCCGCGCCCAGCATAAAAGTGCGCGCAAACAACAAACGCGTATATACAGCGACGATGAATGCCCCATTTGTTGCTGCAGTGATTGTGGGACACCGCAGGAGGAGGAGAATAGCCAGGGCACGCATTTTTGCACCACGGACAGGCCTTTTTGGGATGCCTGACGACCAGGTCTACGGCAGGTATAGGTTTCCACCCCATATCATCCTAGACCTGGTCAGGGAGTGGGAAGATGACCTCACATCCCCCACCCTTTGCTCCCAAGCATTGAGCCCCTTGGAGAAGCTGCTCAATGTCTTGCATTTCTTGGCCACTGGGTCGTTTCAGCGGACCACTGCCATAGTGGGGGGGGTCTCACAGGCCACGCAGTCACGCTGCCTACACCAGGTACTGGCAATCATGACAGCGCGCCCCTCAGTCCGCAGGCACATATACATGCCCAGAACACCCGCAGAAAGGCAGGCCGTTGTCCTGGATTTTTTCAGGGTGGCACACTTCCCCAAAGTGCTCGGTGCCATAGATTGCACCCATGTGGCCCTACGTCCACCTAGGGCCACTGAGCACATCTACCGAAACCGCAAGCACTGGCATTCCATCAATGTACAGGTGGTATGCGATGCAAAGGGAATCATCACCTCTGTGTATGCAAACTACCCTGGCTCCACCCATGACAGTTTCATATACAGAATGTCCGCCCTGAGCCGGGCCCTGGAAGCTGGGCAGCATGGTGACACATGGCTCCTAGGTGAGTACAAATGCCCTTGCACATGCATGCAAGTCACACACAGACAAATATACCAACCCCATTAATCTGAACAATTATCACCTCCCCAGGGGACAGTGCCTACCCTCTGAGCAACCACATGATGACGCCAATCCGGAACCCCACCACACCACCCCAGGTAAGATACAACGCTGCCCATATTGCAACCAGGGGCATAGTGGAGCGCACATTCGGAGTGCTCAAGTCACGTTTCCGCTCCCTTGACCGCTCTGGTGGGCAACTACTCTATGCACCAGCAGTTGTGTGCAGGATCATTGTGGCAGCATGTGTCCTGCACAATGTTGCAACACGGCAGGGCGTCCCGGTGGACATGGTGGTGCCCCCACATCCCCAACCACAGGCACAGGCGCTGCCCATGGGAGGGGACAGGGCACGTGGCGAGGTAGCCCGGACCCAGCTTGTGGCCACATTTTTCACCTAAACTCCCACCCCTGCGGAGTGCACACAGGCCTGGCACATACCAGGTGACAATCGATGATGACAAAGTGACAGTCAACTGTCACAACCCTACCACCCTGAGATAGTTGCCATGGAAGTGCCACATTGTCTGCATCCCTAGCTACTTAAACACAAGCTATCCTGTGCAACCAAAATGCACACATATGACATGTGACATGACATGAGCCATACACAAGTATTACAAGGCACAATGAGGCAGGGGGGGGGAACAAGGGAACACAGAGAATGGTACTACTAGGCCAGGTGTCATTGTGATTGTGCAAGTGCAGGGGTAGGGGGAAGTGAAAAGTGCAAGGGGGGGGGTGGAGTCCAGTACAGGGGAAGTAGGCCAAACAATAATACATAGGTCGCCTGGTGGCAACTGCTAAGGTAAGTGCAGACGAGTGCTGGGAAGGGAGGGCTGTAGGGATAGAGAGACAGTACTGCAGTGCAGGGGTTGCCAGGGTGGCAGTGCAAGTGGACAGTGGCTGGGCCAGGGACCGAGGTTGGTGAGAGTGGCCCAGTTGCAGCTCCTGTGCAGTTCCAGTGAAGAATTCTGCAAGGGAGAGGCAGAGAGAGAGAGTAAGCAGAAGCAAAGAGGAAGGTCTTGAGGTGCTTCCTGAACTGGAGATGGTTCCCCTCAAGGTCAAGTCAGGAAGTCGGTTTGAGGGGGAGGGCCCTGCTGCGGAGAGAAACCTACCCCCAGCTAGTTGCTCTGAGAAGCGGATGACCTGGACATGCAAGGTGTGCATCACACACACCTGCAAAACAGGCCATGGCCATCACTGTCATGACAGTCAAACCCTCCCAAACATCAACATGACATGGCAAGCAATACCCATACACCGACCCAGTAACGATAAGGTACACATTTCCATGTCCTAAATGTACAGTGGCATCGGACAATGATGCCTGACCCGGAATCCGATGAAATGACAGACCAACAAAATGTCCCACCAAAAATAAGTCGATTCCTAATGCATTACAACTGTCGTAGACGTAACATCACAATGAATGCCTGGCTATATGCACATGATGCATTGCAAAATGAACACTGCAGCTCATGTGTGCAATGTCCTACTCCTGCATCACACTGCTCAGCGCACAGCACAGTGAACAGCCATTGCGTGTGATGCACACCCTGAGCATCACATCTAAGTGACAGACTACATCAAACATCAAATTAGGCATGTACTCGAACCATAATCGGTCACAGAACATGTGCTGGCGGGACACAGTGGCCACCAGAAGGCAAACAGTGTACACGTGGATATGCAAGGGTGGGAGCACATGGAGTGCATCCGAGTGCAAGTGTGTGGTTCTGCAAGGACATGCACTCCACATATGCATGTGCACTCAAGTGACCATCAGTGTTCCCTACACATCACATGTGAACATCCACCATGTGTACACCCCAGCATGTCAAACCACTACTATCCCCTCGCACCTGAAAGGAAAACACAACACATGAACAGGCATTGATCAGCAGAACACAACATGTACATAGGACAACAACATTACAATGTCAGAGTTCCCATCACACTGCAGGGCAACGCAACTATCAACAACAACCCCCCCCCCTCGCAAATGACCATGACCCACTGAACAACTGCACCTGGGTCATGGAGCCTCCAACCCTCATTCCCACCTGGCCACAGGATCACCTTTACCCTTCGTGTCCATCTCCCACCTTGTGTGTAAAGAGATGCCTGAACCCTCAGAATCCACACTCATTTCCAAATTCACATAATCCAAGCCATGAAAAGGAACCCAAACACCCTCCAGTAGATGACTTGACATAGCAGTACGTCTCAAAGGCCAAGTACTACCACAATGATGCAACAACCAAGGTAGCACAGCAAAACAATGTCACGACTGGATGTGAGACATGTGTGGTACATGACATAGGATGATGCACCATGAATGGATGTGTACTGTCACAGATCCCCTGTACAGGCGCTGGAGTCTCATGAAACAACCACCCACACCATGTCCCGGGTGCCTGCAAGGTCAAACTCACACAGGCCCCTGAGATCCTGGTGGGGAAAGAGGTTCAGGGATATGCAGTCTGGACAGGTGTAGACACACTGGATGACTGGAATGCGTGGCAGGTGAGGGGAGCAGGAATGACACATGAAACCAGGGAATGCACGAAAATGTACAACCTGCATGAACACATGCACAATCCAAACAAACTTGGACATCATTGTCATGGCCTTCTGTAGTCCAGGCTCAGGAGTGGTACGAACCAACCACCCCCTCTAGGGTTTTGGCGCCTGCAAGTTCGGGGCTTACACAGGCATCCGCAACCCCAGTGGGGAAAGAGGGTCAGGGAACATTGCTTGGATAGGCATGGGAAGCAGGAACACCGGGTAGAGGGTACAGGTTTCGAAATTGCATAGGATCAAGGGTGATTAGGGTAAAAAATCATACCAAATAGGACCACACATACATCCATGCATCAGTACACTCCCCAGCAAGCCTATGCAGGGCAGTTTGTAAGAAAATACAACAAGACACTTAGCTCTGGTTTTGAGTGCTGGCCTCCTGCCTGCGCACTCTCAGGTCCGGTTACAGGAGCACTGCAATGCTGCAAAGAGAGACACAGTCAGCAACCAGTACATGCCAATTACCCAAAAACACAACACAAAACATGCCCCATAACAACATACACCTCTACAAACAGAAAATCTGTGCTCCATGCTTCGTACCCATATATAACATCAACCCTGTGACGGGTCATTCACAGTCAATGCAGTAAGTCAGCCGCTGGTGGGTGCGTGGCAAATGGAACACCAATGTGTCACAATTCACACAACATGCAATGTTCCCTGGGTAAGCAGACAGACCCATATGGCAAGCCATGACTACAGATCAAGTTGCGTACCACCATGACCAAAACAAAGTTGCCAGTGCATTTATCATGAAGTACGTGGAATAGACATGCACTGCACCCGAGTATGTCCCTTGCTGTATGTCCCTGTGAGCTGCCCCTTTCCATGTCTTGGAAGGCTACATGGTTGATACAAGTGCCTCAAAGAACCTTGGTGTACCGCAGGGTATGTGCCACTGCCCCCGCATGTGTCCCAGACAACCCTACTATCAACAGCCATCAGTCCACAAACACATCTGAGCTGCATTCTGTGCTTCAACACCAATATTTGGCTAAGCTCACCCTCAGTGCTGTGACTAAGCCTGCACGTGCAACTCGCCTGGTGCAAGCTTTGCTGTCTCGTGGCCCCCCTGTGATGCTCACCTTGCCTGGAGTTGCTTGGAACATGTCAGCAGTTCTAGGATGTGGGTCTGCAATCACTGTAGCTCTGCTTGTGCACACATGTGCATGTGGGCACCAACAAACGGGTCAGGAATTAGGTCGTCCAATGGGCCATGTCTGCTGGCAAAGGTGCTCTGATGCCTCATCCCCCTGCAGAAAGTGCATGAAACACATGATTAATGCATCAAAGTGATCTGTGTGTGTCTCATCAGGCATCTCATTACTTGACCATGTCAGAGAGTCACATCACAAATCACACCATCAGTCCGTCTTTCACCTCCAAAGTGTGGAACACTATCTACAGCATGACTTGCAACAAGCACGTGTACAGGAAAGATATGAAACATAATACACAATGCATAGCAATCAATGTCCACATTAATCATGACACGCCCCATCTAGCAAAAGCTGAACAGTGGACAATTACACCTAAATCATCCCCACTAGGGGTGTCAACACAAGTCAATAAGCACCAGACATGCCACAGATATGACAGTCCAAAGCCCTTGTGTAAAAATCTGTTACACCGAACCATCCTTGCGAGCCCATGGATAAGGGAGGCAGGAGTGGCATATGTGAGTCAAGGTACCCAAGCAGCAAACACATACACAAGACAACCATGAAGGGCCCAGCTGGAACAGACAGTGGATGCCTTCAAAAACCACAAGGCACCGCACTGTCACATGTAAGCACAATAGACTACAAATTTTAAACTAACTCAACTATTAACTAATTACACTAACTAAGGAAAACCTACATTACCTATTTAAACTAACTATCAAACAGAAACTTAACTAACTAAACTAAAAGAAAAATCAAAAATGGCCACATACGACCCGGGGGGGAGGGGAGGCACCCAGGAGGGGGGAGGTACAGGGTGCTGCTCAACATCCACATGCGATGATGCTGAGCCAAAAAAAAATACCTCCATGGGCTCAACGCCTTCACAGCACGACCTATGTGGGAGATAGATGGTCGTCCGAGTCTGGCTCATCCTGGAAAGGAGGACGTGGCACAGTAGCCTGGCCACGCCTAGCCGCAGCTTGCCCCTCGTCGGCAGCAAGTCTGCCGGACAGGTGAGCCTGGTTCTGTGTGGCGATGTTACATAGGTCTGCATGCAGGACCTCACGTGATACACGTGCTTCCTCTTGCAAGGTAGCACGTGTAACACGGAGTTCCTCCTGCAAGGCCTGGCTGGACAACCGCTGCACCTCCCGGCAAGCCTGTAGCTCAGCCGAGATGGTGCGCTCAAGCTGTGCAAACCTCTCCTCTGCCTGCTGCCTCTGGGACATCATAAGGACACCCAGAGTGGATCTGAGGGAGGCATACTCCTCCCTCAGGGCATCCATGTGCGCCTCTGCGTGAGCAGCAATTGCTTGACGCAGAGACGACATTTCAGCCTGGCGTGCCCTGTCTGAGGCCGCCATGCCCAGCCTGAGTGAGCGGGCCGTGGACCGTGCCGCCTGCTGCTGGAGTAGCACCTGCCTAGCAGGGGGGAGCACAGATCGGGCCACACGCTCCATGCTGTCAGCGATGTTCTCCATTGCTGCCCCCTGCCGTTCTGAATTGGCAGTCATGTCTTGCTCCCACTCAGTATACAGCGGTTGCGCGCGGCGACCGCGTTGCCGGGCTTGACCCCTGCGGGACCCAAGGACCGGGGGTCCTCGCTGTGTTGGCACCGCCTGCGGCTGCACGACTACATGCCCCCGTCGACGTGATGTCCCAGGCACATCAGTGACTGGTGTGGAGGGTGACCCTGCGTCCCGATCCACCACGGGCGGAGGAACCAAGACTGTCTGATCCCTCAGTGCAGGGGTCGCAGACAGAGGAGTGTCCACATCAGAATCACTCACCCCTGACACATGGACTTGATGGTCATCCAACTCAACATGGACGTCAGAGTCGTCATCAAGGCTGGACTCATAGACAGCCAGAGACAGGATGGACTGCAGCACTTGGGGGTTTTCGTGGCCTACCACCCCACGACCCCCACTAGTGCCGGGTTGATGTGGTTTTACCAACCCTGTGTCTGGCATGACAACACCATCCTCTGCATCCATTGCGTCATCACCTGAAAAATAGAGAGGAAAGGGTCAGTACACATGTCAGAAGCACACAACACACACACACACACCGACAGCAAAGGCATCTGGCAGACATGTGACACACAACATATGACCTTGCATGCATGCTGGGTCTACTTAGAATAGCTTCTGTGATCAGACCTGTTGAAAGGTGGCAGTTTGCATGGAAGTGGGTCTATGCAGTGCAGAAAATGTGTACGCCACTCACTACCTACATGTACAAGCACTCCATGGTGTGTGCCAGGAAATGTGAAGGCAGTGCAATGTCAAAATCAGACATCACGTGCATTGTGTATTCAATGTGTACCATGTCTAGAAGGCAAGCACCCCTCCACCCCAGTACCAAAGCAGGGATGCCTGGCATGGTATCAAAAGGCTGACCATACACCTGTGTATTGACAAGCAGTGTTGACTGGCATCAACAGCTTAATGTGATTTCAATTACAACACTGCAAATGATGCTGGGACAGTGGGCAGGACACATGATGGAAGATCCGGAGGCCGGCCACGTGTGTAGAAGACACGACAGGAGTTGGACAGAGTCATTGGCCATTGAACAGGCTGAGGCCTGTGAGCCACACAGATTGTCAGAGCCTAAACATGTGTGCAACGCAGGACTGAGCCACAGTTGACATGGGGAGGCCGATAATATGGCAGGCAATGTATGTAACCAAGGACTGATATTACAGTGATCATCCAGTCAAGGACACATAGGGGCATGTGTGCAATGCACATGGAGCATGAATGGGCACTCATGTCCCTGCGGGACATCTGACCCATGCACAGTACAAGTGGGATGCCCTGCATCGAGTACTAAGGCTGTACCACACGGCATATGTCTGGCAGTTTCTAAGCTGGAAGTTAGCATCTACACAGGACACATGAACATGAAACTACACATTGGCAAGAATGTAGCAGACCAGTGCAAAGGTGGAACTGGGGTGCAGAGTGGCGGAGGAGGGGCAAGGGAGCATGGCCACATGGAGTCCCGCATGCAGGCAGAGGAGACATGCATGACGGTGGCATTGCATTACTTACACATCAGAACCATGTACAGGTCACATGTAGCAGCAATCATGCACAACACATCCCACATGTGAAACACACACGTCCTCAACAACTACGCATCAACACTCACTGGACTGGGCATCAAAGTCCAGCATCTCTCCCACACCTTCGACCAATTCTGGTGGTATGAACTCCGCAACGAGAGCCTCATGCGGAGTGAGTTCTTCCTCCTCTGGTGCAGGCCCACCGCCAGTCACCAGAGTCAAGTTGTAATTTGAGGCACGCTTGGCCTTAGTGCTGCGCTTGATGTCATTCCAGCGCTTTTTGCACTCCTGCGCCGTGCGCACCTCATGGCCGAATGAACTGACATGTTCCGCCACATGCTTCCAGTGGGTGTCACGTTGGGCAGCCGTAGTCTGACTATTGGCACCCACTAGCATGTCACGGCTGTGTCCCCGCACGTAGTCCACGAGGAAGTCCAGTTCCTGCTTACAGAAAGGCTTCTTCCTCGACGTGCAGGAGGTCGTGGCTGTGTGTGGGGTCCCAGCCTGTGCTGCAGATGCAACCTTCCTCCTCTTGGACTGTGGCGCAGACCCTGGCTGGCTAATGCCGCCCTGACCAGTATGGCCAGTGGGTTGGGTGGATTGAGCCGAGGGAGTGGCAGGTGGAGGGATGACCAAAGGCCTGACTTGTGTCAGTGGCAGCTGGGTGCCCACTAATGGACCCTGCGCAGCAACATCAGCTGTGGCAGGGTCATTGACCGCAACGGTCCTGGTTGGCAGACTCACAACCGGGGTGCTGTTGGGTGCATCTGCCCCTGCACTTGCCAACACCCGGCTGTTCGGGGCAGCAGATGACATGACTGCCCCAGGGACACGTGTCTTGGTCTGAGCAGCCCGGCCTGCCCCAATGGTTTCCCCCCTGGCCTGTTGGAGATCTACCAAGGGCTCTTCAAGTGCCAACGCAGCCTGCGCTGGCAGACCCTGAGCCTGGGTGGCGGTGTCCACAACTGCACCTGCAGCTACCGCTACCCTTGGGCCCGTGGCAGTCGATGGAACGGACTGCCGGGTCATATGGGTGCCAGTGCCAGATGCAGGAGCTGCATCCCCCTGAACCACAGGGGGTGGTGGCATGGCTGCACCGACACATGGCACAACATTGTGCTCAAGTGGCGCACCCCTGCCTCTTCCCCCTCTGTGGCTGCCCTGGACACCCTGGAGTCCCCCTACTCCCTGGTCACCACGGCCACGTCCCCGACCACGCCCGCCACGAGGAGGACGCCCAGCTGAGGCGCCCCTCACCTTTGGTAGCCTCCCTACCATGGCACAGATGTTATAGTGCTGGCACAGATGGAGTGGTGCCAATGGGAGGTGTACAGCACAATTGACCTGGGCAATTGGGGTGAAGGGGGTGGGAAGCAAGATGTTAACAGCCCCCCTGCACCTGCAAGGCTGTATGTGACCCCGGTGATGTGTTGACGGGTCACGCAACGCTCAGGCACCCCAAAACTGCAGTAAAACCGTGCACGCAACCCTGCAGCCTACGTGCGTGGATTAAACCTCCCGCAGTACGCGGTGGCACCCAGTAACACGTATAACGCGTACGCGTGGGACACGCAGGCTACGATGACATCGAAAATGGGTGCGATACACAGGGGCACCCGCAGTGGGAAAAGGAGCGTTTGCGACTCACCGTCTGACTAGCGCGATGCAGAAAAACACGCGTAGCCAATACCCCCGCCAAAAGAAGAGATACGTCCTTGAGAGCTGTGAAGTAGATGGCGCGCGAAACAACTGGAAGCAGCAACACACGTCGGTCTCCACGAAAGGCACGTACAGCGAACTGCTGGGCCCGCTCACCTTTAACCCGTGCTGAGGGAAAACGCACGCGCGCGTCAAGTCACATGCGGACGTGCACTTTTTCACGTTTGATTACGCGCATTACACGCGGACGTGCAGTTTTTCACGCGCGCACGCTTATGCATGGGCCCTTTCCTCCTATTACACGCGGACGTGCAGTTTTTCACGCGCGCTTACGCGCATTACACGCAGCGTGCAGATTTTTCACGTGCCTAATCACTCCGTATGAAGCTGGCCACGCGAAAACGCACGGAAGACCGCGCTCCTGCCCAGAAGGACACTTCACTGGCCCCCAGTGCCCCAAGCAGCCTCCCACATGCCATCTGCTGCTGCCTGCCTGCCTGCCTGCTGCCACCGTGCCCTGCCATTTGGTGCCTGCACATCAGCCATCTGCAGGGGTCCAGTTGCTGTGTCCACCCCTGCTGGTACAGAAGAGTCCCGACTCAAATGACATCGCTCCACAGCCCAGCCCCAGGACCCAGTTGGTCAGCCACTCCTGCCCCTGGGGTTGCCATGTGGAGCACATCCACATCTGACACCAGTTGCAACCCCCGGCCAGAGGGGCAGAGGGGCAGAGGGGCACCAGCTTCACTGCCACCGAAGTTGGTGTCCTGGTGGAGCAAGTCCTGGGGCAGTATGATGCCCTCTTCGGATCGTCCCGCGCCAAGAGGGAAGGACGGGAGAGGAGGCGGAGGGGGTGGCAACCCGCAACATCCAGAAGGTCAAGTAGCGCTGGGAGGACTTGAGGTCAAGGACCCTCATGAAGGCCCGGCGCCTTGTGGAGGGGGGCCGGGGCCGCATGAGTTCCATCCAGTTGAGGGTCCTGGAACGCATACACCCAGCGCTCCACGCCCAGGTCCTTGAGAGGGAGACCCGTCTGGAGTTGAGCGGTAAGTGGCCAAGCATTGCTGTGTGAGACAGGGCATGTTGCAGTGTGCTGGTTGTCTGATACCTGCCTGTATGTGTGACATAGGCCATGTACGCATGTATGTGTGCAGGGACATCATGGTAATGCATGTGCGACCTGTAATGTGTGAACCGCATGGTTGTTGCATGTGTTTGAATGTGACATGGGGAGCCCTGTGCAGATTGCACACATGACAGCATGGAAGTCTCTGTTCCTGGACATGGGTGGGGGCCTGGTGGAGGCTGCCCCTGGTGGCTGGGGGGTGGGGGTGGTGGGAGACATGTGTGGGTGCCAGGTGGAGGGTGCCCCTGGATGCTAGGGGGTGGGGGTGCAGGGGGACATATGTGTGGGGGCCTGGTGGAGGGTGCCCCTGGTGGCTGGGGGGGTGGGGGTGCTTGGAGACATGGGTGGGGGCCTGGTGGAGGCTGCCCCTGGTGGCTGGGGGGGTGGGGGTGCTTGGAGACATGGGTGGGGGCCTGGTGGAGGCTGCCCCTGGTGGCTGGGGGGTGGTGGTGCTGGGAGACATGGGTGGGTGCCTGGTGGAGGCTGCCCCTGGTGGCTGGGGGGTGGGGGTGCTGGGAGACATGAGTCGGACATGGGTGGGGGCCTGGTGGAGGCTGCCCCTGGTGGCTGGTGACTGGGGGTGGTGGGAGACATGGGTGGGGGCCTGGTGGAGGCTGCCCCTGCACTGCTGGGGGGTGGGGGTGCAGGGGGACATGAGTGGGGGCCTGCTGGGGGGTGGGGGTGCAAGGGGACATGTGGCTTGGCTGGGGGGCATGCCCATGGTGGATGGGCTGCCTGCGGGACATGACCAGGGGTGCAGGGTAGTCCCCTGTGGTGTGGGCTGCCTGCAGAGGTCGTGGAGGGGGTAGAGGGGAGACCTGGGAGGACCCACACTGGCAATTCACCTCTTCAACTTCCCGCACACCTACGTAATACACTGCCCCACTCGCACAGGCCCAATCGCGTGTAGATTTTCTCGCGCACCCCTGAAATCCACGTACCCAGGCCAATCGCGTGTAGAATTTCTCGCGCACCCCTGAAATCCACGTACCCAGGCCAATCGCGTGTAGATTTTCTCGCGCACCCCTGAAATCCACGTACCCAGGCCAATCGCGTGTAGAATTTCGCGCGCACCCCTGTAATCCACGTACCCAGCCCAATCGCGTGTAGATTTTCTCGCGCACCCCTGAAATCCACGTACCCAGGCCAATCGCGTGTAGAATTTCTCGCGCACCCCTGAAATCCACGTACCCAGGCCAATCGCGTGTAGAATTTCTCGCGCACCCCTGAAATCCACGTAGCCAGGCCAATCGCGTGTAGAATTTCTCGCGCACCCCTGAAATCCACGTACCCAGGCCAATCGCGTGTAGAATTTCTCGCCAACCCCTGAAATCCACGTACCCAGGCTAATCGCGTGTAGAATTTCTCGCGCACCCCTGAAATCCACGTACCCAGGCCAATCGCGTGTAGAATTTCTCGCGCACCCCTGAAATCCACGT
The DNA here is from genome assembly GCF_040938575.1 of Ambystoma mexicanum. Classification (NCBI taxonomy): domain Eukaryota; kingdom Metazoa; phylum Chordata; class Amphibia; order Caudata; family Ambystomatidae; genus Ambystoma; species Ambystoma mexicanum. The sequence continues at coordinate 1,383,521,416 of NC_090922.1, read as the reverse complement.
ACCCAGCACAATCGCGTGTAGAATTTCTCGCGCACCCCTGTAATACACGTACCCAGGCTAATCGCATGTAGAATTTCTCGCGCACCCCTGAAATCCACGTACCCAGGCCAATCGCGTGTAGAATTTCTCGCGCACCCCTGAAATCCACGTACCCAGCACAATCGCGTGTAGAATTTCTCGCGCACCCCTGTAATACACGTACCCAGGCTAATCGCGTGTAGAATTTCTCGCGCACCCCTGAAATCCACGTACCCAGGCCAATCGCGTGTAGAATTTCTCGCGCACCCCTGTAATACACGTACCCAGGCTAATCGCGTGTAGAATTTCTCCCGCACCCCTGTAATACACGTACCCAGGCCTATCGCGTGTGGGGACACCCGCACACCCCTGAAATACACGCTCCCCGCACTGCGTTTGCTGCTGCCCTTTGCGCTGGATTGGGGATTTTGATGGCTTTTCCCTGCGCAAGGGGCGTTCTTGGGGGCGTAACTGACGCTGCTGCAGGGTCGCTGCGCCACTCTGCGCCACGGCTGGTTGTGGATGTTGGAATCCATGAATACGCTGTGCGCCTGTATGTGTTTCGGCGCACGCGGCTGGCGCAGCCTACCGCACGCGCACACTGTGCGCCAGCCGCGTGCGCCGCTTGTGCGCCGAATTCTATGAATTGGCCCCAAAATGTTATCCTTTATGCCAGGATGCTGTATATCAACCAGAGATTCACTGTTAGTATAACACCACCAAATGCGACAATGTATAATGTCACTTACACACAACCTGAATCCTTATATATTGCAGCTGTCAGTGAGAGTGAGAAAGGGTTAGACTGGCCTCTCAGACATTCAGCCAATAACTATCATTGTCAGGTCAGTAAATGGGATGGTTTGAAATCAAATGCATGGGCTAGTTTTATGTCCAGCACTTTATTAGGGTGTATCCTTGAATGAAGAAAGCGCCTCATCGCGAGGTTAGAGCTGCAGTAATTCTGCTGATTTTTGGAGGAAAAGTCTAGCAGCACGAATGGATGACAAATTGGAGGAGTGAGCTTTGGATGACAGTGTCCCCGAATTAAACAAATAGAAATGTGTGCACGCCCGTGTTAACCGACTAACCGAGTGTAGCTGAGCTGCATGGAGAGGGGCTGGGAGAAGAACTCTGGATCGCCTTAAGCCTCACCTTGCGCAAGTCTGCCAAGCTGAGCAACTTCAGTTTGACTTCCTTGAATTCATCAGTTTATTAGTTTGAACTGACTGTGCAACCTGCATGACATTGTCATTTTACCTCAATCTGAACACCAGCATTGTAACTTGATCGCAGCACAAGAGCGCAGGTGCTTCGCTCCCGTAGGGTGCTTCGCACCTGCAGGGTGGTGTAAGTGGCCAGATATGACTTGGGAGTACAAGTGCTGGAGAAACAAGTAAAGCAACATGGGGAGCAATAGTTACTCCTGGCATGCCAAACAAATTCCATTTTTATTTTCATTAAGTTTTTGTTAAATCTTTTTTCCACTAAACTCCTTTCTTTCTACACGTGTTTCCCCACCATTTTATAGTGGATCATCAGGAGAGAATCTACAGGAGATGTCAAACAAATGACAAAAAGTCTCTAAAGGTTACAAGTTTCTTCTTCAATAATAATTTCAAACATTTCTCACATATCCTGTTATACTTGTCAACTGAACACTCACCCTATTACTTCTATTTGCTCCGTTTGTTAGTAATTGGTTTCCCACTTTTCAAGCCAAAGTAAGGAAATGCCTAGGAGAGATTAGCAAAGATCTATTTTAAGATTTAGTCAAGTTTCTACTTCTTAGTACGCATTTTCTAGAGATGCCCCACAAGTATATAATTTAGTTGTAAATTCTTACCATTAGCTGTTTTACAATGGTTCCGCTTGTCCTTTGTCCGAAAACGCTGATGCGCAATTCAGATCGGCAAAAAAGATGGCATCCTTATGTTTATGGTCACGATGATGTCATCACGCTTATATACACCATCTTTGTTTTCTTGGCCTGGTGTATGCTCCATCATCCATATCATTCTAGGTTTTTATAGTTAAAGCCTTCTATTATTATAAATACTCAAAGTCTATTCAATGCTATTTTTACAACAACCAATCATGCCAATATAATTTGGGACAACAACCAATTAAGTCAATATAGTTTGGGCACATTCTACACTTATTTATTTATTTATTCAGATTTATTTAAAGCGCACGTCAGCCTGGGGCCATCGTGGCAATGTTACATGAAGACATACATAATCTGGTTACAGTGGAAGGAAGATGGTTACAAAGCAATTAGTTGAAGTTAGTTGAATAGAGTGGTTTTGAGGGATTTGCGAATGGAGTACAGCGATGGTTCTGCTCTGAGTGAGTTGGGGAGGGCATTCCAGAGCTTAGGTGCTATGTTTGGGAAGCCAATGCTGACGGCTTTGGCTCTTCTTACAGTGGATACTCGGTGTTGGTTGGCGTGATGGCTTCTGGGACGGATGGAGGAGTTCTTTGTTATAGTTTCAGATAGGTAGGGGGTGCTGTGTAATTGATGCACTTGTGTGTGAGAGTGAGGATTTTAAAGTTGATTCTTTCCTTGAGTGGGAGCCAATGGACGAGTCTTCTGGCCTTTGAAATATGGTCAGTTTTGGGGATGTGTAGTGCAGCACGGAGGGCGTTATTCTGCACTATCTGGAGCTTGCTTTGGTGTTTTGTCGATGTGCCTGCCAGGAGGGCGTTGCAGGAGTCCAGTCTGGATCCTATAGTAGTTCTGGCTATGGAGAGGAAGTTGGGCGTGGTAAGGTAGGGTTTTATGGCATAAATGAGTTTGGTGGTCAGAGTAGAAGCTGAGGCGATGGCGCTGGTTTGTCTGGTCATAGAGCGTGTGGCGTCAATGTAAACTCCTAATGTCTTGACAGCAGATGAGACAGGTATGCTAATACTGTCGACAATCATGTGAGAATAATCAGGGCTGAGTTTAGTTAGTGTTTCGCTGGGGGCTAGGATGATGATTTTGGTTTTGTCTCAGTTTAGGCAGAGACCATTGATAGCCATTCAGGTTTGGATAGTGGAGTAGATTTTGAGGAGGGCTTCTGAGTCTAGGTCGTAGTCTCCGGAGAGGGTGAGGAGAAGTTACTTGTCATCTGCGTAGTTTGTGTAGGCTATGTTGAGGGAGTCCAATAAGTCAAAGAGGGGTTTGGTGAATAGGCTATAAAGGGTCGATGCAGTGCAAGACCCTTGTGGGAATCCACAATTTATAGTGGTTGGGGGGGCGCTGTCCTGGTCAGAGTACACTTTCATGGCCCTACCTTCAAGGAAGGATGTGATCCTATTGGTTGCCTTGTGAGAGAAGTGTGCAGCATTGAAGAGGTGAGATGTGAGAATGCTGTGGTCCACCAGGTCAAATGCAGCAGAGAGGTCGAGCAGTAGGAGGAGAGCAGGTTTGCCTGTGTCCATTATTTTGGTAATTTGATTCTTTAGATCTAGAAGGGCAGTTTCAGTCCCATGGCCTTTGCGGAAACCTGATTGTCTTTTGCCTAGGATGGTGTTGGTTTCCAGGTAGTGTTGGATTTGATTGTGTGCAGCTTTGTCTAGGATTTTGAGGAGAAAGGGGACGGTGGTGATGGGCGATAGTTATTAGGGGAGGAAGGGTCGAGAGAGGGTTTTTTCAGGAGCGGGCAAACCCAAGCTTCTTTTAGGCACTAATTCCTTAAGGACTCCAATATGAAAAAACAACATTATCAACTCATTAAGTATTCACTTTGTTATTAATAACAAGAAAGGAGTGAGAAGTGAGAAGTGTAATATCAAATTTTTCTCAATCAATTAAATATTTCATTGTGACAATTATCACTTTTACAGCCAATTGGACATTTCATTGTCACAATTTGGACCTCACATACATGTGTCCATTAAACAGATCCATTTGTCTCTTTTTGTCTAAGCAATAGCTCTCTGTTACCACCTCTTAGTGGTATGGTAACTTTTTCAAAGCCCAGAAAATCAATGTTATCCACTGTTGATACAGGATGCTCAAAACATAAGTGTATAGCCATTGGGTATTTCAGATCCTTGTTCTCAATGGCTCTCTAATGTTGTGAAATGTGCATTTTAAGTGCACGGATAGCTATGTAGAATTTGTTGCAGATACATTGAATGCCACATATTACAGATTTGGTATTGCAATTTATAAATTGTGATATTATTTTTGTTTTTCTATTTGGCAATTTTAAACTTTTAGTTCCATTTATTATGTGAGGGCATATCTTACAATTGACACATTTCTGAGACTCAAACGCAACATTACAAATAAACAAGTATTCTTGAAGGAGGCAGACATATTGTGTAACAATTTGTTTGCGAGAGGCTATCCCAATAAGATTGTTAAAAAATCATCAAAACATGCCTCCAACAATCATTGTGGTGCCCTATTAGAATATAAGATAAAAACAGATAATATACATGACGAAATGGTATTTGTAAGCACATATAATCCATTGTCTAACCATCTAATAAAATCATAAAGAGGAAATGGCACTTTTAATCTAAAGGAGCTGATCCAAACTCGACACTGAGATGTGCCTTCAGAAGAGGCAGGAATGTTAAAGAGTTATTAATGACCAATGATATTTCAGTCTCAGGAAAGAGACAACAAACTATCACTGAGCAGTGGTGTCTCACGAAACCAATAGCGCCTGTGGTACGTATAGATGTTGCCAACAGACACAAAGACCCACCTGTGCAGACATTGGCCTGTCTTAACCATGGCAACAACAGTGTTTTACTAATTGTAACACCAGTTGGGTCATTTACGTTATATGGTGCCCTTGTCACAAGATATATATATATAGGAACAACTGAACACAAAATAAAGACCAGCATAAGTGAGCACAAAAGTTGCATTAGAAACAGAGTAGTGACAGTCGCTATGGTTGGTCATTTCATTTTCAGTGATCATAACTGTGATGATCTTAGATGTCTGCAACTTTGAAAGCAGACAAGTAAACACTGTCCAGGGAAGAAATTAGACGTATTTGTTTAACCAAGAGTCATCTAACAGGGCTCAATGAACAACTCGATTGGTGCAATGGATGATTGATTGATCAGTGGACCATTATTACTTGTGGCTCACATTGTGCTTATACTGATGAGCCGAGTCATTTGATTATTCGGGACGGTGAGCACAAGCTCAGGTCCTGATTGAGTATTTGATGCTACGAGTGGCATAATAAACATATCCAGTTTGGCAGAGTCACCATAGAGGAGGATATGTGGCTGTTTAATTTATGCACTCTTAATAACCGCAATTCTAACATCATTGATAGGATTTTATAATCCATGTTATACTTACATCTTTAATGTTTGGTTTGGTGATATTTTAGTGCTTACAATATGAAGCAAGAGTACATTACAGCCATGCACCTATTCCGTTGAATGGTCAGACACAAGACTGCATGGCTGTACAAGATGGACCGTGTTCACGCTGAACAAGCACAGAGTTTAACATTAGAGAAAGGGCTATATATATCAGAGAGCTTGCTAAGCACACTGACACCGTGACAGTCTTTCGAACGAACAGCAACAAGGTTTCTAGTGCACCAGGTAAGCGGATAAGGCAGTTTTTAACCTGGGTGCACTCACCGTGCTGTGAATGGTTAAGGCTAATCTTGATTATATGCGACTGCAACAACGTAAGCACAAGAGCACTATTGGTATGGCTGCTAACTGTTCTGTGCATGCCGCTTGATGGCAGTACGGTTTTGTGCTAATGGTCACGTTTTTATATTGGACATTTTTATGTTGACTTTTTAAAAAACACTTGATGTGCCTATCGCCATATAATTAGTATCAGAACAATGGTGTGCCTACACATTTCCTTGTGTCTACTTTACTGAATGCACTGTTGACACGGCTTTGTGCTAACAGTGAAGTGTTTACTTATGTTTTTAGCATTCAGCATGCTCACCGCCAGTTGATAAATGTGAGTATGGTTGCGTCTGGACTATTTAATAAACAACATGATGGGAACGCCTGAATACTGTACTTGAACTATATCAACATATTTGGAAGTAAGCATCAACTCTCTTTTCTTAAACGTGGCATTTTGCTTTGTTGTACAACTGTTGAATGACTTTATGACAGAGTGCATTTGACATCAGCATGGGTAGCACACCTCAATATGTGGTTATAGTAACCTATCTAATTACAGATCATGATGACCATTTTTATACGGTGCTAGTCCTCTGCCAGTTTGGACAAGCTTGAACTGTACACAGTCTGGATGGACATTGTGACTGCTAAATTCTTTGGATTGACACCAAGTTTAGAATCTTACTTTGTAATGATTTCTTCAGTGGATGAGCAGACAGTCAAATTAGACTGATATGAACTATCCCATAACATGAGACACCTTTTTCTTTTGCTCCCTTTGTGTCTCTTAACAGACAGCTCCAGTTCCATAAGGAAACTGATATTCCTGCCATACCCTTGATTGTTTATTAATGTATTAATTGGGTAAGTGTGAGCTTTATAAGATAAGGTTTACAAACTCTGTGAAGTAAAAACGCCTTCTCCGTGATTAAATAAAAGCATTACGTTGACATTATGAACTGTTAATAGTTCATTATTATCCTGTTTGCGCATCGTCATATGCAGGCGAAGATAAGAAGTAGAAATTGGCTTCCAAACCATTTTTAGTGAAGTGATACCAGCAAGATAGCCAACATACAAAACCCCTGAAGAATTTCCAAGAACCTGTCAAAAAAATGTCATTGGAAAGTAACATGTTGGGATTAATTTAGCCTTAATCAGTTAAAATAGGCTTTTTGATTGAATTATATGTACATTCTTTTGTTTGTGTTGTCTTTGTAAATATTTTCCATTTGTATTTAGTTTTCCATCTACTGATTGCATTTTCACACCATTTTGTTTTGATTAATTCATTTGTTGATGTATTGAAGCACAATGTTTATTTATTTATTTAGTTTGAATGTTGCTCAATGGGTGATACGTTTTTTGTTAATTTGTTCTTTTTGTTTTGTTTAGTGAAGTCTGACTGGGCTGTTCACGCCTCATTGAATAGGTGTTGATTATTTTTCCACATCTTTTTTGAATGGGTATTAACAGTGTTTGAGTATCTGATACCTTTTGTCATGATGGATTGTTTGTTTTATTGTGTGATTAATGTATGTTTTACATAATGAGGTTTTATATTAATAAAATTGTGAGATTGATTAGTGATGTAGTATGGATTTGAATGGACTCTTTCCTATCTATGTACTTGTGCTTTTGAGACTATTTCTGCGTTCTTGGATTCCCTGCAGTAATGCACATCACACATGGTCTTTATTTATCTTTCTATTGGTTTCATGTTCAACATCATACACACATCTGTTGGTTGTTGTGGTTTCAAAAAACATGTACTGATCACATATTTTATAGTTGGTGCTTTCATGTATGTCAATGTTTGCCACTTCACTCAGGTGTTTGCTTACATTGCAATCCATTTGTAAAATGTTCCAATGTTTTCTAAGAAATCCCCTGGTAATCTGAGCACGTGTACTATATGTTGTGATAAAGTTTACTTTGGTCATCTTGTTTTCACTTTTGAGTTATTTGTTAGTAAAATGTGTCTTGAGATTCAATCTGCTTTTTCAACTGCTTTTTGGAGGTTTTTAGATTTGTATCCACATTGGCAAAATGTATTGAGTGATTTCTCCACATGTTTAAGGTAATCAGCCTGTTTCTCTGGATTTCCCCATAGGGGATACTGTTAATAATCTGTTGGGGGTGATTACTCTGGGCATGTAAGACACTATTACCTGCTAATGGTTTTATATACAAGCTTGTTCAAACGTTTTCTTCCTCAATATATAATTCCAAATCCAGGAACTGAATCCTTTCAGGGCTTTAATTCAAAGTGAACTTTATATTGTATTCACTGTTATTCAGGTAATTTACATATTCCTAAAAGCGAGGAGTGTTCTCCTTCCCTATATCATCTATGCATCGTCCCCAGTAGATCACAATTTCATGCATGGTTAATATCAAAGTATCCCATAAAGATATTTGTATAGGCAGGTGCAGATTTCGAGCCCACGGCCATTCCTTGTAGCTATCGATATAGCTGATTGTCAAAACAAAAAATAGTGTTTGAAAGGGCAGACTTGAGCATGAGTATAATCATCCCATGTTGTTATACGATATTGATCTTGTTTTTAGAAAGTATTCAGTACATTTAACTCCCAGGTCATGTTGTATATTCGTATAGAGAGATATCACATCTAGAGTAACAAGTCAATCAATTTGTTCCCAGTGGATAGAGTCCGATGGTTCTATTGCATGCTTGGTATCCTATAAAAGAGGCCAAGCCCAAAGCCAATGGTTGTAAATAAATGTCTATGTATTGCAAAATCTTTTCAGTTAAGGAGCGGATGCCATTTATGATCAGGAGACAAGGTGGACATTTGAGCAAAAATGTGTGAACCTTTGGTAGTAAATAGATTGTTGCCATAACTGGGCACTGTATGCTCATGTAATTATATTATTCTTCTGTAAGCAAACCTTCATTACACTAGGCTTTACTTTTTGGTTGCCAATCTTTCACTAGATCTGGTAGTGGATTTTGTATAAGCTTTTGGTAGCACTCTTGGTTACTTTGTTTTAGTGCATCCTACTGTAAGAAATAACTTTGAAATGTATGTGTTGCTAGGGTCCTTGCATTAAGAGAGACATTGGTTGTAATGAGTAACATGCCTTTTTAATAGGCTACTTTAATGGGACAGACACACATTCTTCATGTGGCCATATTACTATGCTAGGTCGGAGGTCAGGGTGTGTGTAGATATCAGAATATTTTAAGTTTATATTATTGTGTGCAAATGTATTCCTTGTCTCTTACCAGGGTGGCGTACTAGAGAAGCTAAGCTTATCAAAATATGACCATGAAACCCCTGAGTTTGGAATACATTTTGACTTATTCTTTATATTTTACTCCCCAGCCATTGTCTAGGGTACACACAGCTGGGCCAGTAATGTTTGCTATGCCTTGATCAGAGGGATAACATAAGAAACATGGCACTTGCAGAAACATGTCAAAGTTACATGCAAATGGAAATTACTACCTTGTTCTACTGACAGTGGCAATCTAAAAAAGTGTAGGACTAGCAGCATATTTATTTCAATCTGATAAATAGTAAGTAATACATATATTGTACATCATGGTACTTATAGAGTACTAAAACACAGTTTGTGTAAGTCTGTATGTTTCCTTTCCACTTGAGCACAAATGCAGCAGCTCCTTTGCCATACCTAATTTCGATTTTGAGTCAAGAATTAGGTCTTATTGTTTTCCTCTCACTATTTACACTCATCTGAACAGGAGAGAAGCTTAAAAAGGGGGTTGCTGATGGTCCTTCAATAGAAAAATATTGTTTTTTCATTTGGTGAACAAGCAAAGCACATGATGCAGTCACTGAGTGAAGGGGTCAGTCAGTAATTCAATAGCAATGTGTGAACGCCACAACAATCTTTTAGTTTTCACTCTGGCATATTTGCTTTTTCAGGGGTGGGTTTGTATCCTGTGGCTTCAGCCTCATTACTCTTAATTTGCTGGTTGAGCATTGAGCTGTGGCTTTGGTGATATCCTTGGTGTGTGTTACTAATGTCACAGTTGAGTTAGTTTCACATGGTAAGTGTTGGGATTGGCTGCAACTAAAGTAGATGGTCCTAATTATAGATATTGTGAACTAATCAAGTAGCACTCTTGAAATACACACCACTCGTCTCTACTGGCTCTGAGGCTGGAAGTTTCCTGCTTGCTAGCTCTAGTGTTTAGATTTAAAGGAGGGTCTTCCATGATCCTGCAACGGCAAAGTCCAATATATATTTAGAACACACTAAACAATAAAGTGCAAGGTGCAGTCAGTATTCCAGGAGTGCTGCTCCAGCATAGCTGGCCATTGTTATAGTTCTTGGGAACTCTCCAAACACACACCCCTCCTCTCTATCAGATCCAACGTACAAATCCTCATGGTGACTGACTCAGGTGAAAAGTTTAAAAGAAGAATTATCACAGCTAATACCACAGCAAGACTGTTTTGTATTTGGGACACACAAAGAGATAAAGAGCAACGTGCAGAAGATATTCCAGCAGTGGTGTGTTACCATTGGACCGGTGTGGTATGGGTGATGCTTGCTATAGGTTGTGGGAACCAATTATGTAGCTCTCACCAAACACAATTCTCCAATGCTCAAAGCCTTCTGGTCTCTGGCACAGGTGGTATGTGTAAGAGGAGACTCAACTATACTCCTTCCACATCAAACGTGTTTTCTTCATAAAATAGGCAAAGAGATAAATTACAAGGTTTGCTCAGTGATCCAGCATCTTGAGGTCTGGACATCTGAGTCTACTATCGGATTCTTCACAAAAAATGCTAACCAGGCATCTGATATTAGAAAACAATTTTTTCAAACAGTTGGATGCTTACCATCCTATTGATAAATGAATATGTATGGAAGATGAACAAGTGATCAGAATTGATACACATAATCGTGTTTTATTTGGATCAGGACTATAGCTCACAAGGTAAAGAAAACCGAACTTATAGGAAGGGGAATGCATGTGAAGAGCAGCTATCATGGAGGAGATAGATATCTCACAGTGGATGGAATCGGTGGTTCCTGCCACCAAATCATCTGGAAAATATGTTTATGTGTGAGCCTAATCACGTTAAGTACAAACAGGTTTGTAGATAAGTATCCCTTACCTGTGATAACAGAAACCTCAGTCGGTTTGGCTAACACAGCTGTCAACAGTGTTAATCATTAACACTGTCTACTACCAAGTTAGTTCAGAGATGACCACAAACATTTAGCATCATTCAAAATGGCAAAGGGGCTTTTGGGAGTAGCCTCAGAAATGGCTGTGTTTCAATTATAAATGTAAAAAAATCATGAAGGAATCTGATATGTTTCCAAGGTGATATTCCTGTGTATTATACACATCCTAATTTTCACAATGTGTACACATTGTTGAATGTACTGAATGAGTATGATCTCACTACGAAATGCTAAATTATGATTGAGCTTGAGAGTAGCTAATTGCTTGGGGGCTGTTGTGACAAAGGGGAGTATAAAGCCCTGTGCAAAAGTGTTGGAAACACCGAAAAGGTTCAGCTACCATTCCCTTTTGTACCTGATGAGTACTATTCAAAATTCATTTAAAACTATGTAAGGTAGGTCACAGCAAACATTTTCTGAGTAGAGTACATTTGTAGCATGAGGAAGGTCAGGGAATGCATGAGTGTTAAGAAGTGCATAGTGTGGCTAAGGCAGACTAGTTAAAGGTTGCGCACTTTGATGTCTGTCCAGGCATGTAGGCGGGACTAAATGATATGAGGACAGCCCACGAAAAACAGTATACAAAGAGCCTTCAAAGGAAAGCAAATATATTGTGTCCGTACTCAGAAATCAGAGTGTTTAATGTGGTGAGGTAGGATCCCAAAGAGTTCCATCCTGGATGAAGGGTGGGGTGAGGCGAGTGTGCAGTGTAGTCTGGTAGTTGTGTAGCCTTTGAGATTTAGAAGGAGATCACCAGTTTAAATTAAATTCCCTCAAAAAAGAGATCCTGGGCCAAACAGTCCAAAGGTGTTAAATACCTCATACTAATAATTAAACGTGCATCATGTTTAGTTCCTCAGACTGAGAGCTATCAAGGCAGGATGTTTTCATCTTCACAATTGAAGGAACATCTTTCCATAGTGCGCCAATGCAGAAAGGGGCGCTGACATTTCCAGTGTTGAGCCATAATGGAAGAATGTTTATTGTAATGTCTTGAATAGCAGGTAGTTGATTGAACTGACATTCTGACAAATGTGCTATTTTCCCCAATAAGCCAACTGAGGATTTGTTTGGCAAACTAACATTATCACATTGTTTCATTTGTGGGTAGTTTGCTTCTTTACTAAGAATCAATATGATTTTTTGCTTTTACAAATGGGTCAACCTTTAAAGAATATTTCTTTACATTTCTTTTTACAATTTATGTTTTTGTTTGCGACTTTAATGTTGCATTTGAAAGTACATTTCATGCACACATACACAGGCAAAAATTAACATAAACATCAACAAATAAACATAAAACATGTGTATACCAACAATTGTTTCAATACTACACCCATCAGAAATGATTTATATTTCTTCAATATCCTTTGCTCATAAGAACTTCATATGATCTAAAACAAATTTCATGGGCCCTCCTTACTCACTTTGAAAACATGAATTACTTTAAACACTAAACTACAACTACAAAAACATGTTATCAACCTCTACTGATCTAACTTTAAAGGCAATATTACCGGTACTCTTTATATTTCTTCAAATTACTCTTTACATGTCATCAACTAGCAAGGTTCCCAGTTAAGTGACTAATGCAGTTGTTTGCTTCCTTCAGAAGTGAATGACACAACAAAGTTTACAATAAGTCTAGTGCAAATTCATATTATGATTCCTAATCCATAGGTCTAGACTGCGAAAAACTGCAAGTCTATCCAGATCAGACTGCTTTCTGGAATTGAACACTATTTTCATTGCCTCATTCTCTGTTCTGGAGGTACTCTAGTCCAACAATGGAACCAGCCAGCATGGTACCACATTTCTAAAAGTGAACAGAAAAAAAGTAAATGTTCCCTATTTCCTAGTTATTTCTCTTAACAAAAATGCTAAGGTCCCATCCATTTTGCGCTAAAAGTTTCAGCTGAAGCCTCGTTAGTAGGAACTATTGTACCTTCCTTGTGAATAATCAGAGACAGCTGCCCCTTCAATAATATCTGCATAGATTGAAAAATTGACATTCCCTGGGATTTGATCATCTGTGTCCACAGCTTCTCTAGCTATCAGACTTTTCTGCATCAACTGGCATGCTTTCCATGACGAACAACAGCTTGGCTGAGCCCTCAAATAACTTCCCCATATTGCTAAGAAAGCAAATTATGTGTCTAAGAGAGTGGGTTTGTAATTCTATGGAAGTATCCGTTCTCCATGTAAATCTATCTTTTTAAATGATGCCTCCAAAACATTTGGGGCTGACCTACTAATGGCCATATGTTTCCAGAGCAACCCGCACTTGCAGAATTGACTTATTATTTTCAAAATACATCCATATCAATGCAAGACGTTAGGTTAGGGAGTAATGCTGTGAGCCACTATTAGACAGCAAAGAAAAACCTTTGTTGAAAAATACCGTCTTCATTTTTGGGCAAATCTTAATGAATAATGTAAGGAAGATAATGCTAGTGTTTTGAAGTGGTTTTAGCAGCTTCCACACCGATTAACTAAAACTACCGGTGTCGTGGGTGCACTAGTGCCCTGGAATGAACAGCACCCACAGAGCCAGCATGATATTCACTGGGCCAGGGCCAGGCACATCGGCCACCAGGGTAGCTTGCTGGATGTGGAGCAATGTGAAGCAGTTCCCTGTGGCTAGAGGAGGAACTCCGGTTCTCCCAGTGGAGTTCAAGCAAATTCCCATGAGTGTTTGAGAGCTCACAGGATTAAGGACAAATGCCTATAAAAAGTACTCTGGGAGCCCGTGTCAGATATTCTACGATTCCCGCAAGGACGGACACTCCCATAAAGAATCAGTTCAAAGAAGACAGAAGAAAGGAGGCCAGGTATAAAAACATTGAAGGAAGAAAAAGGAAGAAAGAAGAAACAAAAAAATACAAAACACAGAAGAATCCCACATTGCGCCATACCGTGACTCACATCCTGGCATCACCATGCAAGGGAAGTAAACAAACATAGGTTAGTCAACCAATGCTCACTGTCAGTACTTACAATTTGAAGACTGGCATATATCAAACCGACTGCTCTCCAGTTCAGTTGCGATCCGCCAGACATTCATAGACCTGTAATAAGAGAATGAGACTTTACTTATTCTTAAAAGCTTTGGGAATATTGAAAGTTGCACTATAACAGTGCAGCATAATAGGAAATGTGCAATCACTTAACAGGAAATGGTGGGATAAAGACAAACCACTGGCGGCAATCGCCCGATTGGACAACTGCTGAGTGATGTCTACTCCTGCCATCAGCTCTATCAGCCATTGCTGGACAAGGTGTTAGGATGTGGAGTAACATCCTCAGGCCCTCAAACTCACACAGGTAGTTACTCATTATAGGGGAAAAGGAGGTGGCTAGAACAGTGGGGGGACCAGGAAAGAGTTGAGCGGGTAACAAAGCAAGAGAGGGCACCCGCTAACTCAAGATGGATACTACCACACACAACCAATTCAGAACCCACCATAACTCCCGCCCCTCCTGTGCATTCATAGTTGGTAATGTATGCAAGCGGCTAATGAGGGGTGCATAGTGTGGGTGTTGTGGTGCGGTACAGACATCAGGTGTCAACTCTACGGCGTCCCCAGAAAACATGTGCACCATGTAGGACACTACAGAACATCTATTAGAATAAGTTGTGGTTTTCTTGGACACCATGGATGCAGACATGGGGAAAGATATCGCTACACTTTTGAAGGAACTATGCACTGAGTTTAGGGCTAGTAGATATGATACTAATGTTGTGTGGCAGGAACTAGTGTCCACTAGGAATGCAATGGACGCAGTAGCATCTCGAGTCACTGTGATGCAAGAACAGGTGGCTCCCTTGCCTGCCGCCTGTGTAGGAGCTATTCGAAATCCAGGGAGCGGAGGTTCTGCCAGCAGGTTGTAGCACCTGTGCTAGCACCTGTGCTAGTACCGTTTGCCTCCCTGAAACACTTCAATGGGGACAAAACCGAGATATGCCCAGATTTGAAAATCATTGTGAGTTGCACTTTATGCGCCGGCCACAGGCCTTCCCCAATGACTCAGCCAAGGTGGCATTTATGCTCTCTTATTTAGGGAGGAATGCAGCAAACTGGTCCATACCATTGGTCAAACAGCATAACTTTTGCAGGACTACCACAGTTTCAAAGAAGACATGGTAATGATGTTGCACACTAATACAACAGTACAGATACGCCTAAATGCTGAGGGCAAACTATCAGCCACAATGCCAATGACCAGCGGAGTAAAGCAGGGTTGTATGGTTGCTGCAGTGCTCTTTAATCTATATCTGGCAGATATGCATTCCGCGTTCTGCCTGAGCAAAGCGAACCCAGTGAAAATCTCCGAGGTAATTGTTGGTTGGTTAGCATATGCTGACGACCTAATCCTGTTGGATTACACCCCTGCTGGTCTTCAGCATATGCTAGATGCATTAGCTAAATACTGCTCAGACAATGGTCTACTTATAAACATTGATAAGAGCAAAGTGATGGTATTCACTAAAAAAAGAAACCCAAAATAACAAAAAGGTGGAACAAGTAAAATCTTATAAGTATTTGGGTGTTATTGTGGACGAACGTTTGAATTGGAATACCCAATGGACATCTCTTCAAAATCGCTGCACCATTGCGACCAATGCTTTGAGCATATTCATTGGCAGAAACTGTGGCTATTCTGTATCCACAGCATTGACCATATACACAGCTAAAATCAAAGCCATACTATTGTATGCATTAATTATTTGGGGGACATAACATCATCAAGCTGGTGGAATGGTTTGAAGCTCGTTTGTTACGTAAATTATTTCGTTTACCAGTCACCGTAAGTGCAGAGTATATCTATTTAGAATTTGACTTACTGGGGATGTCACATGTCTTTATCAGTCACTGTGTGTTAAATTTTGAAAAATTAAACCGTTTGAATGTTGCCACCATAATTGTACCATATGTTGCTGCTATACTGAGCCTGGATGGGCCTGCTTCGTTTGGGATAATGGGCAAATTGAAAAAAATTCACTCACAGTGGATTGGTTCATTGCCCTTACAATGTAATCCCAGCATTCTGAACATAAAAACAAAACTCAAAAGAGTGATGAAAGAAATCTGTTACGAACAACAGTTAACTAATCTCGCCACTAAATCCCATAGTGGATTTTATTGTCAAGAGCGAATAATAAGAACATGTACACCAGGATACATTAATGCGTACCCAAGTCCGCAAACTGTTCGAGTATATCTCTTACTGAAATTTAACAAATCAGTGGCACTGGATACTCTGGGTGCACGAATGGGATTATCCCACAAAAAGCGTATGTGTCGACTATGTGGAAAAAACATAACTGAGACATCACCTACTAATTACTTGTGAAAGTCTGGATGCTGTTCGATACAAACATATGAATTCATACAATAATTGTTATGATCCTAGTGAAATAGAAGACTTATGGCTTTAATTTCTGCGTGGCGATGATTTAAATTTGATATATTTTATGACTGCTTTCTATAAACTGATTGTACTGATTTTAAATTGTTTTGAGTGACTATGTAATACATTGTAGTGTATATATATGACATGTGAGAAATGTTTCTTATTTTTAAAACTTACTTTTTAACTTCTGGCTATATGTGACGATGAATTGTTAATGGTTATACAAAACATTTGTTTTGCTATATGTATTAATAAAAACTTGAACTTGTAAAAAAAAAAAGAAGACATGGGGAAGATATTTGCATGAAAAGGCACAAGCCCATAGACTTGACAGCAAACTCTTGGGGTTAAATCAGGGGAGTCATGGCTTGCTCAGCTATATCATTGCATTCAATCGTCTCATAGTCAAAACTAACTGGCCGGAGGGAAAAATATTGTACCCTTTTTATCATGGGCTAAGAACTGAAATGAAAGGCAGTCCCAACAACTTTGTCTTTTACTGTAGCATACTCGGTCACCTCATACAAGAATGCCCTTTCCAACCCAAGGGACCAAGAAAGATGGTAGAAGCAACAGGTGATTCCTCTTACTCCTCATCAGTAGAAAACTAGAGAGTACTGTGGTACTGAATGTCAACTTATCACAACAGGGTGTCCCAGCGCCTTCTTTCTCTGTAAACAAGAATTGCTCACACTTAATCTTACAAGTAGTGTTAACGTTGCCATGTATGACCCTAAGCTGCAGTGGCATATATAGATTGCAGAGTCACATTAAACTACATAGACAGGCTTTATGCCAGTAGTCTGGGTACCATGCTTCTCCCCAAGGAACAACACATGGATATATGTCTGGTAGATGGCACCAGCCTTAATTCTGGACTAGCGTTGGATCAGATCGAACAAATTACCCTACAATGTATGGTCGGACAAACTGAAAAGATAACCTTCAATCTGATTGATAACCAAGCTTCAAGCTAATATTAGGTATCCCTGGATCGCTCTTCAAGACCCACAGATCTCACGGAATAAGGAAACCTTGCATTTCCTATCTCCAACCTATCTTCAAACTTATTCTGTGTGGGTTAGAACACAGAAACACTGACTCTTGGTGCAGGGTGAGGTGAGCAATCCAGGGTTAGGAGCACTTGAAGGCCTGCATATTGAGCATTGTGAATATGAGGAAGTCTTTAACAAAGGTATGACAAACACCCTACCACCAGATATGCTGTACGATTGCCAGATATACCTGATGCATGGAGCACAATTGCTAAGAGTGTATGTGTTAACAGAACCAGAACAAACACATCTGCGGAAATACCTGGATGAATACCTGGCCAACAGGTTTATATGTCCCTCCAACTCTCCAGCTTCCTCTCCCTTATTCTTTGCAGCCAAGAAGGAAGGTGACTTCCGGAACCAGCATCAATAGCTGCAGGCTACATAAGAACACCCTGAAGAATACATTCTCTATAGCACTTTTTCTGGCTCTCCTAGAGCAAGTGAAGGAGCCACTATCTACATGAAGCTTTATTTAAGTGTGGCCTACCACCTCGTCCGAGGTAAGGACAGTGACTATTGGAAGATAGCTTTCTGTACAAAGTATGGAATATTCAAATTCAGGGTGATTCCTTTTGGATTATGTAACGTGACAGTGGTGTTTCAGTACTTTATTAATGAGGTGCTATGTGAGCTGATATCTGTCTGAGTCATTGTGTACATAGATGCCAATCCTTCCCATCCATACCTGTAGACCAGTCAAACAGAAAACTGTGGCCTTTTGCTCCAGGACATTTTTTCCAGCTGAGGTAAATTACACAATTACAGAAAAAGAAATCCTAGCAATATAGTCCGCCTTCAAGGAGTGGCACCATTACCTTCTAGGTGCCCGCGCGTACCGTTACTATTTTAACTGACCACCATAAACTACAGTTTCTTAGGACTGTCAGAGCTCTAACAGCCCGACAACTGCAGTGGACACTTTTCTTTTCTGAATATGACTTCATCATTACTTCCTGGCTGGGTGTGAGAAATGGATAGGTGGACACACTCTCATGGTTGGAAAACAGCACTGAAGAGAACTCTGAAGAACCAGAAGAAATGCCCCCAATCATACCTCCTTGCTGCTTTGTGGGAGATTTAGTAAACCAAACGTGCATTTTAGGAGAGATCCGGGAATGTTCCACCCCAAGCAGTTTAGAAGCATGGGTAGAGCAAACCCCAGACCCCTCACACAAGTGCAGGTTGGCATGCTATCAGGAACAACTTTACCTACCCATTGAGGAATTACAGATTTGTGTGCTTCACCAGTTTCATGATACTCCGTTTGCAGGCCATCTGGGACATCCAAATCGAGCTTGTGCATCACTGCTGGTGCCTATGGTAAAACACGATGTTCATGAATAGGTTCAGCTATGTAGCATGTGTGCCAGCAAAAAAAGACCTCACAAACGCCCTCTATATTTATTGCAATCACCAACCACACCTTTGGCACCCTGGCATACCATATTATTGGACTGACTTGTCACAGAGTCACGCAAAAACAACCATCCTAGTGGTGGTGCATCAACTGTCAAAGATGTCTCACATCATTCCACTGACAAAACTACTCACTGCAGCAGAGTTGGCCCAGTCTAGTTACATGCAGTGTCAACAATCCTCATCTCTGACGTGGTAGCCCGTTTATCTCACAGTTTTGGCCAGCTCTCTACACCACCTGAGGAATCGATGTCTGATTATCCACCACCTACAACCCACAAACTGACAGCCAAACGGAAAGTACAAATCAAGTCGTAGAACATTACTTGCGCTGTCAACTAGCCCAGAATAAAGACACTCAGGAGTTGACCGACATGCTGTGGGCACCTGAGTTTGAGTCCAACAACACAACAAATACATTCTAGGTGCTGTGGGGTTTTCGTCCAAAAAGCACACAACTGAACAAGAAGCAATCATGTAATGTACTTTTTGTAATGGAATATCACTCACAGCTTCTGTCAACCATGGAACAACTCAATGTAACCTTGAATAAGGCTAAAGATAACTACAAGCAGCAGGCTGAGAAGCATTAAATTCCAGACAAGTCTATGGAACTGGGAGAAAAGGTGTAGTTGGCAACAAGAATCCTAAGACTAAAAAGGCATTGGAAATTGTAGCTTTGCTATATAGGTCCCTCCCCAATAGAAAATGAAATAGGACCAGTCACCGTCAACCTGTCACTGACATCGACTTTACCCATACACCCAGTTATTCATATATCCCTCTTTATGACATCAGCCCCCTTCACTGTCTGGCATGACACAAGGCCTATCAGAATTCAAGATAAAGAAGGTTCTCAATTCGAAAAGAGTAAGAGGAGAGGTGTATTGCCTGTTGGATTGGGCACATCATGGTTGTGAACGTCAATCCTAGGAGCCCCCAAGCAACTTCGGAGTCCCAAGATTAATTTGTAACTTCCACACACAACACCTAGAGAAATTCTGAGCACAATGAGAAGAATTCTTGGGGAGAGTACTGTAATCGGCGCATTAGGGATCCTGAGAGGAACAGCTCCCCTCAGAGCCAGCATGTCACTCACTAGGCCAGGGGCAGGCACATGGGCCATCATGGTAGCTTGCACGAGGTGGCGTATGGTCAGTCATTTCCCTGTGGCCAGAGTCAATCCATTCTGCAACGGGAGTTTGAGCAATCTCATATGAGAGATTGAGACCTTGTGAGATTCCGGACAAAAAACTATAAAAGACACCACCCCCTGGAAGCCCATGCCAGATGTTCAAGGATTCCCACCTAGATGGACCTCCACAGTTGCTTCCCATGAAGACTCATAAGAAAGAAGGCTGAAGTAAGACAGAGGTACAGAGGAAAGGCATAATAACATTGAAGAAAAAAGACTGAAGAAAGAAATCAGAAGAGAACCTATCTTAGAAGAATACCTCATCGTGCCATCTCTGATGTTCTCTCGTACTGCAGCTCGTATCCCGGCTTCTCACCTGCAAATCAAACATAGTTAGTCATAGAAAACTCACTGTTCGCACAACAATGTGAAGACTGCCTTACTGCCTTGAATGCTCCAACACTGCTCTCCTGTACAGTGGGGTGCCTCCCCACCCCGATATCTATAGACCTGTAATAAGAGAAAGAGATGTTACTTACACGTGAAATCTTTGGAAACAATATCAGGTGCATTACACCAGTGTAGTAAAACAGAGAGACAGTGCATATTCTGGGACGTTGGACACTGTATAAGACTAGTGCAGCATAAAAGGAAATATGCAATCACCTAACCAGAAATTATCAGGTGAAGATAAACCCTCACCGTCCTGTGCTTAATTGGGCACCACCTGAGTGTGGATGGTCAGAAGAAGGACAGAGACTTATATCTCCCATTAAAAATCTTTTATTGAATAAAATGAAATCATGTACATTCCTGACTATCCCTAAACTATGGGTTTTCACTACCTAAGACAACCTAACTAGGGTGCTTGTCGTCTGTCATCGGTGAGACACAAGAGAATTACCCCCTTCTCCTGTGGTCTGCTTTTCAGCACAGTCACTTTAGTAACATATTCATAGGTAGTTCTTGCCAACTACTTTGATCAGTTCATACAGTTCCAAAATAGGGCCTTTCAGTTTCTCTATCATGACTTTAACACCTTGCTTTCCCCTTCTGAGGTAACTCTTCTCTCTCTCTTTGTTTATCACAATTGATGCTTTTTCAGTACGCAATGACCACTCT
Organism: Ambystoma mexicanum; assembly: GCF_040938575.1. Lineage (NCBI taxonomy): Eukaryota > Metazoa > Chordata > Amphibia > Caudata > Ambystomatidae > Ambystoma > Ambystoma mexicanum. The sequence continues at coordinate 1,383,500,443 of NC_090922.1, read as the reverse complement.
TCTCCTTGGCTGGGCTAGATGGAAAGACTTCAAAAGAATTCTCCCTTTCCCCTTTCACTTGACTGTTACTGGGACGAGTATGAAGGTACCAATAATGATTCTCACTTGTCTTCACTTCTTTGGTTTTACTGGGATGAGTATACATATTCCAGTGATGATTGTCACTTGTTTCCACCTCTTTAATCTTACTGGGATAAGTATGAATGCCCCAGTAATGATATTCACTTTTCTCCACCTCTTTGGTTTAACTAGGACGAGTAAGGAGGTACCAGTAATGATTCACATGGTTCTTTACGGTTATCTCCGTATTGGCACAAATATCACTGTTCAAATAATAATTCTTAAAGCTCTCGGTTATTTTGTCTTTACTGAGATGAGTATACATGTTCTTATATGATTTTCCACTCTCCTTGGGGAACATTTACTTGAAGTCCTCACTGGGACGAGTATCATTATTGCGCTCCTTATTTTCAATATCCCTCCGGACTTCCCTGTTACCTCATTCTCTTGGGGTTAGTGTTACCGGGAATGCAATCAGGATGGGATCCTTTCTTTGGTTCGTCAGGTTGGCTTATTTGCTTTTCATCTTGTCTTTGCTCTGTCTGACCAGTGGGGCTGCCAAGTAAGTGGTCTTGGCGTTGTGGGATGTTTGAACCCACGCATCCAAGCCCTGCAAAATCATTGTGCATTACTGGCAGCGGAAACATCATAATGGCCGCCGGAAAGCATGCTGCTGGCCAGAAACCACCAGAAGGTGCGCAGTGAAAACCTGACTGACAGGCCACCATCCACTTTCGCCTCTTTCAGTGTTAATACAGGAGACCATTGTCAGACCCTATCCTTTGGCTGCACACAGAGCAAAATCAGTGCAAAGGAATACAGATCTGTTCAAAAATCCACTTTTATTTTGTGTCAAAAATGGCTAAAATCACGGCTCACAAAACCACTAAAAAGATCCCACCTCCTTGTTGAGGGGTCAACATCATTCTCCCGCAAGAATCTACATGAATCTGAGGTCCACAGAAGTGCATCTATATTTGAACAAAGTATATTTTGAGGATTGCTTACTGGTAAGGCAGCTTTCAAAAATGGGTGCAATACCGGTGCTTGACACTGACCGGCGCTAGCGATCTAAATTCCGACAGGAGACCTGTATTTCTGAAGCTAAACTGTACCCTGAGTTAGCTGAGACTTCAAAAGGCTGGCTGTCCCCGGGAAGCCTTCACACCTAGTCTTCTCAGCAACAAGGCAGGAAATCGCATGGTCATGTTAATTAGATGGAGGGTGGCACCCTGGTATGCTAGCAGGAACACAAGACAATGGATTCTTTCAGCTGAATAGGATATGCTAATTTGGGTGTAACTATCCACACTGCTCTAGGAAAAACAAGACATATGACCTCTGAGTCAAGCCAAGTTTCTAGGGTCGGGGACAAACCAATGGGTGTACTGCAGTGGAGGCAAATGTATGTTTTATTAAATTGCTTATACAATATTGTATCAAGCTGACAAAAATGTACAATTTGGGGATTGTTAATATGAAAAATGCACCCACAATTTGAGACTAAGCTGGACGTTGTGGGATGTTCTGAGACAAAGCCCTGTAATTATTAATATTGTCAATGCTGGGTTTAAGCTAGAAACCTAAGAACTTCCAGTAATATGCTCAGAGAGGGTGTGTACCTCCGTGTAAGATTTGATGCAAAATTAATATTGCGAAACCTGTAAAAAGCGCAAAATGTTGTCATTTCTGAACCCAAGCTCGTAGAAACAAGTGACTTGAACCAAACTGTACCTTAAGCAATCTTTCATGCAATTTCGGTAATATTAACAAGTGGGGTATATTGTATTGTTTTATGAAAAAGAAGATATGCTGTACGGACACAAAGGGGAGTGTCCTTTCCTTGAGCCATAAAGATGATACCTGATGACTCATTCTGACTCACAACTCTGTTCTCCAGTCAGAGGTCAGTAAATCCTTTAACCTATCAAATCCTCAGTGGGTTGGGCATAGAAAGTCAGCCTTCCCACCCACTTTCAAAAGACATAAAAAGAGACTGCTGAGACCCAGATAGGCACTCATATTTTCCACTTCAATCGATTTCTGCGCAGCACTTTGCCGGCCGACTTCAAATCCAGCTAGACTCCAGAACCAAACTCTAGAACCCAGCTCTAGAACCTTAAGCAGGGGCCAAACCCAAAAGCTGAACTCTTTTCAGGGGTCCCAGAATCCAGCAACCAAACCAAACTATTCAACAGCCGAGCGAGCTGTTTGATTCAGCTAGAAACCGGTGCCAGAACCATATCCAGACCCAGAAAGCAGAGCTGTATCCAGACCCAGACCAGACCGCTGTGCAGTGCTGATAGCAGACCAGAGGCCCCGCTGTGAGCAGAACCAGTGCCAGAGAGCGTCCCATGGCGAGAGAACCGCAGCCCAAACCTGACCAGATCTGTGAGGAGGTCCATTCCCTTCCAAAACTAGGAGTATCTAGAACTGTCCAGAACCCATCTCTTAGTTTAAAGTAATCTTATTCAAACCATTTCAACCTGTCCAGAACTGCATAGAAATCGTGTGTCCATTCTGTGATTTCAAAGCTGCAAAAGTGTCATCTGTCATTCTGAAATCTTGACTTCATTTCTGAAAATCTACCTCCACAAAAACATCCCTATCTTTTGAACCGTATGTCCTAGAAGCAAGATTTAACTGTCATTTTAAAGCTAAGTAATCGCGCTTTACGCACTCGGAAAAAGTGCCGCGAATTGCAAGTTGCCTCAATTTCACCACTTGTAAAAATAGCTGCTTGTTGCTTTCCACTGCTGAAATTCGTTTTCACTCTGATAATCATTCATGAATCATTGCTAGTGTTGACCTGAACTAATTCAAAGTAGCTCTCACCTACCCTGAATCTCCTATAGGGAATTAAAATCATTTTAGCATATTTCTCACTCCATTGCAGTCACATTTAAAAGTATTTGGCCTGTGTTGAAAATCATCCCTGTTTCTCTAAGCTTGCTGGGGGGAACTGGAATTTGAACTGCATTTGATTGTATTCCTGAAAACCTGTGTGCCCTCCTTTCCATCTCTTCATATTGCATGGGGGGGGAGTGAGTTGTATCAAGGGAAAAAGTGATCATATTATCTCTTGTTGAATCCATATCGAGTTTTATTTCTGTGCCTGCATTCTTTCCATCTTGCATTTCCTTCAACCGTAAAAGTATTCTCTGCTACTTTATCCTTCCTATTCCTACTCCTTTCTGATTAAAGAGTTGTCGCTATTGTAATTTTACCCAATACTGATCACTGTTCATATTCATAAGTGTGCTATCAAATATTAATTTATTCATAAAAGTGTGATATATATATTGTTTAATTTTCCCAATAAACCTTTTAATTTGCAAAACAAACTTAGTTCTTGGCTCAGTGAGGTCAGGGGGATTCAAAGAGAGGGGCATTATGTAAGGGTTTATCATCCAGATTTAAGAACTTGACATAAAAATATATGAATATGGGCTTCCATTGGGCATCCCAGACTAGGCATTGACTTAGTTGGAGTGCTTGATTGAAGTCACTTACAGCGTTGGTAATGGACTCCCTAGTCCACCAGGCTTTGCTCCCACTACTACATTTCTCTCGCTCACTTTTTGTTTCGTCCTCACTCTTCCTGCTCCATGGCCCACTGTCACTCGCTCAACTTCCCCGCTTTCTCATATTCGTGAGGGTATATTACCTGGTCCCAAACGCTAGATGCCTCATCCTATCTGAAGCTGCGTGTCTATGTCTTGTTCAGCTACGTCCTCACAGAAGATTCAAATATCCCAGAGTTCTCTCTCTCTCTTCCTCTATGCCCGCTCAGTGCTATTAAATGGGTGGTGATTTTGGCATCATTGTTGGACTCCACAGTCCACTAAACCTCGGTCACGGCACCACCTAGGACTGAGTAACTTTTCTGAGGTGTCCTTCCCTCAGCTCTCCTTGCTTCTCATGTGTCACCTTTTTTCGCCAGCTTTCTTCCACGCGTGGAACCTGCACGCCCGATCTTGCTCAGTTCTCCTCACCCAGCTGATTTGAAACTCCTGGAGTTCTCTCTCTGACAGCAATTCTCCTCCTCCATTTATGATGCGTTGCTAGATTTTCCCTGATGGAGCATCAAAGTCCCTTTACTCTGTCGTCTGAGTACTCTGCATTACTCGGACAATCTTCTTCTTCTCAGTATTGCATTCACATTCTTTCACATGATGATTTAAGGTTTATACACCACAATAACAAACATTAACCTGTTCTTCATGGCCTCTTTGGATTTAAATTTTTGGTGGTGGGTTGTGAGTGAATAGTTTAGGGAGTTTGTCAAAGGCTCCCCACTGGGGAGAAGTGACAACACCCTGCTATTCATCACATAGGTCACGTGCACTCTGCAGGCACTGCGGTTGTGAGCCTTATCAGCTGTTTCTGGGCACACCATTAGGACATGGAGTAACCTCCTATGGCCCTCAGACTCACACAGGTACTGTGTGGTACTCATTGCAGGGCACAAGGAGAGGGTTTGGAACATTGGGGGACCAGGAAGGAGTTGAGTGGGTAATGTCTGTTATTTCGCCCCAGGTCCATATACAGATGAAGCAACATGCATGTTAATTTAAGAGGGACATTATAACACACAGCAGAGTCAGAACCAACCAAAACCTTCACCCCTGCTGTGTATTCCCAGTTGGTAGTGTATGCAAGTGGCCAATGGGAGGTGCACAGAGTAGGCGCTGCGGTATAGACATCAGGTGTCAACTCCATGGTGTCCTCGGAAAACAGTGGTCCACGTAGCCAGGCACTGATCAAAGAACAACTTTGTCCTTTCAACCTTGATATTTGCTCAGACCAGATCTATTGGGAGATCATTTGGCCTGTTGGCTGCTAAGTTCTGGAATAACTTTCTAGTAGATTCGGTTCTACGTGGCTTCAGCTACAACATTTTAAGAGTGAACTGTTCGATTGTAGTCATTAAATCATTTTGCTGTTTCTTAGTCTTCTAAGACTTAGGGTTTCATCACAGGTTGGGCTGTAGCCCTTATTTTCGGTGGTAATGCTATTACTGCCGCATTTAATGGTCCACCCAATCCCGAGTATGGCTGATAACAGGAGGTAAATGCGCCGGCGGAATGGGCATTTTCAGTGGTATTAGCACCCCCAGCCCAAGTGGGGAATAAGCAATAACCGTTACCCCGCTACTCGTGATCCGGCGCTTTTAGCACCGGACCAAGTAGCAGTAACTCTATTTACCCTGGCAGCATCCATGCGGATACTGCCACACCCATGATCAGGCCCTCAGTCTTCTTAGCCTCGTCTTCCCTGCATATCGCCTCACCTCCCGTATTTCACCCCTCCAGTCTGCCTACCACAGATCTATCTGTATCTCTGTATGGTTCATGTGATCAAGTTGCCACGACCTAACAGTTTATATTTAAAATGTTGTTGGTTAAACCGCGCATTCATGCTATATATATATTTTTTTTGTATACTGTATATTGCAGCCAATTAAGGCTTGTCATACTGGCTTGTTATACAGGAAATCAATCAGACAATGTAAATAATAAAATTACAGATATGTAGATCGTTTTCTAACTTTGGACAGGCAATGAAATATGTTCTGTTTTAACCTGCCTAAGCTCTTATTACTTCATCGCCAGTGCTTAGTTGCCAATTTGGCTCTCACTGCTGTACAAAAGCTACAGATAGACTTCTAAAGGGATAGAACAGCTCTACGGGAATGTCTGAATCTCTTTGGCAAAATAATCTGAGATTGCCAATACATGAGTGAGGAAAGTGGATCCATTCTCTAAGAACAACAAATACCCTTTCTACAGGATCACAGTAGATATCAGTGGACTAGGCCTGGTTTCGATGTGAGCTATGCGAATGTAAAGCAAGACAGAGATGAGGTGTTTTGTAAATCGAAAGGATTATGAACAAAGTCGTAGTTGATAATCCGGACATAAACATTCCATTTGACGACCAAGACATGAATGTCCTCATCTACTCACTTCACAGAGGGCCTCATTACACGGAAGGCGGTAAGGGTTAACGGTCACCGGTAATGCTACTGGTGACCGTTAACCCTTACCGCCTTACTACGAGGTCCCTTTGCGGGACCCAACCTTAACGGCTGGTGTAGACCAGCCGTTAAAGTAGGGACCCGCAAAGGGACCTTGGTGCTAATTACGGTACCGCAATTTGCGCTACCGTAATTAGCACCTTCCCCATTCCCATTATGCCCTATGGGGCAAAAATGAGAATGGGGAAGGGCCATGGCACCATGGGGAATTACCGCCCCGCCAACCTCGGAATGGGGTGGTAATTCCCCATTGCGCCATGGCGGAATCGGTAAATTACCGGCATGAACATTAGCACCTACCGTGTAATGAGGCCAAGAAAGTGTAAAGAGGTGATACAAACTATACCTTGATATGATAGACAAAGCTCTGCATACATGAGACCAACAGGAAGATTGGTAGAGGGGAAATTGGAAGTCAATTCAGTGAGTGGCAACACATTTTCTGAAAAGAGAAAAGCTATTGCCAGCATTGTGTGGAAAGATCAAAGACATGCAGACAGGGTCATGCACCAAGGCTCAAACAAGGCATTAGCATCTGTAAGGATGAAGGCACCTCAACCAATAATGTCCTGCCATGGAGTTGAACGTTCTTGAAATGCAGCAGCGTCATTGTCATATTATTACAACAGAAAGGGCATCCTACAGACAATGAGGGGCAATGGTAGATACGTGTCTACATACTCAACAGCATGATAGTCACCATTTGCATGTGCATACGTGCCATGCCACAAAGGTGCAACAGAACAAAGGCATGCCTTCTAACATCCACCAGATGTCGCAATGTGTGCCAAAGTCAGACTCACAGTGACATTGCCAGAGATCAACACAAGATAAGTTTATCTTAGACATCTAGGAAAAACATACATTTAGTGATGCGTGTCGTTTAAACCATGTTCATACCAAGTCATCGCATTGCTGTTATGTTCGTATCAGCCTGTTGGTCTTTTGTGTTGTGCATGTATGAATGCAGTTAATCAGGCAATGTTTGCTTATAGCTCCGTGTGCTTCTTGTGGGCACTCAAGAATAAGCTGTTTGTCACGTGTGATGAGCTTGATCACTAACTTAGAAACTCAATAGTTTGCAATGGATGTAACTAGAAGCACTCTACCCCAGGCGATTCCTTTACAGACTCCTGGAAAGTCACACTTACCTGCATGTCAGTTGGTGCAATGTGAGTTTTGATGTGTTGATGCCTTCCCGCTGGATTACTTGTACAATGCATTTCGTTGATTACTTTTACATATCAGACATCATCCGATCCCATCTCCTATAATGACCAGGGCAGCTAATTTACTTAGATGTCTTGAAAGAATGGTCATTGGAAGTGACACATCTAGTTTAGTCGTCCCTGTTGTGGACACAATAGACAGTATAATCCTCTTTTCATAATGAATTATGTTGAGTATTGATGTCAATAATACAAGCACAGCAAGGTTGTTTTAGAAAACATGTTACTTCCTTCTGTAAAAAATGATATATGTGATTGCTTTGTTTCTCAGAAGGTTTACAATCAAGTTCGACATCCCTTCTCATGATTACCAGTCAGAGGGTTATCAGTCATTTCGGAACTCCTTTCGAATATTGTTAACCTCGCTGAGTCTTGGGAACAACTTGCATACACCTCTGGGTTAATTCTTAGTTAGGATTGTCAGTCTCGGTAAAGCTTACCAGCAACCTCTATACTCCAAGGGACTGGCAAGCACTTTGTAGAGGTGTCTTCTCTTCTGCTCTTCACAGTGCACTCCTTTGTCTCATGCCTTTGTGAGGACTTACAGGCATGTTTCAGAGGCCTCTAGGCATCTCAGTTTAATCAGAATTCTCACCCAATTTACCAAGCCTTACCAGGCCTTTATACATACTCAGCATTAAGAAGCAATTCAGCAGTGCAATATGGAAGCTTGATGCCCCTATTTTTTTTTTCAGGAGTTGGTTCCAGCTAATGTAAGTACGCATCCTACCTAAACTAAACTAAACTAAACTAAACCAAACCAAACTATACCTCTCAGGATATGGCTACCCCAAACAAAGGGCTTTGGTGAGTTCCGATTATACCCCTATTTGCTGTGCACAGTCTAGCCTTTTATGGCTATACATCTGGTCCCTGATTGGTACAGCGGTACCCATTAGGGACACATAATGATTTTATCCAAACCCATAAGTGACTTGTAGATATTTTTCTCTCCAATCTCTATTACTCACTTTGTTCAACCATTTTAGTATTTCGCCACTTTGCAGAAGAAACCATGGGCCAAGAGCAAAGCTCACTCAATACAACCACGAATGCAGCATTGCACCACACTCCTCCATGGTCTGCTGGTTCATAAGCAAACCCCTCTATACTACCACCTTTGGTGCAGCCTTGTGTACATCTCAGTGGGTTTTGTCTTCCCTGGTGCTGTCATTACCCAGTTTATCACTATTACACGTGTCATGGTGAGGGAAACTGAATAAAAGTTTACCCTAGTTTCAGAGGTCGAAGTGGGCGGGACCGGTCGGGAACAGTGCTCCTATACTTTTCTTTTTTAAGTTTCACCGTTCCTATACTTTAATTTTAAAAATAACCCGTTCTGGAATGGTTTAGTTTTAAAATAAAAGTGTAGGAAGAAGTTGAAGCTTGCACTTCAGTGCACTGCACTTAACATTCTCATAAAGAACAGGTGTGTTTGTTTGGGGGTTTGGATTGTGTGTGGGATGGGGTGTGCTAATGGGGTTTGTGGAGAGCGAAGGCAGGCCAGCAGGGAACATAATTCCACTACTACTTTTTGTACACTTCGACCACTGCCTAGTTTTATTTTATTAAACCTGCCAAAGTTTAATGTTAAGCCTATGTTGGCACAAGCTCAGTGACTCTGTTTATTGGCCAAACTGACACCCCCCCCCACTACCTTTCCATTGGCCCATTCCATCCACACCTCCTCCAATCCCTTTCCAGAAAGTCTGCAATCTGGGAGTTATATTTGACGTGAACCTCCCCTTTGAGGAGGAAGTGTATTTAGTGGTCAACAAGGGCTTCTACAATCAATACAGACTCAAAGGCTCCATAACAAGTACGTGGTATGGGGACAAATTGTGGTAATGCAGAGATAACTCTGTTACCACTGCATTACTGCACCACCATACTACAACTATGGCAGTGAGGTGGAGGATTTTCCTCCAAGTGAAGGCTGGAGGAAAATCCACCACCTTACCTCCAACAAATTAGTAAAATCAGCAGAATAACTGCCGATGGAATTACTGCAGGTGGTAATTCTGCCAAAATCCTCATGGAGTGCTATGCGGTCCAATAAATGTGCACTAACACCACCTACCACCATTTGCAATCCGGCTGTAATTCCGCCAGACCAAGTGGCAGTAACAGTAAATCTATTTGGTGGTATTTCAGTGGATGTATCTTTGAAATACCACCAAACCTGTAATGTGGCCCAAAGTTATATTACACTTTCTACAGTCCCAACGAAAATTACCCTAAGTTGTGCATGTTGATTGTAGTAACAAAATACACATCAGCCTTCCATAGAAGTCATTAAACAAACTACAGAGAGTGTATAATCATGCTGCTTGCCTAATATTCTGTTTGTGATAGTCGTGGCCATATCACACTATCTTTAAAAACCCTTCACTGGCTCACAATACAAGAAATAAAACATTTCCAGAGCCTTCTTCTGGCACATAAACCCTGTTCCGTATACGTTCAAGGTCCCATCTTTTAGGACCCCACTCCCAGTATTTCTACGAGTTGAGAAAGAACACCTGTGTTAGGGAGGCAACACTCATTTTTCTCAATCAGCACATATGGAAGTCACCCTTTTTCAATTTTGGGAGGATAGCTCAGGGGCACCACGCTCGTCTTGGAAGCAAGAATACAGGGAGCAACAGCGCTTAGAAACCTCTGTGTATTAAGCGTGTTCTAAATAACCAATTATAACCCTTCTGTGACAACTCATGCCCCTTCACTTCCTTTGACATAAGCCCATCCCAGCACAGCACAGTAAACAAGACCGATGCCTATGACTCGTATCAATATCTGCCAGGTGTTGACACCGTGTCGAATGCAGAAACAGTAATACTGGAAGCATCACTTGTGCACTTTGGGAACCCATTTGATTATAGCCTACTAAACGGATCAATGTTAGATCATCGCCCACCGTCCTCTGTAAATGTCTTATTCCCAACCCTGGCAATGAGACTGAAATATGATGACATGCAGTACTAGAAAAACCGAAACAGATACCAAATCTTTATGAATTAACAACGGAATAAAAGAGCAATTGCTTTGTTACATACTACAGTACCCGAAATTCTGAAGATGAACAGGCTTCGTTTGAAGTAGAGACATCCTAAATACAACATACAGTAGAACATTCCCGTCTATCTTTGGGCATCATTGAGCCCCCAACAAATGTCCTGATATCATGCTGTGTGACAGTAGAAATGTTAACATTGGCATCAGTACCAATGTCTACTTAACAAGGCTGCACCTTTTTGGCTCTTATTTGGTAATAGTAGGTCGGTGCTTCGCACAGTAGTTCCCACTGAAGTCCTAGAAAGAATGAATCCCGTAAAACGATTCCAGCTACTTTGAAGTGCAGCGTTGAGATTGTGCAGGACATTATTGGTGTCCTGATCTACAGCCAGGGCAGCAGCGACCTCAACATAAGTGCTGTACGTGTAGGGCTGAAGCATGTAAGATTGAAGTGCCGTACCCATACGTGTGCGGATGAAGCATGCAAGCTTTGTATGGTTGAGATGGCATATATTCATCAGCTTCCATAGAAAATTTAGTTTATGTAATTATCATGAGAGATTTGCCACAATGTGACAAACAATGTCATTGTGAAATCTATTGAAAAGACATGCACCATCTTCTGTCACCTGCATTACTACAAAAGCACCGTTTTCTGTCACCTGCATGACTTCAAAAGTGAGTGCCTAGAATGCTGATAGTGTGGAAAGTTTATGAACAATGAGCTGAAGTTTACATAGAACTGCAGCAGAACTGCGGTGTGAAGAGCCATAGGGCAGGGCTAAGCATTGCAGGCTGCTTAAAACAATATAGAAAAATGTATATTTTATAATGTTTGCATTGTCTACACCATGGAACCTATTCACGTGCCAAATTTCAGGTTTGTAGGAAGCAGGCTGAACATTTCGAAAAGACAAACACACACACACATACCCACCCACATATGGCAGGGGTAAGCATTGCAGACCACTTAAGCATGTTGGGAAGTACGGTGAACATTTCGAACATTCACACACACACAGACATATTCACAAATGTCCCTTTTATATATAGAGAGATATTGTTTCTAGCAAAAAAGTAATGTGGCTCTGATACGAGGCTAAATACGTGTATTCTTACAAAGCTGGTTTTCAAATTCACTTAAAACAAAGCGATCCAAAGCAATCCAGGTAAACACCTTTTACGATAAATCATTTGGGCACCTGTCTGTCACTCCCAAGAGATTCTGCACCCATACCAGGGGAAATTCCATTGTACCTTAAAATATGTTATAGCTAATCGAAATTACCTATTAGTTGTGTGCTCAGGAATAGACCTCCTGCACTACTCACATGAAAACGCACTTTTGGTACATAAGTAAAGAGGATCACTATAATCCTATAACTGCACCATAAAATACAGTGCAACATCTATGACATTCTGATCGTTACACTATATTTATTCAATACACCACAATTTGGTCATGAACTATACATTGAAAATCCTGGCCTAAACAAAGGTTTGCATGAAAGGGCGTATGTGTTAGTTGAAGTACAACTATGCATTCTCAGGTGCATTAACACTAAAGACAGCTGCAATTCAATTTGAGTCTGGTTGTCTGCAGATGTGAATGGGTTTTGTGATAGAAGAAGTATGCCTGGGGCAAACTAACAGAACGGTTGTTTCCTAAAGTGTGTTGGTGCACGCAAATTATGAAACACGTTAAGGCAGAATCAATCCGGCACTGTTAAACTGATATTGCCTGTGTTCTGAGACCATTGTACAGTGCAGTGTGGAATCCCAAAGGAGATCAACCATTACCATTAACGAAGAAGGCCGCAATGTTTGAAACAAGACACACAATGAAATACGTGATTTGGGAAGAAGGTGATCGAAAAGGTTATCTAATAGCAAAGATTGCTATTATTTATTTATTATTATGCCTTTCTCTGCCTGAAGGACAAAAGAAGCCTTTACTCTTGCAATCAGGAGAGAAAGCAGGTAAAATTACACCAAGTGAAACATTGGTGAGAAGGTCGCTGATGTACGGATCATGTGCTGAGTGAGATAACCCAAGTGGTATGGACAGGAATTGGGGGGATGGGATAAGAACAGACTTGTTAAATGCAGCTGCAGACAGGTTTTCTTGGTTGGGTAGTTTTGGCACTCATTTTGGCATTTTGGTCATCGGCCAGTGGTTCTTCTGATTTTGTGCTTTCTGTACTGTTGGATTGTTCCTGGCTTTTGGACCTTCTGATCATTGGATGAGTATGAAGTCGATTGATTGCAGCCAGCATGAATGCCGGGGATCCGCCCCTTGTGTCCCTGGCTGGGCACCATGCACCTGGCACTAAGCAAGGGGACAGATTCTTGTTTCACAACTGTGGCAGACACATAATACAAGCTTTATGACTGATCAGTCATTTATCACAGATATAAAATTCTCGATGCACCCTGTTTGATGCGCAATATGTCATATTTATGACAGACCAATATAGTAATTCATTGACACATTTTAACATGTTTGCTAACTTTCGATAAAATTACATGTTTCTTTCTAAAAAGTAAAGAATGTAGTTTGGCTTTCCATTTGATGCAACTCCTTGATTCACAATGTGAAAAATACTAAAGCTTAGGGTAACAAAGACTTTGGGCCTCATTGCAGGTATGGCGGTGTGGGAAAAAGTGGTGGTAACAGAATTACTGCCACATTTTCCTGCTCTGCCATACTACGAGTTTGGTCTTGCAGGTAACTCCTCCTACTTTCTGCTAAAAAATCAGAAAACTCAGCAGAATTACCACCAGCTGAAATACTGCTGTGGTAATTAAGCTGAAATTCTCAATGGACCATATGGACTCAAAATGAATGGGGATTAACACTGCCATCACCACTTGTAATCCAGCCGCAACTCTGACGGACCAGGTGGCAGAAACGATAATTCCATTGGGTGGCATTTCAGTGTATTTACCACCAGAATACTGCCCTGTGGCCCTTTGTTTTTCTCCGTCTCTAAACAAGAGCAAAGCTGAATGTTCCCTTATTGATAGCCAACCCATTTTTCGCTTTCACAAGTGCTGCAAGGTAATAAACAAGCTGCGATCTGTTGTTTCATTTGTTCTTTACATTTTAAAAGTCTATTGCTCGGGGCGTGGCTTTGACGCCAGAGAAGATGGCTGCCTAAAAGTGTAGCTCCACCTCATCCAAATATTAAGAAGCATTAAGTTTTTATTTTTTCCGTTCATTACTTACCTTTTCGCTTCCATTCCTTGCTGCATCGTGGGTCCGTGCAGCATTATGGTTGCTTCGGTGCTCTGTAGCATTCCTCAGAGCGTTCGGACTCGGCGCTCCGTTATCAGCTTTGAAGTGTACCGTCCCCCCACGTGACAGCAATTCTACAACGCCACCTCTGGCATAATAATCCTACAGCACAGAAAAGTGAGACGCAGTCAAAAAGGGATATATGCTAAGGGGGAAAAGAAGAGCAAAAAGGATACACATAAAAGATGCACAACTGAGAAAAAGGTGAGAGGTGGAGGGGGAGCAAAGTAAAGGAGGGAAAAGAAAGTTTAAAAAAAGGGAGAAAGAAAAAACAAATAAAGGGGGAAAAGGAAGTGGAGAAAGACATAGCCGAGATTTACAAGGAGAATTAGCAGAGAAGAAGGGAGGAGACGAAAGTTAAAAGAAGATAGGGAAGGAAGAAAAAGAAACACATGAGTTAATAAAGTTGAGACATGCTCATAAGTAAGAGTGTAACCAAGCTACACAATGATTATCTCCTCTCAGCATTCATCAAAGTTATCAAAGGACTCTGTGCTGCCTATTTCTCTCCATTCAAATTTTAACTGCACTCTACTTAAATAACCCCAATTTATTTACTGCTTTGGCACCTTGCTCTCTGTTATAGTGTGTATGAACAATTTAAACTGCCTTGAATATTAGCCCCTCACCTCTTCACCTCCTCACAGAAATCATTAGCAGTTTTTATTTCAACGCCACAGCTTTGTTACTTTATCTGCTTGCTCCTTTCCTTACAATATACATCATTGTCAGATATTGGGCCTCATTACGACCCAGGCGTTGGACCATGGTGCTAGTAGCACCGTGGTCCATGCCGGTAAGTTACCGACTCCACCATGGCGGAATGGGGAATTACCACCCCATTCGGAGGTAGGCAGGGCGGTAATTCCCCTTGCCGCCATAGCCTTTCCCCATTCCCATTTTCGCCCCATAGGGCTCAATGGGAAAGGGGAAGGCGCTAAGTACGGTACCGCTAATTGCGGTACCATACTTAGCACCAAGGTCCTTTTACGGCACCCTACTTTAACGGCTGGTTTGGACCAGCCGTTAAGGTCGGGTCCCACAAAGGGACCTCGTAATCAGGCGCTAAGTGTTTAATGGCGCCGTGGCCTTTTACGGCGCCGTTAAACCCTTAGCGCAAGGGTCATAATGACCCACATTATCTGGAGTCTACAACCCTGTCATCAATACTAGCTTGTCCCTTGACCAATCTTGGGTCAGTTGCCAGAGTGCACAAAAAAGGCTCGACATCACGTCACTTGATTTGGTGATATTACTATGCTCTTCATTATTTATGGTGTGCACCTTCTTATCACCTGTCTGATCATTTGAGCTCTTATTGAAAGAGTAAGACAGTATACATAATATGGATATAATAATTGCATACTATGATATGTTATAGTACATAAAATAAGGCACTACTAAACCGCTTTAAGTTGAGAAGACACTCCAATCTACTACAATAAAATACCCATACTACGGTCTTCAAGTTGAATATTGTATGGATCTACACCTATTTCCTAATATATAGCTCCGAATAACTGCTCCACTCTTAAAAAATCTCTGCCAATAAGTATCAGAATGGCTGCTAATAAGGCAAATCAAACAAATACATCCACCGCAAAAGAATCCAACTCCTCTTCAACAAATCTTAAAAAGAACTTAAAGTGACTCACCACCTCCATTTGGTATATCTGACCCCGCCATTGAAACTATTCTGGCTGAAATCAGAGCACTTAAACCTTTCAGTAAGACTAATAATATCAAACTACAGCAGTTATAGATGATTTATCCCCAGAGTGGTACAATCAGAAAAATCCATTAAAGACCTCCATAGGCACAATGAAGACTTATAAAATCACAGCAGGTGCAATAAGCTACCTATCTCAGGCCTACCAGAAGGCTCTCAAGGTGCTGAACCCATTGTTTTTCTACAAAAATTCCCACCAGCGATTCTGCATCTGCCCTCGGAAACATCACTTAACATACAGTGTGCTCCTAGAATTGGTCAACCTACAGTCTCAACCACCTCTCGTCTGTTACCCAAAACACTAATCTTTTACCTCTTGGAATACTCTAAGCTTCAACTTATCATATCTACAGCCAAGGAACGCAAATCACTCATTTGACAAATCACTCATTTCGTTTTCCTATCCTGCTCTGAAGCAGCTCAATATCCGATACGGATTATATCACCCATGTTCCTTTAAAGTAACACATGAAGGTTGTACAGCCGTGTTTGATGATCCAAGTGAGCTCAGGCCCTTCATTCAATCCATCAAAAGAAATGGCATGGACACTTCCTCACCCATAAGTGCCTCAACCTCATCTATTACCTGAGAACTTAATCTTATAACATGTTCAGTTTTTTTCTTTTTCTTCTTTACTACTTACTTAATGCAATCATTACCCAGTTACTTTAACAAGTTGAGGCGAGCACTCTTGTACCCTCCTACTTCCACTGTGGTTGTTCTTTCTCTTTTTGGCGACCGAGTTGGTGTTACCTATCCCTTTTTCATCCCTCTTACCTGGTCCTTCTTCCATGTCCTGTTTGATCTCTAAAGTTATTCCTGTCTCATTAAGTATATTTTCTCAGTGTATGATCAAACTCCCTACTCCCCTCCCTTATCTCCAATGTGCTATCCTTTTGTGTCACTGTTTGGGTATATATGTTTCAAACCACATTATTTTAGATCAGACTCCGATATTGTGCTACAGGTTTATGATACATGTCTATCAATATGTGTATGGTTAAATTATCTCTAAGTGTATTACATGGAACATTAAAGGATGTAAGAATCCCATCAACATTGTATCTAACATAAATACATTTAAGCCTTTGGTAGCTTATCTACAAAAACACTCATCTAACAAAGAGACAATGAAGCTTAAATCCCTTTGGGTCAAGGAGGTTATCTCCAGTCCAGCTGTATCCAAAAAGAATGGAGTGGCCATATTAATAAGTAAAAAACTACCCTTTAAGATTATTGATCACGATGCAGACTCCAATAAAAGATGGGTCTTGGTAAAACTTTTAATTGATTCAACACGAGTCTCTATCTTAAACATATATGGCCCCACTTTACCAGTTCCTACCTTTTGGATCTCAATCAAACAAATAATACTTAAAAATAACTTTACCAATTTGATAGTGTGGGGGGGATGTTAATCAGGTCCTTTATCCATTTTTGGATCAAAAATCCAGCTGTATGTTTAATACAAACAACACCCACAAATCTTATCTGAATTGTCTAGCCGAAACAGGACTAATTGACACTTGGAGACTATTCCATCCCACCCAATAAGATTATACATTTCATTCATCCCCGCACAATACACTCTCACGCCTGGACTATATTTTTGCAATCAAAACCCTCTCTGGCTCCATTGTAGATTCTAAAATCTTTAATATCATCATTTCGGATCATGCCCCTGTAACTACTTCCTTCTGTCTTGCATATGTGAACAAAACTGCTAGCCGTTGGAAACTTAATAATTTCCTCCTAGAGGACCCACAGTTTACTCAATATGTTCAATCATTTATCCAAAAATATTTCATTAATAATCAAGACTGTGACACTTCAGTTGTTAACAATTGGGATGCATTTAAAACAGCTTTAAGAGGTTACATCATGGCCTTCTCAGGTAAAAAAAGAGAAACTAAAGAAAAAACAGCTTGATGACCTTTATTCCCAACTTACTCAAGTTGAACAACTCTACTATTTAGACTCTAGCTTGTTCAACCTTCGTCAGGTCATAGCACTATGCTTCCAAATCAATAAGGAAATCACAGAAATTGCTGCAGGAACAATACCTAAATATAAAACAAAAATATATCAAACATATAGTAAAGCTGGCAAAATTTAAAAACCAAAAAGGAAAAGTGTGATATTTCTCATATTAAAGATACCCACGGTGTATCTCACCAGTGTTCAGAAGATATACTTGATTGCTTTGGGAAGTTTTATGCAGATCTTTATATTCCCGAATGTCATATTCCTAATGAAAATGTAGAATCCTTTTTTAATAATATCAGCCATACTTCATACCCTCAATTAGACCTTTTCCACCTTGACAATGACATTACATCCTCAGAGATTATTAAAGCTATTAATGGCTTGGGCAAAGGAAAATCTCCTGGTCCTGATGGATTATCAATTGAATTGTATATCTAAAGTTCTAACCCCAAATCTTAAAACACTATTCTCATATTTTATATCCCAAGAATCATCATCTGGCTCATTCTCAGTAGCATTGCTCATAATATTCCCTAAACCAGACAAAAACCCTTCAATTCCCGCTAATTATTGACCCATTCCCTCATCAACATTGAATCCTCACTCCTTTCTCTTGTTAAATCAGTAAACTGGTTATGTAAAAGGACACAAAATATCCTCTAATGCTAGACTGTTACTTAATGCCATTAATTTAGTTGCCAAAGCCTCTAATACTCTCTGCCTGGGGTTCCATGGAATAATTCCGCCACAAAAATATTGCGATATAAAAATATCGCCATATTTTTGTGGCGAAATTCACAATAGACCCTGCGGTGGCACCCGCGCAACCCCCACATCATTTTCTTTTGAGCGGGGGACACGCCCGCAACCCCCGCTCCCACATAAAATCCCCAATAAAAATATTGCCTATGACGAACCAAACGGCCATATTTCCGGCGATATTTTGGTTGGGGATATTATTACATGATACCCTGCCTAGGCGTTATCGAAACTTCAGAAACAGATCAGGTAACCCTCTTACTAGAGGAATTAAGGGCTGAAGTACATGCATCAAGACAGAAAACAATGCATTATGGAGGAATCTTATTGTAACTTGAGAAAGAACTGACAAATTGGCAAGACAAATGCTACAAGCGCAAGCAGGACAGGTTCCACTGCCTGGAGTGACCCATTCTTCTCATTCTTCCACACCACAACAATCAACTCCATTTCAGGTGGTTCTTCCAGGAGCAGTGCCTCTAGCCCCTCCCGAACGCTTCATCAGTGACCCAAACAAGTTTGCTGTATTTATGAACCAATGTCGCCTTCAGTTCTTGTGCAGACCAGCAGCCTTTCCTAATGACCAAGCCAAAGTGGCGTTTGTACTCTTGTTTTTAAGAGGTAGTGTGGTGGACTGGTCTATACCTTTGGTAAATACAGATGACCCTTTACTCCAGAACTTTGGGAATTTCCAACATGAGATGGAGAAATTATTTGCCCATCATACTTAAGGACAAGCTCTGGACAACGAGTTGGTGTCACTCAGACAAGGGAGTCAAAATCTATTAACCCATATTGCAACCTTCAATCATCTCATAGCCCAGACCAACAGGCCAGAAGAGAAGAGGACTGTAATGCTCACCTGATTCCCACGGAGGCGCTGGTCTTGGCAGGAAGGTGTCTGTGACCCGAAAAGTGATGTGCAGGACTCGATTTGCTTCTGGGGCCGAACCTCTTCGCACTGTGTGTCGAACTCGAAGAGTGAGATTTCTGCAGGTGAAAGAATATGGGGGTTAATGATCTGGGGTGTTGAATGTCCCTCTCTCTCTCTCTCTTCCTAGCTTCTCCGTAGAGCCCCCAGGTCAACGTGCTCACCTTAGATAGGGGAATGCTGGACTCTCCATCTGCGTCTGGTGCAGGGTGTCGTTGCCAGTTCCTTCACTGGTGAAACATAGGCCTCTTGACATCAGAGGATCGCTACCGTCGTTAACTGCACGAGCGGTGAGTTTCCAGACACCTTTTTAGTCCTTATAATCTTTAGGTGCGTGGGCACGTTAATATAGAACAGGACTCTGTATAATGCTTTTTCCTATTTGCCTTGCAGGGCTCTTGAGATAGGAGATGGTGTGAAGAGAGCCGAAGTTCAAGCCAGAGCCTTGGAATGAAGCGCTTGGAAATACGTAAGTAAATGCAAGTGCTCTAACTGTCTCTTTTCCCTTGCAGCTGTGAGTTTGTGCTGAAGAGATGCTGGAAAACGCCGGAGTATTTGCAGGCATTCTATTGTGGCGAGCGCAATGGACGTGAGTAAATACCTGTCTAATGTCTCTTCGTTTGTCTTTCAGATGCTGGGTTGCAGCGGTGAAGAAATCCGGAATTTCGCGGAGTGCCGGTAAGTAATAACAATGCTTTTGTCTTCACAGGCGGAGGTGCAGCGTGAAGAAATGTTCGCTGCCGATGGATCAGGTGAGGAAAGCGCTGCGTGTAAAGGTTGCCATGCTAACCTGTTGTTTCTTGTCTTTGCAGGTGCTGCTGAATACTGGATACAGGAGTGGTAAGTATTGTTCTTGCAGGTTCAGGATCGGAAGGAAGAAAGGCTGGAACAGACTCAGTGAGCGTTCTGCTGCAGATGCAGAATAACGCGAAGCACGTTTGTTCAATCGGCTGTGGTTTAAATAGCCTTGGAGTGATGAGGCGTCTTCCTCCACGGCCCCGCCTAGGTAAGAAAAGAGTTCCAGTTCCAGAAGAGTTCCCGTGTTGTATCCAGGGAGTGGAGCTTGTTGTAACACATGTTACAAAAAAGATGACACCAATCTGAAAACGAAGAAAGGAATCATTTTGGGCCTCATCATATCCTTACTGCTTGAATACCAAGATTACTAGGATGTCTTCAAAAAAGAGCAAGCCAACGTTCTTCCCCCGCACAGTCCCTACGATTGTCAAATAGATCTTGTACCTGGAGCCCAGATCCCTTGCAGCCAAATTTATGCTCTGACAGAACAGGATCTTAGAATTTACCTGTATCAGTGCCTGGTGAATGGTTTCATTCGCCCGTCCAAGTCACCTACCCCCTCGCCCTTATTCATCGTGCCTAAAAAGGAAGGCGATTTAAGAACTTGCATCGACTATAGAGCCATCAATCAGATCATAGTAAAAAATCGATATCCTTTACCACTTATCCCAGAGCTTCGGGACCAATTGAAACATGCTAAAATGTACACAAAACTGGATTTAAGAGGAGCATACCATCTTGTAAGAGTAAAAGAGGGAGTCAAGTGGGTAACAGCCTTCCACATGAAGTACGGCCTCTTTGAATACCGGGTCATGCCCTTCAGGCTATGCAATGCCCCGGCGGCGTTCCAATTCTTTATGTTACACTCACCTGGTATCCACAGGGACGCCACCCAGCCAGGTTACTCGCTGGTATGCTGCTCAGCTTTGCCCTGATGTTGTCTGTGGGGAAGGTTCTGCCTTGTGGTAGAATTAGGCATGCTCTCCATCCTGCCTTCTTTGCAGGGGCGTGTTGTCATTCTTGGGCGAGTGTGGTCCAGTTACTTCACTGACGCCGGCCCGTTTGATATTGTTCAGGTAGGTCTTATTGCTGTTCTTTAGTTTTGTTGCTATCCTGCATGTCTTTCTTTGTTTAAAATGTCTCTTTTTTTCTCCCTTAGGTATGCAGAGCTTCAGTGCGGTGAACTGGCTTGGTTGAGCCCCACTGGTAAATGTTGGCGCATTAAGAGTGCTATGATGCAGTAAGTAAGCGTTATGAGCAGCACTGCAAAGTCTTGCCTTTGCTAACCTGTGTTTTCCTTCCTTGTAGGTTGTGGTGTTGTTCAGCACGAGTGGAATGTCCAGAGTGGTGCCAGCCAAGAGGCAACCAGCCAGGTAAGCCTTTTGAGCAGTTCCTAATTTGTAAATGTCTCTACTGCTTTCTTTAATGTTGCCTCTATCATTCGGGTCGTTCTGTCCGGGAGGTGTGCAGATTCGAGGAAGCTGTTCTCAGTAGCTGCAAGTGTTTAAAGATGTAGACTGCAGGTGAGATGCTGCTGCTAACGATGTTCCTTTTGTCTCCTTGCAGGTTGTGCTTCGCCTAGGTTCTAGGGAATAGCTGTTCACGGTGAGCGTCAAATTGCAAGCTGCAAAGTACCGCAAAGCGTGTTGTTTTGCTTGGGTGTGGTTTAAATAGCCCCAATATAATAGTCCAGGAAAAGTAGTCCCTAGGTTACCTCATCCAAAACACTAGACGGATTAGCTTGGTTCTTAGGAACCAAGCCATGTGGATGGCTCCATGTTGGCTGACAATAATAAAGTAGTTCCCAAGCACATTGTTTATTCATGCTGTATGAGCCTGGCGCCATAAGCGCCAGGACTGGACCCATGAGGGCTTTTAAAGAGGATGCCAGGCTCTAGAGGCCCGAGTCCTGACTCTACCTGGCCAATGGGTTTGCCAGAGGGGGTTTTGGGCGAGGGACGTGACAGCACTCACCTCTAAGGCCCCTCCTATGGTGTTCCTTCTGTCTGGCCCAGGTTTGGTTGGGAAGTTCCGATGGAATTTCCTGATTAGATGTGGTGCATGGATATTCTAACTGGGCTCCGAGGATCTATCTTGTGGTCCAAACCCTTTCCAATTGAGGAGATAATATAGCTTGGTCCTAGAGTATTTAGAGTCCAAGATATCTTTGACTTCGAATTCTAGTTCTCCGTCAACAAGTATGGACTTAGGTGGTGTACCAATCCGTGTGCCGGGTTGCATTGGTTTCAGGAGGGACACACGAAATACAGGGTGAATGTGTAGATTAGGTGGTAAATCCAGTTTCACAGCTGCTGGGTTGATAATTGCCTTAATGGTATAGGGTCCTAAGAATCTGGGATGAAAGTTCTGCGTTCCTTTGATGGGTACGAATTTAGCGGCTAACCAAACTTTGTCTCCTACTTGATAATCAGGGGCCTTTTTCCGGTGTTGGTCGGCAAATCTCTTTTGTTTTTCTTTGGCATGAATAAGGTGTCCCTTTGCCCTTTTGAAAGCCTAAGTAAGGGTTGTGTGTAGAGTCTTTACCGCTGGCATTTCCAAACTGGCTGTAAGGTCTAGTTCAGAGGTACGTGGATGTCTACCATAAAGGGTATAGAAGGATGTTTGTCTGGTGCTTGAATGCAAAGAATTGTTATATGCATATTCGGCTATCCCTAGTAGGTCTTTCCAATTCCTTTGTTTGTGGTAAAGCATGCATTGTAACTATTACTCGAGTGTCTGATTGGTTCTCTCAGTTTGGCCGTCCGTTTGAGGATGGTGACTGGTAGATAGCTGAACGTCTATCTGCGCCATTGCACAACATTTTTTCCAGAATTTTGAAACAAACTGGCTGCCTCGATCAAAGACCAGAACCAAAGGGAAGCCATCTAGCTTAGCCACGCCCTCCAGGAACACTTTTGCTAAAGTGGCTGCATCTGGGAGTCCTTTGAGAGGAATAAAATGGCCCATCTTTGAGAATAAGTCCACAACTACAAGGATGGTGTTGAACCCTTGGCTTGGAGGTAGATCAGTGATGAAGTCAAGGGAAAGAGTATGCCATGGAACTGGAGAAATGTTCAATGGTTGTAGGAGTCCAGATGGGTTTTGTTTCTGTGATTTATTTTGTGTGCAGACACCGCAGGACTGAATATACTGAATGATGTCCTTACGCCAGGTAGGCCACCAAAAGTTCTCTTTCACCTTAGCTAGGGTTTTGGCGATCCAGGATGACCTTCGATCATTGAATTGTGATAGTTTGAAATAATATGCTGTTGTTATTCCTTCTTGGGTACATATAGGCGATCCCTAAAAAGGGTAGATGGTCCTTGATGGTATAATGTTCTCCTTGAGTTTGCCATGCGAGGTAGGCATCAGGATTCATTGTCTGTTGGATTTCTTTCCGTAGTTCTGCTTGTGTTAAGGCTGTCGTGATACCCAAGAGTTTGTCTTCAGGTATAATAGGTACTGGGTCTGGAGTTGTATATACTATTTCATCTAGGCCCATGTGAGATAAGGCATCCACCTTTCTGTTTCTGACTCCTGGTCGAAATGTGATTACATAATCATATTCGGTGAAGAAAAGGGAACACCGTAATTGGGGCGAGGGCTGGGCCTTGGCTGTTTTGAGATATTGCAGGTTTTGGTGGTCTGTGATGATTGTAATGGTGTGTCTGGCCCCCAGAAGGTAGTGCCTCCAGGCTTTAAACGCGGATTTGATGGCCAGGAGTCCTTGTCCGTGATGGCATAATTAATCTCTGGAGGTGAGAACTTTTTCAACCAGAAGGTCTCAGTATGCAGCTGGCCGGTTTCCGGGTCTCTCTGTGAAAGGACAGCCCCCATTGCCCATTGCGAGACTGCACGCATCAGTTTCAATGACATAAGGGAGGTCTGGACGAGGATGTCGCAGGATTGGAGCAAAGGTAAACCTTTGTTTAAGTTCCTGAAAGGCTTATTCTGCTTCTTCGGTCCAAGCACACTTTTATTGTTTTTTCTTAATAGTACTGTGATTGTTTGCACAACCTGAGAGTAGTCTGGGATGAACCGACGGTAGAAGTTTGCAAAGCCCAGCATGCTTTGTACCCCTTTCAGAGACGTCGGTGAAGACCATTTCAAAATGGCATCTACCTTGTGCACGTCCATTCTGATGACTCCTGGAGTAAGGATAAAACCAAGAAATTCTACTTCGGTGACGTGAAAAAGCATTTTTCAAGCTTTGCAAACAAGCAATATTGACGGAGATTGGTGAGGACTGAACAAACGTGCCTGACATGATCTTGTTCCGAAGCTGAGTATACTAAGATGTTGTCTATGTACACTAAGGCGCACATATCAATTAACTCCCTTAAGACGTCATTCATGAAATACTGGAATGCCGCAGGAGCGTTGCATAACCCAAAGGGCATGACTTGATATTCAAACGAGCCGTACTTAGTACGAAAGGCTGTTTTCAATTCATCTCCTTTTCTGACTCGGACCAGGTGGTACGCTCCTCGAAGGTCCAATTTGGTATAAATCTTGGCATCTTTAACTTGGTCTCGCATCTCAGGGATAAGTGGCAAAGGGTAGCGGTTCTTCACGGTGATCTGGTTCAATGCACAGTAGTCAATACAGGTTGTCAAGTCTCCTTCCCTTTTCGGTACGAAGAACAAAGGACTGGCTGCGGGGGACTTCGAAGGATGGATAAATCCGTTTGCAAGGTACTGGTCTAAATAGGATTTCAAATGAAGGTTTTCTGGTTCTGTGAGAGCCTAGATCCTGCCGCAAGGGATTTGTGCACCGGGAACAAGGTCGATCTGACAGTCATAGGACCTGTGTGGCGGCAATGGATTGGCTTGGTCCTTTCGGAAAACATCCTGGAAATCATGGTATTCACTTGGCAAGGTATTAGTTGCTCCTTGGGTTGATACTGTCACTCCGGGAGTCATGGGGATACAGACGTCAGGTATCTCCTCTTGGTAATAGCAGGCAGGGGAGCAGTCACCGGAGAAGGTTCATTTTTGTGCCCACCAGTCTATCAAAGGGTTGTGAGCAACCAACCATGGCATCCCTAGTATTAGCCTGAACTGAGGTGCCTTGATGAGATTGAATATAATAGACTCCTAATGTCCGTCCTGGCACAGCAAGATTACCCTGGCTGTGCACTGGGTTACTGGTCCGGAAGCGATTTCTGTCCCATCCACAGTGGTTACCTTGTCCATAGTTGGCTTAGAACAAAAAGGAAGCCCCATCTCTGCTGCCAGTTCTTAATCAATATAATTTCCAACTGCTCTGCCATCGATGTATGCTTCAACGGCATGCATTCTTGACGACTGTTGGTGGTTAATTAAGATCACTGGTATTGCAAAGTGCAAGGTCAGGAACTATTTCTTCTCACTCGACAAACTGACCTCTACGTTTGTCGAGCTTGGTAGTTTTCCAATTCCTTAGCTTCATCCTTCTCTGTGGCCCCGACTGTTGTTCTTGGGGGTTTTACTGGACAGTCCTTCAGGAAATGTCCTGGTTTCCCAGAATACAAACAATGCTGTTGTTGTCTTCTTTTGTCCCGCTTTTGTTTTGTTAATGGAGGCCATATTCCTCCAATCTGCAGGGGTTCTACAGCATTTTCAGGTACATGGGGTGTGTTTTCCCTTGGTCGAACATACACAGTCCGAGTGTTCGTCTTAGACCGGTCTGCCTTTCGGTCCTGCAACCGGTGGTCTAGCTGCACAACATGATTTATGAATTCGGCACAGTCTTTGGGTGGATCAACCACCTGGGCTAAGACATCCTTTAATTTGCCTTGGAAGCCTCGATGGAATAACGTGGTTATTTTGTTTTCTGGCCACCTAGCTTCGACAACCAGTCTGTTGAAGGTAGCAATGTACGTTAACAAGTCCTGATTCCCCTGTCTGAGGGACAAGAGTTCATTGTCTACTGCTTGTTCCTGGGTATGGCGAGCAAAAAGTTTTTCCATTTCTCTTTGGAACCCCCCAAAGTCATGTAATAGAGGATCGTCATGGGTTACCAATGGCACCGACCAATCTGCTGCACTACCACTCAGGTATGATAAGACAAAAACTACCCGAGCTTGGTCATGTGGAAATTATACAAAGAAAATGAAGGCGGCACTGATTGATGAATGCTGCATACTTCCGTGGTTCGCCTGAGAATCTTTCTGGTGGTGCCAGGGGCACTGTTCCAGGTAACGTGATCCGTACCAAAGTGGATGGTATAGCAGGGTTTTGCATGGTTGGATTGCTTCCAGGTAAAGGCGTCTGTCCTGCCTGTGATTGCAAGTATTGCCTCCTAATCTCTTCAGTGCGATCTTTGTTCAGTATTAGGTCTCTCCGGAGGGCATTAGTCTCTTGTCGGGCAGAATGAACCTAAAAACAAAGCTCTCCTAGTAATTGGGCCAATTCGTCCATTTCTGATGTCTCCATGGCACCCAGGTGGATTTGTTATGGGAGGCTTTGTGTTCTGTTAGGCTCACCTTGTATCCACAGGGACGCCACCCAGCTGGGTTACTCGCTGGTATGCTTCTCAGCTTTGCCCTGATGTGGTCTGCAGGGAAGGTTCTGCCTTGTGGTAGAATTAGGCATGCTCTCCGTCCTGCCTTCTTTGCAGGGGCGCGTTGTCTTTCATGGGCGAGTGTGGTACAGTTACTTCACTGACGCCGGCCCATTTGATATTGTTCAGGTAGGTCTTATTGCTGTTCTTTAGTTTTGTTGCTATCCTGCATGCCTTTCTTTGTTTAAATTGTCTCTTTTTTCTCACTTAGGTATGCAGAGCTTCAGTGCAGTGAACTGGCTTGGTTGAGCCCCACTGGTAAATGTTGGCGCATTAAGAGCGCTATGATGCGGTAAGTAAGTGCTATGCGCAGCGCTGCAAAGTCTTGCCTTTGCTAACCTGTGTTTTCATTCCCTGTAGGTCACAGTGTTCTTCAGCGCGAGTGGAATGTCCGGAGTGGTGCCAGCCTAGAGGCGACCAGCCAGGTAAGCCTTTTGAGCAGTTCCTAATTTGTAAATTTCTCTACTGCTTTCTTTAATGTTGCCTCTATCTTCCTCTTTCAGGTCGTACTGTCCGGGAGGTGTGCAGATTCGAGGAAGCTGTTCTCAGTAGCTGCGAGTGTTTAAAGATGAAGACTGCAGGTGAGACGCTGCTGCTAATGATGTTTCTTTTGTCTCCTTGCAGATTCTGCTTCTCTAAGGTTCGAGGGAATAGCTGGACACAGTGAGCGTCACGTTGCAAGCTGCAAAGTAATGCTCAGCGTGTTGTCTTGCTCGGGTGTGGTAAGTAGTCCCTAGGCTACCACACCCAAAACACTTGACTGCATAGCTTGGTTATTAGGAACCAAGCTTTGTGGATGCCTCCATGTTGGCTGACAATTATAAAGTAGTTTCGAAGCACATTGTTTATTCATGTTGTATGAGCCTGGCCCAAATGCACCAGGACTGGCCCCATGAGGGCTTTTGAAGAGGATGCCAGGCTCTAGAACGAACAGCATCACAAGAGCGAACAGCATCACAAGAGCTCAAGAAAGAGTTATCAATCATAAGGAGAAGCATAGTCGCAGCTGGACTGGATTAATCCTTATCAGGGATCACTGAAGGAACTAGTTCCCATTCGACGCGCCCCTGCCAGAAGTAGCAGGACGGAGAGCTTATCTTCCATAATTCACAGGTGAGCTTTATGGGCTGGTGTATGCTCACAGAAACTGTACTTTGGGGTGAAGGGTTCGAGAGGTACAACAATCACAGATTGGCACACTCACACACTCTTATCTTCATGGAGGAGCAGTATCACCATGTACCACCACTCACAGCTTTTCTACTGAGGGAGAGGCCTGAAGGGGGTGATTCAAGTTCAGGGAGGGCTGCAACCGTGCCCCAACACCTCCACAGAGACCAGGTGAACATAACACAAGGCTACGCAGTGATTGCATTCAACGCAGAAAAAGCATTTGACCGTGTAAATTGGAACTTTACGTTTCGAGCCTTGCACTGGCACGGATGTGGTGATACATTTATTTTTCTGGCCAAACTTCTTTATTCATCCCCCAAATCCTCTATCTATATTAATTGCCACACATCCTCCTTTTTTTCCTTTACTCAGAGTAACTCGGCAGGGCTGTCCCTTTTCACTGATACTATATATTCTTTCACTAGAACCATTTATCTAACCGGCAGGGCTGTCTCTTTTCACCGATACTATATATTCTTTCACTAGAACCATTATTGGAACAAATAAAATGCAGTAAAAACATCCCGGGCATTCCTGCAGGTGCCACTTGTACCAAAGTAGCGGCGTACGCCGATGATATCCTAATTCTTACCAAGAACCCCAAACTTCACCTACCCAATTTACTTAATGCTTTATCTCAGTTTGGTCAAGTATCAGAAATTATGGCCCTAAACTCCTATTGTTTTAAACATGACATTGATACGTTTGGTCTTAAATGGTGTAGTGACTCTATTAAATACTTAGGCATTAGATTTGCCCTCACAATCGAAGACACTGTGAAACTCAATCCTAAAATCTTACTGGATACTCTTAAAGACCTAACATCCAAATGGTCTCCCCTTTATCTCTATTGGTGGGGACGTCTAGATACAATTACAATTATGCTGTCCCCTATTGTACTATACTATCTACAGCTTCTTCCTGTTCCACTATCTCTTTCCTTTTTCAAATCTATATATTCTATTGTACTAAACCATTTATGGGGCATAAAAAAAGTAAAAGAAATGCTTTAACCAAACTGAAAGCACCTTATGAAATGGGTGGAGTTAGATTCACAGACTTCAAGCTATACCACTTTGCGTTTCTCCTAAAGCAATCTCGCCACTGGTTTGCTGATCCAGAAATCTCTGATTCTCCCACATGGTGCACTTCAGAAAAACATTAAGTTTACCCTTATAACGTCACTGATCTCATTTACATATTTAAACATACATCCATGAATGCCTCGGATCCTGTTAAAGCGTCCGTTTCAGCCATAAAAGCCTTTCTTTTCCCTCACACCAAAACTCCCAATCAATACATTTTCCCTTTAATGTGGCATAACAAGAATATTGTAATTAATAGCAAAGCCTTAAATCTCAGATCATGGATTCAAAAAGGAATCAACTTCATTCAACACATTATTGATGGTCCTTCCATTCTCTCCTTTCAGCAAATATCATCCGAGGTTGCCATTTCAAAGCAGACTTTCAGTACTACAACAAGTTAATTAATTCTTGTCTAGCTGCACTTACTCACTTCTCTAATGAGATTCTTTCCCCAGACGTCTTAAGACTACTACAGTTTACCATGATTAATGATGCGATAGCTTCAAAATGTTACAATAAGCTGACCTCAACATTTGCTGTTTGCTCTATTCGTCTTAAATGGGAATATGACTTAGGATGCACGTTTGATGATCATATTTGGATTCGTCTGTTCGCTAAAATCAAAAATATATCAGTTTCATCAAATATAACACAACGTAATTTTTACTTTATTCATAGAGCATTTATTATTCTTGCTAAACCAGCAAAAGCTAAACCATACCACGATGCTAAATGTTGGTCTTGTGGTCTGACTCCTGCTTCAAATAGGCATATGTTCTTTGAATGTCCATCTACTTTCAGGTTAATCAAGCTTATTTTTTTTTGTTAATATTCCGTTATCCTTTTTAAATATCTTTTTGGGAAGTTTGGCCTTAACAACGAACATCTCCCCGGACTCAGCCAAACTTTATGATTTACTCATTTGCATAACTTTGAAATGTATCACAGCTAACTGGAAAGACTTCCGATCTCTCTCCACCAGAGGATGGTGGAATTCTATTAGTCATATTTATAAAATGGAATTGTGTATGGCTAATGACTTGAATACTATCCGTAAATACAATGGTAAATGTATTTTCATCCGCTATCTCAACTGTTTCAATGTAACTGCACATGAAACTTGAACATACATACTCATATTCAATCTATTAGCTATTGGCTTAAACTCTTACCCAAAAGCCTGTCATATATTATTATTGCAGTTGTAAAAACAGTCTAATCAAATAATACTTTATGCACATCTTTCCCCATTACCCTCCTCCCATTGGGAAAGAGGACCTTAGAGTGTTGATGAAATGTCCAAAAATGTTCAGAATCCAAGACGGTTTGTTGGTAAGGAAATCCCAAGCTGGCCATGATCAGTGGGTGGTCCCTATTCATTCCGAAGCCTGATGTTAAGTCACGCCCATGATGCGGCCACTGCCGGTCATAGGGGGATTCATACAACACTTGAGATCTTAAGAGAGGCTGCATACTGGCCACACATGGGCCAGGACCTCGACCAATACTTGAAGGGGTGTCTTGTGTGTGCACAATATGGGTGGAATGTCTCCCGGTCCCAAACTGCAAGGCAGAAACAGCAGCTGCCCTGATGATCAACCACATCTTTTCCCGTTTTGGTCTACCCCAAAGACTGAGGTATCCATTTCACCAGAGAAGTAATGACAAAGATGTGGGAGATACTGGGGGTTAAAAGGAAGCTACATATTGCTTACCAGCCAGCCTCTTCTGG
The DNA here is from genome assembly GCF_040938575.1 of Ambystoma mexicanum. Lineage (NCBI taxonomy): Eukaryota > Metazoa > Chordata > Amphibia > Caudata > Ambystomatidae > Ambystoma > Ambystoma mexicanum. Next base: position 1,383,470,061 of record NC_090922.1, on the reverse strand, counting down.
TGCAGTAGAACGTTTCAACCAAACCATTGTGAGCATCTTAAAATGTTTGTGGCAGATTCTGGGCCAAGTTGGGATATCCGATCACCTCTTGTCCTAATGGCCATCAGATCTACCCCTTCATATGCAAATAAATGTCACGTTTGAGCTGATGACTGGTCGAAGGATGGTGCTTCTCCAGCATTTGCTCTACAGAACCCAAGAGCAAACCTTGATCAATGCCTCCACAACGCATGAGTATTTTGAAAATTTAAGGCAACACCTGCAACATGCTTTTGCCTATGCTCAGTGAAACCTAGAAAGATCAGCCGATAGCATGAAGACTTACTATGATTTGAAGACTACTAGGAAAGAATACAATGTAGGGGACCAGGTTTATCTATACAATTTCCAAAGGAACCAGGCGAAACAGCGGAAATGTCTGCCTACATGGAAGGGACCTTTTGAAATTGTAGACAAGATCTCCCCAGTCGCCTACAAGATCTGCATACCCAAGGGTAGTTTGGCAGAAGGGGAAGACAAGTGGGTCCATATAAATCAGCTAAAGTGTTGCCATCCCAAGCACACTCTGCAGCAACTGGAGAAGTCCTCTGCAATCCCAGAGGGGGCGGCTCCAGATTAATACAAGTCCAACCCTAAATTATTCCACATATAGCCTATACAATTCTATGATTCTTGAATGCAAATGTCTCCTAATGTATAAAATGTATATGTTCGCCCCACCATTAATAGTGGTGGGGAAATGTCTAAGAATATGTTTCTGCCGCTTTGCTTTGTCATCCTAGGAGAGATAAACCATGGAGACTGACCAAGGAGGACGACCCAGGGACCGGGGGAAAAGATCCGAGGGGCCTGGGGTACCGCCAGAAACTCTGATCCGGACCGGCGAGGAGAACCAACCGATCCACCCTGATGGAAGAAAAGATGCTGAACTGTGGAATCAGAAGAAGATGATGCGGACATCCCAGTGCATGGATCAAAACATCCTTTCCACCTGACTCCCCCTCGACTCGAAATCAAAGTGCAGTCGGGCGGGGGGCTTGTCAGGTGTCTTGACCCACGTTTGAACTATTATGCTACAACATTTGGTACTGTGGGCTTAGAAAATCCAAGATGGCTGAAAAGCCCACATTTGCGCCAGAATCAAGGAAAGCTGCGCAGTTTTTGCGCACACCAAAATTGTCGCCTGACCTGCCACCCACCAGTGCGAGCGTGATGGGCCAGAAGCACCATGAGCGAAATCGGTGCAAAGGAATATGGTGCTGTTCAAAATCTGAATTGTATTAATTCAAGACAGCTCCCAAAAAGGGGTGCAGTACCGGTGCTCGACACTAACCGGCGCTAGCGGTCTAAACTCTGACAGGAGGCCTGTCTTTCAGGAGTTGACAAGGAAGCTGAGTTAGCTGGAAACTTCAAAGCCTTGCTGGTTAATGAGAATTCTCAACGCCTACTGTTCCCAGGCCCTACATCAGAAGGCAGTTTGATCTAATTAAAAGTTCAAGAGGCCTCTGTCCACGGGACGCATTCACACCTGCCCTTACCAGCAACAGCACAAAGAGATCACAGGTTTCTGTTAACCATATGCAGAGTGGCACCCTGCTCTGCTGACCTCAGTCAACACAATACACTCTTCAGCTGAATAGGATATGCTAATTTGAGGTATAATTGTCAACAGTTGCTCTGGGGGAAGGAAGACATTTGATCTCTGAGTCAAGCCAAGCTCCTGGGGGCGGACCCAGATTCATATGTGAATTCCATTAAGGGCAAATGTATGTTTTATTTAATTGCTTATAAAATATTGTATGAAGCTTACAGAAATGTACAATTTGGAGATTCTTAATATGAAAAATGTACCTACAAATTGAGACTAAGTTCAACTCTGTACGATGTTCTGAGACCAAACCCTGTGATTTATTAATCTTGCAGACACTGGGTTTATGCTAAAGACATGATAACTTATATTTTATTATGCTCAGGCAGAGGAGGCAGGTCTGTGTAAATTTTGAGGAAAAACAAATATGGCGAAAGTCACTAAAAAGTGCAAAATGTTGTAATTTCTAAACCCAAGCTCGTAGAAAAGGTGCGTTTCTTCAATAGATTGTAAAATGTAGCAACACTCTGACTCACAACTCTGTTCTCCAATGAAAGCACAGAAAATACTTTAACCTATAAGGATCCTCAGAGGGTTGGGCATAGAAAGTCAGCCTTCCCACCCACTTTCAAAAGACATAAAAAGACCCACTGAAACCCAGGTAGGGACGGCTCTTTCCACTTTCTTGCGAAGCACTTTGTTGGACCAGACATTATCCAGAAGGACCATAGACTCCAGATAGACTCCAGAACTTGAAGCAGAGAGGCCTGAACCAAAAGCTGAATCCTTCTCAGCAGGCCTCAGAATCCAGCAACCTAACCAAACCATTCAACAGCCGGGCGAGCTGTGTGATTCTGGCTAGAACCCTGTGCCAAGAACTTTTGCCAGAACCAGAGACCAGACCGCTGTGTAGTGCCGAAACCAGAACCAGAGATCCAGAACCGCCAAACAGACCAGACCGCAGTGCAGTGCCAAGAACTTTTGCAAGAACCAGAGATCCAGACCAGCAGAGCTGAGAGAACCGCAGTCCAAACCTGACCAGATCTTGACGGCCTAGTTCAAATTTATAGTGTGAGTATCCAGCCAGAACTGTGCAGAACCAATCTCTTAGTTTAAAATAATCTAATTCAAACCATTTCAACCTATTTAGAACTGCATAGAAATTGTGTGTCCATTCTGTGATTTCAAACCTGGGAAAGTGTCATTTGCCATTTGAATCTTACTTTATTTCTGAAAATCTACCTCCACTAAATCATCCGTATCTTTTGAACCGCGACTTTCTACTCCTTATAGTTTTTCCGTAATCGTGCTTGAATCATTTGGAAAAAGTGCAGCGAATTGCAATTTGAATCAAATTTCTCCACCTGTCAAAATCGCTGTCTTTTGCTGGCAACTGCTGAAATCCATTGTCAACCTGATAATCCCTCATGATTCACAGATAGTGTTGGCCTGGACAAATCCTAAGTAGTTATCACCTACCCTGAATCTCCTATAGGGAATTAAAATCATTTTTAGCATATTTTCACTTCTTTGCAAATCACATTTAAGTATTTTTGCCTGTGTTTTAAAATCATCTCTATTGCTCTATGCTTGCTAGGGGGAACTGAACTGGTATTGCATTTGATTGTATTCCTGAAAATTGTGTGCTCTCCTTCCATCTCCTTACATTGCATAGCTGGGTAGTGAATTGTCAAAAAGAAAAAGTGATCATATTATCTCTTGTGGAAACCATCTCAGTTGTGCTGCATTCTTTTCCATAATTGCATTTCCTTGAATCCATAAAAGCATTCTCAGCTAATTTATCCTCTATATATCAACACATAAGTAATTAAAAAGTGTGCTAGTTTAATATTATCCATTGTTGATAACTGCCATATTCATAAGTGTGCTATCAAATATTAATTTATTAATAAAATTGTGATATATATCTTGTTTAATTTATCAATACATATTTTAATTTGCAAAACAAACCTACTTCTTGGCTTAGTGAGGTCAGGGGGATTCAAAGAGAGGGGCGTTATACAAGGATTTATCTTCCTGATCTATGAACTTGTCATAAAAATATATAAATATATAAATAAGGGCTTCCCTTGGGCATCCCAGGCTCGGCATTGACTTAGTTGGTGTGCTGAATTGAAGTCACTTAACAATATGTACAATAATTCAAATGTTTAATGAATATGTCAAGTTTTATTCAACTTGTTTACTAGTTAATATTGTTAACCTCTGTTAACCATTAGTCATAAGCTCCTCACGATGTCTGTAATTTGTGAACACTTTCATTATCATTACTATTTAAAACAAAAAAAGTCTAATGCTACTCGTGGTAAGGTAAAGAATTGAATGTCTGTGTGAAATCAGTTTTTCATTTTTTTGTCCACATTGTGGGCCTGATTCATGGAAGTGTTTTATAATGGCGCAGTCCCATAGGAAAACGTTCCATGAATTAGGCCCTTTTATCTGTTCAAGGGGTGCACTATTATAATCAGGAAATGCAAACATCACATAGGATGATTTTATAAGATGTTTTATAGGATGTTTATCAGTGTTTTGTTGCCATCAACATAGTTTGATTTGATGTTTTAAATGGTATTGTGTGTATCTCCCTGGATAAGAAGGGGAAATAAAGTGCAGTCTGAACTAAGAGGCTGGAGTATGAGGCCTGAATAAAACAAAGCTGAGGCTCTCACTCTTTAAAATAAAGTAGTACTAAACTTCCAAACAGATATGAACAAAGGGACCCCCAGGAAAATATCCATCAGTGTATATTGTATCGTAGCATTATATATTTATTTACAATCTTTGCCCAGTAGGTTTCATATCTGCTGCGTACAGTAGAATATCTCTGAATGTAGAAGTACTGTAAGCAACCAATTAAGCTATTAAGCATTCTATCAAATGTAGCACGCATATACTGTGACCTCAGTGTTCTAAAGTATTGGCAACATGCCACAATCAACCTTAGCTTGCAAACATTCATCAGTGTGGCTATTGCTTGATAGAAGAAATTACTCCCAATTTCCTAGGCATCTTCATTAACTTTGGCAAGGTTTTCTGTGAAGTGGATCAGACGCAGAGGCGCAACAGAGCACTTATCAAGAAAATAATCGAGATTGTCAGGTGGACCCCCAAAGAAAGAGAAAATAGACTGCAGAGTCACAGGAGGAATGGGGCAATAAGTCAGCAACACATGCAAATATAAAAAAGTGTACCAAGTTGGTATTTAGCACAGGTACATTGCCTGTCCTTTAGAAAGGAGCAGATGGGGGAGCAAAGATGCTGTGCAGTTAAATATCTCCCTGGCTCCCTTAGCTGTGGAAACGCTTCAGTCGAAGTTTGCAATGCTCTCTTCATAATTTAAACTCTAGGATCAACTTAACTAGGAATATCACTATAAGAAATACTCAAATTCTCATTTTTCATGAGATAAAGTTTTCAATAAGGCCTGGTGGTTCTGCAAATGAGTGACATTTAGTATAACGTTCACAAAAATACACTAGTAGTATGGTGTGTAGGATTGCTTAGCATGTTTTGGGAGCACACAGCGCAGCACCACTGCACAGAAATAATGTATAGCATGTTTTATGAAGTGCAGCGCCACTGCATGGGTTTGATGCATTGATATAATGTGGTACAGCAAGACATGTGTTATTGAGCATTTATTTATGCTGCGCCACTGCATGGGTTTAATGCAAATGCTTCAAACTATGTGTTGCCAATGCAACATATGGAGATGTAAATGAAGACAGGCTACACAGGTTAAAAACAAACCATTTTCTCATTTAAAAGCGCATTTTATTTTTCATATTCAAAATGCACACAATTTTTTTCTTTTTACCTGAAATTCCTCTGTTGCAGGAGACACATTTGAGGATTAATGAACTAACCTCATTAACAAAAAACTAACATGCTAACTCATTAATAATATAATGTGTTCTAAACTGCAAAATGAGGCAGTCTGAAACTCATTTCAGACTACATTTAGATATTTTTTCTTTGCTTCTATCTGCGCTCTGTCCACAGTATTTGCAGGAAGCAAAGACTCGAATAAGCAGGAAATCAGTTTAGTTACAGTTGCAACTGTATAAGCCAAGCCATTGTGTGCAGAGGGTGGATAGGGCATGATAGAATTTTATTGGTTAGGATCCTTTGGTAGGAGGTAACCAGAGTTTTCTTGTATAATCTTGAGGAAGAAGCTAGAGAGAGACTTCTTGACACAGCTCGGAGAAGGACTGGATTGATAGCTGGGTATGCCTGATTCCTAAAGCTTATTCAACTTAGTTGCAGAGACTGGGATTTCCAGTCAACAAGTCCCAGTTTGAGTGACAGCAAATGCTTGTCCTTGCTGCGTGAACCCCTCCAGAAGGCGACCAGCCAAAGAAGTTACATTGTGAACAAGCCTGGTAATTATCTCGCTGAAGTGTGGGGGCTGAGTGTGTGTGCGAAAATATTCAGTCAGTGTAGGAAAGGAGATTCCTGTGCTTTACCCACTTGTTTAATGTTGCAAATTGAATTCTTTTTCCCCGCCACTCTCTTCTCAGTGTATCACAAATAATGCTGTTACTGTGCTATTTCATTTATTTCTGTAAAAAGAGTGAGATTGTGTTTAAATGGAACTTTTATAATACACAAAAATATCTGAAAGCAGACGGGTGGTGTGTTTTATTTTTGCTTTCCTTTGTGCATTTACCAATACAGTGCTGATGATGTTGGGAGATGTTTAGACAGTGCAATTGTCATTTTTAAGGTAGCTAATGTCATTCAGTATGAGCAATTATAACTAACTGTGTGTGTTATAGTCTGCCGGAGGTCTATGAGTCAGCAGAAAGAGAGGTCCTGGAGATAGCTCACCAAACATAAATAAGTTGGTGATAGATACCGCATGATAGCTCGCTGCCGTAGATAAGACAGCGAGAAATTGCCCATTGTGGCACACTAAAAATGAAAATGTGGTGTTACTGAAATGCAAGTCTGCGGTCTCTCTCTAGTGATTATACGAAAAATCTAAACAAAAATAAGGGGTTCTGGATATTGGGGCCACGAATAAAACAAAGGAATTATGCTCAGCAAAAATACCACCAACCATGCATACCAACCACGCATGTCTGTGTACTGAAATAATGCATATCCACTGTATTATTATTATACATAACCCAATCTGAATGCAAGGAGTGATTGTTGCAAAATTATTTTTCGGCGGTAAGGAAATACCGCCAGGCCCCAAATCTACACGAAATAACCTACAGGTGGCTTTCGAAGCTAGAAACCTTGCAAAACCAACATGTCACATCAGGAGACTGCACACATGAGAAGCAAAGATGCAAACGCATGCAAGCTATCTCATGAGAATGGTATGTAAATGGATTGTGATTATAAATAAAATAAGATGAATATAGGATGTTTTTAAGGAAGGAAGGATAGCTCAGGGGCAACACGTTTGTCTGGGAAGCAAGTCAATGCAGCACAACACAGGTTTTGATTCCCGAGCCAGCACCTACAAACCACTCTCTGGTATTAAACACGTTATAAATGAACAATAAAATAGGAAATAAAAATGATAGATAAACATGCCACTCACTGCCTATCCCCCTTATTACCTCACCATCCGAGGCTTACTGGTCCAGCAAAATCTGCACGGTAAGCGCATGCATTGTCCCTTTTGGTGAAAATGACCTGTCAGAGATTGTTTTCTCACTGAAACTGGGTAATACCACCTGTGTAGGAATAGATAAAGGTCATGTGAGTGAGGAACCATTAAACTGACCCAACGTACTAAGCCATCTTGACAACAATTAGTTCCATGTCTCCGTAACTCACATCCAGGAGTGACAAGAAGAAAACTAAGCTTATGTGGAAGCATATATCAATGATACATATGTGTGAAATATGTTGGTATGTGATTTGAGTCCCCATTAAGATAGCAACAATCAAGCATAAAATTTGCAGCAATCTCATCAAATCTTTTGGAATTATTTTACCAAATTCATTTGGTCTACACAAACAATTTAGAGGTTAACATTATGACACAGAATTTGGGAAGCACACTTACACAGTAGTGTCTTGCAACCTGTTTCTATCCGCACAGCTCTGGATATGTTCAGTTCAGTCTCCACTGTAAAGAGCTTGAATGTACCTGCCTGATCTGAGGAAGAACTGTAAGATTAAAATGTATCTTTTAATTGTGTTTTTATCTTTTATTTTGCCTAATTTAACTAGAAGCACAGAACTATGATTTACAAAAAAATATCTATTTTCAAGTACAAGTATATTTTTACATGTCTGTATTGTAAAAATACCTCCATCACGAATGAGGATAACATTGTTTTCTCCCAAGAGGTCATTTTAATATAGGTTTAATCTAGGTTCAACACTAGAGAGTACAATTCTGCTGGATCCTACCAAAATAAGGGATAAAAACATGATGATGCCGAAAATGCCTCCATTTTACCCTATATATGGTGTGTTTGTTAAGTTCATAAAAAAGTTGGAGAGGTACTGGGGATCTGCGGGGGTCTCCCCCACATATACATGTGGTAAAATGGGCTAAAAAAATCAGTATTTTTGGATTCTAAATTGCATTTTCGAATAATCACGTAGATCTGTTTTACGACAAATCATCATTCAACAGCAGAGCCATCAAGGATATATTACCCCTGGACAGTTACTAAACTACAACTGGATCCTTTTAGGGTGCTAAAAAGACATTCTCATGACACACAGGGCACTCTATCGCATTGTAAAACATAACTCTTTGTTTTTCCTTGCCCTTTATAGGCAAACATGCATCAGAGCTTCTATTAAAGGTAACAGAGCATCAACGTGTGCATCAAAAGAAAAAGCATGATCTCGATGTATTGTGTATCTTTTGTGAAAGGGCTAAGTAACTCATTGCGTTCTGCAGCAGAGACGGCTTGGTAATGCAAGTGAATGGCAAGTTTTGAAAGGATAGTGACCAATCTTGTAGACATGATAACAAGCGAGGGCAATCAGGATGGGGCAAACGTATGTGCCTTCCTTTACAGTGTTGCTGTGTGTCAGGAAAAGCAAACACAACTATGTTGACAAAGCCTGCCAGTGAATACATGCTCAGCAAGAGGTACTGACCGAGGCATCAAAAGACTTTGTGTTGGCTCATGACCTTCTGTATTTGTTGTGCTTATTCATTCATTAGCCTTGAAAAGTGTGATTTTAAAAGCAAGTCACTGTATCAAGAAAGTTGAAGATTGTGCGTGTGCTGCTAAAACCTCTAGATGGAAAGGACAATTGCTGAATGATGAAGAAAGTAAAAGAGTGGTCCTGCGAGTTGGAATGACACATTCGAAAGTCTCTGTGAAATGTTCTGAGTTGAAGTATATTAAAAGGGAACCAAAGGTAAGAAAGTATCTGTGATCCTGAGAGAAAGTTGAATTAGTGAAAGCAAAGTATGTGAACTCTGAATATGCCGAGAAAGCAAAATATATGAATTTATAACTGAAAAGCAAAATATAGGAACTTTGAAAGAGGCTAAGTGGGCACAGTAAAGAGAATAAGAAACTACACACACCTAGAATTATTGGTGTTGCATGTGAACTTTGAAAGAGGCCAAGAGGGCAAATAAAGAGATTAAGAAACTACAAGTACCAAGAAGCATTGCGGGATAAACAAAGGTTGTTGATTGTTGAATTGTGTAAGCAGCGGTGAAGTAGTCTTGAAGCTATTTTATAGAGCAAAGCTATAACAATAAAACATGATGAAGGGAATCCCCCACAAAGAGAAAGACAGGCTTGAACCCGGTGGAGGGAAGTCTGTGTTGAACTGTGCTAGAGTCGATGTTAATTTGAAGGAAAGTGGGGAAGTGAACCCCCACAAAAAACAAAAGACAGGCTTGAGCCCTGCTGAGTGAAAACTGTGCAGAACTCTGATAATAATAAGGTGAATGTGAAAAGCAAGGCAGGCTCGAGCCCTGCCTACGGAAGCCTGTATTGTATTGTTGTAAAGTAAAAGTCAAGAATACAACTGTGTGTCTTTATAAGAAGGCAGACAAAGCCTAAGACTGCCAAATGCTTGAAGTCCAAGGATAGCTCAGGGGCAACATGTTTGCCTTGGAAGCAGGTCAATGCTGCACAACACAGGTTTTGATTCCCGAGCCAGCACCTACAAACCACTCTCTGGTATTAAACACGTTATAAATGAACACTAAAATAACAAATAAAAACTATAGATAAACATGCCGCTCACTGCCTATACCCCTTATTACCTCACCTTCCGAGGCTTACTCAGTCCAGCAACATCTGCACAGTAAGCGCATGCATTGTCCCTTTTGGTGAAATTGGCCTGTCAGAGATGGTTTTCTCACTGAGACTGGGTAATACCACCTGTGTAGGAATAGATGAAGATCATGTGAGTGAGGAACCATTAAACTTACCCAATGTACTAGGCCATAGTGACAACAATTAATTCCATATCTCCGTAACTCACATCCAGGAGTGACAAGACAAGCACTAATCTTATGTGGAAGCATATATCATGATACATATGTGTGAAGTATGTTGGTATGGGATTTGGGTCCCCATTAAGATACCAACAATCAAGCATAAAATTTACAGCAATCTCATCAAATCTTTTGGAATTATTTTACCAAATTCATTTGGCCTACACAAACAATTTATAGGGCGATTCATGGAATTAATGTGCGCCGAAAATTCCGGCGCAGAGGTGCGAAAACATGCGAATCGCAGTGCAAGTGCAAAAATCGCAGGGAAACAAGCGCATATCGATTCATGGAAGTCCGTGCGCGAGAAAAATAATGAATGTGCGCTGAAAAAATGCACGGCGCACGCCGGCACACAGGTCATCCAACGGCGTGCACCACGGCCGCTGCAAAATCGCACATAGCGCGGCGCACATAACAAAAGTAGGTGGAACATGGGGCGTAACACTCAGAATGGGGAACAACGCGTGAAAATATGGGCGTCACAGGGGAAGTACAGAAGGCAAGTGCGCGGAACGCCCACACGCTCGCCCACAACTCGTATTCATGGAATCGAATAGGGCAAACCAGCGCACGGTCAAAGACGCGCACCGGGCCAAACAAGTCCGCCACAAGAAAGCAGGCGGTAGCGTCCCTGCGCCTGAAATAAATGTGCGCCAAATTGTGTGCTAACAAAAAGCACCTTTATACAGTTATACAGCTATGATGAATGATCCATACTGTGGCCCTCTAGGACAAATGAGGTGCAAAGGGGTACCGACAAACACGGACACCCGCTGTGTGAAAAATAGCATGTGCATGTATTTCGTGGTGCGCGGGAAGTTCCACACGCGATTGGCCTGGGTACGTGTATTTCGGGGTGCGCGGGAAGTTTCACATGCAAATTTGCAGGGTACGTGTATTTCAGTGTGCGCGTGAAGTTCCACACGCAATTTCAGCAGGGTACGTGTACTCCGGGTGCATGGGAAATTCCACACGCGAATCCATCAGCCTACGTGTATTTTGGGCGTGCCGGGGAGTCCTACATGTGAATTGGCTGTGTGGGTCCTCCCAGCTGTTCCCTCTGCACCCACCATGGCCCCTGCAGGCGGCCCACACCACAGGGGACTACCCTGCACCCCTGCACATGTCCCGCAGGCAGCCCATCCACAATGGCCATGCCCCCCAGCCAACCCACATGTCACCTTGCACTACTGCCCACCAACACATGTCTCCCAGCACCCCCACCCCCCAGCATCCAGGGGCACCCTCCACCAGGCCCCACTCATGTCCAACTCATGTCCCCCTGCACCCCACTCCCCTGCATCCGGGGCACCCTCCACCAGGCTCCACTCATGTCCAACTCATGTCCCCCTGCACCCCCACCCCCCTGCATCCAGGGGCTCCCTCCACCAGGCCCCCACTCCTGTCTCCCTGCACCCCCACCCCCCAGCATCCAGGGGTACCCTCCACCAGGCCTCCACTCTTGTCTCCCTGCACCCCCACCCCCCTGCATCCAATGGCACCCTCCACCAGGCCCCCACTGCTGTCTTCCTGCACCCCCTTCCCCCAGTACTGTGGGGCACCCTCCACCAGGCCCCCACTCATGTACAACTCATGTCCCCCTGCACCCCCACCCCCCAGCAGTGTGATTTGCCTGGGTACATGTATTTCAGGGGTGCGCGGGTAGTCTAACACGTGATTTCATCAGGGTACATGTATTATGGGTCCGCGTGAACTTCCACACGCGACATCAGCAGGGTACGTGTATTACGGGTTCACGGGAACTTACACACGCTACTGGGCTTGGGAGAGTGGGGAACGTGTATTCCTGGGGTTGGCGGGAATATTCACTTGCGACTGGGCCTGGGAGAGCGTGTTACGTGTATTCCTGGGCTGGGCGGGAATTTTCACTCGCGACTGGGCCTGGGAGAGCGTGTTACGTGTATTCCTGGGGTGGGCGGGAAGATTTACACGGTCGCCTACAATGCGCCAAAAAAAAAGGTCCAATCCGGAAACACGTACGCCAGCATGAAGCAGGCGCACGTCCCACGCAGCATAAAAGTGTGCACAAACAACAAACAAGCTCAGACGCCAGGATGAATATACCGTTCCTAGCAGCAGTGGCCATGGGATACCGCAGGAGGAGGATAGTCAGGGCCAGAATCTTCACACCCAGAACAAGCCTTTTTGGTATGCCTGATGACCAGGTGTATGGGAGGTACAGGTTTCCACCTCACATAATACTCGACCTGGTCAGTGAGTGGGAGGATGACCTCACATCACCCACCCTGTGCTCCCAAGCACCCAGCCCCCTGGAGAAGGTCCTCAATGTACTGCACTTCTTGGCTACCGGATCATTTCAGCGGACAAGTGCCATAGTGGGGGGGTGTCACAGGCCACGCAGTCACGGTGCCTACATCAGGAGTTGGCCATCATCACTGCACGCCCATCAGTCCGCAGGCACACATACCTGTCCAGAACACCTGCAGAAAGGCAGGCTGTCAGCCAGGATTTCTATAGGGTGACACAATTCTGCAAAGTGCTAGGTGCCATTGATTGGACCCATGTGGCTCTATGTCCCCCCAGCGCATCTGAGCACATCTATAGAAACCGCAAGCACTGGCATTCCATCAACGTCCAGGTAGTATGTGATGCCAAGGGAATCATCACCTAAGTATATGCCAACTATCCAGGGTCCACCCACGACAGCTTCATTTACAGGATGTCAACCCTAAACTGGGACATGGAAGTTGGGCGGCATGGTGATGCATGGCAGCTTGGTGAGTATAAATGCCACAGCACACGCATGCATGACAGATACAGAGTAATGTCACTACCCCACTAATGATCCCCATCACCACCTCCCCAGGGGACAGTGCCTACCCACTGAGCACCCACATGATGACACCAATTCGGAACCCCATCATGCCTCCCGAGGTAAGATACAACACAGCCCATATTGCAATCCAGGCATAGTGGAGCGCACGTTTGGAGTGCACAAGTCACGCTTTCGCTCCCTTGACCGTTCTGGCGGGCAGCTGTTATACGCTCCCCCAGTAGTGTGCAGGATCATAGTGGCAGCTTGTGTCCTGCACAATGTTGCAACACGCCGGGGCCTGGCTGTGGATATGGTGGTGCCCCCACATCCCCAACCACATGCACGCCCGCTGCGCATGGGAGGGGAAAGGGCACGGGGTGAGGCAGCCCGTATGCAGCTGGTGGCTAATTACTTCACATAGAAATCACACCCCTGTGGAGTGCACACAGCCCTGGCACATACCATCTGACAATCAATAATGACTCAATCTGACAATTCTGATGAATTAAGGGACAGTCAACAACTGTCAGAGGCATAGAAATTTGAGATTGTTCACCTGGAAGTGTCACAATGTGTGCATCCCTACCTACACAAACAACACCAATGCAGTGTGATCAAAAGACACACTTCTATGCAGCAAAAATGAATACCCACTTGCATAATACAACATGAGAACAGTGGCATGTCACCCAACCCCTCCCCGGCACCGCCACACAACACACCATGGCATGTCCTGCTATGTGAGAGCAAACAAATTAATCCCCACAACATGACACAAGTGTCACAAAGTACAGTGTCCATAATGGAAACTGGCCACACATGAAATGCTCACAGCAATGCAGGACCAACAAAACACATTACCAAATATTTAGCAATAATACTAATCCCCTACACAACCTACCATAAACATGACAGTACGGATTTAAAAAATTGGTAGTCTCACTACCTGATAATGCCAGCATTTCGACCACTTCCAACTGTACAGTGTTAGCGCCACGCAAAAGTGTAGGTGCACTGCTTACAACATGGACTCCATTTCCAAAGTAGACCACCTTGTGAAGACATGAGAAATGGACCTGCGAATTAGGAGGATGAGATGGATGCAGAGGCACATATCAATACACCATGCAGTGTACAATACAACAACAATATGCACTAGGAATGTATACACAGTATTGACTACAGACTGCCCACACATCAAATGGGAGTCCAACGTCACTGTGTAAGTCAATGTCACTTGGGCACACCCTTTGCAAGCCCATGGAAACGGGAAGCAGGAGGGGTGTGTGTCACACAAACCCAAGCATCTAACCCAAATTCAGGACAAGCCTGCACGTGCCCAGCCACAATACAGCTTATGCCCACGGGAGCCACACAAGGCAACACACTGTCAAAAAAATCAAACATCAAAAATCAAAAATCAAAATTCAAAAATCAAAAATCAAAAATGGCCATTAATGGGCTAGGGGGTTTGGGGGAGGCTACCCAGGAGGTCCGTGGACAGGGTGCACACCAAAACCCACCTGTGTGGACCTTCCGGAAAAAAAACACCTCCATGGGCTCATGGCCTGCACGGCTACCCTATTGTGAGAAATGTGCTGCTGTCACTCTCCTCACCCTCTGCAGCTGCATCAGGAGGTGGTGGCACTATGGGAGGCAGCCCACGCAAAGCCCTAGTCTGGTCCTCCATGGCAGCAAGCATGCGGGTGTGGAAGGTCTGGTTCTGGAGGATAATCGTGTGGAGGTCCCCATGCAACAACTCACAGGGCATGCACGGACCTCCTCCCTAGTTGCCTGCATCTCAGTTGAGAGCGTACGTGTGAGCCGCTCCAGCTGCTGTTCTGTCTTCGTGTCAGTTGAAGCCTCAAGCTCAACAAGAGTCACCCTGAGCTGACGGAGTTCCACCCTTAGGGCTTCCCTGTGGCCCTGGGACTCAATAGAAATGGCTTCCCGCAGAGTCTCCAGTGCCACCCATCTGTCCCTGTTGGACGCCAACATGTCCTCCCTGTGTGACTGGCAAATGGAATCTGTTGCCTTCTGTAGTTGTTCCACCAGCCTTTCTTGGGGGACAATGGAAGTGGCCACCCTATCCATGGCCTGAGCCATCATCTCAGATGATGCTGCCTGTTGGTTTGCCATACCGTATATGGATTGCTCCCATGCGGTATTGCCAGGTGGCGTATGGCCACCGTGTCGGCGGGCACCACACCTGTCTGGGGCAAGGCAGACTGCGCCCTACTGTGCCGGCACTGACTGAGGCTGCAGGACTGCATTCCCCCTCTGATCTGCTGGCCCAGGACCAGGATCAGATGTTGCGGAGTGTGACCCTGCATCCGTAACCACCAAAGGTGGACCTACCAACAATGACATCCCCATTGAGGGTTCTACCCCTGGTGCAGGTGGGTTGGACAGTACAGAATCCCTCCCAGAAACACTTACGTGTGACCGCACATAGGTCTTATCATCCGAATCGACACCTGAATAGAGCTCGGGGGAGGTGGACCCAGAGACACCCCTTGAGATAATGGTCTGCAGCAAGTGTGGGTTCTTTCCCACAACCACACCATGTCCCTCACTGGTGCCCGGTCGGGCCTGAGACCCCTCCTGGGTCTTCACCATCTCCACAACCCCAGCAGTAACAAGTGTGTCATCCCCTGCAAAGACATGAAAGAAAAGAAATGGGAACAGGCATTAGCACCATGGCACAGAATTAGGGCTGAGAAGCAACACAAACAGTACTTCATTGACACATGTCCCACATGACTATAACCCTCCCATGCATGCACCGTCACTGCGTATGAAGGGGAGGCAAATGGCACACATTGATGACACCAAGATGGTAGACCAACACATTTGCTGCATGCTGACTAGCAGTGCCATCACACATTGGCCTGTGATTGGCATGTCCAATACACATACATGACACATGCAATCACACAGATGGCATGTACAATAGCCATGTCACACATGTGACAATAGGAATGAGAAATGCTTAGTGAAAGTGGTGGAATGCAAACAATCAGCCTGAATGAGCACAGAATAATACGCAACTATGTTGTGGCAAGATGACACTTCAAGGGCAACTGGCGTGAGGTTGGGCTGAATGTCTACTGTTGCCAGAAGGGATACTGCAATACCCAAATCCTGGTGCGCAGAATGTATTGGATCAAGCACATGAGTGACCCAAACCACTCAGGCACACACACCCTCACCTGGCACTCAATCAGAAGCCCTCACACACACCATGCACATGGATGACACACACATGCATGTGCACTCACCGGACAATGCCTCGTAATCTGGCAGGTCTCCCACGCCATGGATCTGTTACTCCGTGACGTAGGTCCCAGCAACATACTCATGTGGAGTGAGTTCAATTACCTCTGCTGGAGACCCACCTCCAGTCACTAGAGTAGCGGCATGACTTGCGGCCAGCTTTTTCTTTGCCCTGCGCTTCAGGTCATTCCATCGCTTGTAGCAATCATTAGCTGTGCGCCTCACAAATCCAAGGGCACTTATGATGTCTGCGATGGTCTGCCAGTGTGCCAGACGTTGTGCAGATGTGGTCTTGCATCCTGCAGTAATCACCATTTCGCTGTCATGTGGGGACACATACTCCACAAGTGCATCAAGTTCGGCCTGATTGAAGCTGGGCTTCCTTGGTGGGCCGGACTGTGTAGCAGTGTCTGGGGCATCAGCCTGTACTGGAGGAGCACTCTTCCTCTTCCGCTTGGAAGGTGGTGGGGATCCTGACTGTCCTACACCGCTCTGGACACTAGGTGGACTGTGGACTAGGAGTATGGGAATGAACACTCACCATGGGACTTGGTGCAGGCATTAGCTGAAGTGTGATGTAGTCAGGGGGAACGTCAGCAGGATGGACTGGGACCGACACTGTCCTGGCTGGGAGACTCAGAGCTGGGGTGGATGGAGCCGCAGCTGCCCCTGCAGCCTCCCCACCCTGCCTACTCAGGGCAGCAGATGACATAGCTGCCCCTGATCCACGTGGCCTGGTGACACCAACGTGCACCACCACACGTGGCCTAGACCTGCTGACCTGGAAGTCAGCCATGGAGTCACCCTGTGCCAGGTCTGGTGCCACAATGGGCTGGTCCAACAAGGGCTGAGCAGGGATGTGTCAGCCACGTTACCCTAAACCAGGGGGGGGGGCATGGGTGTCCCTGACTGGTCACCCACACATGGGGGGCTAGGGGCACCCTGCAAGTCCCGGCCACGTCCCCTACCGTATCCACCACGGCTACCTCTTGAGGCTCAGCCTCCTTTGCACCCTTACCGCGTGCTCGCCTCCCAACCATGGCACTAATGTTGTTGTGCGTATGGGAGTTGCAGTAAACTATTGTCCTGGGCAATTGGGGGTCAAAGGGGTAGGATACTAGATGGAATTCGTACCCTAATGCTCTAGCAAGGTTGTATGACCCCTGGGGGAAGATGACGGGTCACGCAACGCACAGGCACCCCAAAACAGGGAGATAATGTGCACACAACCCCTCCTAGACCACGTGCGTGGAAAAATAAACCTGCACTACGCTGTGGCACCCAGAAACACAAAAATGAACGTATGCATGTCACACGCAGCCTAGAATGACCTCTGAAGGGGTACGCGACACACAGGGCAAGCACAGATGTTAAATATGTGCGCGACTCACCGTCTGCCTGGAAAACCTGCCTGAAAAATACACCGGCAACACCCCCGCCAAAAGAAGAATTGTACGCTGTCTGAGGAGACAGGACAACAGAAGAAATGAACGCTGTTTGAGGAAACAGGCCCAGGAAAAAGACAAAAAGAGAAAAAGCTGTCAGAGGTAACAGGGAGTACGAACATGGAATGCCGTGAAGTAAATGACGTGTGAACCGACAAGAAGTACAGATTTCACCCACTCACTCTCCACGAAAAGCACGTACAAGGAAATGGCATTCTACATGTACCTTTTGAACATGCCCACACGTCCAGCGTCACTTCCGCGTGTACGAGCTAAGGCCCTATCCTCCAATTACACGAGCTGACACTCTGACATGCAGTCATTGGACGTGTAACATGCACCCGTGTACAGGGAAATGCCTGCGCACGCACGTCACAGACGCGCATACGCGCTGAGGCCCTTTCCACCAATTACACGCTATGACACCCTGACGTGCTTATTTTTTCTATGCGCCATGGAAAACGCACATGCGCATAACGTCATAGACGCGCCTACATGCTGGAGGCCTTTGGGCCAATGGATTCACGTACGTGTGCTGACGCGCTTATGCGCTAAGGCCCTTTCCTCGAATTACACGCAGACGTGCTGGATTTGCATGTGCCAAATCACTCTGTATCAAGCTGGCCACGCATAAGCACATGGAAGACCATGCTCTGCACAGAAGGCCGAATTACTGCCCCCCAGGGCCCCGAGCATGCTCCCACCTGCCATCTGCTGCTGCCTCATTGCCTACTGCCCACGTGCTCTGCCATTTGCTGCCTGCACATCAGCCAGGGGTGCTGTTGCTGTGACCACCTCTGCTGTAACCGAAGACTCCCGACTGGGATTCCATCGCTCCACAGACCAGCCTCAGGACCCAGTTGCCCACCCACTCCTGCCTCTGGTGTTGTCATGTCGGGCACTGCAACATCTGGCACCACTGGCAACCCCCGGCCAGAGAGGCAGAGGGGCACCAGCTTCACTGCCACCGAAGTTGGTGTCTTGGTGGAGCAAGTCCTGGGGCAGTATGATGCCCTCTTCGGAAGTTTGCGCGCTGACAAGGAAGGATGGACTCGGATCTGGACGGACATCGTGACTGCCATCAATGAGGAGGGGGTGGCAGTCCAACTATTCCATCATGTCAAGAAGCGCTGGGAGGAATTCAGGTCCAGGACCCTCAACAAGGCCCGGCACCTCTTGAAGGCAGCGGATGCTAAGGGGCGCCAGGGCCACTTGTCATACGATCAGATGAGGGTCCTGGAACGCATATCCCCAGCGCTCCACGTCCAGGTCCTTGAGAGGCAGACCCGTCTGGAGTCGAGCGGTAAGTGTACATGCATCATGATTGTAAGCTGTGCATGTGGTGATGTGCCAGTAGTGTGCAAGTTGCACATGTGTTTTTATGGGGCCAAGTATGGGGGGGTGTACAGGTCCGTGAGGCTAACACATGTGAGGGCTCTCATGTGTGAGACATGGATGGTGCTTGTGTGTGTAGGCTTGCATGCCAAATGCAGTTGTGTGGGCACACATGTTTGGATGAATGTGTATGTAAGTAGGCATGTTTGTGATGTCACACATGGATGTTGGTTTCAGCTGCATGTATCTGCACTGTGTACATGTGCATGTGTGTGTATTTGACAAGGGTGCAACAGTGATGCAACATGGATGCATGTGCCAGCGGGATGTGGAAGCCTGATTGGCAGATGTGACAAGGATGCCAATCTGAACACTGCGACAGTTGGCAGAGGTGTACACATGCATGCAAGTGTTGTGGTGTGTATGCATGTGTAGTGTACTCCCTGTGTTGCATGTGATGTCTGACTCACCTTTGCCTGCTCATGCTGTTGTATGTGTATGGATGGTGCTGGCTGTTGCAATATGGCTGTGTATGGCTCATGTGTGCGAGTTGAAATGACATGTGTGTTGGCGATTGTGATGCCATGTCTGAGGTTTTCCAATGCCACTCATGTACAACTGTCATGTGTGTATGTGTCCATTGTACATTGCCCTGATGGCTGTGTTTTATTTCTCCCTGTCTGCAGTGTCAACTGATGAAGAGGGCGGAGAGGGTGCTGTGGAGCACAGCGGCAGGGATCGCACCACCAGCTGGAGATGCAAGGCCCGGCTCCCCTCCCAGGTTGTCATCTCGTCGGGGAGTGAGGAGTCCAGTGCCGCGTCCCAGGCTGCAGCTGCCGGGGGGAGGTCCAAGAGGCGGAGGTCAGAGTTGGACTCCTCGGCAGCAGAAGGGGCAGCTGGGACCCCACAGGGCCCAACGGGGGAAGATGGCATGGACCCATCCAGGTTGGTGGGGTTTTGGTGGAGGAGGACGCCGTGCAAGTGACAGAGATGGGGTCTGGAGGTGGGGATTCCATTGGTGCTAGTGGTGCAGTGCAGGACCAGGGACAGGAGGCAGCACAGGCTGCCGCGGAGATGCCTGTGTGCAACCCTGTCCCTGATCCTGTCACTGCATCATCTTGCACAAGCAGGGATGCCTACGTCCAGACCCGTTTTCAGGCAGGGGATGAGCTTACAACTGGCCTTCCTCTGCCTGCGGACGTGGCTATCCAGGTATCCAGGTACGCCTACTGGGACAGGTCACCCAGGCCAGATTCCTCCGTTTGCTGGAGCTAGTTCCAACCCCCTCCTCAACTGAACACCCTATGCGCCAGTCATGCTCTGTGGCATCTTTCCACCCATTTGTCACCTGGGTGCCCTGTGGAGCTGCCTCTGACGGTGCGGCCAGGCTGGTGGAGGACACATCCCTGCCACAGTCGGGAGTCGGACCTCCAGCAGGGGTGGCCACATCAACGACTGCACCCCGGCCGGTGGAGGATGTGCAGGCAGCAGGAGCCAGGGACAGGCACAGGCACAGCAGCAGCAGTAACGAGGTGGGAGCCATGAAGGCTTGGGCCCTTCGACATCGTAGGGGCAGGCATCCACCGGAGGGCAGGAGGACCCAGGACGGGAAGTGTCTTCCATGTGGCAGCGGTTGGGAAATGCCATAGATGCGGAGCGGCAGCGGGCGGAAGAGGCACGGCTCACGATGGTCAGGGCGGAGAACTCCATGCGGAGGGTCCTGAGGCGGGCCGAGTGCCTCGAGGCAATCCGCAGGCAGTTGGAGGAGAACATGTCGTCGGCCCTGCGGACCCTCCGGGCCATGGAGGAGGACCGCCTCTGGGACATTGAGCAGGAGTTCGATGATGTCCTTGCCCGGAACATCCCAAAGTGAGCCGTCAGGCTAGCCCGCTGCCCTTGTAAATAGTTATGTAGTTAGTGTTAGGTTTCCTTTGCTTTTTTTTTATTTTTTTTTGACCTTTTGGACAATGGACCACATTTTTGTATATAGTTTTATTATTAGGTAGTATTATTAGATAATACTAATAATATTAGATAGGTTTCATTTCTTCTGTTGGGATCATGGACCCTGGATTGTTTATCTGTATATAGTTGACTGTTGGATTTTATTTTTTTATTTGGAATTTACCCATGGATCAATGGTTTTCGGTTTTGATTTTCCATTGGATTTACTTTTCTGAACTGTGACTTTGGACACCTTTCCTTTGGATTATGATTTGTGGTTTTACATTATTTTATGGACATGCTGCTTTTGGTTTTTAATTCCCATTGTCATTTGTTTATTTTTTATTCCATTTATGTTGCTTTTAATACATTTTCTTCATCAAACTTCAATGTGTAGTATCATCTCATTGGTTTCATGCATATCATGATATGGGTTTTGACATTCACTGACACCCATTGTGTGTATGTGAGGGACATGTGTTCATTTACATACTTGCCATTGGGGTTGTATCATGTAATTGGCATTTCTAAGTGGGTGGATGCAATACTTGGGTGGGTGTTTGGCATGTGGAGGCAGCCCATAAGGGCCAGGGATCTAGCTTGTGATGACGTGTTGGCTGGGGGACATGAGTCGGGTCCTGGTGGAGGGTACCCCACACTGCTGGGGGGTGGGGGTGCTGGGAGACATGTTTGGGGGCCTGGTGGAGTGTGCCCCTGGATGCTGGGGGAGTTGCTGGGAGACATGTGTGGGGGCATTGTGGAGGGTGCCCTGCACTGCTGGGGGATGGGGGTGCTGGGAGACATGAGTTGGACATGAGTGGGGGCCTGGTAGAGGGTGCCCCTTGATGCTGGGGTGTGGGGGTTCTGGGAGACAAGTGTGGGGGCATGGTGGAGGGTGCCCTGCACTGCTGGGGATGGGGGTGCTGGGGGACATGAGTGGTGGCCTGGTGGAGGGTGCCCCTGACTGCTGGGGGTGGGGGTGCAGGGGGACATGAGTTGGACATGAGTGGGAGCCTGGTGCAGGGTGCCCCTGGATGCTGGGGGGTGGGTGCGCTGGGAGACATGTGTGGGGCATGGGGAGGGTACCCTGCACTGCTGGGGGGTGGGGGTGCTGGGAGACATGAGTGGGGGCCTGGTGGAGGGTGCCCCTGATTGCTTGGGTGTGGGGGTGCAGGGGGACATGAGTTAGACATGAGTGGGGGCCTGGTGGAGCGAGCCCCACAGTGCTAGGGGGTGGGGGTGCAGGGGGACATGAGTTGGACATGAGTGGGGGCCTGGTGGAGAGTGCCCCTGGATGCTGGGGGCTGGGGGTGCTGGGAGACATGAGTGGGGGCCTGGTGGAGGGTTCCCTTGACTGCTGGGGGTGGGGGTGCAGGGGTACATGAGTTGGACATGAGTGGGGGCCTGGTGGAGGGTGCCCCTGGATGCTGGGGGGTGGGGGTGCTGGGAGACATGTGTGGGGGCGTGGTGGAGGGTGCCCCTGACTGCTGGGGGGGGTGGGGATGCAGGGGGACATGAGTTGAACATGAGTGGGGGCCTGGTGGAGGGTGTGGGATGTTTTTACCCATGCATCCAAGCCCTACCATAAAACTGTGCAGTACTGGCATGGCCAGAATTCCCCAGAGAGTGCACAGGGAAAACATGAAGAATAGGCTGCCACCCATTTTTGCCTATGTTGTGAGCACAGGAGGGCACTGCCTAAAACCACCATTGGGCTACACACACAGTAGCCTGAAACCATTTGGAATGGCAATGCTGATTGCCAAAAAGCAACTCAGAACTGTGGGGAATTCATTTTCTTAATCCCAAAATGGTTGCATTACCAGTACTCACCACTATCAGAAAGCCGGCGTTTTAAAACCACCAGACTTTTGCGTAAAACTGAACAAATGAAACAAAACCAGACCAAGGAAAGACTTGCTAAGAGGTGGATACAATGTAAAACTATATTCTGAAATGACTTGAAGGAAGTAATTATTTAATGTACATGTAAAAATTGTAAGTGATTTAAACTGGGAACAAAAAGTGACATTTAGCTGAAACCTGGCTTACTGAAACTGGATTCTGCCTGACAACTACCCCCGACAGGAGTTGAAACCTGCTCAGCCACTCTTCCCCTTGCCAAAAGGAGTTGACACCTCTCTGATGAGATTAGGGGTAGAGCACCTGGGAACTGGAAGGGACAGAACAATGCAACTCCCTTGACTCAGGCAAATGTTATATTGGGGGTGTAGTAAAATAGCTTCCTCTTGGGAGAAACTGGGGGGCAGCTGTGCCTCTGTGAACAAGCTGGCTTGGGGGAAGTGGATAAACCAGTTATTCCACCATGTGATGTGGGAAGCCACACCCCTTTTTGACCAGAGCATAATTTTAAAAAGATAGATAACTCATAGTGCGGACTTGTCAGAATTATAGAAGTAATACCATTATTTTTGTGATTTTTCTGTGAACATTTTAAGAGGCGTTAGGACCCTGTGGTGTATTCTGGGGGGTTGCTAGCAGAAAATAGGGTCTCACTCCAAATGTATGCATGTTAAAAATCTGACACTTTATCATCTGTAACCCATATCCCAGGTGCACATTTGTGTAAAATCTGGAAAGGTTTAGAGGTTGTTTTCTGGATGAAAAGGGGAGAATTCTGTCATCAGTGGACACGACATCGTACAAAGACAGGGGTCGGATGGTTTGGTGCTACAGAAAATATGTTAACTGGACCGATAATTTTAGAAAAATGGTACATAGATAAATATGTATTTGGGTCAGAAATAGATTTGTGTGCAATGTGACAAGGGGATGTTCCTCTGACCATAAAACCTACAGCATCACTCTGACTCACATTTCCTTCCCCCAATCAAGGGAGAGAGGAGGAATTGGCCAATGATAAGTGAGAGGGGCAGGTTTAGTTATGACCAACGCACACACCCACTTTCCAAAACACATAAAAAGAGACTGCTGGGACAGGTAGAGAGATTCAATTCCATTTGCTGCGGAGCATGCTGACCGACGACTTCACATCCAGAGATCCAGACTTCAAATCCATCAATCTCCAGAACCTATAGCAGAAATTAACTCCAGAATTTGTAGCAGAGAGGCCTGAATCCATCAGCTGAATCCTCTTCAGCAGGCTTCAAAACTAACCAAACTATTCAACAGCCGGGAGAGCTGTTTGAAGTTTAGCCGAGAATATTTGCAAGAACCTGTAGCAGTACCCAGAAAGCAGTGTTACATCCAGAATCCAGAGAGGCTAGACCAGCAGAGCAGAGCTGACCCAGATCGCTGTGAGCAGAACCAGTGCCTGATTGACCCGCCGAGCAGACAGAACCGCAGCCGGACCCGTTGACCAGATCCGTGACGAGGCCTCGTTCAAATTTATATTATATTATATTCAAATTTATATTGTGAGTACCTAGCAGAACTGTGCAGAACCAAACTCTTAGTTAAAATAATCTAATCCAAACTATTTTAACCT
Organism: Ambystoma mexicanum; assembly: GCF_040938575.1. Lineage (NCBI taxonomy): Eukaryota > Metazoa > Chordata > Amphibia > Caudata > Ambystomatidae > Ambystoma > Ambystoma mexicanum. The sequence continues at coordinate 1,383,445,734 of NC_090922.1, read as the reverse complement.
AAGTAGAACTGCCTCCTAGAAATTGTGTCATATGTCATTTTTAAAGCTGCACAACTGTCACCTGTCAATTCTGCAGCTGCAAGCTGTCACCTGTCATTTTGAGTTTACTTTAAATCCAAAAAACTACCTTTATTTAATCGTCTGTATCTCTGGAACAGTTTGGGCTAGGAACAATATTTAGCTTTCCTCTGAAAGCTTAGAATCCAAGCTTTCCAACAAGACTTCCTACTCCTTATACTTTGTCCGCAATCACGATTTACGCACTTGCGAAAATTACCGCGATTTGCGATTATGGCTCAATTTTTCCACTTGTCAAAATAACAGCTCCATTCTTTCTTTTGTTAAAATCTGTTGCAACTTGGTAATAACTCATAGAGCATTTCTAAAGTGAGCCTGAACTAATACCAACACGCATCCCCCACTCACCCTGAATCTCTAGAGGGAATTAAAATCAGTTGGCACATTTTCCCATCCATTGCCATCACATTTAAAAAGCATTTTGGGCCTGTGTTTCAAACTCCTACCTGTTTCCTCTAAGCTTGCTGGGGGGGAACTGAATTTCGTATTGTATTTGATTGCATTCCTGAGAACTGTGTGCTCCTCTTTCCATCTCCTTCCATTTCTTACATTGCATAGGGGAGAGGGGTGAATTGCCAGAGAAAAAGTGATTATCTTATCTTTTGCTAAAATCATATCAAGTATTTCTGTACTGCATTTTATTCCTCATTGCTTTTCCCTTGAAATCATAAAAGTATTTTTGCTACTTTATCAATCCTATACTAACTCCTCATTGATTGTAAAGAAGTGTGGTAGTGCCAGATTACCCATTGTTGATCAACATCATATGTCTAAGTGTACTATCAGATATTAATTTATTATAAAGTGTGATATATATATATATATATATATATATATAGTTTAAATTCTCAAATAAAACTTTTAAAACCTTTTGATTTGCAAAACAAACCTACTTCTTGGCTCAGTGGGGTCAGGGGGTTTCTAAGAGGGGGTGTTATACAAGGGTGGTCATCCAGAGTACTGAACTAGACATAAAAATACATTAATAAGGGTTTTCCTCAGCATCCCAGACTAGGCATTGACTTGGCTGTAGTGTTGATTGAATATTGCTTACAAGGGTGCCCCTGGATGCTGGGGGGTCGGGGTGCATGGGGACATGAGTTGGATATGAGTGGGTGCCTGGTGGAGGGTGCCCCTGGATGCTGGGGGGTGGGGGTGCTGTGAGACATGAGTGGGGGCCTGGTGGAGGGTGCCCCTGACTGCTGGGGGGTGGGGGTGCAGGGGGACATGAGTTGGACATTAGTGGGGGCCTGGTGGAGGGTGCCCCTGGATGCTGGGGGTTGGGGGTTGGGGACATGAGTTGGACATGAGTGGGGCCTGGTGGAGGGTGCCCCTGGATGCTAGGGGGTGGGGGTGCCGGTAGACATAAATGGGGGCATGGTGGAGGGTGCCCCTGAATGCTGGGGGCATGGGGGTGCAGGGGGACATGAGTTGGACATGAGTGGGGGCCTGGTGGAGGGTGCCCCTGGATGCTGGGGGGTGGGGGTGCAGGGGGATATGAGTTGGACATGAGTGGGGGCCTGGTGGAGGGTGCCCCTGGATGCTGGGGGGTGGGGGTGCTGGCAGACATGTGTGGAGGCATGGTGGAGGGTGCCCTGCACTGCTGGGGGTGGGGGTGCTGGGAGACATGTGTGGGGGCCTGGTGGAGGGTGCCTCTGACTGCTGGGGGGTGGGGGTGCAGGGGGACATGAGTTGGACATGAGTGAGGGCCTGGTGGAGGGTGCCCCTGACTGCTGGGGGGTGGGGGTGCAGGGGGACATTAGTTGGACATGAGTGGGGCCTTGGTGGAGGTTGCCCCTGGATGCTGGGGGGTGGGGGTGTAGGGGGACATGAGTTAGACATGAGTGGGGGCCTGGTGGAGGGTGCCCCTGGATGCTGGGGGCTGGGGGTGCTGGGAGACATTAATGGGGGGCTGGTGCAGGGTGCCCCTGACTGCTGGGGGGTGGGAGTGCAGGGGGACATGAGTTGGACATGAGTGGGGGCCTGGTGGAGGGTGCCCCTGGATGCTGGGGGGTGGGGGTGCAGGGGGACATGAGTTGGACATCAGTGGGGGCCTGGTGGAGGGTGCCCCACAGTGCTGGGGAGTGGGGGTGCTGGGAGACATGTGTGGGTACCTGGTGGAGGGTGCCTCTGACTGCTGGGGGGTGGGGGTGCAGGGGGACATGAGTTGGACATGAGTGGGGACCTGGCGGAAAGTGCCCCTGGATGCTTGGGGGTAGGGGTGCAGGGAGTCATGTGTGGGGGCCTGGTTGAGGGTGCCCCTGAATGCTGGGGGGTGGGGGTGCAGGGGGACATGTGTTGGACATGAGTGGGGGCCTGCTGGCAGGTGCCCCACAGTGCTGGGAGGTGGGGGTGCTGGGAGACATGCGTTGTTGATCAGTAGTGCAAGGTGACATGTGGCTGGGCTGGGGGGCATGCCCATGGTGGATGGGCTGCCTGTGGGACATGAGCAGGGGTGCAGGGTAGTCCCCTGTGGTGTGGGCTGCATGCAGGGGCCGTGGAGGGTGTAGAGGGAACACCTGGGAGGACCCACACGGCCAATTCACGTGTAGTACTCCCCGCGCACCCCTGAAATACACATACCCTGCTGAATTTGCGTGTTATACTTCCCGCGCACCCCTGCAATACACGTACCCAGGACAATCGCATGTGGAACTTCCCGCGCACCCCTGAAATACATGTACCCTGATGAATTCGCGTGTGAGACTTCCCGCGCACCCCTGGAAAACACGTACCCAGGACGATTGCGTGTGGAACTTCCCACGCACCCCTGAAATACACGTGCCCTGATGGTATCACGTGTGTTACTTCACGCGCACCCCTGAAATACACGTACCCAGGGCAATCGTGTGTGAAACTTCCCGCAAACCCCTGAAATACACGTTCCCCGCTTGGCGTTTGCTGTTTGGCAGCCCTGTGAACTGGTCCAGGGTTAGCGCGGACATTTGCGATGAATTGGGGATTTTGATGGCTTTTCATTGCACGAGGGCGTTCTTGGGGGCGTAACTGGCACTGCTGCAGGGTCGCTGCGCCACGGCTGGTTTTGGAGGCTAAAATCCATGAATATGCTGTGCGATGAAATGGATTTTATCGTACGCGGCAGGCGCAGTGTATCGCACAGGGACATTGTGCGCCAGCCGCATGCGCCACTTTTGTGCGAAATTCTATGAATTACCCTGTTAGAGTTTAACATTTTGACACAGAATTTGGGAAGCACACTAACACAGTAGTCTCTTGCAACCTGTTTCTATCTGCACAGCTCTGGATATGTTCAGTTCAGTATCCACTGGAAAGAGTTTGAATGTACCTGCCTGATCTGAGGAAGAACTGTAAGATTAAAATGCATCTTTTAATTGTTTTTTTATCTTTTCATTTGCCTAATTTAACTAGAATCGCATAATTATGATTTACAAAAAATTATCTATTTTCAAGTACAAGTATATTTTTAGATGTCTGGATTGTAAAAATACCTCCATCACGAATGAGGATAACATTGTTTTCTCCCAACAGGTCATTTTAATCTAAGTTCAAAACTAGAGAGTAAAATTCTGCTGGATATTACCAAAATAAGGGATGAAAACATGTTGATGCCGAAAATGCCTCCATTTTACCCTATATATATGATGGGGTGTTTGTTAAGTTCTTAATAAAGCTGGAGAGGTACTGGGGATCTGCGGGGGTCTCCCCCACATATACATGTGATAAAATGGGCTACAAAACAAAACAAATCAGTATTTTTGGATTCTAAATTGTATTTTCGAAATAATCACGTAGATCCGTTTTGCCACAAATCATCACTCAACAGCAGAGCCATCCAGGACATATTACTCCTGGACAGTTAGTAAACTCCTCGCTTTTCCGACAAATTCACTTTGTCCTTCAAACAACTGGATTCTTTTAGGGGGCTAAAAAGCCATTCTCATGACACACAGGGCACTATATCGCAATTTAAAACATAACTCTTTATTTTTCCTTGCCCTTTATAGGCAAACATGCATCCGAGCTTCTAATAAAGGTAACAGAGCATCAACGTGTGCATCAAATGAAAAAGCATGATCTCGATGTATTGTGTATCTTTTGTGAAAGGGCTAAGTAACTCATTGAGTTCTGCAGCAGAGACGGCTGGTAATGAAAGTCAATGGCAAGGTTTGCAAGGATAGTGGCCAATCTTGTAGAGATGATAACAAGCGAGGGCAGTCAGGATGGGGCAAACATATGTGCCTTCCATTATAGTGTTGCTGTGTGTCAGGAAAAGCAAACACAACTATTTTGACAAAGCCTGCCAGTGAATACAGGCTCATCGAGAAGTACTGAACGAGGCACCAACAGACTTTGTGTTGGCTCATGACCTTCTGTATTTGTTGTGCTTATTCATTCATTAGCCTTGAAAAGTGTGATATACTCTGCTTCAATGCATGGTTTTCAGACACGATAGCTATTCAGTACAGATGTATCAACTCCAATGTTAATTTGCATTAGTGGAAGCATATACATTTCGTGTAGCAAGGTGTCAAGACATAACATTCCCTTCTTCACCCTTTTTCAAATGATCTGCTAAATTTAACTCAACTCAAATAATGCCATTAACGTAGCAGTGCACTTTTACAAAAATGTGCACACAAAAATACTAGCCCAATCAGTTGCTAGTATTTACTATTATTGTTCTTATTATTACTATCAAAATTATTATTATTATTATTATTATTATTATTATTATTATTATTAATAACCAGACTGAAAATGATCCTTTTGTTGTGCATGGCGAAAAATATAGGTTGTCTTCACAAACCATTTTGGGGTTCTTGTTGGCAGGTTCCTCTTATGTAATTCTGTAAATATGTTATTTGGCCACAGACCAAGAGACAAGGCATGGTGCTAACTGAAATGACCGTCTCCTATCGAACTAAAAAAATAAACTCTTTTAGAATTAGAACTAGAGCGATATATTCACAGAGCATCTCTTCCAAACATGCCTGCAGCCGATCCCCTCTGAAATGTCCAAACCGTGTTTTTGTGCACATATTACTATTGTGGCTGTTGCACATCTGGTCTGCTGCCATGCAAGAGAGTTTCATTGCACAGGGTTTCAGAAAGAAATAGACAAAGGGCAAATATGGGTCAGAGGTAGCTCCCGACACTGGAGATGAGTGTGATAGAGCAACCACCATGGATTATCTGAGGTAGTTGAGCTGGATTGTAAGATATTTCCTGCCAATTTCCTTTTTACACAATTTTACTGTGGGCTGAGCTAGACACCAGCAGTCTTTGTACTGCACCAGGCAGACACCATACACATGTAACACTGGAATTCATTAATTGTACAGGCAACACAATAAAAAAACACTCACAATTGTACATTTTACATGAAAATGTTTAGATCTGTTAGCAAAACAGCAAACAATTCCATTGACATTTGTTATATATGAGGAAACCACATATGTCAATAATGTACACTGGTGAATGTGAGAAAATGAAGCACATTTCAAAACACATGGAGTTTCCTGTTTGTTCTAACTGACATTCATCAAAGTTTGTAATTCTACCTGGATCATGTTCACCCTTAGTTGTATCCCTGCCTGCTTACTATTAGGCTACTGAAGAAACTAGGAGTCATCCTAGCAGCTGGCACCTTGGATATGAAAGCATGTGCATTATAAATATAGCTTCAAATCCCATTTACCCCCTGCCTTTAGCTAAGGTTGGGTTAGTATGGGATTAGATATTATGGATTCTCCTGCATAGCAGAACAGCAGCACATTTCCGGGAGAAGCCTCTTCATACTTTTAGAGACTGGGTGATTGACAAAAGTGGCAGCCAGATCCTGGGTTCACTCAAGGGGGTGACACTGGAGTTGTAAATGCCCTTGCCAATGGCGTAACTTCAAAGAACTTGCACCATGACAACATTCACATGACTCCCAAATGCCCTAGCCTTCAGCTACAACAGAAACTGAAACCAGATGTTCTGTTACTGGGCACATAAACCAAAGATGCCATGTAATATTTTGGAACTAAGAAAGAAAAATGCCTGTGTGAACCTTACATTTGGAATTACATTACTGCTTGTAACATCTATATGGAAGGTCATATAGAGTTTTTTTATGTTCAGGGTGAAAGTTTCTATCACTTGAATGTAAAATTATTTTTCTATGTTTATTTAATTATGTACATTAGGAAAATGTGGATAATTTCTGCTCTGAATTGATGTGTGACAGTGCTTTATAAATCCTAGCATCCATGCTGCAGACCCTGTCATTCTGAGATGGAAAAGGAATTGGTGTGTACAAAAATGTGTTAGAAAAAGTAAAACATCTATGTTAAACCTACCACATGTTGTTTTAAATGAGAATTGCATCATTTGATTTGACTGAGTTCCAGCAACATGTTGAACAATTTAGTAACACAACCCCATGTGAGGATTATGCTGTTTTACAAAGTTACAATTGTTTAATGTAGAAATCTCCAAGATAACATCACATCAAATGGGAAGAAAAAGGGGTATAGACATCACTCCCATAATACCTCCCTCTTCAGTAATTCACCCAATGAGTACAGAAGGGTTGGCTAAGTGTGATGCCACTTTTGGAACACTGTCCAATCGCACATAAGGTAATTAAAGTCTGTTCCGGGTTACATCACCAAGCATTCTTGTTTCTGGTACTAATTCATTCAAGAAAACTGGGAAAGGGTGATTAGTTGCCACCAAATTTAAGTTGTCCATTGAAAATCAGAAATGTACACTTTTAAATATTGTTGGAAAAGAAAGACCAATAAAAGTATTTAAGCAAAGATACACTTTCTTTTTGCAAGTGTTTCACATGCAGGAAAATTAAGTAACTTGTCTTGAACTGAGTTTCCTATAACACAGTTTGAAATTCTGACATGTTCAATGAGAGGGGTGGGCACATTTATTTGCAATTAATTAGAAGTAGAGAGATTTAGATAGGCAGGGATGCTTTGAAAATGTTATCCGAAGCTCTGATATACTGTTCAATGCATCGTGAATGTGATCTGAGGAAAACTCAAATGTGCATACGGCAATGTGTCTGCTTTAAAAGTTGATTTTCATGTAAATGCATTTTGGCCATTGAACCTCGAATATCATAAATTCATAATTTGCTTATATTTAAGTATTTCTATATTATTAATAAATAGACCATGTGTGAAACCCTTGCATGTTTCTTGTCCTGAAAGTAGGAGAGGGGCGGCTGCTGGCAATCAATATTATTAAATATGGGGTGCCAGTCTCATAAAAAGTACTTTATTCAATCAATAAAAATGTTGCATGCCTAGTTAGGCTGGGAGGACATTCCCACCATTGGATGATGCCCAATTGAAACATCCTACAGTTCATGCATCAACCAGCACACTACAGTGCCTTTGAAGACCATATGAAAGGTGGGTGCCCAGCTACATTCAAGAAGTCAGGTGAAGTATGTGGAAGAAAATTGACAAAGGCAGTGAGAACATATACACTGTGGGCACATGTGTGCTGCTGGGTTACATTTATATATCCTTTCAAAAAAATCACGCAACCTACAGTAGAGAATTATGCTTTTAAACCCACATCAACCCTAAATCAAAACATTGAACAGTTTTCAAAATCAAGTTTAAAACAAAACAGTGTACTGCAATTGCATTTAACAGAACAATGGTGCTCCATACTTGGGATAATTAAAATCTAAAATGCTGGACACTATAAATGACGATTTGTCACCATAAATGGAACCACAACTGTTTTATTAAAGCAAACTTATGCCAAGACATTGTCATGCTTCTTTTGAGTGTTGGCCAGATGAATGTGCAGAGACAAATTAAGAGACAAATATATGGTCTCAAGTTTAAAGGGAACAGGTGCCAGAACAATGTATTGCTTTAAGCATCAATGTTTTTCACCACAAAAAGGTTGTACCTGTGGGATGCAGGTGGTTTACCTGTTCACCTGAGAGACAGCAACAAACATATGATGCAGGTTTCATCACTGGCTATGAACATTTGTGGAACTGCATACGAGAAAAAGCCAAAGACCTGGTGCCCATTTCATGTTATCTTCCAAGTTGATAACGAGAGCCTTCTATATAACACTGAAAGATCTAGTTTAAAGATTACACCAGTTGAAGGGGTATGTGCACCTGGTGTCCATGTTAATGAGACACCCACCCTTGAGAATTCATCCAAGGCAAAATATAAGTATAAACTAAAATTCCAACAAAAAGGAATCTGTGATACGTTGATCTGATAAGAACTGTAAAAACTGGACCCAGTTTCAAACAATTTTCATTGCACTCAGCATGTAACCTTTCAACTCAGCCTCCATAAAGTCAGCCAGATGTTTGGCCTAGTGCAATGAGAACAAAGGAGACCTATGATGTTATTCAAAATCAATCATTAACTGAAGGCCTTGCAGAGAAATGGTTCCATCAATCAATATGTTTATTTCACAAACTTGATTCCATAAAACACACCTAATTAGATTATAAAACAAGAACATTATCACAACCACACTACGAAATCATGGTTTTGGCTTTGGCATACACAGACACAAATGCGATAGCAACACTGTCAGGGTTTAACATGGGAGTGCTGCAATGAGTGACATGGGATGCCAAGTTATCTGGTCTCACAGAGGAGAATGGCCTTCCATTTAGTTTATGGCTGGGGATGGCAGATTTTGCTCTTCTTGCTGACCATGCATGATTAGGTCACTTGCTGGAGGATGCACATCGAAATGTAACATAGGTGTGGGGAATGCACTAACCAATGAGAATAAGGATATGTACTAACCTATTAGGATAGGACAAATTGTGCTGGCTTAGGTTTCACTTAGGCAGGAACCAATCGGATGCTTAGTATGGAGATACAAATAATGTTTAAAGTATATGCAAATGTATTCAATGTTGTGGATTTTGTCTTTAAATACCAATGACTCATGCGGGTGCAGTGGTTTCTCAGTTTTTCAGTCGTACGCGACTGGCTGACCTCTTGCGGCCGTTAATACTCTGTAATAAACCTGAGTTTTCTCGCAGCCCATGCTTCTCATCATAGTTTCCTGGCAATTACTAAGGGTCTTCGCTTTCTTCTTCCTGTAACCAATGCATGTTGATTTTAGTGAAAAGTGATGAAAGGTTAAGATCATCATTGAGAATAATGTGAAAAACCAGAGGGTGTTTCACAAGCTAGTCCCCGGGGATCTCTTACTCAGGTGGCCAGGGAAAATCCATCACTTTTGGATCCCTATCCTGGGGATGGACAAGCGAGGGAGGATCACCTGGGTAGTGGGTCCTTGGGAAGTGGGGGAGAAGCACCTCATGATGAGACATGGTATCCCCCTTTTTGAACAACCCATCTAATCCCTATCCCTGCTTATTCTATGGGAAACTACAGCTTCCATAATTACTCCCCACTTCACATTTACAAAACTACTGAGCCGAAGAAGATGAGGAATGAGGCCATGAAGATTACCTCTACTGACTTACAATGGCTTTCACCCTTTAGTGAGACCAGGCAGAGTCAGGTATGTAATCCTAACTATACACACTTGCCACTTGTTAATACTCCCTCTCAGTATAAAACGTGGTGCACACAGGCACACTCTGAGCGAGGCTGGGTACAAGAAGGACTAGCTCTTTTGGGGCTGATGCGGATCAGGCTATAGAAGTTGGAAGGCCTATGGGCATTAGGCAGTAGTGTAGAATGAGAGTGAGCCAGCTGAGAATTCCACACTTTCAGGAAGAAAGGTTCCAAGGCTGAAACTGAGTGAGGGTAAAGGAGAAACGTTCAAGATGCTTCAGAACAGCCCGCTACCCTCCTGGGTGAATCATGGAGTTGGGGAGGAGCAGAGGAGGCATTGGTACCGGCCTTGACTGCTACATGAATGCCGCTGAAGAGAGAATCCAATTAACACAACCAGTGAGTTATTAATGGCAACACAATCCTGGTTTGTTTTAAAAGCAAGTAACTGTATCAAGAAAGTTGAAGGTTGTGCGTGGGCTGATAAAACCTGTAGCTGGAAAGGGCAATTGCTGAATGTTGAAGAAAGTCTACAAAGTAACAGAGTGGTCCTGCAAGTTGGAATCACACATTCGAAATTCTCTGTGAAATGTTGTGAGTTGAAGTATATTAAACGGGAACCAAATTTAAGAAAGTATCCGTCACCCCGAGAGAAAGTTGACTAAGTGAAAAGCAAAGTATGTGAACTCTGAATATGCAGAGAAAGCAAAGTATATGAATTTATAAGTGAAAAGCAAAATATAAGAACTTTGAAAGAGGCTAAGTGGGCACACTAAAGAGAATAAGAAACTGCACACACCTAGAATTATTGGTCTTGCATGTGAACTTTGAAAGAGGCCAGGAGGGCAAAGTAAAGAGATTAAGAAACTACAAGTACCAAGAAGCATTGTGGGATAAGCAAAGGTTGTTGATTGTTGAATTGTGTAAGCAGAGGTTGAAGTTGTTACGCTCACCTGGCTCCCACAGGGGCGTCGATCTGAACTGGACAGCTGGGGCCTCCACCAATGTGACGCGTAGTGCCGAGATGACGGACTGGACTGGCCCACCTAGCTTTGTTTGCTTGGCCCGTAGGAATATTCTTCTGCAAATGGAGAAAGGGAATTAACCACCCGTAGAGTTGAGCGTTAACCCTCCCCCACTCCCGCTGTTCTCCCCACTGATCACCTTTGATGTCCCCTCTTATAGTCTCACCTGATGGTTTGGAAAGATGAGCTCTCCATCCTGCATTGCGCGCAGGGGCGCGTTGATAACCAGTTGCTTCACTGGCCGAAGGAATTGGTGAGTTCCAGAACAATATTGACTCTGAGATTCCCGTCAAGATGCCGTAAGTAAGTAGTTCGTAAGAGTTCAAATGTCTGACTTTCACTCTTGTCCGATTCCTTGCAGGTTGCAGCTTGGCCCTAGCGAAGAGTTGCTTGTGGCGACTGATAATATTCAGGTAAGGATTTGTATTATCCAACACAGTTCGATAAAATAATGTCAATATGTAACCTGTTGCTTTCTCCCTTATTCAGGCGCTGAGAGAAAATATGAAGTCTCGGGGAATAATGCCTCCGGCGGTAAAATCAGGTAAGTCTATTATGGTGAGGAGGTTTCCCCTTGTTTGTCCCTTTGTTTCACCTTGCTGTCCTTTTGTTTCCCCTTAGGGGCCGGGGTTCGGCGAGAATGCAGTGGAAGCTGCACCGACCCATGAGGAGGAATAGTACCCCCGGTGGTAAAATCAGGTAAGCCTATGGGGGTAACTGATATTGCCTTTGTGTATTCCCCTGGCTCACCTTGCTGTTCTTGTCTTCCCCTTAGGTGCGAGAGTGCGGCGGGAGCATTTAGAAGGATGCGTTGGAATGTGAAGATGCTGTGAAGGCCGGTGAGTTCAGCGCAGCGCTGCTGCAGGCGAGGCGATGCACATAAAATAACTTCTTTCTTCCAGCTCGAAGGCGCGATGGATCGGGAATTCAGGTAAGGACCAAAGGTATTGCTCTTGTTCTAACCTTTTCTCCTTCTCTCCCCTTTTTCTAGGAGCTCCGGACTCGAGGCGGGCGTGGCAGAAGACTGGATGCAGACTTTCAGGCACGGTGAGCGTTACACTGTTGGATGCAGAATAACGCAAAGCGTGTACTGCCCTTTGGGCGTGGTTTAAATAGCCTCCAAAGTAGTCCCAGGTAAGTATTCCTCCTCAGCCCCACCCGAGTAAAAAAAATAGTCCTTTAGGTAAAGTAATCCCTTCCAAGCCTCCTTTGGCTTGGAACTTTTGCAGCATGGTCTGCATCAGGTGAGTTTGCAGCATGGTCTGCATCAGGTAAGTTTTAATCTATGAGCCATAGGCGCCAAGACTGCACCCAAATAGCCCCTAGAAGGGGTTGTTGGGTTTGCTTAGTATAACTTGATGCCTGCTTCCGCGGTTGCTTGGTCTGGGTCCCCGGGGGTAGGCATCATGACAGAAGTAGTCTTGAAAGTATTTTACAGTGCAAAGCTATAACAACAAAACATGGTGAAGGGTATCCCCCACAAAGTGAAAGACAGGCTTGAACCCGGTGGAGGGAAGCCTGTGTTGAACTGTGCTAGAGTGGATGTCAATTTGAAGGAAAGTGGGGAAGTGAACCCCCACAAAAACAAATACAGGCTTGAGCACTGCTGAGTGAAATCTGTGCAGAACTCTGATAATAATAAGGTGAATGTGAAAAGCAAGGCAGACTCGAGCCCTGCCTACAGAAGCCTGTATAGTATTGTCGTAAAGTAAAAGTAAAAAATACAACTGTGTGTTTTTATAAGAAGGCAGACGAAGCCTAAGACTGCCAAATGCTTTAAGTCCAAGCATGAACTATTGAATTTTACCAGTAAGCTAGAGTGTGCAAGACTGATCCACATATGCGCCATCCACATATCCTTTTTAAGAAACTCTTGAGACCCTGCACTGCTGAATCTGGGGAAGGGAGTTGGAACTTAAGCCATAATGACATTTCTTTTAAGACACTATGAAGAGGGATGGGGAAGCATGTTAAGTATTTCAATCAGGCAACACACACCCTGGTTTTAGCATAGGATGCAGTGCACACCTGAGGTGCTTTCCTCCTTATTTCATGTGAATTCATTTTGAGATGGTAAACAACTCATATCATACACCCTTTTTCAGATACCCTGGTCACAGTGGACCATGAACCAGGCCGGTTGGTGAAATGCAATATATATTTATTTATTTTAAAATTCAAAAGAAATCATACAATCTTTAATATGGGGCAGCAATCACCAATGGGGTGATAATTACAATAGACATGTAAGCAATGTACTTGGTTAACATTCTATTAGAACATGTACACAGCACAAATGAATAGGAAAACTTTTTGGATTAGGCAAAGGCCTACAATAACATGCAAATTGTAACAAATAATCAATTGATGTGTGGTTTAATTATAATATACATATGTTTTATCACTATAGAATGTATGTTAAGTCACTGGCAATCACAAGGCAATGGATCAGCAAAAGGCATACAATTTGAAAATGAGTGGAAAGTTTAGAGCATGCTGCAGCCAAATGACACGTGGGAAAACTTGTAATTTTCTCAATTCCTGCTTTAAATTACTCAAACGGTTTTGAATAGAAACAGGTGAAATATTTGGAGTGCGGTTTTGGTGTTGTGGAATAGATGTATATTACAGGGATATTCTAGAAGTGAAAAAATAGGCCTCTAGCTATGAAACTGGATGAGTTATGCAAGCTATAAAAAGGTATGCTTTGAGTAAAATGAAGTTGTGAAATAGGAAATGAAATCAGTTGTGGCAAGAACAGTTTTACTTTAAACTACTAGTATTCAGACTAGACCACCAAAGATGGACAAGTTCAACCCTGTCACTCCAGCGTTCAACGTTAGCGGAAACCGGTCTGATCACTCGAAATATGACTAATGGTTTAGGATTACACAAGACAAAATCAAAAAGAGATGGCAATAAAGGACAGGATGCAAGGATAATTCTAACAGTTTATCGGGTTAATATAGGTTTGCTTAAAGAGTGGAATACGGACAAAGGCAAGACAAGATAGCATATGTTTTTCTAAGGTGTAGGGATTATACTTACAGTCCACTTTCTAGTTTTGGGATTTTTGAACAGTCAACAGTGTCTGGTCACCACACGGCTGGCACGCCAGGCAAAAGACAGCGGGGCAATTCAGGTCACTGGATGGCATAGGTACCGCTGGATGCAGTTAGTGGGCAAGCAGTTAGTGGGCTGCAAGCCAGGCTGGTCTCAGGATGCTTCCCAAAGAATACCACAGCTTTTTTCCCTTTTTAATGGTATATTAGTGGGTTTGTTGTAGATCAATTGACTTTCTGGGAGAAAATCAGCTATGCTTTGGCTTTGCAGTGAAGTCTGGAATCAGCAAGATGAATGTAGATCAGGAACGCTGTGCAGGAATGCAGGAGAGAGTGTGTGTCTAGAGTCTTGTCAGGGACTCTTATTTATAATGCATAGTGACATCATCAAAGTATATGGCTGGGCATGCTTAGCTAAACACACTTCTAAACCACTGGCTTGGTCAGGGGTGATAGTCCCAGCCTCGCTCTCAACTGGTTGGATTTAAAGGGCAGAATTTCAGTGTTTAATGTGAGTTTTATAATGTTCAAAACCTCCCAAAGTTACTTTAGCTAAAATCAGATTTTGCCACAAATGGAACATTTATACAGTTTAAGTCTCTTAGTAACTTACATAAACAGGTTACATATATTATGCAGACCATTGCAGTCCAGCCCTGCAATCTATGAGGCATTGTTTCGCCCTTCTAATACTTTTTGGTAATTTTGGATAGGAAAGATTCAGGCCTAAAATTCTGTAACTTCATAAACGTGTGTGGATTATCATAGGGGGGTAAGTATTAAAATTTGCAATGACACCATGGATACTTTCCTTATAATACTCAATTCTTTGCCATTTTCTGTCCCCAAGGTGTCAGTGAATTCTACAATGTCTCAAATTATAAACCACAGAATCACATTTAAACTGCAAAATGTTCGCATTTTTACAAAGTCCTGCTGCAGAGATAATAGTCTTTACATGTTTATTAATAAATAGTCTTTGAAGGCAAATGTTCAATTTGTTCCCCATGTGTGGGCCTGCCTTCCAAGGCTACCCCCTTCAGGGGCAGGGTCGTCATGGCGATTCCCTTGAAGCTTCTTGTAGAAATCACGAGGAACTGTGACTTTCTTTCTCACATGTCCATGTCCTGGCGGTTCCATTGTCAGAGGTTTCAGCCCAGACCAGATTCTATCCAACCTAATAATTATCACTGAGGTGTTAGTATCTACTGAGAGTTTATGGTTGTTCCCTTTCTTTGGGGAAGCCTTAGCTCTGCAAACTATATAACCTGTTTTTGGAAGCTTGCAAAATCTAGCAAAGGCAGTTTAAAACCTTTATTTTCTTTGATATGGTCCTGAATCAAAAAACAAGCCTGTTAAATAGACAGCCCATAGGTGTTTCCCAGCAGCCAACTCCTTCACATTGCTAGGCACAGACAAGCTTTCAACATTTTACTTTTTTTTTTAAACATGCATTTTTTTCTTTAGTTTGCAAAGCCGATTCTACACATGTAGTGCAAGCTGCTAGCACTTTGCTTTTTAAATTTGGTTTTTGACTTTCCATCTGGATGCCCACACTGTTTTGCAGCCATAGTTATTTTCCTGTGGGCAGTAGTCTAATTTAAGTACAGATGCCCTTAACTTGATACAGCCCAGATAGCTGGAGTTTCTTTGAACTACTGATCTTTGATACTTTGTAAAAATGAACGTGCTTCCAGTGTTGGTAAAAGTGAAGTTTCTTTGTTGATTTCTATCAGATTTGTTTTTACAGAGCCTGTCATTCAGGAGTCATACTTGGTTTTGCTGAATCACAATGGGGATATAAATGGGCATGGCAGGGCTTTATTAATAACGGTAGTTTGAGGAAGAACAGGTGAAAATGAAATAGCATCCGAGCAGCATCGTGTCCCCTTGTTCCATCCTGCCCAATATGTGCTTGGCAAGATAGTGCAGCCATCTTCTTGTCACTGCAAAATGCAGTTTTGAGGCCATGGTGCTCACTGGAACCAGCGCAACCCTTTTTCTGTTTCTGCTGCAGCGCAGCTTGGTTTTGGAGAAATTCTGTTCAGTGGGTCAATGTAGCCCACAGATCCACCCCTGCCCCCTCGACTCTTCTGGGATCCTTGTTGAGGGAGAGTAGGGCAAGGTGGGCTTCATCAGTTAGGAGTCCTTCTTCCATCAGAGAGGGGAATGCCACAATCCTCTCACTGTCTCTCATTGGAACGTGGAACAACACCCACAGCTTTCTCTTGGATCTTCGTTTATGGTGTTCATCGACACCCCCAGATTTTCTTTGATTTCTCCCTTCCAGGTTGCCAGGGAGGTCCTCCTTTGTCTTTGAATAGGTGCAACCAGTACACATCTATTAAATAAATAAGAACTGGTTACTTCACATTCCCACTAACTGCCTTCCAATAGAGTTGACAGCAATGGGACATGCATGCATTCAATAATGACAATTGATAGTGAAGAAAAATACTCCCTGTTACATAATTATACTTATAAATCCATTGTTCCCTTCTGACACTTCTTTTTCTTATTCTTATGCTTCAGATGTTTCCTCTATTTGATTCTCTCTAGGCTCCTAATTTTATGCAAAGTGTGCCTATGGTGACAACTCTTTAGCTGATGAATATGGACCCATTTCTCTTCTGTCAGTTCTCCTTTGGGGATGCAGATTCTGTAGGCGACAAGTGAAATTTTATCTACAATTTCAAAAGAACCGCACCAACTAGGAAAAAATGTGTGCTCTTTTGTCTGGTTCCTTTTGCCATTGTGCAAGCAGACCCTGCCTCCTATTTGGTATTCCTTTTTGTTTTTTTAAAAATCATATTGAGTCTTCATATCCTCGGCAGATTTTTCTAGATTTCACTTAGCGTACAGAAAAGCTTGTTGAAGGTGTTTTCTTAAATTCTCAACATACTCATGAATTGTGGAGGCGTATATTAGTGTCTGCTCTTGTGTTCTATAGAGCAGATGCTGAGGTAGCACCATCCTTCATCCAGCCCTCAGCTCAAATGGAGACATCTTAGTTGCAGAAGAAGGTGTAGATCTGATGGCCATTAGGACAAGCAGTAATCGGATGTCCCAACTTGGCCCAGTGTCTTCCACAAACTTTTTTAGAATGTTCACAATGGTTTTATTGTACCTCACAACTCCACCACTAGAGGACTGGCGGTATGCAATGTGAAGTTTCCTTTTTACCCCAAGTATTTCCCACATCTTTGTCATCACTTTGCTGGTGAAGTGACTACCCCGGTCTGACTCCTTCCTTTGGGGTAGGTCAAAACACGAGAAGATGTGATTGAACATCAGGGCAGCTGCCGTTTCTGCCTTGCAATTTGGGGCCAGGCGACATTCCACCCATTTGGTAAACAAGTATGTTATAGTTAACATGTACTTGTTCCCCCTAGAGGAGCGAATTATGGGCCCTATGAAGTCTACTTGTAAATCTGACCAAGGCAGTGTCATCTCGCTCTTCTGGAGGGGAGCTCTGTGTGTGAGTGATGTTGGCTGAAACTGTCACTGCCCCATGTGTGGCTCACAAGATTTCTAAAGTAGTGTGAAACTCCAAATGAACAGCTGTGGCTGCATCATGAGCGTGACTTAGCATTAGGCTTTGGAATGAGGTAGGTCAATAGGTCAATATTTGACAACCTAAAAATGAACACAGACTCGGACAACAGTACCGCCCTGATTCTCCTTGATCTATCCGCAGCTTTCGACACTGTCAACCACAACATCATCTTAAAGAGATTAGAAGGACTAGGAATAACTGACACCACCCTACTATGGATCAAATCCTTCCTAACAAACAGAACTGAAACCGTATGGATTACACCTTTTAAGTCCAAACCTAGAGACTCCACATGCGGAGTACCACAAGCATCATCTTTCTCCCCGCTTCTATTCAACATCTACATGTACCTATTAATCAAACTCATCAAAAAACACAGCCTCACATGCTACATCTACGTCAATGATACTCAAATAATCTTCAACATACAAGACACCCTAGAAGAAAACACTACACTAGAGAATTGCCTTCGTGATATATTCAACTGGATGAACCTCAACCACCTCAAAATCAAACCAGACAAAAAAGAGATAATGATTGTTTCAAAAAAGGGAGGAGACATCAGATACATCCTCTGGCCAAGAGAGCTCGGCACCACACCAGCACCATCATCAACTGTAAAAACCCTAGTAGTCCTGATGGATAAAAACCTCACTCTAGAATGACCCATCTAAGAATATATGAAACACAACAAACCACCTAGCATTCAGGAAACTCCTCAAATCATGGCTCTTCACAGCGTAAAGACAACAGTAATGCACTAGAATGCCCACCCCATCAAACAATGATGAAAATAACACCAACCTTGGTCGCTCCCAAAATGGACATACACAGAACCCAAAGAATGGACCCCACGACAGACCATAAGATACTATGGGTAATAGCCACAAAAGGAGGTCACCATAGACTAATTACATGCTCAGACCGAGACAAAAGCCCTAAATGACTGATCCACTGCCTCCCGGCCGTACCATATCCAAACCCCCAGCAGACACATTTAGATTGGAGTTTGGAAGAGGAGACCACAACACCTGCTCCAACACCCAAAGAGGAGAATAGACACCCAACCCACATTAACCAACCCATCAGCAATAGAACACCTACAGAGGGCGCCAGAACAGAACGGTGAGCACATCGCATTAAAGCCCACCCACAACACTCATTCCATCAGAATTAGAACACTTACAGAACATGTTAGAACAGCACAGGGAGTGCTTGACACAAACCGAAAACCCTGCCAGGTGTAACCCCTTCGCCCATCCTGATGCGATAGGAAGGATTGGCCAGCGCCACAATCGGACAGTGTTCTGAATGTTACCATGTTAAACTTCATACAACCCACTAACAAAAAACTCAGCATTTCTGCAGACTTATTTCACTCAAAAATCTCACACAACCAGCTCTCGCACAACAACCCGCACGCACTTCACAACACCGCAACTACACATTAGTTGCACCAACAGCACACAAGGACTGACATCGATCCGATACTCGCACCAAAGCTCAGCACCCAGTGTATACCGAGTTGAAGCTGCCAACAGAACACCACTCCTCTCACTATCCTACTCCTGATTTAACTACTAACCCATCCCACCTTCTCGTTTGCCGATTCGCCAGAGCGTCTGGGGACCAACTCCGTTGGTAACGGTGCGTGGTACAAATACCTTTAACATTTAACATTTAACATAACAAGGACCTACACAATTTTGCATTTAACCCTTAAAGTGACATCTCTCAAACAATAAGGTCATTAAGGGTAAAACTGTCAAAATGAAAGCCCCAGGCACTGAGGGAAGTCCCTTTCTTCAGAGGAAAAGCTTAAGAAATTGCCTGGTAACATTACATGGCAGGACATGGCTCCATAATGCCACTGCCTCCTCTGTGAATCTACAAGAGTTGAGAAATACTTTCCCTAATCTTTTCAAACAAGGTGATTATTATGTAGAGACATCCTCGTGATGCCCAAGCACTTTCAGTCTTTCTAGTGAGTCTGATTATCTTTCTTTTTCTTTTCTTGTGCATTGTTGGTTAAAATAAACCTTAAACACATGTATTAATAAACATTATAAGCAAAATCGGAAAAGAGCACATTAGTTAAAATATTAAAAAAACAATATACAATATTGATACAAAATATAAAACCATAAGTTAAGAAGAAAATGCAAAATACATATCAACATTCATTATAAAATCGTATAGGCTGGAAATCTCCATAGAGGTACAGGATCAAAGAAGGCCAGAAGTACGATTATTTATATATTTTTCAACTATAAACACAGTCTGATTATCTCATAACAGAGGAGAATGTTGAAGATAGCTATTACAGATGCCCTCCTTTTAAACCCTAATGTGATGAAGTTTAAAAATGTACCTGTCAAGTTGAAATACTCCTATGGAAAAGTGAAACATGTAACTGTGATACAATAATCTATTTATTACTGACAGATTTTTCCCACTGGGTGATGAGGACAATGGTCAGATGTTTGGTCACTGCCTGGAAGAAAGGTGAATCATAGTCCCCTACATGAGCGTTTCTGTACATTTATTTTTTATCTCCTTCCCACCATATTATGAAGACTTGTGTTTTTCAGTGTATTTTCCTTCTGGCTTTTAAAAATATACACTTGTGCTCAAAGCAACGGATTTAGTATACGGAACAGTTAATACAATTGATAACATCATGCTGTGTGAACCACAGATATTCCTCCCATGACAAAAGCACAATGTGTTACTTTACATTGGAACTTATATTTTCCTATCATATAGTATCGATTTTGTGCAGCAAAAGTCAATTTGTTTGTGAGCACAGGGATGGGTATGTGTATTTGACTGAAGATATTTCTCACATTTATCCAAAATGAATCTGAGGACTCGGGGCAAACATTCCTTTAAATGAATCAGGCAAGCATCTGCCTGCCACACTTTACCAGATTCTCACAAATACTAGGGTACATGTAATTGAACTGGTACAATATTGAGTAAATTCTGTTCGGGTACTTTGTCATTGATAATCTGATCTATAAGTTTTCTGTTCAGTAATAGGCCTCTTGCACTACTCACATGAAAAAGTACCTTTGGTACAGGAATAAAGCGAATCAGTATAGCACACCCCGGCTGCATCAAGGAAGCATTGCATCAACTATGACATTGTCATATAGGGTTCAAGGAAGAGACCACAGGGAAAATAATGAGAGTTGCACATGGAATCTTCCAATGAAAGCTGGATTCATTGTGTACCCAATATGTTGAATATCTGCTCCGTAGACAAGAAAGTCTCTGAATATTGAAATACTGTATGCTGCTCATGATTCTATTGATCATGCTGTCAAATATAGCGATTATCTACAAAAACCTCAGTAAACTGATGTCTCAAGAATATGCTGCAAACCTTAACCTTACAAACATCCATCAGTCACATCCATCAGTCTAGCTATAATGTGCTGGCCATCAGGAACAAACCCCCTAACAAAGCACATATTCACTCCTCAATGTATTAATTTTTGCAACGTTATATGTAAAGTGGGTGACACGTAGAGGCTCAACAGGGCACATATCAAGATAATCTTGGAGTATCAGGGGTGACAAAACAGGAAGGAGAACGTGAGTGCAGAGCAGTAGTAGGAATGGGCCAATGAGTCAGTAAATCAGACAGATAGATACAAGTAATGGACAGGTGGTACATTTCCTGGCATTATGACAGATGCAGCTAGAGTAGACAGGATGCTATGGATTGAATGGTCACTGATATGTTGATGTCGCCTAGCCATAGAATGTCTGATCTCTATGCGAGGTGTTTGCTCTTTGTAATTTAAACTGTAGGACTGGCTTAACCAAGAATAGAATTACGATTAATACATGTAGGAATGTGGCAATACATTTGGATTGTTTCTGATGCCTTGCATCACCCCAAGTTACATTTTAAAAAAGTGTCATGCAAATGAGTCACATTTCTTCTTACATGTTTAAGAAATAGAATTGAGTCTTTTGAAGATGGAAACCATGGACATCCAACATGTGATATAAAAGGTCTGAAATGTTTTATCAAACCTATGCACGTATTGAGAAGCAATGCTGCAACTATATGTAAAATCCTAATATGTAAGCAAGGCATAAGAGGTGTTGGTTATGAGCTCACAATGCTCATACAAGCATCATGCCTGAGTAGGAATGGTTGGTAGGACTCGGTCATGTGGGTAAATAGACCCTTCCAACGGCCCAATATGTCAGTGTATCCAGAACACAATGAATATCATTAATAAATAACATATGCAGGAGTGGCAAGAATCACATTAAGCTTGAGTGCATGCATATGTCAATGATAAATATGGGTGATTTTATTTGACTCCTCCCCAGGCCACCAAAATTATTTATTTGTACATTTATAAAGTGCATGAAAACCTACAGGCATTGAGGTGCTGGTTACATCAAGGGGGTGTGGACGGGGGATGGGGAGGGACAGTGTGAGGGTAAGGGATGCCAGGGGGGGGGAGGCAGGAGAGGGTTACAATGCAACAAGGTGAGAAAGCATCACAGTCATTTTAATATGGTGGGCTTTAGTTGCTTCCTGAATGGCCAGTAAGAGGGTGCAGATCGAATGTGGGGCGGGAGGTTATTCCATAGGTGGAAGGCATGACTTGGAACCTGGAACTCTCAGCTCTTGTGTGTTTGAAACATGGTGTTGTTAGTCTGTGACTGTAGAAAGATCTTGTAGGTCTGGAGGAGATGTGCTTGTTAAGTCTTTGTGAGTCTCTGTGAGCGGTAGGGAGGCGTTTTGTTAGAAAGCGGTTTATGAATTCTTTGACAAAGTTAGTGAGCTGCTCTTCTAAGGGCTGAAACATAGTCATATCAGCCTGGATGGCATTGTTGTGAATAGTCTGGAGTTCGTAAAGGATTTGTTCTGTGTTGCAGGCATGGAGGGAGTTGCAGTAGTTGACCCGAGAGCCTTTAGTGGCTTTTGATATAGTGAGGCAGTCTGGTCACGAGAGAAGATGTTTGGTGGCGTTTAGTAGTTTAGAGGTGTGGGCTGCTGATGATGCAATGGAATTAAAGTGCTGGGTCATGTTGTGGCTAGAATCCAGGTAGACACCAAGGGCCTCATCACGAGTCTGGTGGTAACCCTTAAATGTGGCGGTAGCTCTATTACCGCCACATTTAAGGGTCCTCCAGATCATGGCATTGGCGGATTTCCCACCAGCTCTGAGCTGGGGGGCAATCCGTGGCAAATTTGCTGATTTTCGGCACTGTTACCACTGGCGGGAAATCCGCCAGTGGTAATAGCGCAAATTTTCCCCATTGGGCCCAATGGGGAATGAGGAATTCCTGAATGGGCCCAATGGGAAATGGGCACTAACCATTCTGCCAAACCCGTGATCCAACGCTAATAGTGCTGCAGGGTTTGGCGGTAGGGCTAATAGCGCCGGCGGTAATAGCACCAGCGTTACCACCCAACTCGTGATGAGTCCCCAAGTGTTTTAATGCTAGAGGAGACTGGGATGGTGCAGGCCTTGAGGGTAAAAGAGTTGTAGGCTTGGTCTAGTTTGGCTAGATGGGAGGAGGGCCTACAATCGAGATTTCTCTCTTGTCATCATTTAGACAGAGTTGGTAAGAGGCCATCCAATGTTAGATGATGTCGTAGATGGTGTTAAAGTTGCTGGAATCTTGTTGTCACCTGAGAGGGGGATGAGGATCTGGGTATCGTCGGGTAGTTGGTGAATGAGATTCTCAGAGAGTCGAGTTGGCCGTAATGAGGTTTTGCATAGATGTTGTATAAAGTTGGGGAAACACAAGAATCTTGTGGGACACCACAGGGGACAGACGATGGGTGGGCTGCTGTATTTCTTGTGCAGACACAGGCAATTCTATCTGCAAGGAAGGAGGAGATCCACCGGACATCCGGTGGGGCAAAGTTGGTGGGTCTGGTGAAGTGCGGCAAAGAGTTTAGGGATTAACGAGGTTGAAGGCGGCAGAGAGGTCCAGTAGGAGTAGGAGGACAAGGATACCTGAATCACGGATGTCATCAAGTTGTTTTGTTATGTCAAATACAGCTGATTTGGTGCCATGGATGGGGTAAAAGCCAGATTGTCTTCGGCTGAGTATATGGTGGAGTTCCAGGTAAGATTGAATTTGCATATAGGCAGCACAGTCCAAGAATGCAACCAGGAAAGAAATGGTGGTGATAGGTTGGTAGTTGGTAGGAATAGCAGGGTTTAGAAAACTTTCTTAAGGAGCAGGGAAATCCAGGCTTCCTTGAGGACTGGAGGAATGAAGCTGTTGGTAAAGGAGGAGTTGGTGAAGGTGCTAGTGACATAGTGACAGGGACAAGCGCTTCTGCTCAGTCTGTAAGGAAGTTATGGTATCAAACAGCGAAGACAGACACGAGTGATCACAGTTCAGTGGTGTTTATTGAACTTCAATGGGTTGGTTGAATGCCTATCGTAATCTAAATCTAAGGATGGGTGCAAGCTACGACCATCAAATAATAATAACGCATTGCTAGTGGAGTCTTTGACAAAAATAAAAGGGCCTATACTGATAAACATATTGCCAATCCTTACTTCTAAATGCAAATGGTGTGGGCCAACAATGTATGTGAAAGGAAAAGTGTTAAAGAAATGATATGTCAGGAGAGTTGAGAAATTTTCTTCCGTTCCCCATTTTGTCAGCACGGGCTAGGGCGGCACGCTTGAGCTTCGCACACACTCTGGCTTCCCTTCATGAGGATATATCTCCGGAGAATAGCTCAGGGGCAACTTGCTCACCTTGGAAGCAAGACGACAGGGAGCAACACAGGCTTGAACACAGGGTCTGCGCTTAGAAACCTTCTGGTATAAGCGCGTTATGAATAACCAATCATATAATATTACATCATATCATATTAGAGCAAAGTATAGGTATCAGGGCCTTCTGTGTCAAAGTCTCTTTCCAAATCAAAGTCTCTTATTGTAGATTGTGGAGGGCCTGAAGTAAAAAAACACAAGCACAAAAGTTCCTTTCTTATAAGGATTTTCACATTCACAAGTTCTGAGGTCCACTGTTCAGGGTCTGGATCCAAAGGCGATGGCCGTGCCCTGGCCACCTGAGAGAGGGACCGCCGGGGACCAGCGGGTGAGACACTTTCTGGTTTCTCGCAGGTCCTTAATAAGTGGGGCAAGTGTCTCCTTGGCTATGCGATGGATTCATGCCAGTGATCTGATTAGAGGATTCCAATTCTGCGATTTATTTATGTATTTGTCACTTATTAGGCGCTTATACAATTAGCAAAACTGTTTCAAAATGCCCACAGGGCAAACATGGTGGGGACAGGGGACAGGGGAAGGTAGACAATGCAATTACAGCAAGGATAAATAATTGCATTAATAGTACAAACAAATAATTAGCATAAAGGGAAGGGGAGACAAACCTACTATGCCTTGTGATTGCTCAGAACTTGCCGGGGGTGGGGATAAGGTGCTTTGATGCTCATGTAGAAGTGCTCAGGATAAGTGCTAAGAAGAGAAGAATCTAAGTGCAACCACCCATGGGTAGAGTGAGCCCAAATAAGAGTAGCAAAAGACAGTGGCTGGGATAAGAGGTCAAGGCCCTCAGGACTCATAAGGGCCCTGCACATCAGTCACGCTGCTGTAAGATTAGCAGGGAAGAGAGGAGGAGAAGTAGGAGGTAAAGAGAAAGGTCTTGAGGCTTTTTTGGAACTTAAGGCGTTCTTGCTCAAGACGCAGCCAGAGAGGGAGGCTGTTCCAAAGGAGGGAGTCAGCCGAGGAAAGTGATTGCACACCAGCTCTATGTTTAGCAAAGCGCTTAATCCGGAGGGAGTTAGTGCCAGAGGAACAGAGGAGTCTAGAAGGAGAGTATTTGGTTCAGGAAGTGTTGAAGATTGAGTGGTCCCTGGCCCCAGATAGCCTTGTGTATGATACATAGGGATTTGAATGTAATCTGTGCTGAGACCAGGAACCAGTGAAGGCTTTTTAGGGAAGGAGAGATGCAGTCCCTGGGCTTGACGCCAAGGATAAGTCTTGCTGCATTATTCTGGGTTAGCTGGAGGGGTCACAGTGTGGGGGAAGGAAGATTAAGGATGAGGCTATTACTGTAGTCTAGCCTGGAGAGAACCAGAGCATGGGTAACATTGAGTCCCTTTGCGGAGGAAGAGCTGAAGGTGGGATTTCTTGACAATATCCTGAATATGAGGGATGAAGGAAAGGGAGGAGGAGAAGATGACTTCAAGATTCCCAGCTACAGTGGTGGGGGTGAGGGTGGGGCATGGCTGAAGGCCAGAGTGCGGGGAAGAAGTATGGTGCAAGGCACCCAATAGGGAGAATCACGGTTTTGCTGGCATTGAATCAAAGGTCATTGGCAGTGCACCAGGCCTGGTTGTCAGAGAGGCAGTCAGGGATGAAGGAGGGTGCTAGGGCATCAGTGGTAAGTTTGAAGAAAAGTTGTGTATCAGCAGCGTAGCACTGGAAGTTGAGGGAGAAGGAGGAAATGAGTCATGCCAGCAGAGAAAGGTGTATGTTAAAGAGCCAGGTTGAAAGAATGGAGTTCTGGGGGACGCCACATATAGCAGAGGAAGAAGGGGAGGAGAAACGGCCCAGAATGATTTTGCAAGAACGGTCCTTTAGGATGGATGAAAGCCAGCCCAGTGCCTGCTGCAAGATGCCAAGGGTGTCATGCAGCCTTTTTATGAGGATGGAATGATTCACTGTGTCAAATTCAGAAGAGAGATCAAGAAGGATGAGGACAGCAGGGGAGTTGGAATCAAGAGATGTGAGCAGTTCGTCACAGGTGTTCAGAAGAACAGTTTCCGTACCTCTGGATGGTTGGAATCCAGACCGGTGGTCATGTAGACCACCACCAAGCTAGGTATGAGAGTTGGGTGGGCGGAGGGCCAGCTTCTCAAGCAGTTTTTCCAGGAAGGGGGTGATGGAAATGGGGCAGTAGATGGCTGGGCAGGAAGGCTCTGCAGAGGTTTTTTTTAAGAAGGTGGGCACACAAGGGAGTGTTTGAAGGAAGACAGAAATGAACAAGTAGCCAAGGAGTGGTTGCAGAGATCAAATAGAACAGGGACGAGAGAGGCAATATTTTCCTTGATGGTTCTAGAGGAGCAAGGGGCAACCTGTTTGGATGAGATCTTCATGGAGTTGACAAAACCAGTGACTTCTTCGGGGGAGACAGGAGTGAAGGAGCTGAAGGATGAAGGAGGAGGATGAATGGTACGAGGTGCAGAGGGGAGAAGGTTGAGTGCGTGACAAGGCTGTTCAGTGTGTCCTGGGTTTTGGAAGTGAAGTGAGTGCTTTGCAAAGGGCCTGGGAAGGAGTAGGGACAGAAGATGCTGTGGATAGGTTGGCAAGTTCTGTGCAGATTTTGAAGAGTTCAGCCGTGTTGTTGGATGGATTGGACACTTGTGTCTGAATGTGGCTCTTTTTTTGGCATGGATGGAGAGACTGTAGTGTCTCTGGATCAGGTGGCAGGCCAGTTTGTCAGAGGGTGAGCCTGAAGTGTGCCACTTCCGTTCATTAGCCCTGCATTTATGTTTTTGGTCTGCAAGATCGGAATCATACCAGTTGTTACACTTGGAAGCAGGTTTCAGGCTTATCCTCATGACAGGGGCAAGGATGTCAAGGCTGTTGGTGATGGACAGATGGAGGTTGGTGAGGGCAGAATCAGCAGAAATGTCTCTGTTGGGAGCTAATGAAGGCAGAATGGAAGGCAGCATCTAACACTCGTTTCATCGTTGAATGTTCGGGAATGAGGTTGGCAGAGCTTTATGAGAAGTTGTCACAGGGCCATAGGGACCCAAGTAAGAGGTGAGGAAATAATGATCAGACCAGGTAAGAGAGGTGACCAGGGGAGAAGAGAGAGTGAGGTTGGAGTGGATGATGGCATCTAGCGTGTTTCCAGCGGAATGGGTAGGGCCAGAGAGAAGAATGGCGAGTGATAGGGAGGAGCAGAGGTCAGTGAAGAGGGTGGTTGCTGTGCAAGGGGAGTCTAGGTGGATTTTGAAGTCACCTACTAGTAGCAGGTTGTTGGTGGTAGAGAGTAGGGAGAAACAGAAGTATTCACACTCATATAGAAAAAGAGAAGAAGTGCCAGGGGGCCGATAGATGGTAGCAATGGTCAAGGTGGAGGAAGGAGAGATGACCAATTTGCAAACTGGGCTTCAAAGGACGAATAGTGCTGAGTGGGTAGGATGGTGGAAGGAATTCACTCTGAAAAGAATAAGGCAACTCCACCGTCAGCATGGTGGGGTCAAGGTTTAGAGGTGATCTTATAGCCGTCGGGGAGGAGTGAGTCAAAGGAAGTAACTCAGCTGGTGTTGAACCAAGTTTCTGGGAGTGCAACTATGTCTAGGTCAGTATCTTCAAGTAGAAGGCAGATGTCAGCAGAATGTTTGATGGCTGAGCGTGGGTTGAGGGTTGCCAGATGGAGACGATCACCACCTTTGAAGGCTTTTTGAGGCTTATTGTGGAGTAGATGGGGTAGAAGAAGGAGGGGGAGGGGAAGGAGGTTGATGAGAGAAGGCAGGAGCCAGTCAAATAGGAGGAGGATGGCCTGAGGGCCTTGAACCAGGACTGTGCCCGTGATGTAAACATTGATAGAGCAGCAAGAAGAGAAGAAGCCTGCCCACTTGGTGCCGCCATTAACGGAAGTTGAAGAATAAGGTGGGAGAGTGGCAGTGAGGTGAGAGGTCCGTAAATCGGGCAATGGGACGGAAAAGAGGATATCAGTGAAGATTTCTCTTGAGGATGCACTGAAATAGGTGTCTGCAATTGGGAGGCCAAAGTTAGCAGCAATTACGTCTTTTTTATGCTTTTTACATCCAGATTCAGTGAGAGGGAGGAAAGGTGATGCTGCAGCAGTTGGAGATGATAGGGGAGATGGAAAGTGCTACCTCGGAATGAGAGGAAGAGAGAGGCAGAGCAAGTGAGAGGTGAGGTGGGGTGAGTACACTGCAAAAGACAGGTTCTGAACCAGATCCACTTCGCACAGAAGGCCAAATGGGTATTCAGTGTAAGATCAAAAAAGTAGGATGGAGGCACAGCTAGAGGCGGTGTTCATACAACAAGCAGTTTCAATGCAGGAAGGAGCACAGCTAAAAATGATTTTCATACAAACAAGCAATTTCAATGCAGGAAGGAGGCACACCTAATAATGATGTTCATACAAACAAGCAATTTCAATGCAGGAAGGAGGCACAGCTCAAAACGATTTTCATACATACAACCAATTTAAATGCAGGACAGAGGCAGAGCTAAACATGAGTTTCATACAAACAGACAGTCTTGGAGGAATAGCAGAGGAAGTGCAGCACAGCAATTCAGTAGTTGGTTTCAATATGAATGAGTCACAGTGAGTGAAGGCAGAAAGCAGAGTCCCTGTAGAGCATGGGGCAACTGCAAGGAGGATGACTTGAAAGGCACAGCAAATAAAATCAATGGGTTCGAGGCAGCCACTAAGTGGCAGTACTCACGTGATGGCACAGGTAGCGTACACACAGTCAAGAGGAGCATTGAATGTATATATATCATTATGGAGCATTTTCATTGAAGATTTTGGGAAGTGGGGCATGGGGTATGGCCAGGCACTGATAGGGGCAGACAGGGCCTTAGAAGTGGGCCTTCCCCGTTAGACTAGATGGAGGGAATGGCAGCCAATCAATATTGGGGGAGGCAGTGATGAGGAGCTACTAGGGGCCTTCTCAGTGAATCAATAAGGTGGTGGCCATCTTGAAATTGCTGCATGGCACGAAGAACAAAGGGCACATATATCAAAGATCACCCCCAGGAAACAGTGAACACTGGCCCAGGTGCAGGTACATGCAAATAAAAATCAACACAGTGGTCGGCATGCTTAAAAGGGACATTTATGAAATAAAAGTGTTTTTTTTAAATCCAATAACCCGAAATTTGTATATCACATTTTTTTCCATAATACTCCTGCCACAAAAAGTATGAAGTGCAGTAAAGGCAGGCAAGCTGGCCGGGAAGCTTCAGGGAGGACAGTGCATCTTTCAGGTCTTCAGTCAGGGCTGGCAGTTCCAGGAGTCCACATCCTTATGACTCCAGTGTAAGGTAAGGCAGAGGTTGGAGGGTGGGTATGAGGTGAGGCTGGGGTGGGGATTGATGAGTGGGGTGGGCCAGTCAGGTTGACTTTGGTGATGATGATTGATTGCGTTGTCTTGATTTTTTCATGGAAGGAGAAAATATTGTTGGAGGTGGTTTCCTGGATATTTTGGCACCAGCGAGCATATTAAAGGTAATTGGAGGTGGGTACACACAGGGTTTCCAGCTCTCTTAAAATGGAAAATAGCTCACAAGAGTGGAACTGAGCTTTGAAGATTCTGCTAAAAAGTGTAGATGCTTTAGCGGAGAGGATGGTTTTTGTATTTCTTGGAGAGATTGAGGAAGTTGCCTTTGTTGGTAACGGGTGGGGATTTGTGCCAGCTGTTCTCAAAAGTGCATTTTTGGCTCTCATACCCTGGATATCCAGAGTAAACCAAGAGTTTATGTGCATGGTAGGTCTGGCTTTGTGAACTTTAAGTGGGGAAATGGCATCCATGGCTGAGAGAATGGAGATATTGTAGGCATTGACCAGATTTGTTGGGTCGGAGGATAAGGAGGCTTGGCTGAGTGTATGGTTGGTGGTGCGGATATGTAAGATGCATTCTTTTGGGAGGTTACAGGAGCATCTAGTAAATGCCAGAGGTAAAGTGTGCTGTTGGGGGTTAGGGGTGATGGTTACAAAGAGGGAAATGGCATAGTGATCTGTCCAAAGTTTGGGTGAGATTACAATATTCTCTGTATAGCAGTTAAAATTCCAATCTAGGAATCTTCCTAGTTGGTGGGTTGGGCTTGAGATGTGCTGTATAAATTCATGTGAGGTTAGGGAGTTAGCCAGCGAGAGGGCGTCCTTGTCAGCCAGGTCTATCAGTCCCAAGTTGAGTTCACTTAGGACAAGGACTTTGGATGTAGGTTTAATGCTTGTGCTGAGAAGTGAGGAAAGATCTTCCTCAAATGATTTTACTGGATGGGGAGGATGATAGATGATGGTTAAGGTGGAGGTGGGCAAGATAGAGAGTATTGTCCTAAGTAGGCCACATGGGGCAGTGGAAGGGATGGTTTTGAAGGAGAGGGTGTCTTTGTGGATGAGGGTAACTCCTCTACCTTTGTGGAGCGGGTGATCACAGCAGAGGATGGTGTGACCTACGGGGATGGCAAAGGAATATGCTGGGTGAAGCAAGGTTTCAGTGTTTGTTAGGATGTCCAAGTTGTTATAAGAATGAGGTCTCTAATATCGGTGGTAGGCGTTATGACCAAGGGGAGTCTTTAGCGTGGTATCTAGGTGGGTAAGATGTTTGTGAGATGTTTATGGCATTTATCAGGGCAGTCCTATCTACTGCTGTCACGGCAATAGGCAGTGAAACAATATGGTCGGTAGAACAGAGTGCTGGTGGGAGAATGGGGGTCGGAAAGTATGCCTTTACGGGCAGTGTGCTGGGGTCTGGAAGGGCATAGGGGATGACACAGAGAATGGACTGTGTGCAAATGGCCGGTACGCATCCTGAAAGTGAGCAGGCTAGAGGTAGGTTCCGGGTCTGCGGTATGGGCGCAGAGCTTAAGCTTCGACTGCTGCTTGACAAGAAGGAAGCTGCAGCTTTCCAGTATAGCACACGAGGAGCTGTAGAGTGGGTTCCTGGCAAGTTTGATGGTTTAAAGAAGCAGCATAGCTTGTGGGGGAGAATAGCACTAAGGGCAGTAAGAGTAGATCTAGTGGAATAGGCGCGGGAAGTAGCATACTACATGGGCATGTGGCAAAGTATGGTAATGTTCAGTGTAGCCACAGGGGGACTGGTAGGAGTGGGTACCAAGGAAGGGGACGCCTTACCTCTTGCACAGGTTGTAGTACCTCTTGGTGTACTATCGGTATGATCATCGTTTGTAGTCTGAGCTGGAAGATTATAGGCGTAACCAGTGACAAAGGATCCATGATATGCACAGGTGGGTGGCATGCCGGGAATGGCCGGTCAGGATGTGCTTCCAGACTAAGGCCCTCATTACGACCCTGGCGGAGGACCATGGTGCAATTTGCACCATGGTCCATGGCGCAAAGCTGCCAACTCCGCCATGGGGGTTGGCGGACTTACCGCCCCATTCCGACCTTGGCGGGGCGGTAAGTCCCCAATCCCCATTTACCCTTCCCCATTCCCATTTTTGCCCCATAGGGTATAATGGGAGTGGGGAAGGCGTTAATTACGCCACCGTAAATTACGGTGGCGTAATTAACAACAGGTCCCGTAGGGCCATGGATTTTTCCGCCCGGAAAAACCAGGCGAAAAAAGCACCATGGCGCTACGGGAACTCGTAGTAAGGCGGAAAGGTACGCCATGTATTACGCTGGCGTAAACCCCTTTCCGCCAGGGTCGTAATGAGGGCCTAAGTCTGTTGCCTTTGCCAGTGACCGGCTTTGCCAGCCGGCTCCCGTGGCTGTAATTGGATGTAATACAAAGCAGCCATTTGGTGGTTGCAGAGAGTGGCACACTGAAGGCAGGCATCTTTGCAGCAGAAACGGAGGTGGCCTTTGGAAAAAGGAGCACAGGCTTCATATGTTGAATCAGCAGCCCAAGCAGGGCATATCTGAGGATCAGGGATAGCCTGGGCACAGCTTGTAGCACACATTTACAGCCATCTCATAAAAAAAACAGGAAATATTTATCACACATAACCTTTGACACGGTTACAAGCTGGACCCATCTCATCAGGTAAGTGGTGCACCAGCCACTCTTACCCCTTAAAAACAGTCAATTACACCCAACAAAAACTGTAAGAAAGCCCCAATCAAAAATTGTTAAATTGACATTGACCTTGTAGGAGCTTGCAATCACCTTTTTCAAATCACTGCTCCATGGATATATTCGGATCAGTCACCACTTTCAGGTAATGGTGTTTCTTTTGATTTGCATTAATTATGTTGTGCACAGAAAAAAGGATTATAAAAACATTGTGGTTTTTAAATTCAAGTTTATATTTATTCACCTGAAAACTAAAACACATAGAGAATCTGCCATTGACAATCTCCCAGATTTCTTTAGATTTAAGGAGCTCTGCTAATGGATGCTTCCATGAAAGTCAGATCAGCTAAACAATCTCACGTTCAGACAACTCTCTGTGTTTTACAAACGCGTGCTGGTGTGTTTTTATGCAGGTGGGCTTGCCGGCCTTTGGCTGCTTTATTAAACTTGCCAACATCCACATAATAGGCACACCCTGTTTACCTGCTGCTGTGGTGCAGCTGGCATGAGTAATGGGCATTCCACCAGCATGTGTAGATGCAAGGGGGCTTCATTTCTAGAAGGTACAAAGCTGGTTTGTTTACAAAAGGTGTAAACAACCGCTTTTGGTTGACAAATCTGCTTTGACAGTGGTAGAGGTGTCTTATTTGGAGGGAACAATAAGAAATACTTAAAGGAAATGTTCTCCAATTTCTAACTGTCATGTTGTGAAGAATTAACGCCTGCTCTTCAGGAGTATAATGATTAGTAGTAACTAATACACCTACTCAGCCCCCACACTGCAAGCAAAGAGCCGACACAATCGTGAAGATAAAACAAACAAAGTTATGAGATATATCCCCTTTACCCTTTTGTGTTAAAGTGTGCTGATGGTAGGCTATGCTAATAGGGGTGTTAATGTGATCCAGTAGTGTCAGAAAACAACAAAGTAGCATAGTCAACAATAAAGGGAATGTCCAATCATTGCTCTATAAAATGATATATGTACATTAATGAAACACACCATCTGCAAGAAAACAAAAATAGAACACACTGTACAAAACCCACCCCTGTGGAAAGAACTGAGAAGATGCAACCGACACATGGAGCAATGCGAGTATGAATACAGGGGTAAAAGGCAATACAAAATAAAACAAAAAGGATATGTCTTTGGATGAAAATGTGCACACCTGCCTAACAAGTCTATGGGGCCCGAGATTGATCAGGGGGTCAGTTATTGGTCAATAGTACCTTGTTTGAATTATTTGGTGGTTTGACAGTGTCAAACGCATCATTGAGCAGTAGTGTCAGTGGATTGAGCTCAGTTCAGGTAAATTAGTGTGTGCCTACGCAGAAAGCGGCCAATGATCAGGTTCAAATGCGCTAGCTCTTTGCGATTCAAAGTTAACACTTGACGATGCAGGTCTGGGTGCTCACCAGGATATATTTGAAGGCAAGCTAGGTTGATTCAGATTGTAACCACCAGGAACTGTCGATGAGCGACACTCCAGCGGTTTGAGTCAGTGGATAGTGATGGTTTGAATTGGTGACCCTTTTGCTTCGGTGTGTGGTTCGACAAAGCAGCAGTTTGAAGGTGAGTCGGGTCGAGTCGTGCTATAACCCCCTGGTTCAGCAAGTTACTCTCCAACCGTTCAAGTCAGGTCTTGCTGACAATCAGTTGATTGAAGCCCAGCAGGTAACTAGCTTGGCAAGTGCAAGATCCATCATCAAGCTGTTTCAAGATGAAAGCACTGGCCATATCCCTCTGATTTGATGGCTGCAAATGTGGTTGAAGGCAGTTTAACCAGGTCAACGTGACAGAACAGGGCACCTTAGCTGAACGGGAAGCCTCCAAATGTTGTGAGACCCTCTCCAGGGGCTCTAGGACAGGGCCAGTCCTTTCAGGGTATGCTCTAACAGCATTGGGAGATTCCGGTGCAAAATGGCAGGTCCTGTTCCACAGAAAGAGATAGCCCCTATGCACCCCAGGAGTGAGTAGGGGGCAGAGCTTTCCTCTGCCTTGGACTGTTCCTTCTTCACCTTAGTGGTTGAGGGCTTTGGAAGGTACAACACTCCCAAAAACGGTCTAAACGAATCCTTCCCAGGTGTTTGTTCCAGAGTGAATCAAATAAGCAGTCGGAGGCCCCTGCTTTTAAAGGCAAAAGCTCATAAGTGATTGGACTAAAGCTAGCCTGCCTTAGGTGTCTAATCTCTGTTCTTAGAACAAGTCAACTTTGCCTTCGGACATCACACCCAAAGGACTTTGTGCTACAGGAAGTGGATGGAGGAGAAAGGAAGCAAAGATAGAAGCAGAGAGACACAAGATGGTACAACCTTGCTCCAACTGTAAAGAGCTCCATCTGTCTACACCAACCCCACCCCTTTTCATTCTCAAAAGAATCAAAGTCATTTAGATATGCAGAAGCCTGGTGTGAGGCCATGCTTTTTGTGAATGGGTGTGCCTTTTGATTCCTGTCCCCAGGTCAGCTTTCTGCAGAGCGGCTGCCTTTCTTCTGAGCGTATTACCTACCCTCACCAAGTAACAAATAGAGGTAATCACCCAGTCTACCGTCCGCCCAACAGCAGAAAGGTCCAGCCTGTTTGCGAAGGATGCATTTAGTCTTTCCACAGCTGAGCTGTGCTCACAGAACTGTTACATGTGTGATAATAAATTGCTGTGGCTTGTATTAATTTTAACAAATACCATCCATGGCAGAATAACTCTGGTACGGCTCATA
This sequence comes from Ambystoma mexicanum, assembly GCF_040938575.1. Classification (NCBI taxonomy): domain Eukaryota; kingdom Metazoa; phylum Chordata; class Amphibia; order Caudata; family Ambystomatidae; genus Ambystoma; species Ambystoma mexicanum. Next base: position 1,383,411,008 of record NC_090922.1, on the reverse strand, counting down.
TTTAAAGTTTACTCTGCCACAGGAGGGTAGTCTCATAATTATAGTTTAAAAAATAAATGTATACAGGAACGCATAACTTAAATGCTGATCTTGCTCTGCAGAGTTTTGGCTATCCCTGCAGCTGTCAAATGGTCACCTGTGACTTCTGAACCTGCTCTGTGCCACAGGTAGAGCAGGCACCACAGATCAGGATACTGATACAGCAGGGAACAGGTACACATTATGCTTTTGGCATGGAGCATATGTAAGGGGAACCTGATTGGCACATTAACATACCAGAGATGGAATTATCCTAATCATTTTATTAAAATAATATAAATCCAAAAGCCCAGGGCTTCTACACTCTTGCCAAAAGGAAATATGTCACACATGCATATAACTTGTTATTCTAATTTTCACATTTAAAACTGCATAACTGTATGAACACAGATGCCTGGTGGCCTTTTAAAAAAAAATAAGCTATGTATGGTATTGACATGGTGAGTGATGGGATTATACCATTTTACAACCACCCACAATGTATGACATTTTAATTATCAGGCTGATGAACAGTGACTCCTTCTTGTCAGGGCGCCATGTGGATTTAGCTTGTTTGGGCTAAAGTTCACTGATAATGACTCTTTGGGTGTAGCCATGAAACAATCCTTCCTTTTGACCCTCCTTAGAAGGTTTTTAACCTTCTCTGGAAAACAAGAAATCTCCCTGGGGTCAGATGGGAACTGGTATGTAATAGGCTGTCCGCTAGATACAATGGACACTTCCCACTAGCGTGGTATTCACAGAGACTCTTTGAAGTAGGCAGACAAGGGAAGGAGTGAAGGCAGAGTAAACAGGAGAGAAGTATTGGTTCACAGAAGGGTCCACAAACTTCCTGTCCCCTCCCCACTTCCTGCAGACAGAGCACTTTGGGTATTTTATTTGATATGTTTTGATTTGATCTATAGCATATTTATAAGGTGCATATACACAATGGGCCTCATTACATGGTAGGCGGTAAGGGATTACCGGCACCGGTAAAGGCACCGGTGCCGGTAATCCCTTACCGCCCTACTACGAGGTCACTTTATGGAAGGGACCCGTTGAGGGACTTCAGAGCTAATAACGGTACCACAAATTGCAGTACGGTATTAGCTCCATCCCCATTTCCATTGAGCACTATGGGGGCTCGAATGGGAATGGGGAATGGTTCCCAGGATGGGGATTTACCGGGTCCTCCAATGTCGGAATGACCTGGTAAGTCCCTATTCCGGGAACACGGACCAGGAATGCGGTAAGGGGGTAGCCATGCCACTAATAGCTCCATGGCTACCGCCTAACGTGTAATGAGGCCCAATGTGTTTACAGGTGCCACAATACAAAAAAAGGAGGGCGACAAAGAGCTTTAAAACAATAACGGTCCTGCTAGGCCTTATGACATTCGGATCGCACAAGTGTAAAAGTAAGAAGTGCAGTAGGAGGGGCCAGGGGAGTGTGTGAAGGGGTTAGCACAGTGGGACAGAGGGTCCAGCAGTGGGCAAGTGTTAAGGGGAGCCAAGCAGGGCAAGTGACAGGGGTTCAACATCACTTGCGAGGAAAGAGGTGGAGCTGACTCATGAGTGGTGCCAACCCTCGAAGCTGGTCAGGAAGGGGGCCCAGAAGGGCAGTGCTAGGTTAGCTGGGTGCTTAGGTAGATGGGCGAGAGGGGCCTGGTGCCCTGTAAAACTCATAATGGACCATGCTGCCAGTCACAGCAGACAGGGTGCATTAGTAAGGGAGGGCGAGAGGGATGGATGTAGAGAAAAACAGGGCCTTGAGCCACTTCTGGAACTTAAGGAAATCCAGCTTAATCTGAGAGAGGCAGGCGAGGCTATTCCAGGAGGATGCTCCTACCGAAGATAGAGATCCAACACCCACTCTCTGCTTGGAAAAACATAGGGTCGGCAGAGAATTGAGCTAGAGAAGCGAAGTGCCCTAGCCAGGAGGTATTTAGGAAGAGAGAGTTGGATGTAGCAGGGTTCCAGGCCCCAGAAAGCCTTGTGGATGATGCAGAGGGTCTTGAATTTGATCCTTGCTGCCACTGGAAGCCAGTGGTGAGATATTAGGGCTGGAGAGATGCAGTCCCTGGGCTTGAGGCCAAGGATAAGTCTTGCAGTCCTATTCTGGATTAGTTGGAGGGGGCAAAGAGAGGAAAGAGACAGATTGAGGAAGAGGCTGTTGCAGTAGTCCAGCTTGGAGAGGACCAGAGCTCTGAAGACATTGAGCTTCTGGGGGAAAGCAAGGAAAGGGAGAATGCCTCTGAGGAAGTGTAGCTGAAAGTTGGCCTTCTTGGCAAAGTGCGTGATGTGAGGTGAGAAGGAAACAGAGAAGTCGAAGATGACACCAGGGTATTAGCCTCACAAGAATGTAAAGGACGGCGGACCCCAGGAGGCTGGCAAGAGAGTGGGAGGCAAACAGGGAGCAGGCATCCCAATGAGAAGGATCTCAGACTTACTGGCATTAAGGCAGAGATCATTAGCCGTGGACCATTCCTAAATAGCAGTCAGGCAGTCAGGTATGAGAGAGGAAGTAGAGAAGGTAGAGGAGGAAAGCTTGAAGGAGAGATGTGTGTCATCAGCATAACACTGGAAGTGAGGAGAGAAGGTGGAGATCAAGTAGGCCAGAAGGGCAAGGTAGATATTGAACAGCCACAGTGATAGGATAGAGCCCTGAGGGATGCCGCAGGTAGACTTTGAGGTGGAGGAGAAGAAAGGGCCAAGTTACACATGGTAAGATCGGTTTGATAGGAAGGAGATCAGCCAAGCCAGTGCCAGGTCCGTGATTCCAAGGGTATGATATCACCAGGCAAAAGACTATTTTAACAGCAGTCTGGATTAGATCCCTTACAGAAGGGTAGAAGGGAACCAAGAGCTGACGCCCCCAGGCCTGGGATCCACAAAGGTTATCAGATCTTGATGTTCCTTCTCAAGGTAACACGAATGACTGACTATGTGTCTGCATTGTAACTTGTGTACACCACCTTAGTCTACGAGAGTGCTCTTTTGCTCAGTGCAACACCTGTCTCACATTGCACCATCTTTGTTGCAGTCCTCTGTCTGGTGGAGTGAGATTGGCTCCTTTTCCCAATGCTGGTCACTGTCCATTGTCTGTGTCGGCCAGGTCACGTGTTCAGAGACCATGATTTGGAGCTGTGCAGCTCTGAATTATGAAGAATGTTTCGCATTTATTGCAGCTGGTGCTACTGTTGTTCAGGGAATAAAAAAATCATCCGTATCTTGTGGCCTTGACAGCGGGTCCTGTCTGACAGTTTTTGCTCTATGTTCAGCCTGAATTCAGGTCAGCTCAGCTCAGCTTTTGCTGAGAGGCCTGTGGCCTGCTCTATTTTCCCTAAACCATTATGAGATTTCTACAGAGTTCATGCTATTCTATATTCTCCATAGGTTAGTCACACCCTGTCAGGTCTCATAGGTGCTCCTGCAGTTCCATAAGATAATTCACATGTAAGCATCTGCAAGCTCTGCTCAGGATCTCTTGCTTCTTACAGTTTCTGCATTGCTGCATTTAGCTAATGAAAAAAATTATAAAAGCGATGACAGTATGTATAGGCGTATCTGTTCTCTATCTATAGAACTGTACGCTCATGTTCTTAGTTTATTTGAGTGCCTTTTTGTGTCCCTAAGTGCAGATGGCACAAGTGCTTCATGTCTTACGCTGCTAAGTTGTGGTGTCTCTAATGACGTCAGGAACATGGCTTCTTGGCGCTTTAATCGATATTGTCACTTGAGGTGTCTTTGGTTGCAGCCAGGGGCTCCTCATCCACTCTGGGGTAGATTTGTACCGCACCTCGCCTATAGGGCTGGCTGAAGTGGTAACTTTCGACATACTTGTCAATCATTGGACCACTGGGAATCGGTCCGAAATAGTATGGGCGATCGCCGTGTCTCCTGGCCTTCTTCCGTGTCATGTATTTTATAGGAGGGGGATGAGGGGGTACACTCCCCATCCCTCTTCAGTAGTCTTTTACCATAGATGTGGCAATAGAGATTTCAAGGCAGTGGCAAGCCTTTCCCCTCAACCATTCCAGATGACCAATTGGGAAGACTGGTGCTGGAAAGTTTGCTTGCAATCTAAATACTGGTACCCATGATTATGCTCACTGGAGGTAGCAACCCCTGCAAGTGCTTTTTTGTATCATTGATGTTTGGGAAGGGCAGCCCAGGGACTATCATTGTCCCTTAGACCTTGGACAGGGCATCCCAGCAACCCAGAAATCAAGGAACAGCCCTGGGACCTGGTTCCCTCCTTGAACCTTTAGTGAGCTACACCAACCCAGATATCGCCTGCCCCAAGATTTGTTGTGCCACATACCATTGCAGATTGTTGAACTTCACCATGTGTTGGACTCAGTCACCCATGTCACCAACCCCACACTGAATCATCACCTTAGAAAACACCTAGAACCCTATCTTAACCTTGTTAAGCCCTGCAAACAAGACTAAATGGTATTTGAAGTTGTCCTGTTCCCCCTGGCTTGCCTTAAAGGGCCCTAGTGATATTGTAGACCCCACTGCTTACCTATTAAAAGATATTTTCATTGAACATTTGTTGCTGACATTATTGCCTGTCTGCCTCGCTCTCCAGACCCAGATTGCCAATGTATTTCAAAGTCTGCATCTTTTGTGTTTTCCCTTGCAGTGGTAGGTCTATGGAGTGCATTCAAAGGCCCTAAACAGAAATCCCTTTCACCTGAAAAACTGCATTTTAACACTGCCACCAAAAATGGCTGTGCTTTGCCTTCCCTGTCACATGAGTGGAAAGCAGTTGAACACTGGAATCCAAAAACGGCCCTGTGTTGCTTTTATTTCATCTGAATGACAAGAAGTTATGCACTTCATCCAAAAACGGCCCTGCATTGCTTTTATTTGCACCTGAATGACCAAAAGTTATGTACTGCATCCAAAAACGGCCTTGTTTTTACTTTTAATACATATGGGGGGCAAGAATTTCAACATTACAACCAGACACAGCTTTTGCTTTCCATTTCACTTGAACAGCAGCCCTTGAAACGCTGCAATCGAAAAATGGCTTGGCTTTTTCTTTTGTTCATGTCAAATCTGAGAACCATGTGGAAGGGGGCCTACCCCACATTGTCAATGGATAACAGCAAATGCTAATGCACTCAAAAAGAAAAATTAAAGAATCGGGTGACCTACAAGACAGGATTTCAAACATTAGACGCAAAAATGGCTTGCACACGTTTGACAAAGACAAATGACTTTGAAAAGCCTTAGTGAAAAGATGGCACTTCTCGCATGAAATGTCAAGGAATTATGCTGTGGGGGGGTGGGAGGTTGACTACGCCATGTAGATTATGTTTCCACTCACAAGACTTCAGTCACCTTTGAAGAGGCTCATAATACTGGAAAAACCAGTTGGGCTCAGGCAGGAAACTTTTCAATTGAAATCCTCTCTTCCGCACTGGAAGTTGCACCTACTAGTGAATCAACCCGCAAGGACAAGGTACGGACGGCGTCATAATTCCCTGCATTGCCAGACTTGAAGGCAGGGGCCCAGGGATTTCAAAGAAAGCACGTGTGTCTAAAACTTGACTGGGAGATGTGAGCTCCTTCCTGCACCCACTATCAAGAACAAACTGGCAACTTCAAAGGTGGGCATAAAAATCTCTGGTCACCAGCTGTGGGGGATAAAGTGCCCCTCGTACAGAGAGGGGGACAGAGCCTCCCAATTGACATAAAAGGACTGATTCAATTTTTAGGCATTTTTGCAGCAATTAGAATGAGAAATAATTTCATTTTATGCTATGTTTTTGTAATTTTCAGGTGGTTGTAAAGAGATGAAGTACATTTTCCTAGGATTTTGGGGACTGAAATGGCCAGTTAAGACTAGTTTCTGGCTGCTCGGAACATGTGACAATTATGAGATTTGATGGAAAGATGGAAGATGAAATTAGGAACATGCTTGATCCTTTGCAGATTCATAACTGTTATACATTGTATGAAAATGACAAAAATGTGCCAAAGTGCCATGCTACCTCGCACAGAGTGGCGATTGGCTTACATAATTCCCTATGACCCACTATAACTGCATATCTATTTCATATAGCCGGGGCTAGTATAAGTATGAAGTTATGAGACATAACTAGTTTTTGCCAAAGAGTTGAGCTGAGAACAAACAGTGCAATAAATTCAAACAGACAGATGGTGCTCTCTTCTCTTGAACCAATCATGCAAGGGGACAAAGAGAGGAATGGTAACCTGTCCTATCCGTGATGTAATTGTGCTATATAAGGGGGACTGTACTAGGTTAGAAACACACACATCCGGGGAGATAGGAAAAGGAGGATGGAGAGGAGGCAGCTAATCCCAAAATAAGGCAGGGTGCAGTGACCAGACCCCTTGCCTAGCTGTCCAAAGTGTCCTGAGATCCAGCTGGCTTTCCAGAATCCCAAACCAAGGCTTACTTTGTAAGTAGCAAAATCCCCAAAATTACATAAGCTTCCTTTTGTAGCCTTGCACCTATTGAAAACCCGATTGAAAACCGCATTGAAAGCCCCTATAGAAAACCCATTGAAAACCCTAAATTGCTAGTGTAATTCAGCCACCTTCCCATAGAAGAATCTGTGTTTAGTCTGTATATGTTAGCATATTCCCTTTGGTAAACCTCCCAGCGTCTGTGTAAATCCTTAGCACATTTTTAGTAAATCAATTAATCCCCCCATTGAAATTCACAGTACAAGTTGGTTGAAATTTGAAATTAACCACCTTGTCCCTGGTGTCTTTCTTTAATTACTATAGTCATTGAAGTGTTGTCTCAAAAGAATGTGTCTCCTTGTAACTGAAAACCGAGTTTGGCTGTGTATTGTGTGCATCACCCCACAAATTCTTATTTACAATTGCCCTATTAAAAACCTCAAACCGTAGTCCCATTTAGAGCAATCCCTTTTGTCTACAGTTCATCTGTTATGTGTCCCTGTCCTTGTCATTGAAAACCGATGTTCCTATTCTGAGCTAAACCCCTTCCCTACGTTGCCTGTCATTGTATCCAGGGTAAAACGAGTTTCCATTTGCCATTGTATGTTTCTCTTTTGCCTTTGTTTTTTTCCCAAAACCGATTTTCCTAGTTTATTTCTATTGTTGCTCTGGTGTGCTGAATAGTAGTCTGTAAGCTTCCCTATCTCCTCAAGTGTAAGCAATACACATTTCCTTTTATTATGTCCCCTAGCAGTTGTGAGTAATAATCAAAATCCCATTCTGCCATTTTGCTCCAAAAATAGGTTTTCACTTTCTTTTCTGGCTTCCCAACTTGAGGTGGCGGGCTATACTCCAAATCCGATTTTCTCTTTCTATCCCTACTCCTTGACACTGCCTTCCATTCAAAGTAATCAAGTTAGCTGATGTGTGGGGGTGAGTGTTGCAGGGGGGAGTGCTAAACCATTGGCGTTGTCACTTTATAAATAATTTATTTTTCTGTTTTGCCATTAAAGATTGTGTGAATTGTAACAGGATGTCTTAACCTAATTGATTTGTAGAGATTAGTGCATTTGTGTTACCACAGCATTGGCTGTGAAATTGTTTGTTGGTTATTTTTCTTCTTCATTAAATCCTAAATTAATAAATATCGTACTGATACATACCGGCCTGATTCCTGGTCTGTGAAGGTTGCGTGCGAGACGGGTTGGAGGCCTACTCATAAGAATCAGTGGGTTATTAAAAATAAAACGTGCTGTATTGTACACCACATTCATTGTCGGGGAAGGAGTCCTTGGCTGGAGTGTGCAGTGTAATAAAAGAGTGACAGGTTAGTGGTGTTGGTATATGTTTTGTATGTTTTATTTTAAATAAAGTTGTGTATTCATTAGCCATTTCATGTATTTGTGTACCACAGTACTATAGCTGAAACAGCAGAGTACAATCTACTCAGGTTAACACACCATCATTCCACAGGCTTTCATGAATGTTTGGATGACATTAAGGGGGTAATTCATAGAATTTAGCGCACAAATGGAGCACGCGGCTGGCGCAAAGTGTGCGCATGCGAATGTCTGTGGCAGCCGCGTGCGCTAAAATTGAATTCCGCGCACAGCGTATTCATGGATTTTCGCCTCCAAAACCAGCTTTGGCACAGAGTGGCTCAGTGACCCTGTAGCAGCACCAGTTACGCCCCCAAGAACGCCCCTAGCACAGGGAAAAGCCATCAAAATCCCCAATACAGCGCAAAGGGCTGCACTAACCCTGGACCAGTTTACAGGGCTGCCAAACAGCAAACGCCAAGCGAGGAATGTGTATTACTGGGATTTGCGTGAAGTTTCACACGCAAAAGGGCCTGTGCGAGTGGGGTACATGTATAACTGGTGTTCGCGGGAAGTTTCACACGCGAAAGAGCCTGTGCGAGTGGGGTACGTGTATAACTGGGGTTCACGGGAAGTTTCACATGCAATTTCAGCAGGGTACGTGTATTACGGGGGTTCGCGGGAAGTTGCACACGCGAAAGGGCCTGTGTGAGTGGGGTACATGTATAACTGGGGTTCGCGGGAAGTTTCACACGCGATTTCAGCAGGGTACGTGAATTACGGGGGTTCGCAGGAAGTTTCACACGCGAAAGGGCCTGTGCGAGTGGGGTACGTGTATAACTGGGGTTTGCGGGAAGTTTCACATGTGATTTCAGCAGGGTACGTTTATTACGGGGTTTGCGGGAAGTTTCACACGCGAAAGGACCTGTGCCAGTGGAGTACGTGTATAACTGGGGTTCGCGGGAAGTTTCACACGCAATTTCAGCAGGGTACGTGTATTACGGGGGTTTTCGGGAAGTTTCACACGAAATTTTGCTGTCAGAGCGGGGTATGTGAATTTCAGGGGTGTGCGGTGAGTCCTACATGTGAATTGGCAGTTTGGGTCCTCCCAGGTGTACTCTCTACACCCCCCACGGCACCTGCAGGCAGCCCACACCACAGGGGACTACCCCCCCACCCCTGGTCATGTCCCGCAGGCAGGCCATCCACCATGGGCATGCCCCCAGCCAAGCCGCATGTCAGCTTGCACCCCCACCCCCCAGCAGTCAGGGGCACCTGCCAACAGGCCCCCATACATGCCCCCTGCACCCCCACCCCCCAGCAGTCAGGGGCACCTGCCAGCAGGCCCCCACACAAGTTCCCCTGCACCCCCGACCCCCAGCAGTCAGAGGCACCTGCCAGCAGGCCCCCACACATGTCCCCGTGCACCCCCACCCCCCAGCAGTCAGGGGCACCTGTCAGCAGGCCCCCACATATGTCCCTCTGCACCCCCACCCCCCGCCAGTCAGGGGCACCTGCCAGCAGGCCCCCACTCATGTTCCCCTGCGACCCCCACCCCCCAGCAGTCAGGGGCACCTGCCAGAAGGCCACCACACATGTCCCCCTCCACCCCCACCCCCCAGCAGTCAGGGGCACCTGCCAGCAGGCCCCCACACATGTCCCCCTGCACACCCACCCCCCAGCAGTCAGGGGCACCTGCCAGCAGGCCCCCAATCATGCCCCACACATGTCCTCCTGCACCCCCACCCCCCAGCAGTCAGGGGCACCTTCCAGCAGGCCCCCACACACGTCCCCCTGCACCCCCAACCCCCAGCAGTCAGGGGCACCTGTCAGCAGGCCCCCACTCATGTCTCCCTGCACCCCCACCCCCAGCAGTCAGGGGCACCTGCCAGCAGGCCCCCACTCATGTCCCCCTGCACCCTCACCCCCCAGCAGTCAGGGGCACCTGCCAGCAGACCCCCACACATGTCCCCCTGCACCCACACCCCCCAGCAGTCAGGGGCACCTGCCAGCGGGCCTCCACACATGTCCCCCTGCACCCCCACCCCCCAGCAGTCAGGGGCACCTGCCAGCAGGCCACCACTCATGTCCCCCTGCACCCCCACCCCCAGCAGTCAGGGGCACCTGCCAGGAGGCCCCCAAACATGTCCCCCTGCACCTCCACCCCCCAGAAGTCAGGGGCACCTGCCAGCAGGCCCCCACACATGTCCCCCTGCACCCCCACACCCCAGCAGTAAGGGGCACCTGCCAGCAGGCCCCCACTCATGTCCCCCTGCACCCCCACCCCCCAGCAGTCAGGGGCACCTGCCAGCAGGCCCCCACACATGTCCCCCTGCACACCCACACCCCAGCAGTCAGGGGCACCTGCCAGCAGGCCCCCACTCATGTCCCACACATGTCCCCCTGCACCCCCACCCCCCAGCAGTCAGGAGCACCTGCCAGCAGGCCCCCACACACGTCCCCCTGCACCCCCACCCCCCAGCAGTCAGGGGCACCTGTCAGCAGGCCCCCACTCATGTCTCCCTGCACCCCCACCCCCAGCAGTCAGGGGCACCTGCCAGCAGGCCCCCACTCATGTCCCACACATGTCCCCCTGCACCCCCACCCCCCAGCAGTCAGGGGCACCTGCCAGCAGGCCCCCACACAAGTCCCCCTGCACCCCCACCCCCCAGCAGTCAGGGGCACCTGCCAGCAGGCCCCACTCATGTCCCCCTGCACTCCCAACCCCCAGCAGTCAGGGGCACATGCCAGCAGGCCCCCACTCATGTCCCTCTGCACCCCCACCCCCCAGCAGTCAGGGGCACCTGCCAGCAGGCCCCCACTCATGTCCCACACATGCCCCGCTGCACCTCCACCCCCCGGCAGTCAGGGGCACCTGCCAGCAGGCCCCCACACATGTCCCCCTGCACCCCCACCCTCCAGCAGTCAAGGGCACCTGCCAGCAGGCCCCCACACAAGTCCCCCTGCACCCCCAACCCCCAGCAGTCAGGGGCACCTGCCAGCAGGCCCCCACTCATGTCCCACACATGTCCCCCTGCACCCCCACCCCCAGCAGTCAGGGGCACCTGTCAGCAGGCCCCCACTCATGTCCCCCTGCACCCCCACCACCCAGCAGTCAGGGGCACCTGCCAGCAGGCCCCCACTCATGTCCCACACATGTCCCCCTGCACCCCCACCCCCAGCAGTCAGGGGCACCTGTCAGCAGGCCCCCACTCATGTCCCCCTGCACCCCCACCACCCAGCAGTCAGGGGCACCTGCCAGCAGGCCCCCACTCATGTCCCACACATGTCCCCCTGCACTCCCACCCCCCAGCAGTCAGGGGCACCTGCCAGCAGGCCCCCACTCATGTCCCCCTACACCCTCACCCCCCAGCAGTCAGGGGCACCTGCCAGCAGGCCCCCACACATGTCCCCCTGCACCCACACCACCCAGCAGTCAGGGGCACCTGCCAGCAGGCCCCCACACATGTCCCCCTGTACCCCCAACCCCCAGCAGTCAGGGGCCCCTGCCAGCAGGCCCCACACATGTCCTTCTGCACCCCCACCCCCCAGCAGTCAGGGGCACCTTCCAGCAGGCCCCCACACATGTCCCTCTGCACCCCCACCCCCCAGCAGTCAGGGGCACCTTCCAGCAGGCCCCCACTCATGGCCCCCCGCACCCACACCCCCCAGCAGTCAGGGGCACCTGCCAGCAGGCCCCCACACATGTCCCCCTGCACCCCCACCCCCCAGCAGTCAGGGGCACCTGCCAGCAGGCCCCCACACATGTCCCCCTGCACCCCCACCCTCAGCAGTCAGGGGCACCTGCCAGCAGGCCCCCACTCATGTCCCCCTGCACCCCCTCCCCCCAGCAGTCAGGGGCACCTGCCAGCATGCCCCCACACATGTCCCCCTGCACCCCCATCCCCCAGCAGTCAAGGGCACCTGCCAGCAGGCCCCCACACATGTCCCCCTGCACCCCCACCCCCCAGCAGTCAGGGGCACCTGCCAGCAGGCCCCCACTCATGTCCCCCTGCACCCCCACTCCCCAGCAGTCAGGGGCACCTGCCAGCAGGCCCCCACACATGTCCCCCTGCACCCCCACCCCCAGCAGTCCGGGGCACCTGCCAGCAGGCCCCCACACATGTCCCCCAGACAGGTCATCACACTCCAGACCCATGCCCCTCATGGCCACCCAAATCCCACCCCAGTCCAAACACCCCACATTTCATTCCCAAAGTCATGATAGTAAATACATAACCAGCATGGCCATGAATCAATGTCCCTCAGACCCACGCAATGGTGACACATGACTGTGAAAAGATCAACATTGTGACATGCACAAAACAAATGAGATAAGACCACATCAGTAAAGTATATAATAAATGTGTTTTCAATAATTAACCAAATGAATAAACAAAATCACACAATAATGGAAATTATGTCCAAAATATTCAAAAAAAATGTGTGAAAGCAGAATCCAAATCAATCCAAAAGCAAATGGGTCCAAAGAGTCTGTCCGTCCAACCAAATCCAAAGTGTAAAAATAAGACACATCCATTGATCCATGGTAAAAAAGAAAATTAAGTGAAGTGAAATCCAGTACATAACTATATACAAAGTACAAATCCAGGGTCCATGAGCCCAACCATTGAAAGGAAACCTACAAAAACCCTACCTAATGAACAACTATATACAAAAACGTGGGGCATTGTCCAAGTGCCCCAAATGAAATGAAAACCAAAAGGAAACCTAACACTAATTAACTATATACAATGGCAGCGGGCTAGTCCAACGGCTCACTTCCTGATTTCCCCAGCCAGGGCATCATCGAACTCATGCTCGATGTCCCGGTGGCGGTCCTCTTCTAAGGCCCCGAGGGTTCGCAGGGACGATGACATCCGGACCTCCAGGTCCCTGCAAATTGCCTCGAGGCACTCCGCCCTCCTCAGAGCCCTTTGCATGGAGTTCTCCGCCATGACCATCGTGAGCCGTGCCTCTTCCGCCCGCTGCCGCTCCGTATCTATAGCATGGCCTAACCGCTGCCACACGGAAGACACTTCCCGTCCTGGGTCCTCCTGCCCTCCGGCCGATGCCTGCCCCTCCAATGTCGAAGGCCCCGAGCCATCATAGCTCCCACCTTGTTGCTGCTGCTGCTGTGTTGTGCCCGCGCCCTGGTTCCTGCTGCCTGCTTATCCTCCTCCGGCTGGGGTGCAGTTGTTGAGGTGGCCACCCCTGCTGGATGTCCGACTCCCGACTGTGGCAGGGATGTGTCCTCCACCAGCCTGGCCGCACGATCAGAGGCAGCTCCACAGGGTACCCAGGTGATACATGGGTGGGAAGATGGCACGGAGGACGATTGGCGCATAGGGGGTTCAGGTGAGGAGGGGGTCAAAGAAAGGTTCAGCAAACGGAGGAATCCGGCCTGGGTGACCTGTCCCAGTAGGCTGACGTGGTCAACGAGCCATTCGAGATGACGTGCAGTCTCCCTATGAAAACACTGCAGGTCACCTCGCATGTCCCGTTGACACAACGCCACCCCACACAGGACAGGCTCAACCCGGTCCCGGATAGCCACGTCTGCAGGGAGAGGAAGGCCAGTTGTTGTAAGCGGATCCCCTCCCTGAAAACGGGTCTGGACGTAGGCATCCCTGCTGGTGCGGGATGATGCAGTCACAGGATTGGGGACAGCTTTACACACAGGCACCTCCGCGGCGGCCTGTCCTGCCTCCTGTCCCTGCCCCTGCACTGCACCACTGGCAGCAGTGGAATCCCCACCTCCAGACCCCGTCGCTGTCCCTTGTGCGGCCTCCTCCTACACCAATCCCCCCACCAACCTGGATGACTCTGTGCCATCTTCCTTCATCGGACCCTCTGGGGTCTCAGCTGCCCCTTCTGCTGCTGAGGAGTCCAACTCCGACCTCCGCCTCTTGGACCTACCCTCGGCAGCTGCGGCCTGCGACACGGCACCAGACTCCTCTCTCCCTGACGAGATCACAACCTGGGAGGGGAGCCGGGCCTTGTGTCTCCGGCTGGTGGTGTGATCCCCGCCGCTTTGCTCCACAGCACCCTCTCCGCCCTCTTCATCAGTTGACGCTGCAGACAGGGAGAGATAGGAGACAGGCATCAGGACACTGTACAATGGACTGATACACACATGCCAGTTGCACATGAGTGGCAGTGTCAAACTTCAGACATGCATCACAATCCCCAACACACATGGCATGTCAACTCACACACATGAGCAATTCCACAGCCATATGACAACAGCCAGCACCATCCATACACATACAACAGCATGAACAGCCAACGGTGAGCCAGACATCACATGAAACACAGGGAGTGCACTAGACATGCACACACGCCACCACACTTACATGCATGTGTACACCTCCAGCAACTGTCGCAGTGATGAGATCGGCATCCATGTCACATCTGGCAATCAGTCTTGGACATATCAGTGTCCCAAGTATCCATGTTGCATCACTGTTGCACCCTTGTGAAATACACACACATGCACATGTACACGGTGCAGATACATGCAGCTGGAACCGACATCCATGTGTGACACCACAACCATGCCAACTTACATACACAGTCATTCAAACGTGTGTTCACACATCTGCATTTGGCATACAAGCTCACACACACATGAACCATCCATGTGTCTCACACATGAGAGGACTCGCATGTGTCAGCCTCATGGCCCTGTACATACACATCCATACATGGCCCTACAAAACCACATGTGCAACCTGCACATTACTGGCACACCACCACACGCACAGCTTACAATCAGTATGCATGTACACTTACCGCTCAACTCCAAACGGGTCTGCCTCTCAAGGACCTGGACGTGGAGCGCTGGGGATATGCGTTCCAGGACCCTCATTTGATGTTCCGACAGGTGGCCCCTGCGCCCCTTAGCAACCGCTGCCTTCAAGAGGTGACAGGCTTTGTTGAGGGTCCTGGACCTGAAGTCCTCCCAGTACTTCTTGACATGTTGGAATTTGCAGACTGCCACCCCCTCCGCGTTGATGGCAACCACAAAGTCGTCCCAGATCCTATCCCGTATTTCCTTGTTGGCGCGTGATGTTCCGAAAGAGGGCATCATAATGCCCCAGGACATGCTCCACCAGGACACCAACTTCCTTCTGACTGAAGCTGGTTGCCCTCTGCCCCTCTGGCTGGGAGTCGCCAGTGGTCTCAGATGGTGTTTGCCCTGACATGGCGACCCCCGAGGCAGGCGTGGGTGGGCAACTGGGTCCTGGGGCTGGGCTGTGGAGCGATGGCATCCGAGTCGTGAGTCTTCTGTTCCAGCAGGGGTGGACACAGCAACTGGATCCCCGCAGATGTCTGATGTGCAGGCACCAAATAGCAGGGCACGTGGGCAGCAGGCAGTCAGGCAGCAGCAGATTGCAGGTGGGAGCGTGCTTGGGCTCTGTGGGGCAGGAAAATGGCCTTCAGGGCAGGAGCGTGGTCTTCCATGTGTTTTCGCATGGCCAGCTTGATACGGAGTCATTTGGCACGTGAAAACATTGCACGTCAGCGTGTAATTCGAGGAAAGGCCCTTAGCGCGTGAGCGCGTCAGCGATTTCATTGGACCAAAGGCCCTTCGCGCGTAAACGCTTCTGTGATGTGACGCGCGCGGGCGTGCGTGGGGGGTTCCCCCATGACGTGGGCATAGTGGATTAGCGCACGCGCGAAAAAAATGCACGTCCCCGTGTGAATGTGTTTAATCCGAGGAAAGGGCCTTTCCCTCAGCATGGGTTAAAGGTGAGCGGGGCCAGCAGTTCACTGTACATGCCTTTTGTGGAGACCGACGTGTGTTGCTGCTTAGTGTTGTTTTGCGCGCCATCACAACTTCACAGCTATCAAGGACGTATCTCTTCTTTTGGCGGGGGTATTGGCTACGCGTGTTTTTCTGCATCGCTCTAGCCAGAGGGTGAGTCGGGCACGCTATTTTTCCCACTGCGGGTGCCCCTGTGTATCGCACCGTTTTTGATGTCATAGAAGCCTGCGTGTACCACGCATACGCGTTTTTCGTGTTACTGGGTGCCACTGCGTAGTGCGGGAGGTTGATTCCACGCACGTAGGCTGCAGGGTTGCGTGCACGGTTTTCCAGCAGTTTTAGGGTGCCTGAGCATTGCATGACCCGTCACTACATCACCGGGGTCACATACAGCCTTGCAGGTGGAAGGGGGCTGTTAACATCTTCCTTCCCACCCCCTTCACCCCAATTGCCCAGGTCAATTGTGGTGTACGCAACCCATTGGCACTACTCCATCTGTGCCGGCACTACTACATCTATGCCATGGTTGGGAGGACACCAAAGGTGAGCGGCGCCTCAGCTGGGCGTCTTCCTTGTGGCGGGCGTGGTCAGGGACGTGGCTGGGTTGACCAGGGAGTAGGGGGACTCCAGGGTGTCCAGGGCAGCCGCAGAGGGGGAAGAGGCAGGGGTGCACCACTAGAGCACAATGTCGTGCCATGTGTCGGTGCGGTCATGCCACCACCCCCTGTGGTTCTGGGAGATGCAGCTTCTGCATCTGGCACTGGCGCCCGTGTGACCCGGCAGTCCGTTCCATCGACTGCCACGGGCCCAAGGGTAGTGGTAGCTGCAGGTGCAGCTGTGGACACCGCCACCCAGGCTCAGGTCTGCCAGCGCAGCCTGCGTTGGCACTTGAGGAGCCCTTGGAAGATTTCCAACAGGCCAGGAGGGAAACCGTAGGGGCACGCAGGGCTACCCTGACCAAGACACGTGTCCCTGGGGCAGTTATGTCATCTGCTGCCCCAAACAGCCGGGTGTTGGCAAGTGCAGGGGTAGATGCACCCAACAACACCCCGGTTGTGAGTCTGCCAACCAGGACAGTTGCGGTCAATGACCCTGCCACAGCGGATGTTGCTGCGCAGGGTCCATTAGAGGGCACCCAGCTGCCACTGACAGAAGTCAGGCCTTTGGTCATCCCTCCACCTGCTACTCCCTTGGCTCAATTCACCGAACCCACTGGCCATACTGGTCAGGGTGGCATTAGCCAGCCAGGGTCTGAGCCACAATCCAAGAGGAGGAAGGTTGCACCTGCAGCACAGGCTGGGACCTCACACACAGCCACGACCTCCTACACATCGAGGAAGAAGCCTTTCTGCAACCAGGAACTGGACTTCCTCGTGGGCTACGTGCGGGGCCACAGCCGTGATATGCTAGTGGGTGCCAATAGTCAGACTACGGCTGCCCAACGTGATACCCACTGGAAGCATGTTGCGGAACATGTCAGTGCATTCGGCCATGAGGTGCGCATGGTGCAAGAGTGCAAAAAGTGTTGGAATGACATCAAACGCAGCGCTAAGGCTAAGCGTGCCTCAAATTACAACTTGACTCTGGTGACTGGCGGTGGGCCTGCACCAGAGGAGGAAGTCCTCACTCCGCATGAGTCACTCGTTGCGGAGTTCATACCATCTGAATCGGTCGAAGGAGTGGGAGAGATGCCGGACTTTGATGCCCAGTCCAGTGAGTGTTGATGCATGTTTGTTGAGGACGTGTGTGTTTTACTTGTGGGATGTGTTGTGCATGATTGCCGCTACATGTGACGTGTACATGTTTCGGATGTGCAAGTAATGCAATGCTTCCGTGATGCATGTCTGCTTTGCTGGATGGTGGACATGTGGAGCATAAGGGGACTGTCGGCATCAACACTATTGCACCCTACTCACATGCTGGTTACCAGTATGCCGCTCCGGTCCATGTCCCAAATCACTGGCCCTTCTGCATGTAGCGTGGGGTGACCTTCCTCTCAGCCCAGGCACAATGTCATAGCATGACTGACATGCATGTGTCCTCTGCCTGCATGCGGGTACTCCATGTAGGCATGCTCCCTTGCCCCTCCACCCCCCGCTCTGCACCCCAATTCCACCTTTGCACTGGTCTGCTTCAATATTGCCGTTGGGTACTTCCCTGTTAATGCGTCCTGTGTACATGCTAACTTCCCGCAACCAATCTGCCAGACATATGCTGTGTGGTACAGCCTTAGTACTTGATGCAGGGTATCGCACTTGTACTGTGCAGAGGTCAGATGCCCCGCAGGGACATGAGTGCCCATTCATGCTCCATGTGCATTGCACGCATGCCCCTATGTGTCCTTGACTGGACGATCACTGTAATACAAGTCCTGGGTGACATACATTGCATGGCATTTCATCAGCCTTCCCATGTCTACTGTGGCTCAGTACTGTGTTGCACACATGTTTAGGGTCTGACAATCTGGGTGGGTCACAGGCCTCAGCCTGTTTAATGGCCAATGACTGTCCAACTGGTGTAGTGTCGTCTTCACACATGGGTGGCCTCCAGACGTTTCATCATGTGTCCTGCTTACTGTCCCATCATAATTTGCAGTGTTGTCACTTGACTCACATGAAGCTGTTGTTGCTAGTCAGCACTGCCTGTCAATGCACAGGTTTATGGTCAGCCTTTTGATAACATGCTAGGCATCCATGCTTTTGCACTTGGGTGGAGGGGTGCTTTGCTTTTAGATATGCTACCCATTGAATGCACATTACACGTGAT
Organism: Ambystoma mexicanum; assembly: GCF_040938575.1. NCBI lineage: Eukaryota > Metazoa > Chordata > Amphibia > Caudata > Ambystomatidae > Ambystoma > Ambystoma mexicanum. Next base: position 1,383,392,685 of record NC_090922.1, on the reverse strand, counting down.
GCCTGAAGTTGACCTTGCACTGCCTTCACATTTTCTGACACGCACCATGAAGTACTTGTACATGTAGGTAGTGAGTAACATACACATTGGCTGCACTGCATATACCCACTTCAATGCAAACTGCCACCTTTCAACAGGTCTGATCACAGAAGCAATTCCAAGTTGACCCAGCATGCATGCCAGGTTCTATTTTGTGTGTCACATGTCTGCCTGATGTCGGTGTGTGTGTGTGTTGTGTGCTTCTGACATGTGTAGTGACCTTTTTTCTCTCTATTTTTCAGATGATGACGCATGGAGCCGGAGGATGGTGTTGTCATGCCAGGCAGAGGGTTGGTATCACTACATCAAGTGGGGGTCGTGGGGTGGCAGGCCACGAAAACCCCCAAGTGCTACAGGCCATCTTGTCTCTGGCTGCCTATGAGTCCAGCCCTGATGACGACTCTGACGTCCATGTCGAGTTGGATGAGCATCAGGTCCATGTGTCAGGGGTGAGTGATTCTGATGTGGACACTCCTCTGTCCGTGACACCTGCACTGAGGGGTCAGACAGTCTTGGAACCTCCGCCCGTGATGGATCGGGACGCAGGGTCACCCTCCACACCAGTCACTGATGTGCCTGGGACATCACGTCGACGGGGGCATGTAGTCGTGCAGCCGCAGGCGGTGCCAACACGACGAGGACACCCGGTCCTTGGGTCCCACAGGGGTCAAGCCCAGCAACGCAGTCGCCGCGCGCAACCGCTATATACTGAGTGGGAGCAAGACATGACTGCCAATTCAGAACGGCAGGGGGCAGCAATGGAGAACATCGCTGAGAGCATGGAGCGTGTTGCCCGATCCGTGCTCCCCACTGCTAGGCAGGTGCTTCTCCAGCAGCAGGCGGCACAGTCCACGGCCCGCTCGCTCAGGCTGGGCATGGCGGCGTCAGACAGGGCACACCAGGCTGAAATGTCATCTCTGCGTCAAGAAATTGCTGCTCACGCAGAGGCACACATGGAGGGTGTCCTTCTGATGTCCCAGAGGGAGCGGTCTGCGAGTTGTTTGCACAGCTTGAGCGTACCATCTCGGCTGAGCTACAGGCTTGCCGGGAGGTGCAGTGGTTGTCCAGCCAGGCCTTGCAGGAGGAACTCTGTGTTACACGTGCTAGACTTGCTGCCGACGAGGGGCAAACTGCGGCTAGGCATGGCCAGGCTACTGTGCCACGTCCTCCAACTTTTTGAAGTTGTGTTGTGCCCTATGGTCGCCCACAGACCACTTTTGAAGTTGTGTTGTGCCCTATGGTCGCCTACAGACCACTTTTAAAGTTGTGTTGTGCCCTATGGTCGCCCACAGACCACTTTTTGAAGTTGTGTTGTGCCCTATGGTCGCCTACAGACCACTTTTAAAGTTGTGTTGTGCCCTATGGTCGCCCACAGACCACTTTTGAAGTTGTGTTGTGCCCTATGGTCGCCTACAGACCACTTTTTGAAGTTGTGTTGTGCCCTATGGTCGCCTACAGACCACTTTTTGAAGTTGTGCTGTGCCCTATGGTCGCCTACAGACCACTTTTAAAGTTGTGTTGTGCCCTATGGTCGCCTACAGACCACTTTTTGAAGTTGTGTTGTGCCCTATGGTCGCCTACAGACCACTTTTTGAAGTTGTGCTGTGCCCTATGGTCGCCTACAGACCACTTTTGAAGTTGTGTTGTGCCCTATGGTCGCCTACAGACCACTTTTTGAAGTTGTGCTTTGCCCTATGGTCGCCTACAGACCACTTTTGAAGTTGTGTTGAGTCCCCCCACTCACAGCACTACCAAGTACACTATCATGCCCTTAGCGTCCTGCAAGCTCACAGCTGCTACCACCACGCTGCTCACCCTCCTCTCCACACTCACCACTCTCAAACTCTATCCTCCCACCCATCCACACATCCACACACCACCCAGCCCACTCTTCTGCCTTAAGCATTTCGCTATTAAGGATATCACACCTACCATGACAGATCGTGCACCCTGTGTAGTAACTCTGCACAGACTAGAAAGACTTAGAGCGCGCACACAGACCCCAGAACTTAGCACACTAGCCCTTCCCACTGAATTCAGAAACTATAGACTGAGCTCCCGCACCACCTCCACACGCTGCCCCCGCACGGAACACCCACACACCCACAGTCCACCACCCACTAACCTAGCCACACCCTGCAATACCACCTCACAGAACATACCAGACACGACCATCACTCACACCTCCACAAGCAAACATCACACACCTCACATCAAATGTGCCCTCCTCAATGTCTGATCACTCCCAGCTCATGCCTCTGATATCCATGACATTATAACCAGTAATAACATTGACCTCTTAGCCATTACCGAAACATGGTTACATGAAGCATCAGGCCCTGCCGTTACACTTGCGCTACCACCGGGCTTCTCCATACTCAGACAAGATAGGCCAGATCGAATAGGAGGCGGAGTAGCCCTCATTTACAAAGAGAACCTACAGCTCCGACCTATCAGTCACCCCTCGACCAACAACTCTGACCTCTTATCGGCCAAACTTTCATTGTCTCCCAACAGCACCATCAACATTCACCTATTATACCGCCCCCCAGGCAACTCCCCAGACTCCCAGGACAACATCTTGCACATCCTTAGCAACAATATCAAAAGCTCCACCAAAACCATTCTACTAGGGGACCTCAACCTCGGATTTAATGATCCCAAGGACAAATCTGCAGCCACTCTCACCAAGGAACTCAATGACCTGGGCTTCATCCAAAAAGTAGAAAGTCCTACTCACATCAAAGGTCGCATACTTTACTGGATCGCAGACCATAACTGCCTCTCCACTATCACCTCCAACTCCTCACTGCCTTGGACTGACCACAACTGCATAGAGTTCTCTATTCCTATCACCAAAAACCTTAAGACTCTGACCCCTGCCAGCGCTGCACAAGTCAGAAGCAAAAAAAAACTCAAGGGGAGAACCTACGATCCCAATATCCTAGCCGACATATACAAAGATGTCCTCACCAAAGCCATCGATGAAATAGCGCCACTTGAATGGAAAAAAAATAAGAAATCCTTACACTCCAACTCCTAGTTTACTGAAGAACTGCACTCAATGCGATCCCACAAAAGAGCAGCTCTAAAAAACTGGCAATCCGACCCCTGCACCATTACCAAAAACATATTCAATTTAATCTCCCACCAATACAAGAGAGCTATCTCCAATGCCAAAGCCAACGCCTTCAACACTCGTATCGCCAATGCCAAGTCACACTCCAAAGAGATTTTCGCAATCTTTAATGAGCTCATCTCCCCCCCTAATACTCCAGATGAAATAATCAAAGATGAAGCGTGGTGTACCAGCATTCAAGCTGCCATGCTTCACAAAATTGACCTTCTCCAAAAGAAAATCAAAGACCACTGCAAAGCACTTCCTCACCAGACAGGAACCAAACCGACCAACACCCCACCCACCTCCTCCAAGCCCACCACACCTGACTTCTCCTTCAGAGATGTCACTGAAACAGAAGTTACTAACCTTCTAATAAACCTCAAACCCTCTCCATGCAAAGGCGACATCTGCCCACCTAAACTAGTCAAAGACTGCGCAGACTGCCTTGCGCCGCTCCTCACAGCATTTATCAATGCGTCCTTTAAAACAGGCATCATCCCAGCCAACCTCAAAGAGGCTTGGGTCCGGCCTCTCCTAAAAAAAACGACTCTTGACCCCTCACAACCCAACAACTATAGACCAATAACCACTGTGCCATTCTTGCTGAAATTACTGGACAAAGCCGCACACCGCCAAATCCAACACTTTCTGGAAACCCACTCCATCCTCGGGACGAGACAATCGGGCTTCCGGAAAGGACATGGCACAGAAACAGCCCTGGTAGATCTGAAGAGTCAGATCACCCAAATCATGGACAAAGGCAAGCCGGCTCTTCTGCTTCTTCTAGATCTCTCAGCCGCGTTTGATCTGGTTGATCACAAGATTCTCACCTCCCACCTCACGCACTCAGCCAACTTCTCCAAAAAAGCAGCCGCCTGGATCACTTCCTTCCTCGAAGGTAGGGCCATGAAAGTCTTCTCGGACATCGCTAACGCCACACCCACGACAATCCACTGCGGGGTCCCTCAAGGTTCCTGCACTGCACCCACACTCTATAATTTGTTCACCAAGCCCCTCTTTGACAAACTTGACTCATACGGCATCACCTACACGAACTACGCGGACGACACACAAGTACTTCTACCCCTCTCAGGCTCATACAACGAAGACGCAAAGGCACTCCATACTATCTACTCCATCATCAAGGCATGGATGGCAATTAATGGCCTCTGCCTCAATGGTGACAAGACCGAAATCTTGATACTAGGTCAACAGAACACCTTAGACAAACTGGACAAACTGTACACTAACTTCTCAATTGACAACTCCATCATCCCCGTGTCCACAGCCGTCAAGACACTGGGAGTATACCTTGACTCTTCGCTATCTATGACTAGACAAGTCAGCGCTATCACTTCCGCATCCGCACACACCACCAAACTTATAAACGCCATCAAGCCCTACCTCTCTAAACCTAACTGCCTCTCCATAGCGAGTGCAACCATTGGAGCCAAATTGGACTACTGCAATGCTCTCCTAGCAGGCACATCAGCCAAAAACATAAATAGACTACAAATCACACAGAACAACGCTCTCCGGGCCGCTCTTAGTATTCCAAGAAGAGAGCATATCACCCAGGCCAGGCTCTCAGCCCAATGGCTCCCAGTCAAAGAACGGATCACCCTCAAAATCCTCACCCTCACTCACAAATGCCTCTCCTTCTCCGCCCCGTCCTATCTTTCAGATACCATCCTCAAACCTTCCTCCACACGTCCCACCAGGACGCAATACGCTAACCTACTCTGCACCCCACGCATCAAAAAAGCCAAAGCCGGAGGTCTAGGTTTTCCCTACATTGCAGCACAGACTTGGAACGCTCTCCCTTCAGACATCCGAACGGAAAACTCACTTCCCATCTTTCGCAGGAAACTGAAAACCTCGTTCCTTGCTAAATAACTAGCAAATTTCAGGAAGCCATGTAAATATACTGCCTTGCTATTGTATATATTTCCTCTGTAATTTATGTATTGATTGTAACTACGGTTTCCTTTGCAACTAAGATGTCTGTAACAAGCGCCACGATGCTTCTGGGCTGATGTGCGCTCAACAAATTTGAATAAATAAATACATTTCCAGGATGAGCCAGACTCGGATGACCATCTATCTCCCACATAGGTAGGGCTGTGCAGGCGTTGAGCCCATAGAGGTTTTTTTTTTTGGCTCAGCATCATCGCATGTGGGTGTTGAGCAGCACCCTGTACCTCCTCCCTCCTGGGTGCCCCACCCCAGGTCATATGTGGCCATTTTTGATTTTTCTTTTAGTTTAGTTAGTTAAGTTTCTGTTTGATAGTTAGTTTAATTAGGTAAAGTAGGTTATTCGTAGTTAGTGTAATTAGTTAATATAGTTTAAAATTGCTTGTCTATTGTGCTTTCATGTGACAGTGTGGTGCTTTGTGGCTTTTGAAAGCATCCACTGTCTGTTCCAGCTGGGCCCTTCAGGCTTGTCTTGTGTATGTGTTTGCTACTTGGGGTCCTTGACTCACATGCCACTCCTGCTTCCCTTATCCATGGGCTCGCAAGGATGGTTCGGTGTAACAGCCTATTACACAAGGGCTTTGGACTGTCATATCTGTGGCATGTCTGCTGCTGTGGAACTTGTGTTAACACCCCTAGTGGGGATGATTGGGGTGTTATTGACCACTGTTCTGCTTTTGCTAGATGGGGTGTTTCATGATTCATGTGTACAGTCATTGCTATGCATTGTGTAGTATGTTTCTTATCTTTACTGTACATGTGCTTGTTGCAATTCATGCGGTAGATAGTGTGTTCCACACTTTGGCTGTGAAAGACGGACTGTGGTGTGATTTCTGATGTACGTCTCTGACATGGTCCAGTGATGTGATGCCTGAAGAGACACACACAGATGAATCTAATGCATTAATCATGTGTTTCTTGCCCTTTCTGCAGGGGGATGAGCCTCCAGGCCACCTTTGCCAGCAGACATGGGCCATTGGACGTCTGGAATCTGGACATGTTTGGTGGTGCCCACATGCACATGTGTGCGCAAGCAGAGGCACAGGGATTGCAATCATACATCCGAAAACTGCTGACGTGTTTCAAGGGACTCCAGGCAAGGTGAGCAGCACAGGGGGGCCACAACACAGCAAACCTTCCACCAGGCCAGTTGCACATGCATGCTTAGTAGCAGCACTGAGGGTGAGCTTGGACTAATATTGGTGTTGAAAAGCACAATACAGCTCAGATGTGTTGGTGGACTCATGGCTAGTTGATTGTACGGTTGTCTGGGGCACCTGCAGGGGCAGTGGCACATTCCCTCCGGTCCACCATGGTCCATTGAGGCACTTGTATCACCCATGTAGCGTTCCGAGACATGGAAAGAAGCAGCTCACAGGGACAGACAGCAAGGGACAGACTCGGGTGCAGTGCATTTCATTTCAATGTAGAATTTGAAACATGCACTGCCTACTTTATTTGGGTCATGGTGGAACACGACTTGTTCGGAAGTCATACCTTGCTATATGCGTCTGTCTGCTTACCCAGGGAACATTGCATGTTGTGTGATTCGTGACACATTGGTGTTCCATTTGCCACGCACCCACCGGCGCCTGACGTATGGGTACGAAGCATCCACACCAGATTGTCTGTTTGTAGAGTAGTTTGTTACTTTGGGGCATATTTGGTGGTGTGTTTGTGTGTTATGGGCACGCACATATTTTTAACTGTGGCTCTCTTTGCAGCATTGAAGTGCTCCTGTTACCGGACCTGAGAGTGCGCAGGCAGGAGGCCAGCAGTCACCCCAGAGATAAGTTTCTCTTTGACTTCCATTTCAGTGAATTGCTGCCATGTACATGATGAACAAGTTTGGTATGATTGTTTATGTGTTAATGTGAGTACTACATTCTTGGCCATTCCCTACTTTCCCGTGTCAATCCTACTCCCCTCTCCTGCCCCTCATTCCAGTTATCCAGTGTGCCAACGCCTCTCCAGACTGCATATACCTGACCCTCCTTCCCCACCAGGGTCTCAGAGGCCTGTGTGAGTTTGACCTTGCAGCCACCCAGACCATGGTTGGGGTGGTTGGTTCGTGCCACACCTCCGCCTGTACACGGGAGCAGTGACAGTACACATCCGTTTGTTTTGCATCATTCTATGTTATGTACCACACATGGTGCACATCCTGTTGTGACATTGTTTTACTGTGCTACCTTGGTTGTTACGTCATTGTGGTAGTACTTGGCCTTTGTGAGGTACTGCTACTTCAAGTCATCTACTAGTGGCTGTTCTGGTTAGTTTTTCTGCCTGCAGGCTTTTTGCTTGGCTTCTGTGTTGGCCTGCTTTGAGTTCTCTTGGATGTAGTGTTTTTGCAAATCAAGGTGGACTCTGAGGGTGCAGGCAACTTTTTACACACGAGGTGGGAGATGGTGACAAAGGGGAAGGGTGATCCTGTGGCCAGGTGAAATTCAAGGATGAAGGCTCCATAACCCCGGTGCAGTTGTTCAGTGGGTCATGGTGATTTGTGAGGGAGGGGTGGTGCTTGGTTGGTGATAGTTGCCTTGCCCTACAGTGTGATGGGCACCCTGACGTTGTAATTGTGGTATCCTATGTACATGATGGGTTCTGCTGATCAATGCCTGTTCATGTGTTGTGTTTACCGTTCAGGTGTGTGGGGATAGTTGTGGTTTGACATGCTGGGGTGTACACATGTTGAATGTTCACATGTGATGTGTAGAGGACCCTGATGGTCACTTCATTGCGCATGCATATGTTGAGTGCATGTCCCTACTGACCCACACACTCGCACTATTATGCACTACATGTACAACCATCCTTCCATGTCCACGTGTACACTCTGTTTTCCTTCTGGTGCCCACTGTGTCCCTGCAGCACATGTCCTATGACCAATTGTGGATCCAGTACATGCCTAATTTGCTTTTTGATGTGGTTTGTCGCTTAGATGTGATGCTCAGGGTGTGCATCACACGCAATGGCTGTTAACTTTGCTGTGCACTGAGCAGTGTGTTGCAGGAGGTGGACACAGCACGCAGAAGCTGCAGTGTTGATTTTGCAATGCACAATGTGCATGTAGACGGCATTCATTGTTATGTTACAACTTCGACTTTTGGAATGCATTTGGGTATGACTTATTTTGGGTGGGAGGTTGTTGGTCAGTCATTTCATCTGATTCCATGTCAGGCATCATTGTCTGATGCCAATTTACATTTTTAACATTTCAATGTGTACCTTATTGGTACTGTGTTGGTGTATGGCTATTGCTTGCCATGTCATGTTGTGCTTTGGGAGGGTTTGAGTGACATACTAGTGCTAGTCATGGCCTGTTTTGCAGGTGTGTGTGATTCACACCTTGCATGTGTGCCTTTTGGTCACACAGGATTGCTTGTGTTAAAGTAGCTAGGGATGCACACAATGTGGCACTTCCATGGCAACAATCTCAGGGTGGTAAGGTTGTGACAGTTGACTGTCTCTTTGTCATCATCGATTGTCACCTGTTATGTGCCAGGACTGTGTGCACTCCGCAGGGGTGGGAGTTTAGGTGAAAAATGTGTCCACATGCTGGGTCCGGGCATCCTCGCCACGTGCCCTTTCCCCACCCATGGGCAGCGCCTGTGCCTGTGGTTAGGGATGTGGGGGCACCACCATGTCCACCGCTACGCCTTGCTGTGTTGCTACATTGTGCAGGACACATGCTGCCACAATGATCCTGCACACTACTGGGGTGCATAGAGTAGCTGCCCACGAGAGCGGTCAAGGGAGCGGAAGCGTGACGTGAGCACTCCGAATGTGTGCTCCACTATGGCCCTGGTTGCAATATGGGGTGGTGTGCTGGGGTTCCGGATTGGCGTCATCATGTGGTTGCTCAGAGGGTAGGCACTGTCCCCTGGAGAGGTGATGATGGTTGTGATTATTGGGGTTTGTGTATTTGTGTGTGTGTGTGACATGCATGCATGTGCACAGGCATTTGTACTCACCTAGGAGCCATGTGTCGCCATGCTGCCCAGCTTCCAGGGCCCTCCTCAGGGCGGACATTCTGTATATGAAACGGTCATGGGTGGAGCCAGGGTAGTTTGCATAGACAGAGGTGATGATTCCCTTTGCATCGCATACCACCTGTACATTGATGGAATGCCAGTGCTTGTGGTTTCGGTAGATGTGCTCAGTGGCCAGGACAAAGGCCTGCCTTTCTGCGGGTGTTCTGGTCATGTATATGTGCCTGCGGAATGAGGGGTGCACTGTAATGATTGCCAAGACCTGGTGTAGGCAGCGTGACTGCGTGGCCTGTGAGACCCCCCCCACTATGGCAGTAGTCCGCTGAAATGACCCAGTGGCCAAAAAATGCAGGACATTGAGCACATTCTCCAAGGGGCTCAATGCTTGGGAGCAAAGGGTTGGGGATCTAAGGTCATCTTCCCACTTCCTGACCAGGTTTAGGATGATACGGGGTGGAAACCTATACCTGCTGTAGACCTGGTCGTCAGGCATCCCAAAAAGGTTTGTCCGTGGTGAAAAAATGCATGCCCTGGCTATTCTCCTCCTCCTGTGGTGTCCCACGATCAGTGCTGCGACAAATGGGGCATTCATCGTAGCTGTATATACGTGTTTGTTGTTTGCGCGCACTTTTATACTGTGCGCGGGGACGCTTCCGCCTGCCTTCGTGTGGCAGACGCAATCACGCCTGTGTACTTCTTTTGCCGTGCGCGAATTTCCCGTATTTGTATCCATGAATACGGGTTGTTCGCGTGCGTGTGGGCGTTCCGTGTAGTTCCCTGCAGTACTTCCCCAGTTACGCCTTCTTTTTCAAACGTTATTCCCCATTCCGCGTGTTACGCCCACTGTTCCGCCTACTTTTGTGTGTGCGCTGCGCTATGTGCGCTTTTGCTGTGCGCGTAGCGCACGCCATTTGATGACGTGTGTGCCCGCGTGCGACATGCACCAATTTGGCGCACAACCTGTGGGAAACAAGCGCAGCACCTTCCTTGAATCGCATGCGTACGTTTGCTTTCTCACGCTTGCGCCACCTTGCACCTGCTTGCGCTGTGATTTTCGGCACACGTTTGTTCCATGAATCGGCCCCTAAGTAACTTAATGGGTTCTGGAGCAGAGCAAACTTGGTAATGCTAACGAATACCAAGTTTTGGATGGACAAACTTATAGAGATGATGAGAAGCGACACATGTCATGACGGGGCAAGCAGCTCTGCCCTCCATGACTGTGTGTTGCTTGGCAGACACTGCGAAACATAATTGTTTTTACAAACCCTGAGAGGGATGACAAGGCTATGTGGTTTTAATGACCTGCAGTAAATGCTCAGCGTATTGTTTCACCAGTCATTAAAGTTATGACTGCATCCGGTGCTTCAAAGCAGTATTTTCAGAAACAATAGCTCTTGGGTACTCTGATGTTGAGTGCATTATTATAAGAATACTCATTTAAATTGGCAGATGAGCCGAAATATATATTTCCATTGTTCACGCTCTTTGACATGTTCTTCTATTTATTTTCTTTAGCAAAACAATTCACTGCTATACTTGTGATTAGATTGACAAATATCCGAGCATGTGTCATTTTTGTCGTATTGTGTATTGCATGGATTCATGAAGGCCAGACATTGTATTTTTGTGTTGCATGCCTTTATAAGTAAATTCAATGACAGAAATGGATGACTGGCTTGCCAAACATTTTTGAGATGGTCTTAGTTTTTGTATGTGTCTCTAATTCTGTTAATACGTTATTTGATCTTAGAAAAGGATAAGGGGAATGGGCTGGTTTTGACTGAAAATGAACACCCCATCTGAACTTTAGCTTTAAAAAACCTATAAAAGGAAAAAGAAGCCCCACTGCAATTAAGATAAGAAGGAGATATTCACAGACGGTCTCTTCCAAACCTGCCCACACTCAACCGGCCAAACCATTTTTTTGTTGACATATATTACTATCATGGCTGCACATCCGTACAACTGCTGCCTAAGCCAGCTTCGGTGCACCTGGAGTGGCAGAGAAATAGAAACGGGACAAGTGAGGGGTGGAGGAGACCTCCAAGAATGGAGATGAGGCAGAATGGGGCTTCCACAATTGGACACATGAGGAGGGAGAGCAGGCTTTGACATGCTGAGCAGATGTGATCACTCTATGCAGAAAATGTACCCACTCCTGCGCCCTCCTAGCCAGACATTCATAGATTCCTGACTCCTATACCAGGGAGTGGTTGATATGGAAATCCTGATTGTTTGGCCAGTGCTTGTCTTCAACTCTTCTCCTTAGTCCTCGAATAAGGAACCCTCCATGGCGTGCTTTAAAATTATGGCATTGACACTTAAAGTAGCATGCTAATGAGCGGACAGTGTTTCTGTAACATTTTGCTGTGTATTTACAATTCTCAGTACCAAAAAGACACCCCAAAACACTACAATTAAAGAGTCTGTAAACCTTCAAGGAGAACTTGACTCACAGAGCAACACCCAAACCCCCATGTCAGAATAGGATCCCAGTTGGTGTGGCTCAGAGTACAGAAAAGCAGCTACCAAAGTGCATCCTCTTCCTCTTTGAAGCCAAACACGAAAGATCAAGATCAAAGTCTCTTCAGTGGCAAGTATCCCGCAGAACAGTCTACTTCACACAGCATGGTACATCCTATAGGCCAGTTAGCTCTAATGAGCCAGGTCCACCTGGCCGAGCTCGACAAGCTCAGCCAGCAAGGGGAATACATTGTCCACTGAAGAGTCTGAATCAGAGTGGAAATCCATGACGCTGTCTTGTCAACACATCGCTTATGTGTGTGCATGTGGTATGTTGGCCAGTTCTGAGGACTAACGGAATGGTCATAAAGCTCATATATGTGAACAAAGGCAGAACTCTACACACACACACGCACGCACGCACGCACGCACGCACACACACACACACACACACACACACACACAACCCCCCCCCCCTAGGGACTAGCATTTACCAATGTTCTGAAAATTTGGTAATAACAGGAATGTAGTCTGAAAAACATCATAATACAGCATCCTGCTTCAAATGGGCAAACGGTTATTTTTAACCATGTGTATTTTATCCGCTTTTTGGGGGCTTAAACAGGTATTAAAATCTTTTTACACACTCACTTTATTATTTTAATTTATAGTGTAATACTTTCAGATGCAAATGATAACATGTTTGTGTTACCGTATCCTTTGTACAAAATACAGCTCTGCTTCTGCATATCTGTACCTGCCACATCGTAAGCATACACAACAGATATATAGCAATTATGGTTAATGGCTCTCTGATCCCTGAGAGGCTACTAGTAGTTGCCCCTCAAAGATCATTCCTTAAAAGAGTAATGATATTGCATCTCCCATTAGATACTTCAATTACATTTTCATTTATACTGGAGCATCGGGTACTGTCGTCGAGGGAAGAAAAAGGGATTTGAATTCAAGTGAAAAGGGGTCTGTTATGCACATCATATATCACATTCGTACTGTTGCATACATCTGTAAAGCACTCTGTTATGTATTGTGAAGGCATCGCAAAGCAAGACACAGACAACAGATTCAAAGTTCTAAACAAATAGGTTTATTAAAGCAAATGTCAGGCTGGTAGAAGGCCTAACTTGCCCTATGGTAAGGTGGGATTTCCCTTTGTTTCAGATTTTCATTCAATTTAATATTCAATGTATCTAAATCAGCTTGTTTCAAGTTTTAATTCATACAGCACTTCGTGATTTATGTGCAGCCCCTACGAATGCTGCAGCTTTTGACATTCACTGGTCCTCGGAGTTCCTCTCTGGCAGCTCCTGCTGCTTCTTTTCTGCTTTTCAGGCCCGTGGGCCAGCCTCTGCGAGCCCTGCTTGCATGCCAGGTGCTGGCTTGGACACACCGGCAACTCCACAGCTTCTGCACGGACATGGACAGAATTCTCTCTCCTTCCTGCTCGCAACTCCGGCTGCTTGTACTTCGACGTGAAGGCTCCCACACCTGTGGCAGCCTAATGGCCCAACTCGCCTTGGGCTTCACAGGTCCTATGGGATGTCAGAGGGCATCCTGGCTCCTTTTCAGGTCACACCACTGTTAAACGGGAAATCATGTCCCAAGCATGACTTGTGGTCTAAGGATTGTCTGCACCAACAAGCCTCATCCACGAACACACATCAAGGACAATGTAAAGTAAATTTTGAGCGTGGACACTGGCAGAACTGCATTGTGAAGGGATATGTGCTAAGGCTCACTGTTAAATCCAGGATACACTTTGCCCTTGTAACTTGTTGGAAATGCAAACCTATGTAATCCATGTGCATATTATTGTATGAGCTATATGTGAACTCGGCACAAACTCTAGACCACAGATTATTAACCTGTAGAGGGGCTGGACAATATTGTAAGATATGTATAAATAATGCGACTGTTTAGATGTCCAGCACTCTCTCTCCTCACTCTGATGGGCTGGTACTCATTGTGATGTATTGAGAGCCAGTTAGCTTTCTGCATTTCTGTTTCTTTGTAACTGTATAGTAGATTAAAGATCTGTGAATCTTTATAGCCCGTGTTTGGTGTATTTCCTTTTGTGGTACTCAGTATTTACTCGTATTTGTTATTTCTTGTGCTCCTACCCATTGATTTGTGGAAACAAATTAGGACTGTAGACGATGCAGCAGGGTTAGGGGACACATGGGGTAATATGGTTAGACAAGATAGAGAAAGACCAGCTGGCGAGAGACCGCCACAGGTAATACTGACTTTGCCTGATAGAATAGTGATGAAACTAAAAGCCATAATTCCTGAGAGAAGGATTATTTGGGACAAGCTTACTGCTTGTGTCCAAGGGAAGTCTGAGGGTGCTACCGAATTCTTTAATCAGTTTGAACAAGTGTTTTCAGATTTCAGTTTACAAGATTTGAGCACAGTCTAGAAAACGACTATTTGTTGACACATTTGTGCGTGGATTGTTACCTGACATCCAGTCGCAAATTATGACTTCTGAGAGCGCTTGGCAGACTAAGTCTCAGTCTGAAGTATTGCATATGGCTCAGTACTATGAAAACGGAGTCAATAATGAAAAAGAGAGGATTGAAAAGAGAAAGGGAGACCTGAAAACTAAAGTTCTATTGCAACAGATTGTTAGTGGTCCTAGAGGGGGTAGTACACAGTTTAGGGGACAGTATGCTCCACAGGATTATGTGCCGTTGGGCCCTGTACACGCGAAGCAATGTGCTTATTGCAGACAAGAGGGTCTTTGGCGAGCACAATGACCAATCCTCCAGCAGAGGTTGAATAACACATTTGGTACCATGGGTAGACGATCCAGAAGCCACCCTGGGCCATGGGGTCCTGGTTGAAGCCAGTTTTCTCAGAATTAGCAATCTTTTTCACAAGACAATCAGTCACCGAGTGTGGATAATGTAAATATTTTTGATCATCCTTCTACTGCATATCTCTCTGAAGACCTTCCTTTGACGATATATCGTTTTGCTAGGATTGCCCGAAGCAGGGTTTGAAATCGACGCCTATTCCCGTTAATCAGAAACGTCCCCACGTTGAAATGATAGTGGGAAATAGGAAACATCTATTCTTGATCGATACAGGAGCACAGAAGTGTTCCATTGATCGTTCACGGGTTCCTAATATTCCACTGTCAGGGAAAACCAATGTTTCTGTAGGGTTTTCTGGTACACCAGTGGTTAGTCCGGTTTCTTCGCCGGTACCGATTACACTAGGTCCATTCACGGATCACTGTCCGTTTCTTTTAACAACAAACGGTGGAGAGAATTTGTTGGGGTGAATCTGTTGAAAGAATTAAATGCGGTAATTCATTGTTCTTCGGATGGAGTAAGTTTGACGATTTCACCACAGCAACTTTCTGTCTCTCAGTTCCTGACTAGACCTTTGCCGCCAGAATTTAGTGATGTTCCGGAGTGTTTAGGGGCGATTGATGACAATGATGTCGGTGTTCTACAAATTGAGCCTGTTAAAATCATTTTGAAACAAAGAGTAAAGTTGCCACGTATTCCTCAGTATAAGATTTTGGTTGACGGTGAGCATGCTTTGAAGTGTATAGTCTCCAATTTTTAAGAAATTGCAGGTAGCTTGTGCAATAGTCCGATTTCGCCCGTGTATAAGAAAGGCGATAATGCAATTCCTTTTCGTTTTATCATTGACTTACGGACTATCAATAAGATTGTTGCTCCACAATTTCCTATTGTGCCATATATAACAACGATACTAACCAGGATCCCAGCTTCTGCTACTCACTTTAGTGTTTTAGACCTTAAGAATGCTTTCTTTAGCATTCCTATACACAAGGAATGGCAGATATCTGTTTGCATTCACCTTAGGGGATGCTCGTTTACATTCTCCCGTGCGCCACAGGGGTATACGGAAAGTCCAAGTATCTGTAGTAGGGCTTTGAAAGAGAAGCTTGATACACTCGAGTTGCCTACCACATGTAGATTGCTTCAATATGTAGATGATCTTCTTTTAGCTGCTGACTCAGAAAGTGCCTGTAAGGAGGGCACCGTGTTGTTGCTTATTCACCTAGCAAAACATGGACATAAAGCTTCACTCAAAAAGTTTTCAATATTGTCGACAGGAGGTCGCCTATTTAGGCTATCATCTGTCAAAGGAGGGAAGAAGGTTGACGCCTGAATGGATTAAAATCATTTCTAGCATGTCTGTCCCAAATACACAGAAGGAAGTCAGAGCCTTGATAGGAATGGCTTCTTACTGTAGGCAGTGGATCCCAAACTTTTCGCTAATGATTAAACCAATGTTGGCTTTGACAAAGAAGGGCATTTCTTTGCCATTGCGGTGGAACTTGGAACAGTAGAAAGCGTTTGATCTGCTCAAGACTGCACTCTTTTCCGCACCGGTTTTGGGCACACCAAATTATGAAAAGGCCTTCGGGTTGTATGTGCATGAACGTGATGGATGTGCTTTGGCTGTATTAACGCAGGAACATGGAGGGAAGAATAGGCTGTGTGGCTACTTTTCTTCTGCCCTTGATCCTGTTGCATGCGCTTTGCCTAGATGTTTGAGAGCTGTCGCTGCTTCTGCGTCTGTAAAACAGAGCAACGGTATGGTCCTAGACCATGCTTTAATCTTGTTGGCACCTCACTCTGTAGCTGTTCTATTAAACAGAACACAAACGCAACACCTCACCTCTGCACGATTAACGAGATACAAATTGATCTTGTTCGAACATCAAATTAAAATTCAGAGGTGTTGTGTATCGAATCCGGCTGAACTATTAACTTTTCTGCAAGATACTGCTTGCAGTGACGAAGTGTCACATGACTGCCTCTATACCACAGAGCAAGAGACTAAAGGCAGGATCGACCTGAAAGATACTCCTTTGAATGACCCACAAGAGGTGCTGTTTTGTGATGGCTCCTGTTTCAAACTTCTGGATGGTACATCCACGGCTGCTTATGCCATCACCACACTCAGCACGATTGTGGAAACCAAAAGAATCACGCATAACTTCCCGCAGGCCGCAGAGATTATTGCATTGACTTGAGCTTTTGAACTTTCTGAAGGGCTTAGAGTAAACATATATACTGATAGTCAGTATGCTTTTGGGGTAGTTCACAACTTCGGTAGACTTTGGACAAAACAAGGTTTCTTGACCTCACATGAAACAAAGATCCAATATGGCTCCTTGATAGTGCGGTTACTTTCAGTGCTTGCACTCTCCACTCAGTTAGCGATCATGAAATGCTCAGCACATCAGAAAACCATAAATGATATAGGAAAAGGGAATGCTTTTGCTGACCAGATAGCCAAACAAACTGCCACCGATCTCTATTCAGAAATGTACACTGCAAGGGAAGCCACAAATGTTTGCACCATAGATGAAGGCATTGAATCTGTAAAGGACATCCAAGCCGATGCCACATTAGAAGAAACTAAACAATGGGCTGAGGGTTTGATGAGGTTGGATGATGACGGGTGTTGGGTGGATAAGTTAGAGAGAAAATGGATGCTGCCAGACGCGTACATTACAATGATGGTTGCAATGGGTGAACGATAAAATCTCAAAAACAGCTGAACGTTTTGTCCAAAGTTGCATGATCTGTCTACAGCATAATATGGGAAAAGGCACATCGACACCAAGGGGTAGTTTTGGTCCACTTCTTTCCCCTTCGAAGTCATCCACTTTGACTTTATTGAAATGGCGCATTGTAATAATTTTAAGTACGTCTTGGTTGTCATTTGCACCTTTAGTAAATGGGTTGAAGCCTTTCCTGTGAAAGATGTTACAGCAATGACAATGGCGAAAACCATGCTTAAGGAATATTTTCCTAGGTTTGGTTTGCCAAGGGTCATCTGGTTGGACAATGGTCCAATTTTATCGCTGCTGTAATTCTACAGATATGCGCGGGATTACAGATCGATAAACGGTTCCATTCGGCTAGACATGCTCAGAGTGTTGGATTGGTAGAGAGACATAATGGAATTTTGAAAAACAAGCTCGCTAAGACATGTGCCAGCACCAAATTGAAATGGCCGGACGCCTTACCGATAAAGTTACTATCTATTCGCACCACCCCACAGACTAAGACTGTGCTCTCCCAATACGAGGTGTTTATGGGTAGGCCAGCTAACATTTTGAATGTCCCAAAGCCCCGGGCCCTGAGTGATATTGAACATGTACTTCTTTCTGATTACTGTGACCGGTTAACTAAAAATCTGTATTTGATTTACCAACAGGTGCTAGAAGCCCTTCCAGTAAAGTATGAATGGCCAGGTCACATCATCCGACCTGTGCAGTGGGTGCTTGTGAAAGCATTTGAATGAGCATCCTGTCTTGCACCCCGCTGGAGAGGCCTGCACCAAGTTCTCCTGGCCACACAGACTGCGATCGGGGTGGAAGGAAAAAGGCACTGGATTCATGCGTTGCATGTCAAGAGGATTCCCTTCCCTTTGTCACACGATACAGAAGAAACAGAAAATCTTACCCGCTCTGCTCCCAACGATCACTCAGCATTGAGCAGTATTGAGAGTGCTTTGGAGACACTCCCTGAGCACGCGGGGCCTGGGGAAACAGCCACTTCATCTCTACACTTTCCTACGGATCCTTTTTCACCATTGTTAGGTTCTGTTGCGAATCCACCACTTCCATCAGGAAGCAACGACACGCTGTTTGCAGATCACACCGTACCAGGAGTCACAAGGTACAATCTGCGTCCCGGAGCTAGACTTACTGCACGGTTCGGCTGTGCCACCAGGAAAATCACCAAAGGGCTTGTCTTTTGGCCCTGTCTTTTGCATACATAGGAAAGCCGTTGGCTAGGGATAGGGAAGGACTAAGAAAACGCCTGATCAGGAGCAGCAAACGAACTCCGGGGCTTTTCGTTTTGAAGAAACAATGCCTGCTACCGCCTCCACCCGAAGGGAACAAACAAATGATAGTGTGGCCAGTATAGACAATGGACAATCGAATGCATGATCTTTTAAAACGTATTGTTTTCTTGTAATCATGTTAACTGGTTTCACAATAGTAATTGCTTTAGGCTATTGCTACATGGAAGAAGTACGTCCTTTTGAAACTCTTTTGCCTACTGAAAATGTACCCACTTTATCTACACCTTTTGTGCATCTGCACACTCTATCTCCTAGAGACTCTCAGCACAGACAGAGTTACTACAATAACACACTATTGCTTATCATGAACGCAACACATGCCATTTTAAACAGGTCTAATTGCTGGGTGCTCTCATTTACCGCAACATGTAGACAAGGGGTTGGGCTTGTATATTCACCCTTTACCTTTGTCTACTGCATGTTATGCTTATTTAAGGGCACTATTCTTTGGCCGATGGAACGATAGCATCTCGGGGAACTTTGATGGAACAAATTTGAATGCATTTGAAAAACGAGTTCTAACGCTCATGGGATGCTCACTTTTGGCGAATAGGAGCAAGCTTAATGTTGCTTCCATTAGGCCTTCTGATAGACTGTCTCGACCTTTTCAATCTCTGATCTCTTTCAAGATGGATACTATAGACAATAGGGATGCCACGCCACCTTCCTATACTGTTAATCATAGCCCCAACTCAGTTTCTTTCTGTATACAGAGGAATGGTACTCAGTCAATGGGTGATTTCAAGGGTTGCACCAACGTTGCTAACTTGACCAGTGAGGACAGACCTTTGTATGTAGGCGAACCTGTCTACTTCGTTTGAGGTAATGAAGCTTTCCCATGGCTACCTAGTATTGGCAGGGAACCTGGTATTTAGGGATTCTGTTACCAGGGGTATTTGTAGCAAGTACTATAGAAATCTCTAAGGCTCGTCTAAGGTGGGATGAGAATGGCGATACTTCATCACAAGTTCTGGGTGACGTAGCGAAATCTGTTGTACCTTTTTGGGGGCAAATACTAAACTCTGAGGATATCAGAAGACTAGTGAGAGTACTGGAGAGAACTATCAACCGGACCACTGACATACTCTATAATATGACTCTTGAACAGAAAGCGATAAGGTTAGCGGCACAACAGAACCGGATGGCATTAGACGTCATCCTGGTTGAGCGTGGTGGAGTGTGTTAATTAGTGGGGTCTGCTTGTTGCGTTTTCACACTGGATTCCTCCCCAACCATCTTTAAGGCTATACAAAATCTGCACGTCCTTAGTTCAGAAGTGCACGTTTCCGAGGGAAATTGGGATCTTAGCGCTTGGTTCTGGGACTCCTTACAATCTTGGGGATGGAAGCTACTTTCGGTCGCATTGACTATTCTGGGTATTCTGTTGTTCTGCTGTTGCTGTATACAATGTCTTCCTGCCATATGTTCAGTGTTAGGGGGATGTTGTGCACAGACAATGGGAACAATAGGACAAAAGGTACGCGCACCAGAGAGAATGACCGATGAATTTGTGTTGAATTTCTGTTACAGACCTTATGGTGATTGATATCTCCGATGATTGTGATTCAGGTTGTATGGACATTGTGACGTGGAGTTACTCGTAAAGTGACTAAAAGTAGTTTAGCGCTTGGCTTAGGCCAAAAGGAGGGTTTGTTAAATGGGAAATCATAGTGTGCCTCCTTCTGATTGTATATTGGCCTAAGCCTAGTCGCTTTGCGAAGAAAACCGCGTTGAAAAGTTCCAATTTTAGATCGACTTCGCCGCCATTTTAGGAACATCCGCCATTTTGATTTCTGTTCATATGTGATTCTGTGTTCTAAAATGGTGGACTGTGTTTCCAACTTCTAACCGAGCCTTCCCGACCTTTGTGCCTAGTTAATGGTTAGACTCTCTGAGGGCCGAATGTTTAGTCTAGGTAGTGAGACCTTGTCCCAAGCATGACTTGTGGTCTAAGGATTGTCTGCACCAACAAGCCTCATCCGCGAACACACATCAAGGACAATGTAAAGTAAATGTTGAGCGTGGACACTGGCAGAACTGCATTGTGAAGGGATATGTGCTAAGGCTCACTGTTAAATCCAGGAATACACTTTGCCATTGTAACTTGTTGGAAATGCAAACCTATGTAATCCATGTGCATATTATTGCATGAGCCATATTTGAACTCGGCATAAACTCTAGACCACAGATTATTAACCTGTAGAGGGGCTGGACAATATTGCAAGTTGAGTATAAATACTGCGACTGTTTAGATGTCCAGCACTCTCTCTCCTCACTCTGATGGGCTCGTACTCATTGTGATGTATTGAGAGCCAGATAGCTATCTGTATTTCTCTTTCTTTGTAACTGTACAGTAGATTAAAGATCTGTGAATCTTTATAGTCTGTGTTTCGTGTCTTTCCTTTTGTGCTACTCAGCCTCGATATTTCCTTGCTTTTAAACCACAGCTGCCTCCTTCCAAAAAGGTTCTCCTGCTGGTCTCTCCCACATAGGCCTCCTTGTTGCTCTCCTTGCTGTTCCACTGGTCTCCCTTTATATACCTGCAACCGCTTAATAGGTTGCAGGTGTGGGTTCTCTATTGGGATTGCCTGACTATAGTTAAAGGGACAGGCCTGACCATCACAGTACTCTGCAGGCATCTTCCTTGTCCCAGTACTAAACTGGTGAAATGTGTTTTTAGTGTTCATTACTCTAAGTCGCCTCTTACTCATCCCAGTACTGTCAGAGGCAAAATGTGGGGAAATGACAGGATCTTTTTTACAGTAGCCTATCAAGGCTTGCAAAGGGTTAGACTGCTCTTCAATAGGGAATGGGGAATACCATGTTTCACCTACCTCACCCTTAACCCCTCTCTTCCTCACCCTTTTTCTGGTGCTTCTGGATTGGTAATATTTCCTGTCAATTTCTTGTTCATTGCTATATAAGCTGCCCGATCCTCAAGTTAGACACTTCGCGTTATTCTACACTTGCAAGCAGCGTAACGCTCACCGTCACCTGAGGTCAGACTTACCTTTGAAGATCCTGCTTCCTGGACATTCTGCTTTCTGCCAGCAAACTTACAACTGGGGTAACCTGTTCTTACCTGTACATCTCTTCGGCGAACCAAGTATTCATCTTTACACTTTCCGGATCGCAGAAATCTTCATCTAGGCACCGCAACACGGCACGCTCCATCGTCGACAGCAGCGCCTGCATGGAAAAACAGAAGACAAGGTTAGACATCCAAAAAACAGTCAGTTTTACGGTTGCACTTCGCCATACTTGGGGCTTTCCCTTAAACCATCACTTACCTGCTGTCGAGCATTGTGGTTGCATCCATCTTCCATCCGTCCGCCTCTCGCGTCACACAGCTGCATTGAGGCCGCATTTCCATCTAAGGGAAGAAACAGAAGAGAGACATTATTGCGGGCATAAATAGGAGCAATATACACAGACATTAAAGAGAAACGAACAGCATCACAAGAGCTCAAGAAAGATTGACCAATCATAAGGAGAAGCCTAGTCGCAGCTGGATTGGAATAAACCTTATCAGGGATCAGTGAAGTACCTAGATCCCATTCGACACGCCCCTGCCAGAAGTAGCAGGACAGAGAGCTTATCTTCCATAATTCACAGGTGACCTTTATGGGCCGGCGTATGCTCACAGAAACCGTACTTTGGGGTGAAGGGTTTGAGAGGTACAACAACCACAGATTGTGGCACTCACATACTTATCTCCACGCAGGAGCAGAATCACCATGTACCACCGCTCACAGCTTTTCTACTGAGGGAGAGGCCTGAAGGGGGTGATTCAAGTTCAGGGAGGGCTGCAACCATGCCCCAATGCCTCCGCAGAGACCAGGTGAGCGTAACACTCTCTGCTGCGTCATGCTGAAATCTTCAAAAAGTCATCTTTCTCCCAGCTTGCAATGTCAATCTACCCTCCGTTCTCCTATCTCCGTCCTGCCTGACCTTCTTTTCCCTTCACCCAAGGCTTGCAACCTTAGGGCCTCTTTGATAGTGATCTCTGACTGCAAACATTAATCACTGCCACTGCCTCTGCTGCTCATATTAACCTCCTCAACATTCGGAAAATATGTGCTTTACTTAATAACCACACTACAAAAACACGTATCCACACCCTCATGCTAAATGAAATGTGGCTACTGCGCAAGCCTACTCCTTGGCCAACCTCATTAGCCCTTAATCAATCTAGAAAATACCTCAACTTTTCTACCAGTTCTCTCTATTACCAATTTAGAGCCTCCCACGCTTCAAAATACTGACAATATTCTGGTTGATGGCAATGTACAACAGCGCCATTTTCAAGTTCCTTCTCCTAGTCTACTTAGCTATCAATTATCTTGCACCATAGTACCTGCTTGGTTGTATCTATGTTTACTCACCATCTTGTGCCCTCTAATCCTACTCTGCACTCAACCTGCCTCTCACTTCCACTCTTTCTCCCTAATTGCCCTGCTCCACTGGAGCCTATGCCCATCACAATCAAAGCCAGATCATATGTGGATCTCTTCAAACCTCCCTGCTTAAATTTCACTTACTTTCTACAGAGGGAGCTCACCCTGCCTCATGCTTAATAATACAGTAGTGTATATTTATATAGCACTCTCTGTAGTGTGAACCACCTCCCCCTTTGCATTATTGTTACCTTTGTAACAAGTGTTTTCTGTTTGTTTTATTTTGTCCCTGATGTATGTTTCACTTTTTGAAACTCTCATGAACTGCCTCACCTTTTGTTGGCATCTTTGTGCTACAGTACCCCTCCTCTGTGCCCCTCTGCATCCCAACCCCGCTGTACATCAGTTCTCTTGTTATCTCTGAAAAGCACTCCATTATGCATCTGTAGTATTGTATAGCTCTGTAAAACGCTCCGTTATGTATCTGTATTGTTGTATACCTCTGCAAAGTGCTCTGTTGCTTCTCGAAGCTAGGTCTGTGCTCAATTTATACAATAATAATAATAATAATAATAATAATAATAATAATAATAGTAATATTAATTGACGTTAAAGTCCAAAGGGTTGGTGTGTGATTAGACTAATGTTAAAGTTATACCTGGGATGGTGTATGATCGAAAGAACTGTGGAGGGGAAAACAAGAAACAGGTCATAACATGTTATGTTAAGCACATTTGTTTAAGCACGACGTTGACCTGAGGGTATCTTGGCACTATTGATCCATTATCCACTGGTAGGTCCACACAAGTAGGAAGCGACCAAAAAACACTAACTCTAGATAAACACAAAGGTCTGGAGTTTTATTTCTGAATGACAAGTGATCAACAATAGCCCTCAGAACAAAGGGAAGGGAGCTCCAAAGAACCGCAGCCGCTACTGAGAATACCCAGCCACCCATACTACTCCTACCCAGCCGAGGGACATGGAGGGGCAAAAGATCGGCAGAGCAAACATTTAATTCTAGTCTCCACAAGGGGTCTAGTGAAGATCACGTAGCACCTAAGAAGTACGGGCTGATTTAGACATTCTGTCTATGCAATAAGATAGCTTTGCTCTATTGGAGGAATATGTAAGAACGACTTTGAGATTGTATCTAGAATTCCATGAATGTTTACCAGTTTCTGAACAGTGTCTTGATCAATGCCATATAATTAACACTTTATTCGAATTCTGGGGCCAGGATGACCATAGAATATCCTGCCTTCTTCTTACCCAAAGATCTAATGCAAGACTGAGGTTTCCAGACAAAGCTGATCTGTGGTCTTGCAGATGGGACAGATAGTGCAATTACCAGCCTTGCAGCAAGGTGACTGGATTGAGTTATTGAAGGTGAGCATTACCCTTTGAGTAGGATCCTTGATTGAAAAGCCACCTGTTTGAACTTGGCATGATGCCACCGGCATTCACAGGAGTGTCAATAGCCATGACCTGGTCACAGGCCTTAGAAAAATATCCTGCAGAGGAGTATGTCCCTGCAAAAGGGAGGCTGATAAATTAACTTTGATACAAATGGCAAGTGCTACCACTGAACTACTCTTGTTAAACAGGAACTTACATCACAAAAGATTCTCCAGCATCCGACATCAGAAATCTGGATGAGCTGCAAGAATTGATTGCTCATAGTGGGAGGACCCATTATGGGAGAGTTAATCAGTGGAAAAAGAGAATATTGATCTTTGATTTTATGCACAGGCAGCCATTTGCTTAGTGAGGGGGAGACACTTTGATTTTTCAAAGTTTCCTTAACTGAGTCGAAGTGATCTGTACAGTGATTCCCAAAGCCACTGAGCGAGGGGCCACTTACAGTGAAAAAAACAATGGTGAGGTTGTCCCCATTGTTGTACTTGCTAAGCATAAGTGTCAGTGTTGAGTATTACTGAAGGACCTTTCAGACTTTCTAGTGACTGGAACAACTAACCCTTAGTATTACTACCTTTTGGTAGAGTCAGGATCTACACTGGTGATCATCCTGGCCCAACTTCTAACTCCGATAAACTGTTTATTTGTTATTTATTTATTTTATTTATTTCTACAGCGCTAAAGCAAAAGGCCCTCGGGCACAGTAGCTCTGGACAGGACACACAGAAAATAAAACAAATAAGACCCTAAGGGACATCATAACCGGCAAGCAAGGGGTAATTAGTCAAAAAGAATTGTTTTCAGAAACTGCTTAAATCGTACCAGCTAAGAGCATGATCCAAGATCTGGCGGAAAGGTATTCCAGCACCTCGGTGGCGCATAGGGGAAAGATCCGTCAGTGGCCAGCGCTCGTTTGGCCTTTGGGGTTTGTAGCAGACAAGAGTTGTTTGAACTAAGTGTTCTCCTTTTGGGAAGCCATGACAGTTTATCTGATAGGTAAGCTGGGCTCTTCCCAAATAGACAATTTTGTGTAATGCATAATGTCCGAAATGTGATGCGTTTATCATTGGGAAGTCAGAGTAGAGAGAGACCTTATGGCCGTTGGTACGTGGTCAGATCTGTGCAAGCCCATCACTGCTCGAACTGCATTATTCTACACCGCCTGAAGGCGACTGATTTCACTGTTCCCAATGCCTTGCAGCATGCTGACACAGTAGTCGAGTCGTGCTCCAAGAATTGCACGAGCCAGAGTAGCGCATTTGGTGGCATCAAGAAAGGTCTGAGATGCGCCAGTAATTTGATATAGTAGGAGGTCCCTGAAACTAAACAGTTGATATGGTATGGTATGGTAATTTTTTATTTGTAAAGTGCCTATACACAAGGCAAGTGTTTCAAAGCGCTCAAGGAGGGAGAGCCCTTGAATTTCTGAACAATACAAGTCTGCACAGGCAGAGTAAGTGTATGTAATATGATTAACAGTGTAGATAACAGCAAAAAGGTCAGACAACGATTCTGCAGTTTTTCCAAGTGCATTGAGACGCCACCATGCAAGGAGGGGAGACAGGGAAGATTGATGATCTTCAGGCATGCTACGTTCAGATCTTGCAAGTGCACAGTCGGTACAGGAGAGTGCAGGGAGGAGACAAGTGGAGGGGGGGGCAAGTGCAGCCAGTCAGTCAGAGAACTGGGGGAAGTGCTGAGAGATGCCCCTCTCATGGGTCATTAACCAAGTGCAGTAGCGATGAGGCACAGGCAAACCTGGATGTAGTGCGAGAGGACTGGCGGGGGTGCCAGGGACCTGTGAGACTCTGAGGTACACCCGGCGGCCGGCCAGTCAGGAAGCTGTGTGGAAAAGGTGGGAGAGAGGGATAGAGCGGAGAGAGAGGTTAACAGAGTAGAGGGAGAGAGAAAGAGGAGGAGAAGAGGAATGTCTTAAGGAGTTTCCTGAATTTCAGGAGATCAGGCTCAAGGCGGAGGTTGGCAGGCAGGCTATTCCAGAGGGAGGCCCCTGCTGAGGATAAAGATCTCCCTCCAAATCTCTGCTTGGAGAATCGGCTCACATGCAGAAGGTTGAAGGTAGATGAGCGGAGGGCTCGAGAAGGACAGTATTTAGGTAGTCATTGTTGCAGATAGAAAGGTCCCAGGCTCCAGAAAGACTTGTGGACACTGCAGAGGGTCTTGAACTTGATCCTTGCAGCTATGGGGAGGCAGTGGAGGAATTTCAGCACCAGAGAGATGCGATCCCTGGGCTTGAAGCCAAGGATAAGTCTTGCGGTTCTGTTCTGGATGAGTTGCAGAGGGCGCAAAGCAGAGGCAGGGAGGCTGAGAAAGAGACTGTTGCAGTAGTCCAGCCTTGAGCTAACCAGGGCTCTGGAGGCAGTGAGCAGCTGGGAGAAAGTGAGAAAAGGAAGAGTACTTCTGAGGAGGTGCAGCTAGTAGTTGGACTTTTTAGAGATGTCCAAAATGTCAGTGGAGACGGAGAGAGTAGAGTTGAAGATAACCCCAAGGTTTCTTGCTTCGCATGTGGGTGTGAGGAAAAGGGAGGGAGCCAGAGAGAGAGTAGGAAAGTGTGAGCAGGAGTCCCAATGCAAACGATCTCAGTCTTACTGGCATTAACGCAGAGGTTGTTTACAGCACCCCATGACTGAATTGCAGACAGACTTTCAGATACAAGCGAGGTAGAGGAGGTGGCTGAGGGTAGCCTGAAGGAGACTTGTGTGCTATCCGCATAGCACTGGAAGTTAGAGATGAAAGTGGCAATCACATGTGCTAGGGCAGCCATGTAGACATTGAAAAACCAGGGGGATAGGTTAGAATCCTGGGGTACGCCACAGGTTGAAAGAGTGATAGTAGAGAGAAAGGGCCCAAGTTCTACCTGGGATGGGCGGTCAGAAAGGAAGGAGGTTATCTACACCAGAGCCTGACCTGGGATTCCCAGGGTGTCACAGAGACGTACACTCAGGATGTTGTGGTTTATGGTGTCAAAGGCAGAGGAGAGGGCAAGAAGAATAAGGACAGAGGGAGTGTTAGTGTCAAGATTTGAGAGCAGGTCTTCACGGGTGTTCAGAAGAGCAGTTTCTGTGCCTCTTGATTCTCTAAAGCAAGACTGATGGTCATGGAGGCAACCAGAAGATTCAGTGTGGAGGGTGAGCTGAGAGATAGCCAGCTTCTCCAGACGTTTGCCCAGGAAAGGGGTGATAGAGATGGGGCGGTAGTTTCCCAGAATGGAAGGGTCAGCAGAGGGTTTTTTAAGCGGAGGGTGTACAAGGGAGTGCTTAAGAGAAGTTTGGAAAACTCCAGTGGCAAAAGAGAGATTGCAGAGATCAGCCAAGGCTGGAGCAAATGAATCAATGTTGTCTTAATGGTTTTGGAGGAGCAGGGGTCCACCTGTTTGGATGAGGCCTTCATAGACTGGACTTGTCTGGCGACCTCATCAGGTGTGATGGGATTGAGGGTAGAGAGGAGACGTGGTGGATGGGCCAAGGGAGGCTCCAGAGGGGTTGGTGTATGATGTGGTGTGGATGTGAGAGAGGAAAGGATGTGTTGGGGTTTTGCGGTTAAGTGTGCTGCCAGGTCCAAGCAAAGTTTCTGGGTGGGTGTGATATAAGAGGAGGCTGCTGTAGGATTGGCCAGTTCCTTATAGACTTTGAAAAGTTTGGCTGTGTTGTTTGATACCGTGGAGATGCGGGCTTGAATAAAGACTTTTTTCTTAGTGTGAATGTCGATATTGCCTTTGAAGGAGTCGGCAGGCCAGTTTGTCAGAGGGCCCGCCAGACGAATTCCATTTCCACTCAGCTGCCCTACACTTGCATTTAAGGACATCCAGATCAATGTCGTACCGAGAGTTGCACTTTTTGGAAGGCTTCAGTCGGTCCCTCATGACAGGGGCAAGAGTATCAATGGTGTTAGAGATAGAGAGATTGAAGTTAGTGAGGGCTGTGTCAGGGTGGGAGTCAGCCGCAGGAGTAGGTGGCAGAGAGTAGGTGAAGGCAAAGGCAGCCTGTGTCACTCTTTTCATGAGTCTGCTAACTTTCAATCAGAGTGACCACGCCGGGTGTGCCGATGCAAGAGGAGAGCTTCAAGTGTGAAGAGAGAAGAGAGTGGTCCATCCAAGAGAGAGCGGTAGTGAGAGGGATAGAGAGAGGAATGTCGGAAAAGATGGGAGCATCCAAAGTGTGACCCGCTGTGTGCATGGATCCCAAAAGCAAGATTGTTAAACGGGATATCATATTATACCCCCTTTATTGTATATATTGACCTAGCCGACATTTTGGGTACACCCGCCATTTTGATTTCTGTTTCAAAGTCACTCTGTGTTCTAAAATGGTGGACAGTGTTTTCCCGCTTGTAACCTAGCCATCCTGACCTTCGCGCAGAGTTAATGTCCAAACTGCCCGCAGGACAAATTTTAGGACGATGTAATGAGACCTTGTCCTACATTTGACCTGTAGATCGAGGATGACCTACGGTAACAAGCCCGATCCGTGGACATACATCAAACACAATGTTTAAAGACTAAACGTGAACACTTGTTGAACTATATTGTATAGGATGTGTATTAAGGCTTAAATGTTAAATTCAAAGATACACTGTTGCCATTGTGATTTGTTGTGGTACAAACTGGACATAATCCACATGCATATAGTTGGATAAATTAGAGGTGAACTCGGCACGAATCCTAGAGTGAAATTATTAACCTGCAGAGGGGGTGGACATTACGATTGGAAATTGAATAAAAGATGCAAGTGTTTAGACGTCCAGTACCTCTCACTTCTCACACCAAAAAGGGCTGAAATTCGCTGTGATGTACAGAGGGCCAGATAGCTATCAGATGCTTTGTTTCTTTGCAAACTGTACATTTGTTTGAATAAAGATCTGATAATTTTTATAAGCCTGTGTTTGGTGTATTTCCTTTTGGGGTACTCAGCCTCAATATTTTCTTTTGCTTTCACAAGATGGAGAGGGAGAGAGAATCTCATAGGTTGCAGTAAGCTCCTGAGGAGTCAGGAGAGTCCAGAGGAGGAGGACAGTAGAGAGCAGGCCAGATCAGCCCATTCCGAGACGAAGAGAGTGACTGTCCTAGTGGCTGATAGAAGGTGGCCATAACGAGAGATCATTTAGGAGAGATTGAGAGCCTGCAGCCTAGGCACTCAAAGGAGGAGTAGTCCTTAGTGGGGATGATGGACACAGGTATCCATTCTGGGAAGATCACCGTCACTCCCCCAACCTCTTGGGCCTGGTCACGGAGAGGATCTTGTATCCTTCAGCGAGGAGTGTGTCAAAGCTTGTGACATAGCTGTCCTTGAACCATATCTCTGTGATGGCGAGCACATCTAGATCTAGGAGGTTGCAGATGTCAAACAAGTGTTTGACAGCAGAGCGAGAGTTAAACATGGCAATATGAAGCAGCATGCCATCTGTGAAGGTATTCCGCAGTGGGGGACGCAGGAGACGGTGGTCCCCCCTGAGGGGGGCAATAGTGCCAGAGGGATAGTGGAGGGTGGTGGAGGAGCCAAGTCCGACAAGGGAGCCCGGACAGTGGGGTAAGGCATGGACGCCTGTGCAGAGGAAAACTCCTGAGGGTTGTGAAGAATCCCACAGTATTGTTACTTTTTCCATGGGGGAGGAACCTTTCCATGAGGTCAGGTAGTTGAGCCTGCTACCCGATAGTCCCACTGGGGGTGGTACACAGCAGGTGGATCTCACGGGAAAGGAATATTTCATGGAATTGGTGACAATGGCCCTGGGAGAATGCAGTATTTATTGAACTCTTTGGTGTCTCCACCTTCCTTAACCCCCACTCAAGTCCCCTTGGTCCCACACACCACTATTTGTTATGGTTTAGTAGAGGACATCCTTAAAAGCACTGGGATGAGGAAGAGGGAGACTCACCTGTAGAGGAGGTCCCAGGCATGGCCT
Organism: Ambystoma mexicanum; assembly: GCF_040938575.1. NCBI lineage: Eukaryota > Metazoa > Chordata > Amphibia > Caudata > Ambystomatidae > Ambystoma > Ambystoma mexicanum. The sequence goes on along the minus strand of NC_090922.1, from coordinate 1,383,362,470 downwards.
GCACCCCTGCCCCCCATTTCGAGGTACCAGGAGCACACTCACCAAGGTATGTGACGTATGAGGAGCAAATCAACCAACAGAGAGCCGCTCTGGGACTCTGCCCAGTGTACATCAGAAGAGCCATATCTGTTGAAGCACCCATACCCAGACAGCCATGGGCTGCACGATACCCTCTTAGCTGAGACGAAATGAAGAGTACCTACAGACGGTCCACGAAGAGACCTAAAGAGCCTTAATGGAGGGCCAGTGGAAATGACACAAGGTCCTGGACAGACTCGCGAATCAACAAAAGCGGCTATCAAGGATAGCACGCCAGTGCGAGCAGCTATGAAAAATAGATGTAATGGACACAGGAAAGAGACGATGTTAAACCATAAGGAAATGTTGTGATGAGACAAGATGGAAGTAACCAACCAGTTAACGTGTGTAAATAGACTTGAAACGCAAGAAGCTAAGAGAACGATACAGCTTCCTGTGCTTAGTAGAAGAATAGAGCGGCAAGCGCCAACCATATATCTACCTAAATAAGGCACATTATATGAGTGCGACTCCATTTTGTAAGCAGAAATATGCCCAGGCGGCCAGAGGCCTACTAGGCTAGGTTTCATATTCCAGCTGAAGCCAGAAAGAAGCGCGGAATTGAAACTCAACAAAGAGCAGCTCATGCCTGGGAATTCGAGGTCAACCCAAGGAAAGGGGGAGAGCGGCAATGCTGGAGAATCAAAACTCCAGAAGCATACCAGCCTGCCCCATGAAGGTCAAGATAAGAGGGGCCCAGGCAGGTGTCAAGGCTAAAGGAGAATCAAATACATGAAAGGCTGGAAACTGAAGCAGATTCACTGTGAACAGACATGTGACCAGTCAGGCGTGAAGAATTTCCAACGTCTGATGTCACCTAGATCCAAGGGTGCCATAACTTTTCCAGATAAGAGGCTACAGCTTTGAGGCCATACGCAGCCAACTAATTGAAACATAGCTCAAAAGCCCTGATTGATGGAAGGGAGGCAGGGTGAATCTTCAGACCCTAGGCACCAGGGTGTCCAGTCTGCATGCTGCTAATTAAAATGGAGATTTACATCTAGGTTGTGTAACCTGCCCAATCACAAGTTATCTAGGGTCCTATAGATAGTAGAACCAATGGGACATCGTGGTTGTAGTGAAGTCTATCACGCATGATGTAGAGGGTTGGGCATAGATGCCCACCCGATAAGTTATCCAATCCGCATGCTCTGTTGCCATATACAGATATTGAAATGACGAATTTGTAGAGTTAGACGTCAGTGATGATGAGTTTTATGTATAAAAGTTGCTGTTCGAGGAAGTTGAAGCGAGACAGGTGATCGCCATGATGCTGATTTCCAATTGTAAATGGACTTCCCTTTGCCAAAGTCCTCGTTATTGAGTCGTGTTGGAGTAAGTGAATCCTACACCCCCATCCCCCACGTGGTGCAGCTATCTTGTCTTACAGGTACTGTAAGCGATATTCAATCAACACTACAGCTAAGTCAATGCCTAGTCTGGAATGCTGAGGAAAACCCTTATTGATGCAGTTCAGTACTCTGGATGACAACCCTTGTATAACACCCCCCTCTTAGAATCCCCCTGACCCCACTGAGCCAAGAAGTAGGTTTGTTTTGCAAATTAAAAGCTTTATTTGAAAATGTAAACAATATATAAATATCACACTTCTATAAATAAATTGATAATGGATATTACACTTGTGAATATGAGCAGTAATCAGCAAGAGGTAACTATGAATAGGAACAGAAGAACAAGGTGGGAAAAAATGCTTTATATGGTTGAAGGAAACGCAAGGTGGAATGAAATGCAGTACAGAAATAACTTGTTATGATTTTAGCAAAAGGTAATATGATCACTTTTTCTTTTGACAATTCACTCCCCCCCTATGCAATACCAGAAATGGAAGGAGAGCACACAGTCTACAAGAATCCCAACAAATCAAACTTTATAATGCAATACACAGTTCCAGTTCTCCCAGCAAGCTTAGGGAAAACAGGGTTGAGTTTTAAACACAGGCGAATTACTTTAATGTGGTTTGCAAGGAAGTGAAAAGGTGCTAAAATTGCTTTTAATTCCCTCTAGAGGTTCAGGGTAGGTGATGGCTACTTTATATTAGTTCAGGCTCACTTTAACAATACTCTATGAAGGATTAGCAGATTGCAAACGAATTTTAGCAAAGAGAAGCAAAAAGCTGCTGATTTCTACAGATGAAGAAATCGGGCCAAATAGCAAATCGCGGTAAATTTCGCGAGTGTGTGTCTCGCGATTACGGGAAAGGTATAGGGAGGAGGAAGTCGGGTCTAGGTTCATTGGAAAGCCTAGATTCTAAGCTTTCATATGAATGTTAAATTCCGTTCCTAGCCCCAACGGTTTCAGAGATACGAACGATTAAATAAAGGTAGTTTTTCGGATTTAAAGTAAACTCAAAATGACAGGTGACAGCTTGCAGCTGCAGAATTGACAGGTGACAGTTGTGCAGCTTTAAAAATGACAGATGACCCGATTTCTAGGAGGCAGTTCTACTTATGTTAAAATAGTTTGGATTAGATTATTTTAACTAAGAGATTGGTTCAGCACAGTTCTGCTAGGTACTCACAATATAAATTTGAACTAGGCCTCGTCACGGATCTGGTCAACACATCCGGCTGCGGTTCTGTCTGCTCGGCGGGTCAATCAGGCACCGGATCTGCTCACAGCGATCTGGGTCAGCTCTGCTCTGCTGGTCTAGACTCTCTGGATTCTTGATGTAACACTGCTTTCTGGGTACTGCTACAGGTTCTTGCAAAAATTCTCTGCAAAATTTCAAACAGCTCGCCCGCCTGTTGAATAGTTTGGTTAGTTTTGAGGCCTGCTGAAGAGGATTCAGCTGGTGGATTCAGGCCTCTCTTCTACAAATTCTGGAGTTAATTTCTGCTACAGGTTCTGGAGATTGATGGATTTGAAGTCTGGATCTCTGGATGTGAAGTCGTCGGTCAGCATGCACCGCAGCAAATGGAATTGAATCTCCCTACCTGTCCCAGCAGTCTCTTTTTATGTGTTTTGAAAATGGGTGTGTGCCTGGGCCTAGCTAAGCCTGCCCCTCTCTACTTGTCATTGGCCCAATTCTCCCCTCTCCCATGATTGGGGGAAGGAAATGGATTGTCATCATGATGAGGCCTGTTTATGGGTCAGAGGATCCTCCCCTGGTCAGTTTGCCCACAAATCTATATTTGATTCAAATACATCTTTCCCAGATATACAATTTGTTGAAATTACATGTACACATTATATATTCCTTATGGTCCATGCTTGTCCGCCTCTGATCTTCCTGGGGTGTCAAGGGTTTTGACCCATGTTGAATCAATAGACTGGGTAGATGTGGGGATGAGCTGTCGCCGCCCATTATTCTATCCCAGAACAAACTAAATGAATAGACTGGGTGGGCGTGGGGATGAGCTATCGCCGCCCACATTCACGCCAGAATAGGAGAACTGTGCAGTTGGCACGAGACCACTCCAAAGATACAACCTTCTTGTGGGGGGTTCCGCATCACCACTCCACTGTAAGGATGCCATCAAAACAATGTTAAGCAAGGGTCCTATACTATCAAGCAAAAGACCACTCTATTGAAATGCAGTAATTCAAGACAACTCAAAAATGGATGCAGTACCGACACATTCCCGAAGGTGGCGCTAGTGGTCTAAACTCTGACAGGGAAACTGTATTTAGGAGATGCAAGAGGGGCAGGGACTTCAAAGCTTGTTAGTTAATTGGAAATCTTAGCCACCTGCTGTTCCCAGAGGCCAAGAGGCTGAGAACTCTTAACACCCCAGAGACTCACCACAGGAGGCAGGATATCACATGAGCCTGTTGATTGATTGAGGAGAGACTTCCAGGCAGCCTGCTGGAGCCCACACAAAAGGCTCTTTCTGTTGAATGGGGATGTTAATTTTGAATGTTTCCTGTCAACAGCCCTCTGCCAGCAAGGAGAGACATGTGATCACTGACCCACCCAGACTCCTGGAGGCGGACCCAAACACTTTGGGGTAGTTGAATTGCAACAAATATATATTTTATAGAAACAGTGATAATTTATTGTAACCAAATGACAGGAATGTACAACTTTGAGAGTCTTAGTTTGAAGAATGCCCTCACGATTTGAGTCCAAACTCCAATTTGTACCATGTTCTGGGGCAAAACCCCGCTAATTATGATTATTGTAGACAATGTGTTTAAGATAGAGCCATGGAAGGTTACTGGGATATATGTGGAAGGGAAATGTAGCTTTGTATAATTTTTGATGAAAATCCCATGTTGCAAACCCCACTAAAATCAAAAATAAGTTGCCATTTTTGAATGCAAGCTCCTAGAAACGCCAGAGTCGGGACAGGGACTATCTTTAGTAATATATGATGTGTGTATGTGATGTCAAATAACTGTGTACCTGGGAAATATGTATTTGGATCAGGAATAGATTTGTGTGCACATTGACCAGGGGAGTGTCATTTCTGCAGGTCATAAAATGACATCACTCTGACACACTATCCCTTCGCAAATCAGGGACTAAAGAATCTATTGACCTATCAAATCAAGAGAGGGGCAGGCTTAGGGATGCTAGCCTCTCCACCCACTTTTAAAACACATAAAAAGAGACTGCTGGGAACGAGATCCAACACTTAGACTTCCAAGCTAAACAGAGACTACAGAACTTTGAACCAAGAAGGCCTACTGCAAACAAAAGTATTTGTCAGCAGGCCTCAAAATCATTTGCAAACTATTTCACAGCCGGGCGAGCTGTCTGAATTCTTTTGCCAAGAACTCTTGCCAGTACCCAGAAAGCAGTGTTACATCCAGAATCCACTTGATCCGGACCGGAAAGCAGAGCAGTATCCAGAACCAGAGGCCGCTGAATCCAGAGAGGCTAGACCAGCAGAGCAGAGCTGACCCAGATCGCTGTGAGCAGAACCGGTGCCTGATTGACCCGCCGAGCAGACAGAACCGCAGCCGGACGTGTTGACCAGATCCGTGACGAGGCCTAGTTCAAATTTATTTTGTGAGTACCTAGCAGAACTGTGCAGAACCAATCTCTTAGTTAAAATAATCTAATCCAAACTATTTTAACCTAAGTAGAACTGCCTCCTAGAAATCGTGTCATCTGTCATTTTTAAAGCTGCACAACTGTCACCTGTCAATTCTGCAGCTGCAAGCTGTCACCTGTCATTTTGAGTTTACTTTAAATCAGAAAAACTACCTTTATTTAATCGTCCGTATCTCTGAAACCGTTTGGGCTAGGAACGATTTACGCACTCACGAAATTTACAGCGATTTGCGATTTTGGCTCAATTTCTCCACTTGTCAAAATAGCAGCTCCATTCTTTCTTTTGTTAAAATCTGTTGCAACTTGGTAATAACTCATAGAGCATTGCTAAAGTGAGCCTGAGCTAATACCAACACACATCTCCCACTCATCCTGAATCTCTAGAGGGAATTAAAATCAGTTGGCACATTTTCCCATCCATTGCCATCACATTTAAAAAGCATTTTGGGCCTGTGTTTCAAACTCCTACCTGTTTCCTCTAAGCTTGCTGGGGGGAACTGAATTTCGTATTGTATTTGATTGTATTCCTGAGAACTGTGTGCTCCTCTTTCCATCTCCTTCCATTTCTTACATTGCATAGGGGAGGGGGGTGAATTGCCAGAGAAAAAGTGATTATCTTATCTTTTGCTAAAATCATATCAAGTATTTCTGTACTGCATTTTATTCCTCATTGCTTTTCCCTTGAAATCATAAAAGTATTTTTGCTACTTTATCCATCCTATACTAACTCCTCATTGATTGTAAAGAAGTGTGCTAGTGCCAGATTACCCATTGTTGACCAACATCATATGTCTAAGTGTACTATCATATTTTAATTTATTATAAAATGTGATATATATATATATTGTTTAAATTCTCAAATAAACCTTTTAATTTGCAAAACAAACCTACTTCTTGGCTCAGTGGGGTCAGGGGGATTCTAAGAGGGGGTGTTATACAAGGGTGGTCATCCAGAGTACTGAACTAGACATAAAAATACATTAATAAGGGTTTTCCTCAGCATCCCAGACTAGGCATTGACTTGGCTGTAGTGTTGATTGAGTATCGCTTACAAAAGTGGGGGCTCGGAGCCGGGATATTCTGGGTTAGGTTTACCACTTGTGCAGATTAATACAGTGTGCCAACTGACCAGATACACATATCCGGTTAGATCACCACGCTGTTTTACACTGTGAAAGCATCCCTCAAAGGAACGCTCTAAGGAAACGGTCTGTTTTGCAAAATAAAATACAAACTTCTGTAAGTCAGGAAGGAACTCAAATTCCAGAATGACAACCTTGGTAGATATGAAAATAGCCAGAGAGCACTTCTTACATAAGCTATTTGTGAGAGGTGAGTGGACTCATCAGGACCAAACGGTCTGGTTGCAGGCAATCGCGCAACAGGTCACTGAAACAGGGACAGGTATATGAAGAGATCAGGGTCCATTACATAAGGCCTGAGTGAATTACATATGGCTCCTAAAGCTAAAGATGAACACGACAAGATGGTTAGGTTAGCGGCATATTTGTATCTATATATGGGAGCCATGCAGGACAAATGTGCTGAAGGCCAAGATCTGGCAAGTAGGCAACAGATGGCATTAGAAAATGCCCAATCTGACCTGGTCTCTTCTGAGCAGAGGCTGCAGAGGAGCCAGGAGTCAGAAAACGATAGTAGGCAGTATATCATTAAAATAAAAGAGGACATGGATATACTGCAACAGGAAAAGACAGACCAGGATACCAGAATTCTGGCTTTGCAGAAGGAGCACCAAGACAGTTTGGACTCCTTACTGCAGAGCCAGAAAAAGCTGGAGCAACAGATCAATTTCAACAGGGCATGCACAGAGCAGGTAGCCACCCTGCAAATCCAACTAGACAGAGAGAAAGAGGAAAGCAATATATTGATTTTGAAAGACCTGGATACCCAGGCAGAGTTTGATGAAGAACGCCAGAAAGCTGGTGCCTTTCAAAGGCAGAGGAACGACCTGGCGTCACAAATGCAGGCTCTTGGTCAGGAAAGGGATACCTTAGGCCAGGAAGTCTACCAATTAAAAAGAAAAATTGAAGAAAATCACTTGGCCCTCCAGGGGCTGGGTGACCTCCAAAAAGAGCATCAGGGCTTGTTAGATCACACCCGGAGGGTGGAGGAGGCTCTGGCAAGAAAGGAGCAGGCCAGTAGGGATGGGACTGAGGAGGTAACCCTCCTGCAGCAGAGACTGGCCCAGTACTCCAGGACCAATCAGGAGGCACAGAGAGAACATGAGGCTCTCTGTCAGCACAATGATAGGCTCCAGCAACAGGTAGCCATGCAGGAGAGACTGATAGAGTCTAGTAGGGCCTTAACTGAGGAACTGAAAGCGCAGGCTCTTGCATTGCAACAGGAAGCAGGGGCGGATAGAGATGAGGTTCGCTGGGAAAGAGAAACTCCTGAGCATAACTTCAGGAGCCCTAGTACCAGAGGCCTTCATCTCTCCCAGTCCCTGGACTCTGCCACCCCCATGTCCCCTCACGCACATGAGCCCAGGGCCACAGGGATGGCAGAATACTATCCAGCTAGAAGAATGGGGCTCATAGGCCAGTATCTCCCAGGAATGGATGGGCGGACATTCGGGTATGGGCACCCAAGCACAGTGCAATTTAGTGGGGAACCCCAGGAGAGTAGGCCCACTAAGGGCATCCTGAAAACCTCTGCACAGTTAGGTCAATGGGGGGGTACCCATTAAATCCTGGCAGCAAGGAGGGGTCTGAAGACTCCTCTGAGCATTACAGGACACAGGAGACCAGGTCCCCACATTCTACCAGCCATTCCCAGGCTCGCAGAATCCGGGAAAACCTGGAAGATCAGACGGGCACCTCTGGGAGCAGCGCTTCTGAGTCGGAGGATGAATGGACCAGGGTTACCCGAACCAAAAAAGCCAATAAGGCAAAAAGGTCCTTGCTTAAGGACCCCTTAAAGCAGATCAAGGCAATCAGGAGTGTCATCACTCCTTATCATAAGAACGCCAAGTATTCCATTTGGGAACACTTGGAGCTCTATGAGCAAATGATGGAGACTTTCCATTTGAAGGACAGCAGTAGCTGCATCCAGTACGTCAAATGGACATTCTCCCCAAAATACTCCAGTTTCTTTGCGGGGCTGGAGGACCAAAATCATTCAAGGTGGTCCACATACAGGGCGGCCATCTTGAAACATTTTTCTGTGCACAGAAATCCTCAAGAGGCTCGCAAGGCAGCCTACAATTTGCAATGTGTGGAGGATCAGGCCCCACAAGAGTTTGTGCAAGAATTAAAGCGTGCTTTTGCGCAGACCACCAGAAGGGTTCGCACGGATAGCAGAGAATTTATCAATACGTTTTTCCATGCCTTACCCAAATACATAATGACCCAGCTCGTGAGAGATTTTCATGAGAAAAGATCTTTAGACTGGGTCATTGAACAGGCTACCCGGATCTATGAGGTGCAGAAGCCTATCGAAAATAAAAATAACGCGCCGCAAAAACCCCAAAACCAACAGCACCCCTGCTGCTGCCAAGGTGGCAGAGGTAAAGGTTGCCCCCGTTTTAGATTTGGAGATGGGGGGGCCTAAAAACCTGCCTGCACCAAATAATTCACAGCCCAGAAGGCCCTCGGGCCAGTCACAGACAGGGAGTCGAGGAGGTAGTCCCACAAATGGGGTCCCCCGCCCCCCTGACTATGTAAGTCCCCGCTACAAGGGAAACCGACCAATCCTGGGTTATGTGTGGACTCCTACAGCCCAAGGAGAGGATACAGCCAAGCACCTAACCCAGGGAACTTCCCTCCCAACTTCCCACAGGAGGGCAGAAATTCTCCAAATCCTGGGCAGAACTTTTTCCCCAGGTATCCACCCAATTTCCAGCCCCAAAATCATCCATCCTTCTTTCCCCAATTCCCTGAGACCAGACAACCTAATCCTGGAGAGGGGAGGCCAAGGGTGAAGGGGTACCAAAATCTTCCCAACCAGGGGTACTACCAGAGAAGGGATAGCTACCCTTCCCGGGATCAGCCCAGGGGAGAATATAGAGCCCCGTATCAGCCTGATCGGGTTTCACAACTTGAGTGCCAGGTCCAAAATATGGCACGGGATCTGGGTCACATACTGAGGGCTCAACAGAACCCTCAGATGAGCATGCCACCGCAGAATGCCCCAAACTCTGGACCTGTTGCTCCAGAACAATGACGGGGACAGCACCCCGATAACCCACCGGTTCCCAGGGAGGAAGCACAAGGGGAAGGGGGGTGTAAAGCCTTGGAGGAAGCTTCCTTCCCAACTTGGAAAACCAGGAACCGGAAACAAAATCTCCTGCCCCTGAAAGCCTGCCTCCCAAGGAGCAGAGGGGGGGTAGGAGAAACAAAGGACCCAAACAGACCCACTTTGTTGAGGAGGTACAGGTCTTCCAATTTGAGAGAGAGTGATCCTCAGAAGATCCTGGGAAAAGGATGTTCTCCTTCAGAGATGGGGGAACTCCTCCCAAGGAAAAATGGGTCCCAAGGGATGCCAATTCAGACTGGGGAGATATGGAGACTGAACTACCGCCGCCCATCATCTCATCCCAGAACCCACAATACCGAAATCCCCTGGTTCAAACCCATCCTGGTGACTGCCTCCAAAAAGGGGGGGGTGGCCCAGGACCGGAACCAGGGGAACCCACAATGGCTATGATCTCCAGTTGTCAACTTTTTCTTTCAGATTCCCAAGACGCTCCACAGAATTCTGCCCAAATCTCTTCGCTAGCAATGTCCAAAACCAGAAAGTTAGCCCACCAGTTGTCCAAAAATGTGCATTATCTGTGCCCCCTTGAGGAGAAGGAGGGAAGATACTATGCCCCAGTACAAGTACAGGGGCAGGGTACAATGTTGGCACTGGTGGACACTGGATCCCAAGCTACCCTTCTGTCCAAAAGGGCCTTTGAGGAACTAAATGCAGGAAGGGGGGAGAATTACCGTATTCCTCTCACCTCTCTTCCTGGACAACTGCAGAACTTTGACGCAAAGGAAATTCCTGTTGAGGGGACTGCAGATTTGGACATCAAAATTGGGCGACACAAGGTGAAACACCCGGTCATAGTAGTGACTCCGGAGGGCACCCCTTGTTTACTAGGGAATGACCTCCTGAGTAGGTTGTCACCCCTAACAGATTGCGTAAACAAGGTCCTCTGGACCCAGACTAGCCGACCAATAAAATTAAAACAGAGTGTCAACCATGTTAGTTTAAATGGCACTTGCCACATGGTTGAAAAAAATCTGACCAAGTAGAATTTCACTTCCAGAACAACCAAATTCCAGACGTGACAGTAATAGCAGTAGGACAACAGACTGGTGGTGGGGGGTCCTCTCTATTTCTGAAAATCAACCTTCCTTCCAGTTTAAGGTGGTATTCCACACTGGAAGGAAATACCCTGAAATTCTTTACCAATCCACAATCAGACACTCCCACTCCTATAGTCCAGAAAGAGGTGAAATCAGCTCAGAGCCTGGCTGATATTCAGCAAATTGGAGAGCAGTTGTTCATCCCTGTTCAGTTAAATGATGGGAAGGACTCTGTTCTCGCCCGAGTGTGTGTGAACAACGGTAAGAACTTCATCAGCGAAGCCATGTTCCGCCAACTCCCAAAAGATCCAGCCATTCCCACCTTCAAACTGATAGACAAATGGGAAGTGGACCTGGAAGCACCTAATTCCAAACATCTCCTGCCAAGCAGGTGTATGCTCAAAACCTCCATTGGCAACAAGAGCATAGTCCATAATTGTTGGGTCATGCGAGACGTCACTGCCGCCTTTTACTTAGGCAGTGACATTCTCAATCGCTTTGCCATTAGTTTGGACCTAATAAACTTCAAAGCTTGGCCCCGATTAGCGGATAATCCCATGGACTTTGATGATCCAGAAAAAGCATTTAGGTCAGCTCATTTGCTACCTTATGCAGTTGAAATTCAGATCAAAGAGGAAGTCACCATCCCAGAAAGGACCCGACAATTCTCCCTGGAAGTGAAAGTTAAAAGAGGACAAAAATTGAAAAACCCTGATGCTTATATCCATCTAAATGCTTCTCTCCAACAGCAAGGGTTAGGGGTAAACCCAACACCATTAGTCAACATAGAACATGACACCATTCCAATAGAGGTGGATAACAGCGACTTAAAGAATATTACTCTAGCCGCAGGCACCATTATTGGAATGGCGATTGATGACTGACATTTCTCCATTGATTTAGGAAATGAACTGTTAGGACCAATCCCCAAGGACTGTTTTGACAGTGACAGTGAGGACAATACAACACCAGACAGGATTTTCACCCGGCATGTGGGGAACTTCCTGGTGTACGCTTCTTGCCCTTATGGTAAGGAAGATGTGACTTGTGACTTCAGGAGGGATGAGGTGATTTTCCAGGTCCATGAGGGCTTTCCCACCTGAAGCCTCCAGCCCAAATCAGCACTCTGACCAGGGACTTCTCCACCCAGCTGGAGGAGGCCGCTGAGATAGCCAAACCAGAAGACTTTCCAGGCTTCAGGCAGATGGTGGAAGAGAGAGTCAACCTAGCTGATGCCTGTGTGACTCTGGAACAGAAGCAAAAGTTGAAACAAGTTTTCTTGGATTTCCAAGATCTCTTTGCGGTAGACTCATATCACTGTGGTCGCACCGACATCCACACCACAACAATTCCCACAGACCCTGGAATGACTCCAGTGTTTGTGAAGCAATATCGCTTGCCTCTCGCATCCATGGAGTCCCTTACTGAAATAATTTAGAACTTTGCGTCCCGGGGAATAATCCGTCCAGTCCACAGCACTTTCAATAATCCGTTGCTGGGAATATTGAAGCCAAACGGCCAGTGAAGACTCTGCGCTGACCTTAGGGAGCTCAACAAACGGGTCCATACTTCCCGATGGCCTCTGCCCTACATTGACCAAGGGCTGGCCCAGATTCAGGGGTCACAGGTATTCACAGCAATAGACCTGACCAATAGATACTGGACCGTGCCTGTCAGTAGGGAGGACCAATACAAACTGGCTTTTACCTTTGGGGGCCCGCAGTACACATGGACCCGGACTCCCTCCGGATACCTCAACTCTGGCAATGAATTCAACATTTTCCTACATAAGGCCATGCCCGACCTGGGTGCGAGGGGTAACCTGGCTTAAGTAGATGATGTCCTCATCAAAAGTTCATCTGTGGAGGAACACATAGCAGAGATCCGTTATGTTCTGACACAGTTGAGGGCCGTCGGAGCAAAACTTTCCTTTCAGAAAGCACAGTGGTGTAGAACCCGTGTTAATTTCTTGGGGCATGAGATTACTCCTCAGGGTCTCTGTCCCCAAGAAAAGAAAGTGGAAGCACTCCAGAAACTGAAAGACCCCACTACTCTGCGGGAACTAAGGAGCCTCCTTGGACTGACTAATTACAGCAGAAAGTTCATTGAAGGCTACGCAGAGATCACTAGACCCCTGATCCATCTCTTGAAGGGGGGGGTCAAGTGGGAATGGGGTCCAGAACAATCCGAGGCGGTAAAACAACTCAAAAGAAGCCTCTCACAAGTGCCTTGCCTAGCTTACCCTGTCAGAAACAAGGAGTTCTTCCTGGAGACGGGGTTCTCTAATACGTGCTTGACGGCAGTATTATACCAAAAGCATGACAAGGTCAATAAAGTAATCTCCTATGCGAGCAAAACTTTATCCTCTGTGGAGGAAAAATTCAACGATTGTGAGAAGGCACTCATGGCAACGGTGTGGGCATTGAAGAATTACCACCCGTTTATCCAGGGGGGACACATCATAGTGGAGACTCCACACCAGCCTCTGCAATATCTACAAAGTGACAGAATCCGGGCCGGAAATGTGAGTAATTCCCGAATTACTTCCTGGATTCTGTCAATGCAAGGCTTTCCTGTGGAGGTCAGATATGGCCAAAACAAGAAGAGTCCCCTCGCGCAAGGTCTGGCTGACTTGCATGATTGTGCCAGAGAAAACTGTCTCAAGGACGAAAATCTAAAAATCAAGGACAACATGGAGGCATACCTTAATTCCCCACACAAAGTCTTTGAAGAAGACAAGTGTGAGGGAATGCCCACTGTCTATGTGGATGGATGCTCTTACCATGTTGACAACGACGGGGAGAAAGAACTGGTGGCTGGTGTAGGGAATGCATGGGTGAAGGAGTTCCCAGAACCCTCCGCTGGATACAAAATTGGTCCCCGAAGTAGTCAGGTGGCAGAATTGATGGCTGTGCATCAGGCCATCCTCACTGCTGTCCAGCATCAACTCCACGGACTGTTCATAATCACAGATTCGGATTATGTACGGAACGGGTTCGTGGAGCACCTGGTTAATTGGAAAAACAGAGGCATGTTATGTGCTAATAACAAACCCCTGAAACATGGGAAGCTAATCCAAAATATTGATGATCTGGTCACATCGAATGGGATGACCATCTACTGGAAAAAGATCAAGAGTCATTCCAAAGTAGAGGGACCAGACAAAACTGGAAATGACTTAGCTGATCAGCTGGCCAAAACCGGGGCCATCCAAGGGGAACTAATAGAAATAGAGTTCCTGTTGGGGGAATTCCAGGTCACTGCGATCACTAGGTCCCAGACAAATGCTAAAGAACTAGAGTAACAGGGGATATCAGGAATATCCAACTACTGTGACCTGGCCTGGATAGAAAATGTATTAGAAAAACATCAAAGGTCAGAGTAGTAAGAGTGTTCAGGTGGTTGTTGTTGGTATAGCAACAAAATCTACATACTCAAGCTAAATATAGAATCTGCATCTATCACTATCTCAACAATCAATGAGGAGAAACAATTAAATTCAAACCTCTAGGCAATCAAACAATTTAATATTTTTATTTATTAACATTTGTTAAATAAATCTCTAGAAAAAGTATAATTTTAGTAAAAAACATACAATAACATTGGTATCTACAATATTATTAACAATAGTTCATATGGATCAATCCCTCCATTTCATTGTCGGATTGATCTGATACAAAATTCTCATCCATAAATCACATCCAACCACACTGCAACCATACCACATACATACACAAGCCCAATAATAGAATCATTCATAATACAAACAATGATAAAACAATTTATCCTCAAAAATATCCAACAATCTAAAACATCATCATACAATATCTGGTCCGTTATTAATGTAGACCATCAATATAACACCTAAAAGCCAGTTCCTTGTAATTATGAACTCTACTGGCTCGGGTGGGCTTGACTTCTAATTTTGTTCATAAATAACAAAACAACCCCAACCCAGACAAATGCTCACAATCTTTCAACTGCCCAATGGAGCAAGGAGACCCCTGATGCTGATTTGATTACAGCTCAGAAGGGGGATCCAATCATTGGTAAGTTTTACCAACACCTTGAGGACCCTGAGAACTTTCCCCTGACGGACACAGATTACATTGGGAAAGAGGACCTAAGAGTGTTGATGAAATGTCCAAAAATGTTCCGAATCCAAGACTGTTTGTTGGTAAGGAAATCCCAAGCTGGCCATGATCAGTGGGTGGTTCCTACCTCATTCCGAAGACTGATGTTAAGTCACGCCCATGATGCGGCCACCGCCGGTCATAGGGGGTTTCATACAACACTGGAAATCTTAAGAGAGGTTGAATACTGGCCACATATGGGGCAGGACCTCGACCAATACTTGAAGGGGTGTCTTGTGTGTGCACAATTTCAGCCATCATCCCTCACACACCGTGCACCTCTCCAAAAGAGGGGGATGACACTGCCATGGTCAGATTTGCAAATCGACTTTGTAGGCCCTGTAATTCGCTCGTCTAGAGGAAACAAGTACATGTTGACCGTTACATGCTTGTTTACCAAGTAGGTGGAATGTCTCCCAGCCCCAAACTGCAAGGCAGAAACAGCAGCTGCCCTGATGATTAACCACATCTTTTCCCATTTTGGTCTACCTCAAAGGATTGAGTCAGACAGGGGTAGCGACTTCACCAGTGAAGTAATGACAAATATGTGGGAGATACTGGGGGTCAAAAGGAAGTTGCATATTTCTTACAGGCCAGCTTCTTCTGGAGCAGTGGAGAGATACAACCAAACCATTGTGAGCATATTAAAAAAGTTTGTGGGCGATTCTGGGCCAAGTTGGGATATCCGATTACCTCTGGTCCTAATGGCCATCAGATCTACCCCTTCATCTGCAACCAAAATGTCACCATTTGAGTTGATGACGGGGCGCAAGATGGTGCTTCCCCAGCATTTGCTCTACAGGACCCAAGAGCAGACACTGATAAACGCCTCCACAACTCATGAGTATGTGGAGAATTTAAGGAAACACCTTCAACATGCTTTTGCCTATGCTCAGCGGAATCTAGAAAGATCAGCCGAGAGCATGAAGACCCACTATGATTTAAAAACTACCCGAAAGGAATATAAGGTGGGTAATCGTGTCTATCTATACAATTTCCAAAGGAACCAGGCCAAACAGCGAAAATTCTTGCCTACATGGAAGGGACCGTTTGAAATTATAGACAAGATCTCCCCTGTTGCCTATAAGATCTGCATCCCCAAAAGCAGTTTGGCAGAGGGAGAAGATAAGTGGGTCCATATAAATCAGCTAAAGTGTTGCCATCCCAGGCACACTCCGCAACAACTGGAGGAGTCCTCTGCAATACCAGAGGGGACCGCTCCAGAGTAATTCAATTGGAAAACCCTAAAATATCCCTCATATAGTCTCTAAAATATTATGATTTGGAAAAAAAAAGTCTTATAATTGTATCTTGTTTTTTGTTAAAATAAGAACGCAAATGTTTTGACTATAAAATGTATATGCCACCCCACTATATCAATGGTGGGGATGGAATGTCTACGAATAGGTATTGCCGCTTTCCTTTGTCGTCCTAGGAGAAAGAAAACCTGGAGACTGGCCAAGGAGGACGATCCGGGGACCGGGAGCAGAGACCCGAGGGGCCCGGGGTACCACCCAATATTCCCATCAAGACCGGCGAGGAGAACCGATCGATCCAACTGGGTGGAGGAAAAGATGTTGAACTGTGCCATCTACAGAATTGGAAGAAGATAATGCGGACATAACAGCGCAAGGGCTCAAAACCTCCTTTGCACCCAACTTCCCCTCGACTTGAATCAAAGCGCAGTCGGGTGGGGGGATTTGTCAAGGGTTTTGTCCCATGTTGAATCAATAGACTGGGTAGATGTGGGGATGAGCTGTCGCCGCCCATTATTCTATCCCAGAACAAACTAAATCAATAGACTGGGTGGGCGTGGGGATGAGCTATCGCTGCCCACATTCACGCCAGAATAGGAGAACTGCGCAGTTGGCACGAGACCACTCCAAAGATACAACCTTCTTGTGGGGGGTTCCACATCAGCACTCTAATGTAAGGATGCCATCAAAACAATGTTAAGCAAGGGTCCTATACTATCAAGCAAAAGACCACTCTATTGAAATGCAGTAATTCAAGACAACTCAAAAATGGATGCAGTACCGACAAATTCCCCAAGGTGGCGGTAGCGGTCTAAACTCTGCCAGGGAATCTGTATTTAGGAGTTGCAAGAGGGGCAGGGACTTTAAAGCTTGTTAGTTAATTGGAAATCTTAGCCACCTGCTGTTCCCAGAGGCCAAGAGGCTGAGAACTCTTAACACCCCAGAGACTCACCACAGGAGGCAGGATATCACATGACCCTGTTGATTGATTGAGGAGAGACTTCCAGGCAGCCTACTGGAGCCCACACAAAAGGCTCTTTCTGTTGAATGGGGATGTTAATTTTGAGTGTTTCCTGTCAACAGCCCTCTGCCAGCAAGGAGAGACATGTGATCACTGACCCACCCAGACTCCTAGAGGCGGACCCAAACACTTTGGGGGAGTTAAATTGCAACAAATGTATATTTTATAGAAACAGTGATAATTTATTGTAACCAAATGACAGGAATGTACAACTTTGAGAGTCTTAGTTTGAAAAATGCCCTCACAATTTGAGTCCAAACTCCAATTTGTACCATGTTCTGGGGCAAAACCCCGCTAATTATGATTATTGTAGACAATGTGTTTAAGCTAGAGACATGGAAAGTTACTGGGATATATGTGGAAGGGAAATGTACCTTTGTATAATTTTTGATGAAAAGCCCATGTTGCAAACCCCACTAAAATCGAAAATAAGTTGCCATTTTTGAATGCAAGCTCCTAGAAACGCCAGAGTCGGGACAGGGACTATCTTTAGTAATATATGATGTGTGTATGTGATGTCAAACAACTGTGTACCTGGGAAATATGTATTTGGATCAGGAATAGATTTGTGTGCACATTGACCAGGGGAGTGTCATTTCTGCAGGTCATAAAAATGACATCACTCTGACACACTATCCCTTCCCAAATCAGGGACCAAAGAATCTATTGACCTATCAAATCAAGAGAGGGGCAGGCTTAGGGATGCTAGCCTTTCCCCACACTTTTAAAACACATAAAAAGAGACTGCTGGGACAGGTAGGGACATTCAATTCCATTTGCTGCGGAGCATGCTGACCGACGACTTCACATTCAGAGATCCAACACTTAGACTTCCAAGCTAAACAGAGACTACAGAACTTTGAACCAAGAAGGCCTACCGCAAGCAAATGTATTTTTCATCAGGCCTCAAAATCATTTGCAAACTATTCCACAGCCGGGCGAGCTGTCTGAATTCTTTTGCCAAGAACTCTTGCCAGTACCCAGAAAGCAGTGTTACATCCAGAATCCACTTGATCCGGACCGAAAAGCAGAGCAGTATCCAGAACCAGAGGCCGCTGAATCCAGAGAGGCTAGACCAGCAGAGCAGAGCTGACCCAGATCGCTGTGAGCAGAACCTGTGCCTTATTGACCGGCCGAGCAGACAGAACCGCAGCCGGACGTGTTGACCAGATCCGTGACGAGGCCTAGTTCAAATTTATATTGTGAGTACCTAGCAGAACTGTGCAGAACCAATCTCTTAGTTAAAATAATCTAATCCAAACTATTTTAACCTAAGTAGAACTGCCTCCTAGAAATCGTGTCATCTGTCATTTTTAAAGCTGCACAACTGTCACCTGCCAATTCTGCAGCGGCAAGCTGTCACCTGTCATTTTGAGTTTACTTTAAATCAGAAAAACTACCTTTATTTAATCGCCCGTATCTCTGGAACCGCTTGGGCTAGGAACGATTTACGCACTCACGAAATTTACCGCGATTTGCGATTTTGGCTCAATTTCTCCACTTGTCAAAATAGCAGCTCCATTCTTTCTTTTGTTAAAATCTGTTGCAACTTGGTAATAACTCATAGAGCATTGCTAAAGTGAGCCTGAACTAATACCAACAAGCATCTCCCACTCACCCTGAATCTCTAGAGGGAATTAAAATCATTTGGTACATTTTCCCATCCATTGCCATCACATTTAAAAAGCATTTTGGGTCTGTGTTTCAAACTCCTACCTGTTTCCTCTAAGCTTGCTGGGGGGAACTGAATTTCGTATTGTATTTGATTGCATTCCTGAGAACTGTGTGCTCCTCTTTCCATCTCCTTCCATTTCTTACATTGCATAGGGGAGGGGGGTGACTTGCCAGAGAAAAAGTGATTATCTTATCTTTTGCTAAAATCATATTAAGTATTTCTGTACTGCATTTTATTCCTCATTGCTTTTCCCTTGAAATCATAAAAGTATTTTTGCTACTTTATCCATCCTATACTAACTCCTCATTGATTGCAAAGAAGTGTGCTAGTGCCAGATTACCCATTGTTGATCAAAATCATATGTCTAAGTGTACTATCAGATATTAATTTATTATAAAGTGTGATATATATATATATATATTGTTTAAATTCTCAAATAAACCTTTTAATTTGCAAAACAAACCTACTTCTTGGCTCAGTGGGGTCAGGGGGATTCTAAGAGGGGGTGTTATACAAGGGTGGTCATCCAGAGTACTGAACTAGACATAAAAATACATTAATAAGCATCCCAGACTAGGCATTGACTTGGCTGTAGTGTTGATTGAATATCGCTTACAGGGGGCTTGCATTAAAAAATGACAACATTTTGCGCTTTTTGACTGGTTTTGCAATATCGGACATTTACCCAAAATTACACACATGTGCGCAAGGAGTATGGACATTAATTGATGAAGTGTCAGATTTTTAACATGCAGACATTTGGAGTAAGACCCTATTTTCCGCTAGCAACCCCCCAGAATACACCACAGGGTCCTAACGCCTCTTAATATGTGCACCGAAAAATCACAAGAATAATGGCATTACTTATATAATTCTGACAAATCCGTACTATGAATTATCCATCTTTTTTTAAATTATGCCCTGGTCAAAAAGGGTTGTGGCTTCCCACATCACATGGTGGAATAACTGGTTTATCCACTTCCCCCAAGCCAGCTTGTTCACAGAGGCACAGCTGCCCCCCAGTTTCTCCCAAGAGGAAGCTATTTTACGACGCCCCCAATATAACATTTGCCTGAGTCAAGGAAGATGCATTGTTCGGTCCATTCCAGTTCCCAGGTGCTCTACCCCTAATCTAATCAGAGAGGTGTCAACTCCTTTTGGCAAGGTGCAGCAAGATGCAGCTAGGCCTGGGAAGAGTGGCTGTTGATCCAGTTTCAACTCCTGTCGGGGGTAGTTGTCAGGCAGAATTCAGTTTCATTAAGCCAGGTTTCAGCTAAATGTCACTTTTTGTTCCCAGTTTTCTACATTCAAATCGAGTTGACAATGTTTACCTATACATTAAATAATTACTTCCTTCAAGTCATTTCAGAATATAGTTTTACATTGTATCCACTTCTTAGCAAGTCTTTCCTTGGTCTGGTTTTGTTTCATTTGTTCAGTGTTACACAAAAGTCTGGTGGTTTTAAAACGCCGGCTTTCTGATAGTGGTGAGTACTGGTAATGCAACCATTTTTGGGATTAAGAAAATGAATTCCCCACAGTTCTGAGTTGCTTTTTGGCAATCAGCATTGCCATTCCCAATGGTTTCAGGCTACTGTGTGTGTAGCCCAATGGTGGTTTTAGGCAGTGCCCTCCTGTGCTCACAACATAGGCAAAAATGGGTGGCAGCCTATTCTTCATGTTTTCTCTGTGCACTCTCTGGGGAGTTCTGGCCATCATGATGTTTTCCATGCCAGTACTGCACAGTTTTATGGCAGGGCTTGGATGCATGGGTAAAAACATCCCACAAGCACTAGAGGGTGAGCACTGACCAATGGGCCCGTCAGTTGAAACACCGCCCTCCTGTACACTTGGTAGCATGAGGATGGTTTCGGCCATCAATTATTGATTATTGTTTATAGAATTCTAAGACACCTATAGACCGACGGCACAAAGTAACTCTAGGCCTTCGGCAATATCACAAGTCCTTTTGCCATTCCGGCTGGGTAGACTGAGAAGCTTCTTGTGACAATAATAGTGTAAGTCCATAAAATCTGCAGTGGGTCTGAAGGAACCCGCCTTTCCAAGCATAACCCTTCTCATTCCCATGAGCAGCCAATCAGACGAAAAGACCGCAAGAGGCTGAAGAGGAAGGGGTGGTGATACCGAAGCTCCAGAGAGGAAAAGATGCGAGCGGTGAGTGAAACAATAGACTCGTTACTTTGGAAAATGTTTTGTAGGCATTAGAACAAGTAAGGGAATGGTAACGTAGGGTTGCGGAAATAAAATAGTCAGAAGTAGAGAAGACTGTATATATATAAGGGGTTAATGACTCAAGTACAAGAGATAAAAAAGTAGTTACCGGGGAGACACCCGAGAGAAAACGAATGGTTACGGGGTGTAGACACCCGAGATAAAAAAGTAGTTACCGGGGAGACATCCGAGAGAAAACAAATGGTTACCGGGATAGACACCTGAGATAAAAAAGTGGTTACTGGGGGGACACCGAGAGAAAACGAAGGATACTGGGAAGGCTACCTGAGGTAAAAAAGTAAGGATTTGCCTTGTTCCTGCGCTTTAATACAGCAGTCAGAAAAAACTTGAACCCAGAGCCCACATAATAGGGGACGATTAGGCTACGGTGGCGATAAAAGACAGCACAAATGGGGTTCATTTAGACCCCATGTCAGGGTATTGATTAGAAGGCAGGTATATGTATGAACAGCTGGTGTCCGTCTAGTCTGTCAAGTGTCTGTGATATGTGTTCTGTTGTACGTCAAATATAAAAGAACTGTATTGTTGATTGTTTGAAATAAAATTTGGTTTTACGCGATTCCGTAACTAAGAGGGAATCGCCAATGAATTGATGGTTTTGAGTAAATTGATAGTATACATTTTGGCGGGAAAAGACTGGATTGGAGCTTGCGTATTTGGTGCTTGCTCATACTATTGGTATGATAAAAACTTGCATAAATTTGGTGGTGACGAAATTGAAAATGGAGGAGGTAACCCCATTTGCGCATCTGTGTAAGCAGTTACATAAACATGCACCTAAACTTAAAAGTACAGCACAGAGTGGGTTAAGGGTACCGCCCACAAGATGTTTATGCCTTGGCCACAGAATGGGTCCCTATCTAAAGCCGTCTTACAACATATGACAACATACCTGCATGCCACATATACGGGCAAAAAACTAGAAAAACGCCTCGCTGTTCTAGAACTATGGAAGATGTTAGAACAGATGAAGGAGGAAGAACCGCCCGCAGACTGGATATTAAACGTATGCACGGAGGGGAGTGAGATGCCTACCGCGCCACCAGCCCCGCCTGAGCCTGTCATCGAGGGAAGCAAGTCAGAGGGACTCTACCCGCTAAGAGAACTTAAGGCAGCCACGGGGTATATCAATCCTGCATATGAGTCGCCTACGTACAGTAGTGACGACAATAAAGGAAAGTAACATGAAAACAATCTTGCCTCTGCAGTCCCGAGGGACAAGGAGAGACGCGATGATGATAGGAAGAACCAGGCACAGAGTTGTGTACCTCTCATTAAGGAAAGAGAGGGAATGAAATGGAAAGGAGATGGAGACAGCACTGATGAGATAGCATTCGCAAAAGACAAATGGATAGGAGGACAGGTATTGTTGAAACTAGATGGAAAAGGAAGTGATGATGTGAGACCGAGAGAGAGGTCTGATGAGACGCAAAGGAGGGAGAGAAAAAAAGAGATGGAAATAAGAGACAAAAGGATAAGAAGGAAGGATAGGCTGAGGCGAGAACAACAATATCGCGAAGAACACGAGAAACAGCTCAATCGCAAACAGAAGGCAGCCTATGACCAGCACAAACAAAATAAGCACAGGTTGGAAGAAGAGCAAAGGCTACGTGAGAAGAGAGTGAAGAGAAGAGAAGATGAGGAAATTAGAAGGGCAAAGGAACGTGGAAACGAAAGGATGAGGGAAGTAGATAAGGCTAGAGAAGAAACGAGGAAGCGCAAGGAAATAGAAAAGGAAGTAGAACATAAGAGCAGACAGAGGGCACGGGATTTTGAATATTTGGAGCAGGAAGTTAAAAAACCCAAACCTGTTGTAGAATGGGAAGACATAGAAGAATTCTTTCCTGCAAACGACTCGGTGCAAGGTACAAGTGGGACAAATATTGAAGATGACTTTGACACCAGAAGCATCAGGGAAACGTTTGATAAAATATATGATGAGATGGGGCTAGAACAAATTTCCTAAGGGGGAAGGGAAGACGAGCGATTGGAGAGCACTCAGCTGTATGACACTGAGGATGTCACTCTAAGTAGTGGGAGCAGGTGACTGTCCCTAGACAGGCTGGAGATTGGGCAGAACGAAGAAGATGCAAGGAGTTGTGTAAACTGGGAGTATTCAGAATCTGACTCCAGTGGGGAAACAGAGGATGAGGCACATGAAGAAGGGAGATGGTGCGAAAAGCGGCTCCAAAGGGACCGAGGGGTATGACGGTCAGACGCCAGCGAGTCCGCAACTAGGACACCGAAGTCAGCCGCACAGTCCGGCCAACATGAAGGAACACCCCACTGTCGGAGGGGGCCGTCAGCACCTGCCTATGCAAACAGATTGAGGGCATTGCCAGGTAGACAGCAAGGCAGGAATGCTAACCCAGCGGTAGACAGGAGAGCTATGGGAAGAGAGAAGGAAGACTGCGCATTCCAATTCCCGCTGCTAGAAAAGGGGGGAGCAAGACCACAATATATTCCATGGCCACACATGGATTGAGAAAACCTGAAAAACAAGCTTCCAATGCTGACATCGGGAGCCGGGAAGTGGATACATGAGTTAGAGAAAATGACAGGGGGTGTCACCTTAGCTATAGGGGACATTAAGGGCCTCCTGATCGCCATACTTGGTGAAAGGGCAGACGATGTATGGAAGCGGGAAGGGTACCCTAGGGTAACCATAATTAACACCTCCCATGACAGAGCGCTATTTAACAATTGTAGAGCAGCAGTGTGGAAAGCGCTACGAACGCTATACCCAGACACTTCTGATATGGGAGCTATAATGACTCGAAAAATGAAAGAGTCAGAGAATCCGTTGATTTATATCCAGAATTTTCAAGACGTGTGGGTGCTTGAAATGCATGAGTCTTGGACGAAATCTATCACTGTATTCTACCACATATTGTGTCAAGGGTTGCCCGAACCGGTGCAAAAACAGCTCAAGAAATTAGTGGGTGTTGAAGCTAAACCTTGGGCCGAAATACAGTTGACAATTGCACACTACTGTAGATTGTTACAAGAAAAAAAAAGGAAAAAAGGGGGCAGCTCGTAAGGGTGAGGAGGCGGAGCTGGCGCAAAAGAAACTCTCAAAGTATGCTCTCGAGGAAGCTATGTTGACGAGCCCAGCTGAACCAAGCACACAATCAACAGCTAACCCATCCCAGAATAACCAGGGTAGCACAGGATTTTATTCGAGGGGTAGGGGTTTCGGAGGAAGAGAATGGCAGAGTAACCAGGGAGGGTATTGAGGTAACCAGGGAGGTTTTCAGACCAACCAAGGTGGATTTCAAAACACGCAGATGGGCAGTCCAGCTATGCCAGATGGACAGATGGCCCGACCACCACCAGTGTGTTGGCTGTGTGGAATGACAGGACATGTGGCGCGTGTGTGCAGAAACCAAGCATGTGGCAGACGGCCAAGGAATGGGACCAGGCATGGTGAATCAGCTTGCCGTCCCACAACAAGGCGGTGCACAGAATCACACAGTGCAGCAAAGTGTACAGCAAGGGGTTCAACCCTCGAAAGTGGGGAACTTGCCACAAGGACAATCCCAACAGGCACCACCGCAAATGCCTCAGGGCACTAACTCCAGAGGGGGAGTCAACAATGGAGGAAATCCACAAGTATGCAATGGGCCGAACTTATACATGAAATAGGACAGCTCACGGGGGACTCTGATGTGCTCTATCCAAATAGTGAACCTAGGGTGAATGTCGTCATAGAGAGTAATGAATATTTCTTATTATTTGACATGGGTGCAATTCACTTGTGCATACGAGAAGGCAGGTTTTGCTTGTCCGGAGAGGCCATAGATACTCAGAGTTTCACGGGAGCTCACAGTAGAGTTCCCTTTATGGATGCGCTCCCAGTCTCTGTAGGAGAGTGCAAAATGAATGTGCCCTTATTGTATTCACATCAGACCCCAGTAAACATCCTGGGTCGGGACTTGATGACAACGTTGAATATGACAATCTCGTTTACCGAGAATGGTATAGTGTGCTGCACTCCAGGAATGCATTATTCAAACGTGTGCGAAATGATCAGAGCATACTCAGGACGTTTAGCCATGAGAGCTATACCGTTAGAGCCAGAAGTCTTTGCATAGGGCGTGCGAGTGCTCATGGCGGGATTGCCAGGCCTCACAGATAGAACTATGAGGACACCTGATGAGTTCCTATTCAGACCAAGAATACTGATGAATGAAGAAGAGGGACAAATATTTCCCTTAATGATACAATCTGCCGCAGTGCGAGGGAAAGTGGTATTGGTCGAAGGGTACGATGACGAAGGTAGACAATATCACCGCGTTCGTCATCGAGAAGGCATCATCCATTGTAATGGGGAGCTTCATGACTTTGTACGTCAAACACTCATTATTCGCCATACTAGAGAAACCAAAGGGCACGCTGACGTCTCAGAGAGCATCCGCATATGAGGTGATCATCTCTAACCCATCGATCAAAATAGTTTGATGTAAAACAGTAAACCAAGCTACGTTCATAGCTGAGCCAGTCACAGAGGGAGAACCTATACAAGACTGTGCGAATTATGAGGAATTCTATGATGAAATCCCCAGGGTAAAGGAAAATGCCCTGGCAGGTGGTGAGATCGTGTTCATTGACGGTTCATCAAGAATTGACCAAGAGGATGGACAAAGATACACAGACGTGGCCGTGGTGAAACACCTAGCAAATGGAGAGTTTCAGGTACTCGTCAGTGCGCGAATATCATCTCACTATTCAGCACAAGCTGCAGAACTAGAGGCACTAATACTCACCATTGAGAATCATGCAGACCAGGAGGTAACAGTGTACAGTGACTCTGTCTATGTGACATCCACCGTACACGCAGGTCTAGCACGCTGGAAAAGGAGGGGCTACCTCCGAGCGGACGACACGCCAGTGCAACATGCAGCCTTATTGGACAGGCTGATAAAAGCACTACAGCTCCCAGTGGGCATAGCGGTCGTGAAATGCGGCACCCACACCAAAGGGACGGTTTTCGTGTCACGTGGAAATCATGAAGTGGACACGGAAGCCAAGCGTATGGCATCCAAGAGTGAAACAATCATGGACGTGGAGGTGGCACGTACCCATGAGAGTATGATGGTATCACGAGCCACACCCGAGGTCTATAGCAACATGGGGCAGACTCAGCTGATGGAGCTCCAGGGGGAGGCACCTCAAGAGGAAAAGAATTTAGAAGCGTCGAGGGTGCTCTTAAACCCCTCTGATGGATTGTGGAGGCAAGACAGCACTGGTCAACCAGTAATGCCTCTCGCCCTACTGAAGGTAGCATTGGAGCAATTACACTACTCTATACATATGTCAAAAGAAAACCTTGCTGCAACGCTCGCAGAAGACTGGTTTACACTGAATTTAGCAGAGCATGTTGCATTTTCCATGGTCAACTGCATTATCTGCCAGCATTTCACCGCTGGGCACACATTAAAAGTAATGAGAGGAATTATCCCCCGGCCCAATGGGCCATTCCAGCACTTGCATATCGATTATGTCGACATGATTCAAGTGTGCAATTGGTACATGTATTTAATTGTGGCGGTGTGTCCATTCTCTAGATGGATAGAAGCAGGTCCCTGTACACACCCAGACTCTACCTGTGCTGCCAAATTTCTGGTGAGGGACGTGTTCCCTAGATGGGGGTGTGTGAGGTAATGAGATCAGATATTGGGGCCCACTTTGTCAATTCAGTGTTCGAGCAAATCAGTTTGTTGCTTAGTATAAAGCACAAGTTCTTGTTAGTGTATCACCCAGAAGGGAATGGCATATGTGATAGGCTCAACAGCTTGCTAAGAGAGGATAGCCAAGTTGAAGCTCACATTAAAAAAGGGATGGCTGCACTGTCTACCACTGGCATTGTATGCACTTCGGAACCAACCAGGTTCCGACCATCATCTCACGCCGCATGAGATAGTCACGGGCAGAAGAATGAGGACCCCTCTTAACCCCCGAGATAGAGCTAGATGTGATGCCCAGCCAACAAAAGAGGTCTTAGGGACAGAGATGCAGGATTGCTTAAACCTTATGACATCCAGCGTCTCTGTCATTTCAGGCCAGCTGCAGTGACGGAGAAAAGGGTGCAGCGCAGCACAAAACACAACAGGAAGTGCTGAAACAGACACTGCACACAGTCTATGTGCGCCTCTCGTCTTCCCTGGTGATGCTTTACAAAGAAAAGGTGGGATGAGCCACGATTCAATGGCCCTTTCATCGTGGAGGACTGCACCCCTTCAGCCGTCAAGCTTCAGGGAAGGAGGGCATGGCTCTTCCCAAATGACATTAAACCATACATAGGGGAGAGCCCTCCAACTGCATCTAGCCACAAAGAAACCACAGACGACGGGGAAGAACCTCAGCACGTGCAGACAATATCCATGGCGAGGAATAAGGACGCATGAGCAGCAAAATAAAGGCAAAAGAACTCTGTTATAAATTGTGGCTTTTAAACAAGACATTTCCTAAAACCAGAGAAAGGCGATAAAGAACAATAATACAGACACTGTGTGCATCACAGTTGCAGGGTGAAGAAGAGAACTACACATACATGGCCACAACAACGTTGATAAAACAAGCTTTTGAAATCACATCGCGCTCAAGTAGTATAAAGAATCAAGACTCTGATAGACCACAAATAAGACAATTCTGAGAGCGTGACACAGCGTCCTGAAGCAACCAGTGTCAAGACTTTGTTTTCAGAATTTATGGTATCTCCCAGCAGAAATCTCAAGTCCGATGTGCTCACATATTTCCAGTTGGTGGTGATATCATATCCATCTCTTGTGGGGAGAGAAACCAGTGTCACAGACTTTATTCAAGATCCTGATAACAAGAAAATAATCTGGCAACTACTGACTGTCATCGGGGAAGCCTTCGCCGAGCTACCAGAGCACAACGAAAAAGACACAAATGCTTCCACCGCCGGTAGACATTGATGAAATCACCTTCACAATGTTCTTTCAAATAATCGAGAAGTGTCCGGCACTTGTCGGAAGAATCAAAGACAAACGCACTTTCATCAGAGACCCAAGAAACATAGCGCAATTGAACCAGCTGTGGACTAAACTAAATTACCTAGTGGCAATTCACGCAACAGGAATGTGCAGAGACTGTTCGAGTCAAAATAAAAGCTTGTGATCAGGACCCAGCAAAACAGGACAAATGTCCCTGTCACACGAGGACACCCAGCTGATACATAAGGTTTTATTGACGTCATCACCTTCTTTAGAGATCCAGCCAATATCCCACATATGGGCACACTCCTCCACGGAATAATGCTCCAGGTAGAGCGGTCCACTTTACAGCGAGAATTCTTAAGGAGATTCCAGTGAGATATTCCGCCGTGGGACAGATCGAAGAGACAGAGAGACAGTGCTTTATCTTTCTGCCGTAAGACAGAGCGAGGAAAAAGAGACACAGGTCATCGTCTTTTTCACCAAGGGACAGATCGAGATGAGCAGAAACGAGAACTCCACCATCTGATTTTTCTTTTTGTTTTTATTTTTTCATCTATTTTTCTTATTTTTATTCTTATTTTTCCATGTTTACTTTTATTTTTTATCTTGGTTTTATTTTCACAACATTTTATTTTGTATGATTTTTAGCAGTTCCATCTTTAATTCCTTTGCATTGAATAGGTTCCAACAGGTCCTCAGGACCAAAGCAAATTCAAGGACTGCACCGGGATCTTACCTATCTTACATATGTATAATGAATGTGAGGTGCCAAAGATGCTAGCCCAACCTTTTTCCATAGTCTAACAAAGGAACTGTACTCCATACCCAGAGACTACTGTCATCACTCGTAAGAGGGTGGACACTCGAGAAGCACTCGTCACTAGTAATTCACAAACTCTTGAGCAGCGAAATCAGAGTAATAAAAAGAAGTAAACACTGAAAATATACTTACGTTCCAGATGGGGGCCCGCAACAGTAACTTGGTTTTACCACCAACAGAGGGGCGCCCCGCTTCCCTGGAAGGAAATGCTGCCAAATATCTTACAAGTCTATAATGTGTATATGCATAGTAATTATTGTGTTTCTGTCTTTGACTATCCAAACTGCATTTTTTATCGGTGCACGAAACGTCCCAATTTCAGTGCACCTGCCTGATAATGAACGCCTCGGTCCCACAAAAGCACCCAGGCCCTATATAGTTATCCCAGTTCAAAGGAAAGCTGATGGTAAAGTTAATGAACTAAAATTGAACGTAATTAGCAGTGGTACATACACACTTGAGGTGATGAATGAAGAGAAAAGCTGGAGACAGGGTCAGCATGGAGTGAATGAGAATGTAGCGCTGACCACTCACTGTATGCACACACACACACTGAATGCACACGAACAAGGGCAAGTGTCAATGGCTGCAGAACCTCAAACAATGGCAACAGAAAATAAGAGACTGCCTACCGAATAACCAGTTTCAGAAAATAGTGGAAGCAACCAAGAGGAGCCAAGTGAAAAACCAAAGAGAGAGGGCATCACAAAATCTGTCAAAAGAACAGAAGTAACCACAAAGGAACTCTCAGAGAAAACACAATTGCTGATAAATCATTTGTTCCCGTTCATAATTAGAGCAAAGAAACTGCACGAGGAGCTAAAAAATAAAACTAAAGAGACTGTAACAGCAAGCACGCCAGCTCCAACACAAGGAACAAGCACCAGGCCTACAACACAGCCACGCGTTGGGAAGTTGGTGAGCCAATGGTGGTTAGAGGAAGTCTATAAAAGACTACAAAAGGGAAGGAAATGAAATACAAAACCTTCTCCTACCACAGCGATACAGCCAAGGCAACCGGCTGCACGAGAAACCCAGAGTGGAAAAGCAGCACAGACGCATTAAAAGACATAGAAGAATGCTGAGAATCAAGAGAAGCCTGCATAAAGATAACAAACTCAACGATTACCTGGACAGCACAGCCCATCTCGGAAATACCATATGGTATCAGCACATGAAGGAAGTAGGACAAAGGCAATCAGAAGGAGATTGCTTCGTCTGTGCACTCCTACCGTACAGCATGGAAAAATCCAAGATCTTTGTGGCTGTAGAAATTGATGTCCCCACAGCACACTGTATGTCACACGTAGCAATGTGAAACACCAGAGGACAATCTATGGGAAGAGACGCCTCACTGATATGGGCCAACGAAAAAAGGATTACCCAGATGAAGATGGCTACGTCCAGGAAATTTAAACAAGGAACAGGGCGCACACCAGGAATCACATGATCAGATACGAGAATCCTGAAGTTAAAGGATCAGGAACAAGATGGGAAATAAACCCGAGACTGAACGATCAAGGAAAAACTGCAGAAGAGGCTCAAATTTGGAAGAACAGAGGCCAAATGCAGATTTGGGGAACAGTAGTCTCCCCTGGTGGATGAGAAGAAGGAGTAGTAATCTGCTGACCTTGGATGGTTTTTGGAGCCTGCTGAGAAGCAATAGAGAATTTGCAGAGGTTATGCAAACCTCTATGGCCAAAGTTGGTAAAGCTGCTGACATGGGTCGAGGACAGAGGAGGTCCCCTGCAAATAGTACCCCTGGAGAACCCGAAACTATGCTTCAGAAGCAACGGCACAAGAAAGATGTGGGTGAATCAAAACTGCGGACGAATTTATGAGGCCCCAGGAATGACACAAGGAACCACAGTTATTATGGAACATTACTGGGTGTGTGGATCCAAGGCATACATAAGGTTGCCGAAAAATTGGGGAGGCATATGCACACTAGTGAACGTTCACGTTCCTGCACTAGTGATCCCAAAAAATTACCTGAGTATTGACAGTTTCCTGAAAGCAGATTCTCATCTAAGGAAGAGGAGATCTGTTAGACTGGTATCCCGAATGAAGAGAGAGAATTACTTTTCTACCAAATCAGAGGAAGCATTCCATGCAATCCCATACGAGCACAGACTGTTTAGCCTCACCTCAACAGTATTCACAACACTACTCCTGCCCCACGTCCAAGTTGGTGTAAATACGAAATGGTTGCAGATAACCAGACAGGAGTTATTGCAGACCATCAACTCTACTATAAAGGGATTTAACACGATCAAGAGAAAACTAAGAGCAATCCGACTGATGACCCTCCAGAACAGATATGTACTATACATGATCACAGCAATGGATGGAGGTGTTTGCGCAAAAATCGGAGAATCGTGTTGCACATTTATTCCATTGCACGATGAAGAAAATGGAACCCTAACAGAAGCCATAGGTATGTTGACAAACCTAAAGAACCAGAGGATCGATGAAAGTGATGAGGTGGACGATGAAAGCAGGTCTGGAGCCCTATTCTCATGGGTCCCTCAATGGATGGCGGATATATTCAAGTTTCTGGAAGCCTTGCTAGCAATGGTACTGCTAGGATTCTGTGTTATCAAGATAATCATCACATAGTGGCAAAAAACTGCAAAGAAAGCCATTGGGATGAAAATAATGGTCGATGTCGAACCAGGATGGAAGCCCAGATATTTGACTGATGAAGAAATAAGAGACTTTGTGAAGGCTAGTACATTTGTGCCAGAAGGAACAAAGTTTACATATCCTAGGAAACGAAGAAACTATGAAGGGAAATGGATCTACTGCAGCCCAAATGGACAATGCCAGCTAATGACATGGAATAAAGATGAACATGTAAAAACCGCAGGAAGTTTGAAGGGTGTGATAAAAATATTGACTTCAAAGACGCACACATTCACAACATCATGTACAAACCCTGAAGAAGATGAACAGGACACTGAAGAAACTAAGGAAATAAATACAAAAGAAGAAGCAGAAGTGGTCGATGAACCGACCAGAGGGAGGAGTATAGTGGAGGTCCCAGGCATGACCTGCACCCCTGCCCCCCATTTTGAGGTACCAGGAGCATACTCACCAAGGTATGTGATGTATGAGGAGGAAATGAACCAACAGAGAGCCACGCTGGGACTCTGCCCAGTGTACATCAGAAGAGCCGTACCTGTTGAAGCACCCATACCCAGACAGCCATGGGATGCACGATACCCTCTTAGGCAACCATACCATCAGCTGAGACGAAATGAAGAGTACCTACAGACTTTCCACGAAGAAGAGACCCAAAGAGCCTTAATGGTGGTCCAGTGGAAATGACACAAGGGCCTGGACAGACTCGCGAATGAACGAAAAAGGCTATCAAGGATAGCACGCCAGTGTGAGCAGCTATGAAAAATAGATGTAATGGACACAGGAAAGAGACGATGTAAAACCATAAGGAAACGTTGTGATGAGACAAGATGGAAGTAACCAACCAGTTAACGAGTGTAAATAGGCTTTAAACGCAAGAAGCTAAGAGAATGATACAGCTTGCAGTGCTTAGTAGAAGAATAGAGCGGCAAGCACAAACCATACATCTACCTCAATAAGGCACATTATAAAAGTGGAACTCCATTTTGTAAGCAGAAGTATGCCCAGGCGGCCAGAGGTCTACTAGGCCAGGCTTCATATTCCAAGGAGAAGAAATGAGTGGTCACCACTTTGTCAAAGTCCACTTAAATAAATAATGCAAAATTTCAGTAGTACGTCTTGTTCACCAAAATTATACAGGAGCTGGCTGTGATGAGTCTGGAGACACCCTGACTCAAAAATAAATGAAAAAAGCAGGAGACCGAGTAGCAATACCAAGTCACACAGCCGCTCTCCGTGAGACCCAACTTGGGTTGTAGATTCGCTACAGGTTTATGTGAATTAAATCATATATACAAAGTAATGTACTTATGCTTTAAAAAAAGAGTATTTTGTTGTTTTTCAAAAATTGTAGTTTATCAAAGAAACAATCTCAAGATAGGCGAATCACTAATGTATTCTTAGCGAGAAAGCAGCTGTCACAACTTGTTAGAGAATCAGACTCTATGACCCAATGCATTTCGGAAAACAATTTCTTTCATCAGGGTAGTCTGTCATGGTGCAAGTAAATCATGTCCACAATACGATATTATAAGCGTAGCATGAATAAACATAAAAAACACATAAATGTCATGCATTGTGTAAAATCAAAAACATACCATGTTTCACAAGCAGGTTTCAGTAATAGGTGTGATGCCAGAACGGAGAGGGAAAATGAGGGAAATAAATAAAATGAGTAAAAAGTGTGGATGAACAATAGACTGCTTATCATGTTTAGGCAAAAAAATAATTAATGGACCTTTTACCTGTGTAGTGTGGCAGGATTTTAAAATAAGTAGTACGGGGTTATGGAGCTCAATCGGGCTTTCGTGATGAGTGCCTGATGCAAGTAAGGTCAGTCAGATGTTGTAACTTCTGTGGCTGGATTCAAAAGTGAAAACCGTAATCAATGGAGGTAAGTGCATGGGGAATGGAAAAAGACCAAGGTGGCCAAATTTCTTACCATGTCTCACGGGTAGTCAGAGATCCTTCGTACGCTGACGAGCGTAGTCTGGGGCTACCGCTTTCAAAATGTTGCTAAGGAAACAATGCTTTTTATAGACACGTGACCGCCTTGCGTCCCTATCGGGCGCGTGGCCGAGAAGTAATGTAGTTCCTGTGTGCATATACTTAATGATAAGCAAACCAAACATTTATCTGCCTTCACATGGTGATAATACATATTGTCATGAATATAAACACAAAACTAAATAATGGAAATGAAAAAAATACTGAAGAAACAAGAAAGTTGCTCAGGTTCTGGGAGCCTCACATTTAGCATATTAAGGTAACCTTGTCATGGCTGGTGCCACCAACGGGTGGAACCTTGGGTCCCAGACCGAGGGTCTGGGATTCGCGACAAGGTTGCAATGGTTTCACACAACTTGGAGGTAATGCTTGACAAAGCATTAGAATCGGATTGGATCAATGAACATACACATACGTTTTTGAACAATAATCAACCCAGAATTCCGAACTTTTATACACTACCCAAGATCCATAACAACCTGACCAAACCACCCGGAAGACCAATTGTCGCAGGCATCGACAGTATTAATGAACCACTTGGTGTCTACATTGATTTCCTCCTGCAACCACTGATTCAGAAAACCCCCACCTACACCCGCGATACTACCCTTTTTCTGCAGAAACTCAACTCCACGATTTTTCAACAGAATCAGATGATGTTCACTATTGATGTCAAAAGTTTATACACGTCCATACCACATGACTTGGGAATCAAATCAGTTGAATGGCTATTACTACAAACATCCGATATCAGAGCACAGAAAGAATTCATACTGACTCTTCTTCAATTTATCGCTGAGAACTCTTACTTTCAATATGGCAACCAGTTTTTTCTACAGACCTCGGACACATAGATGGGCGCCACCATGGTGCCACATACGCTAACTGTTTTATGTACAAATTGGAGACAGATCATATGCTTAGCAAACAGGAATGGAGCAAGGACATCCATTTATGGACACGATATATTGATGACATTTTTGGAATTTGGACAGGCACTGAGACACTGAGACAGCATTTAATGCCTTTTTTAAGTACCTTAACAACATCGACCGCCACTTTCAATTTATCAGAGAAACATCACGTGATATGATCACTTTCCTTGATGTCAAAATAGAGAAGGGAGAAACTGGCTACAGCAGTAGCCTTTTTTCGGAAAATGACTGACCGCAATAACCTGCTGCACCGCTTGAGCTTTCATCAACCAAGCTTGCTCAAGAACCTCCCATACAGCCAATTGTTACGGGTTAAAAAGAATGTCAGTGACCCGGATGATTGTGCCTCACAACAGCTTGAGATGCAAGAGAAATTCTTGGCACGTGGTTATAAGCAAGAAGAATTGAATTTAGCAGCCAAAGAGTTAATAGCCTTGACCGTGACACTTTACTGTCTACCCCTAAGAAAAACAAAAGGGAACTTAAATTGCCTGTGTATGTTTCTCAATTCTCCATTCAGAGCAATAAAATCAAGAAAACAATCAAGAAACAATGGAGCATCTTCAAAAATGATACAAGGGTACAAAACCTATTTAGTGAACTACCTGTGTTTGCCTACCAGAGAAGCAGGAACCTCAGAGATGAACTAGTGAACACAAGACCGCCTTCCAAAGAACCAATCACATGGCGCACAGGTACATTTCCATGTCTTCATTGCACCAACTGCAACTCGGTAATCAAAGACAATGTCATTTACCATCCACGTACAGGCAAGAAGATTTTTCTTAAAACATTCGGCACCTGCGACAGTTCAAACATCATTTATGGCATTAAATGCCCATGTAGGAAATATTACGTGGGTCAATCCGCCAGAACAGCCAAAGCTCGGTGGAATGAACACCGGTCCTGCATCCGCAATGCTAATCCCAATTCGGCGGTGGCACGCAATTGGGTCGAAAATGGACACAACCTTACCCAAATAAGGTTCCTGATCCTCGAAGTTCTGACTAAAAACAACCCACATGAGTATTTGGGTTTACGGCTTAAGCGCAGAGAAACATTTTGGATAGACAAACGCGGCAGCCTAGCTCCGATTGTTCGAAATGAAGAAATTAATTACCACTGTTTCATTTGAAATTCGGTGTACATCCTGTTACTCTCTTTGTTAAAACCATTTGTGTACTCCAGTATAGTGTATACAATTTTGATGCACCATAGTATCCCATGATGCATTAATAATCTATTTCTATTTCTTTTCAATTACTTATTGCTATCACTGTTCTTTTACTGTTCTCTGAGCATGATTGCCATATGTGATTCAGCCATATGATTTTGATGCACCATTGTATCACATAACTCATGTTCCTGAAGCATTCATTTCCTTCTTTTTTTCATCTACTGTATTCTTAGTATGATCGCCGCATGTGACCAACCTGCTTAAATCTTGATTTAACCACTTGTGAAACCATTACAACATTGTCGCGAATCCCAGACCCTCGGTCTGGGACCGAAGGTGCCACCCTTTGGTGGCACCAGCCATGACAAGGTTCACTTAATATGCTTAATGTGAGGCTCCCAGAACGTGCTTTTTCCAGCCTGAGCAACTTTCTTGTTTCTTCAGTATTTTTTTCATTTCCATCATTTTGTTTTTTTGTGTTTATATTCATGACAATGGCCCTCATTACGACCCTGGCGGAAATCGAAAAACGATGGCGGAAATGCAATACCGCCATCGAATAGCGCTCGGTGCGATTATGACCCGTCACCGTAAAGTACGATGCCATTAGCGACACCGTAGTGAACGCCAACGCTAACTGCACCAAGTACGCGCACGCGCGCCATGCCAAACCGTAATTACCACCATGGCACAACTGTACGCGAATTCTGACCCTAGCGGACATGTACCTAACGCCATCAAGCATGGCGGAAAGGACCATTCCGCCATGGTGAGAAGTACGGCATCGCGAACCAACCGTAAAAGGCCCTACTGAGTGCCTGTACACCACTCCCTGGCCACATTGCACAACTCCTCGTAGGTGCAATGAAGTCACACAATGCAACCAGTGAAATGTACAAGTCACCCATGCATGCCAACGAACAAATGAATCTAGGGGCTCCAAGTGCCTTGTGAGTGGCCATCCATATTTGCCATGGCACCATTGCCGCACTGATGCAGCACAGGCATGTGAAGGTTCAAGTCCAGCAACATGAACTGAAATATGAGACAAACAAAAACAGGCCCCCCCATCGACTGACACCAGTGTAAGGCAACATTCAAAGCAGTATCCTGAGTGAGACTGCACCAGCCCTGTACTCCTGCCAGTAAACAAACCAACCATCAGCATAAGCATGTACCACACAAGTTGGCAGAGTGACTGAGCAGCCAGGCTCATCTCAAGAGGGGCCAATGGGAGCTGCAGGGCACAGATGGCACGAATACAGAAGCTATTCCAATGGACATGACCTCAGTCTCCCTCCAAGAAACGCACGCAAACACAGGCACCTGTGACCAGCCATATTCTGATAATCACATAATTCCACCAATCCACCTGGCTGACCGGCATCTGTTACACAAAAGCTAATCCCCCGCCCCTGAGCATGACATCATTAAAACAGTCATAATGGTAGCCCCTATCCCTGACCACACTGGGCTTCGTAGGCAAACGCGCCCAGTACAGTACCACGCAACTATACTCAGAAGCCGGAACCCATTGCAGATCTTCTCACAATACATCGCTCCACAAATAGGAATATGCTACATTACTTGCAAAGAAGAACGCTACACGGTTAATATCAGAATAGAAATTTAATGCACAACAAAATCACCAAGCCCATACAGCCATTAGGTCATGTACTCCAAAATATATTTCATTATTGTGGGCTGCATCCGCAATAAATGACCAGCTTCTTCTTGTGTGACGCCCTGTTCCTTCATGGTACACAGGGGCTACATTCACGTTCAAAAAGGCAACATGGAAGCGCCTAGAACCGCAGGGCCGTCCCATTAGGTAGGGACTAGTCCAGCTGAAAGGTCGATATGTTGCTCCTAGCCACTAGTACTGCGTAAGGGCATGTGGCCCATTGGCGATCGTCCCATAAGATCGTAATGGTGCTCCACTGATTAACACGAAGCAGCAGGTGTCGGGAGTAAAAGCCATCTGCAGGAGTGGCATACAGATGGCAGCGGCAAAAGGGGAGGAGATACCTGTCACCCAAATGAAATGAAAAAGAATAGTATGGGCATCAGAACTTCATTTGAATTACTCACTTCAATGATCACACTAAATCCACAGCCATATGCATGCTAGCCCACTCAAAAGGATTATTCCCACCCAAAAATCACTTGCGAATCATAACTATAAAAATCGAGGTGAAAACACTATTACAAACGAGTGTTTGTGTGCATGCGTCTGTCAAAACAGAATCCATTAGATGGGATTAGTAACGTGCATAGACACAAGTGTTTGAAGGCGCGTCGAGACAGGGAGGGTTCAACAAGGGCAGATGGACGATGGTCCCACTATGGCAGCTCTGCATCACATAGCGCAGGGGAGGTGGATAGATTCCAAAAAGCCCTGTACATGGCAAACTCTCCATTAAATCATCTGTCCATGCATCCATACATCATTCCCTCATCCCGGAATGAAAACGCCTGATTATTTACTCACATAACATGTGAAATTTCCATTGAGTCTGTGCGTAATGCAGTCTGCAAAATCCACTGTGCTCCAGGCCGGAATTCCAGTGTTGTGAAGTAACATGTATTTGGGAACGTCCTGCCTTATCGTCCACTACGCTATTGCGCATCCCATACTATTCATATCAATCATTGCATTCACGCCATGGCCCCTGTCCCAAGGACATTAAACAATAGAACGTTATATTTGCAGTCAGACCTGTGGGCGTCTCCTCGCCGCTAGCTGAAAACCGAAAGCGCCGTCCTTCGAATTCCTCATTTGCAACATCACGTCGAAAAGGCATCTGTGACCGCTTGAAATCACAAATTCATCCATGTAGTGCGGCAGTGTGTGAAAATGGCAACTGGCTTCATTCACAAATGGGACGCCCCGCCCGTCGGTGAACCTCGGTACAGTGCTGCATGAGGGTCCACCGTTAATCGAGTACTACATTCCACTGACCCTTCACAAGTTTGTTCGCGACTGCAAAGATAGTATGTGAAACAATGGGACCATAGCAGAATGAACATATGAACCAATATTTCACTGCCATCGGGATCAAATACATGATTGTAATAGCAAGATGCCACGCGTCGAATTGCAGCGTTGTGTGCGGGACGTGCTCGCCCAAAGGGGATTGCAGCTTGCACAGGTGGAATGAATCACCACAGGTGGAGGCTATACAGCCTGAAAACACATAAATTGCACACCCAACCCCCTCCCACAACCACACCCACTCCAAAATGCTACCGGCAGGACTAGCGATGTTGGCCCTGGGGGACCTGATAGCACTGCAAGTACTCCAACTTCAAGAAGAAGACGAACACCAACTACTACAACAACCGGCCGCACAGAGGAGACGCAGGAGGAGGAGGAGGGCAAGGCAGGGCCAGCAAGGCCTGCCAGCACAGCCACTACCACCACGCAGGCAGCCCGCAATCCCACGCCTCCGAGCACATCCGTTCAACCTCACGAATGAGCAGATCCACACCCTCTACTGTTTGGACCGGGACACCATAACCGCCATTGTGGACATGACACAGGCTGACCTTGTCAGCATGATAGATAGCCCAACCGCCATCCCACTCCTACTGAAGGTGGTGTCTGTACTCCACTTCCTGGCCACAGGCACCTACCAGCACACAGTCGGACAGTTGCATGGCATTTCACAGCTAGTGTTCTCACGGACACTATTGCAAGTGCTTGATGCCCTCCTGAAGCACGCAGACGACTACATCTCTCTACCACGCTCGGAGCAGGAAATTACGAACACAAAAGTGGGATTCCATGAACTTGGCGGCATACCGGGTTGCATTGGTGCCATCGACTGCACCCATGTGGAATTGGTCGTCCCACATGCCATGGAGGCCCAGTACCGCAACCGAAAACAATTTCATTCTCTTAATGTACAAATGGTGTGTGACTCCAACAGGATCATTACACATTGTTGTGCCCGATTTCCTGGATCAACCCATGATTCTATGGTCTTGAGGAACTCTACAATACCACGCTACATGGAGCGACACGCAGGGAACAGATCCTGGCTACTCGGTGAGTCTCATTTCATGCATGTTAATGTGGGGTATGTGATGCGGCAATGACCTGGCAGGAAGGGGGGGGGTGCGTACGTAGCAATGTCATTCCACAAACATCCTTTATTGTCCACATACAGGTGATGCCGGGTATCCACTGAAGAGATGGCTCCTTACACCACTCCGGAACCCACAGAACCAGCATGAGGAGGACTACAACCATGCCCACTCACGTACCCGTGTAGTCATAGAACAGGCATTCGGCCTACTGAAGACTCGTTTCCGCTGCCTCAGCAGGTCTGGCGGGGCACTCCTGTACCGCCATGAGAAGGTTGCAAAGATGGTCATGGCATGTGTCATGCTACACAACATGTGCGTACGTAGAAATGTGCCCATGCCCCCTGACGCAGAACTGCAAGCACCTGAAGATGGTCATGATGAGGGTGGGGATGTGGCAGCACC
Organism: Ambystoma mexicanum; assembly: GCF_040938575.1. NCBI lineage: Eukaryota > Metazoa > Chordata > Amphibia > Caudata > Ambystomatidae > Ambystoma > Ambystoma mexicanum. Next base: position 1,383,322,684 of record NC_090922.1, on the reverse strand, counting down.
TCAAGGAGTCCGCGAGGCACAGGAGGGCCGTGACATTCGTCAGATTCTCATTGATTCATGCTTCTAGCACTCACGCCTGGTGGCTGATACATGGACACGGGACTTGTGGCACTGTGTGTGTCTGGAACATGCACAATATGGACTGTATGCCTATAAAGGCCTCGTACACAAAGATCAATGTCCACACATCTCATTGGATGATTGTGCAATGTTTATAGCATATGTGAAATTATGTTACACACCCCATCGACCCGCCACCCAAGTGAGCCCAACACACCCCCTCCACCCTCCTACCTCCCCCCCGAACACCAGTGTCCAAAGATGCTCATTGTCAGTGGGCAGACGCAATTGCAAGCCCCCTCTCCGGGTATCAGGGGCACCCCTGCCTGTGGAGCGCAGGTTCCTCCCAGATCTACGTTGGGGGCTGCCCTGGACGGAACTTGCAATGGATGATGTCTCTGCCTGCTCACGTCCATGCATTTCCCTAAGGGTTTGTGAGAGCTCAGTGAGCACATGGCGCACAGCGGCAAGTTCAGCACATACGTCTTTGGACGTCGCATGCAGTTCCCCCCTCAGGCTCTCGGTGCTTCTCTCCATTTGTACTCTCAGGCTCTCGGTGCTTCTCTCCATTTGTACTCTCAGGCTCTCGGTGCTTCTCTCCATTTGTGCCCTTAGTGTCTCTGTACTTCTCTCCATTTCTGCCCTAAGTGTCTCAGTTGATGTTTCTATGGCTGCCTTAGTACCCCCACATTCATCAGCATGGTCCTTGAGGAGCGTGGCCAGTTGCTGCTGTTGCACGATCACCTGGTCGAGGGACTGTTGCCTCTGCTGTGCCATGGCCATTTGCGGTGGTGTCACAGAGGGGCTGATCACCTCATGTTGCCTTGCCACAGGGCTTGTGGGGGATGGCCAGTCGTCGTCTTGTGGGTGCCCCTGCGTGGTATCCTCATGGTGTACGGGATGAAATAAACAGGGGGATTGAGACAGGTCATGGATGGATCCTACATCGACATCCCCGTTTTCTGTGTCGGAGCATGCTGCCATTAATGCAGTGTCACCTATGGTGCTGCTGCCACCAGAAGCAGTGCCTGTTGTGGCATCCATTGGGGGGACCTGTGGTGGTGCTGTTGTGGGCATGCTGGCTGCTGGGGTGCCTGTTGAAGTTCCCTCCTGTGTGCTGCCACTTGATTTGTGCTGCTGCCGTGTCTTGCTCCGTGCAGCTGAGGTGGAGGGTCTTTGGCCGTTGGTCTTGGCCCTCTTTGCAGGTGTGCTGGTACGGGTGTCCTGGAGCTCGTCGTTTGAATCGGACCCTGTGGTGGAGTAAAGGAGGGCGAGCGTTATTAATGGGTCTGTGGAAATTGGAATGGCAATGTATCACATGCATTGGGGTGGTACCCACCAGGGCCCATATGGCCTTCTTGTTCGCAAGTGCCGTCCTGGTCATTTGCGTCGAGAAGACGACGGCAGCATTCTCCTGGAGGGTCTCTGTGAGCACGGTGAGTTCCTCACGGGAGAAGTGGACCTGCCGCTTGCGGTCGCACGCTTTTTTCGCTACTTTTCCCATTTTTATTGCTTTCACTAGGGTGGATGACGGGTTGGGATGTGTCTCAGGGTAGTATTTTTTATGGTTGTGTGGGAATTCTGATTTTATAGGTGTACGGCGTGCTGTTTCCCGTTCCGGGACCATGTTTTTACTTCCGTTTCCGTATATTTACGGTCACCGTACTTTCCGATTGCCGCTCATTACGGTGACCGCTAAAATGGGTGGCGGAATTGCACCTAGGGCGCCGTACGACGGCGGTGAGGGGCGTTTTGGGGACATTTCCGCCATCGCGGACTTTGCACTTCCGCCATGGCGTAGTGCTCGTGCCCGATGGGTCGGAATTAGCCGCACTTTACTCCGTCGTGCAATGGCGGAAACGCTATTTACGCTATGGCGGTCAGGTCAGTCACTTTCCGCCAGGGTCGTAATGAGGGACAATATGTATTATCACCATATGAAGGTAGATACATGTTTGGTTTGCTTATCATTAAGTATACCCACCCAGGAACTACATTACTTCTCGGCCGCGTGCCCGATCGGGACGCAAGGCAGTCATGTGTCTATAAAAAGCATTGTTGCCTTAGCAACGTTTGAAAGTGGTAGCCCCAGACTACGCTCGTCAGCGTACAAAGGATCTCTGACCACCCGTGACAGACATGGTAAGACATTTGCCCACCTGGGTCCTTTTCCATTCTCCATGCACTTACCTCCATTGATTACGGTTTTCACTTTTGAATCCAGCCACAGAAGTGACCGCATCTGACTACCCTTACTTGCATCAGGCACTCATCACGAATGCCCGATTGAGTTCCATGACCACGTACTACTTATTTTAAAAGCCTGCCGCACTACACAGGTAAAAGGACCATTAATGATTTTTTTTTGCCTAAACATGATAAGCAGTGTATTGTTCATCTACACTTTTTACTCATTTTTTTTATTTCCCTCATATTCCCTATCCTTTCCGGCATCACACATATTACTGAATCCTGCTTGTGAAACATGGTATGTTTTTGATTTTACACGGTGCATGACATTGATGTGTTTTTGATGTTTCTTTATGCCACACTGATAATATCGTATTGTGGACATGATTTACTTGCACCATAACAGACTAGCCCTGATGAAGGAAATTGTTTTCCGAAATGCATTGGCTCATAGAGTCTAATTCTCTAACAAGTTGTGACAGCTGCTTCCTCACTAAGAATACATTAGTGATTCGCCTAGCTTGAGATTGTTTCTTTGATAAACTACAATTTTTGAAAAACAACAAAATACTCTTTTTTTAAAGCATAAGTGTATTACTTTGGATATATGATTTAATTCACTTAAACCTGTAGCGAATCTACAACCCAAGTTGGGTCTTATGGAGAGCAGCTGTGTGACTTGGTATTGTTACTCGGTCTCCAGCTTTTTTCGGGTTTCATATTCCAGCTGAAGCTAGAAAGAAGAGCGGAATCGAAACTCAACAAAGAGCAGCTCATGCCTGGGAATTCGAGCTCAACCCAAGGAAACGGGGAGAGCGGCAACGCTGGAGAATCGGAGGTCCAGAAGCATACCAGCCTGCCCCGTGAAGGTCAAGATAAGAAGGGGCCAGGCAGGTGGCGAAGCTAAAGGAAAATCAAATACATGAAAAGCTGGAAACTGAAGAAGGTTGACGGTGAACAAACATGTGACCCAGATCCAAGGGTGCCATAACTTCTCCAGATACAAGGCTACAGCTTCGAGGCCATACCCAGCCAACTAATTGACACATAGCTCAAAAGCCTTGATTGATGGAAGGGAGGCAGGGTGAATCTTGGGACACTAGGCACTGGGGTGTCCCATCTGCATGCTGCTAATTAAAATGGAGATTTACTTCTAGCGGTGTAACCTGCCCAATCACAGTGGACCAAATTATCTAGGGTCCTATAAATAGTAGAACCAATGGGACATCGTAGTTGTAGTGACGTCTATCACGCGTGATGTAGAGGGTTGGGCGTAGACGCCAACCCGATAAGAGTTATCCAATCTGCATGCTCTGTTACCATATACAGATATAGCACCTATACTTAAGTTACCTTTCCTAACCAATTATATTGCATGACGAATTTGTAGTTAGACGTCAGTGATGACGAGTTTTATGTATAAAAGTTGCTGTTCAACTGAAGTTCGAGGAAGTTGAAGTGAAACAGGTGATCGCCATGATGCTGATTTTCAATTGTTTCCCTGTTTGATGTACTTGTCATTAAACGGACTTCCCTTTGCCAAACCACTGCGTCCTCGTTATTGAGTTGTGTTGGAGTAAGTGAATCCTGCACCCCCATTCCTCACGTGGTGCAGCTATCTTGTCTTACAGGTACTAGAGGGTGAGCACTGACCAATGGGCCCGTCAGTGGAAACACCGCCCTCCTGTACACATCCAAGTCTGATGTAAAACATCACTGTGATGAAAAAGATGAAGTAAGGAGGCGAAGGTCCAACAACGAAGCAACACACAAGGAGTAGCTGCCCAAAGGCAAATCTAATGATTAAAAGGAAAGAAGGAATAACTTGGTTGTCGAGCAACCAGCCATCCTAGAAGAGCAGAGAAGGAGACACTTGTCCCGTTCCGAGGAACCCGAAGATTGGAGGCCGGGACGTGGACTGTCACAGGTACCTGCGAGGTCTGAACGAGACAGAACTGATCGGTGGCAGCGACACGGGAAGCAAGTCCAGCAAACAACGCCCAAGACCAGTGACGAATGCAGCCACCGGCGGGAGAGAGACGTCAGAGCTGTGGAGCTACGAGGAGAAGGATGATGAGCATGGCGGGAGTAAAGAAGCAGAACCCAGAATAGACCAGAGGCCTCCCTGAAAGTACCCAACGGTAGGGAAAGGCCTAGGTCGGTCAAGGGGGCTGTGAGGGAGCCGAAGGAGCTCATGAAAACATGCAGAAAATCCCAAGGGCGTGAGAAAGAGAATATACAATATAATACAAACTTTATAAAAACACCCCGAAGATTACAAGGGGATGAAAAGAGAAGCAGTCAAATAGACACAACTTTATACATCCAATAAGAAAACCTTGATGAGAACAAGGGGGTGAGAGATAGACAATACAATGTATTATGAAGCAGATAAACATGTTTTGAGGGACATAAGGAAATAAAAAAAGAGGCAAACAGACAGAGACAAACATTGGGAGTACACCGAGAGAGGACAGTACCTGGCAGGGCAATATACCTGGTTTTGCCAAGTGGACACTAGGTAACGAAGGGAAAAGGATAACACCAAAGTCAAAGGAACAGGGTGTGGTACCCATATGAGAACTGGCAAAGCCCACCTGTGGACTGCACAACGGTCAGGGATCCACCTAAATACTGGATGAATTATAACCAGTGGACAGAAGCCCAAAACAATAGGATTTCTGAAGTTGAAGGTTGTGGAAATTAGATCTGGCGGGCGAGTAAACCAGACTTGATACACTGTTGTAAAAGTCTACAGTTAGGTCCGGCAGTTTAGTGAACCAGACCTGACAAAGAAACTGGAAATAAATTGTTGTTTGTGCTACGAACTGGCGGAGAGGAATTACCCAGAGGATTTGGTACAGAACGTTATTGTGAAAGTAAGTGGAGCAAGAAACCCATGATGAGGTTCTCTCCAGGGGAACAGGCCACTGGGCTATTTTTAAATTGGATGAACAGTGAACATTGAACTGTATACATTCTTTTGTAAAAGAACTGTACTTTGGTGTCAACATCCAGTAGAAAGGGATATGTCTCCTTCTGGAATTAAGAAGACACCCATTTTCCTTTGGTTTATTTTGAAAGTGTAAGAGCAGAAATAGGTTTAAGCCACATGGCAGACTTTTTTTTTTATGGACATCCTGACCGGGTCCATAATATTCTTTAGTTGAGGCAGTGCAACCCCTCATAGTAGTTAGGGACAGTCAGGCTGTTCTCCAACCCCTTTTCCTTTCTATAAGACAAATACAACTTTATAACCCCCAAAAAGCCATGCATCATGTATCTTGTCTTTCTCTTTCTGTATGATTAGAGGGTACACACGCATCGTGCACCACAGCAGAGGAAAACCTGTGCATTCCCTCTCAGGTACATCATGTCATGATCCTTAATATGGCAGACCAAATGCATACAATGATGGACAGTGCTGATGGGGCACATACGAATCCCAAGCCCCAGCAAGCAAGGAAGATCTCTGGAAGAGCTTCACCTGCAGGTTTATTCCCAGATAAAATATCGGCAAAGTCTCATTCACTTGGGGCACTGATCACTCCAATCCCAATGGCACACACTGGAACAGAAGGCTGATTTACTCCCCAGCTCTGATTGGCTCGGGACAGTCTGGCCCACAGCATATCCCACATACTCTACTGCAACATGCTGTAACAATTACTGGACACCATTACAAAGACATCCATTCTGGGTACCTGCTACCACAGCAAATTGGACCCCTATGGCTTCAACATCCAGTGCATGACCATCACAGAGCAGACAGGAAGACAGGCGCTTTTTTCATATCACAGTCACTCACAGGATCTCAGAAAATGACAACATATTTGTAACTCCTGATTATGGAGGAAATTCCTCTAGCTACAAAACATCCACTTCACATAAGCACTATGGCCTCAGCACAAGTGGCCCAGCATCTGATTAAAGGCAAGGCTCAGACATTTCCTCTAACTGTGATCCTGGTTTAGACCAGTGCTCCTTTACCTCCCTCATTTCAGTGGCCTGCTTCACCAGTCTATCAGCTTCCCAATGGTAATGTAGGCCTTGATCATCCCCCACATCCTAATAAGGACACCATCAATGAGGAGTCGAAAGATCATGTTCCTCATTTGATAATAGCTTTTTCTGATTAAATGCTGGATATTGCAGTGTTCATCAGTGTATCAGCAGTAGAGGAACCACCCTAGAGTCGGGAGTGCTTTGGAAGTTTTAGTACTCAGATTCTAGCACAGGTGAGGCACAGGTGAGGCAAAAGGATGTCCTTGCCAAAGCCGTACCTTTATAGCAGAAAACCCACTGCTTTCAACCCATGAAACAGAGATATGAGGCACAATATAGGCCTTTGGCTCTGTGAAAGAGATTCCGTTTTCATTCCTTCCAGGCATCTACTGAAGGACTGTAAGCCAGCTGCAGGAGCAGACAGGATTGATAAGGCTGCTGATCACATGACCAGACCCTGCCACTCAGCTACTCCACCGACCACCTATTTCATCAGTTCTCTTTAGGCATCCTCATCACTGGATAGCAAAGAACAGCTGAAGACAAAGACCTGACCTCTTACAGTGTATTCGGGCCTGAAACGACTGATAGGACCAAGGACCAGACCCGCTATTCTGTTTTTAACCCAAAAAGTAGCCCCTACTACTGCTACTAGTTTAGAGTCACCATATGTCTACTCCCTCCACAGCCTACCTCCGCCCTTCGTAGAGTTCAAATGGCCAAGCGCCCTGGACAGCCCCATCAAGCTACCATAGAGAACCTCATCAATATTACTCTTGCCCCATCTAAAACTGTTGGATCACAAACACACACCCTCTCATGCTGATCAATACTCGCTCAGCAGTTACTCATGCTGTAGAGATCACTGGCTTCATCTCATATAACAAAATTGATGAAGGGCGATCACCAATGAAACATGGTTCCCCGCATCCTCCCCCAATCTTTTTCAACATAATCCTTGCCTAAGTCTACTTCATCAAACATGCTGACCAGCCAGGAATGACAGGAGATGGAATGCCAATCATCCACCGGAGTGATTGTCTATTCTCCAAAATTCTCCTCTCCCAGAACAAACTCATTAGAATCCTGTGCCTGCCTTTTCTCTTTATCTCACAAGGGATAATATGATATGACATGATATTCATAACACGCCTGTACAAAAGTGGTTCTAGGCACCACAAGACAAGGGAGGGGAGGCAGAGGGAGGACAAAACAAACAATATACTAGGCCTTGTGTCATTGTGATCGTGCAACAACTAGAAGTGCAGGGAGAGGGGGAGAGTGTAGGGGAGAGTCTAGGGGAAATGTGGTTAAGGCTGCATGGCTCTGAGTAAGTGCAGCTATGGCAGCATGGCTTTAGGCAAGTGCAAGGAGACATAGGGTGCTGTAACAGTTAAAGGGATAGCACATGGGCAACACACTGGTCTTGGAAGCAAGACCACGCAGAGCAACAGAGGTGTGAATCCCTGATCTGCGATTAGGAACCGAACACAGGTATGGTATGAGGTGTGCTATAAAGAAAACAATTAAATAAATAAACTAAGTACACTGTAGGCCAGGAGGCAGTGTAAGACTGACTTGTCCAGAAGGTTCTGAGGATACCCAGCAGCCAGTCAGGATAGCAGACAGGTAGGTTAGCAAGCAAGCAAGAGAGAAAAAGCAGAGGAGAAAAGAAAGGTCTTGAGCAACTTCTAGAACTTCAGATGGTCCAGCACAAGTCTGAGAGAGGCAGGGAGGCCGTTCCAGAGGGAGGCTCCTGCAGAGGAGAGAGATCTACATCCCACTCTCTGCTTGGAGAAATGTCTGGCCCTCAGAGAGTTTGAGGTAGCTGAGTGAAAGGCTCTCAAAGGAAGATATTTAGTCAGAGAGAGTTGGATATAGTGGGGACTCAGGCCCCAGAAGCCCTTTTTGGACGATGCAGAGGGGCTTGAACTTGATCCTTGAGCCAGTGGAGAGATTTCAGGGCTGAAGAGATGCAGTCTCTGATACGTCTTGCTCTCCGTTCTGGATTAGTTGCAGGGGGTAAAGAGTAGAGCTAGACAGATTGAGAAAGGCTGTTGCGATAGTCCGGCCTGCAGAGAACCAGAGCTCTGGAGATATTGAGCTTCTGGGGGAAGGTGAGAAAAGTTAGAATACCTCTGAGGAGGTGCAGTTGGAAGAGGGAATTCTTGGCAATCTCTGTGATGTGAGGGGAGAAGGTGAAAGTGGAGTTGAAGATGACACCAATGTTTTTTGCCTCACAGGAAGGCAAGGGCAGAGGGCTGAAGGGGAGCAGCCAGAGTGAGAGAGGGAAAGCGGGAGCAGGGATTCAAATTAGAAGAACCTCAGTCTTACATGTATTAAGGCAGAGTTCTTTGGCGGCTGTGCACCATTCCTGAATCACGGATAAACAGTCAGGAATGAGCGAGGAAGGAGAGGAGGCCGAGGGAAGCCTGAAAGAGAGTCGGGTGTCATTCGCGTAATGTGAAAGTTAGAGGAGACGGTGAAGATCAGGTGGGCCAAAGGGGGCAGATAGACATTGAAGAGCCAGTGTGAGAGGATAGAGCCCTGGGGGACAGAACATGTTGAGAGAAAGGTGGTGGAGAGGAAGGACCCAATTTGGACCTGGGAGGGTCGGTCCAGGAGGAAGGAGGCCAGCCACGCCAGATCCTGATCTGTGATGCTCAGGTTCTCACAGAGTCTATTGATCAGGGTGGCATGATTGACTGTGTGAAAAGCAGAGGAAAGGTCAAGGAGGAAGAGGACAGTGGGAGAGTTGGAATCAAGATTAGAGAGCAGATCTTTGCGGGTGTTCAAGAGAGCAGTTTCCATGAGGAGGAAGGGGATGCCAGAGTTGAGGCAGAGGAGGAGGGTGGAGATGGCAGAGGAGACAGAGAGGCGGTAGAAGAAGTAGCAGGAGAAGGGACGAAGTTGATAAGACATTGAGACACCTATCAAGAAGGAGGAGATTGCGCAATGAGTCCTGGGCCATGATGGTACAGTTTTTATAGCATATCCTTCTTGAACATTTTCCTTCCAGATTTAGTAAGAGGTATAAGATAGGAGGTAGAGTAGCAGTTTGGGAAGATGGGAGAAATTTGGAGCACCATGAAGGTACGAGGAGGAAAGAGGACAGAGTGAGAGAGAGACAAGAGAGGAAAAGAGGCACAGCCAAGTACTGCGCAAAACACAGGGTGCACAGGAGGGGAGGGTTACAGTAAGAAGCACCGCAAAAGCACAGACAGGTAACAAACCACAAGGGGAACGCAGGGAACAGTGTGGATGGATGACATAGGTGGGGGGGAACATAGAACGCCACAGATATCAACGGAGAGCCACAAAATACAAGTACGGCAACTGCAGGAGGGGAAGCCTAATGGGTGCGAAGAGAGAGAACAAGTTAAGACAGGCATTACATTAAAAGAACATGCAATGCACAACCCAGATTCGACTTTCCTAGATGGAGGGAAAAAGCGCTTGTTTTTTAAAAACAACAGCCATGCAAAAACCCTGATTTCACTTTACTAGAAAGAGGGAACCAATCAACGTTCAACTCATCTACAGACCACCTCTCAAGCTGACAACAACACTTGAAGCACGATTTTCACACTGACTGGATCAATGGACCTTAAGCAAATTGTACTTCCCCTCATGCACAACAAAAACAACGCCCTCGACTAAGTCTTACGTAATCTCCCCTCATCACCTGTGCAGACCCTACTCCGCTTGACATGTCTGACCATGGTGCCATCCCACTATCGGTCACCCATTAGACTATGACCCAAAAAGCTCAAGCTAAATGCCCCATACCCAGCGCCGCTCAATCAAAACCTTCCCAGTCAATGAGCTAGAAGCAAACTTCACAAATTTACCTAACACAGGGAATGCCTCAATCCTTCCAGGGTTATTCAACATCTCTGCTATGGAACTAGTGGAAACTCATGTCACCCTAAAAACCATCCAGACTAAGATCAACCCATCCGTCCCTTGATACACCCCGAGCCTTCATCCATAAAACGCTGAATAAGAGCCATAGAGAAACAGTGGCACAAAAACCAGAACACTGGAGACCCCACCACCCTCAAATCTCTCTGCGTCAACTATGGGATTCTGATTACTGGCTTGTCCAGCACAATCTCAGCAGCCTGTAACAGGATTAATCGGTCTTCAAAGTAGTAAATCATTGTACCAAACCATTAAATGACCCCAAGGTATCGGCAAATCAGGAACAATTTGAAGGAATCAACAACTCTTTTACCAAAAAAAAATGACAGAATCTGAGAGATCATTGAATCAACCTCCCACAGCATTAGAGCCCTCTGGTCCTGCGCACACACACTGCCCTCTCGACTGAATTCTCTACTCTCTCTCCTCTTTATGATTGCCTCCCTCAAAACTACTTCCTACTCTGACAATATCATCCCTGCTACCATCATTCAAAAAATGATGGGCCTGGCACTCAACGCACTTCTCAGAATCATTAATGCCTTCCTCACAGAAGAATAATTCCTGAACACTCTTAACACCTGCCTCAAATGACCTCTTTTGAAAAAAACAACCCTAGACCAAGACAACCTGGCCCCCTACCAGACCATTACGAACTTCAGTTTATTGGCAAAATCTTGGAAAAGATAGTCGCTACATACATAAATATTTGCCAGAATTGAACAACTTCATCTCTTTAAAGACTATGGGCCTCATTACGAGGTTGGAGGTAATGGAAAAAAGGTGCCGGTAAAGGATTACCGGCATCGCTTACCGCTCCGGTGTATTATGACCCGGCAACCCGACCCCTAAATAACAGTGCCTCTAATAGCGGCATGGGCACGTACACGCACCTCTTCGGAGAGCAAATACCGGCATGCCGGTAATAGGAGGACATCCCAACCCACGCGGACATGCAAATACCGGCATCCAGAAGCCGGTAATCATGGGCTGCACGATGCCGGCCCTACAGGCATCGCGGACCACCCACAAACAGCAATCAGCAATCAAGCCAACTGCCACAGGTGCACACAATCACCACAGGTGGAGTCAATGGAGGCTGGGCCAGTATAAAATGAGCAGACCCACACACCACACCCCTTCCAACACCAAACTGCTACCACTAGCTGTTGCAATCATGGCGCTGGAGGACATGCCTATACTGCTACAACTACAGCAACAACACCAACTACAACAACAACTACAGCAGCAACAACAGACAGCACAGAGGAGACGCACGAGGAGAAGGAGGGTGAGACAGGCCCAGCAATTACCACCAGCGCAGCCAGCAGTGCCTCGCAGGCAGCCACCAATCCCTTGCATCAGACACCATCACCACCATAGTGGACATGATACACAACGACATTGCCAGCCTCATAGAAATATGCACTGCCATCCCCCCGCTACGAAAGGTGGTGTCCTTGCTCCAATTCCTGGCCACAGGCACCTATCAACACACAATGGGGCAGCTGCGTGGCATTTCAACCACTATTTTCACGCATGCTGGATTCCCTCCTGAAGCACGCAAGCACCCACATGTCCCTACCACGGACTGCCCAGGAGATAGCCGACACCAAAGTAGGCTTCCATGCACTGGCAGGCATGCCCAATTTTGTTGGTGCCCTGGACTGCACCCATGTGGAATTGGTAGTCCCCCATCCCATACATAGAGGTGGTGTACCGCAATCGCAAGCAATACCACTCCATCAATGTGCAAATGGTATGTGACTCTAGCAAGATCATCACACATTGCTGCGCCCGATTTCCCGGATCAACACATGATGCCATGGTGCTGTGCAACTCCACACTACCCTGTCACATGGAGCGACATGCTGGACCACGTACCTGGCTGCTTGGTGAGTTGGCCAACTGGCCCATGGCAGTGCTTTGGGGCACTGATGTGTAGAGATGCATACTCCACCTGGGTGGGAAAGGGGGGGGGATGCATACTCCACCTTGGTGGGAAAGTGGGGGATGCATACTCCACCTGGGTGGCATATGTCGGTTATTGTAGAATGCATGCAGAGCTAAACACGCCTGATCTGAAACTCCCAAACAGAACATGACATGTCAATGGTACACATTTTACCATTAATGCACATTGAAGACGACAAGTAAGAGGCACGAACAGGCCACCATGGGTACGACAAGCTATGCATGACGGAACAGGATTGCAACTGTGCCAATGTGGCTAGTGTGACCATGCACAGTGTAGAATACACAGCATGAACGGGAGGTTAAACATTGTCGTACAACCACAGTACATCCGCCTCAGCATGCATTATTACACCCTGCATCATCTATTGAATGCCATCCAGACTGCCACACCTCATAACAGTATTGTATGCATCAACATAACAATCTTGCATACCTACAGGGACATGTACATGTCCACACCAAATAGCTGCGGCCATGACTGTGCTTCCTGAAGGTGGCAGCTCAGAGTGACACACACCTATTTGTATTTGCTTGCAGGTGATGGAGGATATCCCTTGAGGCCATGGCTTCTTACCCCTGTGCGGAACCCACAACACAGCCATGAAAAGGAGTACAATCATGTGCACACCCGTACCCGTGTTGTGATTGAGCAGACCATTGGCCTGTTGAAGGCGCTTTTTCGCTGCCTAAGCAGGTCTGTTGGGGCACTCCTATTTAGTCCTGCGAAGGTGTCATGCTGCACAACATGTGTGTCCGGAGAAATGTACCACTGCCACCTGACATTGACATGCATGCACCGGGTGAGGATGATGAGGATGGAGACGGAGGTGAAGTAGCCCCCCTGCCAGTACGTGATGCACGGGATGGCCATGCATTACGCCAAGCACTGATTCACGAATACTTCTGAACCACAGGGACTATGATAGACATGTGTCAATGACACACTGGGTCCATGAGGACATGTGCACTGGGATTGTTGGGAGTTGACCACTGAACACCGTCACACATTAAATGGATATACACAAAATGAACAATGTCCAGCCATTGAGTTTTTTGCACACAACAGGTGTATTTGTTCTAACAGAGAAAAATGTGACCACTCCCCCCAACCCGCAGTGAACTCCCAAACCCACCCAACAAACCCCAAAAAAACCCAGTGAACTCCCAAACCCACCGAACAAACCCCAAAAAACCCCAGTGAACTCCCAAACCCAGCCAACAAACCACAAGAGTCCCCAAATGTACTCCATGAAATGGTCCCCTTCACCCACAACCATGTATCCCACTGTCATTTTCTGGTCCCGCTACTTCCGGGACTTCTTGCTGTCCGGGGGTGGCATCTCCAAGTGCCGTGCACTCCTCCGGGTCGGGCGCACAGGGCTTGCAGGCACTGAGGATGCAGGTGTGGTGGCTGTGGATGAGTCCGAGGCAGGTTTCACACCTGCTCCAAGGCATGGCCGTGGCATATGGAGCAGGATGGCAGTGAGGACTTGGGTTACTGCCCCCAGACAGTCCCTCATGAGCACAGCCAACACATTCAAGGCAACTGTGTTAGCTGCGATGGCCGCTGTGGTCCCCGCAATGGCAGTTGCAATGCCCCTCCTTGTGTCCTCACCATCGGCAATATACTGCCGCAGGAGATCCAACATGGCCTCCTGTCAGGTCTCCACCCTTGACAGGCGTGACTCCAGGGTGTTGGTGGGAGCTGGAGTGATGGGACCTGGAGTGGTGGGAGCTGGAGTGGTAGATGGTGCATGCACAGGGCCTACATCCTGGGTGCTGTCCTTCTCTAAGGGGCACAGGTCCGAATCCCTCAGATCAGAGTCATGGAGGCAGGGATCATCACTGCTGTAGGTGGTGGAGGGCTCCATATGGGGTGGGGGGGTGGTCAGGGGGCTTGGGGTGAGTGCAGAAGTCACTACTGTGACTCCCTCAAGTTCCTATTGCTATCCAAGACGTCCTCTGTGGTGGGTGGTGCAGGAAGGGACCCTCCCCAACTGGTGTGGGTGTGGGCTGCTGGTCCTGATGTGTGTCCGGCACACTGGCAGCAGGTGTTGTTGGCTGTGTGTCTGCCCGGTCAGGCACACTGCCTGTGGCTGTGGCCTGCTTGTCTGCCAGGGGGTGGTGTTGGCGGTGGCCCTTTTCTTATGGTGTGATGTGGATGCCCTTGCGGTCTTCTCCTGACTGGTATCTTCCTCATCGGTGCCTGGGGGGTAGAAGAGATGCAGGTCATCAGTGATGGTGTCACATGCCAGAGGCATACAATTGTTCTGTTCAATATTCATACATACATGCATCCATGTCTTACAGGTGTGTCACACTTGGTGTTCTGAGGGGGCATATTGGCATTCAATGCATGGCAGGTGGCATGCCGTTGATTTGGGGTTTGTGTGATGTGTTACATGCGCACGGTCCAGGTGTGTTGGCCGTGTGTTGGTTATGGGATTGTCACTCAGCACGCATTTCTGTGTGGCAGGGTTTGGCCCGCAATCTTGACTTGGGTATGTTGATGTGGGTGTAGGAACATGCATTGCCTTGCCTAGTCTCTCTTCCACATCACTTGTGCTACGTCATGGTTTCCCCTACTGAAATGTGCAGGGTCACTCACCTCCTTCTGGGGATGATGCCGCACCCATCTCCATCTCCCTGAATCCCTCAATCGACTCAGGATCGATGAAGCTGCTAGCAGTCTCCTCCAAGGGCATCATCTTTGCAGGTGAGTGGGGACCCACGCTTGTCCCATGGCCACCCTCCTGTTGCGCGACATGATGTTTCTGACCCTCAAGCGGAGGTCATCCCACCTCTTACGGCAGTCACGGACAGTACGTGGGGTGGTCCCCACGGCCGACACCTTCCGGGCAACCTCCTGCCAGATTTCCTTTTTCTTGAGCTGGGCCTCACGCTTCATATTATTTGCTTTAATGATGTCTGCATGTTCAGCGAGAGTGTCCGCCAACATATTCAGCTCTGCGTCTGAGAAACGCTGTTTCCGCTGCCGGGGGGTGGTCTTCTGGGTAGCCTTGGACATCCTCAGGGTATTTCCACAGAGCACAACAGGATTTGACTGGTGGTTTGGGAGGATTTTAATGGATTGTGTTTTTAAAGATGGCCCCCAGCCAATTTCCCGTTCCGACGTGATGACGTTATATCCAGGTCCGGTTTTATGAGCCCGGTATTAGCATGTTGGTATTACTGGGTCGGTATTTAGGGGTTCCCCCTAGGCGGTGGCGCTATCGGCGTGTCCCGTGATGCCGCTATCTGGGGGTTGGAGGGCCTTTAGCGGCATGTCGGTATGGCCATTACCGGCATGGGGATTCGCACGTGCTCGTGCACTCGTAATCACCCGCTATTTGCGGCATCATACGAGCATGGACCCGCTCGTTCCGCCATGCCGGTAATGAGCACGGTTTTACCGCGCTACTCGTAATGAGGCCCTATCAGTCAGAGTTCTTCCCCAAGTGAAGGCTGAGAGAGTCACCATCCAGGTGGTGGATGATGCCCTCCAAATCATATATAGGAGTGACTCATTCCTCCTTGTGCTCAGTGACCTTTCAGCTGTATGCAACGCCATTAACCACCACATCCCCTCTCCCTCCTCACCGAAAGGAAGGGATTCTCTGGCACTGTTCTGAATTGGTTTAACTCCTACCTCTCAGACAGACACCAGGTCATCAAAATGAACTCAATGCATTCTAAACAACTTCCAGTCTCCTGAGGAGTCCCTCAATGCTCAGTACTCTCACTGATCCTTTTTAACCTGAACATGGAGCATCTAGGCACACTCCTTAAAGATTCCCATATAGCCATCCATCAATATGTGGACTATTCTCAGTTGTACATGAGAGTAAAAAGCTCACAGAGCATCAATCATCTCCACGATGACCGAGCATTCATCCAGTCCTGGATGTCGACTGCCTTTCTCAAACTTAACCCACCAAAGACTGAATTTGTCCTCATCGGTCCACCCAGCAATCAACAACCACTTCCAACAATGGCTCAATGATTTGCACCTAGATGGATTTGATCAATATTACTCAGATTCAGCAACATCCTTATGCTTTACCATTGACAGCAGCATTTCCTTCCTTTCAGAAAGAGGCAGAAAGGTCCAAACAGTCTTCCTCCAAATCTCTGCCTTAATGGGGGAAATTCCCTCCATCTCGGCCGCTCATTTGGTTCCCCTAAAAGCAGTCCACCACTTGGTAAAACATGTTATTACAGGTGCACATAAATTTGACCAAATCATCCCCATCCTAAGCGAACTACGTAGGCTAAGATAGTGTTCAAGACTGCATGTATCACCTACAAAGCAGTCACCAGTAGCACATCAGCGCTACCCTGGTGGATAAGCTCCTCATATCTGATGGCACTCGCCCATCACGAAGTAAATAACCAACCGGCTTGAATCACAACTTGTCCCCAGAGGACCCACAAACAATCCTAATCTTGTCATGCACCCTCTCTCTGGAATTCAATCCCAGTATCAGCTTGGAATGCCCACACAATTCTTCAATTTTGCAAATCTTTCAAAACATGACTTTTTCAACACCTGACCAAGGACTAATCCCAAAGGATGCACACACCGATGCACAGACCTAAACTGGCAGCACTGCACTACCGTTAAAAGATGACAGCACAAATGCTTCTGGCTACCAACAATCTGCACAGTGCTGCACTGCTCTCGAGTTAGGTCTGCACTTCAAACATTAAAAGAAAATAAAAAATGAGCTTCATGTACCTATTGGCTTTGTAGATGGGACAGTTCTAAGTGTGGTTACAATATATGGCATTCAGGTACATCAGACACATTTTTTTTAATGAAAAATATTGTGTTTGAAAGATAATACATGTAGAAACTATTTTAGTTTTGACTATAACGTGGCGCTTCACTGCCACCTATACGCTGAAACTAATGCATTAGAATACAACTAGTGAGATATGAGGAGAGACACAGTGCTTGTAGGTGCTTGGTTATGTACCCACACATTCACTGTCCATGGCCATGCTGATCCCAATGGCCATTCCCACACACTTCCTGCCCCTCTCTGCCAAAAACACACCCTCCGGGGATCTCTTTGAGCTACCTTTATTGAGCCTTAAAATCAAACTTTGAACTCAAAGTATCTGGCAGGGTTTTTTCACTTGTCTTCAGAAGCTAATGTTTGAATAAGTGCTGCAAATGTGCTAATAGTGTAATGCAAATGTCTTAAACAGGTCGGCATTCAGCCATTTGATGAATCAGCATTATGTGCACCCTTAATTGAGGTCCTGTTGAAAGCAAGATTTGGCAAAGCCAACAGAATTGGCAGTGTGTACACCATTTTCAGCTGCTACCCTAGCCAGTTAGTACCATTAAATCAATGGGCCTCATTATAGGTTTGCCGGTCCAGTAACAATGGTACCGGTAAGCTTGCCGATACCGTTGTTACCGGATCGGCAAACTACAAGTTCTGCTCGCGGGTGCCTTTTCGCCCGCCAGGTCTGACCAGGTGTGCGGACCAGCACCCGCGAGTAGACCATGTCGGATGCACCGGCACCATTCACGAATGGTGCCGGTGCATCCGGCCTCCACATTCCCATTGAGTCCAATGGGAATGGGGACTAATGTTTTCCGGGAATGGATAATTACTGTGTCTGCCGGGGCCATAATGCCCCGGTAATTGCCCATTCCCAGGTATCGGAAAAAAATTTATTCTGGCGACAGCTGTGCCGGTTTTACTGGCACAGCTACCGCCGGTCTCATAATGAGGCCCAATGTCTGGCAAATACCTTTTTCATGTCTACACAAAAGCCAAAGCTGTTGGCATTGCCAATGCTTGCTATGTTTTATTTTGAAAATCGGCAAAAGAGATTGGGATGCAGATGAAATGTACTTATTGGTTCATGCTGTTCAATCTACTCTAATAGAGCACTAGCCACACCCGGTCAGCATCAAGGCATGGCATGGAAAGATAGATACGCTTGTTCGCGTACCAAACATACAGCTATGCCAGCTGGTCATATGGCGTAGAGTCTTAAAGTAAGTGCTTGCTGACGGACATGCATTAAACGAGAAAGTTAGATGTTTGAGACTGAGCCATGCTTACACAATCCTCATCCTTCTGTAGTTCAGTAGTTGATTCGTGAGCAGAGGCGGGGCGAGGGGGAAAAGGGGACTATGGCCCTAGGTCTTTTGGTTATAGCCCCAGGGGCGACAAAGAAAAGGCTGGCTAGCCCCGGGTCCCGAAAGTCCCGACATTAGCGTATCCCCTAATCTTTTTCAGACCTAGGAACACCCCTGTTCGTGAGTAGCAGTAATCTGGATGGCAGGGACACAAACTGCACCTTTCACAAAACATACACTATTTAGCTAAACGTTTTTATGCGTGCAATTGACAGCACGTGATTTGTTGAAAAGCATTATGGGACTAAATCAACCCAACGATGGCAAACATCATAATTCAGACGTTCTGGAATGTGCTATGAGAGAGATTTATATTGTGTGGGAGCAGGTAGAACTGGAAAACACTTCCTCACAGTCCTTTGCCCTCTGGATTGACCCTCTTTTTCTAGAGTGCTCTGGTGCCACTGTCTAGGCAATATAGGCCTGATTTAGAAAGGATTTTTCAATGGGATTGCACCACTGTAAAACGCATCTGTAAATCAGGTCCAACATGTATTCCATACATTGAGCTACTTAGTGGGCATTTGTATTTGTATTTATTAAGTTTATATAACGCTTTACATTATAACAACAAGAATACAAAGAATAATAAAATAGAGGCATAATTACAAACATGAGACAAGCCAATGAAACAGGATGTAGCACAATTTACCTCGGTCAGTAGGAGTCATAAGAGGTAATGGAGAGGGTAGGGAAGGTGGGCAGGAGGGAAAATGAGGGAAGTGAGGGAGAAGTGAAGGCAAGGAACAAAGTCAGAGTCGGGGAGTGGAGAAGAAGAGATTTCAAGGAGGCGCGGAAGGTACTGAAGGAAAATCTGACATGTTTATAGGCGCAAAGTGGACGTTTGTAGGGTGGGTGAATTGGGACCTATTCTTGTACTGGGATTTTTGGCTGATTGTCTTTTTCTTGAGGTTGCTGTCTGTCCCTGGGTATTTTTGGCTGATTGTCTTTTTCTTGAGGTTGCTGTCTGTCCCTGGGGATTTTTGTCTGATTGTCTTTTTCTTCAGGTTGGTGTCTGTCCCTGGGGATTTTTGGCTGATTGTCTTTTTCTTCAGGTTGCTGGTTGCTGTCTGTCCCTGGGGATTTTTGGCTGATTGTCTTTTTCTTCAGGTTGCTGTCTGTCCCTGGGGATTTTTGGCTGATTGTCTTTTTCTTGAGGTTGCTCTCTGTCCCTGGGGATTTTTGGCTGATTGTCTTTTTCTTGAGGTTGCTGTCTGTCCCTGGGGATTTTTGGCTGATTGTCTTTTTCTTGAGGTTGCTGTCTGTCCCTGGGGATTTTTGGCTGATTGTCTTTTTCTTCAGGTTGCTGTTTGTCGCTGCTAAATTGACAGAAATGTTGGGCTGCCAAGGTGGTTTCACTTGTACATTTTGCCTGACAATTTGAAACCTAAGCTTGTGTCCATTGAATACCACTGATGGCTCTCTCCGACTGGGCATATTTTGGTGGAGCGACTTTACGCCTAGCGCTTTCTCGGCAGTGGTCTTGAGGGATCCCTTTAAGGGGGTGGGAGGTGTACTTACTCTTCCATCCTATTCATGGCGGCTGTGGGGGACAAATCAACTTTTGCTTGTCAAAGGCAAGGTCTCTGCGGCTTCTGCATGCAGCCACCCGAGACCTTGACACTGAGTCGCCGTCATCCGTTAATGCAAGGTTTTGCATACCTCGCTTAATGAAAGCATCCTTAACACACATTAAGCCTCCCTTTCACAAGCACCAGCAGCCCTCCATTCTTCCTTTTAAATAGCTGGTCAACCTTGTAGGTGTAAAGTTCAGTATTTCTTCGGGTATGACCATGAAAATGTGCGGCCCAAACAACTCCCCTTTGCCCCTCAATAACATAGGATGTGCGTTAAATTAGAAAGAAAAAAAACATTCCATAATTATGAAAAACGGTGACAATAATACAGATTTCTGCAGAATGTATGTTATTTTTTTTCTTCTGGTGCAGGTGCCCTGTATGTTTTGAAAATGATAAGAAGATCATGGGCATTCATACTGATTGGGAGGAGACACATTAACATGCCTCAATAATATTCCCGTCTTTAAACAATCAATAGCCACGGTGCTGTCTTATAACCGTGGCATGTAAACTGAACAGGAAGGAAGATACGCTGTTTACGAGTTGGGGTAATATTTTAGCAGAAATACCGCTGGCGGTAAATACCACCTCCGCCTGGCTTATTTCTGAAAGTTCACCCTATTCCCAGTTTACCACAGGCACATGTGGTATTCCAGAAATACCACATCTGCCATATGTAACCTTTAAATGATGTTTCTTTAAATATTTGTTTCGACCCATTCTCATCTTCAATGTGACTGTGGATACCACTACTGTATATTTTTGAATGCAGAAAAGGACAAACATGTGTTTCCATTAGATGAATAAGGTGGTAAGACCTACCTTTCCCCAATTGCTATGATTCAAATAAACCATATATAAATGATATTTGGTGGTGGTCGGGTGGGGGGAGACTGTGCGCTCCCCTTCTGTACATTACATTTCTTTTCTCGTGGCGCCATTTTAAAATATTCACTTCCAAATTTGATGTGGGCGTAAACATATTTAGCCGTTCCTGAAAATCGACCATATGATTGATTTGCCTTCAGCAGTAATCCAATGGAATACCACAACGGTATACCACCAGAGGCATTCCTCCAAGCCCTGAATCTGGCAGATAGTAAACACGGTAGTATGTGGCAAAAAGTGTGCTAGATGTATCACTCCCGTCCGACTCTCAAGCAACCCAAAGTCTTCGGGGTGACATATAACCCACACGCCTGCCTTGGAGGCCATTAGAGGGAAAAGTCACTTCAGAAGCAAAGCACACGCGCCATCTTGAGATTGCCTGTGGCCTGGAAGTAGATGGATTTGGGCCACTAAACCACGATCCCTAGCAAACCAATGAATTAAAGGAGTCACATACTTCAAGCCAAAAGTTACAATTAACAGCAACTCATCTAGACTTTAAACAGAACGTCTTTAAACAAATGTAACCAGTGTCACATCCAATCAATGATAATAATAATAACTCGTGTTTTCTATAGTGCTGCAATAACAGTTGTTATTATTATCCCACTTCGTGGTACTCTCTTTATCAACATCGGAAGGATGAAAGGATGAGTTGGCCCTGCCAGGATTCGAACCTCCTCAGCAGGCTATGCACGGATGTCAAAATTGCCAAAGTCCCAAAAAAATACAGTAAAGGAATTTAGTACCAGTTATGCTGTCTATGGGACAGGGAATGGAGCCAACTCGTTTTGCCCCAATTCATTTTTCCATTAGTCAAAAATGATTCGGATTGTTTTCTTGGTTTCTTAAACTTGTCATGGTATGCTATGTGTAAATGAACTCACCTGTGTAGTGGAAGAAATATGGTGCTTTGTTAAGCTGTCTCTTCCTAGATGCATGTGAGGGGAAATGATTGTTAACTCTTGGCAGGAGTGTTGCTAGGTCTGGAAAAGATCAGGGGCTAAGTTAATGTAGGGACTGGCTGGATTCGGGGATAGCTCTAGCCTTTTGGTTGTAGCCCCTGATCTTCTATCTAAAACCATAAGACCCGGGGCTACATCCCCCTCATCCACCCCCCTAGCAATGCCTCTGAATCTCGGAATTGAAAAAAGCAACAAAAGCCAGAGGAGTCTGTGGTGGTCCGCTGATGCATGGAATACGCAAGCTATTGCACACTAAACCCCTCACTAACTAGCACTTACAATTTGGTGCAACAAATAGGAGCTGCCAGACTGAAGACTGGTAGTGCTCGAGTGGGTAAAAAATGCCCTGTTTATGGCTGTTCTGGTCCTGAAGATTTGCGGTGCATTTAGCTATACCGCTTAAACCAGTTGACCTGTTGGAAATTATGATCTCCAAATAAATGGAGATACTCTTACATTATTTTTGGGTTACTCAGCTAACATGATACATAATTTTGTATCGACCTTTTTATTAGATTATTTTTTTGGGTTGTCGAATAAGGATAAATAAAATAGTTTCCTTACCAGCCCAGTACAGGAGGTATTTTAAGTGGTATTTGTTGTAGTTGTTTGTTGTAGTTGTAGAAAGAGAGAGTTTCTCTTCGGTCCTGTCCCACATTTTAGATAGTGGTACACCAGCAATACCTAAGGAGAGGCACCAATAGGTGGTACGGTCAATTCTTCGGTAAGTGATGTGTAGTCAGGGAGAAACAGTTTTTTTATGCGGTTTATGTAGTGGAGCAGGTGGACATTTTACCACTAGCTCCCACTCTCTCACCTTCGTCATACTGGAACAGTAGGAGAAGAACCCTATGTGGGACACCAGGTATCATCCCAATACCGCATTGAGTATATGAGAGACTATATGCACTCAGAAAACCATATCGAATGTACCCTCATACTGGGAGGGTGGAAGGATGTCTGCACACACCATTGGACATCATACATGAAATCTGAAAAGAGCAGTGTGACGTCATAGAGGAAAGATACTGAGACTTACTGAAACAATATGCAAATATTCAAAAAATAATGATTTAACTGAAGTAACAAGGGAAACATGTAATCTAATATAAAGAAATCATATATGCAAAGAAGATAAAGTAACCTGCTGACTAATAAATTTGTATACGTAGAAACACAAGATAGATGAGAGATATGGATGCTGGCTGCAGAGGAAAACATAACATGGATAGAGCAGCCATAATGGAAAGATGGACGTCAGACTCGGAATCAAGCTACCTCGGAGACAGACCAGGGTTGTAGAGTCAGGATACGCTGGAAAAACATCTTCATGTGAGGAATAAAGATTAGTCTATTGGCCTGGGATCAAGGATGCTACTTCAAGGAATAATTGCAAGGCACAAAGGAAGTCAAAAGGATAAGCCATGTATGTAAAACATATTTCTCTTAGATTAAGCAAATGAGAAAACATCTGCAAGAGCCACGTATTAGACAATTAAAGATTTCGGAAAACCCAAGTAAGAAGGAGTGAACAAGTCTCTAGAGGCCACAAAGTGTAATGACACCCAATTCAATGGAATCAAATTGCAGTAAATAGAATGTCAAGATGGACACATTTGTGGTCTCCCCACATGTGATTCAGAAGTTGAAAACAAGGGCTATTCATTAAGCCCAAACAAAGATAATAGTGTGCCTACACTCCCTTGAATGTCCCTGTTAAGGATTTCAATCAGGCGATACACTCTGCACCAGGCCTAGTGAACTGCGCAATGGAAAAACTTATTTGATATATGGATTGTTGGGTGTCCTGACCCACGTTTGGACTATTAAGCTGCAACATTTGGTGCTGTGGGCTTAGAAAATCCAAGATGGCGGAAAAGCCCACAGTTGCGCCAGAATCCAGGAAAACTGCACAGTTTGTGTGCATACCAAAATGTTTGCCTAACCTGCCACCCACCAGTACAAGCATGATGGGCCAGGAGTGCCATGAGTGAAATGTGTGCCAAAGGAAAAACAGCAGTGCCGGTTGGCTAAAAAAAGCGCTTTAAAATCACCCTTGTTTCCCTGAATGCAAGCTCAAAATGCCTATTTCAAACATTGCAGGATATTCAAAAATCTTACTGAACACCAGCAGACATCTGGCAGAATGAAGTTTTGTGTGCATACAAAATCTGGAAAGAGAAAGAGCCCAACACAATGTTTATAACAAAACTGGCTGAGCTGTGGATGTCAGCAGCTGAAGTGAAATTGGACTGAAAGACACTAAAATCTAAATGTGTCAAATAAATAAGTGACCTACTATTGAGTGTCACATAGTTTGCAACTGTTGAAATGTCATAGTTTTGAACTTAGAATCAGCGTTCTAGCTGCATGTGTAAAAATTGTCAGTTTATTTGAATGTAGAAAACTGGGAACTAAAGTGACATTTAGCTGAAGCCTAGCTTAATGAAACTGGATTCTGCCTGACAACTACCTCCGACAGGAGAGGGAATTCAGCAGCTGTGTTCCCAGGCCTGGCTGCATCCTGCTGCCCTTGCCAAAAGGAGATGACACTTCTCTGATTGAATTAGGGGAGTGGTACCTGCAGACTGCAGGAAATTGACCAAAGCCCTGTCCTGGAGTCAGGCAAATGTTATATTGGGGGGGTCGTAAAATGCCTTCCTCTTGGGAGAAACTGGGAGGGGCACTGCATCTGTGAGCAAGCTGAGCTTGGGGGAAGTGGATAAACCAGAAATTCCACCATGTGCTTTGGAAAACCACACCTCTTTGGGGCCAGAGCATAATTTTAAAAAGATAGATAATTCATAGTGCGGACTTGTAAAAATTATATAAATAACATCATCATTCTTGTGATTTTTCTGTGCACATTTTAAGAGGTGTTAGGACCCTGTGGTATGTTCTTGGGGATAGTAGAGGAAAAAAGGTTGCTACTCCAAATGTATGCATGTTAAAAATCTGACACTTTATCATCTGAAACCCATATCCCTGGGGCACATTTGTGTAACATCTGGAAAGGTTTAGAGGTCGTGATCTGGATGAAAAGGGCAGAATTCTGTCATAAGTGGACACGACATCTTACAAAGACAGGGATCGGATAGTTTGGTGCTGCAGAAAATATGTTAACTGGACGTATAATATTAGAAAAATGGTACATAGATAAATATGTATTTGGATCAGAAATAGATTTGTGTGCAATTTGACAAGGGGAGGATCCTCTGACCATAAACCTACCTCATCACTCTGACTCACAACCCAATTCCCCCAATCAAGGAAGAGAGGAGGAACTGGCCAATGATAAGTTGAGAGGGTTGGGCATGCAGAATTAGCCGACCCACCCACTTTCTAAACACATAAAAAGAGCCACTGGAAGCCAGATAGGCTTTTCTTTTTCACTTTCTGCGGAGCATTTTGACTTCAGACTTAACATCCAGAGATCCAGACTTCAAATCCACCAATCTCCAGAGACCAGAAATTAACTCCAGAATTTGTAGCAGAGAGGCCTGAATCCACAAGCTGAATCCTTTTCAGCAGCCCTCCAAATCATTTGCAAACTATTCAACAGCCGGGCAAGCTGTTTGAATTTTTGCCAAGGACTTTTGTCAGAACCAGAGACCAGACCGCTGTGCAGTGCCGAGAACTTTTGTCAGAACCAGAGATCCAGACCGCTGTGCAGTGCCGCTAGCAGAGCTGACCCAGAAGGTAGAATTATCCAGTGAGCAGAACCAGGCAGAGACCGTCCATGGCGAGGGAACCGCAGTCCAATCCTGACCCGATCCGTGGCGAAGTCGCATTCCTGTCCAAAATATAGTGTGAGTACTGCCAGAACTTTGCAAAAACCAATCTCTTAGTTTAAAATAATCTAATCCAAACTATTTTAACCTATTTAGAACTGCCTCCTAGAATCGTGTCATTCTGTCACCTTTAAACCTGAAAACTGTCATCTGTCATTCTGAGCTTTCAAATTTCAAATCCGAAAAACTACCTTTACTAAATCGGCCGTATCTCCGGAACCGTCTGAACCTCTAGAGGGAATTCAAATCATTTTAGCATATTTTTCACTTCTTTGCATACCACATCAAAGTATATTGCCTGTGTTTCAAACTCCTACCTGTTTTCCTCTAAGCTTGCTAGGGGGGAACTGAATTATATTTGATTGCATTCCTGAGAACTGTGTGCTTTCCTTCCATCTCTTTACCTTGCATAAGGGGGGGGGGTGAATTGTCAAAGAAAGGTGATTACATTGTTTTTTGTTGAAGTCATATCAAGTTTATTTTCTGTACTGAATTTTCATTCATCATTGCATTGTCCTTGAAGCCATAAAAGTATTCTCAGCTAGTTTATCCTCTCTATATCACTTCTAAGCCATCAAAAAGAGTGTACCACTGTAACATTATCCATTGTTGATCACTATCATCCTCACAAGTGTGCTATCAAATATTAATTTACTATAAAAGTGTGATAGATATATATTGTTTAATTTTTAAATAAACCGTTTAAATTTTCAAAACAAACCTACTTCTTGCCTCAGCGGGGTCAGGGGGATTCTGAGAGAGGGGTGTTATGTAAGGGTTGTCATCCATAGTAAACAAACTGGACATAAAAATACATCAATAAGGGCTTCCATCAGCATCCCAAACTAGGCATTGACTTAGCTGTAGTCTTGAATTGAAGTCGCTTACAGGATTCAATTATTTGAAAGATGTACCACTCGTATCACACCCCTTATTTAAGAATACCCCGGGTCACGCTGGACCAGAAATCAGGCCGGTTTGTAAAAGGTATTATTTATTTACTTATTTAAGATCAAAATCACAATATATATGTTAATAGGTAAACAACAATCACAATGGGTGACAGAACACAGAATGATATCTTTAATACACTAAGACTAAGTAATGAGCAAAACAAATGCAGCACAGAAAATAATACTTTTGTGTTGGTTTCAGATCAGATAGCACAATGGTTAGAAATTCCCCTTGCAACACCACTCAACCCACCAATACGCACATTCAAATAAATGTGAAGAGATAGCAGGTATTCAGAAATAGTACAGATCACAATGTCTCACTTCCCCCTTCCACCCTTACACAGAAAGAGAAAAACAAAGTGGGCTTTTCAACTGTCAGTATGACTTTTAAAGTGGCTGAGCAAGAACTCTAAATGTGTGGAAAAATGCTTAAATTGTTGTAAATTCCTATGGGAACCGCTTTGAACAGTTGCACACAAACATAAGCAATGATTTAGTCAGTAGAAAACATTTGCAATCTTAAAATCCAAGTCGGAAGCAATTTGAATCTATTTTACACGTGTAAACATTTCTCAAAATGGAAATTTGTGGCAAACTTTTCCGTGCGCGATGTTCGCGATAACGGGAGAACCATACTGTTCTGAAATAGATATGGATGTTAGCTACAAGTAGGAGTTGAAATTATACCAAACAGAGGGAGTTATAGCGATTTTAGTAAAGGTTGTTTTTGCGAGATAGGCGCGAGAATAGAAAGAGGCTTTAGTTTTAAAATCAGAAAATATTGGTTATGGACTAGAGCATTCAAGCTAAGCCACCAGGGCGGCACAGGTAAGAGTCAGGAGTGATTTTCGACTCAGTCCTGGTTCCTCCCTGTCCACTTTGGACCGCTATGCTGGTCACTCGAATGAAATTCAATAGATCAAAGTAGACAAACGACTGGGAAAAGGATGCTTTTACAGATAGACAGAATAAGATATCACTACAGATTTAGACAATGTTACTGATTATGGAAGTAAGGATAGTTCAGAGGTTAGGAGGACACAAAATAATGCACCGAAATGAACAGTCTATAGCTTCCTGCTAATACTCACAAAACAAAATTGATTTAAGATTGTGGACCGTCAGGATTCTGAACTGTCAGGGTTCTGGACCGTCAGGATTGGATCTATCAGGGACTGACAGCTAGGCACATCGGTCTGGACGGGGTCAGCAAGGCGCTCTGGTCACAGCACGGCACAGCACAGCATGGGATCTGCCCTTCTTCGTTCTGAGGATTGTTTTTAATTCAGCAGGCAAGCAGTGACAGCACAGCCCGGCCGTATTATGATGCTTCCCCTAGGCTTTTGGGTTTCTTTTCTAGAATTTGATGCCTAGCTGAGAATGGTTCAGCAATGCAATAGGCCTTTTGCTTTGCCAAGTTTCTGGAGTCTGGAACAAGGAAGATGTAGATTTCAGCAGCAGGGCGCTCCGCCAGCATCAGGAGAGTGAGTGGATCTCTCTCTCCCTATGTGTGGTGAGCTGTCTCTATTTATGCTATGAAATGACATCATGAAGGGGGTGTGTGGGCCGGTTTAGCTAAGCTTGCCCCTTTGAGCTGGGATAGGGTCAATACTTCATCTCCGCCTTGCAATTTGACTGATTGGCTTGAGGCTGGGTGATGTCAGGTTTTATGATTTATTTACAATGAAGATTCCCCCTGCTAATAGCGCAGGGAGCTCTTGATTCTATTAAAGACAAGGAGGCGAGCATTAAGCTTCATCTTCTTTATTCTCTACTCTCCAGCAGTTTCAACAAATATAAACTTTTGTAAAACTTTCATTTAAAATGTAACTTTTTTTTTTCAAGTAAAACTTTAAGTCCCATCATTCCTGTAGTCCCATAGTCTCTGGCCATGTGACCTAGTCCTTTCTGTTCCCCTGTCCTTCCTCTTTTTAGACTGCTCGAACTGCAATTCTTTATTAACTGCGTAACCAACTGGTCAACGTGTGCTGAACTTCCTGCTTTGTACTGGGTCGACCTCTCACATTCGAACTTGCGAGCTTGTTCCAGATCCCTTGATCTGCTTAGGCCTATCATCCGTTCTTTTGCTCATCCCCTAATGCCAGGAAGAAACAAAATGTATATATTAGGGCGGGGAAAACACACCCTATTCTGGAAGGAATAGTCATGTTAATTATAAACAATGCATCACATCGATTACTTCCCCATTGCATCATGTATATTCGGGATGGGAATTTAATGCTTGCCTCCTTGTCTTTAATAGAATCAAGAGCTCCCTGCGATATTAGCAGGGGGAATCTTCATTCTATGTCAAGATGGAGGCGAGCATTAAGCTTGTTCAAAGCTTCGTACCACCGTCTCTGCTATTGAATTTATTGGTCTAAAATAGACCGTCCTGAATGTTGCATCGCTAGCCCAATCAGCTGCTTTCATAATGTCTTGCAACGCTGCGCCTTGCCCTAGCGCTTTCGATGCCATCGCCCCTCTGACTGAATGTGCCCCGAATTTGGACATGTCAATGCCTGCCAGGTTCATGATATCTCTGACCCATCTCGCTATGGTGACTGTCGCTACTCCTCTATGCGGTCTCCTATGCGCTATTAGCAGTTGGGTTATTCCTGCCGGCCCCACTTCTGCTGTTCTGCTGTCGTATTCTTTAATACACGTCGCAACGCACCACTTAGGGTAGTCCGGCATATATGGGTAAGTGATCGTAGAGGAATCTGTTTTCGTCCTTCTGAATAAGTTGAAAGTCACTCCCTCTGGTCCATAAGTCTTTCGATTTATCTCCAATGCTTTCACGTCTGCTACCCTCCTGCATGATACCATGCACAGGAGCATAGCTAGCTTTCCGGACAACTGACTCAGGGACAAGTACCTGTTGTTGGGCCAATCTGCCCGAAATTTCAGCACTATCGATACGTCTTATAGGGTGTCATATCTAGGTTGTGGAGGTTTCCTAAACCTTATCCCTTTCAAAAGCCTTATCACCGCTGGGTTCTCGCCTACTGGAATCCCTTCCAATGGCAGATGACCTGCTGAGATCGGAGACCTATGAACTTCTATGGTCCTGTAAGCTCTACCGTCCTGTAAGAGTTCCGCAAAAAAATGTATTATATCAACTAGAGGGGCAGAAACGGGATGAATATTTCTCCTTCTGCACCATGTTGACCACCTATTCCAAGCTGCGTCGTAGCTCCTTCTTGAAGAGGGTGCCCAAGAAACTGCGATGAGGCTCGCAGCCTGCGCCGAAATTCCCGGGAGATTCCAGCGTCTCCTGCTATCCTGCACGCCATCAGCGGTAGTGTCCCCTTCACTCTCAGAGGGTGATATGACCCAGCTGGGTCCGTGAGCAGGCTCACTCCTTGAGGCAATAATCTCGGGTAGTCTATCAACAGCTCCATGAGCGTCGGAAACCATACTTGCGATTTCCAGATCGGATCTACTACTATGAGGCTCGCCGCCTCCCTGCGCACCTTCGCTAGTAGCCTGCTCATCATTATTAACGGCGGGAACGAGTAGAGCACCTGGTCTCTCCAATCCTGCAGGAAAGCATCGGCCCCTGCTTCTGCTGGGTCTAATCTCCAGCTGAAAAACCTAGCTTTCTGTGCGTTCAGTCTAGACGCAAACAGATCTGTGTGAATCGGTCCCCACAGTACTTCCAGCTGTCAGAATATGCTCCGCTCCAGCATCCAATTGCTGGAGTCCGAGAGGTATCTGGAGTTCCAGTCCGCTATCACATTCAACGATCCTGGAAGGTACTCGGCTATTACTGAAATCTCCGATTCCAGACAGGTGTGCCAAAAGTCTTTGGCTATCTCTGACAGTAATTTGGATCTCGTCCCGCCTAAATGATTTATGTACTTGACTGCTGAAATGTTGTCCATTTTCAGCAGAATACAGGAATTCACTTTCCCTTTGGTAATAGCCTTGATCGCAAAGGATCCGGCTAAAAGTTCCAGACAGTTGATGTGTAGCCGGAGTTCTTCCGCGCTCCACCTCCCTCCTGTCTGCAGATCTCCGCATCGGGCTCCCCAGCCTGCTCGGCTGGCATCGGACTCTATTACCAAGTCTGGACGGTCGCCGAAAATGGCTCTCCCGTTCCAAGCTTCCATGTTCGCCAACCACCACTGTAGTTCCGTCCTGGACTCCTGATCGATGTGAACTAAGTTGTGGTAATGCAAGCCCTGTTGTAAGTGTTGTATTTTTAGTCTCTGCAGAGCTCGATAATGCAGCAGACCTGGAAAGATTGCTTGTATCGAGGCTGCTAATAAGCCTACCACTCTTGCTATGGTGCGGAGGGATATGACTGTCTTGCTGAGGCAAGTTCTCAGTTCTCTTTTTATGTCTCTGATCTTCCTGCTTGGAAGCTCTAGAGTTGCTGACCTGGTATCTAAGATGAACCCTAGGAATTCTAATATCCTGGCTGGTTTCATCTCCGATTTCTCGTGGTTCACTAGGAATCCCAGAGACGTCAGGAGCTTCACCACCTAGTCGGCTTGGTAATGGAGCGTTTCCTTGCAGCTGGCCATCAGTAGGATATCGTCCAGATATATAATCATACGAATCCCCTTCTCCCTGATCGCCGCTGCTACTGGCTTCATGATCTTCGTGAAAGCCCACGGCGCTGACGCTAGCCCAAAAGGCATTGTGGCAAATTGCCATAATTGCCCGTCCCAGTCGAATGCCAGGAAGGTGCGAAACTCTTTGTGAACTGGTATCGTCAGGTATGCATCTTTCAAAACTATCCTCACTAGCCAGTAGTCTTGCCTGAGTGTATCCCTGAGATGATGGGTCCCTTCCATCTTGAAATGATTGTAGACTACCCATCTGTCCATGTCCTTTAGATTTATTACAGGTCTTACTTTGTCCTTCCGATGGACCAAAAACATGTTGCTCACACATTTTGGTAATGACTCACATTGCTCTATCGCTCGCTTCTCTGCAAGTTTTTGCAGTTCTGCATATAATAGCTCCTTCTCTGTCTGTGACGCGGCTACAGGACAGGGTGTTTTGCTTTGAGTGGGGGTCCCTGTGAACTCTATGTGCATGCCTTTCACTGTCTGAAGGACCCAGGCGTCATTGGAAAGCGATCGCCAGTTTTCCCAAAACCTCTCTGTTCTCCCCCCAACCGCTGGGTATACGCAAACTCTCACCTGTGGGGAAGTTGTGTCCTCTTCCCTGTCCTCTGCCTCTCCTCCCGCTCGGGAAGCGACCTCTCGGTGGGATGAATGAGTCAGGTTGTCTGTTCTCCCAGTAGTTGTTTCGGTTTCCCTGAGGCCTTCTGAATGCCTGAGAGCGACTGGTCGCCCGGCCTCTGAACCGACCGGTCCCACCAAAAACTCTCTCGGGAAAGATCCCACGAACCTCCCCATTTCCATGCCAAATGTGCCACCGAAAAAGAGTCCTTGTGCTGCTTCGCCTGCTTCATAGGAAGAGAGATCTCCTATTTTCTTGTCGATTTTAAGCAGAAGGCCTCTTCTGCGCTCGGATGAAGCCACGCAATTCGCGTTGCCTAAAAGGCATACGGCCCTCTGCGCCTAGTTTGCTAGGACTCCTGGGTCCACCTCCTCACCCATGTCCCTAGCCCGTTCCGCCAGGTTCATAATTTTCGCTAGGAGACCGGCTATGTCCAGGATCTTTTCCTGGCAGCTTTTCCAGGAACGGTCTATTTCTTTCCTGGGATCTCTGTTTGATTTAGCGACGAAGGAGAGCATTTTCAGGTCGAGTTTCGGGGCTTCCGCCACCTTGCCCGGCAAGTCCGGTCTTGGACACTCCGCTCTAATCCTCTGTCTTACTTCCTTCTCTAATGCTTTATGCAGTCTTTCCATCATGTATTTCATAACCCTTTGTGAGGGTACTCATTCTGATGATCTGGGATTTCTTATCTCCTCAGGCTGGAACACATCAGAGGTCTCATCGTCTTCTAGGTTGTTCAGCTTTCTGAGACTCTTCTTATGAGGAGGTTGGCATTCCTCGTCTTCTTCATTATCTGCTTCTTCTTGAGAGGAGTTTGGGGATTCTTGTGTTTCCTCTTCAGGCAAACCTTCCTCTATATTGCCCATATTGTCGTCCCCTGGGTAGGGGGTCTCGAGGCTCGGCACCTGCAATTTCTTCATGAACGCTTCCCTTAGTTTGCTGAAAGCATCATGAGCCTCTGGGGCCTTTGATCCAGCCCCTTCAGTTTGGCCCGGGGGGTCAGAAGAGTCTTCGTTCTTCCAGGCCTTGTTACACCCGTTTGGGCCCTTTGCTGAGACCCTAGTGGACGTGCTTTCTTCGGTGCTTAAGTGTTTCTGGCTCAGGAATTGCTCGATGGTTTGGAGTCTTTCCTGGAGGGGTCTAACTCCCTGAGCTACTGCCTCGGTCAGTGAATCCCTCAGCACTTCCTTAAAGCTGTAGGCCAGGTCCTCATGAGATACTGCCTCCTGTTCCTCCTCCCTCCATTCGAAATGAGACATAATAGTGCTGTCAGGTGCCTTAAATATCATAGAAAGGTGTAGTGGCACGTCCACTGATCCACTCTGTGAGGCTACAACTTATCTGCACACAGTGTTGGTTGTGCAGTACTTTCTTGGGAATCTTGCACTGTCCCTCGTGTAGATTTTACACTCAGAAGTGTCTTTAAAGCTGAAATCAGCTAAATATGATGAATTTGGAGCTTATTACTGCTCAGTCACGAAGCGATCGGTACAACTGCTCTGAAATCTCTGTCTCCACAGAGGTTCCCGTGTTAGGCCCTGCCTATCCGAGGGTGGGGGCTCCTTTTTGTTGAGTGTTTCGCTTTGATTCAATTGAGGGAATTCCCTCTACTTGTGTGCTGCGCCGATGATTGACGCCGCCTCCCCAAAGGTGGGGGCTGGAGCTCAGAGGCTCCGCTGCGAGTGGAGAGGTTCTCGCCCGCGATGCGGATGACGTGTGAGAGAGTAGGAAACTCAGGGTTTCCCCGCTCGCGCCTGGCCCCGCCTCCCGAAGGGTGGGGGCCTGCCCGCCCCCAACGTGAAGACGCGCTGCAGGCTGAATGGATCTTTCCAAGGGGAAATCTGCCGTCCCCTGAGGTGCCGATAGTGCAGCACGGGGCTGCAGAGTCCCTCACAACGAAATCCTGAATCTAAACATAGAAATATCACGCTGTGCCGCGCGCACGCTCTTGATATGAAAGAATTGACTAGAAGTATAAATGACCACGCTAAAACATTAAAGCTGGTACCCCAAGACTGGACCATATGAAAAGGTTACTTATCTCATGGAGAGCAGGAAAAGAAGAGGAAGGACAGGAGAACAGGAAGGACTAGGTCACATGGCCAGAGACTATGGGACTACAGGAATGATGGGACTTGAAGTTTTTCTTGAAAAAAAAAAGTTAAATTTTAAATAAAAGTTTTACAAAAGTTTATATTTGTTGAAACTGCTGGAGAGTAGAGAATAAAGAAGATGAAGCTTAATGCTCGCCTCCGTCTTGACATAGAATCCTCAGGGACCTCCCTTTAGCCATTGTTCTCCAAGTCTGATTTTATATTAAATGTACATTTATACATTGGTCACCTTTATACAAATCACACATAAAGTTGCAATATTTTACATAGCAGCTATTCCTCAAAAGCCTGCAGTGGTGGGATCTTGTCTCCCCTTTCTACAGATTTTTGCCCTTTTTGCTATGAACACACTTTCCGATTTTTCTGCAGATTTCCACAAATATGCCGGTTTAACATGGGGACATGCGTGTACATTTTGCGTAAAATCACATATCTTACCATTTCTATCCAGAACATGTCACAAAGTTCTGCCCCCTCTTCACACGTGCAGCCAGAAATTAAATGAACAGCTCTGTCATTTTTATATTTTTCACCATTTTGGATAGCAAGTTATATGTTTTTTAAAATGTGTTCTTTGTTCAGTTTCAGCAACAGATGGTCGCTTGGCTCCACCGCTTGCTCTCTCCCTGGAGTCCAGGAACACCCCCTCCTTGGGGCATGTTCCTGCCAAGAGACATTTATGATCGCCTTCACACCTCCAGTTTCCTGAGTTGGAGGATGTCCATTGTTTAGTCCTGGGCTAAGCAGCAAGTAGCACCTCCCCGTGAGTTTCAGCTGAGAGGAAGGCTCTCCTTCCAGGAGGAAACCTGCCTTGTCAGTTCTTGCAGCTCAGCCAGGTTTAATTAAATTGTTAATTTCTTTTGGCTTTTCCTTAGCACAAAACAAACTTGTTGTATCAAATAATAGATAGAATTCTCATTCAAGATTTTAACCTGTGGGATCAAAAACAACTACAATATGGGTTACTATCAGTAACAGGCCTCTTATATTGCAAACATTTGACGTTTAGTTTTTAACCTGATAAAGTTTAATCAGGAAGGCCCCTGACGCTGTCATCACAGGTAGCCCTCTGCTGCGCAGAGATTTTTTTACAGATCCAAAGGCAGGCCACTTTTGCTGAGGAGATCTCTTTATGCTCTTAGCCTTTCAGGACATTGTAAGTTTAAAGTGATTCCTTAAACTAAGTGAATTGTAGCACCCAGCATGAATTTTGAATATTTGGAAGGTGTTCTGTACCGGCATTCTGAAGTTTCAGCATCAAGGAAAAGGTGATTTAAAGCAATATTTGGAGTTTTATTTAGAAAGCACTGCTTTTACCTGCTGCACTCCACTTTCAATTGCTGTGGAACCCAGTGACACATTTCATTAGTGAGAGCTCTGTTCTACCACTGAGAAAATGCGTGGCAGATTGGACAGCCATCTATGTTTGCGTTGAAAAGTGCAATTTTCATGGGGTTTTGGCATGCACAAGGGTTTTGCTGTTTCTGGCACCACCATAACAGAGTGATGCAGCATAGCAGAGCAAAAGTGGGTCAATACATCCCACAGAGCCCCCCTCCCGACTTAAGTTTGACCGCCCGTCAAGGGTAAGTCAGGAGATTGGGATGATCTTTTTCTTTTGTCCATGTGGAGAAAGTCAGCTGCTTCTCCTGTCAGTGCTGGAGGTGACCCGCTCTTCTCATCGGTTCTGGTCAGGAGTATTGCGGATTCTGGTTGGGAGTATTGAGAGGCACTCCGGGCTTCTTGGGTCTTTCCTCCCGGGCCTCGAGTGGTCCTCCTTGGTGGTTAGATGATTCTTAGTTCCAATGCTAGAAAACAGAACATAGCATGGTTATGGAAATTTCCCCACTACTACTCCCCGAGGGTGTAGTGGGGCAGATGCATGCAATGAATACAATTTACAATATTTCCCGCCTATATTTACGACAGGTCTTAACACTCTTTCCTGGTACATACTCCATGAGCCTTTAATAATTAATTATATGTCTCCGGATTTTCCCCTTCTGGGTTTCTGGTCGGCTCCTCTATTTGCCGCAAGGTATGCCTGGGATGGCAACTCTTTAGCTGGTTTATGTGGACCCAATTGTCTTCCCCTTATGCCAAACTGCCCTTGGGGATGCGTATTCTGTAGGCGACTGGTGGGATTCTGTCCACAATTTCAAAAGGACCCCGCCAAGTTGGGAGGAATTTGCACTGTTTGGCTTGGTTCCTTTGGAAATTGTACAAGTAGACCCATTCTCCTACTTGGTGTTCTTTTTTAGTTGTCTTAAGATCATAGTGGGTCTTCATTCTCTAGATTCCGCTGAGCATATGCAAAAGCATGTTGAAGGTGTTTTCTCAGAGTCTCAATGTACTCATGAGTTGTGGAGGCATTTATCAAGGTCTGCTCTTGGGTTCTGTAGAGCAGATGCTGGGGTAGCACCTTCCTTTGTCTAGTCATCAGCTCAAATAGAGACATTTTTGTTGCAGAAGAAGGGGTAGATCTGATGGCCTTTACGACAAGGGGTAATTGAATGTCCCAACTTGGCCCAGAATCTGCCAAACACTTTTTTAATATGCTCACAATAGTTTTGTTGTACCTCTCAACTCCACCACTAGAGGACCGCCCGTAGGCAATGTGTAGTTTCCTTTTGACCCCAAGTATCTCCTACATCTTTGTCATCACTTCGCTAGTGAAGTGACTACCACGGTCTGACTCAATACTTTGGGGTAGTCCAAAACGCGAGAAGATGTGATTGATCATCAGGGCAGCTGCTGCTTCTGCCTTGCAATTTGGGGCCAGGAGACATTCCACCCATTTGGTGAACAAGCATGTTACGGTCAACATGTACTTGTTCCCCCTAGAGGAGCGAATCACAGGCCCAATAAAATCGACTTGCAAATCTGACCAAGGCAGTTTCATCCCCCTCTTTTGGAGGGGAGCATGGTGTGTGAGTGAGGTTGGCTGAAATTGTGCACACACAAGACTCCCCTTCAAGTATTGCTCAAGGTCCTGCCTCATGTGTGGCCAGTAAGCAACCTCTCGCAAGATTTCTAATGTCTTATGAAACCCCCGATGACCGGCTGTGGCCGCATCATGGGCGTGACTTAGCATCAGGCTTCGGAATGAGGTAGGGACCACCCACTGGTCATGGCCAGATATGTATTTCCTCACCAACAAACCTTCTTATATTCGGAACATTTTTGGACATTTCATCAACACTCTGAGGTCCTCTTTCCCAATGTAATCGGTATCTGTCAGGGGAAAGTTCTCAGGGTCCTCAATGTGTTCATAAAACTTATCAATTATTGGATCCCCTTTTTGAGCCGTAATCAAATCAGCATCTGGGGGTCTCCTTACTCCATTGTGCAGTTGAGAGTTCATTGTGAGCATTTGCTGGGACCTAGTGATAGCAGTGACCTAGATGTCCCCCTACAGGGACTCAATCTCAAGTAGATCCCCTTGGATGGCTCCGGTTTCGGCCAGCTGATCAGCTAGGTCATTTCCAGTTTTGTCTGGTCCCTCTACTTTAGAATGAACCTTGATCTTTTCCAGTAGATGGTCATCCAATTTGAGATGACCAGTTCATCAATATTTTGTATTAATTTTCCATGTTTTAAAGGTTTATTATTAGCACATAGTATGCATCTGGTTTTCCAGTTAACCAGGTGCTCCACGAACCCGTTCCGTACATAATCTGAATCAGTGATTATGACCAGTTCGTGGAGTTGGTGTTGGACAGCAGTGAGGATGGCTTGATGCACAGCCATCAGCTCTGCCACTTTACTACTTCAGGGACCGATTTTGGACCCAGGGGCGGGTTCTGGGGCATCATTCACCCATGCATTCCCTACGCGGGCCACAAGTTCCTTTTCCCCGTTGTTGTCAACATGGTAGGAGCACCCATCTGCATAGACAGTGGGCATTCCCAAACACTTGTCTTCTTCATAGACTTTGTGTGGGGAATTAAGGTATGCCTCCATGTTGTCCTTGACTTTAAGACTTTCATCCTCAAGACAGTTTTCTCTGGCACAATCATGCAAGTCGCCAGACCTTGCTCGAGAGGACTCTTATTGTTTTGGCATATCTGACCTCCACAGAAAAGCCTTGCATTGACAGAATCCAGTAAGTACTTTGGGAATTACTCAAATTTCCGGCCCGGATTCTGTCACTTTGAAGATATTGCAAAGGTTGGTGTGGAGTCTCCACGATGATGTGTTCCCCCTGGATAAACGGGAGGTAATTCTTGAATGCTCACACAGCTGGCAGGAGTGCCTTCTCACAATCATTGAATTTTTCCTCCACAGGGGATAAAGTCTTACTCGCATAAGAGATTACTTTATTGACATTGTCATGCTTTTGATATAATGCTGCAGTCAAGCATGTATTTGAGAACCCTGTCTAAAAGAAGATCTCCTTGTTTTTGACAGGGTAAGCTAGGCAAGGCACTTGTGAGAGGGTTCTTTTGAGTTGTCTTACTGCCTTGGCTTGTTCTGGACCCTACTCCCACTTGACACCCCCTTCAAAAGATGGATCAGGGGTCTTGTGATCTCTGTGTAATCCTCAATGAACTTTCTGCTGCAAGTCCAAGGAGTACTCTTTAGTTCCCACAGAGTTGTGGGGTCTTTTATTTTCTGGAGTGCTTCTACTTTCTTTTCCTGGGGACAGAGAGCGTCAGTTCTTCTTGGAGTTTGGTGGCATAATGCCTAGCCTCTGTTTCAGCTTCTTGGCTACTCTGGAGCCTTTGCTCTGCAGAGTCCAGATTAGTCTGGATTTTCTGCATTGCTCCCCTTGCCTCTTAATGCCTCTTAGTGCAGTCTACATGGTCTGCATACCTTTACTGTATGACTCCTATGAGGAGGTACAGGTAGGCTGCTATTTTGGCAATTTTGCATTGCTCCTCTTTTATTTTAGGGGTCATGTACAGCTCACTGAGTGCTTGAGGTAATGGCCCCTTGTCCTGCCAGATATTAAGGCTGGTTTCAGTGACTTCTTGTTTTATTCCCTGCAGCCATACCTGTTTGTCCTGTTCTACCCATTCACCCCAATTTGTGCAGTATCTGTTCCCTTGCAATATTGATTTCCAGTGGGGTCACCATTCCGGAAATATGAATTTCCTTCTAGCTTATTTCAGGGTAACTTTACGTTTGCAAACAGGCCTGATTTCTAGAGTATTTATTTTAGAGGCGTTTATACAGTGTAGCACAGTACTCACACCACACAGAGTATTATTACTCTGCAGGTTAGACTGCTGTGTTAGACTGTCACGGGTGGCAATCAATCAAATCCCGGATGAGCCCCCAGATTTGTTAAGGATTTCAATCAGGGGATACACTCTGCTCCCAGCCTAGTGTACAGCGCAATGGAAACACTTATTTGATATATGGATTCAATTATTTGAAAGATGTACCACTTGCATCACCCCCCTTATTTAAGAATACCCCGGGTGATGCTGGACCAGAAATCAGGCTGGTTTGTAAAAGTTATTATTTATTTACTTATTTAAGATCAAAATCACAATAGAACACAGAATGATATATTTAATATACTAGAACTAAGTAATGAGCAAAACAAATACAGCACAGAAAAAAATACTTATGTGTTGGTTTCAGATCAGATAGCACAATGGTTAGAATTCCCCTTGCAACACCCCTCAACAACCCTCAACCTACCAATAAGCAAATTTAAATAAATGTGAGGAGATAAGCAGGTATTCAAAAATAGTACAGATCACAGGCTGGTCAAGTGGCACAGCGAGTAGAGCGCTCGCTTTGACATCCGTGCAGAGCCTGCTAATGTAGGTTTGAATCCTGGCAGGGCCAAAATCTGCCAATAAGCAAATTTAAATAAATGTGAGGAGATAAGCAGGTATTCAAAAATAGTACAGATCACAAGCCGGTCAAGTGGCACAGCGAATAGAGCGCTCACTTTGACATCCGTGCAGAGCCTGCTAATGTAGGTTTGAATCCTGGCGGGGCCAAAATCTGCCAATAAGCAAATTTAAATAAATGTGAGGAGATAAGCAGGTATTCAAAAATAGTACAGATCACAAGCCGGTCAAGTGGCACAGCGAATAGAGCGCTCACTTTGACATCCGTGCAGAGCCTGCTAACGTAGATTTGAATCCCAGCAGGGCCAAACACAGCCTTTCATCCTTCTGAGGTTGATAAATGAGTACCACACACCGTGGGTAATAATAAGCAGCACTCAGATACCTGAGGGTTCATAGCGCTATATAAATGCCAAATTATTATTATTATTATTAGTGTCTCACTTACACCTTTCCCCCCTCACACAGAAAGAGAAAAATGAAGTGGGCCTTTCAACTGTCAGATGACTTTTAAAGTGGCTGAGCAAGAACTCTAAATGTGTGAAAAAATGCTTAAATTGTTGTAAATTCCTATCAGAGCCGCTTTGAACAGTTGCACACAAGCATAAGCAATGATGTAGTCAGCAGAAAACATTTGCTATCTTAAAATTCAAGTCGGAAGCAGTTTGAATCTATTTTACTCCTATACAAATTTCTCAAAATAAAAATGTGCTGCAAATTTTTCTGTGCGCGATATTCGTGATAACGGGAGAACCAAAATGCTCTATGGATAGATATGGATGTTAGCTACAAGTAGGAGTTGAAATTTCACTCCTATGATCAAAACTGAGGATGTTATAACGATTTTAGTAAAAGTCATTTTTGCGAGATAGGCGCGAGAATGGAATGAGGCTTTAGTTTTAAAATCAGAAAATATTGGCTATGGACTAGAACATCCAAGCTAAGCCACAAGGACGGCACAGGTAAGAGTCAGGAGTGATTCACAACTCAGTCCTGGTGCCTCGCTGTCCACCTTGTAGCCCTAGGCCAGTCACTCGAATGAAATTTAATAGATCAAAGTGGACAAACGACTAGGAAAAGGATGCTTTTACAGATAGACAGAATAGGATTTCAATACAGATTTGGCAATTTTACTGATTATGGAAGTAAGGATAGTTCAGAGCTTAGGAGGAGACAAGAGAATGCATGGAAATGAATAGTTTCTAACTTCCTGCTAATACTCACAAAACAAAATGGATTTAAGATTTTGGACCATCAGGATTCTGGACCGTCAGGATTCTGGACCGTCAGGATTGGATCTATTAGGGACTGACATCTGGGCACATCGGACTGGACAGGGTCAGCAAGGTGTTCTGGTCACAGCATGGCACAGCACAGCACAGGATCTGCCCTTTTTGGTTCTGAGGATTTTTTTAATTCAGCAGGCAAGCAGTAACAGCACAGCCCGGCTGTATTATGATGCTTCCCCTAGGCTTTCGGGGTTTTGTTCTAGAATTTGAGGCCTAGCTAAGAATGGTTCAGCTATGCAATAGGCCTTTTGCTTTGCCAAGTTTCTGGAGTCTGGAACAAGGAAGATGTAGATTTCAGCAGCAGGGCGCTCCGCCAGCATCAGGAGAGTGAGTGGATCTGTCTCTCCCTATGTGTGGTGAGCTGTCTCCATTTATGCTATAAAATGACATCATGAAGGGGTGTGTGGGCCGGTTTAGCTAAGCTTGCCCCTTTGAGCTGGGATAGCGTCAATACTTCATCTCCGTCTTGCAATTTGAGTGATTGGATCAAGGCTGGGTGATGTCAGGTTTTATGATTTCCTTTACAATCCTCAGAGACCTCCCTTTAGCCATTGGTCTCCAAGTCTGATTTTATATTAAATGTACATTTCTACATTGGTCACCTTTATACAAATCACACATAAGGATGACATATTTTACATAGCAGCTATTCCTCAAACCCTGAAGTGGTGGGATCTTGTCTCCCCTTTCTACAGATTTTTGCCCTTTTTGCTATGAACACACTTTCCGATTTTTCTGCAGATTTCCACAAATATGCCGGTTTAACATGGGGACATGCGTGTACATTTTGCGTAAAATCACATATCTTACCATTTCTATCCAGAACATGTCACAAAGTTCTGCCCCCTCTTCACACGTGCAGCCAGAAATTAAATGAACAGCTCTGTCATTTTTATATTTTTCACCATTTTGGATAGCAAGTTATACGTTTTTTAAAATGTGTTCTTTGTTCAGGTTCAGCAACAGAATGTTGCTTGGCTCCACCCCTTGGTCTCTTCCTGGAGTCCAGGAACACGCCCTCCTTGGGGCATGTTCCTGCTAAGAGCCATTTATGATCGACTTCACACCTCCAGTTTCCTGAGTTGGAGCATGTCCATTGTTTATTCCTGGGCTAACCAGCAAGTAGCACCTCCCCGTGAGTTTCAGCTGAGAGGAAGGCCCTTCTTCCAGGAGGAAACCTGCCTTTCCAGTTCTTGCAGCTCAGCCAGGTTTAATTTAATTGTTAAATTCTTTTGGCGTTTCCTTAGCACAAAACAAACTCGTTGTATCATATAACAGATAGAATTCTCATTCAAGATTTTAACCTATGGGATCAAAAACAACTACAATATGGGTTAATATCAGTAAGAGACCTCTTATATTGCAAACATTTGACTTTTAGTTTATAACATGTTAAAGGTTAATCAGGAAGGCCCCTGACAGCTGTCATCACAGGTAACTCTCTGCTGCGCAGAGATTTTTTAACAGATCCGCAGGCAGGCCAGTTTTGCTGAGGAGATCTCTTTATGCTCTTAGTCTTTCAGGACATTGTAAATTCACAGTGATTCTTAAACTAAGTGAATTGTAGCACCCAGTGAGAATTTTGAATATTTGGAAGGTGTTCTGTACTGGCATTCTGAAGTTTCAGCAGCAAGGAAAAGGTGATTTAAAGCAATATTTGGAGTTTCATTTAGCAAAGCACTGTGTTTTCCTTCTGCACTCCACTTTCAATTGTTGTGGAGCCCAGTGACATATTTCAGTAGTGAGAGCTCTGTTCCACCACTGACAAAATGCGTGGCAGATTGGGCAGCCATCTTTTTGTGCATTGAAATGCGTGATTTTCAGGGGTTTTGGCACGCACAAGGGTTTTGCGGCCATTATGCTGTTTCTGGCACCACCATAACAGAGTGATGCAGCATAGCAGAGCAAAAGTAGGTCAATACATCCCATATCCCAGAACAGAGAGCAGGCTTTCAGGTCAACTACAAAGGACAAACCTTGGCTTGAGGCCTGACTGAAGAGAGACAATGGACTAAATGGGAAATTGGGGAGTAGTCTGACATTGCTTGCGGCACCTGAGTTTTGTTTTGCATACATTCTGCTAACAAGCCGAACGTCCAAGGTTGGGAACGCTTGCCAACCAATAAGAGGATCTATGTAGCAACATGTTATACAATGTTGCAAAGACCAATCTGTAGAGGAGCAGATGTATACATCCGCAGGAGATCCTTCCCCCCCACCTCCACTATGTTGGTGCCATGAGACTCTGCCCTGTTTAACCTTAGCTTCTGTACCGATAATACAGCTAGCATATGGCTGGCGGTATCCATTAAGATTACCATATCAAATGTACCCTTGAGTTTCTGATGGCCTGCCGGATGAACTCCCTGAAGGAACATGACAAAAAGATAAGAAAAGGAACAATTGATGTCATAAGAAAGTGTGCACAACGTCCCGAGATACTGAACGAAGATGATGTATGGATCCTAGAGGAGAAAGCATGAAGTAAAGAATCAAGTAAATTCTCAAATATAAAAGATGAAGATTACACAGGAAAAAGCTTTGCAGAAATCAGAAGCATGAGGATGTATAGACGCTGAAACATAAGATAGACCAAGTCGTTGCATAGGCTAGCTATAAGCAGTGAATAGAATACAGGCAAAACCGCCATTGTATAGAAGCTGGACATTGGTCTCATGAAATAAATAAGCCAAAATACATGAAAGGGGAATGAAAAGCTGCGTCGCAGTAGGATAACAGATTTCTGAAGCTGAGTGGCGAGGCTGTCTAGCCTGTAGTCAAGAGCCTAGAAATCGAGGTCAGCTATCTATGCTGAAGAAGAACATGTTTGCGCAGGATGAATCCTCTCACCTTAAGGTGCAAGAAAGAACAAAGAATTTTCTAAGTCTTAATTCATTGAAGACATTTATAAGCTGTAGAATTAACCAAATCGTGGTCTCTTGTCACGTGAGTCAAGGATGGAAATAGAGTTTGTACTTGGAGTTCCAGATACGATAGAGAGTGCCCTCACTCCTGTGAATTCCTAGGACGAGAATACTCTGTAAGGCCAAGTACAGAGACAATTTCATGGCAGAAGGCATGGGTGATGAGAGATGTTGCGCTTATTGGGCAGTGAGGTAGTTTTATGTCCTATATCCCCGCACCTGGGTCTTGGCTTATGTGTTGTTAAATTAACCGAATGTTCCAGACACATCACAAGCATGCTAACCAATTCTATAAGTCCATTTAATGAAGGACCTTATAGCTTGAGAGACCAATGAAACACTGTGTAACTGATTTTTCTGAAACTACATGTTTGAAGAGGTAGGCATAAATTGTCCACCTGATAAAGGACAGGCAATAACAATCCTAGTTCCTATATGATTGTATAAATAGATGTCTCCCTTAACCATTGCAGACCCTTGATAGGTTTTTCACTATTGTCACATAGTATGATGTCATTCTGATGCATAATTAAGTATATACATTGTATTTTTTGTGGAATTCATTGGGAGGCTGAGCGTATGTCCATTGATGTTCGTTGTAACCTCCCTATTTTACATAATTGTTAATAAAACAGTAACTTGCCATCTTCTTGAGTTTGTCAGTTTATTTGGACTCAGAATTATTCTGGTGTATTCCCATCCAGTAACAGATGCACATTCCAAGGGTAATATGCTTATGTGGTAGCAGTGCAGATGGTTTCAGATCTAAATTAGTTTGACTTTAGAGTTTCGGTTGATCGACATCCTCTGCTATTAGCTGGAGACCGGCCGATAGAAATAAACTTGCACGAAGAACCAAGATGGTGGGCAGGTGCCACTTTGAAGAAATCCCAGCTTGATTTCTGCCGGCGCTCCGTGGACAGAGGGCGACATGGTCGGATTGGAGGATGGCCTCAAGTTGATTAAATTATGTCAGTAGACCAACGGAAATGGCAATATAAAGCGGTGGGACTGTGATGTTTTTGGGTAACAGGAAATGTTGTGTAAATAAAGGAATCCCTAGGTAATCCTATTTCAAGGGAAATAGAAGAAGATGTCTCAAATTCTAGTCAGAAAATTAAGAGAGAGAATACGCACAGTCAGGACCATGTA
Source organism: Ambystoma mexicanum (assembly GCF_040938575.1). NCBI lineage: Eukaryota > Metazoa > Chordata > Amphibia > Caudata > Ambystomatidae > Ambystoma > Ambystoma mexicanum. Next base: position 1,383,277,697 of record NC_090922.1, on the reverse strand, counting down.
AGGTGACATCCTAAACTCCATATGGGGTGACATAAGTGGAGGCGAGGAATGAATACCTCTTACTATAAATGATTACAGGGAAAAGGGAAGGTGATCACAAGAGTTATTCATGTGTATTGTGTTATTATTTTGATTATTATTTGATTTATTAAGTTTCTAGAGGTAATAAGCTGTGAAGGTTGGACGTGCCGTTGTTTTTAGTTAAGTGTAGTAAACGATTGGCATCAATCAGTAGACATATAGGTTGTTGAAATGAAAAGGGATTGAACGGCGATTGATGGTGCTTACTCATATTTATTGTTTTGAGATTAAAGCTGTTGAGCAATGAGCTTTGTGATAGGTAGAGATTTATTAACAATCTGGTAAGTATCGACAGTCAATTGTGACTTGTCATTATGGAGGACACTCCTCTTATGCCCCTCTATAAAACATTATCACGACAGCTCAAACAGTACAGTGCAGAATAGGTAAAGGGCACAGCTGATACATAAAATGTTAATGCCATGGCCACAAGGCCCTTATTGTCATAGGCAGTATTACAACACATGACCACATATGGGCACGTGCATACACGGGAAAGAAATTAGAGAAAAGACTGGCAGTTGTAGAACTTTGGAAAATGTACCAAGAGGGGAAAGAGGACCCATTATCGGAGGAGTGCATGATTACGCATCGTAAAGGGGAGGGAATTGAGCCCTCGGCATCTCTTTCTTCATCCAAGATTAAGACGTAGATGCAGAGGAGACAGGATTTTACTCTTTAAAGGAATTAAAAGAAGCAGCAGGGTATATTAACCCAACGTATGAACCCCCCCACTTAAAGTACAGTCCAGAAGAGAGCAAAGGAAGAAGGATACCTGTAATTTCATATGGGATATGAAGAAAGAGGCAAGAAATTGAATATATCAACAGATACAGACAGATAGAGAAATTAAGAGATGGAAGGGAGAAAAGGATAGGGCTGATGAGGTAATGCTTGTAAAGAATGAATGGATGGGAGGACATATATTACTCAAGTTAGATGGGAAGAGCATCAAGGAGGTTAGGCAAAGGGAAGACAAGGACGAGTAAGAAAAGAAAGATATGGAATGAGAAAAGTGGTCGAAGGAGGATGACCCAGGAAGAAAAAGCAGGGAATGACAGGAACAGATATATAGAGAAGAAAAAGAAAAGTACAAAAAGCGGGCAGAGGAACAAAAGACAGAGCAGTGAAATTCAGGCATGATGGGACACGATAAGTGAAGTTCTCCCAATGACAGAAAAGAGTCAAGAAATAATTAAAGTAGCACACAAAGAGGGAAGATATGATGAAGAAAGTGTTGGAGAGAGAATTGACAAAATATATCAGCAAATGAGGCAGAACAGCGATTTTGGGACTCAAGGAAACGGCAAACGATCCCTGATACATAAACCAGTGGAGCAGGAAATCATGTTCAGTGATGAAAGCAGAGCTTTAACAATAAATAGATTGCATTTAAATAGAGAAGAGGAGGATGATAGTCACACCAGTTGGGGTCTAGCAGTGTCAGATGAGGAAAGAGAGTCAGGTCGTGAGATAGAAGGGGAGGGTACATGCGCCCACTTGGGAAGTCAATATTTGGATAAGGAGTTAAGATGGTCAGATCTGGAACACCAGCATAGCCCAAAGTTCCCCGAAGATGATTGTGTAGTGAGAGAGGAGAATCTCCACCTTATGTAAGTATGTTAAGGTTGTTGCCAGCATGAAGATGAATAGGGACGATTACCCTGTATTAGGTAAACAAATAATGGGGTCCGATTATGGGACAGGGTCCCAGATGGATAAGGATAACTTAAGATGTAAGTTACTGAGTTTGACTTCAGGGATTGGGAAGTGGATATATGAATTAGAGAAAATGACAGGGGTACATATGTTAGCCATAGGGGACATAAAAGGTCTATTGGCAGCTATTCTTGGAGAAAGAGCTGATGACATTTGGAGACAAGCAGGATATGCGAGTGTTGCAGCACAAAACACAGCACATGGTGCAGCACAATTTAATAATTGCAGGGCAGATGTTTGGAGGGCTCTCAAGTTACAGTATCATGATATGACCAATATGGGCACAATTATGACATGTAAAATGAAAGAGACTGAAGACCCTATTGCTTGTATTCAGGATATTCAAGAGAGATGGCAGCTTGAGACATCTGAACCACGGGGAAAACAGTGGTATTATTCTATCATATTTTGTGTCAGGGTTTGCCAGAACAGGTACAGAGACACATGAAAAAAAAAGTAGGAATGGAAGTGAAGCCATGGGCTGTGATACATTAACTATCATGGATCATTGTCAGTTTTTACAAGATAAGAACAGAAATAAAGATGACAACAAAAAGATTGAGGAAGCTAAGTTAGTTCAGAAAAAAATGTCAAAATTTGCTATAGAAGGAACAGTATTGACTAATGGATAAGGAGTCAGAATGCAAGAAATTAGGGGCGTGTCACAGGTGAGTAATACATACCCAATAGAACAAAGTGGGTATGGGTTTTGGATATGGGTTTTGCCCACGAGATAGAGGTGGAAGATTTAGAGGAAGAGGTTGATTTCGGAGCACCCAGGGTGGATTTCAAAATGCCCAGAGTGGAAGTCAGAATACTCAGGGAGAATATGTTGGAATTGTGGGTTACAGGCCATATTGCGCATGTATGTAGAGGCAGAGGAAATACACAATGAAATGGATAACCTTCATCAACCACCATACAGTACACAAGCACGAGAGGGCTTTGCCCAGGATCACACATCCTATCAGGTGCACCAAACGCAAGGGCTATCGCAACAAGGACTTATGAAACCACAACAGAATGCTAACACAGGGCAAATATTAACACAAGGATAGGGGGGGGTCACTGTGGTAGGAGGGAACCCTTTCACAGGGACAGGGATGAATTTTTACCCTCAATAGGACAGCTCACAGGGTGACTTGATGTGTTCAGTTCTATCAGTAACACCAGACCCCAAAAGGAACCAAGAGTCGATGAGATGATATGAGGCACATTTTTTTCTTTTCTTGTAGATACTGAGGCGACTTGCTCTTGTATACGGGAGGGAAAATACCAATGTCAGGTATTGCCATGAATGCTAAAGGTTTCTCCGGAGATATGAATGTAGTTCCGTTTACTGACAAATTACCTGTTTCTATAGGGGAATGTGACATGTATGTCCCCTTGCTGTGTTCGGGACAAACCCCAGTTAACATTCTGGGAAGAGATTTGTTGACGAAATTTAACATGATGAATTTATTCACTGATCAATGAATAGTGTGGTCCACTCCAGGAATACACTATTTAAATGCAGGAGACTTTATACTAGCATATACAGGACAAGTGGCTCTACAAGGAGTCCGAGTAGGTCCGGAAGTCTTAATGAATGGAGTCAGCATTTTATTAACATGGTGCCTGGATCAGTGGGGAGAATTGTGAGGATACCCAACGATAGCCCAAGGTACCCCAAGGCTCGGTGCTTGGCCCTTTCCTTTTCTCACTCTACACCTCCCTCCTTGCCCCTGTTATCTCCTTGTTCGGCATTTCCCACCATTTCTATGCTGATGACGCTTTGCTCTTCCTTTCCTTCTCTTCCTTCTCTACCGACCGCCATCTTAAACTCTCTTCCTGTCTTTCCACCATAAAAAACTGGATGTCTTCCCGCTTCCTCTCTCTCAACACTGACAAGACTGAAGTCCTATTCTTCCCCTCCAACTCTATTCCCCCTCCCTCTCCTCCACCTTTCATTCACTTTCCTCCTTTTAACCTCCCTGTCTCTGCCCATGCTCCCAATTTAGGAATTCACTTTGACTCCTCTCTTTCTTTTTCCCACCATATCTCTCTCACCTCTCGTGCCTGTCGCTATCACCTCTTTAACATTCACAAAGTCTACCCCTCTCTCACCTTCCATGCTACTAAACTTCTAATCTCCTCCCTTATCTTCTCTCGCCTCTTCTACTGCTCCTCCTTACTCTTTGCACTACCTAATGCCCATCTTGCCCCCCTCAAATCCATCTACCATTCTGCCGTCAGTACCATCTGTCTCCTCACCTCCCATGATTCCATCTCTGATTCCCTTTCCTCCCTTGGCTGGCTTCTCTTTCACTCCCAAATTAAATTTAATTTCATTTCATTCCCTCCTGCTCCCTTCGATCTACAGACCACTTCCTTCTCACCGTTCCTCAATCCCCTTGTGCCCCCTCCCGCTTCTGCTCCTTCCAGCTCCTTGCCCCCCTGCACTGGAACTTCTTACCTCTCTCTATTCACTCTATTCCTTCCTTTTCCTCATTCCACACAGCCCTTAAATCTCTCCTTCTCCATCCTCCGCCATGAAACCCCTCCCCCTCCTCGCTCCCACTCTTTCCTTCCTCTTTCCCCTTGATCATCTCCTTCCCCTCTCCCTCCTCCCCACTCTCTCCCTTCACCCCTTCCCTTCCCTCCCCCTTCTCCTCCTCACCCCCCACTCTCCCTCTCAGATCTACTGCTCAGCTCACCCTCTTCCTTCCAGATTAATTGCTCTTCTCACTGTTTTATTGGACTGATTCATTATTGTAACTTGCTTCTACTGTTATTGTTTTATGTATTATGTTGTTAAAATGTTCAGCACTTTGGTGTAAGGCGCTATATAAACAAAATAAATACAATACAATACAAATACAATGAATTTCTATTTAGAACACACATTTCTATGGATGAGGAAGAAGGGCAGACTATTCCTATAGAATTGGAAGCAGCTACAGTATGAGGGGAAATAGCATGCTTGAAGGAGTAGATGAAGAAGGAAGGGCATGGAGGACAGTAATAGCTTTTGAGGAGGGATACAGATTGACTGACATAATAGATGAAGATATGTTGAGAGATTAACATATAGATGATGAGGTAGTGTTTTTATGAGCATTACATATTGGATAAAAATTGAAAAAAGAGAAGTCCCACAGCAAAAGGCACTAATGCGGCAACAAACAGCTTTCTTTCAGGAAGACCTAGAAAAGGTGCCAAGTGTCTTTTGAACTACAGGCCCATATGAAGTAGGCCTATTGAAGAGAATAGGAGCAGTTAAAATAAAATGCAAACCAGGAGCAATTTCACTCCAAGCAAAACAGTATCCTATGTCTCAATAAGCTAATGAAGGCATATGTAAAACGATTTCAGCATTGATATATCAGGGAATCCTAGTGCCATCAGAGTCCCTGTGTAATATTTCGATGAATCCGATTACAAAATCTAAAGAATGGTCATGAAGATTTACTCGTGGACTTGTACCCTCTTAACCAGATTGTATTGATATTGATATTGATATTTATTTATATCGTGCTCATACACAGGTGTTTCAGAATGTGACAAAACAAGGGAGGTAACAAGGGAGAACAAAAAACAATGATCTTACTATGCCCAGTGACATTGAGAACGTGCAAGTGTATGGGAGAGGGAAAAAAGGGAAAAGTAAATGGAAGGAGGGGGGAATGGAAAGTGCAGAGCAAAGGAATACAGATAAATACAGATAAATAAATAAATGATAAAAAGCAATCAAACAGTGGTAGTGTAGCCAGTGGCAAGTTCTGGGTTTGAGGCAACAGACAGGGTGAGTCTGGTAAGTGCAGAGAGAAAAAAAGAGGAGACTGTATAGCTGCCGATACAGGCCCCAGTGTAAGGGTTTACCAGGAGGCAGAGCAGGTGGGTGGCAAGCTGAGCGGTTACCTGGGCCCGGAAGTCGGAAGGTAGGCCAGGAGCACAGTGCCAATAGAGAGCAGATCAGCAGGGGAGAGGAAGGGCGAAGGTAGAAGCAAAGAAGAAGTAATTGAGGTGCTTCCAGAACCAGAGATGGTGTTCCTCAAGTTTCAGGGTGGCAGGGAGACTGTTCCAGAGGGAGGCCCCAGCCGAAGACAAAGATTGTAGAAGCATAATTTCCATTAGTTCAGAATCCTGCAAAGATGTTGTGTAGCATCCCAGTTGAAGTTAAGTATTTCGCGGTTAAATGTGTTTTTCCTAATCCCGATGCACAAAGACTCACAAGACCTTACTTTCTTTACATTCAGACAAAAGAGACGAAAACATACTTGATTGCCTCAAGGGTTCTGTCAGTCCCTGTTAATCTTTATCAGGGTCCTACAGATGGATTAAGGCACCATTGAACTCAAGAGGGTGGAAATTTAGTAAGTAGATGACATATTATTCTGTAGTGGAACAGGGGATGAATGCAGACAAGACTCTTTCCAGTTAATGACTATATTGGCAGACACGGTGTACAAGGTGGATAAGGAGAAATTACAGTATTGCCAGGAAGTGGTGTTGTACATAGGTCAGTTAATTTCAGATGAAGGAAAGAAAGTGACACCTGAAAGAGCTGAGTCTATCATGAAAACACCAAAGCCACATAGAGTGAGGCAAATGCAGCAATATCTGGTTTTATGCAATTATTGCAGGGCCCAGGTGTTTGACTACAGCACATATACAAAACCGATTTTGCAAGCACTTAATAAAGCACAAAGAAAAAGATAGAATGGACTGAAGAAATGAAGGAATGATTTGAAGAATTAAAAAGAGCAATCCGTACAGTTCCAGTTTTATGATTTCCCAATTATTGTGAAGAGTTTTATTTGTTTTCACACACAAATGGGTCAGTAATGACAGCAGTACTCACAAAATGAACAACCTTTGCATATTACAGTGGGATTCCAGATCCAGTTATGAGTGGACATTTTCCATGTGAACAATCTTTGGCTGCCGTCGCATTTGCAATTTGTATTTGCAATTGGCGGTTCCATGACTCTATATGTGGAGTATGCCTTATTTGCCATTTTAGAGAAACCCAAAGGTACATTGACGTCACAATGAGCATCTGCATACAAGGTGATGATCCCTAATACAGTGATTAAAATAGTGAGGTGCTAAATAGTGAACCCAGCCATGTTTGTAGCTAACCTTATAGAAGAATGTGATCATGTGCATGACTGCTCTAATTATTTTGAATTTTATGATGAACCTCATGTGAAAGAAAATGCTCGAGCGGAAGGGAAGATTTTCTTTATTGATGGTTCTTTGAGAATTGACCAAACTAGTGGGGAGAGGCATTCAGAATCCGCAGTTGTAAGGTACAGATTAAATGTTGAATTTGAGGTAGTGGCAAGTGCAAAAGACTACTGTCCCATTTTTCAGCACAGCCAGCAGAATTGGTAGCGCTTATTGTTGCACTCGAGAAACATAAAGGTCAGGCAGTGGCAGTGTACAGTGAATCCACCTATGTGATGTCAACTGTACACACAGCGCTGTCGCACTGGAAAAGGAGGGGTTATCTCCATGCAGACGGCACTCCAGTGCAACATATGTCTTTATTGGATAGGTTCATTAAGGCACTACCAGACTCAGTAGTTATACCGGTTGTAAAATGTGCAGCGCATACTAAACAAACAGACTTTATCTCCTGTGGAAACGAAGCCACAGAAGTAAAAGCCAAAGGGGTTGTATATTCTTCAGAAATTTCAAGTTTCAAAACTAAAAATATTAAAGAAGTATCAAATTGAAACATGTTAGTATGAGAGGGGTTTACTATGCAGTAAATTACGCAACTAATAGTGATTATGGATAGAGCCCCACAGAGCAGGAGCTATGTAAACTTAGGGGGTGTTCTTTACCCCACACAGAAGCATTATGGAGACAGGACAGCACTGAAAGCCAGTGATGCCAGCAGCATTGTTGAAAGTCGCACTCAAGCATTTGCATTACCACACACATATAAACAGAGAACTTCTTACTGCCACCATTGCGGAAGACTAGTTTGTTCCCAATTTATTGGAACACGTTGCACAGTTCATTGTGAATTACATTGTGTATCAGAGGTTTACAGCTAGGTATACACTGAGAACAATCAGAGGAGTAATACCACAACCAAATGGTCTGTTTCAACATTTGCATGTCGATTACGTTGATATGCTGCAGCCATCTAATGGATACAGGTATCTCTTAGTGGTGGTGTGTCCCTTTTCTAGATGGATGGACGTTGTTCCTTGTATACACCCTGAATCCACTTGCACAGCAAATTTCTAGTGTGCGAAGTATTTCCAAGATGGGGTGTGTGTGAAGTATTGAGGTCACATAATAGGCCCCATTTTGTCAATGAGCTATTTGAACAAACATGACTTCTACTAAGTATAAAACATACATTTTCTTCTGCTTATCATCCATAAGCAAACAGGATATGTGAGAGACTCAATGGCCTCCTAGAAGAAAGGATAGCCAAGATCAGATTAACTTTGAAAACAGGATGGCTATACTGTCTACCCCAAGCCCGGTATGCCCTTCGAAACCTGCCAGGTTCAGATCATCATCTTACGCCCCATGAGTTAGTAACATGGCATCACATGAGGAGACCTATTACACCCGCATCTACAGTTAGAAGTGATGCCCAGAGTGTGGCGCAGGCTTTAGAGATGAAATGCAGATTATTTGACATGTATGACTACCAGTGTTTTTTTCATTGCAGATCAAGACAAGCATCGAAGGGAGGGGTTGAGGAACATGGAAGAGGACGGCCCAGTAACCAAACCAAGCAAATTATTGCTGCAACCAAAGTTGTATTTTGTAGACCAAATGCTTATAAAGTATTTTACTCATAGATGGCATGAACTGAGATTTAATGGGGCTTTTTGTGTTTAGGAAGTTTACCTTCCTGCAGTTAGGGATCAGGAAGAAGAGCTTGCTTACATTTGGGTGATGTGAAGATCTACTAAGGTGAAACCCTCCCTGCAGCACCCATTGACCAAGAAGAAGAATTGCCACGTGTGCAGACTTGATCGATGACCAAGAAAAAGGACGATAACACAGCATGTGGTTAAGACACATTTCTTTTGTACTGGAATTCCTTGTACACTCCTTAAAAATTCATAGCAGGAAGTGCATGGACTTGCAGAGAATTCCACAGGCTAAATGTAGAGATTCTTTGAAAACATTAAAATTGCATCAATACTATTCTTAAACTTAAACGTCAGACCTGGATTAGAAATTGGAAGAGAATCCAATATCCAGATTCATCATTGGGAAACTATTTATTTTAAAAATAATATATGTTACCAACCGATAGCGATACACATTGGATTATTGTTGCAATGTTTGTGTTTATACTTCAGTCATACCCTACTCTCGTTAGGAGAGATGTTAAAATTCACACCTTTCTCCATGACCCAAAAAATGGTCCAGTTATAAGAAGACTTCTGATTGCAATAACTGAGCAGATTGTGCAACGACGAATGAAAATTGAGCACTTGTATTGATTCCAAAGAAGATAATGTTGTTAAAGATAGAGCGCAAGTTCAGCGATTATTGGTATGGTACACCAAATGTTTTTCTAGACTTTTGCCTAATGTATTTATATATGCCTGTGTATTTTCTTCTTCTTTCTGTACCTTGCATTTCAAAGTATTTACTATTCTAATGGTCCAATTGAAAACACAACACCTGTTATTTTTCCTAGTATCAGTACAAATTATGATAATTTCTTTGACCTCTTTGGTCACGTCAAGTGGCATAAGAGGAATGCAGAAGAAGATAACCAGGGGGATAAATACATATCTTGATCATTTGGCTTGCTTGGGGATTAACATGTGCTACCAACACATAAGAAAAGTGGGGGGGGGCATCTGATGAGAGCGGCTACATCTACTCTCTCATCCCCTATGCCATGAGTACAATAAGAACCTTCATTTCAAAAAAGATGTCAGCGCAGGATTCGAAGTGCCTCCGTCATCTAGCAGCATGTACTACGAGAGAACAGTTTCAAGGGAACTGGGCAACCTTGCGATGGAGATCAAGACAGATATTTCCATACCAGGATGATTATATGAAGACAACACAAATGGAAAAGGAGCTTGGATAGACAGATAAAATGCTTGTGTATCCTTCTGTGTCACGCCACGCGCTCGCTCGCGTGCGCACCACTTACCTGCTACGGGGATCCGGGTCCTCGGCCTCGGCAGTCTCCTCCTTCATGGAGACTCTATCCGCGGTGGTGTCTTTCCTCACGCCGTTCCGCAGTCCGTGGGCGCAGCCATCTTGCACGTTCTGCGCATGCGCGGATCGTCAGTATTCGACGTTCGAGCATGCGCAGTAACACGGACTTGCGTCCCAGGCCTCGCTTTGGTCCCGGACCTTAAAAGGGCTCTGCGTACACGGAGACAACGTGTCTCAACGCGGTTGTTGCTGTGTATGCGCTGCTGGAGCCTGTTTACCTGTGCCACAGTCTCTCCAGTCTTCGTTTGCCCTGTTTTGCCCTGCTTTGTCCTGCCTACCACCCTTCCTCTCCTTCCCTGCTCCATGGTACATTCTGTTCCTGGTTCCCCAGTCCTGTCTTGACCTTACCTACTTTCTGGTTTTGGGATTAGGGGAGGTCTTGTCTGGGTTCCCTGTCTAGCCTTCTTCCTACCTTGACTCCTGTTCCGTGGGACATCCCTGGTCAGTCCTCCCTGTCCTTGCTGCCTGACCTTCCCCCCTTCACCTGTCTTGTGCCCTGCCGGTACCCGTGCCTTACTGCCTTCCTGGAAGTCCCGAAGAACAGCTCATCCATCTACTGATGTTATAAAGGATTCACTTAGCCTTCTCTGCCAGTGGAAACACTGTCGCGACGTCACGTTAATGCAGAGAAGTGCCACCCGTGGCATTGGGAGTTGGTTCAGTGCTATCCTGTCATTTATTGTCAGGAGGGTGTTGGGTTAATTTCCCGCGTTACTGTTTCATCGGCATTGTCGCTCCGACAGACTGGCTGCCTCAACTCCATGAACCCTGGGAAGTAAAGGTAACCAGCAATCTCGTGAAACCTTGTTTAACAGATTGAGACGCCTTTCCTCCAGCCTCGACATGGATGACATGCAGGAACTATGCGAATAAATGCGTGCCATGTGCCTCGAGATGACTACACTTCGCCAGGAGAACGACACCTTTCGACAAGCGATGGGCCGGGGTACGGGCGAACTATCACAACCAGTTCCACCGCCTCAGAACACCATGGCTTACACGACTCCCATGAAGTTTGATGGAGACCCGCGTCGAGTGACAGAGTTCTGTACCCACTATAGGATCCATTTTCAGTTTAGGTCCAGTCATTTCGGTCAAGACAAGGCCAAGATCGGGTACATTCTAGGAAACCTGACCAGTAGCGCGCTTGCTTGGGCCGCACTTCTGGTTCCTACTAACAGTCCCCTGCTGGGTGATTTCGCCGCTTTTGAGAAAGCCTTTTTGGATGTCTTTCAACCACCTAACTTGGCAGCCATAGCCCAGAACCAACTAATGGAGATCAAACAGGGATCGGGTGATATCATCCACTATAACAGTCAGTTTCGACAACTGGCAACCGATTCCCAATGGCCCGAAATCACTCAGAAGACATTATTTCGTCGGGGTCTGCGAGAAGAATACAAGGACGAATTGTTGCACATTCCGGAGCCGGAAACATTGCCCGCATTGGTGGAACAAGTCTTACGCATCGACCACAGGTTAGCGGAACGACGGAGTGAACATCGCAGAATTGACAAGTATTACCCAGTCCTTCCAGTACAATCATCCGGGCCAGCTACCTCTACCGACGTGGGCCCAGAACCCATGCAGTTGGGTGCCATCCGAGGCCCGTTGTCCGAGGCCGAAAAGAAAAGAAGACGGCAGCAAAACCTGTGTTTGTACTGCGGTGGTTCTGGCCATTTTCTAGGCACCAGCCCGCTACGTCCTCTGAGGAAACAGGAAAACTAACAGGCCCGTTGTTTGGTGTGAAGGCAGCGACGGGCCACCTCCTTGAATCAGACCTTCATCCCATGAACCCGGTACCCTTGTTGGACTTGGAAGTTTGTGTGGCTTGGCTAGGGAAGTGTATGAAGACCCGAGCCCTTCTGGATTGTGGTGCGTCAGGCAACTACATCGATGCCTTGTTCGCAATTTCCAATGGGATCTGTCTACACTACAAAGAACGGCCTACAGTGGTCGAGGTGATCGACGGCTCTCCTTTGTCTTCTGGTCCGGTGTGCCAACGGTCCGATCCCTTGTGGCTCTCTGTGGAAGGGCATCTTGAACGAATCTCGTTGGACGTCATCAAGTCTCCCTCTTTTCCGGTGGTGTTGGGCTTGCCTTGGCTGCTTTATCACAATCCTCAGGTCAACTGGACTGCTCGATCCCTGGTATTCACTTCGGCACGTTGTCCTCAGGATTGTGGTCTTCACGATTCCTTCCCAGCGATGTTGGAGTCTCTTAATCCTGCCAATGTATCTGACCGTCTATGTGCCACTCAGTAGGTACCTCAGGAGTATGCCGGATACCTCAAGGTGTTCTCCAAGCCAGAGGACATTCCTTTATCGCCTCACCGACACTTTGACTGCGCCATCGATATCCTGCCTGATGCTGTCATTCCCCACGGCAAGATCGAAAAGGGAGTCCTACAGGATTACATCAAGGATTGCCTCAACAAGGGCTACATCGTGCCGTCCAAGTCTCCTGCAGTATTCCCGCTTTTCTTTGTCAAGAAAAAAGAGGGTACTTTGCGCCCTTGTATCGACTATCGCCAATTAAACGAGATCACGAGGAAAGATAGATACCCACTGCCACTCATCCGGGACATCATCGAATCCCTGAAATCCGCGCAGGTCTCCACCAAGTTGGATCTTAGAGGGGCCTATCACCTGGTGCGGATTAAGAAGGGGGATGAGTGGAAGACTGCCTTCAAGACGCCTTTTGGCCACTACGAGTACAGAGTAATGTCGTTTGGGCTCTGCAATGCCCAGGCCATCTTCCAGCGGTTCATGGACGATATCTTTTCGGACCTTATTGGTATATCAGTATGGGTATACCTTGATGACATCCTGGTTTTCTCTGACACTCGCACTGCGCACGTTCAGGAAGTACTCCGTAGGTTAACTGCTAATAACCTGTATGCCAAGGCTGAGAAGTGTCAATTCCATCTGGAGAGTGTGGAATTTCTGGGCTATGTAGTCAGCAGCACGGGAGTGCGGATGGACCCCGCGAAACTGCAAGCCATACAGGAATGGAAACAGCCACACGGGGTTAAGTCTTTACAAAGGTTCCTGGGCTTCGCTAATTTTTATCGACGCTTCATACCACGTTTTCCTCACCTTGCCAACATGTTAACCCGCCTGACCAGCACCAAAGTACCATTTCTCTGGGACTCACAGGCCGAGGTGGCATTTCGGGAATTGAAGAAATCCTTCATGTCGGCTCTTGTTTTGATACATCCGGATGATGAAAAGCCGTTTGTAGTTGTAACCGACGCCTCGGACTACGCAATTGGTGCGGTCTTACTACAGCAAGATCCAGTTACGGAAACAGAACACCCGGTGGCTTACTATTCTCAGAAATTGTCTGTGAGTGAAAGAAACTACGCTGTGATTGAAAAGGAATTGCTGGCTATAAAAGCGGCATTCGAGGAATGGCGTCATCACTTGCTGGGCGGGAGGGATCCGGTGGAAGTTCTCACTTGTTGGGCCTTGTTCTTTTCGCAGTTTGATTTCACGGTCACGTACATCCCTAGTTCCCAGAATACGAAGGCCGACGCCCTGTCCCAGTCCCTGGAAAACAACGTCGAAGGGGCCAAGGACCCGGAACCTCTGATTACTTCGAAGCATTTCCTGTCGATGGTGACTCCCCAGCTTCAACAGTTGTTAGAAGCCACACGGACGGATCCCTCAAGGTCACAGATACTGCAACCCTCTGACATCAAGGAACGTGATGGCTTGTTGTTTTTCAGGGATCGCCTGTACGTTCCCACCTTAGAGCTACAGAGGATCATTCTGCAAAATTGTCACGATTCCGTAGTTTGTGGTCACCGAGGAGTTCGCACAACTCAAGAACTGGTTGCATGGCAATTCTGGTGGCCTGGATGGGCCACGCTGGTGAAGCTCTACGTGGCTTCCTGTCCAGTATGTGCCCAGACCAAGATTCATCGCAAAAAACCCTCTGGTCTCCTGAAACCCACGCCTACGCCTCTATACCCTTGGCATGCCATTGCTACGGACTTCATCGTTGACTTGCCGCTTTCTGGTGGTTACACGTGTATCATGGTGGTAATGGACTGCTTCACCAAAATGGCTCACTTCTTGCCCTTTCCTAAACTGCTCACCGCTTCCCAGATGGCACGATGTTTCCTTCACGAGGTGTATCGTCTCCACGGTCTTCCTGAGAAGATTCTGTCGGATCGTGGGTATCAATTCATCTCTTCATTTTGGGACTGTGTCGGCATTTGGACATTGAACGTGCTCTGACTTCTGGTTATCATCCCCAGACCAATGGGCAGACAGAGCGTACCAACCAAACTCTTGAGCAGTATCTACGTTGTTACGCCAATGCCACTCAAGACAACTGGTCAGAGTGGTTGGACACCGCGGAGGTGGCTTACAACAATGCTGTTCATTCCGCTACCGGACTCAGCCCTTTTTCTGTTCTGCCGGTCTACATCCCAAGCTACTACCTGCTTGTCCTACTTCTACCAGTGCCATACAATCCGCAGATGCCTTGGTGACTCAGATCCGCGATCAACATCGCCTGGCGGCCGGTACCTTGGCAGTGGCACAAGCACGTATGAAGGAACAGGCTGAAAAGAAACGGAGTCCTGAGCCTGACCTTCAAGTTGGTGACAGGGTATGTCTGTCCTCTAGGAATCTGCCGGTACGCAATTCACCCGTGCAACTGGCTCCCCGCTTTTTTGGTCCCTTTCGCATCATTGGGCAGGTTTTCTCTGTTGCCTTTCGGTTGTCCCTGCCTCGTTTTTGGAGGATCCATCCCGTTTTTCACGTCTCTCTTTTGAAGCCCTATGTACCTGATGTTCTGGGGCATCCCTGTTCCCGTCCTGCCCCGGTCTTGGTTCAGGGGGTCCCTGAGTTTGAGGTGCAGGATATTTGCGATTTGCAGATTAGGCGTGGTGCGCTGCAGTTCCTGGTCAGCTGGAAGGGTTATCCGGCTTGTGACCGCACTTGGGAACCACGCTCCTTCGTGCATGCACCGCGCCTGGTTCGGGACTTCTATCTCCGCTATCCCTGGAAGCCTGGTGCCCCGAGGTTGTCCGAGAGGGGGTATGGTGTCACGCCGCGCGCTCGCTCGCGTGCGCCACTTACATGCTACGGGGATCCGGGTCCTCGGCCTCAGCAGTCTCCTCCTTCATGGAGACTCTATCCGCGGTGGCGTCTTTCCTCACGCCGTTCCGCGGTCCGTGGGAGCAGCCATCTTGCCATCTTGCACGTTCTGTGCATGCACGGAGTTTCAGTATTCGACTTTCGCGCATGTGCAGTAACACGGATTTGCTTCCCAGGCCTTGCTTTGGCCCCGGACCTTAAAAGGGCTCTGCATACACGGAGACAACGCGTCTCAATGCGGTTGTTGCCGTGATTGCGCTGCTGGAGCCTGTTTACCTGTGCCACAGTCTCTCCAGTCTCCATTTGCCCTGTCTTGCCTTGCTTTGTCCTGCCTACCACCCTCCCTCTCCTTCCCAACTCCATGGTACATTCTGTTCCTGGTTCCCCAGTCCTGTCTTGACCTTACCTACTTTCTGGTTTTGGGGTTAGGGGAGGTCTTGTCTGGGTTCCCTTTCTATCCTTCTTCTTACCTTGACTCCTGTTCCGTGGGACATCCCTGGTCAGTCCTCCCTGTCCTTGCTGCCTGACCTTCCCCCCTTCACCTGTCTTGTGCCCTGCCGGTACCCGTGCCTTTCTGGAAGTCCCGAAGAACAGCTCATCCATCTACTGGTGTTATAAAGGACTCACTTAGCCTTCTCTGCCAGTGGAAACACTGTCCCGACGTCACGTTAATGCAGAGAAGTGCCACCCGTGGCATTGGGAGTTGGTTCAGTGTTATCCTGTCATTTATTGTCAGGAGGGTGTTGGGTTAATTTCCCGCGTTACTGTTTCATCGGCATTGTCGCTCCGACAGACTGGCTGCCTCAACTCCACGAACCCTGGGAAGAAAAGGTAACCAGCGATCTCGTGAAACCTCATTTAACATTCTGCAGTAAAAGACAAGGTGATTGTTGAAGAAATGAAGAGGATGAATTGCTCTGACATGACGGAAAGGGCTGGAATGCCTGTATGCTGAGAGCATTCATAGCGGCTAATCTACGGACGAGCGAGTATGACCGAAGAATGGGAAGATGGAATGGTGTCCTTTGCAGGTCATCTGCTGAGGATGGAAGCAGTTCATGAGGTGCAGAAGGTGAATGATGAGTGTCTAAAGTCGTTGCGCAAAGTACTCTAAACTGC
Organism: Ambystoma mexicanum; assembly: GCF_040938575.1. NCBI lineage: Eukaryota > Metazoa > Chordata > Amphibia > Caudata > Ambystomatidae > Ambystoma > Ambystoma mexicanum. The sequence goes on along the minus strand of NC_090922.1, from coordinate 1,383,261,462 downwards.
TGACATGGGTGGAAGACAATTCAGGCCCAGTGGCTATAGTCCCATTGGTTAATACAACACTGTGCTTTCGCAGCAAGGGAAAACATCGAGTTGGACAGAATAGAGGGTGCAAAAACATAATTGACGTTCCAGAAATGAGGAGAGGGATGGCTGTCTTAACAGATCGATATTGGGCCTGCGGATCTAGAGCATATAGGAAACTGCCCAGGGTTTGGGCTGGTGTTTGTTCCTTGGTATTCATCCATGCTCCAGCATTGGTGATTCCTTAGAGTGATTTGAAAACTGAAGGATTTCAAAAAGTGAACGAGCACCTGAGAAATGGAAGGTCACTAGAACTCCGGTGGATGAAGAGAAATAATTATTTCTCATCAACATCACTAAAGGCTTATGAAGACATTCCTGATGAGCAGAAGTTGTTCAGCAAAACTGCTATGATAATGACATCTATGTTCATGCCTGGAATTCAAACAGCGGTGAATGACAAATGGCTACAGATCACCAGGTGGGAGCTGCTGCAAACAATCCCACTATAAAAGGATTTAACGCCATAAAAGTAGAGCTGATGGTCATAAGGTTGATGGTCCTCCTGAATAGGTATGTCCTCGACATGATTACAGCAATGGAAGGACGTGTTTGTGCCAAGGTCGGGCCATCATGTTGTACATTCATACTAATCCATGACGGTGAGAACGGGGATCTGATGGATGCTATATCAATGTTGACAGAACTACACATAAAAATGGAGGAGAAGACAGAGGCCATTGAAGATGACAGCTGGTTCCCAATCCTGTTTTAATCCTTATTGGATGGCAAATGTATTCAAGTTCCTTGGAGCAATATTGGTGATAATAATGTTTGGATTATTTATCATAAAGGACAATGCCAGAAAATGTCAAAGAAAGCAGTGCAATGAAGATCATGATTGACACAAAGGATGAACCAGAAGACAATGTGCTGACTGATAGTGCCATTAGAGATTGTATTATAACAAGTATTGTGGCACCTGAAGGAACAGAATTCTGGTATCCAAATGATCATAGGAATTACATGGAACATTGGGTCTTCTGTACCCCAGGTGGAGAATGAAATTACATGACCTGGAGTGTGGATGAACACATAAAATTACTGGGCACCATGAGGGGAGTGATGAAGAAATACATACTCAATAAACCCTTCTTCAAGGGAAGATGAAAAGGAAGTGGCAGAAAAATGTGAGAAGGTGGTTGAGAACTCGACCAGAGGGGGAAATGAAGAGTAGCAGATGTAAACATCCACAGAGATCACATCTCCCCTATGTTGGAGCCATGAGACCCTGCCCTGTCTAACCTCAGCTATTGTTCTGCTAATAAAGCGAGAATATGGGGGCGGTATACATTAAGATGGCCATATCGAAAGTACCCTCGAGTTGATTATGGCCCGCAGGAGGAACTCCCTGAAGGAATATGAGAAAGACCTAAGAAAATTAAGGATTGACGTCATAAGAAAGTCTGCGCGACGTCCCAAGATACTGAATGAAGATGATGTATGGATCCTAGAGGAGAAAGGACAAAGTAAAGAATCAAGTAAACCTCAAGTGTAAAAGAAGATTACCCAGTAAAAAGCTCTGCAGAAAACAGAAGCATGAACGATGTATAGATGCTGAAATGCAAGATAGATCAAGTCATCGTATATGCTAGCTGTAAATAGTGAAAAGAATGAAAGCAAAACCACCATTGTATAAAAGGTGGACATTGGTATCATGAAATAAATAAGCCAAAAACCATGAAAGGGGAATGAAAAGCTGTGTCGCAGTAGAATAGCAGGTTTCTGAAGCTGCGTGGTGAGGCTGTTTGGTCTGAAGTCAAGCTCCTAGAAATCAAGGTCAGCTATTTATGCTGAAGAAGAACATGTTTGCGGAAGATGAATCCTCGCACGTTAAGGTGCAAGAAGGAACACAGAAAATGGCAAGTCTTAATTCATGAAATATATTTAAAAGCTGTAGAATTAACCAAATCATGGTCTCTAATCATGTGAGTCAAAGATGGAAATAGATTTTGAACTTGATGTTCCAGATACGATAGTGAGTGCCCTCACTCCTGTGCATTGCTAAAATGAGAATACTCTGCAAAGCCGAATACAAAGACAATTGCCATCATTACAAGTTTGCTGGTCAGGAAACAATGGTGCCGATAAGCTTTTTGGAACCGTTATTTCCGGACCTGCAAACTACGAATCTGCTGGCGGGTGCTGTTCCATCTGCCAGGTCTGGACTTGGCGGACAGAACGGCACCGACCAGCAGACTTTCGCGGAAGCGCCAGCAGTTTTATTAAAAGTGCTGGTGCTTCAGTGGTCCCTATTCCCATGAAATCCTATGGGACTCCACAAGAATGGGAATTAACAGAATTGCCGGCACCGGATTTACAGGACCAAAGGGGCAGTAATGCCACGGTAAATCCGGCAAGTCCGACACTGGTAAATCACTACGGGTCTGGAGGCAGCCTGCCAGTTTTACCAGCACAGCTACCGCCAGACTTGTAATGAGACCCCATTTCATGGAAGAAGGCATGGGTGATGAGAGATGTTGGGCTTATTAGGTGGTGAGCTTCATGTTCTATCTACCTGCACCTGGGTCTTGGGTTATGTGTGGCTAACTTAACCAAATGTTCCAGACACGGCACAAGCATGACAAGCAATTGTATTAGACCATATAACGAAGGACCTTTTAGCTTGTGAGACCAATGAAACACTGTGTACCTTATTTTTCTGAAATGGCATGTTTGAAGGGGTAGGTATAAGTGGCCCAACTGATAAAGGACAGCCAATAACAATCCTAGCTCCTATATGATTGTATATCTAGATGTCTCCCTTAACTAATCCTGACCCTTGGTATGTTTTTCACTATTGCTACATAGTATGATGTTACTCTTATGCATAACGAAGTATATAAATTGTATTTTCTGTGGAAATAATTGAGAGACTGAGCGTACATCCATTGATGTTCGTTGTAACCTCCATGTTTTAGATAATTGTTAATAAAACAGTAACCTGCCATCTTCTTGAGTTTTTACATTTATTTGGTTATTCTGGTGTAATCCCATACAGTAACAGATGCACATTCCAGGGGCAATATTCTCATTCCCATTATCAATTTTCCTCTATAATCAGTACTACACATATTTAAAGGTGGTTCAAGGCATGCCCACCAGATAAGGGGCAGCCAATGAAATATTAAAACTTATATATACTACAGGTACATATGTTGCCTTTACAATCCATCTTTTCAATACGTTTTAGTTGCCATGTAGGATGACATCATTGATGACGCATATCGAGGTATAAAAACCTTGTATAATCACATTTGGGTGTGAGTGCGTGAATTACTATTGCATGTTATTCACCAGATTGTCCTACTTTAATTATATTCTGAAATGCCATATTCTTTGAGTCTGTCTGTTAATTCCATCTAGCACATGAGATGCTACTAGATGTCAGACCACATGTACCTCAGTATTGTGTTGTTATGTAATGTGCTATGTCTGTCATATTTTGGTATGTCGTTTCACAGGCATGTCATGTTGTCTTGTACACGACTGAAAGCTCTCCACAAACACCTAATTGCATTCTGAAAGTTAGTGGCCCTTATTTCATGAAAAGGGCTTATCACAGAGAGTAGACCAGTAAACGTAAGCTGGTAACCTGGTAAGTAGACTCTACAACCTTTCTGAACCTTAGATTCTTCTACTGCCCAATATCAACAAGAGCAAGTAACTTCAGCCGGGTGGAGAAGCGGACACAAGGCTGGATTGTGCAGATTTCCCCCAAAAGATCATCGCCTTAGTCCAAGAAGAATCCAACCTCGCAAACAACTGTTGCCATCCCCATAAAACCCCTGGTACACCTCTTGAACTTCTAAGCATCCTGGTATGTGGCCTTGCTCCGGAGGAGTCATAGATTAAAAACCCATCCTTATTTAAGAGTGCCCGTAGTTCCTCCTAGCTTTCCTGTCTAAATAATCTGGCAGTTTGTGGCTAATCGGGGCATATGGAGTAAGTAGAAGAATAAATGCTCCTATGTCCCTTTGCACCAGTTTAACACACCTAGGCCATTCAGAAACAATGAAAAGCCTCTGTCTAAGGTGAGAAAGATGAACAAACAGGCCTTATAATGGAGTTGTGTCCATAATATAAAGGTCTTCTTTGACTTAGCTAGCCTGCCAAATATTATTTTACAACCTTGCCTCTAATTTAATTATTTCATGCTGCATTCCAGTGGCTTATTCACAAATGTACTTCTGTCATGATGCCTACCTCTAAGGAGCCAGGCCGGGCCCAGCAACCCCAGAGGCAGACATCATTTTCCCCAGGGAAGTCTCAGCGGGCCCAAGTCGGGGCCCTTTGGACTCAGTCCTGGCGCATTAGGTGCCAGGCTCATAGCGGACCCCAGTCCTGGCGTCTTAGGCGCCAGGCTTATAGAAGAGGATATGTGTTTAAGTGCTTGGGTGCACACTTACCTGATGCAGACCTTGCTGCTTCATCCAGGCCCTCTTGAGGCCTGAATGGGACTACTTAACCTGTAGGACTACTTCACCACCCGGGTGTGGTCGGGGAAGGATACATACCTGATTGGTGGAAGGATACATACCAGGAACTTCTTCCAAGGCTATTTAAACCCCACCCGAACAGCCACACATGCTTTGCGTTGTTCTGCACCTAGCAGCTGGACGCTCACCGTGTCAGCTCCTGCATCCTGACTTCAGCCACGCCTGCCAGCACCCTGGAACACCTGCAAGGGGAGAAAGGAAGAGAATAGGAGAAGAAAAGCCCTTACCTGCTAAATCTGCATCCCGGAGTCATTTCTCCAATGGCCCTGAAAAGGAAGACATCATTTTAAAGGCATTTCGTTTCGATCGCTGCAGCGCTGCATTTTACTCACCTTTGCAAGGCGCTTCCATCTTCAGCAGCGATCTTCCGGATTCAGCTATGCCCCGGCGCCTAGAGGAAAAAAGACAAGAACAAAGGTGAGAGGGAGAAAAGGAATAAGGAAACCTCAGTTTCCTTTTAAGTCTTACCTGTTGGATTATTCACGCTGCATTTCGGGTCCTGCCGCTTCCTGGCATCTCCGGACCCCGGCCCCTATGGGGAAAAAAGACAAAGACATTGAATGAGCGAATGCAAAGACATTACCTGAGCGCTCATCCAGAACTGTTTCACTTCGGGTCGGCGCCATATCTCCGGCACTCCGAACACCGGCCCCTAAGGGGAAAAAGACATAAGCATTAGCGCTTGCTGCAATTAGACAACGAACATTATTATTAAGCTTGAACTTTTGAACAGAACTTTTACAGCGCCTTACCTGAACAGTCAAGCTTACGTGAACTCCCATCAATCCTCAATCCAGTGAAGTAACTGGGTTTCAACGCGCCCCTGCATCAGAAGCAGGATGGAGAGCTCATCCTTCCAAACCCTAAGGTGAGGCTTCACGGGGAATCGTGGAGGAGGTTTCGTGGAGGGTTGGAAGGGAGTGGGATGCTTGAGCATTGTTCCACAGTAGGTAATACTCCCTTTTCACGCACAGGAGGGTATCCAACGAGCCAGGGAAGCCAGAATAGAGGGGCCCTTCCTGTCCATCTTCAGAGTTCTGCGCCTTCGACGCCGCGCCTCCGTGGGAACCAGGTGAGCGTTACAACTTCATGCAAGTGTGACATAGGCATTAATGAGCCCATCTCTAGGCCTTGGGAAGTTCACAGCATGACACTTGCAATTGCCTCCATGAAAGTAGTGCTGGCCAATAAATAAAGCTCTCACCCCTTCTCTTAATTAAATTGTCTTCTGGTCATAACAATAACTAATTATTATTATTATTATTATTATTATTATTATTATTATTATAACACCAAAAACGATACATACTTCACCGCAATCTCTATCCCTCACCCTTAAGTTTTAATTTCCCTTCATGTTGTTACTTAACTCTCCATGTTTTTGTCTCCATGGCCTTTTACATTTGCCCGCATTCCAGCTCAGGCGGATGTGTATTAATTCACATGTCATCTACGGCTATCCATACCACTACGTTTAGCCCCGCAGGGACACTATGCTTCCTAATAGATTACTTTTCCTGACTAATATTTGTGTGATATATAAGGGTGGAAAAGTAGCCCTGGGCAATGTGTCCCGTATGAAGTGCATGCATTTATCTACCCTTTCCTTGCCCTAGAGGTATACAGTTGTGAATAGGGTGTTGTGTAATTGCTTGCACTTTATGTCATAGGTGGCATCCTAAACTGTAGTATAACGCTTACTGCGGTGGAGCCTCTGGATTTAGTGAAATTGCGAGGCCATGATTTTATATCCCTATGCACAGCTCAAATAATTATGGCCTAACGAGGTGTTAATTAATTTGCTGCATTATTTTCATTTGTAATCATTTCACTGATTAATGTTGCATTTTGTTGTCATCTAACAATATAATAAAAGATCAGATATATGTTTGTCCTGTATGTTTGTCTGAGGCAGTACTTCACCTGTTGTCACCACTAGAGGGAGCTGTTGCCTTTGGTGATGGCTGATGAGTCAAGAGAGTGATGGGCTTCGGGTGGGCATTACAGAAAACCTGTGTTGGCTTTGTTTGTTATTCCTGTTATATTACCAATATTACTGGACTAATGTCCAAAGACAACGCGACAGTGTATTTTCTCATTATTGCAGTAATATTAATATGTTCTGGAATCGTTGGGATGCATGTCCAACTCCCCTGGCCCCCAAAACGATTTAGGTAGAGGATAGTATATTAAGATCATGAAGAAGCAAAGATGCCCGGCTGTAGGGGGGGTGTGAGCAATAGGTAATATTAGGGCAGTGTGTGGGATAAGGGTATAGTGGGTTATGGGGCCCAAGAAGACCAAAGGAAGGGGGGTGTACATGTGGGGGTAGGTAATATAGTAGTAAGTGATATGGACGAACCATGTAATAGCCAACCCTGTTAAGGTTGAGGCCTAGTAAGGCCCAGACCAGAGTAACAGTAATAGCACATCCTGGCACTTAGCACAAATACACTTTCCCATCCCTGTTCCTACCGCACCGTTAGATGAGAAGGCCTTCGAGTCAGACAGATAAATCATCCATTGGCTCATGTTGCAGGCATGTGCAATCATAAAGGAATATGATAAACCAAGTGTGGGTAGAGCTGCACCTGTCCCTGAAGGGCCAGGGCAGAGATCGTGTGCTGCCAATTAGCCCAGCCCAGAATTAGGTCACAAGTGCCCCCAACATAATGGTCACTGTATTTTGAGCTGCTAGATGCCCACCAGTAGAACTCCTAAATTCCTCACCAGTGACTGATTACTGGGGTCCTGGGCATGCCCAGGTGAAGGCCCAGAAGGGGGCAGCTGCCTACTGGGGAGTAAGGAGCCGGAGGTCTAGTAATTTGTACTATGAGGTGTGCAGGGTGATGCCAAGAAATCTAGGTCAGTACCGGGAGGAATGCAGGGGCGCTTGTGTGTCTGGAATCCAAAGAAGCGTCTCTTATTTCAGAGGGCTAAACTGACCTCGAGAGTATGTCCTTAGGTCATGTCTAACTACCAGGTGCACATCACATGAGGTGTTTGTGGCGAGGGAAACATTCTCAAATGGGCTGCCAATTATGTTTGTGGAACCTAGGGCAGCAAGGCCAAAGACCACGTGGAGGAGGACTGCGCAAAGAAACTACAACCAATCATCTCGCATCCCATAAGGAGCAGGTGGTTTTCACATAGGGGATGACCAATGAGTGTGGGGAATGAGTACAATATATTGTATGCATCAAGGGTGACTACATTGCTCAATATAATGTGTTGCTTTGCCTTTAACAAACCAGTGTGCTCCTTGGCAGTTGGGTTTTTATGCCCATACTGACACGTTATTCCTGTCTGTATAAGAAATACAACATTGTTATCCATGCAAGAGGTGCACCTAGCCTTTTTTCTTAGAGGATTGTTTTTATTGTTCTGGTTGTTGGTGGTCTGCCCTACAGAATTTGGTGACACTGACGTGATCCCAGACCCCACTGCATAGACAGAGGAATTCCTGGACGCATATCCGGAGGAGCCATGTCCAGCTGCAGCGACCAGTCCCTTGTGCACAACGTGGAGTGGTTTACAGGAGCCGTGTTGCCAGATATCCGGTTTGTCCGTTGCAGTGGGTTGCTTCTCCTAGATTGTGCAGGCCGTTGATGAGATCCTGTGATGGAGGACTTCGGGAGAGTGCGTATATGTAAGTGCACCTTTTACGGGATAAAACAAAGTGGAGTGGAGTTAAGGGGATAGGTGTGGTGGTTGGAGAGTGTGAAAGGAAGTGGTGAGGTGGCAATTGAGGTGTGGGTGTGTTGTATAAAGACTATGTGGCATTTTTGTTTTGTATTTATCTTTTATTAATATATGGATTAAGAGGATGATGGAGTAACAGGATCCTTTCCGATTGGTGGACAAAGACAGCCCTGTATCTTTAAGGAGAAAAAACGAGGAAGGGTAGAGGCTCTGTATATTGAGTGGGCCCGAGATCTACACACCCAAAAAAAAGGGGGCATTGGGAATGAAAAGTATTATTTTTTGGTGTTTCACTTCGAATTTGTCATTGTACTGGTACAGACTGAGGAGGGATCCAGGGTTGTTGTGCGGAAATTCATAGAATTATGTGGTTTAAGGGTGTGGGTGATTGGTGTGTGAGAAGGCGATGGTGTAGTGGTGTGGGACTGACGTAAGGAGAGAACGAGTGACAGGGTGTGGCAAGGCGAGTAAGAGAGGGTATTGGTATGGGAAAGGGTGTGGCAAAAGGACGATAAGAGGTGCTGCTGGATCGGGCCGCAGCTAACCAGATGTTTTTTTTTATTATTATGTTTTGATTTATTTTTGAGAAATGTTTTGACTGGGCTGGCTAAAATGGAGACAGCAACCCTGTTAGAATATATGTGTTCAGCCATATGTGCTAAATCCTACAGCATCCTCACAAAGCCCCTGCCTAAAGTCTCCTCCAGGTGGCCAGGGAAAGGTAGACACTTTCTGATCCTGACCTTGGGGGTGGTGTTCTGCGGGAGGATCACCTTGGGAGGAGAAAGTGCTCCGGAGCATGAGAGGACTGGTGCGGGAGACACATTATATGACTTTCTCTAGGGATGCAATCTCATCAATACCAAAGTATGTAACGGCTTGTTGTCATAATAATAATTTTGTTTCCCAAGTTTCAAATCTTAATAGGGGTAAAAAATAATCATAAACTCTTAGTCATTGAGAGAAATGAAAACCCTTCTAAAATCCTTTAGTGGGGATCGAGGCAAAAGGGTGGGCAGAGATATAGTCTGTAATCATACACCATTGCAAAAGGTTGAGGGCAAAGGAGAAGGAAATTGTCCAATGAGTACAAACAGAGGAAGTGAAACTAGTGCAGAAAAAGTTAGAGAAGATATCCATGGAAGGGGCAGTAGAAGCAGCAGTGCAGAATGTGCAGACAGAACACAGGCCGGTAAAGGCAGACGTGAGAACGGCACCTACATGGGGAGGAAGATACAAGTGGAGCGGTGGGTTTCAGCGACAGTATCAGGGGTGGCCTCAAGGAGGGTTCTCACGAGGGACAGCAGGGTTTGAAGGATTCCGAGGGGGAAGAGGAGGACCTGGAGGGATGGGTCCTAGAGGGGGAAATACCAGACAAAGATGGACATGTGGGAGAATGGGATATTTATCACAGAAATGTAGAAGAAGGCCAGCATCTGCCTACAACCAGATGCTCCACATTCCCCATGCCCAAAAGCCCTGTACACACAATATGATGCCCCCATGCCTACAGCTGCACCGTTTGGTGCACCACCCTCACCAGCTGCAGCCCTGACACCTCCACAGTTCCCGCAGCTGTAGGCCCAGGTACCTAACAGTCCAGCTCTGTATACAATGCATTTGGACGCACAACCAGTGCCTCAAATACCCAACAATAATACAGTTTCCAATGTTACTGTTATATACTACCAAGGGGCAAGTGTGTTAGGAGAATCCCATGTTGACTATCTAAAAGAGCATACCAAACTTTGTAGGTTTTGTTTTTGTTTTGTGTCTAAACAGCAATTGGAATTTAGTGTTATTTAGAATCTTGGGTGTTGAATAATACTTTTGATGTAATGTTGAGCTAAGCAAAGTGGTAGGGCAGTATCAAAGAATGTTTAAGAGTTTTACCAAATTCTCTTATAGCTCCTTTCAGAAATGTATGTAGAAGGTTTTTGATAAAAAGTAGCTATCAAGCCATCGGCATCCCATTTTTCTAACCTTGCCCCATCTAATGGTTTATTATCCCCTTTGTGTTATGTGTTTACTTTGTAACATTTGATCAAGTTTTGTCATGTAAGTGTAAGTTTTTAACAATTGTTTATTGACATCACACTTATTGTTCTGGAAAATAAAATTTGTATGTGTTTTTAATAAAATGTAATTGTATTGAAGCAAACGTATGAGCTATGTGATGTTTCATGGCAGTGATTTCCAAAATGAGTACGTGGTGAACCATTGTGTGTGAAGTACCATATCCGCAATTTTCTGGACAAAGAGGGGGGTAATCAGTTTTTGCTTTTTGATGATGTCCTAATCTGTGTACATCTTAGCAGCAGGGAGCAGAAAAGGATTCCCTCCAAAAGTACCTGCTCCAGTGTAGTGAGTGACTGTTCCCTGGGGTAAAGGATTTTTCTCTCATGCCTGAACTGGTTCCTGCGCTGGCATGGTTTGTTGAATTGCATAGGTCTGTGCAGCCTCAGGCACCTGGTTCTGTTCAACTCGTACCTGCTGTGATTGCACAGAACAAGGGGCAAATGGCCATAGTCAGGGGTTGTATTTGCCAGGCACCTACATTGAAATATTGAGGCCTGCTCCAACAATCGTGTGCAACCTATCCCATCCTTCCACATAACCAACACTGAACTCCATACAACCCTCCATAGTTACTTACCATTGACACGCTAAACCTGGGCCCCATTCTTCAGAACCCGACAAATGACCCACCTCATCATGAAAATCCTCCCCTACCCCTTGGAACTCCTTTCATTTAGCTTTAACCCTCCCCCACCCCTTGAAAACCCTCTCATTTGCCTTTTACCGGGAGCATACCCGTCCTTTCAACCTTATGTCATACATGATTCAATAAGTCCCTGTTCTCTTGATTGTCCCTGCTGTCCCTCTGTTGGGCTTGTAATCACTGCTCCTTCCAAATAGATTTTCGCTAGCTTTTTCTAAACAAGCTTGGCCTCCACCTTTTCTGCCTGCTCCATGCTCTCCTTTTCTTTCTCTTACCTTCTCTTACACAAATGCACAATAAGTGCTTGCATTTCTGACCAACCCTTGTCCTAGATCCCTACTACTTTATCTAGGTCATGCAAGACTTCTTTGGGAAAACCTTTTTTAGCATATGATAAAAAATTGCCACGTTCTTATCGCACACTTCTCACATCTCTTCCCTCAACCTTTATTGAATTAACTGGATATGTGTGGCAGGATCATCATCTAACTTCATTGTCTTGGCCAAAATAGAAGGGATATCTAGCATATCAGGATATATGGCCTGCAGTGCACCCCCACATACATGTGCCCTGTCATTATTAAATACTCAGAAAGCCTGGGGACCACCCAGGGACAACAAATGTGCAGGTGGACCTCTGATCACCTTAACCTAAAGCAGGCCTACCTCTCAAGAAGCGAGTGCACGTTAGTTCTTAAAGCAAGTTAATTGTACAAATGGCTGGTAGGAGATAGATGATGCTGTGGAGTCAAACTAACACAAGTCTCCTCGAACCACACAAGTTTACACATTTTATACATTTTCAAACAGTTAAACAACTTCTAACTATTTTATTACAAATTATCCCACCAGCCATGATTGTTCAAGCCTGTATAAAGAAATACAATCTTCTTTAATTCCCACGCTCTCCTTGGACACATTTATTTAACTATCATCCCATTTCAACATATCTTTGCATCAGGTCATATTTACAGCACACCCTTTTTTGGGATCTTTCCATGGTAAGTCATGACATCGTCCCATGGTTACACATTCACACAACAAACATAATTAATTACAAGTTTCAAATGGCCGTAGACCTCTAACCCTGAATGTGATGCACATGGTCTTTGCAAGGACACTTCAACTATTTGAGGAGGGGAGGAATGAAAAGAGCCTGGCTGTAGCTGACCATCTGATATTATCGCAACTGCCCACTGCTGTTCTGCATCCTCCAACCTTGATACACCAATTTTAACAGTCACACAGACCTCATCTCGACAACCCAGGCTTCTGGTAGTACTAGCTATGGGAGGACTTGAGGCATACAGATTTGTGTTATTCACCACGTACCCCAACTGTCCTACTGGTATATTCAAGACTACCACATCCTCTCACAGTGGCTTCTCCATTGCAGACCTCCTTTCTCACGTGTGCATATAAAGCTCCTTGTTGCCAAAACTTTAGGTGCTACGAAGCGCACCACACCCCTACATTGTGTTCATATTGCATTGCAGATTTGACATTATCTTGCTGCTCGTGTGTGAATCTAAAATGTATCAACTTAAAAACAAAGTAACACGTATCCCTTCCTTATTAACTACATTAGATACTTGCTAAATTGCAATATTGTATCCACATCGCCGACCCCCAGTCACCAATATGGCACACACAACGCCAATTAACAAGGGGGGTCCTGGGAGTCCCTCTGCCAGACATTAGTCCTGGTTACGAGAGACTTACCCAGAGTCTTTAGCTCACTATCTTTCACAGAGAAGAAATATCCCAAACATATCAGTCTTTGTCCTGCCCTGGGGCAGTCCAGCACCAAAATGCTAGGCAATTCTCCTCTGAACAAGAGTACCAACAGAAACCCCAGACACGTGTTTCGGCCTGGTTGGACCTCATCAGTAGGGTGCCTCCCAGGACCCCCCTTGTTAATTTACACACAACGCCAAACCATCTTTCTCATTGGACCTTTATTGACCACCCCAACAATCTCATCAATGTTAATGTACAGTTAAACATTGTATTGTTTGTTCCTTCTATATATCCACTCATGTTCTGGGCTATAACAACAATGCCCAATAACCTAAAATGATTGTCAAGTAACTGGCACAATCATCTAATAAAGGTGGGACACAACACTCAGTACATTTGTTTTCCGGAACATAACATTCCCTAGCAACTTTGATGAACATGTTTTGTAATAGGTTATCTCAAATAAAGGGAGCCTTCTTATTCACTATGTTGGCTGTGCCATCGGGGCCTAGGACTCTAGATGGATTGAGTTGGTTTATGATGTCCTCCACTATGGCAGTGTACCATTTGGACATGCAAGGTTTTATACAAGATCTCCTTGAATCACAAATCATGATATAAAATAAAGTGTACAAACATTGTCAATCATATCAACTCAGAAACAGGAATTACTTTGTTGTCTCCACACTCAAACATGTATTTTTGGCATAGATGTTGAACCTTTCTGTTATCTTTGGAGTGGAGTACACTAAAAACCATCTGCCATTGGGCATTCCAAGTGGAGTGCTTATGAGAAATAAGCCAATTTTTGTAACGAGTATGATGATTGACTATCAAAAGTTGTACTTTTCATAGGTAAATTAGAATATTCGGTCTTAATTTATCTGATTGAGGATTTCATCTATCTTTTCTTAGTAGCAATTGCAGCATCATGTAAGATGGTAGAATCAGTCTTAGGTCTCGTGATCAATTTCTTCATAAATATGTCCAGAGAAAATAACATATCAATCTCTTCATGTATAGTATCCACTTTTAATCTATTCTGGCCACACATTAAAATAAGGCATCTCACTAATTACATATTAAATTACTCTATATTAATTTCACTCCACACAATCCTGTTACCCTGAGGATTAACCACATTCTCACCCAATATGTATCAGGAATCTTCTGTGCCCGTCAAGCTAATAGTGCATTTCAATACTACATGGTCATTAAGATCATTCAACTTGCAGTAATCAGATTCCTCAGGTAACAAATGACAAAAATGAAGCCTCTCCTGGTAAAGGCTTTTCCATTAGAACAAGTACAATTGGAAGAGGAGGATTCCGAATTTTAAACCATATCCTTCTAAAAAAGAAAGCAAACTAGCACCTGTAACCATCTAAGGGATGACAATTAGCGACAATGATGAAGCAGCAATATCCTTCTTGACTTAATTGAATGTTGCCCATCCCCAAGAGATATAATATTATCCCACTCCTTTTTTACAATTTCGCAATAGGAATTGAAAATACCCAAAAATCAGAAACAAAAATTGAGGGTGTTGCCAATTCGACTTGGTCAAAATCCAATCTTTGTGGTCCATAATGGAGTTAGTATTAAGACCCCCAGGTTGATCATAGATATTTATGAAGAGGAGCATAGGGAGTTCATGATATGTGGGAAGAGTCAATACAGCAGATAAAACACAGTGATTATAAAAATTAGGAAAATATTGTGACAAATCAAGGGATTCGGTCACTTGCCCCAGGGAGGCACCTTCCTGTGAGGCTACAGAAGTGAGAAGTGCAACATTCCCCCTAAGGGTGGAGGTAAGTGAGATCAGACAGGGAGAGACACGCCTCTTGGAGATAAGGACTCCCTTTCCCATAAGGATCTCTATTCTTATTATCCTCCAAACCCAGTACAACCTCATGAACTGACAGTGCTGTTCTGCCAAGTGCTGCCAGGAAGAAGCCAACAGGAGGCATGCTGAATGTGAACCCAACACAAAGGAAGGACTTTTCTTGGAAGCTGGGTAAGGCCCAGAAGTGCATCTTAAAATTAGGTGGGTAGGGAGAACAAGGATTTGAAACCGAGGGAGACACTGCCTTGCATGTTCAAAAGCAGCTTTGGAGAAGAAGGGACAGCAGCATGCTGCCTATGGGCAGAGCAGAGGAAGTCCATAATTATCCCTGGAGGAACGCTTGAGGAGGGTCATTGAATATCCCTATGGTTGGCATGACGAGTAGGTTATACGCCAATAACAGACACAAGGAGGTCTGTTCATGGTTGGAGAACCCGCCCAACAAACCAAAGGAAGAAGGTGGAGGCATGGAATGGAACCAAAGGATAAACCCTTTATTTTCCGAAACCACTGAAGAAAAGCGAATTGTGTTGGAAAAGTGACACAGCAGGAACCCGAGAATCATCCTGACCGGCCACGGAGGAGAGAAATAGAACACTGACCTTCAATACAGGTACAAGGGAGAGCAGGATACCCGGGGAGTGAGGCATAAAGAGTGAATATTGATCAGGGCCCCTACATCCACATCCCAGTGATTGGCAAAATTATATAAAGTGTGAAGCTCACTACGGGAACCTGCATCCTCATCCCAGTGATTGGCAAAATTATATAAAGTAGGAAGATCACTCGGGGAACCTGAATCCTCGTCCCAGTGATTGGCAAATGTATATGAAGAGTGAAGATCATCCAGGAGTCTGACTTACTCATCGCAGTGTGTTTATAAGAAATACTAGGAGTATATGATACATGCCCCTGCGAGTGGCAAGATGGTGAGAGGAACAAGAGTTAGACAGGAACTTTGTCTATACATTTCGAGAAGAAGAAAAATATTTGGAGAAACAGACAAAACAAATACATAAGTGTCTGGGAAGACTCAGTCAAGATCTGAAGGAGCTATTACAAGGAATAGCAAGAGACTATTTGAAGATATATTGAAGAGACTTCTGCTGAGAAGCATCTCCCAGGAGAAGTAAATATTCCTCATAGTCTTTTGTTATGCATTAATAGTGGTGGGGTCAGCTTAGGCTAGTTTCGACAAATAACAGACTTAAATTTGGAATTCACATCTGGTCGACGAGCAGTTTTGTTAGGTAGGGCATCCCATAGACCAGGCTTAATGAGGTGTTTTCTTTATTATTTAATTAAAAGTAATTAGAACATGACACCTCATCGTCCGTCTCCTCCTTCTGACTTACCACAAAATTCAGTGAGCTGCATGCTAGATTTAACTCTTATGATGAGGCCTCTTGAGGGTATACAAAGAAGCTTTTTCATAGCATGTTTCTGTACTATATTATATCCTTCAAACTGTAGTCTAGCACACAGCCAAGTGTCTTGCTATACAAACAAATCCCCACTGATTATTATACCAATACCTTTAGGATTACTCATGAATGAATGAAAACATCTAGTGTTCCAGCTTACAACATTGAGGGAGTTATTATCATGGCAATTTGAGGGTCAACGTTGTTTGCTCAGTAAAGCCATGCACATCTTTGGTAATTTTGAAGTTGCTTAAATCTTGTCTTGATCATTTCATTGAGGTTTCAATACAATTATCGCTTGGTGATAAAATAGTACTATGAAGCGCTGGAAGTTCCACGAGCACAAGGTCTTTTCTACTAATTGTATGAAGCTGTAGTAGAAGGCATGAAAAGTTGCATCACTTTAACTCTTTTCTTGAAAGTGACGTGGACCTTTTGTTAGGGGGTGGAATGTAGCTCCCCGCAACTTTCCATCTGCATCATCTGCCTCATTCCCAAGATCAGAAATATTGTCACCTTGGGAGTTTGAGCCAGTGCAAAAAGAAGCTTCATCTGTAACCATAGAGACTATGGTGACATGAGTGGCAGAAGGTGCTTTAGGTCATTGTAGCCAATTGTCCAATGGACCTATAAGAATTTTCTTTTCTATTGCACTTTGGCTTCCTTTTTTTACCAGTGAATTCTATCCGATCAAAGTTATTAGACATAGAGACACAAGATATGTTAGGGGCAGATGTAATAGCCAGAGATCCAGAGTTCTCCTTGCAATAGCCATTAACCATTTCCATCACAAGCTACTTTTAAAGTTATTTTTTATTTCTCTTCTTATTGTTCTTTCACTTTGATCTTTTTCAGGTGCCATACGGTCTATACCTTATGACAAGAAGGAAATTTCATTCTGACCCTGTCTGTCTTTCTGGAGCAATATTAGAAGGCAAAACTAGTATAGTTGTAGCCAGATCCACCATCTGTAGCAATCAAGGCATTATTACTAAAACTGGTAATGAGTAATTGATATGTACTTTGTAAAGTCCATCAAATGTGCTATTGTCTAAAGTGACGTCTACAATTTTCCCAACAGTTCTCCTTTTGCTCTTGCGAAATGTTCATGCAGAGAGTAATGCTTTGAGTATTATGAGCATATAACTCATTTACTTTGAAGCCCCAGAGGTATCAGATCTTCCAGTGCTGTTAGCAACATTGAAGGTGTCATACAGTTCTTGAGGAATCACTTGTTCCTCGTTGATAGTTGTAGTTAAGATACTTAATTGGAAAAATTCCATGATTTTTCATCGCTCCACAATAATATTGTTATAATATTATTGTATAATATTGTTATTATTAATGGAGGTCGATGTCAGGTTTTATTGCGCCTTTTATCCAGCAGGCGGTACATTCTTTATAGTTTGTTTTTGAGCCAAGCTGTTGAGCATGTTTTAGAAGGCATGCTTCAACAGGTGAGCACAATTAGCCCCGTAGACCATAGCAAGGATAATTTATAGGCACAAATAAAGCCAATGAACGAGGTGGACTTACCCTCGCAAGGGTGATTTCCACAGTCAGCAGCCAACAGTCAAACTACTAGAGTGCATTTCTCAGAAATTGTTGATGTACATGCGTAATGCATGTGGCCTCTGTTTTTTAAGACATCACAGATGTTGGGAGAAGCCAACCATACCGGTCAAGTATTTTACCAGAGTCCAAAATCACATGTGAGAGAAGAAGCAGTGTCCTCCTCTGCTAGACTGCATTTCTCAGCACTTGTCAATGAGCCTGACTGTAATAATGGAAACATAGCATGTAAAAAGGTGAAAAACAACGCAGTCTGATAATATTGAGTTGGTGAAGGAGGAGGAACAGAGGGAAGAGTAGAGTAAGAAAAGAAGTGCAAGAAAATATGTTGTTAGTTCTAGAAATAGGTATAGGTGTGGTCTATGTGACAGATCTCATAAATTACAGTTGATTATGCATAGTTGGTTCTGCAGACTGCAGTGTATGTGAAAGAGCAGAAAGCATTCCTTAGAAATCACTATGATCAAGTGTGCGATTGGATAATAATGTATTTGCAAATGTTTAGGTAGGTTTTATTTTACTGCAATGGTATAGTCTATGCCAGGTATTTTGATTCATTGTGCTAGCATCATGCTTTCTGAAACCAATTTAAATTAAAAGTTTGTGACATACCCACACCTATTTGGTATGGTGTGTAAAGTGAGAAATATTTTTCCCGCTGCACATTACAAATGTATTTGTGAAATACCATTAAAGGTCAATTAGTAGTGTCTATTTTCAGCTCGATAATTCACACATAGTGGAGGAAAAACACCACCAGACATATGGCATGTACAGCTACTACAAAAGTGGTATGGAAGATGATGCACAAAAAACACAGGTGGAGTATGTGGGCAATTTCTTTAGCAAAATGCCAGATATGAGGCCTACTCTATGGATATTTGTGCGGTAAGTGCTTAATTTTGGAGGGTACGAAATCTGGACTGTGAGAACGTTGTTGAGAATTAAAGTGATGTTCACCTTGGTTGGTTAATTGAAGAGATGTGATCCATTTCTTTTCTATTTGTTCAGTGACTTTGGAAGACTTTAATTGTATAAGTGTGTACATTTTTCAAGGCTGTATGGTGATTAATGGCAAATATATGTGGGACCATCATTAGATCTAATATTAAGTGTGAGGCTTTCAGTTTGGGGAATTAATTTATAAAGTCGGTGTTTGGGAGGGCCTACATCTGTTGACGTTATGCAAAGAGTATTTGTTTATTTCTTCTCCATAGGTCTTGCACTAAAGAGATTTCATTATCTTGGCCTTCCTTCCAATTTATGGTTTTCTTGTCTGTTTTTAAAGATGTGTTATTCCAGAATGGTAAAGATTAAATCAGATGTACAGAGAAATTTTATAGTATCTAAAAGAACATAGGTGTCCAGCAGGTCATCCTAAAAGAGCTCTTAGATTAAGTAGTGAACCAAATAGGGAATAATTATTTTTTCTTTTGTATCCTCAGTAAAGCATTTGTCACATTGGGAAGCTAGCAGGCTGTTTTGTAATAAAAAGTTGCCTATATTCATGCCCAAAGTATTTGTTATCCTTTTAAAGTTTACAAATAGATATTCTTGGTCTTTTTGTGGTCAATGAAAAATGTGCAATTGTTATGTCAATCGATTTGTAAACTAGTCAGAGAATTTGGCGAATTGCTAAGAGCGTAGTTTATAACTGACAGTCACATTTTTGCTGTCTTATCTTTGACCCACAGCGAGATATGTTTAGATGTCTATTTAACTATTTATTTTTAGGATAAAACAACCATACCTTTTTGGTGTTTTGAAGATTTCAATATAATTCTTTACAATACATGACAAATTAAATAAATGTAAATCAGTGCATCATACATATTTAAAAAAGAAATCAGTAAAAAGTCATCCAACATACATTTAGATTATCTATATATATAAAATAAAGATGTGTTTGTTTGTGGGTTTGCATGTGGCGTTCTTGGGGACGTAACCCCTCATGAGCGGTGAGGTCTGGTGTCATGAATTTTGCAGGGCATATTCTTTATTTCATTCCTGGATTAATGTAACTATTTCCGGCTCTCTAGGTCATCTTGTTCCCAAGAAAATTAATCTTGTGGGGTTTTTCAGCTTTGTTTTTCGAATTATGTTCTGTGGGATAGTGCTCATCATTGTACATCGAAGCTGAAACATGATCAACACCTAATTAATTTCTATGACAAAATGTTGTATAGGACAGGTACTTCACCTCATGACATCAAATTGAATTTCGTTACAATTATTTGAAGATGCCATAGTTGAATCAGTTGATTTGAATCCGGTTCCATGCTTAACAAAAAGACTTCTTTCTTCTGTATTCTCTCCCATCATTAATGCTTGTATCCCACGGATATATTTTTGGTTCCATGTGTTAATATCCCTGCAAAATTTTCGCCATACAAAAATATTGCCAAATTTTTGCAGCGATATTAAGCCATGGAACCTGCTGGGGACACCCCACAAACCCCATAATTTTATTTATGGAGTGTGGGACACCCCTGCCTTCCCCGGTCCCAATAACCCCATAAATTATCCCCACTAATAATATTGCCTATGGCCTTACCCCTCAACCATATATATGGTGATATTACTGATGGGGATAGTATTACCTGATACCATATTTTTACAGAAATGCCACAAACAAAAAACAGAGAGATATTCAGTCCCACCCGAATCAAAACAAAACATTGAAAACTGAAACATGATCAAAATTCTGAAGAAGGAAGATCTCAAGACGATAAAGCTGATAGAATTCAACATGCTTTCAGACAGAACAATGAACGTTTCAAAGAACCTGAAGCAAGACTTATTTGCTGCTAAAAAAAACAAATCAAGAAAACTGCTGAAGAAACTGAAACACTACTTTCTCTTAAGAGAGTGGGTGCTATTGAACAACAAAGGAATGAAACTGCTGTATAAACTCAAGCAAGACTTACTGATCTGAGAATTTGTACTGCTAAAAAATGAAGCAATAAAACTGCTAAAGAAACTGACGTGAGACTTATAGATCAGAGATTTAAAAAAATGAGAATTGAAATCCCGGGTGAAGCCGGGTAGTTAATGTATTTATAACCATAACATGAAAAGACAGTTTAAAATCCATTATAATCTGTTCAGGAGTATCTCAATATCATACTAAATAAATGGTCATGTAATACATTCTATTAAAGCCCTTGTATATCTGATATGCAGCCAAATGCTTTCTGTGCAATTTAACAAGACGTCTGCACAGTCATTTAGTGTCTGCCACTTTTCAAGTGTTGCGTCTTCAATAGACAGCAAGTCCTTGATGCTCATTTTATGTTCTTCCATGTCCCAGTATTAACCTGAGATAGCACTGTATTAAACATAATCCTCATGTAGTTTGGGCTAATGTTTGTATTAGGAAACGCTAGCAATTACATGGGCATTTCATTTATATTGGGGGCAAACGGGAGATATTCAAAACAGTTAATTTTTGTGACTAGATTGGTCATATTAGTAAGACATTTTTTAGTGAGTATCTAATGCCAGCATTTGTGGACTATTCTTTCACCAGAGTTAACATAGTTGTTACATTTATCCCTGTTCCTTATTAACTGGTCTATAATGGGCCCCATGTAACATACAGTCTTAGACTTATGGCCCAAAGCAATATAATACATCAGAGAATTCAGTATATCTGCCAAACATATTTATTCTATAGAGGATAGTATTAAACTCCATCAAAACAATTCTGAATTCTCCCTACCACGGGTAAAAAACTGGGTAATCCTATGACATTTCTTAAGCAGTAGCTTTCTAATTTATTGATTTAGTCAGATTTCCCTATCCCCTAGATCTCAACTCCCTAAGTCATGGTGGGCCTGATTTTTAGTTTACAATTGTCTCTGAGCAACTTAATGGAGTAGCCAGAGTGTTTTAGCACAAACTTCATAAGGGTAGCAACATGTAGCCAGATGATGCATAAGGCATTCTCTAGTTGATGATGCCAATTCCGCTTTTGATCAATTATGGAAACAAAGGTGGCGTCCTGCCACGTACATTTAACTCTTTACATAAACATTCTCTGTAAAGGCTTTTTATGTTTCATGCTTTGTATTGCTATAGAAAAATCTGTTTCTGGCTTTCAATCAAAGTAGAGGAGCAAAAACAATATATTGAGTACACACAGCTTTTTATTATTTAGCTAGTGTTTAAATTGCAGATATTTCCCAAGACTTTGCATTTTTTAGATTAAGAAAGTTTTTTTGGGAGAATCAAAAAGTTCTGCATTTGTGTTGTGTTCATACTTCGTAAGTAATAAAAAGAAATATATTCGGTACAGAACCAAGTGAACAAAAAGGTACAAATATATACAAACATGCAAATCAATTGCTGGACAGTGTGAACAGTTTCAGTGGGCCTTTTTTACAAACAAGATTTTTGCAATCAGTACAATAAAAGGCAAAACAGTGCTAAGTACAGAGATAGTCATATTCAAAATTTGTCATTAATGTGTCCTTCATTGAAATTTAAAAAGGCACTGGGTGGTCAAAGATGTTTTTTTTTGACAAGCGGAGGGGTGACCTAGTCATCAGTCTGCGTCTAGATGTAGATCTACTAAAAAAGGAAGTGACTGAGGTATTCACTCTCAAGGTGTTCTGTCCCTTTACGTTTCGGAAGGATGGTCAAGCAGCCTTCATCATGGGTCTTAGACCAGGTCTCCCTAGGAGGGGGAACAAAATAAAAGGGAGCTCAATTAATGTTGAGCTCTTCTTAACTGGGGCCTAAGGGCTCAAATACATGCATGAACAAAAATGGATAAAAAATCGCATCCTGGGAGATGTGGAACTGGGCCAGTTCCCATCCCACAGAAGCTTGGAAACCAGCTACTGACCAGGACTGAGTTGTACTGTGGGCGTCTTCCTATGCTGGGAAGCGTGGGAGCTTGTATCTGTATTGTTAAGGAGGGCTCCTAATTTGACACATATTATGTGTTACTCTGGAACAGATAACAGATTGGCAGAGGATAGAATCAGTTGCCCGAGTTATTGATGTGACATACTTATTAATGGAATATACCCAAATGGGAAAGTACCTGTGTAGCCTCAGTAAAGGTAGTGGTGTGGGCCGTGCAGCAGGACTAGGTGAGGTCTGCAGGGCTGGAGCCTGGTAGCTGTAGCTTATGTAGAGAAAAGTGTAAGGTGAATTAGGGGAACTAAAACCCCACATACGGGACACACATCAGTGCGTAGTGCTATATAGAGTGTTTAACAACATTAAAAGGAAGGTACCTTGAGCAGGTGCACTTAATTGTGGTCCAGTGTAGCTGAATGGGTTATCTCTCTTGACGTGCCGCACCCTATGAGATATTGAAAAAGTAGAAGGAATGAAAGTTGAGCTCAAGTTCCTGGGAACCGGCTTGGGGAGATTCACAGAGTCTCTGTTATCGAGTTGGTGGAACAGGACCTGCCTAGAGGTCCAGGCTGGTGGAGGGAGCTGGATGCTTACCTAGTGACTGGACCCTGAATAGAGTAGTCCGTGCCGTATTGTAGCCAGCTGTCTGCACATGGAATGTGCAGCTTCTTTGGCACCGTGTGTGTATAGTGAGCTGTGCTGGGGCAATATTCTGTGCGTGCGTGTGGGAAAAGTGTCCCGGCGCATAGCGCATGCGCATTCGGGGCTGTGGCTCATTGTCAACGGCAACCAGGGGTGTCCCCTGGATGTCGAGCGGACAGTGGGCAGAGGGGCATAAGCCTGTTTAATGTGTCTAGCCGTACAAGGTAGGCACGCACATTGGTACCAGCCCCCCTTATGCATTGCAAATTGAAAAAATTGAAAAAATGGAAAACGCCCATATAATAACAAGGGGCAGTGCAATCAATGGGCTCTATGGTTGGAATAATGTTGCTGCTCATATCGTACCACTCTTTTTGAGACAGAGAGCCCCTTACTTCTCAGACTATCTAGCCCCCCTAGGTGGTCCAGCTCAAGGCCATTCCAGAGGGAGGCACCTGCAGAGGAGAGAGAACTACCCTCACTCTCTGCCTGGAGAAGCGACTGGCCCTCAGAGAGTTTTAGTAACTGAGAAAAGGGCTCAAGAACAGAGGCATTTTGGAAGGGAGAGTTGGATGTTTTTTTTTTGTTTATTTGATTTGGCTAAAAAAGCCTTTACAAAAAAATAAATAAACAATTAACAACAACTGACAACAAGCATTACAAAATTTACATATTTCTTTCAAAAGTAAAGTAAATTATTTTGTTTCCAGAGTTGGATGTAGTGCGCACCCTGACCCCAGAAAGCCTTTGTGGACGATGCAAAGGGTCTTGAACTTGATCCTTGCAGCCACCGGGAGCCAGTGGAGAGATTTTAGGACTGGAGAGATACAGTCCCTGGGCTTGGGTCCAAGGACAAGTCTTGCAGTCCTGTTCTGAATTAGTTGCAGAGGGCAGAGAGTAGAGAAGGGCAGATTAAGAAAGAGGCTGTTGCAGTAGTCCAACCTAGAGAGAACCAGGGCTCTGGAGATAGTCAGCTTCTTGGGGAAAGTGAGAACATGAAGAATACCTCTGAAGAGGTGCATCTGGTAGTGGGCCTTCTTGGCAAGGTCCGTAATGTAAGGAGAGAAGGAGAGAGCGGAGTCAAAGATGACACCAAGGTTTTTTAACTCACAGGAAGGTGTAGGAAGAGGGCCCAAGAAGGGTGGCCAGCATGAGAGAGGGAAAGTGGGAGCAGGGGTCCAATGTGAAGTATCTCCGTTTTACTGGCATTAAGGCAGAGATCGTTGGAGGCACACCAATCCTCAATCAAAGATAGACAGTAATGAATGCGCGAGTGAGGAGAGGAGGCTAAGGGGAGCCTGAAAGAGAGCTGAGTGGCATCTGATAACACTGAAAGTTAGAGGAGAAGGTAAAGGTCAGTGGGCCAAAGGGGCCAAGTAGACATTGAAGAGCGAGGGTTAGAGGATAGAGCCATCGGGAACACCACATGTGGATAGAAAGGTGGTGCAGAGAAAGGACCAACGTTGGACCTGGGATGGTCGGTCCAGGAGGAAGGAGGTCAACCACTCCAGGGCCTGATCCGTAATGCCCAGGTTCTCATAGAATCAATTGATCAGGATGGTGTGATTGCAGAGGAAAGGCCAAGGAGTATGATGACAGAAGGAAGGCTGGAATCAAGATTAGTGAGCAGATCTTCACGTGTGTTCCTGAGAGCAGTTTCCATGCCCCTTGCTGCTCAGACGCTAGACTGATGATCATGGAGACAACCCGCAGATTCATTGTGGAATGTAAGCTGGGAGATGGCCAGTTTTTCCAGGTGTTTGCCCAGATGGGAGTGATAGAGATTGGGTGATAGTTTGTCCGACAGATAGGATTGTCAGAAGGCTTTTTAAGGAGGGGGTGAACAAGGGAGTGCTTGAGGCGGGAGGGGAAGATCCAGTGGTGAAAGAGTGATTGCAGAAATCAGCCAATGCTGGAGCAGGGGTGTCAATGTGGTCTTTGATGGTTCTGGAGGAGCAGGGGAGCACCGGTTTGGACAACACTTTCATATATCGGACTTGTCTAGAAACAAGTCAGGTGTTGTCGGAGAGAAAGAGAAGAAAAACGCAGGAGAGGGAGAGGTGGCCAGAGGGGGGCTGAGAGAGGTAGAGGGAGAGGAAGAGGAGAGAGAGGACGGGAGGTCCTGAGTTTTAGTTATGAATTGAGAAGCCAGAGCTGTATAGACGGCCTGGGAGGGAACAGGAGAGGTGGAGACTGCAGCAGTATTGGCCAGCTCCTTGAAGATTTTAAAGAGTATGACTGTATTGTTAGAGGCCTGCTTGGATGTGGGCTCTCTTCTTTCGACAGAGCAGAGAGTCTCTATTGCCTTTGGAGCAGGTGGCAGACCAGTTTTCCAGAGGATGAGGCTGAGGCCCCTCATTTCCTCTCAGTCACCTTTCACTTGTGTTTCAGGGCGGCGAGGTGGGAGTCATACCAAGAGATGCACTTGATGGTAGGCTTTAGACGGACTCTCATTACAGGGGCAAGGATGTCCAGAGTCTTGGAAATAGAAATAGAAATAGAAAGATGCAGGTTAGAGTACACCTGATAGGGCTAATGTGTACACCTGATAGGGCGAAAGATAAGCATTGGAAAAATGACTGGTGTCAGACATTGGAGGAATGCAATACTTATGAAGTCTTTATGATTTTCAAATATGAATTGAAGGTGGTAAATACCTTGCAAAGTAATTTAAAGCGGATCCCATGTGAAGAAAAAAAAACGCTATTTGTTTTTAAGATTGTGGTTTAACTTATAGCCGACTAGGGAAGTTAATGGGGGAAGATTAAAGTGGCCTAAGAAAAATAGATGGTGTTGATTTTGTAATAATGGAGACACTGAGACACCTGTTGATACGCTGCCCTAAGTTAGATTATAGGAAAGCATATTTTTCTCAATTATTTTTTACAAAATAGAGAATTATCAGAAGGTAAGATATGAGTGATGATATTTAGCGACCAGTATGTTTCTTTGATTTAAGAGACTGTTGATGTTTGATAACAATACACATTTTAGATGCGATATAAGTAATTGATATTTTAGATGAAATGTAATCAATTATGAAATGAAGAATATGAATTAAAGAGTACTAATTGTTATTTGGTGTTTTTAAATAGTTTATACTATTCTTTTCTTTGTTTTCTTTTTAAAATATTTTCTATGTTAAAAATTGTAATGAAAAAAATTACGAGGATGAAATCAATTCAATAAATGATTGGTGGCAGAAGAAAGTGAATTCCTCGCAGTGTAATTATGTGTTCTCCATATGTCTTTTAGTGTAAGATTGGAACATAGGCTTTGGGGGATGTTTATAGATTTACTATGTATTTGCTTTGTTATTTATGAAACAAACAGAAACCAGCATAGTGCAAACTTTGTCTGGTAGTTGAGTGATAGCAAACATAATATGTGCTGTTTATGCAAGTCAATATCATTGCGAATAATTGAGTCTGCGAAATGAGAGAATGAGACGTATATATTAGTCCAGGCAGTAGAAGAATGAATGCAGAATAAAGGACCTGATTTACAAACATGTTTTAACATAGGAAAGTCCCATTGAAAACATGTTCATAAATAAGGCCCAAATTATTTTGAATGCAGACTTTTACAGCACTTCTCGCAACATAAAGGATCAAAAAAATAGGTCAAACAAAATCATTCTACTATAAAAACCAAAAACCATTGTACGCAGTTTTTTTTTCCGCCACACCAGCTCCATAATATGGTCTCTGGATTTGCAAACACTGCTTGTATTTGTATTTTATTTATTTGTATAGCGCACCAGGCACAAGGGAAACCGGGCACATTATTTAGTTGCAGGCATGGTAGAATAAAGCATTGGTATAGATTATACATATATACAAATGATACAACATGTAATTACAGACATGGTAAAATAAGGCAGTTGAGTGAGATATACATAAAAAGGCGATTTATACAGGAAATATATAATGTGAAAGAGCAGATGGGTAAGTGGCGCCGTTGTAGGGACCCTGGACGTTATGAGATAGGAATCAGAGCAAGTCCTGGGCAGACAGCCAGGCTGAAGCTTTGCGTTTGAAGGCCGGGAACAAGGTTTCTGCTCTTAGAGTATTAGGTAGTGAGTTCCATAGCTTGTTTGCTAGGACTGGGAATCTGCGTCCACCAGATCTTTGCAAGTTGATGCGAGGGACAGAGAGGTAGTTGGTTTGGGCACTTCTGAGAGGTCTCACAGTGGTGTGTAGTGCGAATCTACTGGCTAGGTAGCTAGGGGCTTGATTGGCAAGGCTTTTGTGTGTGAGGGCGAGTGCTTTGAGGGAGACTCTTTGGGAGACTGAGAGCCAGCGAAGGCTTCATCTGGAGTCGGAAATGTGGAGGTTCCTGGGAATATTGAGCGCCGCTCTTATGGCGTTATTTTGGATGATTTGAAGTTTATTCATATTGCATTGGTTAGTCCCTAGATATAGAGCATTGCAATGATCAATTTTGGATAGGACCAAGGTCCTGGCTAATGTGGTACAGTTGGCTGGTGAGAGGAAGTGGCGGCAAGCTGTGATGAGCTTGCAGGTGTATGAAGCCGATGATGATACTGTGTTGGTTTGTCTGGATAGGGAGAGAGTAGAGTCGATGCAAACACCAAGCGTTTTTGTGTCCTTGGCCACTTTGATGGTGTTGTCATCAATAGTGAAGGCTTTAAACGAGAGGTCAAGTTTGTTAAGTCTTTGGTGGGAGCCAAGGATGATGAACTCCGTCTTGTCGTCATTTAAACACAGTTCGTGCTGAGCCATCATGGCCTGGATAACTTGATAAATGGCGTTGATTGCGAGTGAGTCGGTTTTGTGGTCACCTGTAATGGGGATAAGTATCTGAGTGTCATCAGTGTAGTTGGTATACGTAACACCCAGAAGATCCAAAATATCAAAGAGAGGTTTTGTAAATACATTGTAGAGTGTCAGGGAGACACATGATCCTTGAGGCACTCCGCAAGTGACTGGGGAAGGTTCTGCGGTGGCGGTAGGGAAGAATACTTGCATCGATCTATTATCCAGGAATAAGGTGATCCGGGCTGTCGCTTTGTCCGAGAAGTGGGCGGCAGATTTTAGGTGACGGCATAGGATTTGGTGATTAATCAAATCGAAGGCCGTGGAGAGAACTAGGAGGAGTAGGACGGCCAGTTTTCCCTTATCTTCAAGGTCTTCAATCTGGGTTTTAAGGTCGAGTAGAGCTGTTTCAGTGCTGTATCGCGGGTGTAAACCAGACTGCCTCAGACCCATAAGATTATTGGTTTCTAGGTAATCTTGGATCTGCAGATATGCAGCACGATCAAGAATTTCTAAGAGGAAAGGGACCGTAGTGATCGGTCGGTAGTTAGTGGGTATGTTGGCGTCCAGGGTAGGTTGTTTCAGGAGAGGGATGACACAGGCATCCTTGAGGTTGTCAGGGACAATCCTACTGCTGAAGGAGGAGTTAATGGAGGAGGAGTTAATGAGTGTGGTGATGAAGGGCCCTAAGTTATGAGCAGCTTCCTGTCATGATTCCTGCCCCTCATGTCCCCAGCCCTCCAAGATGTCAGGCTGGAGCCAGGCCACAAGGGCCTCTCCATCCCTCCAAAGACCCACTTGGAGTCAGACTTGGCGACTATTTAAGCCACGCCCAGGCTGAGAAACATGCTTTGTGTTTTCTGCACCTGCAGCATGACACTCACTGTGTTCGGATCGGTCTCCAGTAGGCCTGCATCTTTCTTCTGCGCTCAGCTCCTGCAAGAACAAGAACACTGTTAGGAACAGACTTACCTTGCGGCGCTTCTGTCCATCATTCATCGCTTCTTCTGTTCTGCGGGCATCTTCGACGGTGTCATTCCCATCCCGGCACGCCGCTTCCTAAGGAAAAGGGAAAAGAACAGAAAAAAGACATTAGTAAGTATTCAGCAAATCTTTGCTTATTTTTAAAAACTGTACGAGATTCAAATGCTTACCTGAATCTCAGCCGCTCTGGGGGAACTCTGTCTCCGGAACTTCTCCTCCATCTGCAAGAGGGAAAAGACACTCCAGGTTAGTGTGGAAACATCTAGAGGCGCCGCATACCGCGCTTACTCACTGCATTTCTTCTTCTTAACCGGCATCCACGCTGAAAACGTCGCGGCACCTAAAAGACACAGAAAAAGAACTCAGTTCAATACAAATACAAAAGGGTTGCATCGCGCATCGCGCTCTCACTCACCTTCAGCACTACATCTCAGCAGCATGTCGCCATCCCCGGACGCCGGCCATCATCTAAGGAAGGAAAGGAATGCAGTTTGAGAACTGTTCAAAAGACTCATTATACTTACCTGTCGGACTCTTGCCAGTGAAGTAACTAGGCAGCAATTAGCCTGCATCAATCAACACACCCATGTGCTGAAAGCAGGAAGGAGAGCACACATTCCAAGAAAACAAGGTGAGCTGTGGATCAAAGGGAAGGGTTGGACACCAGGGAAGAAGGGGTTCAAGCATACAGAGACAATAGGGAGTTAAACTCTACCAATCCTGTGTTTCAGGCCCAGCCTCCAGTCGAGTAGACTCCAGCGAAGGGTTTGAGGTCGTAAGAGGTCAGACAAGCTGAGTGACATCCCCGTGGATACCAGGTGAGCGTTACAGAACACAAAGGCTCACATCAAAATCCACCTGGGCATCATGGAAACGTCAGAAAACGACCAGTTAGCCCACACGTTGGGGCAGCTACGTTCCGAAGTACATGCAGCCAGGCAGGAGACCAATACCCTGAGGAGAGAGCTGATAGTAGCCAAAGAACGCACTGATGATTTAAGCCGGCAACTTCTCCAGTCAATAGCAGGGCATGCACCATTGCTGGGAAACATGCCCTCGATGCCAGCACCATCAGCCAATCCCGTTCAGATAACCGTTCCTGGGGCAATTCCCTTGCTCCCACCCGAACGATTTACGGGGATCCCAAGAGGTTTGCAATGTTCATGAACCAGTGCCACCTGTACTTCGTTTGTAAGCCAGGGGCCTTTCCAAATGACCAATCATGGGTCGCTTTTGTGCTATCCTACCTGAGTGGTAGCACCGCAAACTGGTCTGTACCCTTTGTGGCCCAAGACGATCCTTTGCTGCATGACTTCAGGGGCTTTCAGCAGGAGATGGAAAAGCTGTTCGCCCGTCGTACTCATGAGCAGGCATTAGACAACAAACTTCTGTCCCTACGCCAAGGGAATCAAGACCTATTAACATACATAGCCACGTTCAATAGATGCGTAGTTGAAGCAGAATGGCCAGTGGAGAAGAGAACCACGTTATTTCATCAAGGGTTGCGGGGGGAGCTCAACGATGTTCTCGCACAAGTAGTGAACCCCCCGAAAGACTGCTTAGAATTCATTGACCTTGTTCAACTGGATCATAGGTTGCAGGACCGAAGAGCAGATTGAACCAGACTGGACCCTCGCCGTATGTATGTGTGTTCAAAGGACAATATTGCCCGCACAACGGAAGATTCAGGAGAACCAATGCAAATTGTGGGGGTCAGATCCCCCTTGACTAAAGCGGAAAGGGATAAATGGAGACAGCAGCAGTTATGTTTGTACTGTGGAAGGTCAGGTCATTTCCTTAAAGAGTGCCCTGTGAAGCCACCAATGAGGACGGTAGGGGCCACGGACAAGGAAGATACCATCAATGAATCGGAAAACTCCCCAGCCCGGCAAGTGTAGGGGTCCACTTGTCGAGCGAATCAAGTGAACTACAGACCTCACATTTTGCACTATCTGTGGTCTTGATCAATCACCAACAAATCTCTCGGATACATGCAGTAAGAGCGTACATTGACAGTGGAGCCGTTGGGAATTATATCGACCAGGATCTTGCGGCAAAGATGGGGCTTCCGTTATGCCCTAAATCAACCACTGACACTGTTACCACTGTCGATGGCACGGAAATAGCTTCTGGTCCAATATCCCAATGCACTGCAGCTTTAACCCTTCTGTGCCAGGATGGACACCAAGAATATATCGTTTTCGACCTCATTAAGGCACCACAGTTCCGGTTGATTTTGGGAATTCCATGGTTGGTAGCTCACAATCCTTAAATCGATAGGCGAGCAAAAGAATTGGCCTTTCCCGAGACTTGCGCCCACACATGTTATCGCCCAGAGAAACAACCAATAGACACCAGAACCGGTTGTAGGTCATAGGATCGACAACAAAAGGATCGACGGTGTGAAAATATAAAAATAATATGAGGCCGGGAAGCCCAAAAGAAACACACCAACACAGGTTACAAAGAACATACAAGTGCTTTATTTAAAAGCTACAACAGTTACCAAGTCAATTGACAAACGGATAGCTATTCGGCTCTCAGAGTAACGTAACGAACTTCAACGAAGGTTCGATGCATTAGTAAGAGAGACCGTACATTGGAATACTTGGGTCTATTATATGATTTGTCCAGCCCTTGGCCAACCCTCTCGCGGGTTAACCATTCTTGGGATCGGGCCTGGGGTTCCTTGCCAGGTCAATCCTATAATTTATGCATTTTGATCAGTTTCGCTGATATAGTTGTGCATTTACACATAGGTCAGCAATAGGACAAGGTCTCAGTTCGCGACCCCGACAAGTGGCCTGCAGACATACTAATTATTCGTGTGTGCGGAGGTCACAACGGCCAGAATCTTACTCAGAATGTCATTCGGCCTCCATTTTGATGTTCAGGGTGACTTCCACATTACAATAGAACCTAAAATGGCGGCTTAATCCAAGATGACGACTTACGTTACTTTCTCTAAGGTCAAGACCTTGCCGCAGAGTTTATTCGCATGATATTTTAGACAACTTGGCGTAGGCCAATACACATACAATTGCTGCAATAGGAGGCATAATATTATTTCAATTCCGACAGACCCTCCTTTTGGCCTATGCCAAGTGCTAATATCATTCCTAATACTTTTGCAAATAACTCCATGCATTGTCGTCCATACATCCTGAATCATTATCTGTAATGTCTATAGCCATTAGGTCGTTCATCAGAACCTCTTGTAACACAAACTCTTTAGATGCTGTATCTGGGGCATACATTCTGTGCCCTACTGTGCTCACTGCTTGAGCACAACATTCCCCTAGCATTACACATATACTAGGTAGACATTGGAAACAGCAACAAAGGAATAGCAGGATCCCTAAAGTAACCAGAATGACAGAAAGCACCTTCCAACCCCAAGATCGTAGAGAATCCCAAAACCAGGCGCTAATATTCCAATCTCCTACATGAACATGCACTTCAGAACTAAGGATAGGCAAGTTCTGTATTGCTTTAAAAATTGTCGGCGAGGAATCTGGTACGAAAACACAACAATCGGACCCCACTAATTTGCATACTCCACCACGTTCTGCCAGAATGATATCTAATGCCATCCGATTTTGGAGTGCTACCAATCTTATTGCTTTTTGTTCTAGTGTCATATTGTAGAGTATGTCCGTGGTCCGGTTGATGGTTCTCTCCAGTACTCGTGCTAGTCCCCTAATGTTTTAAGAGTTTGCTATCTGTCCCCAAAAGGGCACAACTGATTTTGCTATATCTCCCAATACTTGCCCAGGGGTATCTCTGTTCTCGTCCCGCCGTGGGCGAGCCTTAGAAACCTCCGATGTACTAGCTACAAATACCCCAGGTAACAGGATTCCTAAATAACAGGTTCCCTGCCAATCCTTGGGCAACCAGGGAAATGCTGAACCACCACAAACAAAATAAACAGGCCCCCCTACATACAGAGGCCTGTTCTCTCCAGTCAAATTTACAATGTTCATACAACCTTCAAAATCTCCCGTAGGCCGAGTGCCATTTTTTTGTACACAAAAGGGGACTGAATCAGGGCTATGATTTATAGAGTAGGAAGGAGGCACGGCGTCCTTATTACCTATCGGAGCCATTTTAAAGGAAATTAGAGTTTGAAAGGGAGGAGATAGTTTATCAGACGGCCTAATAGAAGCAACATTAGGTTTACTTCCATTTGCAAAAAGCAGCGAGCATCCCAGGGGAGTTAATTCACGTTTCTCAAAATCATTTAAATTAGTTCCATCAAAGTTCCCTGAGATGCTATCATTCCAACGGCCAAAGAATAGTGCTCTAAGAGAGGCATAGCAAGCAGTCGTTAAAGGTAAAGGGTGAATATACCATCCTAGCCCCTTGTTCCCATGTTGCGGTAAATGAGTGCAAATCCAACAATTACTCTTCTTAAAAATGGCATGCGGTGCATTCATTACTATCATTAAAGTGTTATTATGATACTTTCGTCTATGCTGGGAGTCTCTAGGTAACAGAGTGTGAAGGTGTACAGAGGGAGTCAAAGCAGTAGGTACAATCTCAATTGGCAGTAGAGGTTTTTAGAGGGTACATTTCTTCGAAGTACCATAGTCCTACAGAAATAATCACACAAATACCAATTATTATTAACAAGACA
Source organism: Ambystoma mexicanum (assembly GCF_040938575.1). Lineage (NCBI taxonomy): Eukaryota > Metazoa > Chordata > Amphibia > Caudata > Ambystomatidae > Ambystoma > Ambystoma mexicanum. The sequence continues at coordinate 1,383,227,964 of NC_090922.1, read as the reverse complement.
CAGAAATACATTTTCGGTGCCCAGGAACATTGTTCTTTGTCCGAGTTGGTCACCCCCCTATTTACATGTCCAGTACGGGGAGCAGCGGTGGAGGTGGCAGGCATTGCAGTTTCTCAATCGATGACCCCAATGTTCGTTGCTGGCGACTCTACGGTCGCGCGACTTCTTAGTCCTTCCCAACCCTAGCCAGCAGAATCCCCTTTTTTTCCCTTTTGTTCGAAAGGAACTTTCTTTTACAAGAGAAAACTTTCAATCACTTCTTCTTCTCACAATGCATGGAAAGACCCGTGCCGTAGTTCTATTTTCTTCGTCGAAGGTCGTACCTGGCGGTACCCAAAACTGTTTGATCCGAAAACAAGGCGTCGTCACTCCCTGAGGAAAGCGACGTATCGGAGGCGACGGAAGTCGCAGAACTTGAAACAGTGTTTTCCGGAAGTGACTTTTCAAAAGAGTGCGGAGACAAAATGGACTGTTCCCCAAGCTCCACGGGCTCAGAGAAATTCTCCGGCGCACTCACAGCGCTGTTTGCTACTCCAAGATCAGAGATTGTAGCATCAGCGAGGGGTTCTGCTTCTTCTGTAACGTGTGGCGTTGGGTGAGGAAGTTTCTTGACATGCGTTGCGTGGATCCAGTGTTTTTTCCCAGCCACCCGCACTGCTGTCCGGGTGACCAACAGTACCTGGTAGGGTCCCCTCCAGCGAGGAGCGAGACAGGAAGACATTTCGTAGGCCTTCACTAGGACCCAACCTCCAGCCTGAATATCGTGTCCTGGGCCCGTGAACCATACAAGTAAAGCCGACTAAACCTGATGATAAATGAAATACAGGTTTTTAGTCAACTGGTTGCAGTAGTCTACAAGCAATACATGTTCCACCTCCCTCAGGGCTTTAGGCTTTGGGAGACCCCAAATGTTAGCAGGTCTCTCCATCACTACCTCAAATGGAGAAAGCCCAGTCTTAGTTTGAGGTGTGGTACGCATGGCTAATAATACACTAGGTAAGGCATCTGGCCATTTCAGTTTGGTATCGGCACATGTTTTTGCAAGCTTATTCTATAAGATACCATTATGTCTCTCTACCAACCCAGCACTTTGAGGATGTCTAGCTGAGTGAAATTGTTTCTCAATATGTAACGCTGTGCATATCTGCAAAATTACTGCTGCAACAAAATGGGGACCATTGTCCGACCATTTTACCCTTGGGAGCCCAAATCGTGGAAAGAATTCTTTTACCATAGTCTTTGCAGTGGTCATGGCAGTAGCATCTTTAACGGGGAAAGCCTCGACCCATTTACTAAAAGCACAAATAAGCACAATAACATATTTTAGATTGCTACACCGTTCCATCTCAATAAAATCAAAGTGGATGAACTCGAAGGGAACATAAGGGGGCCCAAAGCTTCCCCTTGGAGTTACTGTCCCCTTCCCCACATTGTGCTGTAAGCAAATCGTACAATTCTGAACATATCGTTGTGCAGTCTTCAGAATTTTGTCATTCACCCAAACTTGTTATAACATTTTCGTGATCTGCTGAGCACACACATGCGTAGGACCGTGTGCCATCGTAACCATTGCCAGTACATATGAATCAGGAAGCAACCATTTTCCTTCAGATGCATCCACCCAACACCCACCATCATCCAGTTTCCCCATTCCTTCGGCCCACTTTTTAAACTCTTCTATTGTGGTATCAGTCTGGATATCTCACACAGACCTGATACCCTCATCCATTACATAGGCATATTTTGTTTCCCTTAGAGCATACATGTCTGTGCTAAGGTCTGTGGCCGTTTGCCTGGCTATCTGGTCAGCGAAAGCGTTCCTTTTTCCCACATCATCTATGACCTTACGATGTGCTGCACATTTCATGATCGCTAGCTGCCTAGGGAGTGAAAGTGCTGAGAGCAATTGCACTATCAGGGGACCATGCTGGATTTTGGTCCCATGTGAGGTCAGGAACCCTCTTTCCGACCAGAGCCTCCCGAAGTTGTGAGCCACCCCAAAGGCGTACTGGCTATCAGTATATATGTTTACTATACGCCCTTCGGAGAGTTCACAAGCTCGGGTCAACGCTATAATCTCTGCGGCCTGCGCGGAGTTATACGGAATTCTCTTAGTTTCAACAACTGTACTCAACGTAGTAACTGCGTAAGCAGCTGTAGATGTACCATCTGGAAGTTTGAAGCAGGGGCCATCACAAAAGAGCTCCCCTTCTGCATTGTCCAAAGGAGTATCTATAAGATCTATCCTGCCCTTCGTTTCCTGTTCAGTGGTATACAGGCAGTCATGTAATTCTTCGTCACCGCAAACAGTATTTTTCGGAAAAGGTAGGAGTTCAGCCGGATTAAGAACACAACACCTCTTAATTTGAATGTGAGGGGCAAAGAGAATTAATTCATACCTTGTTAGCCGTGCAGAGGTGAGGTGTTGCGTTTGGGTTTTGTTCAATAGGATTTCTACAGAGTGAGTGACCATCAAAATCAAATCATGGCCTAGGACCATTCCCTCACTCTGTTTTACAGACGCGGCAGCAGCAGCGACAGCTCGCAAACATCTTGGCAAAGCGCATGCGACAGGATCAAGGGCGGAGGAGTAGTAGCTGCACGGCCTATTCTTCCCTCCGTGTTCCTGTGTTAACACAGCCAAAGCACATCCACCACATTCATGCACAAACAACACAAAGGCCTTGTCATAATTTGGAGTACCCAGAACCGGTGCCGAGCATAACGCGGTTTTGAGAAACTCAAATGATCGTTGATGTTCCGATTTCCATGGCAGTGGCAGAGAAATGCCCTTCTTCGTCAAAGCCAACATCGGTTTTATCACTAGTGAAAAGTTCGGGATCCACAACCTACAGTAAGAAGCCATACATATTAAGGCTCTGACTTCCTTCTGTGTATTTGGAACAGACATGCCAGAAATGTGTTTTATTCTTTCAGGTGTCAATCTTCTCCATTGACAGGAGGTAGCCTAAATAGGCGACCTCCTGACAACAATATTGAATTTTTTTGAGCGAAGCTTTATGACCATTTTTAGCTAGATGAACAAGCAACAGTAGAGTGCCTTCTTTACAAGCACTTTCAGAATCTGCAGCCAAAACCAAATCATCGACATACTGAAGCAGTGTACAAGTAGGTGGCAATTCAAGGGTGTCGAGCTGCTCTTTCAAAGCTCTACTATAAATGCTTGGACTTTCAGTATACTCTTGAGGTGCCCGAGTAAATGTAAATGAACGCCCCCCCCAAGGTGAACGCAAACAAATATCTACTCTCTTTGTGTATAGGAATGCTAAAGAAAGCATTTTTTAAATCCACAACGCTGAAGTGCGTAGCCGTAGCAGGGATCATTGTCAGTATCGTTGTTACATCAGGCACAATTGGAAATTGTGGGGCGACAACTCTGTTAATAGCACGAAGATCAATTATGAACCGGTATGGGATTGCATTGTCGCCTTTCTTGTATACAGGCAAAATCGAGCTGTTACATAAACTACCTGCAATCTCCTCGATCACCCCACGATGCACAAAATCGGAGACAATGCACTTCAAAGCACGCTCGCCCTCAACTGATATATTATACTGTGAAAACATAGAAATTGACATGAGGCTGGGAAGCCCAAAGTAAACACACCAACACAGGTTACAAAGGACATACAAGTGCTTTATTTAAAAGCTACAACAGTTACCAAAGTCAATTGACAAACGGATAGCTATTTGGCTCTCAGAGTAACGTAACAAACTTCAACGAGGGTTCGATGCATTAGTAGAGAGACCGTACATTCGGAATACTTGGGCTTTGATATCCTTTATCCAGCCCTTGGCCAACCCCCTCGTGGGTTAACCATTCTTGGGATCAGGCCTAGGGTTCCTTGCCAGGTCAATCCTATAATGTATGCATTTTGATCAGTTCCACTGATACAGTTGTTCATTTACACATAGGTCAGGGATAGGACAAGGTCTCAGTTCGCGACACCGACAAGTGGCCTGCAGGCATATTAATTATTCGTGTGTGCGGAGGTCACAACGGCCAGAATCTCACTCAGAATGTTATTCAGCCTCCATTTTGATGTTCAGGGTGACTTCCACATTACAAGAGAACCTAAAATGGCGGCTAAATCCAAGATGGCGACTTACATTACTTTTCGTTAAGGTCAAGACCTTGCCGCGGAGTCTATTCACATGATATTTTCAGACAACTTGGCGTAGGCCAATACACATTCAATTACTGAGGTAGGAGGCATAATATTATTTCAATTCCGACAACGGGTCAGAGGATTGACACAAAAGGATCGACGGGTCAAAGGATCGAATTTCTTTTTTCTTTTTTTTCACATTTTTTTTTTTGGGGGGTCCCCCACCAACCCCTGTTTTTGTGGTAAAAAAACACTTTTTTTCCCTAAACGAAAACCCCCCAAAAATATATATAATTTAAAAAAATGTGATCCTTTGACCCGTCGATCCTTTCAATCCGATCCTTTGACCGGACACCCCAGATCCTCCACGCTTGTGACTGTGGCAATCGGCACCCTACCAAGTGAATACCAGGACTTTCAAGATGTCTTTCAGAAAGAACAGGCTAATACCCAGCCACTGCATAGACCATACGATTGCCAAATCGACCTGATACCCGACGCACAAATCCCTTGTGGGCGAATTTACGCACTCACGGAACCAGGAAACCAGCACCTGAAGGCCTATCTTGACCAAAACCTGGCCAACGGGTTCATCTGTGCCTCGAAGTCTCCAGCAGCCAGTCCTCTATTCTTCATACCAAAAAAGGAGGGGGACTTGAGAACGTGCATCGACTATCGCGCACTGAACCAGATTACCGTAAAAAACTGCTACCCCCTGTCACTGATCCCTGAATTGCATGATCAAGTCAAAGATGCCCAAATCAATACAAAACTAGACCTGAGGGGGGCATATCACCTTGTTCGCGTAAAACAGGGGGGTGAATGGAAAACCGCTTTTCGCAACAAATACTGCTTGTACGAAGATCAAGTAATGCCCTTTGGCCTTTGCAACGCACCTGCAGCATTTCAATACTTCATGAACGATGTCCTACGGGAATTGATTGATGTCTGTGCTCTAGTGTACATCGACGATATTCTAGTATGTTCCGCATCAAAGCAGGTCCATGTTAAACACGTCCGATCCGTTTTGGAGAAACTTCGTCAACACCAGCTCTACGCCAAGCTCGAAAAGTGCTCATTCCACGTCTCTGAGGTGGAATTCCTTGGCTTTATTCTCAGCCCAAATGGAATCCGGATGGATGTACACAATGTAGATGCTATCCTGAACTGGCCATCCCCAAATTCATTCAAGGGGGTTCAAAGTATGCTGGGTTTTGCAAAATTCTACCGCCGGTTCATCCCAGGATTTTCGCAAATCGTACATCCCATCACGTCATTGCTAAGGAAAAGCAACAATAAGTTCCAGTGGACAACAGAAGCCGAGGAAGCTTTCCAGGAATTCAAAGTAAGATTCACATCTGCCCCAATGTTACGCCACCCCTCCCATACCTGGTTGAAATGGACGCCTCAAGCATGGCTATCTGAGCTGTCTTCTCACAGAAGGACCCCGAAACGGGCCAGTTACACCCTGTTGCCTTCTGGTTGCGTAAATTCACACCCCCTGAACTCAATTACACTATCACAGACAAAGAAGTCTTGGCCATTAAGTCAGACTTTAAGGCATGGCGGCACTACCTCTTGGGCGCCAGACACACAATCACCGTAATAACTGACCACCGGAACCTCCAGTACCTAAAAACGACAAAGGCCCAATCCTCACTACAACTACGTTGGACTCTTTTTTTGCTGAATATGACTACGTGATTACATTTCGACCAGGGGTGAAAAACGGGAAGGCCGATGCCCTTTCCAGTATGAGGGTGGAAGAGCAAGGGTATCAGACCCCTGACCCCATAGCAATCATCCCGAGTGACAAGCTCCTAGGAATCACAGCAACCATATCTCAGAAAGAATTACATTAAGAAATCCAAAACCTGATGAGTCCGGAGCAATTACAAGCATGGAGTGCACAAGGAGAACATTACATGATAAAAGATCAGTTGCCCTACTTCAGGAATCATTTATTCTTACCAAACCAAGAACTACGAGAACAAGTCATGTCCGGTTATCATAATTCCTTGATTGAGGGCCACCACGGAATCGCTAAAACCCTAGCCAAGGTAAAACGAAATTATTGGTGGCCCACGTGGCGTAAAGATATTATCCAATTCATCCTATCTTGTGGAGTGTGTGCTCAAAACAAGTCATCCGAGCAGAAACCGGCTGGGCTATTCCAACCACTGGAAATCCCACCAGCACCCTGGCACACGTTGTCCCTCGATTTTATTACTGACTTACCACCCAGTTAAGGGTTTAACACTATTCTTGTGGTCGTGGACCTATTTTCAAAAATGGCATTTTCATTCCTCTTAAGGGGCTCCCAAATGCTTCCACTCTGGCAAAGGTATTTCTTGAAGGCATCGTACGGGTTTCCTTCAGTTTTAGTCTCAGACCGAGGTACTCAATTTGTATCTAACTTCTGGAGAAAATGCTGCTCTATGGCCCAGATCGACATCCGGCTATCCATCAGTCACCATCCCCAAAAGGATGGCCAAACTGAGATGACAAATCAGACGCTCGAGCAGTATCTGCATTGCATGTTACACCAAGCTGAAGGAAGCTGGTTTGACCTATTATGGATAGCTGAATATGCTTATAATAATTCCCTACACACCAGCACTGGGCAGACACCCTTTTATACAATGTATGGCAGGCACCCACGTACTTCTGGGTTGGACGTTCCTACAACCCTGGAAATGCCAGCAGTCAAAACCTTGCACACAATCATTTCTCAAACCTTTAAAAGAGCAGTTGAACACCTACTTCAAGCTAAGAATCACCAAAAGAAGTTTGCTGATCAACACCGAGCAAAGGCCCCCAACTAACAAGTGGGAGACAAAGTCTGCTGGCGTCAAAACACGTGTCCATTAAAGGAACCCAAACTTTCCGTCCAAGATACCTGGGTCCATTCACTGTCACCTCCATGATAAATCCTGTGTCGGTCAGACTAGCTTTGCTGTCAAACATGCAAATTCATCCTGTGTTCCACATGTCTCTCCTTAAACCTGTTCAACCTGGGACCCGGGTAGCAATGCCACCGCAGCCAGTAGTAGTCGCTGGGGAGCCAGAATTCAAAGTCAAGGACATCTTGGATTCAAAGTACGTCGGATCCAAATTATACTACTTAGTAGACTGGAAGGGATATGGTCTACAAGAACAAGACAGGACATGGGAGCCTTGTGAGTACATCCATGCACCTCGCTTGCTTAGACGATTTCATCAAAACCATCCAAACAAACCAGGACCAGACAGAAGAGCCACCTTGAGAGGGGCCTTGGGGGGAGTGCTGTCATGATTCCTGCCCCTCATGTCCCCAGCCGTCCAAGATGTCAGGCTGGAGCCAGGCCATGATCACCTACATGGCCCTCAAGGGCCTCTATCCCTCCAAAGACCCACTTGGAGTCAGACTTGGCGCTTGTGGCACCAGACTCACTCACTCCCATAGGATAACATTGGGGATTGGACTTGTAGTGCTTTGATGGGGACAAGATGGATGCCCCCACATATTTTGGTTCCCAGAACTGCATGTGCAGTCTAGTCTTTTGGGTGTGGTTCATCCCAGAGACACCTGTGATATCCAGAGACTATTTAAGCCACGCCCAGGCTGAGAAACATGCTTTGTGTTTTGTGCACCTGCAGCGTGACACTCACCGTGTTCAGATCGGTCTCCAGTAGGCCTGCATCTTTCTTCTGCGCTCAGCTCCTGCAAGAACATGAACACTGTTAGGAACAGCCTTACCTTGCGGCGCTTCTGCCCATCATTCATCGCTTCTTCTGTTCTGCAGGCATCTTCAGCGGTGTCATTCCTATCCCGGCACGCTGCTTCCTGAGGAAAAGGGAAAAGAACAGAAAAAGGCATTAGTAAGGCATTAGTAAGCATTCAGCAAATCTTTGCTTATTTTTAAAGACTGTACAAGCTTCAAACGCTTACCTGAATCCCAGCCGCTCTGGGGAAACTCTGTCTCCGGAACTTCTCATCCATCTGCAAGAGGGAAAAGACACTCCAGGTTAGCGTGGAAACATCTAGAGGCGCCGCATACCGCGCTTACTCACAGCATTTCTTCTTCATAACTGCCATCCACGTTGAAAACATCGCGGCCCATAAAAACACAGAAAAAGAACTCAGTTCAATACAAATACGAAAGGGTCGCATCACGCATCGCGCTCTCACTCACCTTCAGTGCTACTCATCTCAGCAGCACGTCGCCATCCCCGGATGCCGGCCATCATCTAAGGAAGGAAAGGAACGAAGTTAGAGAACTGTTCAAAAGACTCATTATACTTACATGTCAAACTCTTGCCAGGGAAGTAACGAGGCAGCAATGAGCCTGCATCAATCAACGCGCCCCTGCGCTGAAAGCAGGATGGAGAGCACACTTTCCATGAAAACAAGGTGAGCTGTGGATCAAAGGGAAGGGTTGGACCCCGGGGCAGAAGGGGTTCAAGCACACAGAGACAATAGGGAGTTAAACTCTACCAATCCTGTGTTTCAGGCCCAGTCTCCAGTCGAGTAGACTCCAGGGAAGAGTTTGAGGTCGTAAGAGGTCATCCCCGTGGATATTCCTTAATGATGGTAGCGGGGCAGGGCTCTCACTGACAATTGGTGGGTTTAAGGTTATTGATAATGTGTTCTACTTCAGTGATGGAGAGAGGTGTGAAGCTGAAGGGTTTCAAGGATTCGGTGTTGGGGTTGATGTTAGCCTGGGGGGGTTTGTGAAGCAGGCTGGGCTGTAAACAAATGTTTTTATCATTGATTTTGGTTTGGAGGGTGGCGATGTTTCCAAGGAGGGCTTTTTGGATGTTAGTACACCATATGTTGTCTTTGGAGCGAGTATCGGGGGGGAGTGGCAGGGGATTCTATCTCTTTCAGGATTAAATAGCTCCTTGGTGTTAGATTGGGCAAGTTAAATGCGTTTATTGTACGTCTCTTTTTTTGCCGTGAGTATGGCTTCTTTGTAGTTAAGAGTAGCTAATGCGACACTAGCTTTGTAGGCTTCCGTTGGATTGCTTTTCCAACGTGCTTCAAGGGTCCTTTTTTCCTTGCGTAGGGTTCTCAGCTGTGGCATGAACCAGGAGTTGAGGTGGGCCCGAGGTTTGGGTTTTCTCAGTTTAGAGGGTGCGATGAGATCAAGCACTTTAAGCATAGTTTGATTGCACAAGTCAACCAGGACAGTGGGGTCAGAGCATGAGGATGAGGTATCATTCAGAGCAGGGAGGATAAGTGGGAGTAGTTTAGCGCAAGTTATATGACGCTTATTTCTAGTGGCGGTAGCGGGTGCTATAATTGGGGTGGGATGGATGATTTTAGTGGGGATGCTGAAGGTGATAAGGTGGTGGTCGGTCCATGCGCATGGTTGAATGGATTCAATATTTGTGTCACAGTTTAAGTTAGCTATCCAATTGAGGGTCCTGCCCTTGGAATGGGTAGGCAGAGTGACCTGTTGTGTAAAGCCTAGGTTAAGTAGCAGGTTGTTGATGTCCTGGGCGGATGCGTCGTTGGGGTCTAGGTAGCCTAAATTGAAATCACCTAGTACTATGATTTGAGACTTGGACTTAGTGTTATCAGTGAGGATGTCGAAGAGGTCCTCAGCAAATGATGATAGTGGGCCAGGCAGTCAATATATGATGTGGAGTGTGATGGTCCGGTTGGGGGTAATGGCTAGCCTGGCTGTTCTTAGCTCTGCTGAGGTGATTAGGCGAGGGGTGGTGATGGCGACACCGCCTCCTTTGGTTTGGTCCGTGTTACGGTCACATCTAAGGATCGTGCAGCCTTCGGGGATTGCTAGTGATAGCAGGAGTCATGAGGCAGCGTGGAGCCAGGTTTACAGTATCGGCTATAAAGTCCACGTCATGGGTGATTATAAGGGCAGCCATGTCGAGTGCATGAGCCGTGAGAGACCTGGTGTTGATCAGAGCAGCCTTGAGACCAATAATGAGGCTGTGCGGTAGGGTACTCTCGTCAGGTGTGATGTCCAGTATGGGTGGGGGTGCGTGGGCAGAGGCTGTGGGCCTGGTGCAGGATGGTTTGGTTGTCAGGTAGGTGTTGGTGGAACGGTAGGAGGAATGGGAGAGTCTAGCTCCCAATCTAAGATTTCTGGTGGACACAGAGCAGGGTTGGTTAGGAGTGGGCTTCATGGCAACGTCTTCGAGCCAGAGGGATAGTGAGTTGAGGGGTTGGCAAGAGGGTCGACCATAGTGGCCGACGGGGGTGTTGCTGCTGGGTGCAGCTTGGGGTGTCATGGAGGCATAGCTCGTGTGAGGTGGGGGCCATGTTAGGTATATGTTGTGAGGCCCAGGAGAGAAAGAGGTGGGCGTGTGGGGTAGCAGTAGAGGTGTAGTAATAGTGTGGTAGTGGTCCCAGTAAGGTTGACAGTTTAAGGGTGAGGCATGCTGCAAGGTAAATATAGTCAAAGGTAAAATTCTGGGCCTGATGGTGTTTAAGTGGGTTAGCAATGAGAGAGCAGTAGCAATAGGCAGTGCATGGGGGGCACCTGCTCTAATCACGGCTAACCCTTCAATAGTGGGCAATGCATGGGGGGGCACCTGGGCCTAATCACAGTGGGTACATCAACAAGAGGCAATGCATGGGAGGCACCTGGGCCTAATCACAGTGGGTACATCAACAAGAGGCAATGCATGGGAGGCACCTGGGCCTAATCACAGTGGGTACATCAACAAGAGGCAATGCATGGGAGGCACCTGGGCCTAATCACAGTGGATACATCAACAAGAGGCAATGCATGGGAGGCACCTGGGCCTAATCACACTGGGCCTAATCACAGTGGGTACATCAACAAGAGGAAATGGATGGGAGGCACCTGGGCCTAATCACAGTGGGTACATCAACAAGAGGCAATGCATGGGGGTCACCTGGGCCTAATCACAGTGGGTACATCAACAAGAGGCAATGCACGGGGTGCACCTGGGCCTAATCACAGTGGGTACATCAACAAGAGGCAATGCATGGGTGGGGCACCTGGGCCTAATCACAGTGGGTACATCAACAAGAGGCAATGCATGGGAGGCACATGGGCCTAATCACAGTGGATACATCAACAAGAGGCAATGCATGGGATGCACCTGGGCCTAATCACAGTGGGTACATCACAAGAGGCAATGCATGGGAGGCACCTGGGCCTAATCACAGTGGATACATCAACAAGAGGCAATGCATGGGAGGCACCTGGGCCTAATCACACTGGGCCTAATCACAGTGGGTACATCAACAAGAGGCAATGGATGGGAGGCACCTGGCCCTAATCACAGTGGGTACATCAACAAGAGGCAATGCATGGGGTGCACCTGGGCCTAATCACAGTGGGTACATCACCAATAGGCAATGCATGGGGGGCACCTGGGTTACCAGTGGCTGGGAACTTACAATAGGCAGGTTAGAGTGGCATACAGTGAGCAGGATCAAGTATTCATATGGTGGGCAACATATGTAATGGTGCCGGTTTGACGTTAACTCAGGTGTTTGCAGTTTGGATGAGCAGCGTGGTCAGCGTAGAATAAGTTAAAAGCATTTGTTAAAGCAGAGATGCGTGAAGTCGCTGGGCATACGTTATGAGTTTAGTGGCTGGCAGCGTGCGGTCGAGGTTAGATGACAGCAACGCTTTGAGAGTGATTGTACTGAGACTCTCGAGGAGCTGTGCGTGGCGTCGGTTAGCAGCACCTCAATGCGGGCGATTGCATTGGGGAGTGAACAGTTTAGGAAGTGGCGGCAGTTCTAGCACGGCCCGCAAATGGATTTGTGCGTTAGGCGAATAAAGCAGAGTCGGGGGCGAGCGTGAGCACGTTAATTGTTATTTGCATGCCATTTAAAGCATGTGGTTAATCAAGTAGAGAACAATCCCTTCGAATTTGCCATCTTGGTTACTCACGTCACGTCATCCTTTTAAGCTTCTGCAATGCTGGTTTGGGATAGCAAAAGGCCAACCCTGTCTACTTTGGGGAAGTTGTGAGGGCCATCTTTAGATGAGTTGGGACACACTACATCCTGGTGTACCCCCACCTACTCCTACTTCTCCTTCAGAGGTGCAACCATGTACTTTGGGCCAGAGGATATGGCCACATTACCCCTTCTTACTGTCTGGGTATTTTCATGGTCTGTGCCTGTTTTAGGTCGTGTTTTTTTAAATCAAGTTTATTATCGTTTTCATTTCTTACAACTGCTCAATCAATAAACCATTTTTCAGTCCAATACAATCTGGCTCTAGTCAATTATTGACCACCCTTCCCACCCACGACTCCATGCATTGCTATCACAACCACCTTATCACAACATTCACAATCATATTCAATAACCTTAACTCTGCCTGGTAGGTTAATGTCCATACTTGTCGAAGAAAGGGATCCACCCCCCTTCTATACTCGTGCACATCTCACCCAACAAGTGCATCAGATATTCTATGTCAAACGTAGTTCTTGCTTTCTGCACCCATTACCTTTCAGTGAGGATGTCCTTTCGTTTCCAGTGCGTCATATGATTGAGGTATCCTTTTCCAAATGCCGAGACAAACGCTTAATGATTGCGCTCAAAATTCTTTTTATTTTGGTTCTTCACTACTTCTTGGTCCCTTATAGTTATCTCGTTCTCTCCTTTCACGGGCAACTTTCTACGCACTGATATCGAGTCGCATAAACGGCGCATATTACGTTTGAAAATACACAAACCCCAGGGCAAGTAGGCGCCACGCTTTTAAATAGCCACTCAACCTTGGCGCTGAGGTATTCAGTTTCTCCTTCGTTGTGAATGTGAAAAGCGGTGGTTTAAAACCTATTCCCCATAAACCGTGAACCAAAACAATTCCCTAGCGCGTTTATAATAAAATACAGTTTCATCGGTGCTCATGGTCTGTGACCAAGGCAGAGTTCTATAGAAACTGAGGGGTGTGTTGCTCAAAAACGTAAACTGATATGCTAATCATTATCGAAATCCTATGGTATATGGTTGCATTGGGAGGGGGTGGCGGGGGTAAGAGGGGTCGAGGAAAGCATTACTTTCTGTAAAAGTATATTTAACGAAACAAAATCCACAGGCATGTTTTACAAGTAGGGATATATTTTTCTAAATATTATTTTAAAAGCCAAAAGAGCAAGTTAACTGATATTGTATCCAGAATGTATCGATGCACAGAAGAGCCTAGAAGCAGGCTTGGGGTTTTGCAAACAAAAGTGTACACTCTAACAATTGGAAATAGTACAAGAGCATCTTTGCAAAGCCCATGTGCATATGTACTATCATTTACAATAATGTAGCCAAGGAGAGGTGAGGCCAGAGGTCACTCCTCCCCCACTATGTGCGGCATGCATCGTGCAGTCACTGGGTACCCTCCATACAAACCCCCTTCCTAGAATGGAACACACAGTCATGCTGCATCCATGAGAAGGACAGGCACACCCACCTGACTGCCATTCAGTATATTCAGGCCTAGTGCCTTTAGCCCCTGCTTTCATTGGACTGTTCTTTCACCTGGCGCTGTAAGCAGCACGTCCTAGGCACCTTGATATCACTGCTCCCTAATCACTCACCATCATCCAGAGGACCATGCTCATGCCTATCCATCCCTTGGCTGCTTCTTCTCTCTCTGTCTGTCTGTCTCTCTCTCTCGGTCCCCTCTTGCTTCCTTTCTCTCTCCTTATTAGCCCTCCAGCAGTCACTTGCGTTTGTTCAGTTGAACATTTTATTGACTTCCCACTTTGAGTATCACTATCCTACCTCTTCCTTCACTCCTTCTTGGCTCAGCTCTCAACCATGGATCTACAGACCTACCCAACAGTTTGATATCCTTCTCTCCTTGATTTTTCCCAGCACCATTTTCTAGTGGTGAGAAGCGTTGGATGCGACTGCTGAAGGTTTTTTCTGGGACACGCATGTGCAGTTCGGCTTGACACTTGGTCATTTCCTCTAACGAATCGAAGGAGTGAAAGCCTTTGAGTCACTACTGGCTCCGCACATAATCACCCTCCTGTTTTCGGCGAGCCTGATATCGGGACATCAGGGAACCTTGACCCTTGAGGCGCGAGAAAGGGGCTCCTGCCGTAGAGCTCAGGTGAGCACTGAAGCCCCGCCCCATGCCGAAACCCGAAGTGGTGAGCGCAGGATGCACCCCACTGCAAGAACTTGGCAAGGAGAGCTAGTGAATGGGCCAGTGATGGTCAGTTTGTCTGCTCTAGCTCACTTGCTCACCCACATAGAGGAGCATCTAACAGGTAACCTATAGAAATGGTCACACAGAAAAAGTAAAAACAAGCTAGCCCGCGGCATGTGAACTGCATGCATTGTGGGAGACTGCTGTAAGAGACTGTTGCGGTCCTGATTAGCTAGGGGGGTGGGGGGGCTGAGACGTGAGCTGAGGCGTGCAGAGCATAACTCAAAGGGGACTGAAAGTCTGAATTTGGTGGTAGCAACCCTCTGCAATTCACATCCCATAGTCTCTCTATAATTTCCCCTCCTTTGAATCCCCAAGTTTCTGAGTCTTGCCAATCTTGCCTATGACAACGTGTTTATATGTTCATGGAAGCAGAACAGGTCTGCATCTCTTAGAAAGCCACAAATACAACACCTTACAGGATTTGCAGCTTTTTGTCACCGCTGTGGTGACTAGTGAATAATGACTAGCGACTAGTGACTGTACCTGTGCATGCGTATGCGCTCAATAGACTCACAAGCTTCTGCAGACCGACTGACTGAAGTGGATCTGTGCACACTTCCTCCATTCAATTGGCTACCCACCTACCTACCCCGTGACATAGTGGCGAAGACCAGATCAAAAGAGGATGGGACATCAAGAGTGGCTAAGCTTAAATCGAGTCAGCTTTTATCCATGCATGCGCTACACCATCAGTAAAATGAGTAAAACCAGCACGCAAATGTTACCAAACAACCATAAAGTAGGCCCTGAGAAAATGCCCACGCAAGACGGCACTGAATGGATTTGTAGATGCCCCGATGCCCCTGCTGCCCAACCTTTGCCTCTGCCCACTGTGACTATTCCAACTGTTCACAGAGAGCAAAAAGGCGAGATAGCAGATCTAAACGAAATAATAGCAGATTCCACCCATGGAGATCTATAGGAGGTTGGCGACACACCAGAAGAACCAAGTGTCCCAACACACCGGGAAGCTCATCTGCCCCGCTATCAATCTGATAGCCTACTCCCACCGCCAAATGAAGGCGTCTACTTTCCACCATCCACTGAGTACAACTGACCCTCCTTTCACATTTTCAACTTTTCAGAACCAGGAACGATGGGACCAGTGGAAACCATGGGATTGGGTCCCTCTGACTGATCGGTCTTGGAAGCGTTGGAGAGATCAATAGACCGATACTATGTTGAAAACTGTGTGGGACCAGTAGAACTTACCACCACCGAAAAACACATGGAATGCACAAAGAACAAACAGGGTTCCAAAGAGGAAATATGGCCATTGTCTCACAGAATATCGAGAGAAGACACTCACTCGCTGTAATAGTGCACTTGGGTATGGGAATGAGTATGATTACAGAGTCTGACAAAGAGTCTAACCGAGACACCATGAAAGGAGTGTATTAAGAGGGTGAGATCAAAAATGATAAATCAGCAGTCCCTTTGATCAAGGGACCGATTATAGACCCCATGGAAAACATGGAAGGGTTTAGCAAGAAGAGTGTGGAAATAATGGAAGATGCAAAAATTCACCAGGACAACTGAAGAGGACACCATACTCCAACACATTGTTCTTCAGAGAGGATTGTCCCCACCTGGACTTGTATACAAAGGCTGCACAAACACAGGACAGACACCCTTGTGCTCAGCCCACTCAATCCCCCTGCTCCCAGATAGGGAATGAAGAAAACGTACATAACATCAGTGAAGGACCCAAGAGCCCGCATGAAACTGGGGGGGCAGGCATATTATAGTTTTGGCTGAATGACATCACATTGACTATAGATGATATGAAAGATGAGATCCGAAAGATGCAAGCCCTACGTGTCAAGGACTAGCATGAAGTGGACAAGTGCATTGAGATTATCCTAAAACTCCTAAGTGGTGGTGCTCTGCAGTTACCGAAGGACACCAAAAAAAAAAAAAAAAAACAGCTGTATTGGAAGCTGGAACTCAGACGCAACCATAGACAAAGGCCTACACATCAACCTCAACCAAAGGGTGCAATTTGGAAATTACTAAAATGCCCATGAGCTCCCTGGAATGCCCGGCTAATCCAACGCCTGGGGACGTGGGGTGGGGGGGCAGAAACCATTTCTCATACTCCTCTTACAACGAGACTACCCCTGAGTTTACAGCCCCAACAGATCAGCAAAGAGTGCTCAACTCCCAAGGAAATGATAAATGGATTAAATGCATTATAGCCAGCTGAATCCCTGATGACTATCGCAAACAATAAAGATTGTGCATTTGGCACAGAGATCACAAACGCTGCTGAAAATCGAGAATCTGAGGAACCTTGGTAAATCAACCCGCACAAAGGACGCAAATGGAAATAAAGGCAACGACTCACTGGCCAAGATCAATGAGAGCGATGGAGTAGATCTCCTGGCTGGCAGGAGAGAAGGCAACATCATCTGTTGTTTTAAGGGCAGAGCTCATAGAAATAAAAACTCCTATAAGAGAACATTGGCAAAGGCGATATCAGAGACCATGGGAGTCAGTATCCTAACTTTTAAGATCTTCTCAGTCACGTGTATTCTATCATATTGCTTGTTCTGTGGTGGCTGCAATGTCAGATTTGCGATGGAGAACCAACATCTACGAGCAGCAATATTGAACTGTGCAGACGAACTGGCACTTAGAGGCATGAAGGTTTATCAGGACGAGCCACAAACCACATGTCATCTACATGACACTTGGCTATTGCCACTTTGCAACACCAACAAGACCTCTCGATTACACACACAAACATACAACCCTGCACAAGCGAGGTTAGATAGGCAACCAGCTATCGAAAATGTAATGGATCGGAGTCAAACAGCCCTGAAAAATTGTTTGACAAGACCTCCTCCATGCATTTTAACATCCAGAGCAAAAGTCACTGCGCCTGATTAGGACTTTGGCGGTAGCCGTATTCTCCTTTGCCGGGTGCCAGTAAAAATGGCTCCCCATTCCCATTTGAGCCCCATAGGGCTCAATGGGAATAGGGAGGTCGGAGGCACCGGCGCCATTTGTGAATGGTGCCTGTGCATCCGACATGGTCTGCGAGCCGGTGCCTTTCCGCCAGCCAAGTCAGACCTGGCGGGCCAACAGGCACCAGCTCACAGACTCGTAGTTTGCCGGTCTGGAAACCACGGTACCAGCAAGTTTACTGGTACCGTTGTTTCAGGACTGGCAACCTCGTATTGAGGACCACTGTGTATGAGTATATGATGCATGCTCCCCCTTCGTGATCCTAATGATAGGAAATCTATCATGCAGACCATGAGCATTGACTCCTGGAATGTGGCTGGGCTTAACACAAAGCTCAATGACCCTGATTTCATGACTTTTCGAGGAAAAATAGATATCTTGCTACTCCACTAGACATGGGCTCTGGATGAGATAATGTTGCCGGGCTTTGAGGTTCATATCGCCAAGGCAGCAGTGTCTACTTGTGGCAGGAACCATGGAGGTCTTACAACATACTTGGCACACTCGCTTGAACTTAGGGGGCATTGTCTGTTCCATACCTTCCCGACTCTGCTGATAGTAGACGTGATGTTAGCAGATGGTAGTGCGTGGCGCATAGCCAATTTTTATAATGCAACTGGTGACAGTAGCACCCGAGGGCCAGTTCAAGCTTTGTTGGAGGTAATGGTGGACATCAGGAACTATAAAGATCGCTCTTTAAATATCAAAACCCTAGTAGGTGTTGATTTCAACCTAAAAATTGGGAATTATACAGGGACAAATGACAGTATTGTGGATGCAGATATGGTATTTGGCATCTATCCATCGTACCTATCAGAGGCTGTGACAGACACTCTGGGTAGGGCATTTATGGCTATGCTGACAAGGCTGGGATTTAGGGCAGTGCATGGGAGATTCAGGTCTGAAACCCCAGGCAAACACACCTTTAGGAACAAGAAATATCGCTCAATAACCGACTATATTATCCGAGGTGTAGACAAATGGCACTGGATAAAGGATTTCCAGATACTCCCCAGGATCGAAAGCAACCACAACCCTCTTTTTCTAGCATTATGGTTGGGGAACAAGAGACCTAACACTGGGATAAAATTACCTAACACTGCTATGTATAAAACACTGTGGTGGGGTGCGCTAGACCATGATCATCTAGTGTCAAGAGGAATGCACAAAATCATAGAACATGTAGCAAAATGCCTGAACCCAGAGAACCCTACAGAGAGAAAATGACTAGCATGGACAGACATAATGACCTGCGTATCCCAAGAATGTAGGCAATCTGTAACGGTCTGGTAAGTGGGTCCAAAAAGATCAGCATGGTTTAATGCTGAACGCAAACTGGCAAAAAACATACTCTTTCAAGTACTGAGATACCGAAATAGTTCAGCGGCACACATTATAGAAGCCAGGACACTGTACAAGCACACAGTATAATTTTGTAAATCAGAACACACAGAATTTGCCTGGCTCAAATTAGAAAAGGCTGCCTTATCGGTCAACAAAAGGGAATATTGGAAAGTAATCACTGGATGGCTTGCGTACTGAGTAAAAGAACATACCGAACAGGTGGGTGAGGAAATGTGGTTCAAGCTTTTCTCAGCACTAGATGAAAACTGTGACCTCGAAAAAGTAGAGGACACCAAAGATAGAGTGCCTTCCAATTACATCTATAAATCGTGCCTAGAATCACTTATGTACAGGCACGTTATAAATGCCACATCATATCATATCATATCATATCATAATGTAGGCCCAAGTCTGGGGGAGTCGATGGATGAGGTTGCGATAGCCCTTGCTGGATCTGCAAATGGTAGCGCAGAAGGACCGGATTCATTTTCAGTACAATTCTTTAAATATTGGAAAACAATCTGGATACCGATTGTTACCTTGATATTCAACATATTCTTGCATTGGAAGACTTTACCAAATTCATGGAAGGAAGCGATCATAGTCCCGATATTCAAAAAGGGAGAGAAAACCAGTCCAACCTATTATCGCCCGATTTCCCTTATTGATACTTCAGCTAAGTGGTTCAGGCGATTATTACATCAAAAGATCATGGCTTAGGTCACCGAGAACCAGATCCTCTTGGAGTACCAATATGGTTTTCCAGAGGGTATTGGAACAGTCGACCAGATAGTAAATCTAGGCTTGGTTCTGGACAAATATGTTTGTATCTGCAAGGACACAATCTATGTAGCCTTCATGGAGCTCTCGAAGGCCTTTGATTGTGTGGACCATAAAAAGCTATGGGCACACTGCACTCAAAGGGAATATCAGATGAGCTGTTAAAGATCTTAGTTCAAATGCATACTAATCTGACAGCAAAGGTAAGAATGGGTAAACAAGGCCAAGAAACACAGGCTTTTGTGATATCCTGCAGAGTGTGACAGGGCTGTGTCCTGGTCACACTCCTTTTCAATCTCTATATAAACTCACTACCGAGTGTTCTAGCTAACCTGGTAAGTGATGTCCCAAGGATAGTAAATTAAAGGGTATGCACATTTTTGTGCCAGGACAAAACACACCCTCCAGAGATTGATAAATGGATTTAATGACTACATTGAGTAAAGGGGCCTGGCAATCAACGCATGGAAATCTAAGGTTATGTGTGTTGGCAGCAGTAAACCATGAGGGAATGCCATACTAGCAGCATGGAAAAGCCTTAAATGGGTCAAATTGTTTTGTTACCTTGGGGTGAGGATCTCTACTAATTTGGGCTGGCTCTCTCGTGAAAAGCAGCAAACTGCAAAGGCATCCCAAATTAACGGCTCAATCTTGAGATTTTGAGCAAAACTGGGTAGTCTGCCCATGGATCACACCCTTCGAATCCAAAAGGCAAAATCATTACCCTTGCTGACATATGGCATGGCTGCATGGGTTCACCACCAAACAAAAAAACAAATAACTGAAAATGTGTTCCTTAGGAAAATCATGGGTTTGCCACAAGGATTTCCAACATACCTGTTGCATAAAGAACTTGAGTTAGCCTACGTGGAAGACCTAGTTGCCATACAACCCTTGATTTACTGGATACAGTTATGAGAGGGACCCCAATTGTCAATAACCAGAGCCCTGGTGAGGGATATTATGGCCTCAAATTCCTGTACGTCTTCACCTTGGCTGAAATATATAAAATTATCTTTGCAAGAGCTTGGCCTTTGGCATTTATTTAGCAATGATCTATGGACGGGTAACTCTGGAAAGAGAGAATTAACAAACATCTTCTTTCCTCATAGAGCAAGAATAAGGAGCAAAAATGAATTGTAGAAGAAGAGTGTACAATTTTCTTACAACCATTTTGCACCCAAAACTACAAGGCCAGCCTATGTCCTATGGTTTAACCCCACATGAAAAGGGGCCGTAATGATGGCCTTTAGAGCAAATCTTTGTTTATTAGGAAAAGGGCACGTTCCCTATATAGTAAATCAGATTGAGAGGAGGTGTGGCCCCTGCTGTGACAGCAATAAAAATGACCTGCTACACTTCCGATTCTTTTGTCCCATTTTAATAAAACCAAGGAAAGATCTCAAATTCCGGTATTAAGAGCGTCCATAGACGTGCAATTAGCACTCGGGTATTTATATAGGTATTTTTTGTCGGTCCCAGATCTGCTGAGCAAGCCTTTATGTTACGCAAGCAATTTCTATACCTTAATGAATGATTTTACTTTATTTCCACAGATTATAAGACTTGACTGTATTTAATGCATTTTATTGATGTATCTTTGTATGTGTTCTTTGATGGGAATTTGTATTTCTGAATAAAGATTTTACCTACTTCTTGTCTCCTTACTGTTTAAAAGAACTCTATCAGTGATCTTTATTTGGCAGAATATTTCTACTTGTGCTTTCTCTGCTCACACACCTGAAAGCTTTCCATAACCCTCCAGGCCATTTTAGTCCCCCCCTAACCGTCACTACATATTCTCCTCTGTCTCTAAAATCATGGCAATATAGGGACTTCTGTTTTCCCTTCTTTCCCTTCGCACTCCTTCTCTCCATCATCATCCACCCCACATTTTCTTTGCCATCACGTTTCTCTCATTAAAGAATAATTCTTCGAAAAGAACATGAGTAATTTGTTCGCTCCGGTTCCCCCAGAGCCCAGAGAGTTTCTCTCTCATTTACCCTTTTAAGCCCACAACCATCCGCCACTCGTCCAGCCCATCCTGAATTCATGATCTGATCTGTTTGCACCCAAACCTACCAACAAACCCATGTCTGCTCTCGCCTCACCTCCATTTTTAATCAATCTCTCTCAACTGCCATCTTCTCATCGAGCTTCAAGGTGACCACAGTCATCCACAAAAGTCATCATGAAAATCCCATTGCTGACCATGATAATCTCTCCTCCAACAGACCTGTCTCATTTCTGCCTCACAACTCCAAAATGATGAAATGTGCTGTCTTCCACTGCATTGTCAACTACCATAAGATAAACATTCTGTTGGACCCACCAATTTGGATTCCACAGCAGACAATGTTCACATGTCCATTTTGTTTATTAATGCTAACTTCTTGCAATTCTACTTGATCCTTATACCAAATCCCTTTGCTGTCTGGACATTGTAGATGATACATATCTTGTCCCAACTCTTTCTCATCACTTGGCTTCAAGGAGACTGCACTTGAATGGATTGCCTTTTATCTTTCAAACCACTATTCCTCCATCGCCTGGAACTCAATCACTTCAACCACAAAACCCTTTCCTTGGGTGTTCTACAAGGATTAGCTCTGACCCCTCTCTATTTCACTATAAAGATTTCCTCATGGAGTGAACTCATGTAATCTGTCTTCTTCTTCTACTTACTCCCTTGCTAACAACACCCAGATCATCTTTTCCTTCTTCCCTCATCACTGAGATCTGCTGTGTCTCAACCATTGATCACTAAATGACACCATGATGCCTGATGCTTATCTCATTACACTTGGAGACCATTCCATTCTTTTCCCAGCCTCCTGCACAAATCCCTCTTGCCCATTGCCTTTCTCCTCCATCAAGTAGGCTTACAACATTGGGGTTCTCTTTGACAGCTAACTTAAAATGCATCACTTTATCAGTGCTAATTTAACACGGAAAACCCTTCACAATAGAAGGAAGATCTACAAGCACCTAACACACACTATGCCACCTCACGGATCCCCCCTACTGCTCAGCCTCCCCGGTACTCTTTTTCTCTCCTCAACAAAATAATCAACATGTCTACATACACCCTCTACAATCTACATGGTTCTTCTCCAATCTCAGCATATTGTCACTACACTGGGTGAATTACTATGCAAAGGTGTTCCACCTTAGAGTTTCAAATGGTTGTCTTTAAAAATATCTGCCCACTATAAAGTTGTCTCCATTTCCCACAACTCTCTACTTTAGGCTTTTTGCTCTTAAACTCTTAACAACTTCCTTGTTCCATGCCATCCTGCACTAACTCACAGTTATCCTTCTTTCTTCTACTCACTTCCTACCACCCCCCACCCGTGCCATCAAAGTAGGTAAATCAGGGGAAGTGTTCAATAACGTGGTCATGTGCCACTTGCTAGCCAATAAAGGTGCGCCCTCTAAATCCTCAATATCTACTCCCTTCTGATCTCTTGTCCTGCACTTACATGATCCTGGCAACTTAATATAAGGCTAAAATGTACACACACTTATGTATCTCTCTACCATCAGACACCCCCATGAACTGCTGCCACAATATCTGCCTCAAACCACACACAAACTCAAAGTGTCAATCCAAACTTGAAGTGCTAACGCATGCTTCCAAAAAAATAGAAACAGAAATTAAAATGCATATTCATTTATATCACTTGATACTGCCATTGTCATTTTGTAGCATTGTAAATCACAAGTGTTACTTTTGTTATATTTAATAGCCCATATTGTATACCCTTAAGCAGGAAGAAAGGCTGAGTCAGGGCAATCAGGATTCCAATCCATGACCTGCACATAACACTCTCACCTCACCGGTGAGCTGAACAAGAAGTGGAGGCAACGCCATGTGCATATTGCCCAATGTGATATACTTACAGATAGGAGTGCTCCTTCACATTCACTGTGCTGCCATACTGTTCTACCCAAATTCTAGAAGGTATGCACATTTACATTCTCTCAGGTTAGCTGAGGGTCTGCTAAGATTATCAAGCAAGAGTACGTTTGGTTTTGGGGATATGCCAACATAGGGTGGTGATTTTCTGTTGTGTATTTCATTGTGATACTCCATTTTGCCTCTTTTATTGTTGTGCTATTGATTGTTTCTAGCCTGAAATAGATCTGGCAAAATATTGTCAGTGGTAATTTAGGTAGTCTAGTCTGGTAAGAGCCGGTGGACTATCTGGTGTATCTGAACCTGGTTTTCTTGTATTCAGACTCAGGTTCTACATTTGAATATGGTCTGGTTGACAACCTCGAATATGGTCTGGTTGCAAGCACCTCACACACACTATGCCACCTCACTGATCCTCCCTTCTGCTCAGCCTCCCCAGTACTCTTTTTCTCTTCTCAACAAAATAATCAAATTATCTACATACAACCTCTACAATCTACATGGTTCTTTTCCAATCTCAGCATATTGTCACCACACTGGGTGAATCACTAGGCAAAAGTGTTCCATCTTAAGGTTGAACTCTGGTTGTCCGGTAGAGAACTCTGGTTCTACATTTGAATATGGTCTGGTTGACAGCCTCGAGATGGACTCTTTGGGGGCCATTACGAGGTTGGATGTAATGGATAAACCATGCCGGTAAGGGATTACCAGCACCGCATACCCCTATGGGCTATTTCACTCAACAACCCGGTATTAGCGCCACTGTTGATACCATGCTCCCCTGTATCGGCATGTGCACAGGCACACGGCCCTTCGGTCCGGCATTACCGGGATGGCGCTAATAGGAGGACATCACAAGTCATGCGGGCATGCAAATACCGGCATCATGAAGGCAGTAATAAGGGATACCGGGATGCCAGCAATACCGGCATTGCGAACCACCCGCAAACAGCAATGTGCAGTGTTCCCAACTGCCACAGGTGCACACAGTCAGCACAGGTGGAGGCAATGGAGTCTGGCCCAGCACAAAAGGAGCAGACCCACACACCACACCCCGTTCCACACCAAAATGATTCCACTTGTAGTAGCAATTCTGGGGCTGGAGGACATGCTTGCATTGCTACACCAGCAACAACAACAGGCACCACAGAGGAGACACAGGAGGAGAAGGATGGTGCGACAGGCCCAGCAAGCCCCACCAGTGCAGCCAGTGGTACCACGCCGGCAGCCCCCAATCCCTCGCATCAGAAGAGCCAGTCCATTCAACATAACCCCAGAGCAGATCCAGACCCTGTACCGTCTGGACCGGGACACCATCACTACCATTGTGGACATGATACACAACGACATTGTCAGCCTGATTGAAATACGCACCTCCATCCCACTCTACTGAAGGTAGTGTTTGTGCTCCACTTCCTGGCCACAGGCACCTACCAGCACACAATGAGGCACATGCATGGCATATCACAACACTTATTTTCTCGTATGCTGAACCAAGTGCTGGATGCCCTCCTGAAGCACTCAAGGAATTACATAACCCTACTACGGACTGCCCAGGAGATATTTGACACGAAAGTTGGCTTCCATGCACTGGCAGGCATGCCAAATTGTATTGGTGCACTTGACCGCACTCATGTAGAATTGGTGGTCCTGCATGCCACAGAGGCTGTGTACCGCAATCGTAAGCTATATCACTCCATCAATGTACAGATGATATGCGACTCTAGCAAGATCATCACACATTGTTGTGCCCGATTTCCCGGATCAACTCATGATTCAATGGTCCTGCAGAACTCCACGCTACCACGCTACATGGAGCAACATGCAGGAAGACATGCCTGACTGCTTGGTAAGTCGCATGACAGGCACATGGCAGTGTAATGGGGGAGAGATGCACACACCACCATGGCGGCATTATTGTGGAGGCAGCACAAAGTCCACATCGCAAAACACTGTGCCCCAAAGCATCACTAACTGAACATGACTACCAATCCCCATAGCAATGATGGACGCTGCACTCCAATTACAGCATGCCTAACTTACAACCAGCCCACATCCCACAACATGTTCACCATCCATCATCAGACCTCACCCTCCGTAACACAATCCAGCAACATGCTGTGAGTATGCACAATGTAAATGTTCGCAGCAATTCACAACACAGGACAAGCATCCATGAGAGTGCACAAATCAATTCCACCAAGGGTATACACTGCTTGTCGCAGGGCCACCAGCACAGTAGCGCTGCATGTCAGCATGGAAATGATAAGCGCTGAATGACAAATAATGCTGAGACTTCTGGCAACGCTGCCAGTAACAAAAATATACTAATCACTACACATCACATAATGACAACAAACACAGAGGAATACATCCACAGTGCATGCAGAACATCAAGGGAGTGTACACCCTGTATCAACTGGAAGATGCAACCCACACTATAAGACCATGGCACAGCACACATTGTGGCAAGGTAAAATGTGTACTTAAAACCAGGAAGAATGTGCATGTGAACAACAGAAATCTGCAGGCATGATTGATAAGTACAGGTGTCCATCAGGAATTGACTTACACATACCTTTTTTTGCACCCATGCAGGTGACAGTGGCTATCCATTGAAGACATGGCTCCTCACCCCTGTCCGGAACCCGCAGAACAGGCATGGAGAGGACTACAATCCTTCCCATACCCGTGGTCATCGAGCATACATTTGGCCTGTTGAAGGCACGCTTTCGCTGTTTTAGCTGGTCGGGTGGGGCACTCCTCTACAGGTATGAGAAGGTGGCTAAGATCATCATGGCATGTGTCATGCTGCACAACATGTGCATCCAACGGAATGTGACTCTGCCCCCTGTCATTGAACAGCAACCACCAGGTGATGATGAAGAAGATGGGGCTGTACATTATCGCAGTGGCGATGCACAGGAGGGACGTGCTGTGCTCCAGTCAGTGATTGACCAATACTTCTAAGAGACATGGGAGCTGAGGGTGCCATGAATGTGGGACTGAGGGCACTGGGTGTGGGAGTACATGGACACTATGCACTGTAAACCAATAAATGACAAAGACACAATAAGGAATGTCCAGGCTAGTATTTTTTCAGGTACACAAAGGGCGTATTTAACAGTAAGAAGTAACAAGTACTCATACCCTCCACCTCACACACACACACCTTCCCCCAACTCCTCCCTCTACAACTCCCCCACACACCCTCTCCACCTCCCCCTCTGCCCACAACTCCCCCACACACCCTCCCACCCCTCTGCCTCCCTCCACAATTCCCCCACACATGCTGTGCAATCGAATGCTGCACGTGTCTGAGTCAATTACCATATTCAGGCTGCCCCTGCTACTTTTGGCCACTTCCCACCTCTGGTGGTGGCATGTCTGAGCACTGCAAGGTGCGCACAGACCTGCGCAGGGGGCTGGTCTGTGTAGAGCTCGAAGAGGAGCCTGTGCCCGCTTGCTTCAGTCTCAGGGCCGGATGCTGTGCCTCCCTCACTGCAGCCAAATCCTTGCAGATGCAAGTTGTGCTCGCCTCAATGGCCACTTTCATGACCGCTGTGTTGTCCCGCCCCTCCTGCCTTGTCAGGGCACCATCAGCTACGAACTGTCTGACTAGCCTTGTCAGCTCCTCCTGGCACTGCTCCATCAGTGGCATTCGCTGCTCCCCATCCCGGACACCAGTGGAGGTGGATGCTGCATGTGGCAAGGGTCCCAATTCATGAGGGTCCTCTGTGGGTCTCCAGATCCCTGGCTCTGGCTCCCCTCCAGACTGCTCCTGTGTGCTGCCATTGGGGGTGCTGAATTGGGTGATTTGGGGTGATGGCGGGGGGGCAGGGTGTGCCAGGTAGGTCTGATGACACGTCCTCCACAGGGACACACACTTGGCCTTGGCTCTGTACCCAGTCATCACTCTGGGGTGCCGTGGCAGCTGCCTCCCTGACAGAACTGTTGGCAGCAGACAGAACCCCATCGTCCACTGGCTCCTGTGCAGTGGATACAGCTGTTGTGGGCACTGTTGCTGTGTCAGTGGCCATCAGCCGCCCCAGTGACTTAGCACCCTGTGGTGCCTTCGCCTTCTGTGGCAGATGTGTCTTGCCTGGGCCTTTTGACGTAGAAGGCCTGTTGCCATCTTCCCTGCTCCTGGCCTTCTTTCTAGGAGTCGTTGCCTGTGCTGCAGAGTCCCGGGCCTCGCTGTCAGGATCTGAGCCTGTGGGGGACCGAGAGAGGGACGACATCAGTGATGGTTCTACATGCATCAGGCATACGTTGGTATTGTTGCTGTTCTACACATTTGTGGGGATTCGGTACTGGAGTTGTGACATTCAGGTTGCTTGCTATATGGGGGGATCATACAGGTATACATCAGGTTCGCACATGTATGAGGTGATTTATGCTGCGTGACATGCCTTTCTGTTGTGGACTGCGTGCAGTGTAACACATACTTTTCCATGTTTGGGGGGGTGGGGTGTCTCGGGTATGGCATTGGCATGCTGCATGCATGTGGATGTGTCAGTGCTGTGGACGGCATCTAGGCAGGGATGTGTCTATGTGTGTGTAATGGGCCATGCATTGCCTCATGGCACGGTCACATTGGTGGACTATCGTCATACTTTGCATTACAGTGTTTTCTTAGGACACGCACCTCCATCTGTCAATGGCGTGGCTCCATGTTCCATTTCGCTAACACCTTCAATCGACTCAATGCCGATTGTGCTGGCGCAGGTTTCTTCCCAGTGGCTTAGTTTTATAGGAGAGTTAGAGCCACCACCAGTAGCCAGGCCCTGGCTACGGTTGGCCGACAAGATGTTGCGCGCTCTGAGGCGCAGGTCGTCTCAACGTTTTTGGACGTCCTTCACTGTGCGGGGGTGTTCCCAACCACACTCACTTTCTGGACTCCTAGCTTCCAAATCTCTTTTCTTTTTAGCTGTGCTGCTCTTTTAAGGTCCTTTGCAAAGACCACCTCTGCCTATTCAGCCAGAGTGTCAGCAAGCATTGTCAGTTCATCCTCCGAGAACCGCTCCTTCTGCTGCCGGATGCTCCTTTCTTCACTGCCTCTGGCATGATGCTGTTAGAGGAGAAGATGTTCTTGGGTCAGATTGAGGCTCCAGGTCCTGGGTATAGAGGATGGCAATGGATTGTGTTTTTCAAGATGGCCCCCATGCCGTTTCCCGTTCCAGAGCGATGACATTACTTCCGGTTCTGCTATTAGCGGTGGCCGCTAAGCCGTACCCGTTGATGCCAGGCACATTATTTAGAAGTGGACGGTGGCGGAAGGGCTGTCTGCACTTTCCAAGATGCCACTAAGGTTTTTTTTTGGGACTTTTGCGGGAAGCCGGTACTGTCGATACCGGCATGCAGCTACACGCTTGCACGCCTACTCATAATCGGCCGCTGTTAGCGGCGTCATTGCCATATGGACACGGTATTTCCTCCATGCCGGTAAAAACTGTTTTTTACCGCGAATCTCATAATGACCCCCTTTCTGTTTTAACATATGTTGTTGCTAGGGTATACTGCATGCACTGTGACACATACCTTTCCATGTTTGGGGGGGTGTCTTGGGTATGGCATTGGCATGCTGCATGCATGTGGGTGGGTCAGTGCTGAGGACGGCATCTAGGCAGGGATGTGTCTATGTGTGTGTAATGGGCCATGCATTGCCTCATGGCACGGTCACATTGGTGGACTATCGTCATACATTGCATTACAGTGTTTTCTTAGGACACGCACCTCCATCTGTCAATGGCGTGGCTCCATGTTCCATTTCGCTAACACCTTCAATCGACTCAATGCCGATTGTGCTGGCACAGGTTTCTTCCCAGCGGCTTAGTTTTATAGGAGAGTTAGAGCCACCACCGGTAGCCAGGCCCTGGCTACGGTTGGCCGACAAGATGTTGCGCGCTCTGAGGCGCAGGTCGTCTCAACGTTTTTGGACGTCCTTCACTGTGCAGCGGTGTTCCCAACCACACTCACTTTCTGGACTCCTAGTTTCCAAATCTCTTTTCTTTTTAGCTGTGCTGCTCTTTTAAGATCATTTGCAAAGACCACCTCTGCCTGTTCAGCCAGAGTGTCAGCAAGCATTGTCAGTTCATCCTCCGAGAACCGCTCCTTCTGCTGCCGGGATGCTCCTTTCTTCACTGCCTCTGGCATGATGCTGTTAGAGGAGAAGATGTTCTTGGGTCAGATTGAGGCTCCAGGTCCTGTGTATAGAGGATGGCAATGGATTGTGTTTTTCAAGATGGCCCCCATGCCGTTTCCCGTTCCGGAGCAATGACATTACTTCCGGTTCTGCTCTTAGCGGTGGCCGCTAAGCCGTACTCGTTGATGCCAGGCACATTATTTAGAGGTGGACGGTGGCGGAAGTGCTGTCTGCCCTTTCCATGATGCCACTAAGGGTTTTTTTTGGGATTTTTGCGGCAAGCCGGTACTGTCGACACCGGCTTGCCGCTACACGCGTGCACGCCTACTCATAATCGCCTGCTGTTAGCGGCGTCATTGCTACATGGACACGGTATTTCCTCCATGCCGGTAAAAACAGTTTTTTACCGCGAATCTCATAATGACCTCCTTTCTGTTTTTATATATGTTGTTGATAGGGTATACTAAGGAGAAGAATGGGAGAAAAGGGGGGAAAATACACAGCATAAATAACGAAAGGAGAGTGTGCATTGTCTGGTTTCCCAATAGTCCTTTTCAGGCCCTTTCAGTGTAGTCTCTGTAAAATCCCATCCTTCTCAGGACCGTGAAGGAGTGTAGTCAAAGAGTAAATAGCATGAAAAGGGAAGTGGCTGGTTAGGGTGCGCTCAACTTTCATAAAATGTAGGTAGCCCAATGCAGCAGGAACTGCACAGGAGGTTCCCCTAGGTTCCTCCAACAGTTATTGCCAGGAGAGTGTGGTATGTGCAGTTATACTGCGCAGAAGACTCAGTGTTCAGATATTCAAATCCTTAGTATTGGTGGAATTGCTATGATATCTTTGAAGAAGTGTAAGAAGATTCAATTCAACACTACAGCTAAGTCAATGCCTAGTCTGGGATACTGAATGGAAACCCTTATTGATATATCTTTATGTCCAGTTCATGAGTTCTGGATGACTACCCCTATATAACACCCCTCTCTTAGAATCCCCCTGACTCCACTGAGCCAAGAAGTAGTTCTGTTTTGCAAGTTTAAAAGGTTTATTTGAAAACAAATTAACAGTATATATATATATCACACTTTTATAATGAATTAATAATTAATCTCACACTTAAAACATGAGCAGTGATCAACAGTGAATAATGTCCTACTAGTAAACTCATTTGGTTACCCAGGAGTAGTATAAGGATGAGGTAGCACACTTGTGAATAGGAACAGAACAATAAGGTGGTAGAGAATGCTTTATATAAGTTCAGATGGATGCAATGTTGAATGAAAATGCAGTACAGAAAATACTCAATATGATTTCAACAAAACAATGTAATCACTTTTCTCTGGCAATCCACTCCCCCCCCCCCTTATGCAATGTAAGGAAATGAAGAGTAGCACACAGTTCTCAGACATGCAATCAAATGTAATTCAATTCACCCCAGCAAGCTTAGACTATGGATAGAAGTTGAAACACAGGCCCAAAATGCTTTTATATGTGCTGGCAATGAAGTGAGGAATATGCTGAAAATGGTTTTAATTCTCTTTAGGAGGTTCAGGGTGAGTGAAAGATACTTGGGATGAGCTCAGGCTCCCTTTAACAATGCTCTAGGAGTAACTAGCAGGTTAAACACATTTTTGGCAAAGGAAAGCAAGGAAATTGCTGTTTTCACACGTGGCTGGATTTTTAACCAAATCGCGAATCGAGGCAAAATTTGCGAATGCGTGAATCACAATTATGGCAAAAGTATAAGGAGTAGGTTCGTTGAAAAGCTAAGATTCTAAGCTTTCAGAGGAAAGTTAAACCAAGTTTCTAGCCAAACGGTTCCAAAGATATGAACGATTTTGTAAAGGTCGTTTTTCGAATTTAAAGTAACTCAAATTGACAGGTGACAGCTTTTAAAAATGACAGGTGACAGCTATGCGGCTGCAGAATTGACAAGTGACAGTTAGGAGGCAGTTCTACTTAGATTAAATAGATTGAATTATATCACTGGAAACTAAGAGATTTGGTTTCACACCGTCCTAGCTGTACTCACAATGTATTTGGAAGATCTAGGTCTCACGGATCGGGTCAAGATGGCTTTGGTTCTGGTTTCGCCCCGGACGGTCTCTGCGCACAGCGTCTGGTATCTGCTCTGCTGGTCTGGTCTGACACTGCTCCTGGCCCGGCTCCTGGATCTCTGGGTACAGCGTCTGTGCACAGCTCCTGGATCTTTCTGCACAGCTTTCTTTGGACACAGCGCTGATCTGCACGGCTCCTGGATGCTGCTACCACTGTTAGGTTTGCTGGATGCTGAGGCCTGATGAGAAGAGTTCTCAGTTTGTGGGTTTAGGCCCTTGCTTTGAGTTCTGAATCAAGTTCTTTGGAGTTTTAAAGTCTAAGTGTTGGATCTGGTATCTTCTGGATGTTGTGTGGTCCAGCAGAGCGCGTTGCAGCAACTGGATTTTAATCTCTCTACCTGTCCCCGCAGTCTCTTTTTATGTGTTTTGAAAGTGGGTGTGTGCCTGGGCCTAGCTAAGCCTGCCCCTCTCTTCTTGTCCTTGGCCCAATTCTCCCCTCTCCCATGATTGGGGGAAGGAAATGTGAGTCAGAGTGATGCTGTAGGTTTTATGGGTCAGAGGATCCTCCCCTGGTCAGTTTGCCTACAAATCAAATACATATTGCACAGATACACAGTTGTTTAAAATTACATGCACCCATCACATATCACATGAGGTATACTCTGTTCAAACTCTGCTCTTCCTGGGGGCTTGCATTCAGAAATGGCAACATTTTGCACTTTTTAACTGGTTTTGCAATATCGGACATTTACCCAAATTTACACACATGTGCGCAAGGAGTATGGACATTAATTGATGAAGTGTCAGATTTTTAACATGCAGACATTTGGAGTGAAACCCTATTTTCCGCTAGCAACCCCCCAGATCATACCACCAGGTCCTAAAACCTCTTAAAATGTGGGCAGAAAAATCACAAGAATTATGATATCATTTAGATAATTTTGACAAGTCCGCAACATGAGTTATACATCTTTCTTAAAATCATATTCTGGCCAACAGGGGTGTGTCTTCCCAGGTCACATGGTGGAGAAACCAGTCTATCCACTTTCTTTAAGCTCAGCCTGTCCTCAGAGGGGGGTGCCCCTCCCCGTTTCTGCCAAGAGGAAGCCACTTTTACGACGCCCCCAATATAACTTCTGCCTGAGTCAAGGAAGGGCTTTGTTCAAAAGGAAGCCATTTACGATCCCCCCAATAAACCATCTGCCTGGGCCCAGGACAGGCCTTTGTTCAACTCCCTGTAGCTGCTCCACCCCTAATCTAATCAGAGAGGTGACAACTCCTTTTGGCAAGGGGAAGAGTGGCTGAGCAGATTTTAACTCCTGTGGGGGTAGATGTCAGGCAGAATTCAGTTTCATTAAGCCAGGTTTCAGCTAAATGTCACTTTTTGTCCCCCAGTTTAAGTCTATTACGATTTTTACATACACATTAAATAATTACTTCCTTCAAGTCATTTCAGAGTATAGTTTTACATTGTATCCACCTCTTAGCAAGTCTTTCCTTGGTCTGGTTTTGTTTCATTTGTTCAGTTTTACACAAAAGTCTGGTGGTTTTAAAACGCCGGCTTTCTGATAGTGGTGAGTACTGGTAATGCAACCATTTTTGGGATTTAAGAAAATGAATTCCCCACAGTTCTAGGTTGCTTTTGGCAATCAGCATTGCCATTCCCAATGGTTTCAGGCTACTGTGTGGGTAGCCCAATGGTGGTTTTAGGCAGTGCCCTCCTGTGCTCACAACATAGGCAAAAATGGGTGGCAGCCTATTCTTCATGCATTTCCCTGTGCATTTTCTGGGAAGTTCTGGCCATCATGATGTTTTCCATGCCAGTACTGCACAGTTTTCCTATTCTGGCGTACATGTGGGCTTTTTGGCCATCTTGGATTTTCTAAGCCCACAGCACCAAATGTTGCAGCATGATAGCTCAAACGTGGGCCAGGACACCCAACAAAGCCCCCCCACGTGACTGCACTTTGAATTTGAGTCGATGGGGAGTCGGGTGCACAGAAGGTTATGACCCACGTACTGGTATGTCCGCATAATCTTCTTCCAATTCTGCAAATGGCACAGTTCAGCATCTTTTCCTCCATCCGGTACTGATCGATCGGTTCTCCTCGCCGGTCCTGATGGGAATATTGGGCGGTACCCCGGGCCCCTTGGGTCTCTGCTCCCGGTCTCCGGATCGTCCTCCTTGGCCAGTCTCCAGGTTTTCTTTCTCCTAGGAAGACAAAGGAAAAGCGGCAATACCTATTCATGGACATTTCTCCCCCACCATTGATATTGTGGGGTGGCATATCTATTTTAGAACTCAACAGATATGAACATGCACATTTTTTTAAATTAAGCGACAGGAACACATAAACTTGAGAAACACAGAATTTGATAGGCTATATGTAGGATATTTTAGGGTTGGAATTGGGATTACAGAGGACTCCTCCAGTTGCTGCAAAGTGTGCCTGGGATGGCAACACTTCAACTGGTTTATGTGGACCCACTTGTCTTCCCCCTCTGCCAAACCGCCTTTGGGGATGCAGATCTTGTAGGCCACAGGGGAGATCTTGTCTATAATTTCAAACGGTCCCTTCCATGTAGGCAAACATTTTTGCTGTTTGGCCTGGTTCCTTTGGAAATTGTATAGCTAGACCCGATCCCCCACCTGATATTCCTTCCTGGAAGTTTTCAAGTCATAGTGGGTCTTCATACTCTCGGCTGATCTTTTTAGATTCCGCTGAGCATAGGCAAAAGCATGTTGAAGGTGTTTCCTTAAATTCTACACATACTCATGAGTTGTGGAGGCATTTATCAACGTTTGCTCTTGGGTTCTGTAGAGCAAATGCTGGGGAAGCACCATCTTGCATTCAGTCATCAACTCAAATGGTGACATTTTGGTTGCAGATGAAGGGGTAGATCTGATGGCCATTAGGACCAGAGGTAATCGGATATCCCAACTTGGCCCGGAATCTGCCACAAACTTCTTTAATATGCTCACAATGGTTCGGTTGTATCTCTCCACTGCTCCAGAAGAAGCTGGCCTGTAAGCAATGTGTAGCTTCCTTTTAACCCCCAGTATCTCCCACATCTTTGTCATTACTTCACTGGTGAAGTGGCTACCCCTGTCTGACTCAATCCTTTGAGGTAGACCAAAATGGGAAAACATGTGGTTAATCATCAGGGCAGCTGCTGTTTCTCCCTTGCAGTTTGGGGCTGGGAGACATTCCACCCACTTGGTAAACAAGCATGTCACCGTCAACATGTACTTATTTCCCCTAGCAGAACGAATCACGGGGCCTACAAAGTCAATTTGCAAATCTGACCATGGCAGTGTCATCCCCCTCTTTTGGAGAGGTGCACGGTGCGTGAGGGATGATGGCTGAAATTGTGCACACACAAGACACCCCTTCAAGTATTGGTCGAGGTCATGCCCCATGTGTGACCAGTATGCAACCTCTCTTAAGATTTCCAATGTTGTGTGAAACCCCCTATGACCGGCGGTGGCCGCATCATGGGCGTGACTTAACATCAGGCTTCGGAATGAGGTAGGAACCACCCACTGATCGTGGCCAGCTTTGGATTTCCTTACCAACAAACCGTCTTGGATCCGGAACATTTTTGGACATTTCATCAACACTCTTAGGTCCTCTTTCCCAATGTAATCGGTATCCATCAGGGGAAAGTTCTCAGGGTCCTCAAGGTGTTGGTAAAACTTACCAATAATTGGATCCCCCTTCTGAGCTGTAATCAAATCAGCATCAGGGGTCTCCTTGCTCCGTTGAGCAGTTGAAAGATCATTGTGAGCATTTGTCTGGGACCTAGTGATAGAAGTGACCTGGATTTCCCCCAACAGGGAGTCTATTTCGAATAGATCCCCTTGGATGGCCACGGTTTTGGCCAGCCCTTCAGCTAAGTCATTTCCAGTTTTGTCTGGTCCCTCTACTTTGGAATGACCCTTGATCTTTTTCCAGTAGATGGTCATCCCATTCGATGTGACCAGATCATCAATGTTTTGGATTAACTTCCCATGTTTCAAGGGTTTGTTATTGGCACATAACATGCCTCTGGTTTTCCAATTAACCAGGTGCTCCACGAACCCGTTCCGTACATAATCCGAATTTGTGATTATGACCAGTTCGTGGAGTTGATGCTGGACAGCAGTGAGGATGGCCTGATGCACAGCCATCAATTCTGCCACCTGACTACTTCGGGGACCAATTTTGTATCCAGCGGAGGGTTCTGGAAACTCCTTCACCCAGGCATTCCCTACGCCGGCCACCAGTTCTTTCTCCCCGTTGTTGTCAACATGGTACGAGCATCCATCCACATAGACAGTGGGTATTCCCTCACACTTGTCTTCTTCAAAGACTTTGTGTGGGGAATTAAGGTATGCCTCCGTGTTGTCCTTGATTTTTAGACTTTCGTCCTCGAGACAGTTTTCTCTGGCACAATCATGCAAGTCAGCCAGACCTTGCGCGAGGGGACTCTTCTTGTTTTGGCCATATCTGACCTCCACAGGAAAGCCTTGCATTGACAGAATCCAGGAAGTAATTCAGGAATTACTCACATTTCCGGCCCGGATTCTGTCACTTTGGAGATATTGCAGAGGCTGGTGTGGAGTCTCCACGATGATGTGTTCCCCCTGGATAAACGGGCGGTAATTCTTCAATGCCCACACCGTTGCCAGGAGTGCCTTCTCACAATCGTTGAATTTTTCCTCCACAGAGGATAATGTTTTGCTCGCATAGGAGATTACTTTATTGACCTTGTCATGCTTTTGGTATAATACTGCCGTCAAGCACGTATTAGAGAACCCCGTCTCCAGGAAGAACCCCTTGTTTCTGACAGGGTAAGCTAGGCAAGGCGCATGTGAGAGGCTTCTTTTGAGTTGTCTTACCGCCTCGGCTTGTTCTGGACTCCATTCCCTCTTGACCCCCCCCTTCAGGAGGTGAATCAGGGGTCTGGTGATCTCTGCGTAGCCCTCAATGAACTTTCTGCTGTAATTAGTCAGTCCAAGGAGGCTCCTTAGTTCCCGCAGAGTTGTGGGGTCTTTCAGTTTCTGAAGTGCTTCCACTTTCTTTTCCTGGGGACAGAGACCCTGAGGAGTAATCTTATGCCCCAAGAAATTAATACGGGTTCTACACCACTGTGCTTTCTGAAAGGAAAGTTTTGCTCCGGCGGCCCTCAACTGGGTCAGAACATAACGGATCTCCGCTATGTGTTCCTCCACAGATGAACTTTTGATGAGGACATCATCTACATAAGCCAGGTTACCCCTTGCACCCAAGTCGGGCATGGCCTTGTGCAGGAAAATGTTGAATTCATTGCCGGACTTGAGGTATCCGAAGGGAGTCCGGATCCATGTGTACTGCTGGCCCCCAAAGGTAAAAGCCAGCTTGTATTGGTCCTCCCTACTGACAGGCACAGTCCAGTATCCATTGGTCATGTCTATTGCAGTGAATACCTGTGACCCTTGGATCTGGGCCAGCCCTTGGTCAATGTAGGGCAGAGGCCATCGGGAAGTATGGACCCGTTTGTTGAGCTCCCTAAGGTCGGCACAGAGTCTCCACTGGCCGTTTGGCTTCAATATTCCCAGCACCGGATTATTGAAAGTGCTATGGACTGGACGGATTATCCCCCGGGACTCAAGGTTCTTAATTATTTCAGTAAGGGACTCCATGGATGCGAGAGGCAAGCGATATTGCTTCACAAACACTGGAGTCATTCCAGGGTCCGTGGGAATTGTTGTTGTGTGGATGTCGGTGCGACCACAGTCATATGAGTCTACCGCAAAGAGATCTTGGAGATCCAAGAAAACTTGTTTCAACTTTTGCTTCTGTTCCAGAGTCACACAGGCATCAGCTGGGTTGACTCTCTCTTCCACCATCTGCCTGAAGCCTGGAAAGACTTCTGGTTTGGCTATCTCAGCGGCCTCCTCCAGCTGGGTGGAGAAGTGTCTGGTCAGAGTGCTGATTTGGACTGGAAACTTCAGGTGGGAAAGGCAGCCCTCATGGACCTGGAAAATCACCCCATCCCTCCTGAAGTCACAAGTCACATCTTCCTTACCATAAGGGCAAGAAGTGTACACCAGGAAGTTCCCCCCATGCCGGGTGAAAATCCTGTCTGGTGTTGTATTGTCATCACTATCACTGTCAAAACAGTCCTTGGGGATTTGTCCTAACAGTTCATTTCCTAAATCAATGGAGAAATGTCGGTCATCAACCGCCATTCCAAGAATGGTGCCTGCGGCTAGAGTAATACTCTGTAAGTCACTGTTATCCACCTCTATTGGAATGGTGTCATGTTCTATGTTGACTAATGGTGTTGGGTTTACCCCTAACCCTTGTTGTTGGAGAGAAGCATTTAGATGAATATACGCATCAGGGTTTTTCAATTTTTGTCCTCTTTTAACTTTTACTTCCAGGGAGAATTGTCGGGTTCTTTCTGGGACGGTGACTTCCTCTTTAATATGAATTTCAACTGCATAAGGTAGCAATTGAGCTGACCTAAATGCTTTTTCTGAATCATCAAATCCCATGGGATTATCCGCTAATCGGGACCAAGCTTTGAAGTTTATTAGGTCCAAACTCATGGCAAAGCGATTGAGAATGTCACTGCCTAAGTAAAAGGCGGCAGTGACGTCTCGCATGACCCAACAATTATGGACTATGCTCTTGTTGCCAATGGAGATTTTGAGCATACACCTGCTTGGCAGGAGATGTTTGGAATTAGGTGCTTCCAGGTCCATTTCCCATTCGTCTATCAGTTTGAATGTGGGAATGGCTGGATCTTTTGGGAGTTGTCGGAACATGGCTTCGCTAATGAAGCTCTTACCGTTGTTCACACACACTTGAGCGAGAACAGCGTCCTTCCCATCATTTAACTGAACAGGAATGAACAACTGCTCTCCAATTTGCTGAATATCAGCCAGGCTTTGAGCTGATTTCACATCTTTCTGGACTATAGGAGTGGGGGTGTCTGATTGTGGATTGGTAAAGAATTTCAGAGTATTTCCTTCCAGTGTGGAATACCACCTTAAACTGGAAGGAAGGTTGATTTTCACCAGTCTGTTGTCCTACTGCTATTACTGTCACGTCTGGAATTTGGTTGTTCTGGAAGTGAAATTCTACTTGGTCAGATTTTTGTTCAACCATGTGGCAGGTGCCGTTTAAACTAACATGGTTGACACTCTGTTTTAATTTTATTGGGCGGCTAGTCTGGGTCCAGAGGACCTTGTTTACACAATCTATTAGTGGTGACAACCTTCTCAGGAGGTCATTCCCTAGTAAACAAGCGGTGCCCTCTGGAGTTACTACTATGACCGGGTGTTTCATCTTGTGTCGCCCAATTTTAATGTCCAAGTCTGCAGTCCCCTCAATGGGAATTTCCTTCCCGTCAAAGTTCTGCAGTTGTCCAGGAAGAGAGGTGAGAGGAATTCGGTAATTCTCTCCCCTTCCTGCATTTAGTTCATCAAAGGCCCTTTTGGACAGAAGGGTAGCTTGGGATCCAGTGTCCACCAGCGCCAAGATTGTACCCTGCCCCTGTACTTGTACCGGGGCATAGTATCTTCCCTCCTTCTCCTCAAGGGGGCACAGATAATGCACATTTTTGGACAACTGCTGGGCTAATTTCCTGGTTTTGGACACTGCTAGCGAAGAGATTTGGGCAGAATTCTGTGGAGAGCCTGGGGAATCTGAAAGAAAAGGTTGGCAACTTGAAATGGTTTTGGGTTCTGGGCTACCCCCCCCTTTTTGGAGGCAGTCATCAGGATAGGTTTTACCCATGGGATTTTGGTATTGTTGATTCTGGGATAGAATGATGGGCGGCGACAGCTCAATCCCCACATCTACCCAGTCTGTTGATTCGGTTTTACGTTCCCCTGGTTCCGGTTCTGGGCCACCCCTGCTTTTTGGGAGGCAGTCACCAGGATGGGTTTGAACCAGGGGTTTTTGGTTTTGTTGGTTCTGGGATAGGATGATGGGCGGTGACAGCTCAATCCCCACATCCACCCAGTCTGGATTGGAATCTCTTGGGACCCATTTTTCCTTGGGAGGAGGTCCCCCATCTCTGAAGGAGAAGATCCTTTTCCCAGGATCCTCTGAGGATCCCTCTCCCTCAAATTGGAAGACATGTACCTCCTCCACAAAGTGGGTCTGTTTGGGTCCTTTGTTTCTCCTACCACCCCCCCCCCCTCTGCTCCTTGGGAGGCAGGCTTTCAGGGGCAGGAGATTTTGTTTCCGGTTCCTGGTTTTCCAGGGGCTGTTTACAAGTTGGGAAGGAAGCTTCCTCCAAGGCTTTACACCCCCCTTCCCCTTGTGCCTCCTCCCTGGGAACCGGTGGGTTATCGGGGTGCTGCCCCCGTCATCGTTCTGGAGCACTAGGCCCAGAGTTTGGGGCATTCTGCGGTGGCATGCCATCTGAGGGTTCTGTTGAGCCCTCAGTATGTGACCCAGATCCCGTGCCATATTTTGGACCTGGCGCTCAAGTTGTGAAACCCGCTCAGGCTGATACGGGGCTCTATTTTCTCCCCTGGGCTGATCCCGGGATGGGTAGCTATCCGTTCTCTGGTAATACCCTGGATTGGGAAGATTTGGTACCCCTCCACCCTTGGCCTCCCCTCTCCCGGATTAGATTGTCTGGGCTCAGGGAATTGGGGAAAGAAGGATGGATGGTTTTGGGGTTGGAAATTGGGTGGATACCTGGGGAAAAAGTTCTGCCCAGGATTTGGTGAATTTCTGCCCTCCTGGGGGAAGTTAGGAGAGAAGTTCCCCGGGTTAGGAGCTTGGCTGCATTCCCCCACTTGGGCTGGAGGAGTCCACACATAACCCAGGATGGGTCGGTTTCCCTTGTAGCGGGGACTTACATAATCAGGGGAGCGAGGGACCCCATTTGTGGGACTACCTCCTCGACTCCCTGTCTGTGACTGGCCCGAGGGCCTTCTGGGCTGTGAATTATTTGGCGCAGGCAGGTTTTTAGGCACCCCCATCTCCAAATCTAAAACGGGGGCAACCTTTACCTCCGCCACCTTGGCAGCAGCAGGGGTGCTGTTGGTTTTGGGTTTTTTCTGCGCATTACTTTTATTTTCTATGGGCTTCTGCACCTCATAGATCCGGGTGGCTTGCTCAATGACCCAGTCTAAAGATCTTTTCTCG
This sequence comes from Ambystoma mexicanum, assembly GCF_040938575.1. Classification (NCBI taxonomy): domain Eukaryota; kingdom Metazoa; phylum Chordata; class Amphibia; order Caudata; family Ambystomatidae; genus Ambystoma; species Ambystoma mexicanum. The sequence goes on along the minus strand of NC_090922.1, from coordinate 1,383,187,331 downwards.
TGAAAATCTCTCACGAGCTGGGTCATTATGTACTTGGGAAGAGCATGGAAAAATGTGTTGATGAATTCTCTGCTGTCCGTGCGCACCCTTCTGGTGGTCTGCGCAAAGGCACGCTTCAATTCTTGCACAAATTCTTGTGGGGCCTGATCCTCCCCACATTGCAAATTGTAGGCTGCCTTGCATGCCTCTTGGGGATTTCTATGTACAGAAAAATGTTTCAAGATGGCCGCCCTATATGTGGACCATCTTGAATGGTTTTGGTCCTCCAGCCCCGCAAAGAAACTGGAGTATTCAGGGGAGAATGTCCATTTGACGTACTGGATGCAGCTACTGCTGTCCTTCAAATGGAAAGTCTCCATCATTTGCTCATAGAGCTCCAAGTGTTCCCAAACAGAATACTTGGCGTTCTTATGATAAGGCTTGATGACACTCCTGATTGCCTTAATCTGTTTTAAGGGGTCCTTAAGCAAGGCCCTTTTCACCTTATTGGCCATTTTGGTTCGGGCAACCCTGGTCCATTCATCCTCTGATTCAGAAGCACTGCTCCCAGAGGTGCCCGTCTGATCTTCCAGGTTTTCCCGGATTCTGCGAGCCTGGGAATAGCTGGCAGAATGTGGGGCCCTGGTCTCCTGTGTCCTGTGACGCTCAGAGGAGTCTTCAGATCCCTCCTTGCTACCAGGATTTGATGGGTACCCCCCCCCCACTGACCTAACTGGGCAGAGGTCTTCAGGATGCCCTTAGTGGGCCTACTCTCCTGGGGTTCCCCACTAAATTGCACTGTACTTAGGTGCCCATACCCGGATGCCCGCCCATCCATTCCTGGGTGGTCTTGGCCTATAAGCCCCATACTTTTGGCTGGATAGTAATCTGCCATTCCTGTGGCCCTGTGCTCATGCGCACCAGGGGACATGGGGGAGGCAGAGTCCAGGGACTGAGAGAGATGAAGGCCTCTGGTACTAGGGCTTCTGAGGTTATGCTCAGGTGTCTCCCTTTCCCAGCGAACATCATCTCTGTCAGCCCCTGCTCCCTGTTGCAATGCAAGAGCCTGCGCTTTCAGTTCCTCAGTTAAGGCCTTACTAGACTCTATCAGTCTCTCCTGCATGGCTACCTGTTGCTGGAGCCTATCATTGTGCTTACAGAGAGCCTCATTTTCTCTCTGTGCCTCCTGATTGGTCCTGGAGTACTGGGCCAGTCTCTGCTGCAGGAGGGTTACCTCCTGAGTCCCATCCCTACTGGCCTGCTCCTTTCTTACCAGAGCCTCCTCCACCCTCCTGGTGTGATCTAGCAAGCCCTGATGCTCTTTTTGGAGGTCACCCAGCCCCTGGAGGGCCAAGTGATTTTCTTCAATTTTTCTTTTTAAATGGCAGACTTCCTGGCCTAAGGTATCCCTTTCCTGACCAGGAGCCTGCACTTGTGATGTCAGGTCATCCCTCTGCCTTTGAAAGGCACCAGCTTTCTGGCGTTCTTCATCAAACTCTGCCTGGGTATCCAGGTCTTTCAAAATCAATGTATTGCTTTCCTCTTTCTCTCTGTCTAGTTGGATTTGCAGGGTGGCTACCTGCTCTGTGCATGCCCTGTTGAAATTGATCTGTTGCTCCTGCTTTTTCTGGCTCTGCAGTAAGGAGTCCAAACTGTCTTGGTGCTCCTTCTGCAAAGCCAGAATTCTGATATCCTGATCTGTCTTTTCCTGTTGCAGTATATCCATGTCCTCTTTTATTTTAATGATATACTGCCTACTATCATTTTCTGACTCCTAGCTCCTCTGCACAGAAGAGACCAGGTCAGATTGGGCCTTCTCTAATGCCAACACTTGCCTACTTGCCAGATCTTGGCCTTCAGCACATTTGTCCTGCATGGCTCCCATATATAGATACAAATATGCTGCTATCCTAACCATCTTGTCGTGTTCATCTTTAGCTTTAGGAGCCATGTATAGTTCGCTCAGGGCCACATGTAAGGGACCCTGATCTCTCCAGTTATCTAACCCAGTTGCAGTGACCTGTTGTGTGATTGCCTGCAACCACGCATCCTGGCCCTGCTCAGTCCATTCACCTCTCACAAATAGCTTATGTAAGAAGTGCTCTCTGGCTATTTTGATGTCTACCAGTGTCGTCATTCTGGAATTTGGGTTCCTTCCTGACTTACAGAAGTTTGTATTTTATTTTGCAAAACAGACCGTTTCCTTAGAGCCTTCCTTTGAGGAGTGCTTTCACAGTGTAAAACAGCGTGGTGATCTAACCGGATATGTGTATCGGTCAGTTGGCACACTGTATTAAGCTGCACAAGTGGTAATTCTAATCCAGAATCTCCGGCTACGAGCCCCCACTTTGTAAGCGGATTCAATTCAACACTACAGCTAAGTCAATGCCTAGTCTGGGATGCTGAGGGAAACCCTTTTTGATATATTTTTATGTTCAGTTCGTTTACTCTGGATGACAACCCTTATATAACACCCCTCTCTTAGAATCCCCCTGACCTCACTGAGCCAAGAAGTAGGTTTGTTTTGCAAATTAAAAGGTTTATTTGAAAATTAAACAATATATATCTATCACACTTTTATAGTAAATTAATATTTGATAGCACACTTGTGAGGATGATAGTGATCAACAATGGATAATGTTACAGTGGTACACTCTTTTTGATGGCTTAGAAGTGATACAGAGAGGATAAAGTAGCTGAGAATGCTTTTATGGCTTCAAGGACAATGCAATGATGAATGAAAATGCAGTACAGGAAATAAACTTGATATGACTTCAACAAAAGACAATGGCCCTCATTACGACCCTGGCGGAAAGTAACTGACCTGACCGCCATAGCGTAAATAGCGTTTCCGCCATTGCACGACGGAGTAAAGTGCGGCTAATTCCGACCCATCGGGCACGAGCACTACGCCATGGCGGAAGTGCAAAGTCCGCGATGGCGGAAATGTCCCCAAAACGCCCCTCACCGCCGTCGTACGGCGCCCTAGGTGCAATTCCGCCACCCATCATAGCGGTCACCGTAATGAGCGGCAATCGGAAAATATGGTGACCGTAAATATACGGAAACGGAAGTAAAAACATGGTCCCGGAACGGGAAACAGCACGCCGTACATCTATAAAATCAGAATTCCCACACAACCATTAAAAATACTACCCTGAGACACATCCCAACCCGTCATCCACCCTAGTGAAAACAATAAAAATGGGAAAAGTAGCGAAGAAAGCGTGCGACCGCAAGCGGCAGGTCCACTTCTCCCGTGAGGAACTCACCGTGCTCACAGAGACCCTCCAGGAGAATGCTGCCGTCGTCTTCTCGACGCAAATGACCAGGACGGCACTTGCGAACAAGAAGGCCATATGGGCCCTGGTGGCACAGCGGGTAAGTGCGGTGGGGACCGCACCCCGCAACCCACAGCAATGCAGAAAGCGATGGGACGACTTGCGGATACGCGTACGGAGCATACTATCCGCCAACCGTAACATTGCCACAGCTACCGGGGGAGGATCGGAATCACCCATCAAGTTGACCCCCTGGGAAGAAATCTGTGCCTCCACCATTGGAATGGAGAGTATAGAGGGAGTCGGAGGGATGGAGAAAGGAGTGCAGACATCCGAAGAATCAGGTAGGTGGCCCAAATAAAAAATGCTAAATCCACAATGTCCAATCATGTGAAGTACCATGTGTCCACATAGTGCAACAGAAACACATGGCCAGGAGAACGTCCACATACATTGGCCTGATAGCGCACTTTAAAAGTCACATTAAATACATAAATAATTAAAAATCCTAAAAACACCCTCTACACGTGCAGCAGGCACACCCTAACTGCAGGCTGCAAAACAACTGCATCCTCAATCCACACAAAAATGAAACCACCTCCAAGGCCCTGACCCAAATCACCCTCAGGTACCACCCCAATGCATGTGATACATTGCCATTCCAATTTCCACAGACCCATTAATAACGCTCGCCCTCCTTTACTCCACCACAGGGTCCGATTCAAACAACGAGCTCCAGGACACCCCTACCAGCACACCTGCAAAGAGGGCCAAGACCAACGGCCAAAGACCCTCCACCTCAGCTGCACGGATCAAGACACGGCAGCAGCACAAATCAAGTGGCAGCACACAGGAGGGGACTTCAACAGGCACCCCAGCAGCCAGCATGCCCACAACAGCACCACCACAGGTCCCCCCAATGGATGCCACAGAAGGCACTGCTTCTGGTGGCAGCAGCACCATAGGTGACACTGCATTAATGGCAGCATGCTCCGACACAGAAAACGGTGATGTCGATGTAGGATCCATCCATGACCTGTCTCAATCCCCCTGTTTGTTTCATCCCGTACACCATGAGGATACCACGCAGGGGCAACCACAAGACGACGACTGGCCATCCCCCACAAGCCCTGTGGCAAGGCAACATGAGGTGATCAGCCCCTCTGTGACACCACCGCAAATGGCCATGGCACAGCAGAGGCAACAGTCCCTCGACCAGGTGATCGTGCAACAGCAGCAACTGGCCACGCTCCTCAAGGACCATGCTGATGAATGTGGGGGTACTAAGGCAGCCATAGAAACATCTACTGAGACACTTAGGGCAGAAATGGAGAGAAGTACAGAGACACTAAGGGCACAAATGGAGAGAAGCACCGAGAGCCTGAGGGTACAAATGGAGAGAAGCACCGAGAGCCTGAGAGTACAAATGGAGAGAAGAACCGAGAGCCTGAGGGGGGAACTGCATGCGACGTCCAAAGACGTATGTGCTGAACTTGCCGCTGTGCGCCGTGTGCTCACTGAGCTCTCACAAACCCTTAGGGACATGCATGGACGTGAGCAGGCAGAGACATCATCCGTTGCAAGTTCCGTCCAGGGCAGCCCCCAACGTAGATCTGGGAGGAACCTGCGCTCCACAGGCAGGGGTGCCCCTGATACCCGGAGAGGGGGCTTGCAATAGCGTCTGCCCACTGACAATGAGCATCTTTGGACACTGGTGTTCGGGGGGGAGGTAGGAGGGTGGAGGGGGTGTGTTGGGCTTACTTGGGTGGCGGGTCGATGGGGTGTGTAACATAATTTCACATATGCTATAAACATTGCACAATCAACCAATGAGATGTGTGGACATTGATCTTTGTGTACGAGGCCTTTATAGGCGTACAGTCCATATTGTGCATGTTCCAGACACACACAGTGCCAAAAGTCCCGTGTCCATGTATCAGCCACCAGGCGTGAGTGCTAGAAGCATGAATCTATGATAATCTGACGAATTTCACGGCCCTCCTGTGCCTCGCGGACTCCTTGAGGTGCTGCCACATCCCCACCCTCATCATGACCATCTTCAGGTGCTTGCAGTTCTGCGTCAGGGGGCATGGGCACATTTCTACGTACGCACATGTTGTGTAGCATGACACATGCCATGACCATCTTTGCAACCTTCTCATGGCGGTACAGGAGTGCCCCGCCAGACCTGCTGAGGCAGTGGAAACGAGTCTTCAGTAGGCCGAATGCCTGTTCTATGACTACACGGGTACGTGAGTGGGCATGGTTGTAGTCCTCCTCATGCTGGTTCTGTGGGTTCCGGAGTGGTGCAAGGAGCCATCTCTTCAGTGGATACCCGGCATCACCTGTATGTGGACAGTAAAGGTTGTTTGTGGAATGACATTGCTACGTACGCACCCCCCCCTTCCTGCCAGGTCATTGCCGCATCACATACCCACATTATCATGCATGAAATGAGACTCACCGAGTAGCCAGGATCTGTTCCCTGCGTGTCGCTCGCTGTAGCGTGGTATTGTAGAGTTCCTCAAGACCATAGAATCATGGGTTGATCCAGGAAATCGGGCACAACAATGTGTAATGATCCTGTTGGAGTCACACACCATTTGTACATTAAGAGAATGATATTGTTTTCGGTTGCGGTACTGGGCCTCCATGGCATGTGGGACAACCAATTCCACATGGGTGCAGTCGATGGCACCAATGCAACCCGGTATGCCGGCAAGTGCATGGAATCCCACTTTTGTGTTCGTAATTTCCTGCTCCGAGCGTGGTAGAGAGATGTAGTCGTCTGCGTGCTTCAGGAGGGCATCGAGCACTTGCGATAGTGTCCGTGACAACAGTGGCTGTGAAATGCCATGCAACTGTCCGACTGTGTGCTGGTAGGTGCCTGTGGCCAGGAAGTGGAGTACAGACACCACCTTCAGTAGGGGTGGGATGGCTGTTGGGCTATCTATCATGCTGACAAGGTCAGCGTGTGTCATGTCCACAATGGCGGTTATGGTGTCCCGGTCCAAACGGTAGAGGGTGTGGATCTGCTCATCAGTGAGGTTGAACGGATGTGCTCGGAGGCGTGGGATTGCGGGCTGCCTGCGTGGTGGTAGTGGCTGTGCTGGTGGGCCTTGCTGGCCCTGCCTTGCCCTCCTCCTCCTCCTGCGTCTCCTCTGTGCGGCCGGTTATTGTAGTAGTTGGTGTTCGTCTTCTTCTTGAAGTTGGAGTACTTGCAGTGCTATCAGGTCCCCCAGGGCCAACATCGCTAGTCCTGCCGGTAGCATTTTGGAGTGGGTGTGGTTGTGGGAGGGGGTTGGGTGTGCAATTTATGTGTTTTCAGGCTGTATAGCCTCCACCTGTGGTGATTCATTCCACCTGTGCAAGCTGCAATCCCCTTTGGGCGTGCACGTCCCGCACACAACGCTGCAATTCGACGCATGGCATCTTGCTATTACAATCATGTATTTAATCCCGATGGCAGTGAAATATTGGTTCATATGTTCATTCTGCTATGGTCCCATTGTTTCACATACTATCTTTGCAGTCGCGAACAAACTTGTGAAGGGTCAGTGGAATGTAGTACTCGATTAACGCTGGACCCTCATGCAGCACTGTACCGAGGTTCACCGACGGGCGGGTTCGTCCCATTTGTGAGTGAAGCCAGTTGCCATTTTCACACACTGCCGCACTACATGGATGGATTTGTGATTTCAAGCGGTCACAGATGCCTTTTCGACGTGATGTTGCAAATGTGGAATTCGAAGGACAGCGCATTCGGTTTTCAGCTAGCGGCGAGGAGACGCCCACAGGTCTGACTGCAGATATAAAGTTCTATTGTTTAATGTCCTTCGGACAGGGGCCATGGCGAGAATGCAATGATTGATATGAATAGTATGGGATGCGCAATAGCGTAGTGGACGATAAGGCAGGACGTTCCCAAATACATGTTACTTCACAACACTGGAATTCCGGGCTGGAGCACAGTGGATTTTGCAGACTGCATTACGCACAGACTCAATGGAAATTTCACATGTTATGTGAGTAAATAATCAGGCGTTTTCATACCGGGATGAGGGAATGATGTATGGATGCATGGACAGATGATTTAATAGTGAGTTTGCCATGTACAGGGCTTTTTGGAATCTATCCACTTCCCCTGCGCTATGTGATGCAGGGCTGCCATAGTGGGACCATCGTCTATCTGCCCTTGTTGAACCCTCCCTGTCTCGACGCGCCTTCAAACACTTGTGTCTATGCACGTTACTAATCCCATCTAATGGATTCTGTTTTAACAGACGCATGCACACAAACACTCGTTTGTAATAGTGTTTTCACCTCGATTTATATAGTTATGATTCGCAAGTGATTTTTGGGTGGGAATAATCCTTTTGAGTGGGCTAGCATGCATATGGCTGTGGATTTAGTGTGATCATTGAAGTGAGTAATTCAAATGTAGTTCTGATGCCCATACTATTCTTTTTCATTTCATTTGGGTGACAGGTATCTCCTCCCCTTTTGCCGCTGCCATCTGTATGCCACTCCTGCAGATGGCTTTTTCTCCCGACACCTGCTGCTTCGTGTTAATCAGTGGAGCACCATTACGATCTTATGGGACGATCGCCAATGGGCCACATGCCCTTACGCAGTACTAGTGGCTAGGAGCAACATATCGACCTTTCAGCTGGACTAGTGCCTACCTAATGGGACGGCCCTGCGGTTCTAGGCGCTTCCATGTTGCCTTTTTGAACGTGAATGTAGCCCCTGTGTACCATGAAGGAACAGGGCGTCACACAAGAAGAAGCTGGTCATTTATTGCGGATGCAGCCCACAATAATGAAATATATTTTGGAGTTCATGACCTAATAGCTGTATGGGCTTGGTGATTTTGTTGTGCATTAAATTTTGATTATGATATTGACCGTGTAGCGTTATTCTTTGCAAGTAATGTAGCATATTCCTATTTGTGGAGCGATGTATTGTGAGAAGATCTGCATTGGGTTCCGGCTTCTGAGTATAGTTGCGTGGTACTGTGCTGGGCGCGTTTGCCTACGAAGCCCAGTGAGGTCAGGGATAGGGGCTGCCATTATGACTGTTTTAATGATGTCATGCTCAGGGGCGGGGGATTAGCTTTTGTGTAACAGATGCCGGTCAGCCAGGTGGATTGGTGGAATGATGTGATTATCAGAATATGGCTGCTCACAGGTGCCTGTGTTTGCGTGCGTTTCTTGGAGGGAGATTGAGGTCATGTCCATTGGAATGGCTTCTGTATTCGTGCCATCTGTGCCCTGCAGCTCCCATTGGCCCATTGTGTGGTACATGCTTATGCTGATGGTTGGTTTGTTTACTGGCAGGAGTACAGGGCTGGTGCAGTCTCCCTCAGGATACTGCTTTGAATTTTGCCTTACACTGGTGTCAAGCGATGGGGGGCCTGTTTTTGTTTGTCTCATATTTCAGTTCATGTTGCTGGACTTGAACCTTCACATGCCTGTGCTGCATCAGTACGGCAATGGTGCCATGGCAAATATGGATGGCCACTCACAAGGCACTTGGAGCCCCTAGATTCATTTGTTCGTTGGCATGCATGGGTGACTTGTACATTTCACTGGTTGCATTGTTTGACTTCATTGCACCTACGAGGAGTTGTGCAATGTGGGCAGGGAGTGGTGTACAGGCACTCAGTAGGGCCTTTTACGGTTGGTTCGCGATGCCGTACTTCTCACCATGGCGGAATGGTACTTTCCGCCATGCTTGATGGCGTTAGGTATATGTCCGCTAGGGTCAGCATTCGCGTACCGTTGCGCCATGGTGGTAATTAAGGTTTCGCATGGCGCGCGTGCGCGTACTTGGTGCAGTTAGCGATGGCGTTCACTACGGTGTCGCTAATGGCATCGTACTTTACAGTGACGGGTCATAATCGCACCGAGCGCTATTCGATGGCGGTATTGCATTTCCGCCATCGTTTTTCGATTTCCGCCAGGGTCGTAATGAGGGCCAATGTAATCACTTTTTTTGACGATTCACCCCCCCTTTATGCAAGGTAAAGAGATGGAAGGAAAGCACACAGTTCTCGGGAATGCAATCAAGTATAATTCAGTTCCCCCCTATCAAGCTTAGAGGAAAATAGGTAGGAGTTTTAAACACAGGCAATATACTTTGATGTGGTATGCAAAGAAGTGAGAAATATGCTAAAATGATTTTAATTCCCTCTAGAGTTTCAGGGTGGGTGACAGCTACTGTGTATTAGTTCAGGATCACTTTAGCAATGCTCTATGAATGATTGTCAGGTTGCAAACGAATTTCAGCAAAGGAAAGCAAGGACAAATCTTTTTACACGTGGCTGAAATTAAGCAAAATGTCAAATCGTGGCAAATGTAGTCGCGTGCGTCGAGCGCAATTTCGGAGGGAGTATGAGTAGTAGGATCGTTGGAAAGCTTAGAATCTTGGCTTTAAGATGACAGTTAGAACTCGCTCCTAGCACAAACGGTTCCGGAGATACGGCCGATTTAGCAAAGGTAGTTTTTCAGATTTGAAATTTTAAAGCTCAGAATGACAGATGACAGTTTCAGTTTTAAAGATGACAGAATGACACGATTCTAGGAGGCAGTTCTAATAGGCTAAAATATTTTTGATTAGATTATTTTAAACTAAGAGATTGGGTTTTTCACAGTCCTGACTGGGTACTCACACTATGAACTTAGACAGGAATGCGGCTTCGTCACCGATCGGGTCAGGATTGGCTGGACTTCTGCTAGCGGTTCTTCACAGCGGTCTGGTCTCTGGTTCTGCTCTCAGCACTGCACAGTTCTGGTCTCTCTGGATCTCTGGTCTCTCTGGATCTCTGGTCAATGGAGATTGATGGATTGGAAGTCTGGAGTCTCCTGGCAAAGCGCCCCGCAAGAAAGTGGAAAGTGAATGTCCCTCTCTGGATCTCTGGTCTCTCTGGATCTCTGGTCTCTGGAGATTGATGGATTTGAAGTCGAGTCTCCCGGCAAAGCGTCCCGCAAGAAAGTGGAAAGTGAATGTCCCTACCTGGGTTCCAGTGGCTCTTTTTATGTGTTTTGAAAATGGGTGTGTGCCTGGGCCTAGCTAAGCCTTCCCCTCTCACTTATAATTGGCCAAGCTTTCCTCTCTCCCTTGATTGGGTGAAAGAAATGGAGTGTCAGAGTGATGCTGTAGGTTTTATAGTCAGAGGAACCTCCCCTTGTCAAATTGCACACAAATCTATTTCTGACCCAAATACATATTTATCTATGTACCATTTTTCTAATATTATAGGTCCGGTTAACATATTTTCTGTAGCACCAAACCATCCGATCCCTGTCTTTGTACGATGTTGTGTCCACTTATGACAGAATTCTCCCCTTTTCATCCAGATAACGACCTCTAAACCTTTCCAGATGTTACACAAATGTGCATCAGGGATATGGGTTTCAGATGATAAAGTGTCAGATTTTTACCATGCATACTTTTGGAGTAACAACCTTTTTTTCCGCTTCTATCCCCAAGAAAATACCACAGGGTCCTAACCCCTCTTAAAATGTGCACAGAAAAATCACAAGAATGATGATGTTATTTATATAATTTTGACAAGTCCGCACTGTGAATTATCCATCTTTTTAAAATCATGCTCTGGCCCCAAAGGGGTGTGGTTTTCCAAAGCACATGGTGGAATTTCTGGTTTATCCACTTCCCCCAAGCTCAGCTTGCTCTCACAGGCACTGCCCCTCCCAGTTTCTCCCAAGAGGAAGCCATTTACCACCCCCCTAATATAACATTTGCCTGAGCCAGGGACAGTGCTTTGTTTAGTTTCCTGTAGTCCCCAGGTGCCACTCCCCTAATTCAATCAGAGAGGTGTCATCTCCTCTCGCAGGATGCAGCCAGGCCTGGGAACACAGCTGATGAATTCCCTCTCCTGTCGGGGGTAGTTGTCAGGCAGAATCCACTCTTTTCAAGCCAGGCTTCAGTTAAATGTCACTTTAGTTCCCAGTTTTCTACATTCAAATCACACTGACAATTTTTACACATGCAGCTAGAACGCTGATTCTAAGTTCAAAACTATGACATTTCAACAGTTGCAAACTATGTTACACTCAAAAGTAGGTCACTCATTTATTTTAAACATTTCGATTTTAGTGGCTTTCTGTCCATTTAACTTAAGCTGCTGACATCCACAGCTCAGCCAGTTTTGTTATAAACATTGTTTTGGGCTCTTCATCTTTCCAGATTTAGTATGCACGCAAGAATACATTCTGCCAAATGTCTGCTGGTGTTCATTGAGATTTTTGAATATCTTGTGATGTTTAAAATAGGCATTTTGAGCTTGCATTCAGGGAAACAAAGGTGATTTTAAAGCGATTTTTGTTTAGTCAACCGGCACTGCTGTTTTTCCTTTGGCACACATTTGACTCATGGCACTCCTGGCCCATCATGCTTGCACTGGTGGGTGGCAGGTTAGGCAACAATTTTGGTGTGCGCACAAACTGCACGGTTTTCCCGGATTCTGACGCAACTGTGGGCTTTTCCGCCATCTTGGATTTTCTAAGCCCACAGCACCAAATGTTGCAGCTTAATAGTCCAAACGTGGGTCAGGACACCCAACAGACAGCATAGTAAACTTCTGTGAACTAAGGGGATGGCAGGGCTGCCTATGCTACTTTGCCTCCAACTGGTAGATGAGAAGGCAGACAGCCATATTAATGAGACTTCAGAGGACACTGTAGACCTATTTTCTAGTGCACCTAGTCACACCAAAAGGAAGACCGATTGAACAGGGTACGAGACTGCATAGCCACACAATCAAGGGAAACCTGTGCAGGTGCAACCTGACGCTGGTACTTGGGTTTCACGGGGCCCCACTCTTGCCTGGCACACCTTCCTCTTACACTCTTTCTGGCACTAGGGGAGAGACACATCACGGAAGAGATACTATGATCTTTCAGAGACCCATAAAATGGATGGGGTAGTGGAAGTGATATCTCACACCTGATGACATCACAGGATTGCAGGATGTTTTAATCGGGAAATGTCTAATTCAGCAAAGTTTTCAGCACACCCCAAACCAGGCATGCACAATTTTCCTTTATTTAATCAAGTTCATTTTTATAAATTTGGGACCCCCAATTTAATAACATTGATTCCTTAACGATTCCCTCCCTGTTCGGGACAAGAAACACACAGGGTTGCGCAGAGGGTCTATCTATTGGAACCAGATTAAACATAAACTAATTGTTTCTTCATAAAATAAAAACAATTATACGAAATATCAATCAATCAAACTTTATTTTGCCTGTAAACCAAAAAAGTGCATACAGTTAAAACACTTTTCACACAATGCATATTACCAAAATGAGATAAGAAACGTTTGTGCAATGATGCATAAACATGGAGCAATTTGCCAGTGCAAGACCTTGTTATAGGTGTGCAATACATACATTCCAAGAGCAGCATCATCCATTGTGATTGCAGCTACTAGGAATGGGAAATAAACAAGGGCTCATGAGCATAAAATGCCAGTGCATGCCAAAAAACATGTAAACGGATGAAGCATAATATCAGACAGGCCTCATATTAGTGCAAAAGATACGAAGTTAGGTTGAGTCTCCTAAAATCAAATGCAATAAAAACATGTTTCTTATCATCATAAAAAGCCCTTTGATGTATACACTTCCATAGATCACATAGATATAGGTTCATACGATTCAGATGTCATGATTAGTAAAAGGAGAGTAAATGGTTAAATATAATTTATCAGAGGTAAATAACCGTGGGGTTTTCAATGTAGATTTTCTGCTTCTCCATGCCCGGGCAAAGGCATCTGATACAGCGAATACCACTTAGTGTACCCCAGACAAAAACAGAACATGTTGAGGAGAGTCGGTAGCACCTTCACAGAAGGGGTAACAAACATTTTCTTTTGTATACCAACGGTTGGTGAGGCGGTTGACAGGGAGGGTGTTGAAGCGACATGTCATATAAAGGCAGTGTGCCTATAGAGATTTAATGTCCATCAAAGTAACCCTCACCATTCCAACTGTTTTTTCTGTCGCCAGGTATGTCCATCCAGCTGACAAAGATAGGCAATACGAAGACTTCTTTGGAAACACCCGTTCTCTAAATGCATCCTTAATCAAACAACTGCTGCTCCCCTGAATGGAACTTGGATCAGACCAGATAACCCCCAAGATTCAAAAAGACAAAGTATAGACCCGATATGGGTTAGTCATAGGAGGCTATTGGCACCTTTGCAATTCATCGGGTCCTTAAGGGCATCACAATAGCTTTTCAGCTCTGGTTTGGACCACAGATGAACCCAACAAAGCAAGGGTTTGAGGGTTTTTGATTCGCTAATGCTAACCCATCCTAGTTCAAGGTTCACAAGTAGATTGGAAGACATAATGAACACACCAGTCACTTCAGTATTCAATGCTACAGTTATGGAAATAGAGGTTTTTGTGTGTGGAAATAGAGACTTTTGTAACACACATACCACCATTTAATTTGCCCTGAGCATGCAGGCACCATGTATTGAACGCATGAGAGAGAGTCCAGGAGGAAATTGTCATTGCTGAAAAGCAACACATTAGTTTAGAATATCCCTGCCTATCCAATTGCCACTACTTTCCCTTTATTCAAATTCCACCCCCTTTTTTCAATAGGCTTGTCAGAAATTCAAAAGCATTTTAAACTCAATTGCAACAAACTACTGGACTTTCAGGTATGTTATGACTTGTGAAGAAAAGAAAATGTATGTTCAATACATATGTATGCTAGATTGCCTTCTGTGGTGTTTCTATTTAATTATCATGTGAAAGTGTACCCGTCTAACTTTCAATGAGCAACATTGAACAGCAAAAGAATGGGTAGCGAATAATCACCCTCACCCTTTGGACTTGATGGCATATCCAGGAAGTTACTTGACTTTATTTTTCTAGGTATGCACAGCATGAGATGTCCTTTGCTGTTCTGTGCTTGCACATTGCAGAGACCAGGGGTAAGTGGATCATACTTGTGATGATCCCTAGATGTTGTCACTTCTCCCCGAGGGAGAGCCCATTCAAATGGTAGTTGAGACCACTACCCAATAGTCTCTCTGGGGGTAGTGCACAGAAGCAGGATATCTTGGGGAGAGACTTCCCCCTCTGGGGATAGGGATGGGCATCTAGTGAGAATGCAGTGCGATGCCCCTCCCAATCGCCCCTCCTCACCCTACACCTATGGTACAAGCCAGTAATACAGCCACCCACCCCATGTACATGTGCAGGGCCAGTAACATTAGATTCAGTGAGACGAAGAAGAGCCCAGACTCCCAAGTAAGACTTGCATGACAAATGCTGGGATGAGGAGGAGGTGCAGAACTATGAAGATTACTACCAGAAATAGGTGTGAGCATTTTAGATCCTCCATAAAGGCCACTACCAGCACCAACATAAAAAACAGAACATGGATTAAAGAGTTTGTCAAACCATCCCTGTAGGAGCCGAGGACTGAGTAGTGGTCTGACATGGGAAGAAGTAAAGGCTGCATCCTGGGATTCTGTCGGAAGAAATCAGGTGTCTCTATCAGGTCCAGAATGGCAGGAACCATCCAGTGGCTGGCAGAACAGCAGCCCCGGCCAGAGAAAGCAGAAGGACTGTGTAGTCCCGGGCAGGTGAGAACGCTGGAGGAAACCAGCAGTAGCGGAACCGAAGACAGAAGGGAGTAGTACGGGAAGGCAGCGCAAAGCCTGAGAAGGAGTCCCAGGACAGACTAGAGCCCTGCAAGAGGTTCCCTAA
Organism: Ambystoma mexicanum; assembly: GCF_040938575.1. Classification (NCBI taxonomy): domain Eukaryota; kingdom Metazoa; phylum Chordata; class Amphibia; order Caudata; family Ambystomatidae; genus Ambystoma; species Ambystoma mexicanum. The sequence goes on along the minus strand of NC_090922.1, from coordinate 1,383,172,312 downwards.
AGGTAGGGAAAGAAACAGGCCTGCTGGTGGGGACCAAAGGGTGAATAACCTATTCCCCAAACTCCTAGAAGTACATGACCAGGATAAAACGGGAAGAGGGAGCAAGGGTCTTGGGGAGGCTGACCCAAACCTAGACATACCAAAGCCTAACACTCAAGAGGGGAACCTGGGATAATAGCAATATAGCCAACCACCCCATGTACACGTGTAGGGCCAGTGTTATTAGATCCACTGAGATGAAGAAGAGCCCAGACTACCCAAGTAAGACTTGCATGACAAAGACTGGGAGGAGGTGGGGCACTATGAAGGTCACTACCAAAAGTAGGTGTGAGCATTATAGTTCTCCACTAAGGGCCACTTCCTACACCAACATAAAAACAGAAGAGGGATTATGAAGTTTATCAAACCTTCACTGGAGGAGCCGAGGACTGAGCAGCGGTCCAGCGTGGGAAGAAGTGAAGGCTGCTGATAGGGACACTGTTGGAAGAAAGCAGGAGTCTCTATCAGGTCTGGTGTGGAAGGAACTATCCGGTAGCTGGCAGAAGAGCAGCCAGCCAGAGAAATCAGAAGGACCGCGTGGTGGAGAATGGGTGAGAACACTGGAGGAAGGTAGCCGCTGTGGAGCTGCCGACCGAAGGTAGAAGGAAGCAGAGGCAGTGTGAAGCCTGAGAACGAGTCCCAGGACAGACCGAAGCCCACCAAGACAATCCCTAGAGGTAGTGAAATAAATGGGCTGGCTGATGGGAACCAAAGGGAGTGTTGGCACTTAAGGGGAAGTGCCAGAGAAGCCCAAAATAACAGAAGGGCTAGTGACAAACCTCCACAGAGAGACATATTGTGAATGATAACGGGGGGAGGAACTCCTGAAGAGGGGACAGTACAGAAATCAGCAGCTTGAGAGAGGAAGTCCAGAGCACTTTGGAAATCATCTTTTTCATCATAGTACTTGGCAGGTTTGTTAACCAAGTATGTAGACTGAGCTAAGAGTGAACCAAGAGAATTTTGTAAATCATATTTTTTGTGGCAGTACTTAGCAGGATAGTGAACCAGGTCTGTCCAATGAGCTGAATAGTGAAATACAGGTCTTGAACCCACAAACAAATAAGATAAGCTAAAATGACCCATTTTCTCATGGCAGTGCTTAGCAAGCCAGAAGGCCAAGTGGGCTATATTGGGGAAACCTAGGTCGAGGATCATACTTATACATGTCCATCAAAATTGTGAAACAAGCATCACCAGGGGAAATGAGTCATTCCTCAGGGGTACCACTGAGTGTGAAGTGACTGTGAAACAAAGATACCAGGATGAAGGTGACATTCTCCTGGAAGTGCTATACCTACAGGAAAAAGAACAATCTAACCAAGAGGCCAGGTTTTATGTGAGAAACATTCAATCCAGAGAGCCATTCACCCTGGTTTTATGTGAGAAACATTCAATCCAGAGACTAGCATAAAGGAGTCATTCCCCTAGTATTTGAATCTGCAAAAATGACCAAAGCAAAGAATATTGTGATCCAGGGGAAGGGAGTCATTCCCACTAGAGTGAGGAAATTGAGAACTTTTCTGGTACAGAGTGTTTCAGGATTGACGGTCCTTTATCTGGGAACTATTGGGACCAGGGGAAAGGAGTAATACCCCTGGCTAAGAACTTGCATCAAGAACTTTGCTACCCAGTCCAGGAGAAGGGAGCTATTCTCAGTTATAGATGATCTTACCAAGCACAATTATAGAGTGGTACATTTCATAGCAGACAAAATACTGTGCCCCTGTGTCTCCTCCCAAGCCCTCTGTTTTTTTACCTTTATAATGTCACCTCAACCGCATCCCAGCCAATTTTAACCCCTTTACCCCACTACTCTTTATTTATTTAAATAATGTTTGCACTGTTTTTCGATGTTATGGTCCACTCGGAAATGTACCACTCTGTAATGTTTTAGATATATTGACTCGATACCTCATTCTCCTGGACCTAGAACATTGGCACAACCATAAGTGTAAGGGATAGAATTCAAGATTTTCACACATGACGGTGGACTCCTTAATTTACAAAGACATTCTGACAAACCCATTAACACTTCAGTTGAGGTAGGGAACCCCTCATAGAGACATGGAAAGTTAGGTTTTCTCTTTATTTTCTTGGTGAATAAATGTCTATAGCACCCACTATGCCACCTGATTGTCAGTCTCCTCCTTCTGCACCCACCCACACTATATACAGGCTCTACATACTATTTAATTGTTCTATAATTTCAGAAGCACATATGTTCATGAAATATTTGCTTATTTCCAAGATATCAAGTCATTTTCTATACCTTCACCCCACAATACTTACTAATAACAGGGTCAGGATTTAATGTACTTCTCGTTATGTATCACTCCCCTCCTCCCATCAAGACTATTTCCAATTTAGATCATACTCACATATTAATTTCTTTTGATTTGTTACAGACAGCTGGGCACACTTTTACGGATTGGTTCAATTTTCCCCCTTTAGGAACAGATGGGTAACCATCAGCAAGATGGGATCAGCTTTCCTCCAGGACCTGTCTGCTATTTCTTCCACTGAAGATGGTCTGGGGATTTAGCTCCTACTGGGCCTGGCATTCAGGGTGCTGGTGATAATCCAAATGGGTTCAAAAGGAGGGCAATATATTCCTACCTCCATTAGTCAGTGAGTGAGCGGTGAGTCTGTCAGTGTCTGTCACTGAGTGAGTGTGTGTTAAATCTTATATAGAACAGTAACCACACATTGTTGAGGTGTGTATTCTTTCGCCAAACTAATTGGTCAATGTATGTGATTGGACAGTGTTCCAAAAGTGACATCCCAGTAGAAATACCACACTGCAGTCATTGGGAATATTGATGAAAGAGGCAGTCTGGTAGGAGTAACATCTGCACCCAATTTCCCTCCCATTTTATGTGCTGTCATCTCAGGTATTTCTTGCTTTAAATATCGCCACATTGTAAATGTGAACTTTCCACACATATGACTAATTTGCTGATCCAATGCCTCTATCTGGCACAAATTAATTAATTCAATTTTTATCATGATTGAACCAATTGTTTATTACATACAGATTGTGGCTTATAATTTATTGATAATCCTCACCCGGGAGGATAGCTCAGCGGCAACGTGCACGCCTTGGAAACAAGACCACACGAAGCAACACAGGTTCGATCCCCGGGACCCCGCTTAGAAACCGCTGGGTGTTTAAGCGCGTTATACATACGCAACTAAGAGAAAAACAATTATGCAACTAGAAAAACAAACAATTCCTGTAACAGTGCCTCGATGCCTGCCGGCTGTGTGAGCGCTTTTAAAATGTAAAATAAATTTAAAAAAATAATTTTCTGTCCAAATTAGTTTTCCATCTCAAAGTGACAGGCCTGTCCCTGCGGACATTATGATATATGACACACTAGCTTGTGCCATTTAATTGTGACAAAATACTGATAATGCATCAACAAGACTAAGCAGCAGACAATCAGCTAAACAAAATGCTCCATGGATCGTTTTCCATGGTAAAGCAAGATGACCCATTGCAGTACTGGAAAAGCAAGTGCCTCATATAGCCGATGGCACTTGTGAGAATTGCACTGGGATCACAAAACTGCTAAGTTTATGGTGAGAGAAAGCTTTCAGTGCAGCAAGGGCTATTGTTTTCAAACGCAGGAGGAGCCCATCAGTGCCACATGGCGAACAATTGTCTTGACCATGGGGAGTCTACGCACAGATGACAGCAGCCCAGATGAGGAAACTAACTTGTTACTTTCCCCCTTCATTATATGTCTAACAGCAGAAAGTGAAGCTGAGTTGTTTCATGCTGCATGTGGTTGGTGCATGTGGTTAGAAGACACATACTACTGACTTAGAGGCCAATACCACATGGTGACTTCCTGATGATGAGGGCATGCCATAGCTTTTGTGCTAGTATAGTGTTACCGTCCTACTGTTGTCACCACCCAAATGGCCTCATGCTGTACCCCACAACTACGCCACTCCTCCATGTTTGATAGTCTTCCTGAGAGGAACATCACTCCCCATGATTGCCTCATTCCCCCTGACAGCTACATGCAGTAGGGAAGGATGATGCTGCAGTTAATGTCTATTGATAAGTGCCACAATAGTCCTGGGTTCTAGCTCCACAAGACTGGTATAGACATCAGGCATTACAAGAAGAATGTGCCCGCATGCCTCACAAGCCCGTTGCATGGATTGTGCAAAAATGGGGGTGCTGCCTCTGTCATGTCAGTGGTATGTTGCCTCCAACTGGATTTAGGGGAGGCTCCTTCAACGCATGACTGCTGGTTCTCACAGACACGGGTGCCACTGACAACCATGGGCGCGGTAGGCAGGTATAGTGGTCACTGTTCCTTTGCATAGCATTGGGTGATGTCTACACTATTATGATGCACCCTTGCCTTAAGAGGTGCTAACAGTCATTTTGTGACCACTGCTAGTGGGGGCTGTGGCAGCATAGACACTGCTGAGGTGAGTGTTGGTGGGGGAGTCATACACATTGAAAATGTCTTTGTGCCACCACCTGATTGGGCATGATTGCCATCCCTAGGGCACAGCCTTTGATTCTGCCTCTCATCACAGCCATCCACCACGCAGATGACCAAATCTTCTTCTCCCTTGACCGTCTTCTCTGGTGACAGCTCAAAATACTGCCGCATTCATGACCATGTGAGCTATGAAGCCTTTGCACCGCGCTGCTGACTCTCAATTTCCAGGGAAATCTGTGCCAGCCATGCCCCCTTCTGTAATGGCAGGGTCATGGCAATGCTCCACCACCTGCTCATCCTCCTCATCTACCTCAGTTAGTTCATGTACCTCCTGTAGCACTACTACAGTAAGGCACCCCGCTGAGACTGCCCTCCAACCTGATGCTCCTCTATGACACTGTACAACAAGAACACCTCTCAGTAACATCTAATCTTAACTCTGAAAGATCAGCAAGTGTGGCTAAGAAATTAGGTGGACCCCACCAGTGACATAAGATGAACTATATAACATGTAATGTAAAAAATCATAGTGCAAAAGATGTTGTATTTGCATTGTCGTCCGGGAGGATGGCTCCTAACTTGAAGACACAAAGCAACACAGGTTCGATCCCCGGGTCCGCGCTTAGAAACCTCCGGGTATTAACGCATTATAAATACGCAACTAAGAGACATATTCCTGTAACAGCGCCGCGATGCCCCCGGGCTGTGTGAGCGCTTTAAAAAAAAATGAAATAAATTGTGTTTTCCATGGACCCCAAAAACACACTGGTGGAATGCATATATCTATATTGCCTGATTCACTTTTTGACATGTTTAGCCATTACTTAGCCCTTAGTGGGAATTTATGCAGGCCACAAATATTTGACAAAACAGAACAGTAAATGTTGGGACATACAGGACTTACCTTTTTAAAGCATATCTTTATTTTGGACCTGAGCAGTACATCCAGAGGAAATCAAACAAAATACGTGTGATTATACAAATGCCAGCTGCAAATAATACATTCCATCTCGACCATGCCTCTGACTCAGCCCACTGCTGAGCAAGCAAGATCATTCCATCTCATTCATGTCAGCTGTCTCAGCCTAGAACAAAAAGTAGGGACAATAAAAACCTATGCAGTATTACCCACATGGAAAACATGAGAATACAAAAGTCAGTAAAAACAGGCGGTCGGTCTAATCTGTTGGAGCCAAAGGCTAGAAGTGCAGATCAATGCATGGAGAGAAAATAGAAACCTATGCAGTAGGTGAAGAATGAAAAAAAAAAGGTTTTAGGATGTGAAAGTCAGCTACATGCTTTGTCATCTGTCTCGTCCCAATGCTTGCAGGTCGGATCAAAGACAAGGAGAGAACGCAGACAAGCAGCCACACACTAACAATCACTCTCCTTAGCAAAGACACCTCTTCACATTCACATAGGAAGAGCAGAGCACACCAAAGAGAAGGGGGCGGGGGGAGAACACATACACTGATTAACCGGATAGAGGTCAAAAAATGTCAATAGGAATGAAAGCAAATGCGAACACGCGCGAGTGCCTCACACAGATATCAACTACTGTGCAGGAGCCAGAACCGAAAGAGTAGAGGTACCCTAGAATAGCCGTCCAGGGCCCTTGCGTGCGTGGCCTTTGGTATGGTTGCCCCTGCTCTCTAACAATCCCCCTTGAACAGTGGTAGAAGTGTACCAAGAAAGTAATGGAATTCTGACTCCAGCGGGGGACAGAGTAGGAAGGAAGGGAGCAACGTGCAACACATTTTCCAAAGGGTGCAGTCATGCTGGTTGACAGCCAATTGAGTTGACACCGATTTCACAATACCTGTAACTGATATTGAGTGGTAAAGTGGAGAAGTGTGCTTTAACTTCACAAAGAATAGCTACAGAATGGTGAACACAGTTGCAAAAGTAGTAGATCTGTTAACAGTAAAAAAAAGAAAGTAGTGGAACACCGCTCACAAGCGTTCCCACTCACTTCGACTGCTGCACTTAAATGAATATCCTGAATAAGAATGGGTTCATTCAGGGAAATGCTGGCGGCAGTGCTCCGGCTACAGAAGGTGGACTGGTGTGGCCTAGTGAGTGCTACAGCCACAGAAGATGGACTTTCTGAATGCAGTGAAAAGTTGCATGGATTGCCAACGTGAGTCCTAGAACACTACATGTTGATCAGAGGTGGCAGGTTTATGTGTGCTAACAGTACTCTGGGCAGCCAAACCTCGCCCACAGTCACCTGCTTGCTGCAGCTGTAAAGGCACTTACAGTAATGGCTTGAGCATATTACTGTATTGTACTACTACTACTAATTCAAACAAGTAAACAAGCATTGGCGATGCCATCAGTTTGGGCTTTTGTGCAGGCATGAAAAAGGCATTGGCTTGACACTGCCATAGTGGTGTTAAGTGGCTATTGCAAAACGGTGCGGGAACCTGCACATCTAGCAGCAGAGTCTGGCAAGTGCCTAATACTTGTACACAAGCCATAACGGTTGGCTTTGTCAATTTTTTTTTAACAGGGCTTCCAGTAAGGACACACATAGTGCTTATACATCGAGTGGCTGATGGCAGACCTAGTTATGCAATTTTATCACACCAGTAGCGGGTTTGAAGCTCCAATGAAGTCATTAACTCCCTGCGTTGCAAAGTTTGATGGAAGAGCTTGATTAAAGCGAGCCCACAGAGTTCTCATTAAGGGGAGTTTTGGACGGGGAGGGGCAGGAACTTGGTGGGAATGTCCATAGGGATCAACATGGTCATGGCCTGGAAATGCTCCTCCTACTTTAGCACTCTCTTGTGCACCCCCTTCTAAAGAAGCCCTCGGCTGATCCTTCCTCTCCGGCTAACTATCGCCCAATCTCTCCTTTGCTTGGGAAACTCTTGAAAAATCTGGACCATCTCCCTGCTTAATCTACATGCTGAATCTTTTGGTTGCCTACATGACCACCTGTCTGGCTTCACAGCTGCTAGAAGCACAGAAACTGCTCTCCTGAACACCCGTGAAGACTTGCTCTCCAATCTTGACTCCAATCTCCTTTTTGTCCTCATTCTCCTCTATCTATCATCTGCTTTGGAAATGGTCAACCATGCCATCCTGCTCAATCAGCTCTGCAACAACCTTGGAATTACTGATCAGGCGCTGGCTTGGATGACCTCCTTTGTCACCGACCCAGCCTCTCAGTTCCAACTGGGGTCTTTCCTCTCTTTTATCTCTCTCTCTACTTGTGGTGTTCCACAGGGGTCTAACCTCTCTCCCTGACTCACTACCGGGCACCTCTAGCCCCCCGCATCGCTACTTTGATGCTCCAATTTTCAATGTTATGCAGATGACACTCAGCTCTGTTTAAAGCTCCCCTCAACCACCTCTGCTTCTTCTGTCATACCAGACTGTCTGCAATTCAGAAATGCTGTGCCGACAATGATCTCTGTCTTAATGCCAGTAAGACTGAGATCCTTCTCAATGGGACACCCGCTCTCTCCTTTACTCTGTCTCTCGGGCCGCACACTCTGGGCCCTCTGCCTGCTCCTTTCAGTGAGGTAATAAACTTGGTGTCATCTTCGACTCCACCCTCCCCTTCCCTCCTCTCATCTCTGATGTCTATAAGAAGTCAAACTATCAGCTGCACAGAGGTATTCTTCGTTTTCTCACTTTCCCTTCCAAGCTCACTGTCTCCAGAGCTCTGGATCTCTCTAGAGCTGGACTATTTAAACAGCCTCTTTCTAAATCTCCCTGCCTCTACTCTCCAACCTTTACAACTTATCCAGAACAGGACTGCAATACTTGTCCTTGGCCTGAAGCCCAGGGATTGTTTTTATCTCTCCAGCTCTGAAATCTCTTCACTGGCTTCCCATGGCTGCAAGGATCAAGCGCAAGACCGTCTGCACCATCCACAAGGCTTTCTTGGGCCTGGGACCGCTCAACCTACAACCTTCTCTTCCAAAACATCTTCCTTCTCAAGCTCTCTGCTCATCCACCATCACCTCTCTGAGGGTCAGACGCTTCTCCAAGCAGAGAGTTGGGGGCAGATCTATCTCCTCGGCTGGGGCCTCCCTCTGGAACAGCCTCTCTCAAACTTGAGCAGAACCACCGCCGTTTCCGGAAGCAACTGAAGACCTTCCTTTTAGCTTCCGCTTGCTCTCTTCCTCTCCCCTACTGATGCACCTGACTGCTCCACGCACTGGTCACCTGGTCACCCTCTGAACTCGGCCTAGGCTCCTGCATGTCCAGTTGCCCTTGCACTGCCTCCGGGCTCCCCAGCACTTAAGGGTTTGTATCTGCAACCCTACAGTCCCTTCTCTCTGCACTTATGAGTTAACTGCACTTCCCCCTTTCCTCTTCCCTGCACTTTCTTTCTTTCTTTCTTTCTTTCAAATTATCGCATGCGTGGGCAGACCCACGCAGGCGCTTCCCCATCCAAAAGGATGATGTGCACCTGCCCCACCAATCTTACACACAGCCCTCACATTCTCATAACTCCTCCCACCGCCCCGTCTGCCCCACAAAATCTAGCAGCACACTGCTCCTCTCCCTGCCTCTCACCCCGACTCCTCCCAGCAAAGCCTTCCCACTCAGTTCAGCCACTCCCAGCACAGACAACCGAACCCTCATCAACTCTCTCTCCTCAACATGCCTTTCACACGCAAGCAAAAAATGTCCCACAGTCTCAGGCACCCCACACACCGCACAGTCCCTCGACTCACGCTTCCCCACGATCTGAATGACACAAGGCCTAATAATAATTTATGTTGTCCTCCCTTTGTTTCCCCATCCTTGTCTTGTTGCACCTTGAAACACTTGTGTACAGGCACGTAATAAATGCCATATCATATCATATCAAATGGGTGGGCAAATAACCAAACCACACCTACAATCTCTGTGTTGGTCCCTATATGCCATTTCCCCCTATTTATACTCTAATGCAATAGTTTCAGCTTATAGGTGACACCTAGTAGCCCCAACTAAAAAGGACATTGTAGAACTGTTGGAAAACAGCACAGTCACAAGCACTTATAAAGGCTATTCATTTGGCAGATGCAAGCACACTCTAGGGATGCTATAAGGGAAAACTGTGGTAAGCACACGGATGCTTTTGATAGCTGTTCTGAACGGGAATAGGACAGGAGCAGCATCAGGGGCGTTGCTAGGGGGGGTTAAGGGGGCTATAGCCCCTGATATTCTGGTTGTAGCCCCAGATATAATCCCAGGAGCTACAGCCAAAAGACTAGCTAGCCCCCAGTCCCAACAGTTCCAACATCAGCTTAGCCCCGGGTCTTTTCCAGACCTAGCAGCTCCCCTGAGCAGCATTGATCGTAGAATTGAATAAAAGTAATACTGGCCCTGTTGAAGACCGGTTTCGGCGTATTCATGCATTGTGTCACACGTTGAACTTACCGAGAATATAATAAAGACATATTGCGTATCTCTGTTATTTTATGAAGTTTTCAAGTTTAGTGTTAAGCACATGTGCATGGTTGCTGTGTGGGGCTACCCACTACAAGGGTCTATTTATTATTATAATAACGACTACTTTGTACCCATGATAGGATATCATTTTGTGCGAACATAGTTATCATGGTGGACTCATTACTGTGAGGTGCATGGATGCCCAATCCTTCTTTTCAAAGTGAATTGATTTTTGACCCCTTTCTGTGAGCAAGTTCGTATGTTTCGCTGGTTGTGCCCATGATTCTTGCTTTAATGCGGTCTGAGAACAGCCAGGGCCCAAACCTTTGCATTGGATGTGGCTTACAGACCCTACTTTTCAGTGGAACTAGAACCATCACCTGCTTTGCTGATGGCATGTGTGTGTACCTGTAGCATCATGCCCTCAATAAGCATGAGTATCATTTTGTGCAGGTGTTTTAATATAACGCACTGGATGATGATATATCGCTTCCGCCAAAGTGCTTTACACAGAACAGATGTGTATACTTTTTTTATTTTATATAATATGCATACTAGTTCAAAGAACTGTTTCGCCTATCACAAAATAAAATAAGTTTAAAACATGTACATTGAATCTATTTTATTCTAAACAAATAGAAAATATTAACAAAATATTATAAACGAGTTGCCAACGACGAACAACATTATTTCATATCATTTTAGAGAGCTGATCCTCCTTCAATGCTTGCAGCTCCCACCTTCCATACATTAGACAGAGCACTCAGCAATGAAACACTGCATGAATTAAGAGAGTATTTGCAAAATGCCCTTTCACATTTTCCCTGTGCCCTGTGAACAAATGGCACCAAAAGTTTTAAATGTGTTGCTTTCAGCTTTTCACAGGAGGTTAGAATATGTTCAGCAGTTTCTATAACTTCTGGCTTTAAATAAATTCAACAAGTACGTGACTCCCTAGGTGTACCCCATCATGGTCAAAGTTGGCAGATGGTCCAATCTTAGCAGAAGATAAGATCTACAGACTTGTACTGTGGGGGCATTTGCATTTATAAGGCTGTGCAGTCGTGCATTTACAGAAAACACACCTATGCCTCTGGATAAGGACGTGGGATTGAATTTAAAGAAGTTCATCGAGTAGTTAGAAATGCAATTCAGTCATTCGAAGAAACTTAATGACAACTTTGCCCACGCACAAAGTCCATTCCCCTTGCTGTTGTTACACATAACCAGCCCCGTTATCTTTAATAATGGGCATTTCAGGTATCTCCATGCCTTCATCAGCAAAGTGCCCTTCTTCCCAAGACCTGGGAGCTATAAAAATAGAAAATAATCTGCTCAATAGGAACAGAGCAGGGAAGGCCCAATAAAGATCTCCAGAACCTACCTTCAGTCCTTTTTAGCCACCCCAAATCGGTCATAGAAGCCACTTCAAGACCCTACAATACAGCCGGACAAAAGCTCTGTTTATAAAGTTTTAAGATACCCACAACCTGCTGTATTGCTAGCACATTTATTTAGACAAAATGACCGTCAGTGGGGGGGGGGCATTACTGGTTGTATAATGCCCTCGGGCCATGATTAGAAGCCGGAGCAAAGCTAGGGCTTTAACAGAGACCCATGGGCATTTCCCGATAGATAATGGCCCCCCTCTGAGGGCCATATTGCCATAAGTACCTGGCACATCGTGCCGTTGACAGTGCAACAGTTTCTCCACTCGAGATCAAAAAGCAAAAATAATGGCCTCCAGGGATCGGGCGAAGTGACTACACATAGTCCCTTCTCCCTTTCAATGGTGGCCATTGAAATCAATGTAAAAGAAATTAACAAACAAAATGGCCACCATGGCACAGGGAGAAGGGACTACATGTAGTCCCTTCTCCCTTTTCATATTGGCCAGTCGCAGAAGGAAACCCGGAGTCGCGGTAGTGAGGGAGCCTTGTCTTGTCGGCTGGGTAATGGGAGGGCCAATGAGCTTGGTTATAACAAGCTCTTTGACCCTCAGCATAATAAGTATGGTCTGCAATGTTGTCTTATTTATCTTTTTCGGCCTTCATTTCCACATATTTCCCCCTATCCATCTCCAGTCCCAGGTACGTGCAAGAGGAAACCCTTTCAATAATACTTTTACTTAAAGCCAAGGAATGACACTTTTAGCCATTTCCATAAAACAGAAAGATTGTTTTCTCAAAGTTAAGGACCAGGTTATTAGATACAGTACATCTCAGGAGTTCAGTGGATGCTCTATGCCGACCCACATAGGTGTGGTTAAATATTGGAATGCCGTTCGCATAGAACAGCCAATGGAAATGGACCCCCTGCTTCGGAGTACAGCAATTTATCCTGGCAAGATGGTCAGGATTGTCACACACATACAAATTGTGCAGAAGCTGCACCAGCACACAACCCTGCTTGAACCCTCGGTCATTAATCACAGGGTCTGTGCTCACACCACTGCCATCCAACTGCACATGCACATACATTTGTTCTTCCAGCTGTCTTACTGTCTCTAAAAGCCAAGGTGGGATTCCATGTTTACTGAGTTTCAATTCAGTTTGATTGACTGTACCAAATGCAGCCTGTAATTCCACACACAGCACATATATCAGAGGGGCATCCTTAATCAGCGTCTTCTATTAAGTGTATCAAACAACAATATATTGGGCCTCATTACGGCCATGGCACTCCCATAATGAAGGGTGCCGCTCCGGGACAGGCACCCTTTATTACGGGATGCCCTATTGCAAGGATCCCTTGCGGGACCCGGTAAGGACGCCTGGTAAAACCAGGCATCCTAGGGCGTGGCTAAGCGCCGAGGCAAGATGGCCGCCTAGAGGATCGGCTCCGCCTCACATTAAAATAAAACAGCATTAGGGAACATAATATTTTATGAATACTTACCTTATCTTCATACCGAGCGTCTTAAACATCCCGCTCGCACTCGGTGAAACTTATCCGCGGCTCCGGCGTCAGGAAGGACTTCACACGCTGCAGTTCCAATCAAGGGCTTCCGCATCGGAAGGACGTCGGAACGCGAACCGCCCCTCGTGGGGAGAGGGGCGGCGTCCTTCATCAGCTGACACCGCTGGCTGGGCCTAAACCTCAAGCACTTTTTCACGAGAACGCCACCTACTGGAGAAAAATAAAAAACATCATCTTTAAAGTAAGAAACTGCTTTTAAGCGCACACGCTAACATTTCATATAAAAGCATTCTGATGGAAAAGGCTTAGGGGGAAAAAAAAAAAAAAAAAACTTTTAAAATAAACAAGAAAGACTGAAAAGTTTGAAGTATAATAGAGGCAACACAGGTCTCCAACCTTATTAAGGAAGATAAAAGTTATTAAAGGGGCGAACAGGCTCACAATACTAAGCACGTCAGTCAATCTCCCTTCTACAAAAACTCATTTCTCCTTTAAACCTTATATTACTACCATGCCTTCTAGTTGCAACTTACCGATATTGTTCTGTCAAGCAGGATTATAATCACACAGCCGGTTTATACCTACAGCTCCACTAGTCCAAACCCTATCTATGGTCAACAGCTATAAACAACACATCTATTGCAACCTTCAGTAGTATATTCCTTATTATTCAGGGCTTTTCCACGTTTTGGTCTCTCCAGGTAAGAGGTAAGCTTTGGGAATAATATGGATGTAATAATTATATACTACTCGTCAGCATAAATATCTTCCACAAAAAAAAAAAAAAAAAAAAAATTACACGCCATAACTACTCGCACATATTATCATCTTCTCAGTTATGGCAACCAGCAAGGCAAATCTAAAAAATGGCACCTCTACCAAAGACGCCACCGCCTCCTCAACTACTCTAAAAAGACCCAAAAATGACTCCCCACCTCCAATTGGATTCTCAGACTCCAGGTTGCACAAATGGAGAAATCCATCAAAGAACTTCAAAAGCATAACGAAGATTTGGAAAATCGGAGTAGGCGTAACAACCTACGCATCTCGGGCCTGCCTGAAGGAGCTGAGGGCACAGACCCCATTGCCTTCCTACAAAAATTCCTACCGGCCATACTACATTTGCCATTGGAAACCACTTTTAATATACAACGTGCCCACAGGATTGGCCAACCCTCAGCCTCTCCCTCAGCTCGTCAGCCACCAAGAACGCTCATTTTTTACCTGTTAGAATACTCTCAACTGCAACTTATCATCTCCACAGCTAAAGAACGTAAATCTCTAATCTGGCATGGTAGTAAGTTATTTATCTCACAGGATGTTGCTAGAAGTACAGCCCAAAGAAGAAAGGTCTTTCTAGCGTTCCGGCCTGCCCTTAAACAACTTAATGTCCGATACGGCCTGTTCCACCCTTGCTCCTTTAAAGTTACATATGAAGGACGCTCTGCAGTCTATGATGATCCCGCTGACCTAAGGCTCTTCATTCAATCCATCAAAAATGAAAACATGGACACCTCTTCTCCAGCGGCGGCCTCTAATTCATCTACTACTTGAAACTGGTTCCCCATCACTTGACTTTTACACTCATAAGTATCTAATTACCTAATGCTTTGAATTTACATTGATATTAACTATGTGGGGTGGGCGCTCTTTTGGGTCCATCTTCCACAGGAAGTCGCTTTTTCCTAGTTAGCGACTCGGTAGGCGTTTCCTATCCCCCATATATATATCCCCTCAACTCCTTATCCCATGTCCTGTTTGATCCCCAAATTCATTCATTCGTCATGGTATACTACCGGTCAAGATGTGATCAAACCCCTATCTCCCTTCCCTGACCCTCAATGTTCCTTCCTTCAGCACAAATATTGGTGTATACATTATTTCAATCGAATGACAATGGTATATGTGTATTTTTGTACGATAGCTATAAGATGTATGAATATCAAATTTCCGCCAGCTAGATGATATTTAAATGCATAACATGGAATATTAAGGGTTGCAAGAATCCAATGAAAAGATGTAAAGTACTATCTCACTTAAATAAATTTAAACCAACGATAGCTTGTCTACAAGAGACACACTTATCCCTCAAAGAATCAATGAAACTCAAGTCTCTTTGGGTGAAGGAAGTTGTTGCTAGCCCAGCTTTATCCAAGAAAAATGGTGTCGCGATACTTATTAGCAAAAAACAACCCTACAAAATCATTGCCCAAGATGCAGATACAAATGGTAGATGGGTTTGGGTGAAACTGCAAATTGACACGACACAATTATCAATTCTCAACATTTACGGACCTACACTACCAGATCCCTCCTTTTGGATTAATATCAAACAAATGATTTTGAAAAATGATTTCGTCAACCTGATAATGTGTGGCGACGTCAATCAGGTTCTTGACCCCTTTTTGGATCGAAAATCCAATTGCATATTCAAACCCAACAAAACTCACAAATCCTTTATAAATTGTCTAGGAGAGACAGGACTAATTGATTCATGGAGGATATCTCATCCTTCACATTTGGATTATACCTACCATTCTCCCCCACACAACACATTGTCACGTATTGATTATATTTTTGCTACAAAAACTCTTTCGGGATCCATTATAGACTCAAAAATTGCCAATATCATTATTTCTGACCACGCTCCTGTCATTACTTCCTTCTCCCTTACAGATATGAAAAAGGGTTCTCCCAGATGGAAACTTAACAATTTTCTTTTAAATGATCCTAAATCTATTCAATCCATCAACGCTTTCATTCAACAATACTTTAACGAAAACCAAGATCAAGATACCTCCACTGTCAATAATTGGGATGCTTTCAAAGCGGCCCTTCGTGGTCACATAATGGCCCTATCAGGCAAGAATAAAAAAATCAGGAAAAAACATCTCGATGATCTTTACTCTAAACTCACTATTGCAGAACAACATTATTATACTGACACTAACTCAGCCAATCTACGACAAGTCATTAAGATACGCTTTGAAATCAATAAAGAAATTACTGAGTTGGCGGCAGGAACCAATCTTAAGTATAAAACTAAGATCTATCAAACTTCTAATAAAGCAGGTCAAATGTTAGCCTCTTATCTAAAAACCAAAAAAGAAAAAGTTCAAGTCTCTCACATTCAAGATAAGCTGGGCAAGATGCATCATAGGCCTGATGAAATATTGGAATGCTTTAGAAGATTTTATACGGAACTATATACTCCAGAATGCGCTATTCCCAGAGAAAACATTGATTCCTTTTTGAACAACATCAGTAGAACCACCTACCCTGACATTGATCTATCACATCTAGAAAAAGACATCACGTCTATCGAGATTACCAAAGCCATCCATGGCCTCGGAAAAGGAAAAGCACCAGGCCCTGATGGACTATCTACTGAATTCTATAACACATTCTCTCAATCCTTAACACCTAAGCTCAAAAACCTTTTTTCATATTTTATCTCACAAAAATGTTCCTCGGGATCATTTTCTGAAGCTTTGCTTATCATTTTTCCAAAACCTAACAAGGACCCTACTCTTCCTAGTAACTATCGACCCATTTCCCTTATCAATATTGAAAGCAAAATTTTTGCCAAAATACTTGCCAATAGAATCGAATCCACACTCCCAAGTCTAGTTAAACCAGACCAAACAGGATATGTAAAAGGACGTAATATATCCTCTAATGCAAGACTCCTATTAAACGCCATCAACCTTGCTGCCAATGACAAAAAAGACACACAAGGCTATGCGGCCATTGCATTAGATGCGGAAAAAGCTTTCGATCGTGTCGACTGGAATTTTATGTTTCAAACTCTACGGTGGCATGGTTGTGGTGAAAAATTAATTTCACTGGTCAAACTGCTTTACTCTGCCCCCAATTCGGCTATTTACTTAAATGGTCAAACTTCCTCCTCCTTTCACTTACTAAGAGGAACGCGTCAAGGTTGCCCCTTCTCACCATTACTATATATCCTCTCTCTTGAACCACTTCTAGAATCAATAAGATCTACCACAAACATCCCAGGAATTCAAGTCGGTGCTTCAATAAATAAAATAGCTGCATATGCGGATGATATTCTTATATTAATTAAAAACCCCAAACTTCACATTCCCAACCTCTTGAGTATTTTATCACAATTCGGTCAAGTATCAGGATATAAATTAAATACACAGAAATCAGAAATGATGCCCTTAAATCCATACTGCCTTAAACATGATATCGTCACTTTTGGCCTGAAATGGTGCAATAGTTCAGTCAAATACTTAGGTCTTCGTTTTGCCCCAACTATCCCAAATACGATCAAACTCAACACTGAAACACTACTGGGCACCCTCAAGGATCTAACATCCAAATGGTCTCCACTATACCTCTCCTGGTGGGGGCGCTTAGATACTATCAAGATGATGCTTACTCCCATAATACTATACTATCTGCAACTTCTCTCCGTCCCATTATCCCTTTCCTTTTTCAAATCCATTTACTCTATACTACTTAATTTTCTATGGGGAAAAGGAAAAAGTAAGAGAATTGCCCTGACGAAACTGAAAGCCCCCTATGATATGGGGGGAGTAAGATTCCCTGACTTTAAATCATATCATCATGCATTTCTTATAAAACAATCTCGTCAATGGTTCATTGATCCTATATCCGCTGATATCCCAACCTGGTGTACATTAGAAAAACAAGTAGTTTTACCACACGAAATCACGGACTACATATACATTTTCAAACATTCAACTAAAAAGATTTCAGACCCTATTAAAGCTTCAATATCTGCTCTACAAACCTTTCTTTTTCCTCACACTATAACTCCTAGTAAGCATCTTTCCCCACTATTATGGCATAATAAGAACATAGTAATTAATAACAAGATCCTTAACCGCAAAACATGGATTCAAAAGGGTATCAGATTCGTCCAACAGATTATAGATGACACGTATGTCCTTTCCTTTCAGCAATTCTCCACCATTTTTAACATTACTAAGAAAGACTTTCAATTTTATAACAACTTAATTAATTCCTGCCTTGATGCACTCGCCCAATTTTCCAATGAAATTCTTACTCCTGATGCCCTTAGACTAATGCACCTTACCACAGGTGGTGAAGTTCGAGCCTCTAAAATTTACAATATGCTCACCTCAAATTTTAAGATTTGCCCTATACGTCTGAAATGGGAACTTGATTTGGGCTTCATGTTTGAAGATGAAATATGGCATCGTCTGTTTGCTAAAATCAAACAAATATCGGTATCAGCAAATATATCACAACACTATTATTTCTTCATGCACAGAGCATTTATTACTCCAGCCAAATTGGCTAAGTCTAATCCGAATTATAATGCTAAATGTTGGTCATGTGGCATATCTCCCGCCACGTATATGCATATGTTTTTTGAATGTTCATTTACTGTTAAATTTTGGCTGGAAATCTGGAAGCTTCTTAAATGTATCTTCTGTGTTGATGTGCCCTTTTCCTTTGTTAACATATTTTTAGGAAGTATAGCCATTACAACTTATTTCCCATCTGACTCTGCAAGACTTTATGACTTATTCATCTGTATAGCTTTAAAATGTATTACGGCTAACTGGAAAGACTCTAGTTTACTTTCCACCAAAATCTGGTGGAACACCATTTGTAACACTCATAAACTAGAGATGTGCATGGCCAATAATCACAACACAATTCCTAAATATAATGCTAAATGGTATTTTTTCACCAGGTATCTTAACTGTTTTAATGCAACTGCTCATGGTACATAAATTTACACCCTTATATTAGCATCATTATTCATATTTCCATACATATTCAAAAATGCTAGAACTTGATAATGTTTGAAATGATTAGATTATTTTGATGAAATAATCCAATATACCCATTCCCCCCCTATCCTCTTCCCTCCTTATCCTTATATGTCTCTAGTCTGTCTCCCTGTACGTCTCCCCCCAAATCTCTATTTTCACTACATATAAATCACTCGTTGCAGACCTGTGATATAATTAATTCTAAACTACATGTTATATTAATGCGGTTTATATCTATTATAGTTCATATTACATTCGCAAGTGAATTTAACAAATGACTTAGCCTTATAGAAATACTATTACAAAGGATCAAAATCATTTACTATGTCATTTCTCTGTGGTTCTTGTTTTATTCAAAGTCTGTAACCTGTTGATATCTGTATCAAAATCAATATTTCAACAATAAAAATAATTAAAATCAAAACCAGGCATCCTTAGCGGGTCCCGCGAGGGGACCAGGGAGCTAATAACTGGCCCGTTATTAACGGACCGTTATTAGCTCCCTCCCCATTCCCATTGAGCCCTATGGAGGCTCAAATGGGAATGGGGATGGGTTTTTCCAATGAGGACTTACCGGGTCCTCCATGATTGAAATAGTCCAGTAAGTTCTCATTGGAGGAACCCGGCACTGGAACCCGGTATGGAGGCATCCATGCCTCCATACTTGTAATGAGGCCCATTGTGTACTGTTGACGAGCCACCTCTGAAGCCTGTGTGGAACGTCCCGAGTATCTGCCTTGCATCTACCCATTACTGTAGAACTTTCAATGGAAGTAAGGTAAACATTTTGCCTTTAACATCAAGCTCGGACAAGAGGGGGTCATTTGTAAGTATACTCCTACAACCCTTCTTAAACACTATTATTAATAGTGATCACCACCAGGATTGGGGATCACACCAGAGGTGAACTTTGCCAAACTAAATCATCAATAACAATGCTCATTGGATTTTCCTTCAAAGCAATATTGGCTAGACCATAAGGACAAGGTGCTCTTGAGCATTTCAACTTGTGTATTAGAATAATCAGGTCATCTTTATCATAATTTAATTAAAAAGGGGTAGAGGGGCGTACCGACCCTTCATAAGAAAGCTCTGGGCCCAACAAAAACGTTTTCTGTTATGGGGGTCATTATGAGTTTGGAGGTAGCCGATGCCACCAAAGTCGTGTCCGGGTCCGGGTTCACTGAATCGGGACTTACCGGGTTATTCCAACCTTGGAAGACCCGGTAAATCCCCATTCAAAATATCCATCCCCATTCCCATTCGAGCCCCCATAGGGCTCAATGGGAATGGGGAGGGAGATAATAATGGGCCCGTTAATAACAGGCCCGTTATTAGCTCCCTGGTCCCGTAGCGGCTCCCGCTAAGGGACCTCGTAATGTGGCGGTAAGGGGTTAACGGCACCGGCATCCTTACAGGTGCCGTTAACCCCTTACCACCGCACTCGTAATGACCCCTATGTCTCATCCACTTACAGGTGGGAATTGAATTCAGAATGCACTTTTTTCGATTACTTCTATATGGCCCCAGAGCTTCCCTGAATAATGTTATCTTTCCTCCTACAAGGATTTTTAGAATATTTTGCTACTGGATATTTTTTAACGAATTGTGATTTCGTCTTAGTGAATTGGTGTGTTTATTTTTGGCTCTTCTCATCAATGTGTGGCGCTCCCTCACGTCTGCTACTACCACGGCGGATAGTCCTATTTCCATACAATAACACCCAACCAAAGTTGATACTCATTTATCGTCCTCATTATGATGAAAAGCTGAGATGGCCTTACCAGGATTTGAACCTGCGAGCCACAGATCACACACAGATCACATCAGCAAGCACATAACCTACTGAGCTATCTTACTGGTATATCCGTGTACTGGATTCGAGTGTAAATATTCACCCAATCTCTGATTCTGTGGGTGTAAAGTCACGCCCTCAATGCGGTTCTTATGTGTGTATGCATGGATGCATCGAATTGTGTTATGACGCGTGAAGCCATTCTGTGTGCTGCTGTGACGCAAGAGATCACATTTCGGTTTCCCATTTCCACTCTTTGGCATCTTCCGCCATTTTTAGAGTTCACTACCGAAGGTCGGAAAACAAAGGACGGTAACATTGGCTCAAAAGGCACACAACGTTCTCATCTTCTCAATGTGGGTGGCAGTCTTACTTCATTCAAACAAGAAGATACTTTTTTATACTCTGAATCTCAAGAAGGAGGCCACAGGAATCAGTCTTGTCTTCAACAGGCATATGGGCCTCTGTGTGAATGTGTAATGGGTAACGTCCAATTAAAAGGCAAGTGCAACTCTGAGCTTCTACAAAACACAGAGAACGAAACAAAGCTGAATCGAGTAAATAAGACAGATAGATTGTTAATGCAAACTAAAATTATTCCGCAACTCCTAAGAAAAACCTGTTGCAGTTTGGCTTTTCAACATTTTGAGAAAAATCATGAAGGTGTAAGCTATCGATAATTATTTCTGTTTTAGCTTCAACACGCAGACATATTGATAAGCTTCAACATATGTGCCTTTTATAATGATGCACATTTATGCTCTCTTTTGCAGTACTATTGGTTATCCATTCACCCAAATAGATTCAGGGATGATAGGGAAATGCCAGTGCAGGAGGCAGGCTCAGCATCCCTTCTAAAATACTGTGAGGCGAGCATTACAAAGCGTGCCTTGCATCATGGGTTGGCCTTACAAAGCGTGCCTTGCATCATGAGCGGGCCTTACAAAGCGTGCCTTGCATCATGGGCTGGTCTTACAAAGCGTGCCTTGCATCATGAGCGGGCCTTACAAAGCGTGCCTTGCATCATGAGCGGGCCTTACAAAGCGTGCCTTGCATCATGAGCTGGTCTTACAAAGCGTGCCTTGCATCATGGGCTGGTCTTACAAAGCGTGCCTTGCATCATGGGCGAGCCTTACAAAGCGTGCCTTGCATCATGGGCTGGTCTTACAAAGCGTGCTTTGCATCATGAGCTGGTCTTACAAAGCGTGCCTTGCATCATGGGCTGGTTTTACAAAGCGTGCCTTGCATCATTGGCAAACCTTACAAAGTGTGCCTTGCATCAATGGGTGGCCTTACAAAGCGTGCCTTGCATCATGGGCGAGCCTTACAAAGCGTGCCTTGCATCATGGGTTGGCCTTACAAAGCGTGCCTTGCATCATGGGTTGGCCTTACAAAGTGTGCCTTGCATCATGAGCTGGCCTTACAAAGCGTGCCTTGCATCATGGGCGAGCCTTATAAAGCGTGCCTTGCATCATGGGCTGGTTTTACAAAGCGTGCCTTGCATCATGGGCAAACCTTACAAAGCGTGCCTTGCATCATTGGCTGGCCTTACAAAGCGTGCCTTGCATCATGGGCGAGCCTTACGAAGCAAGCCTTGCATCATGGGTTGCCTTACAAAGCGTGCCTTGCATCGTGGGCAAACCTTAAAAAGCGTGCCTTGCCTCATTCGCTGGCCTTACAAAGCGTGCCATGCATCATGGGCGAGCCTTACAAAGCAAGCCTTGCATCATGGGTTGCCTTACAAAGTGTGCCTTGCATCATGGGCGAGCCTTACAAAGCTTGCCTTGCATCATGGGCTGGTCTCACAAAGTGTGCCTTGCATCATGGGAAAACCTTACAAAGCGTGCCTTGTATCATGGGCTGGCCTTACAAAGCGTGCCTTGCATCATGGGCTGGCCTTACAAAGCGTGCCTTGCATCATGGGCGAGCCTTACAAAGCTAGTTTAAAAATACGTGTTGAGAGTTGTTTTGGTACAGATTTTCTAATCAAATCAATTTCAACCCAAACCAATGCCTAATGTTGGAAAGATAATCCACTAAAATCAAGTCAAATTAAAGTAACATTAGGAGGAAGGAACGGAAAAGAGAAGGCCAGGGGGCAGTTTAAGTTGGGTAGAGGAACTAGGTACGTGTAACGGCGTGGTATGCTCAAGTCAGCGTCCAATCTTTTCCAGTTCTAGCTACTGATTAGAAGCCTGATAGGTTAGGTAGACTGGATATAGATACAGGTCTAGTCTACAATCATTTGTTCATCTGTATCCCAAAACTGATGCATAGAAGTAGACTCACATCATGCTAACTTCAACATGGGAGACTCATTTGAGAAAAGAAGATGAACAATAGTGATCTTTCAAACCACAATATTTGTTTGTCTCTGTATTTTGGGGATGCCTACCTTACCTCAACAAAACTGATTATTGACTCCACTTTGGATAAAATTAAACACAATGGGCCTCATTACGACCCAGGCGGTAAGTTACCGCCTGGGCCGTGACTTTACCACCATGGCGTAAACTACGTTTACGCCATGGTGGTTGGCGGACTTACCGCCCCATTCCGACCTTGGCGGGGCGGTAAGTCCCCAATCCCCATTTACCCTTCCCCATTCTCATTTTTGCCCCATAGGGCATAATGGGAGTGGGGAAGGCGTTAATTACGCCACCGTAAATTACGGTGGCGTAATTAACTCCATGGTCCCTTAGCGCCATGGATTTTAAGACCTGCTAAAAGCAGGTGTTAAATCCGCCATGGCGCTAAGGGACCTCGTACTCAGGCGGTAAGGGTCGGCGCTGTTTACGCCGTCGTAAAACCCTTACCGCCTGAGTGGTAATGAGGCCCAATTACACTGATTATCTACATATTGGGCCTCATTACGAGTCCGGCAGTAACCGAGGCGGTAAAACCGCCTGGTTACCGCCAGACTCGTATTACCATTCCGCCTCCGTGACTCCCGGAAATACCAGGGGCATTACCACCCTGGTGTCCTGGGAATCTCGGAGACGGAATGGTGTAAATCCCCATTCCCATTGAGTCTCATCTCGTGATGGTGCTGGTGTTTCCACGTCCACCTGCAGGCAGGAGGTGTTCAACCCGCCAGGTCAGACCTGGCGGGAACGCCTCCTCCCGCATGCAGGACTCGGGATCGGGCGGTCCGGAATTAACAGTGGCGGCGGGTTTACCGCCACTGTTATTTCCGGACCGCCCGAGTGTTAATTCCGCCAATTGTCTTTTTTCATATTTAGCAATTTAACTTTACCTACTTCACATTTTGGGCGGTCGATTTCAAGTCCACAGAATTATGCATCCCCGTTCAGTCTCCTCTCAGCCCATGATATTATTGTCATGGCCGCGCTTCGGTCACCGGATGGGTACTCTCTACAAACACCAACTTCACATCTTAGCCATGCCAAAAGTCTCAGTATTTGAATGACAGCAATAAAGCAGCAAAAGTGCAATAAATAAGGAGGGAAGGGTATGCACGTGGAGCTTCGTCTTAAATTAGACTATTGTTATAAATAATGATTGCAAGCGTTTCAAAAAGGGGTAGTTGTAAAGAGATTTAGTGCCAGCATTTCATAAGATGTCTAATAATGGTAAGTTATTCCCCACAGGGGACCTGTACATGCCAAATGTGGAAATGGCATCCCAGCTACAGCATCACTTCTGAGCAGGGGCATTCTATAGCACAGTCAATAAAGCTGGCAGTCAACTCGAAATCCCATGCAACGGGCAAGGTTTAAGTCTTTTCTCGCGCTCACAAGCACTGATATATGAATTAAGTTAAGAGGACACTGGGGCTTTAACCTTACTGAAGAACTTGTTCTTTGTGAAGACTTCTATTAAAGTTAGTGCAAGCCTGTGTGCCAAATTTTCAAGGATGGGACACTCTCCTAAAGGACCCATGATGACGCACTGAGAAGGTGTGGATGGAGAACTCATGATAGTGACCATGCCAGAGCAAATGCTTTGCTTCTGCAGTGGTTATGCCCACTGTTGCCTGTCAGAAGCCAGTCGCAGTTGTGGGTACCGTGTTTACGCGGGCATGCACAGAAAGTATTTCTCCACCCAAATGGAAACACTCCTGCTTGAATGTGGATTTCTATATATTGTTCACATTTCCACCTATGAAATATAGATAGAAATGTCAAAATAGCACTTGCTTTGATGGGTCTTTGGAGACAATCACTTAAAATGCTCTCGCTGTACCAACATTGGTAGCGGGAGGACCCCTGCCCCTCACCACCACCACACGGGTGCAGTTGTCCAGTTCATATTTGTGTGTCTGGAATGTGTCCACAACTTAGATATGCATTGAGTGGATGGCTACTGGTCCCTTGAAGTGTGTGCCTCCTCCTGTGGGCAAAGTCCAAATGTGAATCATGCACTTGTGTGTATGGAAATGTGAGGGCCACTTTTCCCCTCATCTGTTGTCCTCTTTAATCTTTTGTGCCATGCCTACACTTAAATATGCCTTGTCTACAGGCAACTCTGGGAAAGTGTAGGTATAAACATGTTTACCTTCTCTTCCTCCACCTCCAAGCCAGTGCAAACATTGCATCAAATTACAGAAAAGGGCAACCTGCTGGAAATACTACTGAAAATCATAAAATGTGGGCTTTAGCCATATACTCTAGCTGTGAATATGCACAGTACAATTGGTATGGTGCATCTTTGTAATCGAGGTAACAATTGTTTTTGTAAGTAGAGACATTAGGGCACTAGGCTTTGACTCGACTTTGTGCAGCACTTGGGTATTTCTAGTGAGTTTTCTTAAGTTCGTTTGCTGCAAAGTCAAGGGTAGATTGTTTGTTTCTTTGTTTATTTTATTTAGTATAGCGCTCCAGACCCAGGGGTAAATGAGCGTTTAAGGACAGGTTACATAGTTACAGTATAAAAGCAGTTATACAACTGTGGCGGAAATATGCCATATATGGTATGTACAGGCAGGTAGTAGGAAACAATTCAGAGTATGTACAATATATACAGTTAGTACTGAGTTTAGTCTATCTGAGGATTGCCTTCTCCAGAAGCCAGCTAATGACTAGTTTTCTGAACACTTGGAAGGATTTGGTCAGTTTAATATTCAGTGGCAGGGTGTTCCAGAGTTGAGGGGCGAGGACAGTGAAGCTCAAGCCCCCGCTCTTTTGGCGGTAAATCTGGCCACGATGAGGCTGAGAGTATTGGATGATCTGGTGATTATTGTGTTTGGTTTAAGAGTGAGTTTGTTGGTAAGGTACTGGGGGGCTACGTGGTTTAAGGCTTTGTGGGTGAGGCAGAGGGTTTTAAGGTCGATTTTTTGTTGAATGGATAACCATTTGCAAGATATTCTTATGTGGGAGATGTGCTCTCTCCTTGGAATATTTAATGCTGATCTCAGCTCATTATTTTGGAGGATCTGAAGTTTCTTGATAATAACTTGGTTGGCACCAAGGTAGAGAGTGTTGCAGTAGTCAAGCTTCAATTGTATGAGGGCCCTCGCCAGAATGAGGCAGCTGTTTGTAGATAGAAAAGGTCTACAGGCCCTGATTAGTTTTCCCGTGTATGCGGTGGCTGAGGCAGTCATATTAACTTGTTTGGAGAGGTTGGTGTTGGCGTCAAGGTAGAAACCTAAAGTTTTCACATTATTCACAACTGGAAAGATGTTGCCATCTGTGGTGAAGTTGGAATAGTCGGGGCTGAGTTTCTGTAGATTATTGGGGGACCCGACTAGGAGGAGCTCGGTCTTCTCATCATTCAGGCAGAGGCCGTGTGTGGCCATCCATGCCTGAATGATGGTGAAGATTTTGTTAATCCTGGTGGCGTCAGTATTGTAGTTGCCAGTGATGGTGAGGAGTATCTGGGTGTCATCTGCATAGTTGGTGTAGGTGACACCCAGACGGTCCAGTTTATCAAAGAGAGGCTTTGTAAAGATGTTATATTGGGTGGGGGAGATGCAGGCCCCTTGTGGGACACCGCAGGTGATGGGGATGGGGTCTGCTGGGGCCACAGATGAGAAAACCCTCATGGTTCTGTTGGCTAGGAAGGATTGTATCCATGTGACAGCAGAGGGGGAGAAGTGGACAGCAGAAGAGAGGTGGTTGCAGAGTATTTTGTGGTCAACCAGGTCAAAGGCTGCTGAGAGGTCTAGGAGGAGTAGGAGGGCTGCTTTGTTTTTGTCCTTGATGTCATCAATCTGGCTTTTGAGGTGAACAAGGGCAGTTTCCGTTCCGTGTTGAGGGCGAAAGCCAGATTGACGCAGGCCTAGCAGTTGATTGGTCTCCAAGTAATCTTGGATTTGCAGGTAGGCAACTCTGTCGAGGATTTTTAGCAGGAAGGGGACTGTGGTGATAGGCCTGCCATTGGTGGGAATGGCCGGGTCGAGAGATTGTTTTTTTAGGAGAGGGAGAACCCATGACTGTTTTAGGTTATTAGGTACCGTATTGGTCGAGAAGGATAGGTGTACTACTTTGGAGATGAAGGGGGCTAGGTATCGCGCAGCATCTTTGATGATCTGTGCGGGGCAGCTGTCCTCTTTACAATTAGAGGGTTTAAGGGATGCCATGATTTTTTGAATTTCGGGTATAGTAACCGGTTTGAATGTGATGCCGGAAGTATTGCTGGTCGGGGTGGGTGTGCTAGGTATGAAGGCATTACTATTTGAGAGTTGTAATCTTTTGGATTCGATTTTGTTTTGAAGACCAGTGATTTTAGCTAGGGCATTTTGGATGCTGGTGCACCATGGCTTGTCCTTCACGCAGGTATCGGTTGGAGGGTTCAGATTTTCTAATTCCTTCAGGATGGTGAAGAGTTCTTTAGCAGAAGATTGGGCATTGTTTATTCTAACATTGGAGGCTTCTTTTTTAGTGCGGATTATCTCTTTCTTATAGTGGGAGGAAATGGTCATGAGATTGGATTTGTTTTCTGCAGAGGGGTTGGTTTTCCATAGGGTTTCCATCTTGGCTTTCTTTTTTCTAAGAGTTTTGAGTTCCGGTGTGTACCATGGGTTCAGGTGAGCTATAGGCTTACCTTTATGTTGCTTTAGCGGGGCAACGGCATCAATGGCGCTAGTGAGGGCATCATTGTAGGTGTTGACTAGAAGATTAAGGTCATCAGTAGCTGGGAGTGTGTTTAGAAGGGGGAGGATCCGTGGTGTGAGGGTCTCCGCAGTGATGTTGTGCTTGTTTCTAGTCAGGCAGGCTGGTGCATGGGGCGCTGTTTAGGGTTAGGATTGTTTTGGTTGATGTTGAATAATATGAGGGAGTGGTCGGTCCATACAAGAGGTTGTGGGGCTTTGCAGGTGATATTGCAGTTGTGGGCTGCGACCCAGTCAATGGTTCTACCTTTCTGATGGGTGGGTAGTGAAACGACTTGGGTGAAGTCATGCTCGGACAAGGCGTTAGCCAGAGAGGCAGCAGGAGAATCGTTAGGGTCATTAAACCCTAGGTTAAAGTCTCCTACAATAATATTTTGGGAGTAGGGCATGGAATTCTCTTCTATGAGAGAGGTAATGTCTTCCTCGAAGGAACCTATGGGGCTGGGGGCCTGTATATTAGTTGCAGAGTAATAGTACTCTTAGGGGTGGTTTGTACTGTAGTGGTTTCCCACACCTCGTGCTCGGACCTGAATGTAGTTGAGCTAGGATACCTTGCACTTAACAAATAACTCTTCACATTCTTCTTTGCAGTGGCTTGTGCACATTTTATTTGCCCGGTTTAAGTGATCAGCCGACACATGTTTTGACCTCTGGGGGTCTTTATCAAGGCTAGGAAGATTCTCATTGCCTGCCGGCGGGTTCTGTGTTGGCTTGTCGGCGGGGCCGTTCCACCGGGCCAGCTGGCAAGATAATTGCCCAACCGGGTGGATACCCAAAAAGACCAAACAGACAAGCCGTGAAAGCTGACTTCCAGCACAGATCTGCGAGCAGGCAACGAGAATCTACGTACTAGCCTTGATAAAGACCTTGAGAGGTCAAAACACGTGTTGGCTGACTACTTAAAGCACGCAAATAAAATGCACACAAGCCACTGCAAACAGGAATGTGAAGAGCAATTCCTTAAATGCAACAATTGCTTTTGCGTCAACGACAATGCAGTGGTTTGGGGTAAAGAGTGGCATTGAGCGCAACTGGAGTGGCGTGACCAAAACAAGGCCAAACTGGGGCAGTGGCATGAGGAAGAGCATGGTGAAGAACTGTGGCAATGAGCAATTCAGTACAGAACTGAAGAATATGAGTTGCAAATGTGACCCAAAAAGAGTAAAATGGAGAACACTGAGATAACTACTGTTACATGGGACAATGTGGGCAGAACTGTGGCAGTGAAAGTGACATGGGGCATAAATGTGGAAGTGTGGGTGAAATAGGGGTCACCTTGTGCCAAGGATCAAGGGAAGACTTGAGACACAGAAAGTCAGATTGTGTTCTTTTATTCTTGGTAAACACCAGGGTAGGAATAGAACAAAGCCTAGAGGAACATTTGGGAATAAAGTAATACAGAACAGTGATGTGGCTAAACACACCAGTGCAATGGTATAGTTGGAATACAAAACAAGTGCAAGGTATCAATTTGTCCTACATCCAAGAAATATACCTATTGCCTTTAGTATGGGTTTCCTTAAGTCAACAAAGTTCAGCAGTTTTCATAAGCAGTCACTCAGAGTCCCTGGGGAGCTATCAGTTGAATTAGCACACCTCTTCTGGACTCACTGGTGGTCAATAGAGATTTCCCAGTATCCCACCAGTAATTCTGATGGTATACCGGGAATGCTGCATTACCATCTCAGCCTCCCGATATTCCAGTATTACCGGGATATTAGGGGTGGCAGAGTAACAGTAAGTTCCCATTTCCATGGAGTCCAATAGGACTACATGGGATGGGAAGTGCTGAAGTGATATTTCTGCCGGTAGGGGCCTGAACTCCCAGCAGGTCGGACCTACAGCTAGTTCACTGCTTCTACCGGCAGACTCAGAGTATGCTGGACTAGAAAAGGTGCTGGTACATGTTGAGATGCTTGTAATGACCCCCGTTGTGTTTGATGCCCTTGCTGGGTGGAGGTTTAGCAAACTACTGCTGGAACATTGTGTCAACCATATCCTTGCATTATGGGGGCTGACAGGCTTTTCTTCTTCCCTGTCGTAGATTGATCTGAATGGGTGGCAGGCGTTCTTCTGGACCCCAAAGCCAAGAGTGATGCTTGTGGATGGAACCCCAATAAAGGCTCAGATGCTCCAATAATGAAAGTTCTAGGGGTTTGTCTGCCTTCAGTGTCTCAGATGTCTGCTCAGTGACTGTGCTCTCTTCTTCAGAAATGACTCTTGCTTCAGACAGGACTTGAGCTGTGGTTATACAACAAGCTTTGTGCAAAGTACCTTCCCTGCAGAACCCATGAATGCATAACTTCTTTCAGCCTTTGCTTTTTCCTCTCTCTCTCTCCTTCTCATTTCAGATCATCTTCCAACTGTCTAATTATGCTTATCTCCTTATCCTACGGTCTCTTCTCTTCCTCCAACTGGCCCTTGTTTCTCATTCCTTCCCCCTGTTCCTTCCTCTTCTCCAACGTGTCCCATTTCTCCATCTGCACCTTTAAAAAGCATGCATAAGAATTGAGAAAAACAAAAATGTATTATAACACAGCCTAGGCTAATAATTATCAAAAAGACGTTCAACAGTGTTACAAAAGAGGGCTGATTTTATAGTAAATTACAGAAGATAAATGACAACAGACGTTACAGGTTTTTTACATTTTACCCACCTCTGATTGGACATCGTCATTTGCATTATAGGTGAATCCATACAATAACTTATTTTATCGGCTCATTCTAAACTCGTGACCGGATCAAGAAGTCACATTATTTATGAATAACATTGAGGTCATCTCCTCTCCCATGGTGCTGATTGAATAGTACTATTTTAAGTTTGTATCAGCTGAACTTGATGTTTGATTGGATGTTTCAGGAGGAGCATGCATGGGGTGAGTGACTGAGTAAGTTTCAACCAATCCCTGTGTGAGATGTGACAGTGTGACAAGGAAATTAGAACTTTTACATCCCATTCCCATTGACCTAATCAGTTGGCACTGTCTTACTGTTCTCATCATTGTGAACTGTTCATCACCAGTTCAACTTTGCAACTCGTTGTTGGAAACATTACTTGCTTCTGCTTCCTTTCTCATGATTCCATTTGCCCTACCTCTGACCCTATGAGCTGTGGGTTTACTCATTCTCTTACAGCAACATGAATATATGTCTATGTAACTAGTAATACTAAAGATGTAATCTTGGAAATATGATATGTACTGCAAGGGTTGTTCATGATTTTCCATAAAATAAAATCAATGATTCTTGAATAATTCTACTGTGTGTATAAGGATTTTTTGCATTGCATCTTCATTAGCAATTGGAGCTCTTTCGGTGGAACTTTTCCTACAGAGGGCATTGTTGCTCCTTAATCATTCTGTCTGGACAGGAATATTCTAGACTGCTCGCTGTTGTGTTCTTACTGGCTCTTACTAGCTTGTGAACTTCATTATGATACGTTTAGATGCACTACCTAGGAGCATAAATTGTTTTATGTCTTTTGAACACAGGCTTGGGAAGTTAGCTGAGCCAATGTGTTTCTGCCAATCTGTGTACAGTGTTTGTCTTTTAGCTTTGGGGTATAATATTTTCTTTGTTTCTGTTTTCAGGACCTCACTACCACACTTCAGCCCTGGGAAGATTTTCACCCCCCTTGCCTTAAACAATCACTGCACAGCATTTAGTCTTCCTGTGGGAAGCTGCATTTTGGTATATGTGTGCCTTTCTACAAATGTCTGGCTGATATGTTCTGCTGACGGGGTGAGGGTTTTCATGCTTCAAAAATGGCTAACTGGGTCTTGAGCCCTACATGTGTTATGTACTCGATAAGTGTAAAAGTGTGTCATCACTCGCTATCATTATGAGTGCCCTCAACGTTTCCCTGGTTAATGTTAGATGCTGCTATATCTATTAATGGCACATGATTATATTAAAATGTAAGGTGTGTGTATTATGGCTCACTGAAGCAAAGCTACTAACATCTTATTTGGACATCATAGGGAAGTTTATATGTGTGGGGATACTCTCTTTGCTCTTTGTGCCCTCTTACAAAGACTGTCAAAGCTTGTATTTTCGTGCTCGTTTGGAGTGTTTTTATTTTTATTTTTTATTTATTTAATTCTGTTACTGCGCAACACACCCATAGGCCTCAGTGCGCAGAGACAAGGCACAAACAATGCAAAAAAACAATCTTAGACACAACACAAAAAACATAATACAAATATTTGATCAAGCATAACAAGACCAGAGGGGACGGACAGTACTAACAAATTATCAACGGTCCACTATCAACTTCTGTTCAGAGGGCAGGTTGGAGAAATTGTTACAATAGGTCAAGAAAAAAGGGA
The DNA here is from genome assembly GCF_040938575.1 of Ambystoma mexicanum. Taxonomy (NCBI): domain Eukaryota; kingdom Metazoa; phylum Chordata; class Amphibia; order Caudata; family Ambystomatidae; genus Ambystoma; species Ambystoma mexicanum. The sequence continues at coordinate 1,383,140,495 of NC_090922.1, read as the reverse complement.
GATTACTGTGTACGCAGCCAATATTTATTTATTTTACATTTGTAAAGCACTCACACAGCCCGCAGGCATCGAGGCGCTGTTACAGGAATTGTTTGTTTTTTGGTTGCGTAATTGTTTTTGTCTTAGTTGCATTTTTATAACGCGCTTAAACACCCACAGGTTTCTAAGCGCGGATCCGGGGATCGAACCTGTGTTGCTTCGTGTCGTCTTGCTTCCAAGGCGTGCAGGTTTCCACTGAGCTATCCTGCCGGGACATTATGCAGTCCCGATTGGCTTTTGTACTCCTCTCATCCAACCTAATCCAACGCAGGACATTCAGATCTAAATCCCTGACAATCCCTGTCCAAGTCATTCATCGCCTTGTTCCTGAGAGCTTCTATGGGTTCCGGCTTTGCAGGTGACATAACGTTAGTAATAATAATGTTTCTTGGGTCTTAGGCAAAATCTCTCAATGACTTATGAGCAATATATGGCATCTCTAATTTCCCATAGTATGCTCACCGCTCTCTTTCATCATGTATTTCTGTTGTATTTCAGTTTTACCGACCGCCAGACTCAGTGCAGCCTCCACAGCAGCACAGCCCATCACAGACCGACAAGGCAGCTGGAGAAAATGACACACTGGATCCCACAAGCCGACTGCAGGAGACAGCGAACGGAGGGATTGACCAGAGAAAATGACCGACAGGCATAGAAACATATGGGCGTTCACACAGTCAGACAGCCAGCCAGCCATCAAGTCGCGCCTTGAGGGCCACTTCCGATGACTGCTATGCTAACAGTGTTTCTTCTTTCCCCCCAAAAATAACACTGTTGGGTGTATTCTACAACAATACGGTACTCCCCAACATTCTCCCCTTTCCTCCCATGAGGGATGAATCTCTCCAGATATTATCTGTCATATTTATCTTCTTCTTGTTGCCAGTCATACATACACTTGGGCACCCATATTTTGCATATATTTCTTAAATTTACTCCACATATGCCATAATCGCACGTGTTACATTTTCTGAAACTTTTTTCCCAATCTGCAGTGGTGTCCAAATAGCACTCGAAATTTTTTTCTGGGTCGGGGTGGTGACCAAAGGGTGCTCTGTTGGCCAATGTGGGTATATCTTTAATTACCCTACCTATGGTTGCAGGTCAGTATGGCAGATTTCATCTTTCCAACAAACTATCTGCCATAACCTGACATTAAGGATAGGAAACATAATTCTGCAAAGATTAGTGAGACACTGGGGCATCGATGAAGTAAAGACTGACAACCAGGCATCATTTCTAATGACTCCCCTTGCTGCGTCTATGTCTCTTTCAACTTGGCCATTTGTTTGACTGCAAGAGTCAGTGTGCCATTGTTGGCATCATTGGGAGGAACGTAGATGCAGCAAGTGCTGCAGATCTTCCTGCAGACTCCTCCTTCCATCACTGTTAGTAGGTCCAGGACCATGAGGTTCTGTAGTGCTATAAGCATGAGCACATGAAGCGCCTCTCGTAATTCATTAAGACTATATTCTGTGACATTCAAAAGTTCCATCAGGTTCCAAAGGATGATCTGAATGCATTTGAGGTTGTTGATGTTTGTATTTCAGGAGCTAGCAGTGAGTTGAAGAGCACCTCCATTTTTCAAAAAAGTCTATACTGCGCTGGTATCTTCTCTAAGTCCTCATCTGCTTCCTTTGAAAAGTAATTTGATCCTTTCCTTTTTTCTCACTCTTTGTAAGTCTGTTTGTCCTACAATCAATGGGGTGATGCAGGGGACTGGGATTGTCCTTTGGGCAATTTTACATCACTTTCTGGAATCATCAGTACAGTGGCATGCAATATTACCAATGAGCATAGACCGCTCTAGGATGTTGGTAGGCAGAAGTAGGCCTTAGTTCCACATTGCCACAGGAAGTCCATGATTGTGGTGGTTCCCTCATTTAATGCTGGCATCACATATGTTTGATTGCATTTATTAGTACTTTCACCTGGCACGCTTCCTTTGCCCCGACACAAAATTAAAATCGAGTGAGTTTATGTACTTTCACAGGTTGTTCATGTTGATGTAGATTAGTCAGTTTGTTTACATGCAATGCCCATAAAGTTCTACAGCTTTCATCTGTTTGCATTATTTCTTCTTCTGTAAATCCCATCAGTCCCACAGCATTAAACACTGCCTGTCTCTTCACCCATTTCTTGTTCCAGAACATTGCACCTTCCATGGCCATTTGTGGTTTTGCAGGACAATGGGCCTCATTACAAGTTCGGCAGTAACACAGAGGTGCCACCAGTGAGTTGCCGCCGACCCTAAAGTACCGGATCTGCCGCCTGACTTCCCAGTGCCAATGGGACATTACATGTGATAGCAGAGTGGGAAGTCAGGCGGCAGATTTGGTAACCCCCCATTCCCGTGGAGTCCTATCGGCCTCTATGGGAGTACAGAGATGGAAGCACCAGCACTTTTGCTAGCAGTGCTGGTGCTTCCGTGACAACACCACCTACCAGGGCGGAATGCGCCCAGCAGGGCCAGACTTGCCGGGTGCTACGTCCCCTGCAGGCAGCCTCGTAGTGTGGCAGTCTTGAAACAAGGGTGCCAGTAAGTTTACCTGCACCCTTGTTTCCCGGCTGCCACACTCAAAATGAGGCCCAATGTGCTTCTTCATATTTCTCTAGCCCTTCATATTCACTTTTGTATATTTTTTCAATTTTTGTGCAAGCTGTGTGTCCCTGAATTTGCCTTGTATTCTACAAAGTAACACATGTGCTAAGTACTGTGCTTCTAAGGTCAGCACTTCCTTAGATAAGAACAGTCTGGAGGTGCCAACCGTAGGTGGGAAAAGCCCACAAATGTAACATGACTCATTTACCTTGGACCTACTAATGGCTTTCATTAGGTCATACCACGTGTTCGTACCATATGAATGATCTGTATTTACTTCTTCACTAATTGTCTTTTGTGTCTGGTCACAAGGTTATCCCTAAGAGTAAGAAAGAAGAAGAGAGAAAAATAGACAACATATCCCTATAAACACATTCTTGACATTTCTATGATTATTCTCTTTGGCTTCTTGGATAGTGCCTGCTGCACTTGCTCTGCTGGGCTGAAAAGGATTAATTCTTCTATTGTAATTTTCTAGAGTCTTTTAGAAATACTCAAATTTGGTTGCTGATTCTTGTTAAAGTCCTAACGTCTGTTGCTCATTAATGTTGTGGTGCTGTACTGTGTCTTTTCACAGATCATTTACATGCACCCAAGCACAACAATATTTTAGCTTTGCTGCCATTGGTGTTGCTTTCGCCACTTCAAATGGTCCTGCTAACTTTGGTTGATTCCAATGTTGGGTGCGTTCCCTGTTGTAGAATCCTTCGCCGAGTTGTAGCTAAAGAGGTTCTCTTGCTGCTGCCTCTTGTTGATCCATTGGGGCCCAATAGTGCACTTTGAGGCCCATCTGTGAAGAATGAACTTTGTACATATTGACATATTCTTAACATGTACATTATATTCATCCTCCAATAAATCTTCACTTCTGTGTACATCAGACACTGTTTATGTGGGTGCAGTCGGCACATGCTTTCTCCTTCCTGTTACCACTTCATGGGGTGCTTGGCTGGTTGCACAGACTGAACAGCACCAAAAGCAGGAAATAAAGGCAACTCTTTTTGAGGGTTTCACAAAGCTTAGCCAACTTTAGTTTGAGCAAACAGTTCAACCATTCCACCATCCCATTTGCCTGCAGGTGGTATACAGTGCACAGTTTATGTCAAATTACTAGCAATCGGGTCATTTCCCCATAAAGAAAATCCATTGTTGGACCTCAGAACTCGGATGCACTACCTGGGGAACACCTCCCTCGTGAGGTTCCTAACTGCAGACTTGGCATTTGCATTAACACAACATCCTGGCTCTATCCATCGGTAATATGGACAACCTACTGCTACTATTACAGACCTGTATGTGCTGCATGTGTTCACCATGTCAATATATTTAACGTGGAGCTCCTTAAAGTGTCCTGTGGGGCAGGTAAATCTTGCCTTTAGTGTTTTGAGTGTATGTCCAGGATGATACCTATAGCATGTGGTACAATTTGCTACAAATTTGTCAACTTGTTCAGCCAGATTAGGCACAATCCAGTCCTCACTAATGTCAGCATCAACGTACTGCTTAGGTGCATGCATAGGAAAGTGGAGCTGCTCTAATAATGTTTGGTAGCTCTGTAGGCATTACTACTGTACTTGTGTTCTTTTGTCTCCAAAAGATACCAGTGGGTGACAGGGTACATCCTCTTTTTACACATAATGCTTTTAGTTCTGCTGGGGCTCTTTCTTGAAACTGAATTGTGTGTTTTTTTGATAATGCACTATAAGCTTCTGGTAGTTTTCCTAGCTGTACTGCTGTGACAGGCATTTGGTTTTCCTCTGGAAAGGGCATATAAGCAGCCTGTTTTCCCTTTAGAATGTGCTGTGCACTCACAATTGATATGTGAATGGGAACAGTCAGTGCTTCTTAGTCTGGATAACAAGATTGAATGTTGGATTGGTGACCCATCTGCCCTTATGTAACCTCTTCTCTTCCACCTTGATAATCATGAATGTACTGTAGATGCCATGTATGCTGAGTCAGTATAGATGGTAACATAATTGCATGCTGATATTTCTAGGGCTTCTATGAGTACAACAAGTTCTGCTGTTGGTGCTGAATAGTGGGAGAGTAATCTCTGTTGCATCACAATTTGGAATTCTTCTTCTTGGTCCTTCACATATTTCTGTGGCCTCTCTGCCGACCTATGCTTGATGACCAATCTACATAGAGCTCTTCTCCTGTGTTAAGGGGGTCCTAACTCACCATACTGTATTTGTCTGTGTTTTCTTCATATATTGCACAATTCAATGTCATCTCGTGACCCCACTGGTGTGACTATGAATGTGGCTGGTTTGTCTGTGTGGCATCTCACTATGGTAATGTCTGGGTTGGTCAGGATTACTTCATAGCCACTTGGGGGGGTGAGTGTCAATTTGTTTCTCTCTAAGATGGAAAAGACTGTGTGTTCCATGTACAAAATGAGTGGGCAGCCCATCAGTGGCCAACTCCCCCATTATGGAGGAGCTGAGTAGCCAGCCCAATGAAACACTGAGAGCTCCCTCAGCTGCTTTTTCCAGCTGAGGGAGCTCTCCTGGGCTGGCTGAACTGTCAAAGGGAAACACTGTTTCCCTTTGACAGTTCAGTTCCCCAGCCGTACATGCAAAATTAGCCATGCAAAGCTGAGGGCATTTTGCTTCACCACCCTTGCATAGCTCATTGGAAATGCTGGCTGAGGAATTGCATGTCTGTATATGTGAGGAGAAGCTCCTGGGCCTCCATGCACACACACACAGAGCAGGCTGGAGCAGGGTGTTTCAGCACCATGTGCTCTGACACACATGTGCAGGACCCAGGAAGCTCTTGTTTCCTTGTTCCTGTTCATGATGCAGGCTCTTGGCCGCTTGGGAGGAAAGGTACGGACCGGGACAGAAGGTACGTTTGTTAATTTATTTTATATTTAAATATGTGTAAGGATGCATGTATGCTTGTGTTATGAGTTGGTGTTCAGTCTATGGTGATGGCTGTTCGTGTGAATGATAGAGTGCTTGCTGAGTGAATGTGTGTGTGAGTGTGCGTTTGTGTGTGTTTGTGTTTGTCCAGTGATCTTATTTTGGCTGTGGGGTGTAGAGGGGAAGGGGGTTGTACAACAAAGGCATTTTACATATGCCTGTGTTGTACAATCCCTCTCCTACCCACCTGCCAACACCAGTTCTCCTTCTGTGGAGCCCAGGGGACAGAGATGATATCTGTTTACTGTACATCTATTATAGATGTCCAGTCAAAAAAAAAAAACATGCCTGCCCCTAGGTCCCCAATCACCAATTGCAAACTGTTTGGCTTTTTACCCAATGTTTTTTTAAAGTATGCTCAACATGTTAACCCATTATTTAAAATAAATTCCTGGGGGGAGAACTGCCACAAACTCCCCTTGATTGGTTCAGGCTCCCTCACTATTCTCGGTCGCTATTGCATATCTATGGGAAATATGTATGCACCTCCATTTAAAAAAGACACCAGCTGCCACTGGCCCAGGGACTGTGCTGGGACTGGGGTGGGGGGAAGTTTGAGGGACTGTGGTGGGAGCAAGATGGGGGAACCATGGAATAATGGTGGGATCAGGGTGGGGAGAGCCCAGAGACTGTACCGGGACTAGAGTGGGGCAATGGCACACAATAGTTCATAGCCATTTGAACTTACTGTCCATTTGGCATTTTGGGGGGGTAACAAAGTTTGAAGACCACTGGCCCTGGAGTGTGGTGGAGGAGCCCACCGCAGTCTGAAAGAAACTTATCCCCATACCGGCCACCAAAATATGTAAGGCAAGTCGTACTTTTGGTAACAAAAACTAATCCAAAGTGCCAAAAAGAATGCACAAGATATTTGAAAATATGAAGCTAGGCTGGGAATTATCAAAAAGACATTCAACGGTTTATAAAAGATGGCTTGCTTTATAGCAAACTACAGAAGATAAAAGATAACACATGTTACAGGTTATTCACACTTTCCCAGCCTCCCACGAGACATTTGCACTAGAGGTGAATCCATACACTACCTCATTCTATTAGCTCATTCTATCCTCATGACTGGAACAAGATGTCAGATCATTAATTAACTTTGAGATCACCTCCCTCCCCATAGTGCTGATTGGATAGTACTCTTTTAAGTTTGGATCAGCTGAACTTGATGTTTGATTGGCTGTTTCAGGAGGGGAATGTGTGGAGTGAGTGATTGAGTAAGGTTCGATCATTCCCTGTGTGAGATGTGACAGTGTGACAATGAAATTACAACTTTCACATCCAATTCCCATTGACCTAATTGTTTGGAACTGTTTACTGTTCTCATCATTATGAACTGTTCACTGCCAGTTCAACTTTGCAACTCATCGGTCAAACCATTACTTGCTTCTCGTTCCATTTTCATGATTCCATTTGCCCTACCTCTGACCATATGAGCTGGGGGTTTACTTGTTTGCAAACTGAATTCTTTTAAAACAACATGAATATATATTCATGTAACTAGTAATACTATAGATGTACTCTTGAAAATAATATGTTTGTACTGCAAGGGTTGTTCATGAGCTACCATAAATATCACTGATTCTTAATTAATTCTACTCTATGTGTAAGGGTGTTTTGTATGGCTCAGAACATTTGCTACAGAGGGCAGTGTTGCTCCTTAATCATTCTGCCTGGACAGGCACATTCTTCACTGTTCATTGTTGGGTTCTTACTAGCTTGCAACCTGCATTATTGATGCACTGCCTAGGAACATATATTGTTATATGTCTTTTGAACACAGGCTTCAGAACTTAGCTAAGATGATGTGCTTTGGAAAATCCATGTACATTGTTGTTTTTTAGAACTGGGGTCTGATATTTACTTTGTTGCTGTTTTTATTACCTCACTACCTCACTTCAGGAATGGTAAGATGTCCAACCCTGTTGCCTTAACCAATTACTGTGCAGCATTTAATCTTGCTGTGGGAAGTTGCAACTTGGAATGTGTGTGCTTTCTGCAAGGGCTTGGCTGATATTTTCTGCTGTGGTGGTGAGGGTTGTCATGCTTCGAAAATGGCTAACTGGGTCTTGATGCCTAGATGTGTAATGTACTCGATTAGTGTAAAAGGTTGTAATCATTCAGTATCATTATGAGTGCCCTCAACGTTTCCCTGGCTAATGTTAGATGCTGCGGTATCTATTAATGACACATGATTACATTTAAATGTAAGGTGTATGCCTTATGGCTTGCAGAAGCATGGCTACTGCAATCTAGCTTGGCCTGCAGAGGGATGTTAATATTTATGGGGCTACTTTCTTTGTCCTGTGTGGCTTCTTACAATTACTTGTTAAGCTTGTATTTTTGTGCATGTTTGGGGTGCTGAATGTATTCTCCAAAACTACTGTTCTCCCCAACATTGTCCTGCAGACAGCTTGAATGTTTCATAACCAATTCAAATTGGCTCAATTGTATCATTGCATTTTGGGCACAGGCATATGGTGTAGCAAAACTTCTCTATATATTCTCATGCATTGCCCCAAAATATTTTATGTACCATGGCAGCTAGAGAAGGTTATTGGAATTCATCCAGTATAGTGTAATCAATTTATGGGCAGGAAGAAGTCTTTAAGTAACACATCTGCTAATTGGTTTACTCAGTGTGAGATGAAGACCCAGGTGACAAGTCAATGGTTTAGGTTGCAGATGGTGACCTGTCATTACCAGTACTTTTACGGGTACACGAAGACAGAATTAACAGATAACTCTGCCAGTCAAAGACAGCTGTATACATGTAGCATCATAATTTTCACATTTGGGATACTCCCTAGATGCTGATGAATCAAAGGTATGCGCTCGAATAAGTGTGTAGTAAGTTTTATGTACAAACTTAAGTTTAAGGATTCTATGCTTATTGTTAATGGATATACATATCTTCGATACAAAACTTTATCCTATGTCCTACTTTAACACAGTGTTAAGTGCGATCCCAACATGGTTTAGCAACTAATGTACCATCTATGACCCTGCTCATCAACGATTTGTATAAAGAAGGAATAGCAGATAAGGTAGATTTTGCACAAGCACCATATTTCTTAAAGGTACTTTCAACAAGGATAGTTAGAAAATGAGGCCAACTTAGTTGATGATTGTAATTTAACCCTGATACAATAATACGTGTGATAGGTGTTGGAGTTTCTGAGTTCATAGAATGTACATTATGAGAGAAATATATTGCTGTCATATAGGTACTCTAGGGCAGTCAATCCAGATTTGCATAAACACCTAACAGTCCTAGACTCGGCAGTAGAGGGGAACTCCTCTAAATATTTTTGAAATATTGATGCTACATAATAAAGGGTGAATATAGTGTGTAGCTTATGCCATGCCCATCAGCTGCTAGTCACTGTATTAAGTTTGCTCAACATAATTGGGGGAGGGGATAATAGTATTGACTCCAATAGGTAAGGTCTAGCTATTATTCTTTCCAGGTGAATGTTGCTCAGTGAATTGAGGTATATACCATTGGATGAAATGATGTTTCATAGCAAGAAGATCATATGTTTCAAGTTTAGTGACAATCAATCCACCTTAAATATAAGGCAATATCAGGGGGTGCCGGCACATTCAGTCTTGTTTGATATCCAAGCTCAAAGAGATAAGCAGAAATGTTAGAGTTGCAACAGATTTAGAGGATATAGATTTAGGTATAGACAATTGAGCAATATATGTTTTTAATCAGAGACACTCTGGAGACAGAAGAGATGAGAAGAATAATCCACCTGTTAATTTTACACATATCTACAATGTCTGCCAAAGCTCTTCGTCTTCTAAACTAGTATAGTAGATTTGTCATAGGGCTTTTTTTAAAAAAAGGAGAGGGTCATCTGCATATAATTATACAAAAAGAGATTGCTTAAAGAACATAAACCAGCACTCACAATGAAACTCTCTAACAATGTAGGCCAGGGTTCAATGGGTAGCTCAATAGTATGCGAGAGAGATAGTAGCCTTGCCATGTACCTCACAAAAGATAAAAGGTGCACAGGTGGCTCCATTGGTATAAACTTGGGCAGAGGTGGAAGATTGGGGTAAAGCAATTCATGACAGAAAATAAATTCCTATACCCATTTATCTCAAAGTGGTGAACATAAAATCCCCTCCCAGGTTCTGAAACCCCCTTTCAACATCCAACAAAATCAGTGACTAAAGTCATGAATCAAATAGCTTCCCAGGATTAGAAGTGATAGATATAATGGGACCTTTGTTATCATAGTTTGGTTAGGGGAAGAAATCTCCAGGTTCAGATTTTAACAAAAATATTGTGTATGTAAATTTAGCAAGGACAAAGGTCTATATGACTAGCATATTTTGTCAATTTAGGTAGGACAATTATGCAGGATTAGTTAGTAGAGGTTGAAAGGACACCAGACTGAAGCAATTCCATATGCACAGCCAGTATTTAAGCATACTCTTTCTAAATTCGGTGTTGTGGCAGCTTACTGTATTTTAGGAATTTAATGGATGCAAAATTCTCAAGAGTACTAATAGGGGCATTGAGCAATTGCCAGCATTTGTAATTCAACCAAAACAATCTAGCCTTATATATGTATGCTTGAAGTTGATGAACAAATAGGTCAGATTTTGAGGGATACAAAGTATAATAATACTAGCGTTGCCCATGTCCTGATTGAGTGGTGTCTCACATGCCCTGGTGGGGATGTTGCTCTTGTCCTCTTGTCAGCAAGTCTTGCTTCAGTTTGCTTTGGCATCTCATTTGCCCAAGCCCAAGAGAAAGTTGCTCTTGTCGTCTGGTCAGCAAGTCGTGCTGCTGTTTCTTGTTGTGTTTCAGAAGCTCTGGACATTGATTTTAGCTTTGCATCAGATTGAGCTTTTCCAAGTGATGTTCGTTTTTTGTGCTGTATGTTTCAGTCACACAATGGACTCAGCAAACTTGAGAAAATGTCAAGAAAGGTTGATTGATAGTGCTCTCTTCTTGTGAATGAACTTAAGTAAACTGTAACCTTGCCATTTCCCACATTTAGAGTGGCATGATAAAAACAATTGTAATTTTCTTTGTTTTATTCCCTTTAAAAATGCTTTCATAAAAACTTTTGAACTGTATACAGTAGTAATACATTTCAAAGGAATAAGAAACATATTGAACATTTTGCTTCAACCACTTTTCCAAATGCTGCCTACTGTAGTGAATCGGGGTGATCATCAATAAATGAGGGTGTCTATCTACAGAGTGAATTGTTTGCATCCAAACATACACAACAATATTGCACTAGACAGATGAGGAATCCATGCAAAATTTGGTAGCAGTGGGTTCAACAGTGTGGATTTGTATAGCCGGACAAACATACACACATACATATGTTCAGCTTTATATATAAAGATTTATAAAATGTTAGTTCATTAACTCTCAGCATATCTATGAGACATCTATTTTTAAGTTACATTTTCTTCTCATTTAGGCAGATTTCTAAATTGTGTGATAAGGGAGCACATTTTTTGATGCAACATAGTACGACATAACAGCCATATATTCTTCCTTGCCTGAGCACTATTTCACATCTGCTAAGCTAGTTGTGAATTGCTTTACTACCGCACACACATTAGTTATTGAAGTCCGGCAGATATATAATTTAGACAATTCCCATAGGGCGTTCATGCTTGTCACTGAATGTACAGTAGTTTGAAAGAATAAGGTATTTGATTTATAATTGTGTTTCTAAAGGCTATGGGCCTCATTACAGCATAGGCGGTAGGGGGTTAACGGTGCCGGTAGAGCTGCCAGCGCCGTTAACCTCCTACCGCCTGATTATGAGGGCTGCTTGCGGGACCCGCTAAGGACGCCTGGTAAAACCAGGCATCCTTAGCGGGACCCGCATTCAGGCCAGGATTCTAACAACGGGCCCGTCATTAACGTGCCCGTTGTTAGCATCCTCCCCATTCCCATTAAGGCCAATGTGGGCTCAAATGGAAATGGGGATGTACTGGGTTCAGGTTCCTTGAATGGGGAAATATCGGGCCCTCCAAGGTCGGAAAGGCCCTGTATTTCCCCATTCAGGGATCCCAGACCCGGTACCCGGTATGGGGTTAGCCATGCCGCTAAAAGCGGCATGGCCACTTCCATACTTGTAATGAGGCCCTATGTCAGTTAAAGAGTTAGACTTGAATTGCCAGGTGGGAATGCATGATGTTTCTCGCAATCTAGCTTAAGAATGATAGAAGAATATAGTCAGAGGTTAACGTTGACATTCTGTCATGGACCTAGAAATCCCTATTGACATTAATCACAGACCTTATCTGAAGTAAGAGTCATGGACAGATGAATAGAAGTTGTAATCTCTCCTGGTCATGCACCCAAGAGTCACAATCACCACAGCATAATATAGCCATGCACCCAACAATCCGTATACTGGCCACAAACCACACACATAAGCAAGCCGCCTGAGGCCCTGGCCACTTCTGTACACGTAATATTCAAGTACATGCAACCAGTCAGCACACTCGTGGGTGCAGTAAGCCAGCCGGCTGAGGCCCTGTTCACTTGTCTACACATTCTATTACAGTACTTCAACAAGTGGACAGACTCTTGGACTCCGGCCATGCACCCAAGACTGTAGTAGCTGGCTAGAATTACCTCCCACTGCATAGACTATCATACACCAAGAATCTCAGGAAAGCCCAATAAGTCACCTGCCCCACACTCTGCCCACGTTTGTACCTATACTATTACACTTCTTCAGCCAGTGGCCAGACAAAGAGTCTAGTAGCTGGTCCCAATCACCACAGCATAATACAACCATCACTCAACAATCTGTACCCTGGCCACAACCCACACACATAAGCCAGCCACCTGAGACCCTGTCCACTTCTGTACACATAGTATTCCAGTACATGCAACCAGTCAGCACACTCTAGGGGGCCGTAAACCAGCCGCGTGAGGCCCTACTCACTTCTCTATACATAGTATTTCAGTACTTCAACCATTGGGAAGACTATTGGACTCTTGGGTGCATGGCATTTGGCCATGAACCCAAGACTGTAGTAGCTGGTCACAATTACCTCCCACTGCATAGACTATCAAACACTGAATAATCTTGGGGCAGTCCAACAAGCCACCTGCCAAACACCCTGTCCACTTCTGTACACATAATATTACACTACTTGCAGCCAGTCGGCAGACTCCTTGGTGCATGACCCCTGGCCATACACCCTAGACTCCAGTAGCTGGCCACAATTACCGCAGCATAATACAGCCATGCATCCAACAATCTGTACACTGGCCACAACACACACACATAAGCAAGCTGCCTGAGGCCCTGCCACTCTGTACACATACTATTGCAGGACTGCAACCAGTTAGCAGACTCTGGGGTGCAATCCATAAGCCAGTGTCACATTCTTGAGTGCATGGCCGTATTATGCTGCAGTGGTTGAGGCCAGTACCTAGACTCTTGGGTGTATGGCCGACAGCCTACGGCCTTGGGCCATGCACCCAGGAGTCTAGGGCCTGGCCACCACCGCTGCAGCATAATATGGCCATGAACCAAAAAATCTGCCCAGTGGCCAAAACCCACACACATAAGGCAGCCGCCTGAGGCCCTATCCACTTCAGTTCCAATACTATTACACTTCTTACACCCGTGCACAGACTCTCATACAACCAAGAATCACGGGGCAGTCCAATAAGCCAGCTGCCACGCGCCCTGTTCACTTCTCTACGCATACTATTACAGTACTTCAACCAGCGGGCAGACTCTTGGGTGCATGGCCTCTGCACCCAAGAGTACATGACCTTGCCACAACCACCACAGCACAATACAGCCTATACAAACATCCTCATATCATGTACATTCCACTTCCCTACCCTAATGAAGCCTGCCTGACGTCATAACATAACTTGCTCGCCTGAGGACCCATCCGTGAACTGCTGCAGCGTGCGCGGATACTGAAGTCCCAACAGAGTCTTCTTCCACCTAAACAAATACATCATATGAACCATCTTTCACTCCCCCTCCCTTTGCAGCCCCTCTACCCAACACCAGATGCCCCAGACCAAACATGTTTTCCAGCCATTTTTGTCACTACGCTATTCATGGATATCTGCGGATACAAAATGGCGGGCATCTCAGAAAAATGTGATGCACAACACACTTCCCTCCAGCCAAACAGCTGGAGCGATGGGTGTCCACGGACATGACCCATGCCTCAGGACCAATCAGAGTCCAGTCTGCAGAGTGAACAGGGAAATGGGTCAGCCGAGCGGAGCCAGATATCACTATTTTTTTCTACCTACATTTTTCCTCTTTTAAAAAAAACTACTGGACAGATTTTCACCAAATTTACAAAAGCACACTTTTGGGACCATGCCCCCGCTCCTGCCACAAATTTGGTGAAAATCTGTCCAGCGGTTTGAGCTGTAGGTGTGAGCAATGTTTTCTTCCATACAGTCTATGGAAAAAAGAAAATGTTTAGGACACCTCCCATAACTTTGCCCCCCTTGACAACACCTCACCAAACTTACCAACGCAAATTCACTGCGGGACATGTACTTTTTTTGCACATTTTGGGAGGGATTCTTCCAGGGGGAAGAAGTTAAAAGCCTCCCAAAAAGCGCACTTCCTATGAGTTGAGCAACTTAACCATAACTACACGGCCGCTACTGCAGGCCATGTATTTAACATGTAAGTTAAGAAAGTTGCAACCAATAAAGCTCGTCCCTTGCGCCTGCTTTTTATATCGTGTTGTTCTCTAATTGTAATGTTGTTGTCTATGTGAGCACTTCTCAAATCCTTGTGTGGCTGTTACACAGATATTAGTAGAACATAATTTGAGATGAGAAATAAAATTTGCTCAAATGCGCCAACTTTGAAAATTAAATTTGTTCAGGTGAGTCTGCCAATGCTGTTTTTTCAAATCATAAATCCAGTTGTTAATGTAAAAAATTGGTCTTTGTCAACACATACAGTAATGTGTCAAACCGGATTAGGAAAATCATATACCGAAACTGGACGATTATGGAAAAAGGAAAAAGCCCATTGGAAAAACCACTAATAGCCTTCCGAAAAAGTAAGACTGTGAAGGACCAAATATTGTGCAATGATATTAGAAAGCAATACAAATTCCAACCAACACTGGCAGAGATTTGGGGAATGAGAGCACCAGAGGGACATGTACCATGTGGCAGCTGCACGTGCTGCCCACAGACAAAAAAATCAACCCAAATAGATCTAGGACTGAGGAACGAGTGGAAACAGAAAGCACTAACTAACTGCAACTCCAAATTTGTGGTATATGTGATATGGTGCCCCTGTAAAAAAATCTACATAGGGAAGACTGAAAGAAAAATTAAAACCAGGATAACGGAACATAAGAGCTGCATAAGGAACAGAATTAATTCTGCACCGATGGTAGGACATTTAATTGAAATGATCCATAAGGCAGAGGAATTAAAGTGGTCTGTGGTTTATCAGGTAAAAGAGACTAATGACACGAACATTGACAGGAAGAAACTATTGACAAAAGAAAAATAACTAATTTTTCTAACTAAATGCTGTGAGACGGGCCACAATGATAGGACTGAGTGATGCAGTATAGACTAATGAGGATGGATGTTAAAACTTTTACTGCACAAAAATCCATACCAAACCGCGAAGGTTCTGTCCAAAAAGCAACCGACGAGAAAACGCTATTAAAATAAACCTGTCCAGCTTTGCAGCAGGATATAGCATCTAAATCGTGAAAAAAATGGAACAACATTTGTCGAGTTTAACATTGCGGGATCAGGAATTAAGAGCCTTTTTTGTGGTGCAGGATAGACAATGCTAGAGAAAAAAATAAGCACGTAGCAACGAAGACAAGAAAAAAGGACCTTCAACTCTGGAATGATGACGACACTGGATGCCATTGGATAAATGGAACTGCACCTATCAACAACAATGTAGAAAAGAACACGGAAATAGCCACAAGCCGGAAAGAAGAACCAACTGGGATGCGAGCAAGCACTTCCGGATGTGGAAAGAGAGACGACAGAAGTCGGTAGGAGCGAGAGAACACCAGCAGCGACCGGCGAGGCGGACGGACCAAGTCATCAAGACAGAAGGTAAGCAAAGCATTTGAAATAACTAATGCTAGACTGTAGGAGGGTCACACAATAGAGCGGAACGTTTCAGTTTAATAATACGCTAGTTTTGCCTCGGTAGATATCCGCGCTTTGAAAATTAAGAAGCTGTCCAAAAGATCATGTGGGAACCCGGGGTGATCGAGGTCATAACTATTGAGTAAGTATTACATACCCAATAGTATATGAGTGTAAATTAGTTATAATAAGGACGGGAGAGATAATATGTGGCTCTGTTTACATTGTTCACCCTGACTCTATTAGAGCGAAAGGAGGTATCTACCTCAAATAAAGACCTTTGTTGAGTCGGGATAAACTGGAAACTGCATTTGCGGTGGATTTAAAATGAGAACACTCAATTAAGGTATACATTTTAGAGCTATGTATATCATCAGGCTGTTCTTAAAACACAAAGGACATTAATTATTAGTCCAACTGGGAGTGACAGCGAGTGACACTCCTGTATTTTGATATGTGGTGTAACAGGTGAACACAGAAAGGGAACACACAAGTGTTGAGAATAAAAGAAGTACCCAGAGATAGAGACCTGGATGGATGAAAATAAACAACCTGCATGCTAAAGTGAAAGGTAAATAGTGTACCTCTATAGTAGTGTGGCTAGTTGTTTTTGGGAAACTAAATATTTTAACAATGCCCCATTGAAGAACAGGGGATTTACTGTTATAAATAAAGAGGGTAGGTTACCAGACTAATAGTATATCACCTTATGAAATAAAGTTGTATCATGATAATGTCCTCCTCGGAGTCGTGCATGCTTGTGCCAAATGACTGAAGGAATACAATTTCTTTCATGGTAAATTATATACCCTAAATGTAGAAATAAAACTACATAGACGTTGGTTTAGTAATTAAATCAATTCTTCATACACTTGCTTCTCAAAGATACCTTCTTTTGGAATTCTGGCCCAGAAATGGAATAGATGTGAATCGAACACATGAGCCTTGACCAAGATGTGTAAAGAACACAAGAAGACCGAAGGGTCGCTACATAACAGACTGTTGCTATACAAAAATAACCCCTGAAGAATTTCCTAGAATTGTGAGAATCGATAAAGAAAAGTAACATGTTGGGTAGTGTGGATTGTAGAATGAAAGGATGTATGAGTGACATAAGTGTGAATGAGTAGAACACTACATTGGGGAATTTAGAATACTCAGTGATGATAGGAGAGGACATAAAAAGTAAACTAAAAACTGGTCCTCTAGTGATGAATTATTTAACAGCAGAGATAGGTATGAGATTACAGAGTGTTATGCAGGTTTTGTCCGTGGTTAACGATGCCAAAAATAGTGGCAATTGTGCAATAATTGAATTCAGATTAAAGTCCAATATTTTGTATTCGAGAAAAAAATGAATGTATTTTTAGTGATGTTTTTATTGAGAGTAAATAAATTTATATTTTTGATACAAAAACTGTTTGGAAAAAGTATGTTGTAATCTAATGAGTTAAAGAGCATGCATGACTGAGTCAGAAGAAGGTGCTGGAGAAGCAAGGGACCCTTTAAGCATTAGTGTGGTATATTTAGTCCTTGACATTTTGAGGGTTGTCTTAAAGAGGTCCATATAAATATTCCCTCTAGTCTCTCATAGTTGTATAAATGGTTAATGTATTTCAAAGCATTTATTAGCTCTATTTAAATACAAGTGTTTATCTTCACACATTCAGTTTTTGGATTATTTTTGAGTTCAGGTGTTATCATCACACCTTTTTGTTCTATGGACAAGTATTTCAAACAATGTATCAGTTGTTCCCACTCAAGTGTCAATTTGTCCCACTTTCTTAAATCCAAGTGTTTATCTTCACATATTTAATTTTTTGATTATTCTTGAGTTCAGGTGTTGTCATCACAACTTTTTGTTTGATGAACAAGTATTTCAAACAATATATCAGTTGTTCCCACTCAAGTGTCAATTTATCCCACTCTCGACACGTGTTTCCCCATTGTTTGCTTACAATGTTTCATCAGGAGAGAGAATTATTTCTACTCAAAATAACATATTTGTAAGGAAAAAGAAAAAGAGAAAAAATACAGAACAGTGTTATATGCATAGCTCTGATTACAAATACAAACATATTTTAGAACATGTTAACAAATTCAGTATCTTGTGTTACATTTTTCTTATTTTTGACTCACCCTTTTGTTTTCCTGAGTAACAAATTTTAAATGACTTGAAGTTTTCCAATTTTTCCTGATATTTTTTTAGGTAGGGTAACAATGCTGCTTGCAAATGCTAAACTTCCCACTTTTTTTGGTGATTTATTACAAATTACCTGTATGAAAGAGAAGGCTTGTTGAAGAACATGCTAAGGTGTTAAGTTTAAATTTAGCTTGGAGTCACACTTGATTCTTATTTAAGCAGATACAGTTGTTGAGGAGGACCATAGTTTCATACCTCATTCCTATTCTTGATTCCAATTTGGGTCAATGAAACGTTCATAAAGCCCTGATATACAGTAAGAACTGGATTTATGATGTGAAAAAACAGCATTGGATGACTCACCTAAACAAATTTAATTTTCAAAGTTAGCGCATTTGAGCAAATTTTATTTCTCATCTCAAATTATTTTCTACATGTATTTAATATGTTATATCAGTTTGGCATGGCAATCCATTTGGTCCTTTGGTGGTATGTCATTTATGTATGTCATACTTAAAAAAAACTGCAGATAAATCGATATCCACAACTGGATTTAGTATAAGTGGGCATGCAGCCAGCAGAGGAGATATTCCACCAATTAGGCTCTGCTGTCTCAGGTTTCACTTGAAGACACAATACCCTGGTGTACATTTCTGCTGACTACTACCAAATGGCTGCTACTGGATCCAGTTGCTCCCATGTATGTTTTTGTAAATCTCCTGAACTGCTATTATGAAAGATTCAGTGGTGAATTGTATCTCTCCCTGTGCAATACACCACACTACCTCTTCCTAACCATGCGTCTACAGACAGTGGCCCTCAATGCCTATCCTTCCCTCAATGCTCATCGCAGCCAACTCCTTTCTTTCTCCCTATGTGTATACATTGGCATCCTGTTACTGCCTTGGGGTTGCTAAGACAGAGACATGATTTATTTGGTAGGTTGGTTGGTGATACAGAGATTTCTTTCTTCCTCTACCTTTCTGCTGAGAAATACATTGATTTATAGAAAAGTATGTTTTAAAAGCAGATTAATAGGGGGGTTTAGTGCAACTATCATCAAGCAGAAATGAAAGAAGAATTCCATAGAAAAGTTCACTCTTGTGAGAAACAATATACTCAATGCTTGCCTGCATGATTGCACATATATGTATGTATTTGAAAGTTATGTCTAGTACATGTTATGGCAATTACTGTACATGTTTGTTTATTAATTTGTACAGTGCACCAAGCCCGTAGTTATCTGGGCGCGTTGCAAGCATTTTCAAGGTTACAGTTACACATAAAAATAGTTGCAAGCAATACATACAATAAATACAAGGTATCAGTTAGTTTAATACAAGGCAAGGGTACATCACAATAATCTGAGCAGTCGTAGTATCTGAAGTAGTGAATGTCCTAATGGATGTCATATGTCATTCATAGCTAGCCAACGTTTGTATTTATCCTGAAGCTGTAGAAGGTCTGGTTAGCCCACAGATGAGATGGGAGGGCGTTCCAATATTGGGCAGCCAGGACAGGAAAGTTACTGCCACTGGCCCTTTTGAGTTTAAATCAGGGAACTACGATGCAGAAGGAGTTAATGGTCCTCGTAGGACGTGTTGATGATTTTTTGACAATGTTTTCTTAGGTACTGTGGGTCAGCATTATTTAGACATTTATGGGTGATGGAAACTGTTTTCAACTGAATCCTATCCTTAATATAGACATGTCTATAGATAGACAGTTGTGCTTTCTCCTACCTCAGATATGTGTTGGCTCCTTGGGATACTTAATGCTGTTCTCAGTGCTTTATTTTGTAGTATTTCGAGTTTGTTCGTGATGTGTTTTCTAGCTCCTACGTATGGGGCATTACAATAATCAAGTTTTCAGAGAATTAAGGCTCTCGCTAGTGTGATGCAACTTTCCTTGGACAAGAAGGGTGTTGTAATGACATGGATGGCATTTTTATTACATGTGTAGCATTTTACCAAAATGTAATGGCGTTTTTTTATTGCCAGCAGGTAGTGGTATTTTTCCAGTATGTAACATAGATTTTTTATTTTTTTTGCCAGTATACCATAGCATTCTTGGTAGTATGCAAAGTATAGGATTTACAACACAGCCAAGCCCAACTTGAAACTGCAGATAATGAAATGCACGCATAGAAAAGCTTAGTGCTGCCAGGTCAAATAATGAAGTGCACCATTTTCTTTTTTTGTAATGCCTCATACATGGAGACTATGTTAAGTTATATAACTGACTCACATAATTAACACTGCTAAAATACTAATTCCAACTCTAACATTATAATGCAGTCTGCAAAATGAGGTGAAAATCCATGTTTTAGTGGCACTACTGATATTCATTTTTAAATGCACACTGGAGTTTTTTTTAGCTTGTGTAGAGCAGAAAGAATGCTGCAGCAGGAAGCCAAAATGAAACAGTTATTCTGGTCTGAAACTTCATTGATATGAATATGAATGGTGGCACAGAACAAATTCTTTTTAACCTGATTGGGAGGAAGTGTCGGCAAACAAGACACGTCAACAAGGAGGTGGTTGAGAGCTCTCTTGGGACAAGAAATGCGAAGAAGAGTTAGTTCAGGCTGGGCAGAGAAGGCTGACAGATTTCCAAGGGGTCAGAGCGCTGGCTGTGAGAGATATCTCGCTGGTGCTCCCCACACAAGATTACAAAAGCAGTTTGCGCTGACACTGGGCATGCATTTGCAAATATAGCAAGGTTGTGCTGGGAATCTCAAAGAAATACTAATCTTGGTAAGATATGTGCCACATGAAGACCATGAGTGGCTGAGGTTTAGCACAGTGCAGGAAATCATTGTATGTTTATTTTTCGTCATGTTCAAAATATGGGAACATTAACTCATGTTTCAAAAGAACTGCTTGTTCAGTTTTGTTTTCTTTTTTGTATTCCAGGAGACGATGTAATTAACCCATGGTAAGACTTTATGACATGTAAATAAGATTCAATATAACAAGTATATCTGAAAACAAATGGGATTTTGGGTCATTTATGCATCTGTGAATTTATTTACATCATTCATGTATACAGGGGAGGCTCATATCAGTGCAGTAGTGTATTTGTCAATTTACCAATGCAGGTAAAATAACAAACCAGAGAAAGCTCATAGGTATGTGTGTGGAGTGCCTTCCTTGCACGCTGATGGGAAAGTGTCTGAATGGACATATAGATTACTGGATGTCCATAAAACAGTAATGCCTAACGGCGCATAGGTTACTGGATGTCCATGAGCTAGTGACACCAGCCACAAACTGTAGGTGGCGCTCTGAATAAAATCATTGGGTTTTTCTGAGGTGCATAGGTCTGGAGCTCACTACAGACAACTAAGAGGTATTGTAATAGAAAGGAAAGTTTTGTTTTATGATGGGGTTATAGTATAAAGAAGAAAACCATGCTCACCACTATACAACAGAAATAATTACTGCAAAACAAAATACCACTAAAATTACCAGCAATATATGCTAACAAGGCATGGTCACTAAAATAATGTGATGCCAAACTCAATCTAAATGCAAGACTAATTTACCACCAAATTACAGCCAATGTTTTTATGGTAAGAAAATACTGCCAAATCCCAAATTTACCCCAATAAATCAAAATCTATTACAGTTTACAAGCATGTATCAGCTTACATGTGTAAGCTGTTGCTGAGGCCGAGAATGTAACTTGTTTAACCAAGTTCAAGGCTGAATCTAGGTAGAAACCTAGGAATTTTACCTCCTTGGCAACTTTGATAACAATACCACCAATATTGAAGAAGGGGTACTTGTTATTGAGTTTATTGAGGTTAGCTGGGGCTCCTAGAATCAGGATCTCCATCTTTTCATCATTCAGGCACAGGCCATGGGCTGCCATCCATGCCTGAATGAATTTTATTGCCTAGGGACAGGTCTGTATCGTAGTCGCCGGCGGGGGGAAAGAGTATCTGGGTGTCATCTGCATAATTAGTGTAGGTGACATCCAGATGGTCAAGGTCGTCAAATAGAGACTTTGTGAATATATTATACAGTGTGGGTGATACGCATGAGCTTTGCGTTACTCCACATGTAATAGGTGATGGGTCCACATAGGGAGAGAAGACTCTCAGCTACCTATTATTGGGAAAGGATTGAATCCACGCTGTGGCTTCTTGGGGGAAGTGAGCAGCAGTGGAGAGGTCTTTACAGAGCAGTTTGTGATCCACCAAATCAAAAGCGGCTGATAAGTCTAGTAGAAGTAATAGAGCACATTGCCTGTTGTCTTTCAGTTCATCAATTTGCATTTTAAGATCTATCAGTGCGGTTTCTGTACCATGTAGTGGTCTAAAACCTGATTGCCTCAGTCCTAAAAGATTGTTAAACTCTAGATACATTTGGATCTGGATGTACACTATTATCTTGAGTAAGAACAGGACTGTTGTAATAGGCCAATAGTTGGTTGGGATGGTTGGGTCCAGGGATGATTTTTATAGAAGTGGTAAAATCCACACTTCCTTGAGGTTGGTGGGGATGCCACAGGTTCGAAATGAAGCGTTGATTAGTTTGGTAAAGAATGGAGCTATGTCACTGGCAGCTTCTTTGATTATCTGGACTGGGCAGATGTCTCCCTAACCTCTTGATGGCTTGAGTGAAATAATGTTCTTTTCCTCCTCTTGGGTAGTGACTTGGGAGAATTTAAAACCCTGGAAGGGTTTAGGAGAGTATTCTTGGGGTCTGTGGTGGGTACCTAATTTAGTAAGGGTGAGTCTTTTGGCTGCATATTTATTTTGGAGGGTAGCAATTTTATTAGATAGTGTAATTTGGATGTTAGTACCCCAGACTTTATCCTTCGTGCACATGTCCTCAGTGGGCATAGGAGATTCCATTTCCCTTAAGATAACAAAGAGTTCCTTAGTGCTGGAGCTAGCTTTGTTAATCCTGTCGTTATACATTTCGTGTTTATTTAGCAGTATTTCCGCATTATATTTAGTGGATATTTTGTCAGGTTATGTGTGTTCTCTTTGGATGGAATGTTTTTCCACAGGACTTCAAATTCTCTTTTTTTCTGCCCCTCAGGGCTTTTAGCTTGGGTGTACAGCATGAGTTTAGGTGGGCTCTGGGTTTGCCTTTATGCATTTTAAGTGGAGCGATAGTGTCTAGCGCTTGTGTGATGGTAGAGTTGAATAGATCCACTAGCATAGCTGGATCAGAGGTGTCTGGTAAGGAGTTCAAGGTAGGAAGCTGAAGGGGCAGTAGCTTATCTACTGTGATATTCCGTTTGTTCCTAGCGAGGAGCGGCGGAACAGTTGAGTTGTTCTTAATTGCCAGTCTACTAGCAAGTGTGGTGAAAGATACTAAGTGTATTATGAATTACAATGTACTGATTAGGCTAGTCACATGTTGGCATTATTGGGGTATTATTTACTCTATACGATAGCCCAAAACATTTGGCTTTGCCAGTGTTTGTTTAACATGTGCACGTGAGTTTAGAGAAGCCAAATGGGTGCTAAAAGGAGAGCAGAACGAATGCAGCCTGCATCGAAGCATCCCCTTAAATTTCGCAAAACTGAGTACTTAGCATTTGCACACATTTTAAAACACATAGCAAGGTTTATGTATTTTTTTTAAATTAGCACATGGGTGTTTGACTGTGCGCTGTAATATGAGATGCTTAGCATGTAAAACACTGATATTATGGATCTAGAGCATTTGTGATTCTTTCATTTATGATTTACCGCTTGTGCCGATTGCAACGCACAGTCAAGATCATGGTACAAACATGCAGGAGTAGTCAACGATCAGCATGACATGCCAGATGTTGTCTTCATTCTTTTACTAAAGCAACATGTGCTGATGCATGTAAACACATAACACGTTAATGGAACGTTGCTTCTAAGTGGCTCCCCCCCTGTGATGCAGGCTCATAAATTAAAGTGGGTGATCTTTGCGTGCTTTTTTCATAGCAAGGCAAGTCCCAAGGAGACTCATTCATTATTTTGCTGGTGTACATTCCTTAGCCTTGTTCCTGTACTTCCTCGCCCACAAGGGAAATGCTCGAATAAGGGAAATAGGAGAACATGAAGATCTTTCTTGGGAATTTGAAGGCATGGGCAGGAAGGATTGTGCAAAACTGTGACCACTAGATTTTCCGTGACTTTGTCAAAGACAAACGTTATGTTTTTTTTTTCTTTTTCTGAGTCACCTAATATGAGGTTGTACTGGGTTTGGCCTTGCATCTGCATAAATATGGAAGAGAAATCGCTAGCGTGTGAAGAGGATGGATTGGAAGATGGCGGTTAAAGAAGGGAAACATAGATCGGACATAGCAGGCTAGGGAACAATGTATTCATTATTATTTATTGATTTGTTTAATTGGGCGTGCTTTAGCTATAAGCTTTTCACACCACAATACAAAAAAAGGAAAAGGCATAATACATGTACACTACAGCCGCATAAAATACTGTTCATTTAGCAATTCTTTAGTTCAAGGTTTAAGGTCGTTTTTAAAATGCAACCTTAACATTCCACCTTTCAAATTTTAAGGGAACCTACTTTATTTATTTCATGTATTGTTTATTTGTAAAGCACCCATACAAAGACAAGTGTTTCAAAGCACTCAAGGAGGGGAGGGGAACAGTGGGAGAAAAACAACAGCCATTCAGAGCCCTTGACTTTCTGAATGATACAGGCCTGCACAGGGCAAGGTAAGTGCAGGAATAAGTGCAAATAAAAACATATAAACGTAAAAAAAACCTTTCATGTCTGACTACAGTCCTTCGTTTTTCCACGTGCCTTACACAAATAGGGCAATGGTGGGTGGGGGCAGGATAGAACAGACAGGTTGCTATACACTGCTAAATTGAAGTGGCACAAACAGTTATATAGCGGCGTGACATAAATGCAGTGGAGGGTGCAAAGGTGGGGAGGAGGAGTGTATGGAAGTGCTGGTAATGACTTTGCTCCGAGTAGTTAAGGCAGTTTTAAGGTAAAAGTAGTTGGCAGTAGGGTGGGGAGGAGCGGATGAAGAGGGGGGGGGTTGAGACAGAAGGGAACAATACATCAACATACAAGGAAAATAGAAGAAGAGGAGAGTGCTGCCAGAGAGGGTAGGGTAGGGTAGGAAGGAGAGGGGAGGAGGAGAAACAGGGTGCAGGAGGTAGAGGCTGCAGATGGCACAGCCAAATTCAGTTTCGCCAGACAAGGTGAAACACACACAGTAGCTGGGCACAGTCACATTCGATTTTGGCAGGGCAAGGTAGAAACACACACAGCATCTGGGCACAGCCAGGAAGGTGGGAGATCAGATGGGGTGGAGGAAGAGTTGAGACAGTTCCAGGTGTAAGGGTGAGAATCAATGACGTTCTTGAAGGGAACTAACCTTCAATGATAGTAGCTCTGTACAGTCGGTGAGTCAAGAACATGTGCAATTTTCCACAGCTGCCATGTGAGGTCCCCCAGAACCAGCCAGGTAACAGCAGGGGAACAGACACAGCCTTAGGAAGTGTGCCTTTGTTGAGGGGCCCGGCTAACACCTGCCGATCCATCCACGATAGGCCAACTTAAACTTCCCTGGGCCAATGGAATACAGGGAGGCAGGTTGGAAAGAGCCCCGGCCAGCCTCTACAGCCAGGACAAAGACAGTGTCCATCTTAAAATTGCAGAAAAGACGGCAATGAAGGCACAGGAGTTTATGGATTCTCGACATATAGGGCCCCAGAGAGATTTTGGCCACAAGAAGGCAATGCAGGTGTTGCGTGGCGAAAACGTGCAATATTTGCAATAAATTGACCAAGATACAAATGAACTTTTTCTCATCTTTTTTTCATATCCTTTTATGATCCAATAAATAAAATTACATTTCATAGTTTCAGTCTCCTAGTAAACCTCCTACTAATTTGAGGGAGTGTGTGGCTCCAGGCATGCCCTCCAGGCATGAATCAAAGGGCCAGGATGGAGGGAGCACACATCCAAGTGCTCCGGTGGAAAGTAGAAGACAGGGTACAGTGAAAAACATGCCAGGAAGTGGGCCTTTGGTGAGGGGGCCGGCTAAAGCCTGCCGGTCCCCAATAGGCAAACTTAAACTTCCCAGGGCCAATTGAAGACAGGGAGGCAGGTTGGAAAGAGCCCCGGCCAGCCTCTACAGTCAGGACAAAGGTGGCGGCCATCTTGGAATGCCACAAGGGTGGCAATATGGGCACAGGAATTTGTGGATTCACGACACAGGGCCCCAGATAGATGTTGACCACAAGAAGGCAATGCAGGTGTATCGTGGAAAAAATGTGCAACATTTGCAATATTTTGACAAAATTACAAATTTTATGCTCACAATGACCCAGAAATTCATTGTGCTTATTGTATAGCATCGGGCACTGTGGAAGCAGGATCGAAGAGTCCCCAATACTCTTCTCTTGACATAGGTGACACAAGCATGCTTCTCTGACCATACTTTAATGAGCTTCCATAAAAGTCTGACACAGCAATTGATTAAAGCGAAACAACATAAATTGCCTCCTAAGCAGGGACTGGGGAACTTGAGTAGATATGGCTGCATTCCAGTGGTCAAAGTATACGAAATGAAGTAGTGGAACTATGTTCTCTGCTGGTCTGCCCCGCGCCCCACAAACCCCATCACTGCACCCCCCCACAGAGTATCCAACCCCCCAAACAAACACACCAGCTATTTATGGGAATGTGAAGTGCAGTGCACTGAAGTGCAAGCTTCAACTTCTTCCTACACTTGTATTTTAAAATGAAACCATCCCGGAACGGTTTCTTTTTAAAATAAAAGTATAGGAACGGAAAAACTTAAAATGAAAAAGTATAGGAACACCGCTCCCGCCCGCTCCCGCCCACTACGACCTCTGCTGCAATCTACCTGGGAGGTAAGTATGTTCCGCACATTCCTTTGTTACACGAGAGCCTTTAAGCAGCGCTATATTATAGCAGAAGTCCAGGTTTTCACTTGGAAGAGAAGCCGTTTGTTTAGTGTAATGTACATCTACTGACTAATCAATCTTCCAATCAATTTCCTCAATGTATTTAATTCATTAATATGGCCTAAATAGAGTTAGGGAATTAGGTTAGAATGTGTTGGGGGGGGAGGTTAGCCACATGAGTTGTGGTTGGGTGTGATTTGGAATCGTGGAATCGTGGGAGGAGGGACAGCAAACCCAACATGCTTTTTTATGGAATTAGAAGCTCAAATCACTGAGAACCACACTTGCATTTTGTAGGCACAGGAAAAGCCAAACTACTCATAACTTTACATATGTATTTGTATCACAGACCATACCAGTTGATTTAGTAGGCAGAATATAGGACAAAATACTGAGATTCACATAATCAATGTACAGGTGGAAGTGAGGGTCAAACCCCATGTGCTTTTTGTAGGCATAGAATAACACCAAACCAGTAAGAAATGCAAGTATATTTTTTCAGTAGAGAAAAAGGGCAAATCACGGAGAACCAGAGAGGCATATTTTGGCCTGGGAGAAGGCCAAAGCACTGAGATCACCAAATACAAACAAAATGGGTTCAAACAGGAATAACCAGATACCACAAACAGAACAAACCACTAACAACCTCCCCAAAGCTATCATGAACTCATCAATAGAACTCTAAAATGCCACCAGCACTAGCAATTGTTATCCTGTCTTCTCCACTCCTAACTAATTTTTTTAATTTTTTTATTAGCATTTATTAGTTTACAATTTTAAACTTTTTATGCTATTTTTAACTCTAAAAATGAAAAACGAAAGTTGTACAATAGTCTAGAATTCACAACATACGACTAATTAAAAAAGAAAAAAAGAAAACCCAAACAAAAAGAAGACATAAATATGGTAATGATGAATTAAAACAGATATAAAAAAGAAAAAAATATAAAATCCTACTAACATATGTGAATGCATTATCATAACCTGGGAAGTTCTGACACAGTCCAGTTATCATTATCCTTTCATTAATTCACCTTTAGAGTGCAGGGAATCTTTTGCGGTTCCAAAAACCTGTTTGAAATATCTTTAAAAAAGGCCAGTAATCCCAATGTTACGGTGGTTCTTTTCCGTTGCATCAGGAGAACCCATGTTTCTCTTGAAGACCTTGTAGAGCAATTATTTAGAAATTCCCCCAAGTGTTTTTCTCTTGAATCCTTCAGGGCCAAGCACTCAATCATTAAGTGCATCTGTGTTTCAAAAGGATCTGCACATAGTCTGCATGAGGAATTGCGCTCACTTTCCTGCTGCCATCTCTCAGTTACCTCCTTAGTAGGGAAGAGATTCAGGCGGAGCTTCAGGAAATCTTGTCTTAATGTAGGGGAATGGAATGTCTTAATGTAAGCCAATGAGCCACCTCTTTTCCCAGGGAGGCAACCCAGTTCATCTTTTATTTTAGAAGAAGAAAACCTGTCGTTTGTGGTTATCCAGTCAAAGTCAAGTAATTGTCTTCTTACGAGGACTGGATTTGCCAGCAGGGTATCTTCTGAAAGAGCGAACCTTTGGAGTATCTTTGAACATATACTCTTCCACTCAATCAAGGATCTTTCCTGATTTTTCTTTAGGGTGTCGTGCAGAAGGTCAAAACCTCCCACTCCTGGAGGATCCAGGTATTTACGCAGAAGGGAAAGCATTTCCACTCCAGAGCAGAATTCAAAGATGGCAAACCTAGCTCTCTCCAGATTATTTCAACTGGCAATGAGCTAGGCAAATTGAGGGTTCTTCTCCAGAAGATACCCACAGCCTGTCGCCAAGCTGTACCTGTCAGCCTTAATTGAGTTTCTGCACCATAAGAGAGTATTGGCACAACCTTGAGTTTGTAGAACTCGATGACCAGAGACAAGGAGAATTTACCATACCTCTGTTTGATTATTCTGGCCTGGGTGGCCAGATTTCTGGCTTTAGATTTTAGTATTTCCAGGCCAAAAGAATCAATGGTGCTATTATTCAAGAACAGGCCAAGGTATGTCATTTCAGCTACTTTGGGAACTCTCTCCCCTTTGAGGAAGCTTTTGTAGAGTGTTGTCGGCCACTAACGTAATTCAGCATTAAGATTTATGATTTTTTGGATTAATAGTTAACACATTACTGTCGACATAGGTTGCCATGCGTCCAACTGTCTTTGCAGACAGATCTTTGTTTGGTCTAACAGTAAGAGATTGTCTGCATAGAGCAGTCTTCCCACTACTATTCCAGAGATGCGTGGTGGAAAGCATCTCACGTTTGCAAACTCTTCTTCGATGTCTGACGTGAAAAGGGTGAAAATTGCAGGGGCCGGGCGACACCCTTGCTTTAGACTTTTTGTGGTGGATATTTCCTTAGAGAGTTTTCCCCTCTTGTCCAGTCTTACTCTGATCGTAGTTGACTTATGGAGTAGTTCCAATGCTTCTTGTAGATGTAACAGGCAGCCCCACTTTTGCAATTTAGACCAAGTAATGTTCCTGTCTATGGAGTCAAAGGCGTGTGCCACGTCTATCGAGGCAATGTAAATGTTATTGTTAGTCTTGGAACTTGTTCTCCTGCATTTAAAGAGATTAACCAGGAATACGTTTAATGATGTTCCTGTGCCTTTTTTAAATCCCGCTTGCCAGGGATCCTGATGGTTCGTAGACCTGCTCCACATATTCAGGTCCTTCAGCACAATTGCTGAAAACAATTTTCCAACCACATTGAGGAGGGCGATAGGTCTGTAGTTGGAGGGGTCAGACGTATCGTCCTTTTTATAGATGTGTACTACATGGATTTGGTCCAAGAGTGTGGAATTGTTTTAGTGATGTTGATTTTCTCGAACAGTTGTACCATAAAGTCAGCCCAAAAGTCTGGATCTTTTGTTAGGAGGGCATTGGTAAGGCCGTCAGGCCCTGCGGTCGTAGAGCTGCTTGCTTTATCCATTAAGGCCCTAACTTCTTCCCTGTCAATGACAAAAAGAATCCATGCACCGGGACTGCATGTGACTGGTCTTGGAATTTGGTCCTCCTAATTGTTAAATAGCCTCCCAAAGTGCTTCTCCCAAGACCCCGCTGAAACTGGGTTACCAAGTAAGGCATCCTGAGGGGCTGCTAGGGCATTAAACAGCTTCCACATAACGGCAGTTTTCTTTGAGGCTAATCATTTTAGCATGTTCTTGCCGTCTGTCTGAAATAACCAGCTTCTGTGATGCTTTAGCCAGTTCCTGAAACATTGATTAGCCCGTCTGACCCCCTCTGCAGATGCTGGAGTAGGTGAATTTTTATGCTGGCGTCGCAGTTTATTCAGGGCTTTCTTCATGGCTGCCACTTCTTAGTTATATGCATGTTCAGCCATATCTACTCGTGTATTCCCGATGCCTTTTTTTACTCCAAATTGTTTAAGTACCAGTGGGTAATACAGGATCAACAGCGATATTCCAGCACCGTCTGTGATGGATCCATTAGTGACCAATGCCTTCAGGCGGGCCAACTCCGGTAAATAGATTTTTAGATGATTCTGACCTGGCGCGAGTTCCAATGGCAGGTAAATTGGAGACTGGGTCAATTATGAAAAACCAGTAGCTCTGTGAGTGCCTTTTAGTTTGAGTAAGTCATGATCACTTCAGGAGGTTCTGATTACCTCCAAAGAACCCACATTTTTCCAGAGGTTTCCAAAGGTGAATAGATAATCTAGAGTTTTTCCTTGCTCGCCTCTCTTCCAGGTTAAGTTTGGTGGAATGTCCCCCTTCATGTGACCGTTGAGTATGTGTATATTTCTTTCCTTTAATTCCACTCTACAAAGTAAACCTCTGGTGACCTTTGGGGATGTGTTAGTTGGGAGATCGAGCATTAGAGCCTTGTCATTGTCAAAGCATTTGACGTTCAAGTCCCCACATAAAAGGATATCTGTGTTGTTATTAGCCACCATTTCCTCATCTATTTAGGTTGTTAACGTCTCAACAAAGTTGTCAGCCAGGGAAGAAGCTGGGTTCCAATAAAGGTTGCAGATCATGAGTGATGTCTGGTAACTTTCGGATCTGGAAGTATTTTCCAGTACTGTTAATTGGATTAAGGGGGTTGGATTCCTTGTAGATTGTCCTTGCCAGCCAATGGATCTGTTGACCATGGTGATCAAACCTGCTGTTGGGCGTCCCACCTCCCCTTTTGTGGTAGGGTTAAGGTGGACTTCATAACCCTCCAGGATTGGCATTTCCCTAAGGCAGGTTTTCTGGAGGCACATGATGTCATACTCTTCAAAAGTTATGTCCCCTTCCCCAAATAGATGAGTGAAGCCCCAGGTATTCCAAGATCCAAAGGTCATTAGATCGTATGATTTACTGATAAAAATGTGTGGGCTAGTCGTCTCTTGTTGTTCCTGCTGGCATTATGATCTTGAAGCCAGTGTGGCTGCTAACCAACTCCAATCCTCTACTTTCAGCTCTTGCTTTTTGTACCTGCAGACACTGGAATTGTCGTCCTGGCCCACAGGTCTGAGAAACCTGACCCGTCTAGAGTGCAAAAATGTCTGTCCACTTGAAACCCCGCCTGGTCGGTCGTTGGTGAAATATTTTTTGGCTGACGGCCGCCTGGTTATCTGGTTGTCCTCAAATGTGCACTCCTCGTACTCCGTGCTCTTTGGGTGGACATTTGCATCCTGTTCAGTCAGGCTAAACACCATCTGGAGTAATCTTGTTCCTTCTTTATCAGGAGATGTTTTACTCTTGAGTCTGCAGTATGAATAGCAACTTGATCTAACCTGTAGTCGTCCGTGAACTCTATCAGCTGGAGATTCTTAGAGTTTATTGTTTTCATTTCCGGGACGCTATTTGGGAGTCTCGTGACATTCGCCCGATTCAGATCCAAGTTGTCATTGATTTTCAGAACCCTCTCCAGGATGTATCTATAGACATGAGTACTGGCTGGAGTTATGATTTTAGTTGTAATTGTAAGGTTCTCATTGTCCTGTAGAATAGTTCAAGCTCCCGGCACGTCAGTCACAGCTTTCCTAATCCTGTGGACCTTCCTTTTCTGATCAAATCTCATATACTCATCCCGAAGGAGGTGATCCTGATCCGGTGAGGAAACTTCAACTTGTTCAGCGCTCCTTGTCGGTAGAGGATTAATGTTCGGCAGACTTCTAGCCCTTGTTGCTGAGCTTGCAATAATGCTGCCGGTTTCAGGGGGTCTAATATTTTGTGAGGTAGTGGATTTCACGTCCTGTGCTGCACTCCCCTCTTCTACGATCAGAGGAACGTTATCATCTTCTTGGTGCTGATCGCCTCCGTCTAGATCCTCACTTCCAGACTGAAGGGTCCATTCCCTCAGTTAAATCCACACATGGGGTACTAAAGCCTGGATGAGGGGGAGCTGTTTCCTTGTCCGTGCTGACTGATCGCTGGCCCTCCATGACTTCCTCCCTGGTTGTACTGACATCCTTGCCACCGCCATCTTTATGAAGTTTATTTTCCCTACTATTGAGTGGGATAGCTTCTGAGGTGGCGTTTAAGTGCTGTTCAGGTTGAATGCCCTCATTACCGGAGTCTGCCACCAGCAGTTGGTTATTGAGCTGGGAGTTACCTATGAATCTTTCTGATCTTCTTCTTTCTTTGCCCCAGATGATTGGCTCAATTATACTTGTCAGAATCAATGTTGTCTGTTCTGAGTTTTATGAAACCTTCAACAAAAATGTGTTTTGAGTGAACCATAGCTATCACTGTCGTCTGGTCTTTCAGTCGGTCAGATAAGTTTTCAATGAGTTTCATATATGGAGCCATTGTAACGGTAAAGGCTGCAATCATATCAGTATCGATTGTGTTCTTTGCAGCATTTACCTCCCTTCTTTGTTCCACTTGGGAGGCCACTAGGTCCATCTGTAAGTCTTCGTCAGTTGGGGTGGACCACACCTCAATCGATGATAACCTTTGACGTTTGTTAGATGATGGATAGTTACTTGGAATACCATTAGAGGTTTCTTTCCCTGTGGGTTTCGCTTTCCGAGACCTAGGATTAGTTCTGGCATTTAGGTCCGCCCCCTCAGGCTCTAAGGTCTGACTCAATGTTGTGGGCTAGCAGGTTTGATGTAGGGGCTTGCGTGGGGCTACCCCTATAGTCTCCCTTCTTATAAAATGTTTTCGCTTGAGAATCCCATTGAACCTAGTTTGCTGTGGTAGCTTTTGAGTTTGGCTCAGGGGGCCGGTGGTAATCATTGCGCCATCCCTTGTTTCCTGACATATGATATTTTCACGAGGAATAGGAGCCTTGCTGATTCCCAACACTGTTTTGCCGCCCCCTCCCATGTGTTCACTATCATTCTTCCTAATATAAAAAAAACCTTTAAGTACCTTGTAATGAAACTGGGGTAATCCCGCTAGGTTTCCACAGGCTTGATGCCACCGATTGCAAGTGTCTGTTGACTGAGGTTTCCTTTTGTTTTGCACCAAATGTGTACATGATCGGGGGGTCCCTGATTTCACTTACGGATGTTATTGATGAATGAGGCTCTCCTACCTCCAAAGGTTGCGCCAACCTAACAGCAGGTGACTTTTCTACATCACCTGCATACGGTGGGGGTGAACCTACTTGGTCTTTGGAGGAATCCTTGTCCAAGACACAACCTGTGGTCCTAATTTGCTTTGCCTGGTTTGAGGTTGAGTAGGTTGAGTCTTTTGCAGGTTCTTCTCCCCCAGCCTCCTCACATTTGTGTGTTTCATTCTGCAACGTGTTTGTATAATTCAATGTTTTGGAAGTAATTTCCACTGCAGGGCGCAGCGGACAACCCCTGATCACTGGGGTAAACGTAGCCCCAATTATGTCCACACTTTTGTCGGTGATAGTGGACTCCTGCATATGGGGCAGCTCAGACAAATTTGACTCAGTCTTATCACCTGTCCCTTCCAGATCAACAGAGACTGGTACAATGTGTGATCGATCAGATATGGGACTAGTATGCACGGTCAGGTCATCCATGTTCCTCAAGCTCCACCAAGGCTTTGGCTTTGGTTAAAGTTTGCTTCACTTGCAGGGGGCTTGCAGGAGGCTTTTGTAGTCAGCCCAAGAAAACTACAAGGTGGTTCAACTGCAACTGCTCTGACTAACTTTACAGGGCGAGTCCTAAGTCCTCTTGTGCCCTCTAGCACCCGTAATATACATATTTGTAGGACCGATTAGGGGCGATGAGGAGCGGTGAAGAACAAGCAAACCACCAGCTCAGTGCCAGCCGACAAACAACAAGATGACAAGATGGCCTAAAGTACTTTTGCGCTATGTTGTTTTTCCCCCCAGCACAGCTCAGCACAGTTTTCACCCTCAGCACAGTTCAGTGCAACAGAGAAACGCAGCACAGCCTGTCAATCAGTGCAAGTGGCAAGAGAGTGGGGGGGGAGAGAAGACTTTTGCACCGGCGAAACCAGCCTCCTGGGTACCTTTATGGTTGAAACTACAGCTGTAGCTGTAACAGCACCTCGGCAGACGGCAAACGGAACATGCACGCTTACGCGGCTCACCCTGCTACTGCCTCTCCACTTCACAGGCTTTGTCCTTCTTCGTCCTTCTTCCTTCGTCTACAGCGTTAGTCCTGGCTTGGCTTGGCTCTCTTGGCCCGGCTCTCTCGCCCGACACACGCTGGTCACCAGTAACTCTCGATCACTCTTGCGGTTTAGAGAAAGGGACCCTCTCTCTCAGTCACTAAGTCGAGCCACACCTCCAACACACGAAAAGTGAAATGAGGTTGCTTTGTAACTCAATAATCAAATAAATCCCACTAGGAGAGCCGGAAGCAAACATGGACCTTTAATTGCCCTCAAACCTGTTTTAGAATGGGACAGCAGCTTTGATTGGATGGTCAAATTCTTCAGTTCAGTCACAGACCTCAATAGTAGATGCAGGATTCAAACCTCACCTTGATTCCTTTTTTAACTGACCGTCACACTAGACATCGATGAACATAAAAAATCCTTCAAATCCATGCCTTCTTGCATGATGGGATGTCATCTCCAGATGACTACTCGCATCAAGGATACCTATCAACCTAGAAAACACACTGTGGCAAAGTTCCCTTATATGTTGTTCAGGGGTCTTAAAAGTCCCTGCAAGCGGCTCTTCCTCTATGAATGATCAGGAGACAATCACAGGCTGCACAACCGAGTTACTGTCAATTAGTGGTCTTGCAAGTACACGTGCAACCTCATGATGTAACAACAATTTCAATTGCATGAGACCTCATTCAAGGAAGTAGAAACACTCTCCCCAAAAAAGGCAATCATGTTAGGTTATTTTTACTTATACAGGTAACCTCAATGTAATGGTCTCGCACACCACAAGTTAACACGACAAAAAACATGCTGTTTGTAACAATAGATTTCTTATATTGTAATTAGACAAAAGAAATATCAGGTGGCTCACCAATCTTAATACGAGGGAATGCTCCTGAATCACTGTTGCCATTATCAAGCAGAATACAACATAATCTCAAAATGAATACACTCTGCCAAATTCCATATGCCTATGACCCATTGTTATACAGTTCTATTTGCAATACTTGTATCAATGTGTGGACATTTCTTTAAAATAAGACTGCTCAACATATTAAATGCTTATGGAATACTGCTTATGTTAAATAAAACAGCCTATAGTGCTTCAGTATAATGGCCCCTTATGTTATATCTCATTACATTATGGAACTAGATGTGTTTTACCATTTTTTAGCTATGCACTACCATTCTGTCTTGTCTGTTGCCTTGGATGGAAAGACACTTCCTTTTTTAAAAATATTCCTTTAAATCACAGTGACAAACAAACATATGTTCTCTGAAGCAACCTATTTCTTTTTGCAGGAAGGAATGCTATGGGCGGGGATCACATTGAAGGCATGGATTATCACATTTCAAGGCAGCCATTCCTGTCTTTTTGGGATGCAACAAAATGGCAGAACAACCTTGATGGTTGCTGTCGGGAGGAAGCAGAAGAGCAGTATCTTTAGACTCTTAAGCTGGCTGGTATTGTGAGCAGGTGGCAGGGGTGCTGTGCTGCAGCCAGTAGAAACGATCATATACTGTTGCATACATGCGAGAATCCTCATATGCAAAGACTAATCATATTAATAATGGGTGTAGAGGCATAGTTGCAGAAAAGCAAACGGGCTGTATGTTTTAGTTATTTGCATATGTTGACCAATGGCAGCATCAATCTGACAGCAGGAGTGATTAAAGTAGCTGGGTTGGCAGGTTACCCTCTTAGAATTAGTTGGACATGAGGGAGCAAAGCTGCTAATGGGTACTAAATGTTTTGGTCTTATCCATTTCTACCAAGCTACCAACATTTTACTTCTCACAAAATGGCTGAACTAAAACTAAAATCAGCGCTGTGATGCCAGAGGGTTTTTTGCGCTAACAAATGCAATAAATAAATAAATAGATAAATAAATAAAATTAAAAGTAACATATCATACAAATTAATTTCTTGTTTTTTGGTGTCTGTAACAAAAAGACATTCCATTGGGGCAATGGCTTATTTTTTGTCAATCGAGCAGAGATATCCTTCAATGTGGCCATTTATTATCAAATCAGCATACAGAAAGGAACACATGCAATAAACATACTACATAAAAAGGTTAATGTAAAAAGGTTAATTATACTTCACTGTTAAAGTGCAAGCTAGGTAACATCTCATCTCTGCCAGAATTTCAAACCAGGCAAACAGAGAGATTTGTGCTTAATGGGCAATAGAAAGTGGTGTGTCCACCATTTCCCCTTTCAACATCTATCACTCCTCCCAGTACTTGGATGCCCTTCAAAGCTAATACAGATCTAGGGGCAACCAATTGCATGTGTTTTGGTAGAATCTGTACTACTACACTTTGCAAATTGCCCTGGACAATATGAGGGATGGGTCTATGCTGTTGATGTTGACACACAGGACATTGCAAAAGTATTGTTTTCATTATCTCTAAAGGGATATTGATCCCCCAAGCTTGTGCCCACCTGCAAGTAGCTTTTTCTCCCATGTGGTCATATTTCTGGGAGCCCACTTTGCTAAACCCTCCAATGTAACCTGCTGAGCCTCTGTGTCCATAGATGAAATCTTGGTGTGTTCATCTGCAACAAAATTGAACCGACGTTCTAATGATTCAGTAATACAGAGCACATCCACATGATACACTGTTGCTTCACTTTGTGATAGCATTTCCCAGATATCTTGCCAAAGTTGCTTTCCCCACAATTTGTTTGAATGAATTTTCCACCCATTCCTTTGCCATGTCAGCAGCCACACAGCTAGCCCATTGGCCAGTGACCATGAATCTATGTACAAATGAAATTGACCAGGTGTTTCTTATTTAAAAGCTTCATATACTGCATAGAGTTCTGCAAACTGACTGCTCTTCCCTTAACCGGACGTTGTTCAAATCTTTTTTGTCTTGGGATTATATGACACTGCTTTGCAGTAGCGCCCAGTTCCTATGTAGCAAGCAGAGCCATCGTGAACCAGGCATGTTCTGTCTGCTCTGCCGTCAATTCCTGTGGTATGTAATCTATGGGTTGTATATTAGCCTCTTTCTTATGTAGTTCTGCAACCCCATCCTTTATTGATTTAGCTCTGTCTTGGATATACCATTTCCATTTAATTATACTGGCTGAACGTGTCCTATTCTGTATGTCTTAGGAGAGCTCAACACCCACTGCTTGATTGGGATTTCAGGCTGATCAATACATTGCGACCCACTGTCAGTTGTTCAGTGTCAATGAGGGCCCTATAACACGCTAGCAATTGCTTCTAAAATGGAGTGTACTTATCAGCAGCCTCGGGTAATTTACGACTCCAAAATCCCAAAGAAACGTTCTCATTGTCTTGTGTTTGCCATAGGCTCCAGTTACCATAGTTTTCTTTTACAGATACATTCAACTCCACTTCGCCTGACTTCAAAGGCCACAAATCGAGCACATGCTGCACCGTGTCCTTTGCCAAATCAAATGATCTCGGCTGCTCCTCGCCCCAATCAAATTCATATTTCTTTCATGTCTATTTGTAAAGTGGTGTCAAGATGTGCCCTAAATGTGGTATATGCTGTCTCCATAATCCAAACATCCCTATGAACTGCTGAGTTTGTTTTTTGTTCACTGGAGTCGTAAATTCAAGTATCTTTTGTCTGGCTTTCGGCACTATCTCTCGATTCCCATAATGCCACTGAATTCCCCAAAATACTACAGTCTCAGTTAGCCCTTGAATGCTGTTACGGTCAATCTCCAAGCCTTCCTTCTTCCACCCTTCAATTATTGCTTCCAACTAAATTTGCACACTGTGCTCATCGTTGCCCTGAATCAGAACATCATCTATATAATGTGAGATTTGTATGTCAGGCTTACATGGTATCTTGCTTAAATGTTTTGCCACCAGCCGGTGACAGAGGGTTGGGCTATGCAAGTGCCCCATAGCCAATCTTGTGAAGGTGTACTGATGCCCACCCCAAGAAAATGAAAACTGCTAGTGGCTCTCTTTGGCAATTGGCACAGAGAAGAGGGCATTTGCCATATGTAACATAGCGTACCAGATTCCCTCAAACGAAGTGACAGTATCTGGCACTGTAGGAAAAACTAAAGGGGGAGTGCATTGGTTCAATTCTCTATAATCCACAGTCATTCTCCAGCTCCCATTCCCTTTTTTCAGTGGCCAGATGGGATTGTTCCAAGCAGTAGAGACTGGGCGCAATACTCCTGCCTCTACATATTCTTTAGTGGTGTCTGAAATGTCCTTTTGACCCCAGGGAATGCTGTTTTGCTCCATAGACACACACTTCATGGCAAAAGGCACGTGCACCAGTGGAATTTTCTGTTTGACTATAACTGGTGTACAAGTCAATGCATTGACTCCAAATTGACCTCCTAGTCCTAAAGTCAACACCTCCAGAATGTCAAAACCAATGATATATCAGGTATCGGGACATTCAAACACTTTATATTTCTGTTTTTTTTTTTTCTGTTTTAATTTCCACTCCTTTCTGCACTGCAGGTGTCTCTTTTCGTCCCAGCCACAAATGGTAAAGTGGCGACATTTAAATCTTGAAGTATTTCCAGGAATCAATTAGGCCTCTGCCCTGGTATCTATCAAAGCTAGGACCTCTTGTGTGTTTCCAGGCTTCCAAAATAGATTAACATTAACATGAGGTTGTCGATCAACATTTATATGAGCTGAAATTGCTGGGACTTGGCCATAATCCGACTCAAACTACTCAAATTAGAACTAGTATATCCAGACTCAGCCGCTAGCATTGCACTCACTGTTTTTCTTAACTCAGCCTGTGTTGGCTAGTACTGGGAAGGGATCCCTATGAACTCTTCTTGCAGACCCTCCTCAGGAGGCGGTGAGGGTCAAGTGTCCCTTTTCTGCTTGGACACCACCTGTCTCTTAACTTGTTTATAGCGCTCTTTCTCAGTAAGTCTACTTTTATTTACAATTCATACATTTCCCTCGTTTCAATACCATCTATCTCATCCCATGGCACACCATCTTTCAACAATGCCAAAATCATGTCCTTTCTTGACACACGGGAATCTCTGCAATCTTGTCTCCTGCCTTCCGTTCTTCTCTCACTGTGGCCAGGCCATCTCTCTCTCTCTCTCTCTCTCTCTCTCGCTCTGTCTCTCTTTTGAGGTCTGTTCTCACCTTTGTCTCATTCACCCAAATCTGACATTTGCGGAATGGCGTCTACCACTTCATCAGTTGGCATACCAGTCATAATAACACTAAAAGTGGCAATTTATCAGTGAACTGGGTTTTTGCCCTAACTCGCCAAGTTTTTAACACAAAAGAAAAGAACACAGCTGTATAAAAGTTCTATGCAACATACTTCTCAGTCACCCTGTAGTCGTAGGTGGGACTAACAGCTATTCGGAAAGACACAAAGATAGAGAGATTTTTTATCTAAAATGCCTAATAGTGGACTAGTACCAGAAAGTGCTTATGGGCCACTTATCTAAAAGTAGACAGTAAAATAAAACAAGCTTATCAAATAGTTAGATATAGTTTCACTTTGTCAAGTGAGCACGTTTCCACCTTTCCCTCGTAGACCACTTTCTTTCATTTACATGGATTGAAACGAAGAAGGTTAATGAGTTATACCTATTGAAAAAGGTCAGTAGTCTATTTCAGGATACAAAACATTTTATTAGCCTGTAGATTGCCCTAGGATCTCTCTTGTTAAGAAATGAGTGATTATAATACAACCATAAACACCAATTATAAAAAAAAGGGGATGAAGACAAACAACTGTCAACCTGCTGTGGATAGTTAATGTTAAACAACAGGCAGTTGGGAGTAATGGCTGATCAGACGTTTTTATTTGCCTTAGATGCAGCAACTACTGTCTACCAGTTTCAGTGGTATAATATGAGTGGAACCACTTTCTTCAGGACAGTCTTCACAAAATTCTAGTGCTTGATTGCACTGAATAACCAGGAAGATGCTAAATACAATGTACGTTACCACACCTCTGTCGCCAATGCACCAGGGATTCCTATGGGAAGTCGCTATTTTGTCCTGATAATGAGGCCAGGCAAGGTCAGGCCTCCCTCCACAATCATTCCCACCTGAAACCTGTTGAGTGAGTTATGGAGGTTGAGAGGATAGTGCTGTCCAGAGGAGCCAAGGAGAAGCTGCAGAGACCCTGGGAAGGAACCCATACAAGGGGGACAGTCTGCCGAGTCACTGGGCCTGTGAGTGCAGGAGAGGCTTCAGTGTGGCAAGAGAGCTGTGCTTCCAGGCAGCCAGACCAGGGGCAGGTGGGACGACCCTGATAAGCCCCATTAGAAAGCCCACAACTCCCAGAAACTGCAAAATTCCTTTTTGGGGAGCTAGCGAAGTGGGAGCAAAATAAAAACTGATGCATGGTGGTCCTCGACATTCAGAGACATTTATTTTTGATTTAACTTTTGTGCAAAGTGAGAGGGACCGAGCCCGACTGAGGAAGACCCATGTGTGAAGCTACGCAAGATGGTCTGAGCCTGACTGATCGAGACCTGTGTGTGAAGCTAAAGGAGGGGTCCGAGCCTGACCCAGGGAGACCCGTGT
The DNA here is from genome assembly GCF_040938575.1 of Ambystoma mexicanum. Taxonomy (NCBI): domain Eukaryota; kingdom Metazoa; phylum Chordata; class Amphibia; order Caudata; family Ambystomatidae; genus Ambystoma; species Ambystoma mexicanum. The sequence continues at coordinate 1,383,099,666 of NC_090922.1, read as the reverse complement.
GAGAATCTAAAGTAATGTATTTATTCTTTTAAATCCAAGTTATTGTGTTATAAAGGGTATTTGTACTAACACCCTCGATTTAACATGACAAATAAATCTCCATGCACTACGTGTGTGTCAAAATCTCAAATTTGGCAATGCCCCTTCCTGTCTGTTGGGCATGTGAACATGTTTCAGTGTGCCAACTGTTTGGCATACATTAGCGCCTTCGTCAGAGCAGGGAGAACAACCCTAGGGGGAAGCAGACAAACAACTAATTCAGAATAGTGTTCTGAGAGTTTCTAGAATAAGAGATACTCAGGAGCAAAATGAGTGAACTGCCCATTATGTTGCAAGTCCCCAATTAGCACTTAACCTGTACCTCAGACAGAGATGGATGGGGATTCAAAAATTGTGAGGTCTTCTCAGCAGGGGGCACCCAATCTTTGACTGTCAGCCTAATGTCCCGATCATTGGTTTCTAAAGATAAAATAATTTTGGGGGATTTCAGTACCACGGCTCTGCGTGCAGCCCTTAAATACAGTACACGAAAACAGAGATATAGCACGTGCAGTATGGATGAAGAAATTGTAGAAAAACGACAGTGGTAAATATAAATGATTACTTAGTTATGAATGGAGATCCTAATGACCAATTCCTCAGATTCAGGATTGGACACCCAGAGTGTGCGGACAACACTTGGCGTATCCCTGCAACAAGACTGAAAGCTGCACTCTGAAAAGGCACAATAATGGATAGGTGCGATAAACCTAATTGCTAGCACTGAGTTTATAACATTAGATGCACTGAGTAACAGTCACCGTGCCTTTAATATTGGAATGCTCTGTTTACAGAAGCTCATACCTTTTGGATGTGTTCCGTTGGTATGGCTGTGCTGGCGTGGTGGCTCCTATTTCGAACGCATTTGCCATCAAGAATACGGATTCTTCGGTTCTATAGAAAGTTACCAAGATAATGATTTCTGTAAATGAAATGATACCTCGATTCGATACAAGCAAGCGGATTGCATCAAACTTACCTTACTCCCGGAGGTATCAGTAACCCACATATTCAATTGTGATTGGTGTTTGTGAATGCGCATGCTTGTTGTCAAACTTAAGCAGGCAATCAGGGAAGTATGTGAAAGGGGAAGAAGCTTTGAGTGGGTGCAAAAGTATGTATTGGGTCCATAGTTAAAAGTAAGTTATCGCCAAATGGCACAGAGAGCTGGAGCATTGGACTGCAGCAGAGACTAAGGTGTGGGGGGATTGATTGTCCAGTGCTGGAGGTGAATTCAGCCCAGCATAAAAGGCTTGGAAGTCTCTGACTTGGGATATGGTCCACCCTTCGGATGATAAACTCCTGTAAATGACCAAAAGCCAGAGGAGGAAGGCTCAGGCCTAAATTTGGGGAAGCCCCACGCTACAGCCATCTAATAAAGCGCCCCCATGCCACTATATAGATATACCGGTCCTCTGCATTGGAGGACACTCGCAATGTGAAGCAGAGTACCCTTGTGAATAGTCGCGCTGATGAAGACTGTTTGTTGTTCATAGTTATGTAATGTTATTTGTTGCTGTTAAACAGTAATTGCACATACATTTGACAAAGATGACAAATTGAGTTGCAAAATGTGAATGTTAATCATAAATGCCAATAAAAACATTTAAAAATAAATTGGTTGGGAACTAGGACATGTATAGAGAAACATTGCAGAATAAAGATTTTCGAAGAGAAAAAAAACAAATTGTTAAAAGTAAGTTATAAAGTGGATACGGATTGTTGTGTGTCATATGTAACAGTAACAGCGCCTCGATGCCTCATGGGCTGCAAGTGCGCTTAACAAATGCAAATAAATAAATAAAAATAAATAAATATGCAAATCTGTTCAGAAATATCTGTGCCAGTGGCTATTTATGGATATGTTTCATTTCATCGAGGTTGGTGCAAACATCAACGCAATTTGGTGATGGCATTTAAGCGTTCCAAGCATAGTGGAATGCTGATGCCAGAAGTCACTAGTGGGAGCATTTGAAGGAAAAAGGGGAGCGGAAAAACCCAACTGTGATGAGAACGTTTTGGAATGATATTTTCTAGAATATGGTTAACCCGTAGCCTACTCGCATGGAAGGAAGTATAGATTGCGCTTTCAACCTGCAGGAGGTCATGAAAATGATTAAGCAATCAGGATGTGGATAAAAATGGACAGTCAATTATACTGGTGCTGTGAATTCTTCATTTAGACCCCTGTGGTAAGCGTCTAATCTATACATCCATCTGGCGTTTTTTTGTGACAGCTTCCCAGGACATGTGAGGACTCATTAACATCATGGAATCCCCATGTCATATCATCTGCTGTAAATTGATATTCTATGCAGTGGTTCACTAGTGGTATGCTCACATTTTCATAACATATACTCAACCTGTGTTCACAAATTCTTATATGGACAGGGCTGATATTTTGGCCCATGTACCTCAGTCCACATGGGCACTCAATACAGTAAATTACCTGTTTAGTTTTACAATTTGTAAGGTTTCGAAGGGTCCATGCCGAACATCAAAACAGAAATGCTTTGACTTCTTAGTGAACTTAAATGCGGTACAGTTACCACATGCATAGTGTCCAGTGGTAGTTCTGAGATCCCATAAGCCAAGTCGTGGTGTTGGCTTAACAAATTTTGAATGGTCTAGTTGGTCCCGTCGATTTTTTACTTGTTTAAACGTGAACCTGGGTACAGGCGGGGAGGCTTAGTCTGGTCAATGGCCAATATTTCGAAATCGGCTTACTCACTTGCAATGTATGTGTTCCATATGTAATAACACATATTGTCCTTTGGTCCTCTTGGTTGCCAACGTTTTTTGGGGATTAGTAGAGCATCTCTGTGGTGAATCATGCTAGTTTCTTTGATATATAAATTCGTTTTCGTATATAGCCCCTTTGAGCAAGTCTTAGATCTAGATCATGGTCATGATTATGAAAATCCTCCAGATCTGTACAGTTTCTCCGGATACGTAGATATTGATCATATGGTAGGTTCTCACGGATGTGTTTGGGGTTATTACTAGAGAAATGGAGGAGTGTATTCCTATCGCTTGGTTTCCAAAACACATTACATTTAAGAGTGCCTGAATCATGTTAGTCCATAGTGAACTGTATGTTTTGGTTGACATTATGGGGGTAATTCATAGAATTTAGTGCAGAAGTAGCGCACACGGCTGGCACAGAGAGGGATTGTGCGCTGGCATGTGCCAGCCACGTGCGCCAAAACCCATTTTCACGCACAGCGTATTCATGGATACTTACATCCATAACCAGCTGTGGCGCAGAGTGGCGCAGCAACCTTGCAGCAGCACCAGTTACGCCTCCAACCCCGCCCTGTGCGCCAAAAACATTGCACAAATCCCCTACATGGCGCAAAGGCCAGTGGACCAGCATACAGCCCCCCAACCACGAAAACACGCTAAAAACACCACATAGCCCTCACGCGCCAGCGAAATCATGTGTAAAACTCCCCGCGCACCCCTCAGAATATGCGTACGCCGCTCGCGCCAGCGAAATCGCGTGGAAATATCTCTGCGCACCCCTCAGTATACGCATACCCTGCTCGTGCCTGCACCCCTCGGAACTCCCCTGTGGTGTGGGCTGCCTGTGGGGCATGGACTGGGGTGATGGCCTGCCTGCGGGGCATGCCCAGGAGTGATGGGCTGCCTGTGGGGCATGCCCAGGGGTGATGGGCTGCCTGTGGGGCATGGGGAGGGTGGATGGGATGCCTGCAGGGCATGGTCTGGGGTGATGGGCTGCCTGTGCGGCATGTCCAGGGGTGATGAGCTGCCTGCGGGGCATGCCCAGGGGTGATGGTCTGCCTGCGGGGCATGCCCAGGGGTGATGACCTTACTGTGGGGAATGCCCAGGGGTGATGGCCTGGCTGCGGGGCATGGAGAGGCTGGATGGGCTGCCTGCGGGCCATGGGGGGGGCACACCCGGGAAGGCCCACACTGACAAATCACGTGTAAAACTCTCGTGCACACCTCGGAATAAACGTTCCCCGCTCGCGCCAGGCCGATCACGTGTAAAACTCCCCGCGCACCCCCAGAATATGCATATCCTGCTCGCGCAAGGCCGATAGCGTGTATTCGAAATGACGTGCATTGTCCAGGCGAGAACCCTGCACATCATCCCAAATACCACGTTGTTGCAACGCCACCCCAGCTAGGACAGGCTAAATACGGTCACGGATTGCAACGTCCGCAGGGAGAGGAAGGCCAGTTGTTGTATGCGCATTCCCTCCCTGAAAACGGGTCTGGACGGAGGCATCCCTGCTGGTGCCGGATGATGCAGTCACAGGATCGGGGACAGGATTACACACAGGCACCTCTACAGCTGCCTGTGCTGCTTCCTGTCTCTGCCCTTGGACTGCCCCACTGGCACCAGTGGAATCCCCCCTCCAGGTCCCGTGCATGGGCCTTCCATGGCCTCCTCCTCAACCAAACCCCCCACCAACCTGGATGACTCTGTGCCATCTTCCTCCATAGGCCCCTGTGGGGCTCAGCTGCCCCTACTACTGCCGAGGAGTGCACCTCCAAACTCTGCCTCTTGGACCTTCCGTCGGTAGCTGCGGCCATGGACGCCGCACCAGACTCCTCACTCCCGAAGAGACGACTAACCGGGAGGGGAGCAGGGCCTCCGGCTGGTGGTGGGATCCCTGCCACTGTGCTCCACAGCACCGTCTCTGCCCTCTTCATGAGTTGACACTGCAGACAGGGAGAGACAGAACACAGGCATCAGGGCACTGTACAATGGCCTGATTCACAAATGACAGTTGCACATGAGTGGCAGTATCAAACTTCACAGATGGCATCACACTCCCCAACAGGCATATCATTTGAACCCACACACATGCATTAATTAACAGGAATGGTGCAGCAGGCAGCAGCACCCATACACACACAACAGCATGAACATCCAAAGGTTAGCCTGATGTCACAAGCAACATGGGGAGTGCCGAACACATGCACACATGCCATGAGACAGAAATGCACCTGTACATCTCCACCACCTGTCACAGTGCAATCATCAGCAACTATGTCACATCTGCCATTCAGCTTCTACATGTCTGTGTCACATGCATCCATGGTGTCTCACAGTCGCACACATGTAAAACACACGCACATGTACACCGTGCACGTACATGAAGGTGGAACCAGCATCCATGTGTCACACCCCAACCATGGCTTAGTGCATACACAGAAATGCTAACATGTGTGTGACTCCACATGCATTTGTGCATCATGCTTTGGAACACATACACCATTGATGTGCATCACACATGACTAGACTCACATGCAGCAGGCTCATGTCCATGCACATACACATCCATGCATGGGCCTTTCCAGACATATGTCCAAGCTGCACACTCCTGGCACACCTCAAAATGCACTGCGTCCAATCAGTATGCATGGACACTTACCACTCGACTCTGGACGGGTCTGCCTCGCGAGGACCTGGAGGTGAAGCCCTGGGCGTATGTGTTCCAGGACCCTCATTTGGTCGTTGGTAAGGAAGATCCGGCACCCCACTGCATCCGCTGTGTCCAAGTGGCGCCGGGACTTCCTGAGGGTCCTGGACCTGAAGTCCTCTCAGCGCTTATAGACGTGTTGTAGGTCGTGGGTTGCCACCCCCTCCACATTGATGGCAACCACGATGTCCATCCAGATCCTCCTCCGGCCATCCTTGTCGGCGTGTGTTCTTCCAAAGAGGACATCATAATGCACCAGGACTTGCTCCACCAGGATGCCAACCTCTCCTGCTGTGAAGCTGGCAGCCCTCTGCCTCTCTGGCTGGGGGTTGCCAGTGGTCTCAGAAGGTGTTTCCCTGACATGGCAACACCTGAGGCAGGTGTGGGTGGGCAACTGGGTCCTGGTGCTGGGAGTGATGGAACTGCAGTCGGGAGTCTTCTGTTCCAGCAGGGGTGGCCACAGCAACTGGACCCCTGCAGATGGCTGACGTGCAGACACCAAATAGCAGGGCATGTTGCCAGCAGGCAGGCAGGCAGCAGCAGATGACTGGTGGGAGTTGGCTCGGGGCTCTGGGGGGCAGGAAAATGGCCTTCTGGGCAGGAGCATGGTCTTCCGTGTGTTGTCACGTGGCCAGCTTGATACGGAGTGATTTGGTACATGAAAAGCCAGCACGTCAGCGTGTAATTTGAGGAAAGGCCCTTAGCGCATAAGCGCGTAAGTAACGTGATGCGCGCAGGCGTTTCCCTTGGCACAGGTGCATAGTGAATCCGCACGTGCAAAAACAGCATGTCCGCGTGTTAATGCTTGTAATTCGAGGAAAGAGCTTAAGTGCGTAAGTGATGTGATGCACACAGGTATTTCCCGGCACAGGTTAAAGGTGAGCGGGGCCAGCAGTTTGCTGTACATGCTTTTTGGTGGGGGTATTGAAAACGCATGTTTTTCATTACCACGCTAGTCAGACGGTGAGTTGTGCATGCTATTTTTCCCACTGCGGGTCCCCCTGTGTATCGCATACCCGTTTTCGAGGTCATAGTAGCCTGTGTGTCCCAGTCATACTTTTTTTCGTGTCCCTGGGAGCCACCGCGTACTGCGGGAGGTTAATTCCGCACACGTTGGCTACCGGGTGTTGCTTATGTGGTGGGTGTGGTCAGGGACGTGGCCTGGGTGACCAAGGAGTAGGGGGTCTCCAGGGTGCCCAGGGTGGCTGAAGAGGGGGAAGAGGCAGGGGTGTGCCACTTCTGCAGGATGTTATGCCACGTGTTGGTGCAGTCATGCCACCACCCCCTGTGGTTCCGGGAGATGCATCTCTTGCATCTGACACTGGCGCCCATGTGACCTGGTGCCCATGTGACCCGGCATCAACTGCCACGGGCCCAAGGGTAGTGGTAACTGCAGATGCAGCTGTGGCCACCACCAACCAGGCTCAGGGTCGGCCAGTGCATGCTGTGTTGGCACCTGAAGAGTCCCAGGATGATTTCCAGGTGGTCAGGAGGCACATGGAAAGTGCACACAGGGCTGCTCTGACCGAGGCACATGTCCCTGGGGCAGTGTTGTCATCTGCTGCCCCGAGCATCCGGATGTTGGCAACCCGCATGGGCAGATGCAGCCAACACGAACCCGGCTGTGAGTCTGCCAGCCAGGACAGTCTCAGCCAATGACATTGGCTCAGCAGCTGTTGCTGTGCTGGGTCCAGTCAAGAGCACCCAGCAGCCACTGACGCAAGTCAGGGTTTCATCCTAGTTCCACCTGCCACTCCCTTGGTTCAATCCACCAGCGTCACTGCACCTACTGATCAGGGCGGCATTTGCCAGTCAGGGTCCGGATCACTGCCCAAGAGGAGGAAGGTTGCACCTGCACAAGAGGCTGGGACCCCAGACACGGCTCCGGCCTCTGGTACATTGAGGAAGAAGCCTTTCTGCAAGCAGGAACTGGACTTCCTTGTGGGCTACGTGTCGGGACACGACAGTGATATGCTAGTGGGCCCAAATTGTCGCACTACGCCTGCCCAGCGTTTGGAACACTGGAAGCATGTTGCAGAGGATGTTAGTGCATTCAGACATGAGTTGCGCACAGCTCAGGAGTGCAAAAAGCGTGACCTCTGACGCTGTGCGAAGCTAAAGTGTGCCTCCAATTATACCATGACTCAGGTGACTGGCAGTGGGCCACCACCTGAGGAGGTAGAACTCACTCTGCACGAGGTGATCGCTGCGCAGTTCATCCCGGCAGAATTGTAGGAAGGAGTGGGAGAGATGCTGGATTTTGATGCCCCGTCCAGTGAGTGTTGTTGTGTTTTTGTCCAGGCCATGTGTGGTTTGCTTGTGCGATGTGTTGTGCTTGACTGCCAATACATGCTATGTGTACATGGTTCTCAGTTGCGAGTCATGCAATGCTTCACTAATACGTGCCTGCTATGCAGCATGCTGGACATGTAGTGCAGACAGGGACTGTCCTCGTCACTGAACTTGCACCCTACTCACATGCTAGTTACCCGGCTGCCCCTCCGGTCCATGTTCCAGCTCACTGGCCCTTCTGCATGTAGACTGGGGTGTCTTTCCACTCAGCTCTCGGACTATGTCATCTCATGACTGACGTGCATGTGTGTTCTACCTGTATGCGGGTACTCCACATAGGTATGCTACCTTGCCTCTCCACCCCCTGCGCCCCAATTTCACCATGGCAATTGCGGGTAACATGTTGGACTACTGCAATGGCCTGTTCCACGCTCCTGTCTACATGCACACTTCCCCCTGCCAACTTGCCAGACACATACTGTGGGGTACATCCTTTTTCCGTGATGCAGGGTGTCTCACTCGGACTGTGCAGATGGCAGATGCTCTGCAGGGACATGAGTGCCCATTCATGCTCCATGTGCATTCCATGCATGCCCCTATGTGTCCTTGGCAGAATGATCATAGTAGTACGTGTCCAGGATGACATACATTTAATGGGTTTTGATCATCCATTCCATGCCCACTCTGGCTCAGTCCTGCATCACGCACATGTTTAGGGTGTCATGGTCTGTGTGGGGCACAGGCCTCCCCTGGTTTCAGGCCCCCTGACTCTGTCCCAATGGTGTAGTGACTTCTGCACAGATGGGTGTACTACATAGGGTTCATCATGTGTCCTGCTTACTGTCCCATCAGCATCTGCTGTGTTGTCAGTTGAATCTGATGATGCAATTGACGCTACTCAACACTGTCTGCCAAAACACAGTTCTCTGGTCAACCTTTCACTGCCATGCTATGCCTCCCTGCATTTCTGCATTTTCACAAAGATGGGGGGTCTTACCTGCAGCCATGCAACCCGTTGCATGCACATAGCACGTGATGCCTGACCTTGCCCTTACACTGCCTTCATGTTTATTGATTGACATCATAATGTACTTGTAGATGTAGATAGTCGGTTACGTGCACATGTTATGCACTGCACTCACCCACTTCTGAGCCATGTTACACCATTCTACATGGCGACTCACTGCTGCAATGCCAAAGTGACCTGGCATGTATGGTCAGATTGTCCTCCCGTCACTGTCATGAAAGGCACAGGCACAGGTGACATATGCACTCAGTATAGGAACACCCTAGCAGGTGTTTAGCAAAGTTGATTGGTCAATCTGCGGCCTATACTAACTGGTATAGGCTGCAGATTGACTATAGCCTGCCAATCTGGTTGTAATCACTGTGGAGCTGCCTGCATGTGTGTATGTGTACACTTTCACATACATCAAAGAAAGTAGAGGTGTAGCTGCTTGCTTTGCTGTATAGGATGCTGTTCATAATCACCATACGGGTCTATATGGACACAGGTGTTTTTGAACACTTTCACATGTACATATGCAAGCAGCTTCAACGTTGTGTAGGGCAACATTGCGGCTACTCACTTATGTGTGTGTGATAGTGTTCATTTACACATGTATCCTCTGCAGCTTTTTTGTTGAATGACTAATATGTAGTTGATTAACGTTAATGCTGCTGAGATTTCAGCATTGCGCCAGTTATGTTCAACTGGCACAATCCTGAAGGTGCAGATGTTTAGGGCACAATCAATGCACAATGTGCTCAATCAGGCCCTGAGTGGTGTTCTGGAGGCTTTGTGGCCGGCAGCTCGGACCGTACCGGGCGTTATGGTCCTTCATGCCTAGTTGCAGGCCCTCGCTTTGCTCAGGACATTCACTCTATCTACATGGCCCATGACTCCCAGTACGGGCCGAGCTGCAGATGGATGTAGCTATATTGGTGATGATGATTTAGTGATGCATGTGTACATGCATATTACGATTGTCAGGGTGTGTTTGGATTCACTTGCAGCTGTGGCCATTTGGCAGTTCAGGCATGCGTATTGTATGTGCCATTTCTTTCTTGCCATCTGTCATTTCTGCCTATGACATGTGCCTGACAAAGGTGGTGTGTGATGGAGGTGATTTACTACATTCATTACATGTGTAGGCTTCGTTATTTACACACATCCATTTCTGAATTTGTGATGTGTTTGCATATCAATGCCACTGGATGCATGCATGGAATTTCATTTGTGTGTGACATGTCTGCTTCATGTGTTGGCTGTCGACGTGATGTCTATGTGTGTGTGGGTTATGTGCTTCTGATATGTGTACTCATGTTTGTTTTTTCCACATTACAGATGATGATGCAATGGAGCCAGAAGATGGTGATGTCATTCCTGGCACCGGGTTGCTATTACATCAGCAACCCGGCACAAGTGGGGGTCGTGGAGTGGTAGGCCACGAGAACCCACTTATGCTCCAGACCATCGTGTCCAGGGCTGGCAATCAGTCTAGCTCGGATGATCACTCTGACAGCGATGTTGAGTTGGATGCGTGTCATGTCCATTCGTCGACGGTGGGTGATTCTGATGTGGACAAAATTTTGTCCGCGACACCTGCACTGAGGGGCCAGACGGTGTTAGAACCTCTGCCTGTGGTGGATCGGGATGCACGGTTACACTCCACACCAGTTGCTGATGTACCTGGGGCATCACGTCAATGGAGGGATGTAGTCCTGCAGCCGCGGGCCGTGCCAATCCAGCGAGGACCACGGCTCCTTGGGCCCCACGGGGGTCGAGTCCAGAAACACGGTGGCCGTGCGCCACCGGGGTATACTGAGTGGGATCAATCCATGTATGCCAATTCAGAACAACAGGGGGCACCTATTGTTAAGTTCGCTCAGGGCATGGAACGTGTGGCCCAATCCGTGTTCCCCCCTGCTAGGCAGATGGATCGCCAGCAGCGGGCAGCACAGTCCACGCCCCGCGCACTCAGGCTGGGCATAGCGGCCTCAGACAGGGCACGACGGCCTGAAATGGTGTCTCTGCGTCAAGCACTTGCTGCTCACACAGAGGCACACAAGAAGGCCCTGAGGGATGACCATCAATCTCTCAGATCTACTCTGGGTGTGCTCAACATGTCCCAGAGGAAGCAGTCAGAGGAGAGGTTGTAGCAGCTTGAGAATACCATCTCGGCTGAGCTACGTGCATGCCGGGAGGTGCTCCAGATGTCATGTGAGGCCATGCAGGCAGAACTCTGTGTTACACGTGCTACCTTGCAGGAGGAAGCACGCGTATCACGTGAGGTGCTGCATGCTGACCTGCGTGTCATTGCTGCACAGGACCAGGCTTACCAAACCCGCAAACTTGCTGATGTCGAGGGGCAAGCTGCACATAGGCGTGGTCAGATTACTGTGACACGTCCACCTTCTGATTTCTATCCAGAGGTTCAGCAGGACGACAACTTATCTCCTACACAGGTTGGGCTGTGCAGGCGTTGAGCCCATGGAGTTTTTTTTAAAAACCTCAACATCATCGCATGTGAGGGTTGAGGTGCACCCTGTACCTCCCCCTCCTGGGTGCCTCCCCCCTTGGGTTTTATGTGGCCATTCATTATTTTATTAGTTTAATTAGTTAAATTAGTTTAAAATTGTTTGTCTATTGTGCATTCATGTGACAGTGTGGTGCTTTGTGGCTTTTGAAAGCATCCACTGTCTCTTCCAGCTGGGCCCATTCAAGCTTGTCTTGTGTATGTGTTTGTGGCTTGGGGTCCTGACCCATATGCCACTCCTGCTTCCCCTTTCCATGAGCTTGCAAGGATGGTTCAGTGTGACAACAATTTACACAAGGGCATTGGACTTTCGTCATATCTCTGGCCTGTCTGCTGCTGTACTACTTGTGTTTACACCCCTGGTGAGTATTATGGATGTTTTCTCCACGGCATGTCTGCAATACATTTTGGTGAGTACATTTTTTAACTGTCTATTTATTGATGTTGATTGTGATGTATTTTCATTTCTTGCCTGTATACGTGCTTGATGCACTTCATGCTGTAGACGGTAGCCTGCACCCTTTAGCTGTGAAAGTCAAACTGATGGTGGAAGGTGGCCGGGTGGAGACAATATCAAGTTATTACGTGTTGAGTTCAGCCCATGGGGATTGTGGCAAAGGGGGATGCATTAGGTATGTGACCCAAGAGGCACAACTCACGGTCCAGTCCTCACCTGAGATGTCATATACTACTCCTCCGCTCCGTTCCGTTTGGACGGCACATTGTATCTGTCTTCTTTCTTGGACTGCAGCCCTTAAATACAGTACACGAAAACAGAGATATAGCACGTGCAGTATGGATGAAGAAATTGTAGAAAAACGACAGTGGTAAATATAAATGATTACTTAGTTATGAATGGAGATCCTAATGACCAATTCCTCAGATTCAGGATTGGACACCCAGAGTGTGCGGACAACACTTGGCGTATCCCTGCAACAAGACTGAAAGCTGCACTCTGAAAAGGCACAATAATGGATAGGTGCGATAAACCTAATTGCTAGCACTGAGTTTATAACATTAGATGCACTGAGTAACAGTCACCGTGCCTTTAATATTGGAATGCTCTGTTTACAGAAGCTCATACCTTTTGGATGTGTTCCGTTGGTATGGCTGTGCTGGCGTGGTGGCTCCTATTTCGAAAGCATTTGCCATCAAGAATACGGATTCTTCGGTTCTATAGAAAGTTACCAAGATAATGATTTCTGTAAATGAAATGATACCTCGATTCGATACAAGCAAGCGGATTGCATCAAACTTACCTTACTCCCGGAGGTATCAGTAACCCACATATTCAATTGTGATTGGTTTTTGTGAATGCGCATGCTTGTTGTCAAACTTAAGCAGGCAATCAGGGAAGTATGTGAAAGGGGAAGAAGCTTTGAGTGGGTGCAAAAGTATGTATTGGGTCCATAGTTAAAAGTAAGTTATCGCCAAATGGCACAGAGAGCTGGAGCATTGGACTGCAGCAGAGACTAAGGTGTGGGGGGATTGATTGTCCAGTGCTGGAGGTGAATTCAGCCCAGCATAAAAGGCTTGGAAGTCTCTGACTTGGGATATGGTCCACCCTTCGGATGATAAACTCCTGTAAATGACCAAAAGCCAGAGGAGGAAGGCTCAGGCCTATATTTGGGGAAGCCCCACGCTACAGCCATCTAATAAAGCGCCCCCATGCCACTATATAGATATACCGGTCCTCTGCATTGGAGGACACTCGCAATGTGAAGCAGAGTACCCTTGTGAATAGTCGCGCTGATGAAGACTGTTTGTTGTTCATAGTTATGTAATGTTATTTGTTGCTGTTAAACAGTAATTGCACATACATTTGACAAAGATGACAAATTGAGTTGCAAAATGTGAATGTTAATCATAAATGCCAATAAAAACATTTAAAAATAAATTGGTTGGGAACTAGGACATGTATAGAGAAACATTGCAGAATAAAGATTTTCGAAGAGAAAAAAAACAAATTGTTAAAAGTAAGTTATAAAGTGGATACGGATTGTTGTGTGTCATATGCAAATCTGTTCAGAAATATCTGTGCCAGTGGCTATTTATGGATATGTTTCATTTCATCGAGGTTGGTGCAAACATCAACGCAATTTGGTGATGGCATTTAAGCGTTCCAAGCATAGTGGAATGCTGATGCCGGAAGTCACTAGTGGGAGCATTTGAAGGAAAAAGGGGAGCGGAAAAACCCAACTGTGATGAGAACATTTTGGAATGATATTTTCTAGAATATGGTTAACCCGTAGCCTACTCGCATGGAAGGAAGTATAGATTGCGCTTTCAACCTGCAGGAGGTCATGAAAATGATTAAGCAATCAGGATGTGGATAAAAATGGACAGTCAATTATACTGGTGCTGTGAATTCTTCATTTAGACCCCTGTGGTAAGCGTCTAATCTATACATCCATCTGGCGTTTTTTTGTAACAGCTTCCCAGGACATGTGAGGACTCATTAACATCATGGAATCCCCATGTCATATCATCTGCTGTAAATTGATATTCTATGCAGTGGTTCACTAGTGGTATGCTCACATTTTCATAACATATACTCAACCTGTGTTCACAAATTCTTATATGGACAGGGCTGATATTTTGGCCCATGTACCTCAGTCCACATGGGCACTCAATACAGTAAATTACCTGTTTAGTTTTACAATTTGTAAGGTTTCGAAGGGTCCATGCCGAACATCAAAACAGAAATGCTTTGACTTCTTAGTGAACTTAAATGCGGTACAGTTACCACATGCATAGTGTCCAGTGGTAGTTCTGAGATCCCATAAGCCAAGTCGTGGTGTTGGCTTAACAAATTTTGAATGGTCTAGTTGGTCCCGTAGATTTTTTACTTGTTTAAACGTGAACCTGGGTACAGGCGGGGAGGCTTAGTCTGGTCAATGGCCAATATTTCGAAATCGACTTACTCACTTGCAATGTATGTGTTCCATATGTAATAACACATATTGGCCCTCATTACGACCCTGGCGGAATTCGGAAAACGATGGCGGAAATGCAATACCGCCATCGAATAGCGCTCGGTGCGACTATGACCCGTCACCGCAAAGTACGAAGCCATTAGCGACACCGTAGTGAACGCCAACGCTAACTGCACCAAGCACGCGCGCGCGCGCCATGCCAAACCACAAACACCACCATGGCACAAGGGTACGCCAATTCCGACCCTAGCGGACATGTACCTAACGCCATCAAGCATGGCGGAATGTACCATACCGCCATGGTGAGAAGTACGGCATCGCGAATCAACCGTAAACGGCCCCACTGAGTGCCTGTACACCGCTCCCTGCCCACAAAGTACAACTCCCCGTAGGTGCAATGAAGTCACAATGCAACCATTGAAATGTACAAGTCACCCATGCATGCCAACGAACAAAAGAAACACAACAGGGGCCAATGGGAGCTGCAGGGCACAGATGGCACGAATACAGAAGCCATCCCAATGGACATGACCACAGTCCCCCACCAAGAAACGCACGCAAACACAGGCACCTGTGACCAGCAATATTCCGAGAATCACATCATTCCACCAGTCCACCTGGCTGACCGGCATCTGTTACACAAAACCCAATCCCCCGCCCCTGAGCATGACAACATTCAAACAGTCATATTGGCAGCCCCCATCCCTGACCTCACGGGCTTCGTAGGCAAACGCGCCCAGTACAGTACCACGCAACTA
Organism: Ambystoma mexicanum; assembly: GCF_040938575.1. Lineage (NCBI taxonomy): Eukaryota > Metazoa > Chordata > Amphibia > Caudata > Ambystomatidae > Ambystoma > Ambystoma mexicanum. The sequence goes on along the minus strand of NC_090922.1, from coordinate 1,383,084,646 downwards.
AACTCCGAAGCTGGAACCCAATGCAGATCTCCTCACAATCCATCGCCCCCCAAATAGGCATATGCCACATCACTTGCAAAGAAGAACCCTACACGGGCCAAATCAGAATAGAAATTTAATGCACATCAAAATCACCAAGCCCATACAGCCATCAGGCCATGAACTCCAAAACACTTTTCACCATTGTGGGCTGCATCCGCAAGAAATGACCAGCCACTACTTGTGTGACGCCCTGTTCCCTCATGGTACACAGAGCCACATTCACGTACGAAAAGGCAACATGGAAGCGCACAGAACCGCAGGGCCATCCCAATGGGGAGGCACTAGTCCAGCTGAAAGGCCGAAATGTTGCTCCGAGCCACCAGTACTGCGTAAGGGCATGTGGCCCATTGGCGATCGTCCCATAAGATCGTAATGCTGCTCCACTGATTAACACGAAGCAGCAGGTGTCGGGAGTAAAACCCATCTGCAGGAGTGGCATACAGATGGCAGTGGCAAAAGGGGAGGAGATACCTGTCAACCAAAAGAAAAGAAAAAGAACAGAATGGCCATCAGAACTACATTCGAACAACTCACTTCAATGATCACACTAAATCCACAGCCATATGCATGCTAGCCCACTCCAAAGGATCATCACCACCCCAAAACCACTTGCGACTCATAACCATCTATATCGAGGTGCAAACACCATCACAAACGAGTGTACCTGTGCATGCGTCTGTCAAAACAGAATCCATCAGATGGGAATGTTAACGTGCATGGATACAAGTGTCTGAGGGCGCGTCGAGACAGGGAGGGCTCAACAAGGCCAGATAGACGATGGTCCCACTATGGCAGCCCTGCATCACATAGCGTAGGGGAGGCGGATAGATCCCAAGAAGCCCTGTACATGGCAAACTCTGTATCAAATCACCTGCCCATGCATCCATTCATCATTCCCTCATCCCGGTATGAATACGCCTGAATATTTACTCACATGACATTAGAAATATCCATTGAGTCTGTGCGTTATGCAGCCTGCAAAATCCACAGTGCCCCAGCCCGTAATTCCAGTGTAGTGAAGTAACATGTATTTGGGAACGTCCGGCCTCATCGCCCACGTCGCTATTGCGCATCCCAAACTATTCATATCAATCATTGCATCCTCGCCATGGCCCCTGTCTCAAGGACATTGAACAATAGAACGTTATATTTGAAGTCAGACCTGTGGGCATTTCCTCGCCGCTAGCTGAAAACCGAAAGCGCCTCCCTTCGAATTCCTCATTTGCAACATCACGTCGAAAAGGCATCTGTGGCCGTTTGAAATCACTAATTAATCCATCGAGTGCGGCTGTGTGTGAAAATGGCAACTGCCTTCACCCACAAATGGGACGCCCCGCCCGTCGTTGCAACTCGGTACAGTGATGCATGAGGGCCCACCGTTACTCGAGTACTACGTTCCACTGACCCTTCACAAGTCTGTTCGCGACTGCACAGATAGTATGTGAAACAATGGGACCACAGCAGAATGAACATGTCAACCAATGTTACACGGCCATCGGGTACAAATACATGATTGCAATAGCAAGATGCCATTCCCCGAATTGCAGCGTTGTGCGCGGGACGTGCTCGGCCAAAGGGGAGAGCAGTTTGCACAGGTGGAATGAATCACCACAGGTGGAGGCCATACAGCCTGAAAACACATAAATTGCACAGCCAGTCTCCTCCCACAACCACACCGAAATGCTACCGGCAGGACTCGCGATGTTGGCCCTGGGGGACCTGATAGCACTGCAAGTACTCCAACTCCAAGAAGAAGACGAACACCAACTACAACCGGCCGCACGGAGGAGACGCAGGAGGAGGAGGAGGCCAAGGCAGGGCCAGCAAGGGCCGCCAGCACAGCCACTACCACCACGCAGGCAGCCCGCAATCCCACGCCTCCGTGCACATCCGTTCAACCTCACTGATGAGCAGATCCACACCCTCTACCGTCTGGACCGGGACACCATAGTCGCCATTGTGGACATGACACAGGCTGACCTTGTCAGCATGATAGATAGCCCAACCGCCATCCCACCCCTACTGAAGGTGGTGTCTGTACTACACTTCCTGGCCACAGGCACCTACCAGCACACAGTCGGACAGTTGCATGGCATTTCTCAGCCACTGTTCTCACGGACACTATTGCAAGTGCTCGATGCCCTCCTGCAGCACGCAGACGACTACATCTCCCTACCACGCTCGGAGCAGGAAATTACGAACACAAAAGTGGGATTCCATGCACTTGCCGGCATACCGGGTTGCATTGGTGCCATCGACTGCACCCATGTGGAATTGGTCGTCCCACATGCCATGGAGGCCCAGTACCGCAACCGAAAACAATTTCATTCCCTGAATGTACAAATGGTGTGTGACTCCAACAGGATCATTACACATTGTTGTGCCCGATTCCCTGGATCAACCCATGATTCTATGGTCTTGAGGAACTCTACAATACCACGCTACATGGAGCGACACGCAGGGAACAGATCCTGGCTACTCGGTGAGTCTCATTACATGTATGATAATGTGGGCTATGTGATTCGGCAATGACCTGGCAGGAAGGGGGGGGGGTGTGCGTACGTAGCAATGGCATTCCACATCATACGTTTCTCGTCCACATACAGGTGATGCTGGATATCCACTGAAGAGATGGCTCCTCACACCAGTCCGGAACCCACGGGACCAGCATGAGGAGGACTACAACCATGCCCACTCACGTACCCGTGTAGTCATTGAACAGGCATTCGGCCTACTGAAGGGTCGTTTCCGCTGCCTCAGCAGGTCTGGCGGAGCACTCCTGTACCGCCATGAGAAGGTTGCAAAGATGGTCATGGCATGTGTCATGCTACACAACATGTGCGTACGTAGAAATGTGCCCATGCCCCCTGACGCAGAACTGCATGCACCTGAAGATGGTCATGATGAGGGTGGGGATGTGGCAGCACCTCAAGGAGTCCGCGAGGCACAGGAGGCCCGTGAAATTCGTCAGCATCTCATTGATGTATGCTTCTAGCACTCACGCCTGGTGGCTGATACATGGACACGGGACTCGTGGCACTGTGTGTGTCTGGGACATGCACAATATGGACTGTACGCCTATGATGGCCTAGTACACAAAGATCAATGTCCACACATCTCATTGGTTGATCGTGCACTGTTTATGGCATATGTGATATCAAGTTGTACACCCTATCGACCCGCCACCCAAGTGAGCCCAACACACCCCCTCCACCCTCCTACCTCCCCCCCGAACACCAGTGTCCAAAGTTGCTCATTGTCAGTGGGCAGTCGCTATTGCAAGCCCCCTCTGCGGGTATCAGGGGCACCCCTGCCTGTGGAGCGCAGGTTCCTCCCAGATCTACGTTGGGGGCTGCCCTGGACGGAACTTGCAACGGATGATTTCTCTGCCTGCTCACGTCCATGCATGTCCCTAAGGGTTTGCGAGAGCTCAGTGAGCACACGGCGCACTGCGGCAAGTTCGGCACATACGTCCTTGGACGTCGCATGCAGTTCCCCCCTCAGGCTCTCGGTGCATCTCTCCATTTGGACTCCCAGGCTCTCGGTGCTACTCTCCATTTGTGCCCTTAGTGTCTCTGTACCTCTCTCCATTTCTGCCCTAAGTGTCTCAGTTGATGTTTCTATGTCTGCCTTAGTGCCCCCACATTCATCGGCATGGTCCTTGAGGAGCGTGGCCAGTTGCTGCTGTTGCACGATTAACTGGTCGAGGGACTGTTGCCTCTGCTGGGCCATGGCCATTTGCGGGGGTGTCACAGAGGGGCTGTTGTCCTCATGTTGCCTTGCCACAGGGCTTGTGGGGGATGGCCAGTCGTCGTCTTGTGGGTGCCCCTGCGTGGTATCCTCATGTTGTACGGGATGGGACAGACAGGGGGATTGGGACAGGTCATGGATGGATCTGACTTCGACATCCCCGTCTTCTGTGTCGGAGCATGCTGCCATCAATGGGGTGTCACCTATGGTGCTGCTGCCACCAGAGGCAGTGCCTTCTGTGGCATCCGTTGGGGGGACCTGTGGTGGTGTGGGCATGCTGGCTGCTGGGGTGCCTGTTGATGTTCCCTCCTCTGTGCTGCCACCTGATTTGTGCTGCTGCCGTGTCTTGATGCGTGCAGCTGAGGTGGAGGGTCTTTGGCCGTTGGTCTTGGCCCTCTTTGCAGGTGTGCTGGTAGGGGTGTCCTGAAGCTCGTCGTTTGGATCGGACCCTGTGGTGGAGTAAAGGAGGGCGAGGGTTATTGATGGGTCTGTGGGAATTGGAATGGCATTGTATCACATGCATTGGGGTGGTACCTGAGGGTGATTTGGGTCGGGGCCTTGGAGGTGCTTTCATTTGTGTGTGGAGTGAGGGTGCAGTTGTTTGGCAGCCTGCAGTTAGGGTGTGCCTGCTGCACGTGTAGTGCGTGTTTTAGGGGTTTTTAATTATTTATGTATTTATTGTGGGTTTTAACGTGCGCTATCAGGCCGATGTGTGTGGACGTTCTCCTGGACATGTGTTTCTGTTGCACTATGTGGACGCATGGTACTTCACATGGATGGACTTTGTGGATTTGGCATTGTTTTATTTGGCCCACCTACCTGAATCTTCGGATGTCTGCACTCCTTTCTCCATCCCTCCGACTCCCTCTATGCTCTCCATTCCGGTGGTGGAGGCACAGATTTCTTCCCAGGGGGTCAACTTGATGGGTGATTCAGGACCTCCCCCGGTGGCTGTGGCAATGTTGCGGTTGGCAGAGAGTATGCTGCGGACGCGTATCCGCAGGTCGTCCCATCGCTTACGGCATTGCTGTGGGGTGCGGGGTGCGGTCCCCACCGCACTTACCCGCTCTGCCACCAGAGCCCATATGGCCTTCTTGTTTGCAAGTGCCGTCCTGGTCATTTGCGTGGAGAAGACGACGGCAGCATTCTCCTGGAGGGTCTCTGTTAGCACGGTGAGTTCCTCACGGGAGAAGTGGACCTGCCGCTTGCGGTCGCACGCTTTCTTCGCTACTTTTCCCATTTTTCTTGGTTTCGCTAGGGTGGATGACGGGTTGGGGTGTGTTTCAGGGTAGTGATTTTAGTGGTTGTGTGGTTTTAGTGGTTTTATAGGTGTACGGCGGGATGTTTCCCGTTCCGGGCCCATGTTTTAACTTCCGTTTCCGTATATTTCCGGTCACCGTACTTTCCGGTATGCGCACACTGCGGTGTCCGCTGTGATGGGTGGCGGTATTGCACCTAGGGCGCCGTACGGCGGCGGTGTGGGCCGTTTTGGGGTCATTTCCGCCATCGCGGACTTTGCACTTCCGCCATGCCGTGGTGCTCGTGCCCGATGGGTCGGAATGGGCCGCACTTTGCTCCTTCGTGCAATGGCCGAAACGCTATTTACGCTGTGGCGGTCCGGTCAGTCACTTTCCGCCAGGGTCGTAATGAGAGCCATTGTCCTTTGGTCCTCTTGGTTGCCAACGTTTTTTGGGGATTAGTAGAGCATCTCTGTGGTGAATCATGCTAGTTTCTTTGATATATAAATTTGTTTTCGTATATAGCCCCTTTGAGCAAGTCTTAGATCTAGATCATGGTCATGATTATGAAAATCCTCCAGATCTGTACAGTTTCTCCGGATACGTAGATATTGATCATATGGTAGGTTCTCACGGATGTGTTTGGGGTTATTACTAGAGAAATGGAGGAGTGTATTCCTATCGCTTGGTTTCCAAAACACATTACATTTAAGAGTGCCTGAATCATGTTAGTCCATAGTGAACTGTATGTTTTGGTTGACATTATGGGGGTAATTCATAGAATTTAGTGCAGAAGTAGCGCACACGGCTGGCACAGAGAGGGATTGTGCGCTGGCATGTGCCAGCCACGTGCGCCAAAACCCATTTTCACGCACAGCGTATTCATGGATACTTACATCCATAACCAGCTGTGGCGCAGAGTGGCGCAGCAACCTTGCAGCAGCACCAGTTACGCCTCCAACCCCGCCCTGTGCGCCAAAAACATTGCACAAATCCCCTACATGGCGCAAAGGCCAGTGGACCAGCATACAGCCCCCCAACCACGAAAACACGCTAAAAACACCACATAGACCTCACGCGCCAGCGAAATCATGTGTAAAACTCCCCGCGCACCCCTCAGAATATGCGTACGCTGCTCGCGCCAGCGAAATCGCGTGGAAAACTCCCCGCGCATCCCTCGGTATACGCGTACCCCGCTCGTGCCAGCGAAATCGCGTGGAAATATCTCTGCGCACCCCTCAGTATACGCATACCCTGCTCGTGCCTGCACCCCTCGGAACCCCCCTGTGGTGTGGGCTGCCTGTGGGGCATGGACTGGGGTGATGGCCTGCCTGCGGGGCATGCCCAGGAGTGATGGGCTGCCTGTGGGGCATGCCCAGGGGTGATGGGCTGCCTGTGGGGCATGGGGAGGGTGGATGGGATGCCTGCGGGGCATGGTCTGGGGTGATGGGCTGCCTGTGCGGCATGTCCAGGGGTGATGAGCTGCCTGCGGGGCATGCCCAGGGGTGATGGTCTGCCTGCGGGGCATGCCCAGGGGTGATGGCCTTACTGTGGGGAATGCCCAGGGGTGATGGCCTGGCTGCGGGGCATGGAGAGGCTGGATGGGCTGCCTGCGGGCCATGGGGGGGGGCACACCCGGGAAGGCCCACACTGACAAATCGCGTGTAAAACTCTCGTGCACACCTCGGAATAAACGTTCCCCGCTCGCGCCAGGCCGATCACGTGTAAAACTCCCCGCGCACCCCCAGAATATGCATATCCTGCTCGCGCAAGGCCGATAGTGTGTATTCGAAATGACGTGCATTGTCCAGGCGAGAACCCTGCACATCATCCCAAATACCACGTTGTTGCAACGCCACCCCAGCTAGGACAGGCTAAATACGGTCACGGATTGCAACGTCCGCAGGGAGAGGAAGGCCAGTTGTTGTATGCGCATTCCCTCCCTGAAAACGGGTCTGGGCGGAGGCATCCCTGCTGGTGCCGGATGATGCAGTCACAGGATCAGGGACAGGATTACACACAGGCACCTCTACAGCTGCCTGTGCTGCTTCCTGTCTCTGCCCTTGGACTGCCCCACTGGCACCAGTGGAATCCCCCCTCCAGGTCCCGTGCGTGGGCCTTCCATGGCCTCCTCCTCAACCAAACCCCCCACCAACCTGGATGACTCTGTGCCATCTTCCTCCATAGGCCCCTGTGGGGCTCAGCTGCCCCTACTACTGCCGAGGAGTGCACCTCCAAACTCTGCCTCTTGGACCTTCCGTCGGTAGCTGCGGCCATGGACGCAGCACCAGACTCCTCACTCCCGAAGAGACGACTAACCGGGAGGGGAGCAGGGCCTCCGGCTGGTGGTGGGATCCCTGCCACTGTGCTCCACAGCACCGTCTCTGCCCTCTTCATGAGTTGACACTGCAGACAGGGAGAGACAGAACACAGGCATCAGGGCACTGTACAATGGCCTGATTCACAAATGACAGTTGCACATGAGTGGCAGTATCAAACTTCACAGATGGCATCACACTCCCCAACAGGCATATCATTTGAACCCACACACATGCATTAATTAACAGGAATGGTGCAGCAGGCAGCAGCACCCATACACACACAACAGCATGAACATCCAAAGGTTAGCCTGATGTCACAAGCAACATGGGGAGTGCCGAACACATGCACACATGCCATGAGACAGAAATGCACCTGTACATCTCCACCACCTGTCACAGTGCAATCATCAGCAACTATGTCACATCTGCCATTCAGCTTCCTACATGTCTGTGTCACATGCATCCATGGTGTCTCACAGTCGCACACATGTAAAACACACGCACATGTACACCGTGCACGTACATGAAGGTGGAACCAGCATCCATGCGTCACACCCCAACCATGGCTTAGTGCATACACAGAAATGCTAACATGTGTGTGACTCCACATGCATTTGTGCATCATGCTTTGGAACACATACACCATTGATGTGCATCACACATGACTAGACTCACATGCAGCAGGCTCATGTCCATGCACATACACATCCATGCATGGGCCTTTCCAGACATATGTCCAAGCTGCACACTCCTGGCACACCTCAAAATGCACTGTGTCCAATCAGTATGCATGGACACTTACCACTCGACTCTGGACGGGTCTGCCTCGCGAGGACCTGGAGGTGAAGCCCTGGGCATATGTGTTCCAGGACCCTCATTTGGTCGTTGGTAAGGAAGATCCGGCACCCCACTGCATCCGCTGTGTCCAAGTGGCGCCGGGACTTCCTGAGGGTCCTGGACCTGAAGTCCTCTCAGCGCTTATAGACGTGTTGTAGGTCGTGGGTTGCCACCCCCTCCACATTGATGGCAACCACGATGTCCATCCAGATCCTCCTCCGGCCATCCTTGTCGGCGTGTGTTCTTCCAAAGAGGACATCATAATGCACCAGGACTTGCTCCACCAGGATGCCAACCTCTCCTGCTGTGAAGCTGGCAGCCCTCTGCCTCTCTGGCTGGGGGTTGCCAGTGGTCTCAGAAGGTGTTTCCCTGACATGGCAACACCTGAGGCAGGTGTGGGTGGGCCACTGGGTCCTGGTGCTGGGCTGTGGAGTGATGGAACTGCAGTCGGGAGTCTTCTGTTCCAGCAGGGGTGGCCACAGCAACTGGACCCCTGCAGATGGCTGACGTGCAGACACCAAATAGCAGGGCATGTTGCCAGCAGGCAGGCAGGCAGCAGCAGATGACTGGTGGGAGTTGGCTCGGGGCTCTGGGGGGCAGGAAAATGGCCTTCTGGGCAGGAGCATGGTCTTCCGTGTGTAGTCACGTGGCCAGCTTGATACGGAGTGATTTGGCACATGAAAAGCCAGCACGTCAGCGTGTAATTTGAGGAAAGGCCCTTAGCGCATAAGCGCGTAAGTAACGTGATGCGCGCAGGCGTTTCCCTCGGCACAGGTGCATAGTGAATCCGCACGTGCAAAAACAGCATGTCCGCGTGTTAATGCTTGTAATTCGAGGAAAGAGCTTAAGTGCGTAAGTGATGTGATGCACACAGGTATTTCCCGGCACAGGTTAAAGGTGAGCAGGGCCAGCAGTTTGCTGTACGTGCTTTTCGTGGAGACCGACGTTTGTGTTGCTACTTCTAGTTGTTTCACGCGCCATCACTACTTCACAGCGGATCAAGGAAGTATCTCTTCTTTTGGTGGGGGTATTGAAAACGCATGTTTTTCATTACCACGCTAGTCAGACGGTGAGTTGTGCATGCTATTTTTCCCACTGCGGGTCCCCCTGTGTATCGCATACCCGTTTTCGAGGTCATAGTAGCCTGTGTGTCCCAGTCATACTTTTTTTCGTGTCCCTGGGAGCCACCTCGTACTGCGGGAGGTTAATTCCACACACGTTGGCTACCGGGTGTTGCTTACGTGGTGGGTGTGGTCAGGGACGTGGCCTGGGTGACCAAGGAGTAGGGGGTCTCCAGGGTGCCCAGGGTGGCTGAAGAGGGGGAAGAGGCAGGGGTGTGCCACTTCTGCAGGATGTTATGCCACGTGTTGGTGCAGTCATGCCACCACCCCCTGTGGTTCCGGGAGATGCATCTCTTGCATCTGACACTGGCGCCCATGTGACCTGGTGCCCATGTGACCCGGCATCAACTGCCACGGGCCCAAGGGTAGTGGTAACTGCAGATGCAGCTGTGGCCACCACCAACCAGGCTCAGGGTCGGCCAGTGCATGCTGCGTTGGCACCTGAAGAGTCCCAGGATGATTTCCAGGTGGTCAGGAGGCACATGGAAAGTGCACACAGGGCTGCTCTGACCGAGGCACATGTCCCTGGGGCAGTGTTGTCATCTGCTGCCCCGAGCATCCGGATGTTGGCAACCCGCATGGGCAGATGCAGCCAACACGAACCCGGCTGTGAGTCTGCCAGCCAGGACAGTCTCAGCCAATGACATTGGCTCAGCGGCTGTTGCTGTGCTGGGTCCAGTCAAGAGCACCCAGCAGCCACTGACGCAAGTCAGGGTTTCATCCTAGTTCCACCTGCCACTCCCTTGGTTCAATCCACCAGCGTCACTGCACCTACTGATCAGGGCGGCATTTGCCAGTCAGGGTCCGGATCACTGCCCAAGAGGAGGAAGGTTGCACCTGCACAAGAGGCTGGGACCCCAGACACGGCTCCGGCCTCTGGTACATTGAGGAAGAAGCCTTTCTGCAAGCAGGAACTGGACTTCCTTGTGGGCTACGTGTCGGGACACGACAGTGATATGCTAGTGGGCCCAAATTGTCACACTACGCCTGCCCAGCGTTTGGAACACTGGAAGCATGTTGCAGAGGATGTTAGTGCATTCAGACATGAGTTGCGCACAGCTCAGGAGTGCAAAAAGCGTGACCTCTGACGCTGTGCGAAGCTAAAGTGTGCCTCCAATTATACCATGACTCAGGTGACTGGCAGTGGGCCACCACCTGAGGAGGTAGAACTCACTCTGCACGAGGTGATCGCTGCGCAGTTCATCCCGGCAGAATTGTAGGAAGGAGTGGGAGAGATGCTGGATTTTGATGCCCCGTCCAGTGAGTGTTGTTGTGTTTTTGTCCAGGCCATGTGTGGTTTGCTTGTGCGATGTGTTGTGCTTGACTGCCAATACATGCTATGTGTACATGGTTCTCAGGTGCGAGTCATGCAATGCTTCACTAATACGTGCCTGCTGTGCAGCATGCTGGACAAGTAGTGCAGACAGGGACTGTCCTCATCACTGAACTTGCACCCTACTCACATGCTAGTTACCCGGCTGCCCCTCCGGTCCATGTTCCAGCTCACTGGCCCTTCTGCATGTAGCCTGGGGTTTCTTTCCACTCAGCTCTCGGACTATGTCATCTCATGACTGACGTGCATGTGTGTTCTACCTGTATGCGGGTACTCCACATAGGTATGCTACCTTGCCTCTCCACCCCCTGCGCCCCAATTTCACCATGGCAATTGTGGGTAACATGTTGGACTACTGCAATGGCCTGTTCCACGCTCCTGTCTACATGCACACTTCCCCCTGCCAACTTGCCAGACACATACTGTGGGGTACATCCTTTTTCCGTGATGCAGGGTGTCTCACTCGGACTGTGCAGATGGCAGATGCTCTGCAGGGACATGAGTGCCCATTCATGCTCCATGTGCATTCCATGCATGCCCCTATGTGTCCTTGGCAGAATGATCATAGTAGTACGTGTCCAGGATGACATACATTTAATGGGTTTTGATCATCCATTCCATGCCCACTCTGGCTCAGTCCTGCATCACGCACATGTTTAGGGTGTCATGGTCTGTGTGGGGCACAGGCCTCCCCTGGTTTCAGGCCCCCTGACTCTGTCCCAATGGTGTAGTGACTTCTGCACAGATGGGTGTACTACATAGGGTTCATCATGTGTCCTGCTTACTGTCCCATTCTCATCTGCTGTGTTGTCAATTGACTCTGATGATGCAATTGACGCTACTCAACACTGTCTGCCAAAACACAGTTCTCTGGTCAACCTTTCACTGCCATGCTATGCCTCCCTGCATTTCTGCATTTTCACAGAGAGGGGGGTCTTACCTGCAGCCATGCAACCCGTTGCATGCACATAGCACGTGATGCCTGACCTTGCCCTTACACTGCCTTCATGTTTATTGATTGACATCATAATGTACTTGTAGATGTAGATAGTCGGTTACGTGCACATGTTATGCACTGCACCCACCCACTTCTGAGCCATGTTACACCATTCTACATGCCGACTCACTGCTGCAATGCCAAAGTGACCTGGCATGTATGGTCAGATTGTCCTCCCGTCACTGTCATGAAAGGCACAGGCACAGGTGCATCCTGTGACATATGCACTCAGTATAGGAACACCCTAGCAGGTGTTTAGCAAAGTTGATTGGTCAATCTGCGGCCTATACTAACTGGTATAGGCTGCAGATTGACTATAGCCTGCCAATCTGGTTGTAATCACTGTGGAGCTGCCTGCATGTGTGTATGTGTACACTTTCACATACATCAAAGAAAGTAGAGGTGTAGCTGCTTGCTTTGCTGTATAGGATGCTGTTCATAATCACCATACGGGTCTATATGGACACAGGTGTTTTTGAACACTTTCACATGTACATATGCAAGCAGCTTCAACGTTGTGTAGGGCAACATTGCGGCTACTCACTTATGTGTGTGTGATAGTGTTCATTTACACATGTATCCTCTGCAGCTTTTTTGTTGAATGACTAATATGTAGTTGATTAACGTTAATGCTGCTGAGATTTCAGCATTGCGCCAGTTATGTTCAACTGGCACAATCCTGAAGGTGCAGATGTTTAGGGCACAATCAATGCACAATGTGCTCAATCAGGCCCTGAGTGGTCTTCTGGAGGCTTTGTGGCCGGCAGCTCGGACCGTACCGGGCGTTATGGTCCTTCATGCCTAGTTGCAGGCCCTCGCTTTGCTCAGGACATTCACTCTATCTACATGGCCCATGACTCCCAGTACGGGCCGAGCTGCAGATGGATGTAGCTATATTGGTGATGATGATTTAGTGATGCATGTGTACATGCATATTACGATCGTCAGGGTGTGTTTGGATTCACTTGCAGCTGTGGCCATTTGGCAGTTCAGGCATGCTTATTGTATGTGCCATTTCTTTCTTGCCATCTGTCATTTCTGCCTATGACATGTGCCTGACAAAGGTGGTGTGTGATGGAGGTGATTTACTACATTCATTACATGTGTAGGCTTCGTTATTTACACACATCCATTTCTGAATTTGTGATGTGTTAGCATATCAATGCCACTGGATGCATGCATGGAATTTCATTTGTGTGTGACATGTCTGCTTCATGTGTTGGCTGTCGACGTGATGTCTATGTGTGTGTGGGTTATGTGCTTCTGATATGTGTACTCATGTTTGTTTTTTCCACATTACAGATGATGATGCAATGGAGCCAGAAGATGGTGATGTCATTCCTGGCACCGGGTTGCTATTACATCAGCAACCCGGCACAAGTGGGGGTCGTGGAGTGGTAGGCCACGAGAACCCACTTATGCTCCAGACCATCGTGTCCAGGGCTGGCAATCAGTCTAGCTCGGATGATCACTCTGACAGCGATGTTGAGTTGGATGCGTGTCATGTCCATTCGTCGACGGTGGGTGATTCTGATGTGGACAAAATTTTGTCCGCGACACCTGCACTGAGGGGCCAGACGGTGTTAGAACCTCTGCCTGTGGTGGATCGGGATGCACGGTTACACTCCACACCAGTTGCTGATGTACCTGGGGCATCACGTCAATGGAGGGATGTAGTCCTGCAGCCGCGGGCCGTGCCAATCCAGCGAGGACCACGGCTCCTTGGGCCCCACGGGGGTCGAGTCCAGAAACACGGTGGCCGTGCGCCACCGGGGTATACTGAGTGGGATCAATCCATGTATGCCAATTCAGAACAACAGGGGGCACCTATTGTTAAGTTCGCTCAGGGCATGGAACGTGTGGCCCAATCCGTGTTCCCCCCTGCTAGGCAGGTGGATCGCCAGCAGCGGGCAGCACAGTCCACGCCCCGCGCACTCAGGCTGGGCATAGCGGCCTCAGACAGGGCACGACGGCCTGAAATGGTGTCTCTGCGTCAAGCACTTGCTGCTCACACAGAGGCACACAAGAAGGCCCTGAGGGATGACCATCAATCTCTCAGATCTACTCTGGGTGTGCTCAACATGTCCCAGAGGAAGCAGTCAGAGGAGAGGTTGTAGCAGCTTTGAGAATACCATCTCGGCTGAGCTACGTGCATGCCGGGAGGTGCTCCAGATGTCATGTGAGGCCATGCAGGCAGAACTCTGTGTTACACGTGCTACCTTGCAGGAGGAAGCACGCGTATCACGTGAGGTGCTGCATGCTGACCTGCGTGTCATTGCTGCACAGGACCAGGCTTACCAATCCCGCAAACTTGCTGATGTCGAGGGGCAAGCTGCACATAGGCGTGGTCAGGTTACTGTGACACGTCCACCTTCTGATTTCTATCCAGAGGTTCAGCAGGACGACAACTTATCTCCTACACAGGTTGGGCTGTGCAGGCGTTGAGCCCATGGAGTTTTTTTAAAAAATCTCAACATCATCGCATGTGGGTGTTGAGGTGCACCCTGTACCTCCCCCTCCTGGGTGCCTCCCCCCTTGGGTCTTATGTGGCCATTCATTATTTTATTAGTTTAATTAGTTAAATTAGTTTAAAATTGTTTGTCTATTGTGCATTCATGTGACAGTGTGGTGCTTTGTGGCTTTTGAAAGCATCCACTGTCTCTTCCAGCTGGGCCCATTCAAGCTTGTCTTGTGTATGTGTTTGTGGCTTGGGGTCCTGACCCATATGCCACTCCTGCTTCCCCTTTCCATGAGCTTGCAAGGATGGTTCAGTGTGACAACAATTTACACAAGGGCATTGGACTTTCGTCATATCTCTGGCCTGTCTGCTGCTGTACTACTTGTGTTTACACCCCTGGTGAGTATTATGGATGTTTTCTCCACGGCATGTCTGCAATACATTTTGGTGAGTACATTTTTTAACTGTCTATTTATTGATGTTGATTGTGATGTATTTTCATTTCTTGCCTGTATACGTGCTTGATGCACTTCATGCTGTAGACGGTAGCCTGCACCCTTTAGCTGTGAAAGTCAAACTGATGGTGGAAGGTGGCCGGGTGGAGACAATGTCAAGTTATTACGTGTTGAGTTCAGCCCATGGGGATTGTGGCAAAGGGGGATGCATTAGGTATGTGACCCAAGAGGCACAACTCACGGTCCAGTCCTCACCTGAGATGTCATATACTACTCCTCCGCTCCGTTCCGTTTGGACGGCACATTGTATCTGTCTTCTTTCGGCACAGTTTTCCTACTGGACTACAGCTCTTTTATTATTTCACACTCTTGTGCCTTTAGTCCCTGTTTTTCTTACTGCTACTGTCCTTGTTGCAGATCTGTCCGCCCGTTTCCTGGGCAGTTATTTCCACGTACTCTTACACTGCCTCGGTTTGCCTCAGTACACTTCTGTTCCACAGCATCTCTCTGTTGTTCCTCCTGTCTTTCATCTATTACATTCATGCCTTTATGGTGATTTTTCTTTTTATACCAAATCTATTCAACTGTGGTGGCTCTTAACTTGCTGTCAGCTGTTTCTGGCTATCTCCCTTTCACTGTGCCTTTCCAGACGTGTGCTGTCGCTGCCTTTCTTTGTTCACGCTATCAAGGATTAATTGTGTTTCAGCTCAACCATCCAGTTGTGCCAGTCTCCTTTGTTATTGTCTAATGAAGTTCCAGCTCTACCCGTCAGGGTTCAGACCCTGGAGTTGTGTGGGAGGAGGTCAGATGTGGGTCTCAGACATGGCCCAGTAACAGGCAGCATAATGAAACACACAAGGAAATGATTCAAGCCTCACAAAGGGCTTCTATGCCCTTTCTGCAGGAAAAGGAGCCTCCAGACTACCTTTCCCAGCAGACACCGGGCCATAAACTACAAAACCCTGCCCACGTTGATGTTGCACCTCGCCACACACGGCTAGCAGCACATCCAAGGCCCATACTATCATGTGTGATTCTTAACACATGGTCTTCCGTTTACAGCTGAGCCACGTGCGGCTACCTTGCTCATGAACTGTGTATAAACCATCACAGGGGCAAGCTAAACTATATGAACGAAGCAGCAGACAAGAGTGCTTGCTTGGGGAGGAGTCACTAAGTTTGAGGCATGAATGGTGCTATGTGTGTGTAAGGCAACACCCACAGAATAGTAACTCAGGCTCTCTTTGCAGCATAGAACTGCTCCTGTTACCGGGCCTGAGAGTGCGCAGGCAGGAGGCCAGCATTCACCCCAGAGATAAGTCTCTCTTTGGCTCGCTTTTGAGCCAGTTTGTACAATGTGCATGAGGAACATGGTTTCTCTGATTTAGTATGTGCAATTGTCAATTGTTATATTTTGTTTTCCCTACTTTCCCTTGCCCATAAACCTCCCCTCTCCTGACCCTCTTTACAGTTATCCTAAATACTGATACCTACTCAACCAACGGATCCCTAACCCTCTTTCCCCGCCGGGGTCTCGGAGGCCTGTGTAAGTTTTACCTTGCAGGCGCCCAGATAGCGGAGGGGGTGGTTGGTTCGTGCCACTCCTGTGCCTGGAGACCGGAGCTGTGCCACTACTCATCAGTTGTGGCATCCTCATTGATTATTGTGTACTCAAATTGCTACCCATCCTGTTGAACCATTGTTCTACTGTTCTACCTTGGTAGTTATTCTATCATTCTGCTTGGACATGTGCTTGGCCATATGCTGCGACTTCAAGTCATCTACTGGAGACTCTTCCAGGGTTTTTTGGTGCCTAGAGGCTTTAGCCCTGGTTTGGGGGTTTGTCTCCTTGTGTAACGCTCACCTGATTCTCACAGAGGCGCCGGTCCTGACTGGGTGACTACCGTATCTTCAAAGGTGATGTGTAGCACCCGGTTGGCTCTTTGGGCTGGACCTCTGTGCACTGTATGCCTGACGTGTAGAGTAAGATGTCTGCAGATAGAAAATATGGGGTTAATGAACTGGGGTTATTGGGGTGTCCCTATCTCTTTCCTCTTCTCCTCTCC
Organism: Ambystoma mexicanum; assembly: GCF_040938575.1. Lineage (NCBI taxonomy): Eukaryota > Metazoa > Chordata > Amphibia > Caudata > Ambystomatidae > Ambystoma > Ambystoma mexicanum. The sequence continues at coordinate 1,383,068,028 of NC_090922.1, read as the reverse complement.
TGTAGACCCCCAAAGGTTAACGCTCTCACCTTAGGTAAGTGAATGCCGAGCTCTCCATCTGCCTCGGGGCAGGGTGCTGTAACCAGTTTCTTCACTGGATAGGTAGCGCAGGCCTCTTGACTTCAGGGGACTGCTGTCCGTCGTTTACTGCACGAACGGTAAGTTTCGAGTCATTCAAATGTCTTTAAAGTCTTTAGTAATGATGTCTCTTGTTTTGCAGGGTTCCGGCGATGGCGGATGACGGGCTGAAGTGAGTTGAAGATGGAGCCCGTGTGATGAATAGAAGCGCCTGGAAGCACGTAAGTAAGCGCTTGTTGCCTGCTTCACTATGCACTCTAACTGTCTTTTTATTTTGCAGGTACGAGTTCGGAGCGGCTGCAGGGTGCCGGAATACCCACTGGATTAGATGTGGAAAGGAGTAATGGCACGTGAGTATTAAAGTTCCCCAATGTCTTTAAACGCACCTTGTTTTGTCTTTCAGATGCGGGATGCAGCGCCGAAGGCCTCCGGAGCGTGCGAAGAGTTGGTAAACTTTTGTCTTTCAGATGCCGGAATGCAGTGTGAAGACCTCCGGAGCGCACGAAGAGTAGGTAAGCCTTTGCCTTTCAGATGCCGGAATGCTAACCTGTTCTTTCTTGTCTTTATAGGTGTTGCTGAAGACTGGATTCAGGATGGTAAGCCTTTGCCTTTCAGATGCCGGAATGCTAAACTGTTCTTTCTTGTCTTTATAGGTGTTGCTGAAGACTGGATTCAGGATGGTAAGCCTTTGCCTTTCAGATGCCGGAATGCTAACCTGTTCTTTCTTGTCTTTATAGGTGTTGCTGAAGACTGGATTCAGGATGGTAAGCCTTTTTCCTTAGGCCCAGGACCGGATGCAGAAGACACGATGAGCGTTCTGCTGCAGAGGTTGCAGAATAACGCAAAGCAAGATTCATCCACCGGGTGTGGTTTAAATAGCCTCCTGTAGTGCTTAGGTGTCTCCTTCCACAGCCACGCCTAAGTAAGAAAAGAGTTCCTGGTAAGAAAAGAGTTCCTGCCTTCCAGAAGAATTCCAGTGTTCTGAATCTAGGGAGTGGCTCCAGCCCCACCCAACAGGAAAAGTAGTTCCAAACAGAAGAGGATCAGAGGCTCAACTGGCAGGCAAGTAAGCAGCATGGTCTGCTGAAGGTAAGTCCACCCAAGCATTATGAGCCCGGCGCTTCCAGCGCTGGGACTGGGCATATTTATGAGCCTGGTGCCACTGGCGCCAGGACTGGGTCCAAAAGGTCCCAATTGGGACTGGTTGGCACTCGGAACCTGGGTTATGGATCTGCTTCCAAGGGAGTTGGGAAAACCCTGACCTTTTGGAAGCAGAGATCATGACAGTACCCCCCCTCAAGGCCCCTCCCAAACCGGGCTTCTCCGGGGGTTTTGGCTTGTCAGGAAATGTTCGGTGAAATCTTTTGATTAGGCGAGGAGCGTGGACATATTCAGCAGGTTCCCAGGATCTCTCTTGGGGGCCGTAGCCTTTCCAGTCAATTAGGTAGAATAGTTTAGATTTGGAGATCTTGGAGTCCAGAATGCTTTTGACTTCAAACTCGAGTTCTCCATCCACTAGGATAGGTTTTGGCGATTTGGTTAGTCGGGTTTGAGGTTGCACAGGTTTTAATAGAGAGACGTGGAAGACCGGATGTATCTTCATGTGCGGGGGCAAGTCCAACTTGACCGCTACTGGGTTTACTATGGTAGTGATGAAATAGGGACCAAGGTATCTTGGGTTGAATGTGCGTGGCCCTTTTAGAGATAGATATTTGGTGGATAACCAGACTTGATCCCCTACTTGATAGTGAGGGGCTTCCTTCCGATGTTGATCTGCTCCTTTCTTGTATTGTTCTTTAGCCCTTTGAAGGTGAGAAACAGCTTCCTTAAAGGCTTGGGTGATTGTAGAAGGCAGGTAGTCTACTGCTGGTGTTTCAAGATCTTGGAGGGGATCCAACTCCGAGGTTCGAGGGTGACTGCCGTACAAAAGAAAAAACGGGGTTTTCCCAGTTCCCGAATGGACAGAGTTATTGTAGGCATACTCGGCTATCCAAAGGATATCTTTCCAAGTTTTTTCAGTTTGTTGCAGCATGCAGCGTAAATACTGTTCCAGAGTTTGATTGGTCCTCTCGGTTTGTCCCTCGGTCTGAGGGTGGTGACTGGTCGATAGTCTCACATCAATTTGAGCCGACCGACAGCAACTTCGCCAAAAATGAGAAATAAATTGACTACCTCGATCCGAAATTAGAACCGAAGGAAAACCGTGCAGTCGGACGATGTTTTCGAGAAATTCTCGGGCCAGAGTTGCTGCTGTTGGCAAGCCTTTGAGCGGAATGAAATGCGCCATCTTGGAGAATAAGTCCACGATTACTAGAATCGTATTGTATCCGGAGCATGGAGGTAGATCGGTGATGAAGTCCATAGAAAGCGTATGCCAAGGGCGAGGTGGGATGTCAATAGGGCGTAAGAGGCCTGCTGGTCTTTCCTTTTGACTCTTGTTTTGGGCGCATACTCCACAGGACATTATAAAGTCTCTGATATCTTTTTTCCAAGACGGCCACCAGAAGTAGCGCTTGATCTTTTCTGAGGTCTTGGCTATACCGGGATGACCTTCCATTAAAGAGTCGTGATAACAAGAGATTACTTTTTTCTGTAAATCTGTGCTGGGTAGGTAAATCGTTCTTGGAAATACAATAAGTTGTCCTTTACTGCAAAGTCCTTTCCCTGCAGATTCCAATTCTGTATGTCTGCTGGAGTTACAAGTTGCCTGGCTTTATCCTTAACTTCCTCTATGGATTCTGTGGCGATTACACCCAGAATTCTTTGTTCGGGAATGATTGGTACAGGTTTAGGGTTGACCAAGTGTTCTTCCACTCCCATCCGAGAAAGGGCATCGGCTTTACCGTTCTTTGTACCAGGTCGATAGGTAATTATGAAGTCAAACTCGGCAAAGAATAATGCCCAACGGAGTTGTCTAGAGGATTGGGCTTTTGCGGTCTTCAAATATTGCAGGTTTCGGTGATCCGTAATCACAGTAACGGTGTGTCGGGCCCCCAGCAGATAATGCCGCCAAGCCTTAAAGGCAGACTTGATAGCCAGAAGTTCCTTGTCAGTAATCGTGTAATTGATTTCAGGAGGCGAGAATTTGCGGGACCAAAATGCCACGGGATGCAACTGATTGGTTACCGGGTCCTTTTGTGATAGAACTGCCCCCATGGCAAGGCTTGAAGCAACAGTTTCCACGATGTAGGGGAGTTCGGGGCGAGGGTGTTTTAAGATTGGTGCAGAGATAAATTTAGTCTTCAAATCCTGGAAAGCTTGTTCCGCCTCGGTAGACCATTCAAAACGTTTGTTTTTCTTTAACAAGGCAGTGATGGGCTGGACTATTTGAGAGAATTCGGGGATAAACCTGCGGTAAAAGTTAGCGAAGCCTAACATGCTTTGCACACCTTTTACGGAGGATGTTGATGGCCATTTGAGAACTGCATCGACCTTCTTTGAATCCATACGCACTCCGCCAGGTGATAATATGAATCCCAAGAATTCAACTTCAGTCACGTTGAAAACACATTTTTCCAACTTAGCGAAAAGTTTGTGTTGACGCAATCTTTCGAGGACCATTTTCACGTGTTTCCGATGTTCAGATTCCGATGAAGAATAAACGAGGATGTCGTCAATGTAAACAACAACACATACATCTATGAGCTCTCTGAGGACATCGTTCATAAAATATTGAAAGGCGGCCGGGGCATTGCAAAGTCCGAAGGGCATGACCTGATATTCAAATAGCCCATACTTGGTGCGGAAGGCCGTCTTCCATTCATCGCCCTCTTTTACTCGTACCAAGTGGTAAGCTCCTCTAAGATCCAGCTTTGTATATATGCATGCTTTTCTGACTTGGTCCAGGAGTTCAGGGATCAAAGGTAACGGATATCTATTCTTAACGGTGATCTGGTTCAGGGAGCGATAATCGATACAAGTTCTAAGGTCTCCTTCCTTTTTTGGAACGAAGAACAAAGCTGAAGAAGCAGGGGACTTGGAAGGACGAATAAACCCATTTGCCAGGTATTGATCCAGGTATTGTCGAAGGTGAAGGTTCTCAGGCTCGGTGAGGGCATAAATTCTACTACAAGGAGGAGTAGATCCAGGTATCAGGTCTATCTGGCAGTCATAATACCTATGAGGAGGTAGAGAGTTAGCCTGATCCTTCTGGAAAACATCTTGGTATTCTAGGTATTCGGGAGGTAACTGGGGAGTCTCTGAAGAAATTGCGGCCAGTGCAACACCAGGTGGAGGGTGACAAGTAGAGACACATTCTGGAAACTGGACCGTTCTTGCTCGCCAATCGATCAGAGGATTGTGTTTCTCTAACCAAGGTATTCCTAGAATAATCTGAAACTGAGGGGCCTTGATCACATCGAACACGATCTTCTCATGGTGTCCATCTTGACTTACTAGCGTCACCTCTTGAGTGGTATGCGTTACTGGCCCGGAGGCTATCTCCGTACCATCCACCGTAGTAATGACGTCCTTTACAGCCTTGGGACAAAGAGTTAGATTCATCCTCAAAACCATTTCATGATCCACATAATTGCCGATGGCACCGCTGTCGACGTAAGCTTCAATTGCATGTAATCGATCCGGATTATCAGGGCTAATGAGGACCATAGGTATCACGAAATGCGAGGTCACGGAACTGGTTTTCACGCTCGGCAAGAGGACCTCTATTCTTGTCGGGCGAGGTCGTTTCCCTGCTCAGAGTTTGTAACTTTGGTAACTGCAGCTCCTACTGCCTTCTTGGCAGGTTTCACCGGACAGTCTCGAAGAAAGTGCCCTGAGTTTCCGCAATATAGGCATAATTGCAACTGTTTCCTCCTTTCCCGCTCCCTTTGTGTTAGAGGACCTTTCAGACCCCCTATTTGCATGGGTTCCCCGGAGTCTACTCCTTTGGAAGGAGTTGGCGGTTTGGAAAATACGCGAGCATCAAACTTGGAACGATCGGCCTTCCTGTTCTGCAGCCTGTGATCTATTTGAACGACCAAGTCTATATAATCCGAACAGTCCTGTGGGGGATTCACTACTTGGGCTAAAACGTCTTTGAGCTCTCCACGTAGACCTCTATAAAACAGCGTAATCCTTTTGTCCTCAGGCCATTGAGTTTCCACTATTAGTCTATTGAAAGATGCAATATAAGCCAAAAGGTCTTGATTACCCTGTCGCAACGAAAGAAGCTCATTGTCCAAGGCCTGCCCCTGTGAATGTCTTGCGAACAGTTTTTCCATACTAAGCTGAAAGGCTTGAAAATCATGGAGAACCGGACCATCTTGAATAACTAGAGGGATCGACCAGTCTGCCGCATTGCCACTAAGGTACGAAAGTACAAAAGCTACTTTTGCTTGATCAGTTGGAAAGGCTGCTGGCCGGCATAAGAAGTGCAACCGGCACTGATTGATAAATACTGCAAACCTCTTTGGGTCACCAGAAAATCGTTCGGGCGGAGCCAGAGGTACATTCCCAGGTAGGTTGATCTGCACTGGATTCATAGAGGATGTTGAAGGAAGATTTGCCCCTGATGCGGGTAACGGGGTATGTCCGGCTTGTGACTGTAGCACTTGTCTAGCAAGATTGTCTGTTCTCTCCTTGGAAATAATTAGTTCCCTTCTTAGAGCATTCGTTTCCTGACGAGCTGCATGCACTTCTGCCCTTAGTTCCCCAAGTAACCGGGCTAGAGGGTCAGTATCCGAGGTTTCCATAGCGCCTGGGCGAGAGTTTTGCGGTAGGCTTTGCGTTCTGTAACGCTCACCTGATTCTCGCAGAGGCGCCGGTCTTGACTGGGCGACTACCGTATCTTCAAAGGTGATGTGTAGCACCCGGTTGGCTCTTTGGGCTGGACCTCTGTGCACTGTATGCCTGACGTGTAGAGTAAGATGTCTGCAGATAGAAAATATGGGGTTAATGAACTGGGGTTATTGGGGTGTCCCTATCTCTTTCCTCTTCTCCTCTCCTGTAGACCCCCAAAGGTTAACGCTCTCACCTTAGGTAAGTGAATGCCGAGCTCTCCATCTGCCTCGGGGCAGGGTGCTGTAACCAGTTTCTTCACTGGATAGGTAGCGCAGGCCTCGACTTCAGGGGACTGCTGTCCGTCGTTTACTGCACGAACGGTAAGTTTCGAGTCATTCAAATGTCTTTAAAGTCTTTAGTAATGATGTCTCTTGTTTTGCAGGGTTCCGGCGATGGCGGATGACGGGCTGAAGTGAGTTGAAGATGGAGCCCGTGTGATGAATAGAAGCGCCTGGAAACACGTAAGTAAGCGCTTGTTGCCTGCTTCACTATGCGCTCTAACTGTCTTTTTATTTTGCAGGTACGAGTTCGGAGCGGCTGCAGGGTGCCGGAATACCCACTGGATTAGATGTGGAAAGGAGTAATGGCACGTGAGTATTAAAGTTCCCCAATGTCTTTAAACGCACCTTGTTTTGTCTTTCAGATGCGGGATGCAGCGCCGAAGGCCTCCGGAGCGTGCGAAGAGTTGGTAAACTTTTGTCTTTCAGATGCCGGAATGCAGTGTGAAGACCTCCGGAGCGCACGAAGAGTAGGTAAGCCTTTGCCTTTCAGATGCCGGAATGCTAACCTGTTCTTTCTTGTCTTTATAGGTGTTGCTGAAGACTGGATTCAGGATGGTAAGCCTTTGCCTTTCAGATGCCGGAATGCTAAACTGTTCTTTCTTGTCTTTATAGGTGTTGCTGAAGACTGGATTCAGGATGGTAAGCCTTTGCCTTTCAGATGCCGGAATGCTAACCTGTTCTTTCTTGTCTTTATAGGTGTTGCTGAAGACTGGATTCAGGATGGTAAGCCTTTTTCCTTAGGCCCAGGACCGGATGCAGAAGACACGATGAGCGTTCTGCTGCAGAGGTTGCAGAATAACGCAAAGCAAGATTCATCCACCGGGTGTGGTTTAAATAGCCTCCTGTAGTGCTTAGGTGTCTCCTTCCACAGCCACACCTAAGTAAGAAAAGAGTTCCTGGTAAGAAAAGAGTTCCTGCCTTCCAGAAGAGTTCCAGTGTTCTGAATCTAGGGAGTGGCTCCAGCCCCACCCAACAGGAAAAGTAGTTCCAAACAGAAGAGGATCAGAGGCTCAACTGGCAGGCAAGTAAGCAGCATGGTCTGCTGAAGGTAAGTCCACCCAAGCATTATGAGCCCGGCGCTTCCAGCGCTGGGACTGGGCATATTTATGAGCCTGGTGCCACTGGCGCCAGGACTGGGTCCAAAAGGTCCCAATTGGGACTGGTTGGCACTCGGAACCTGGGTTATGGATCTGCTTCCAAGGGAGTTGGGAAAACCCTGACCTTTTGGAAGCAGAGATCATGACACCTTGGAGTTCTATGTGATTTGGTATTTTTACCAGTCAAGGTGGCCTCTGAGGGGGCTGCACCCTATTTACACAAAAGGAAGAGCAAAGAAACCAAGGGGAAGGGGGATCCTTAAGCCAGGTAGACTAGAAGGAAGAAGCCGACGGACCCCAGACACAATTCTTCTGAAGGTCATGGTGATGAGTAAATGAGGGAGGGCCTTTTGTTGTCGGACAGTACGCTTGGGCTACAGTGATTGGGCACTCTCTGACATTGTCATTGTGGGGTACTATGTACATGATGTGCTCTGCTGGTCAATGTCTGTTCCTGTGTTGGGTTTACTTTTCAGGTGTCAGGGGATTGTTGTGGTTTGACATACTGGCTTGACCACATGGGCAATGTGTACATGTGATGTGTACAGAACACTGAGGGCCACTTCATTGCACATGCATGTATTGAGTGCATGTCCCTACTGACACACACACTTACACAATGCTCCACCACACATACAACCACCCTTCCATGCCTACACGTGCACACAGATTGCCTTCTCTGGCATGCTGTGTCCGTGCAGCGAATGATCACTTACCATTTGGGGATCATGTACATGCATCACTCGGTTATTTTTGTTGCTTGTCCTTTTTTATGTGATGCTCAAGGTGTATTCCCAAAACAATGGCTGCTCACTGTGCTGTGTGCAGAGCGGTGTGTTGCAGGAGACACACACAGCACACGGGTTTGGGATTAGCATAATTGGATTGGCTAATGTGCATGCCAACAGGCATTCTGTCTTTTGTTGACGGTACTGCTGGTGGCATGCATTTGTGTATGACTTTGTATGTGTGGTAGGTTGTTGGTCAGTCATTTCATCTGATCCCATGTCAGATGGGATTGTCTCAGGCCTCTTTCCATTTATCACGTGTCACTTCGTATCTAATTGCTTATGTGTTGTGCTTTTGTTTTGCTCTTTTGCTGTTGCATGCCATGTCATGGTGTGGCCGACAAGGGTGATGTGGGTTGGGAGGGTTTGGGTGACATACCAGTGATTTTCATGGCCTGTTTTGCAGGGGGATGGTGTGATATGCACCTTGCATGTGTTCCTTTTGGTGACACAGGATTGGTTATGTTTAAGTGGCTAGGGATGCACACAATGTAGCACTTCCGTGGCAACATTCTCAGGGTGGTAAAGTTGTGACAGTTGACTGTCTCTTTATCATCATCAATTGTCACCTGGTATGTGCCACGCCTGTGTGCACTCCGCAGGGGTTGGAGTTTAGGTGAAAAATATGGCCACAAGCTGGGTCCGGACTGCCTTGCCACGTGCCCTTTCTCTGCCTGTGGTTGGGGATGTGAGGATGTGGGATGTGAGGGCATCACCATGTCCATCACCATGTCTACCAATATGCCCCGCCGTGTTGCAACATTGTGCAGGACACATGCTCCCACAATGATCCTGCACACTACTGGGGGTGCATATAGTAGCTGCCCACCAGAGCGGTCAAGGGAGCGGTCAAGGGAGCGGAAGCGTGACTTAAGCACTCCGAATGTGCACCCCACTATGCCCCTGGTTGCAATATAGGCAGCGTTGTATCTTACCTGGGGTGGTGTGTTGGAGTTCTGTTTTGGCGTCATCATGCGGCTGCTCAGAGGGTAGGCACTATCCCCTGGGGAGGTGACAATGGTTGTCATTAATTGGGTTTGTGTATTTGACTGTGTGTGACATGCATGCATGTGCACAGACATTTGTACTCACCAATGAGCCATGTGTAGCCATGCTTCTCAGCTTCCAGGTCCCCGCTCAGGGCGGACATTCTGTATATGAAACTTTCATGGGTAGTATGCATAGACAGAGGTGATGATTCCATGGGCATCGCATACAACCTGTACGTTTATGGAATGCCAGTGCTTGCGGTTGCGGTAGATGTTCTCAGTGGCCTTAGGTGGATGTAGGGCCACATGGGTGCAATCTATGGCACTGAGCACTATGGGGAAGTGTGCCACCCTGTAAAAGTCCTGGACCATGGCCTGCCTTTCTGCAGGTGTTCTGGGCATGTATATGTGCCTGCGGACTGAGGGGCGCAAAGTCATGATTGCCAACACCTGGTGTAGGCAGCGTGACTGCGTGGGCTGTGAGTTCCCCCCAACTATGGCAGTTGTCTGCTGAAATGACCCAGTGGCCAAAAAATGCAGGACATTGAGCACCTTTTCCAAGGGGCTCAATGCTTGGGGGCACAAGGTAGATGATGTGAGCTCATCCTCCCACTCAGTGACCAGCTCTAGGATGATATGAGGTGGAAACCTATACCTGCCATAGACCTGGTCATCAGGCATCCCAAAAAGGCTGGTCCTGGGCAAAAAAATGCGGGGCCTGGCTATTCTCCTCCTCCGGCGGTGTCCCACAATCAGTGCTGCGAGAAATGGGACATTCATCATAGCTGTATATACGTGTTTGTTGTTTTCGTGCACTTCTATAGTGCGCAGGGACGCTTCCGCCTGCCTTCATGTGGCGGACGTGTTTACGCCTGTGCGTGTCTTTTGGCGTGCGCGGGTTTCTCCTATTCGATTCCATGAATACGTGTTGTTTGCGTGTGTGTGGGTGTTCTGTGTATTTCCCCTGTTTGCCCGTGTGCGCCAAGCATGGGTTTGGCGCACATCCCGGGAAAAACACGCGCAGGGCCTTCCATGAATCGTGCACGTGTGCTAGATTTTTAACGCTTGCACCAGCTTGCGCCACAAATTTCGGCACAGATTTATTCCATGAATTGGCCTGTAAATATATGAATAGAATGTCATCTATGTACCTTTTCTAATTTGAAATGTGGTTTTGAAAGGGATTTTCATTGGAAAGAATATTGTTTTTTTCGAAATCTGACATAAAAAGGATGGCTAAGCTTGGCGCAAAGGCTGCCTACATGGCAGTCCCTTTGATTTGAACATAAAATTGTCATTTGAAGTCTAAATAATTTTTACATAGGGCTAGGGTCATGAGTTCAATGATGATATTTTTGGGCACTCTGTCTTGTAATCTATTCATGATCAGATGGTTTCTCATGTATTCAATGACCTGTTCTTGCGGAATACTCGTATATAACGATTTAATGTCCATGGTTACTAGCCAATGTCTTGATTGATCAAAAGTTAAATTCTCAAACATCTGGATGGTGGGTGTAGTATCTCGAAGATATGGTGTGGTAAGTGTGCCCATGGGTTTTACAAACAAATCCACAAATTTGCATAGGGGTTCCAAAATTGAACTGCACCCTGAAACAATTGGTCTTCCTGGAGGATGTGGGATGTTTTCCCCCACTAGTCTAGGCCCCGCAACATTCCGGTGCGCTGCTTGCATCAGGAACATCAGAATGGCTGCTGGAAAGCATTAAGCACGTTAAAATCACCCAGAAGTGCGCAGGAAAAATCTGAAAAATAGCCCGCCATCCACTTTTGCCTATGTCAGTGGTAACACAGGAGACCACTGCCAAAACCCATCATTTGGCTGCCCACAGAGCAAAATGACTGCAAAAGAAATACAGAGCTTTGTGGAAATCCGTTTTTTTTGGTTGTCAAATTTGAAAAAATCATAGCTCACAAACCACCCAAAAGTTCCAACCTCCTTGTTGGGTGTTGAACATCATTCTACTTCAAGAATCCACATGAATATAATGTCAGCAGAAGTATATTTTATCAGAACAAAATCCACTTTTAAAGATACTTGCTGGAAAGAAATATGTCAAAAATGGATGCAATACCATTACTCGCCTCTGTCTGACGCTGGCGATCTCTAAATCTGTCAGGTGAAACTTGTGTCTCAAAAGCTAAATATGTCAAAGAAGGGACTGTAATTTTTTACAAGGAACAATGTCACAATTGACTATAAGGTAACCTGATTCAGCTAAAACTTCAAAGAGGTTTTCCCCCACTGGGAATACACCACCCTGTTAATTCCCACCAAAAGGAGAGAATATCTCATGGGGTTGCTAATGAGAAGGGGAGGAGACTTCCTCTGCTGCTCTCGGAAAGAGACAATAGGTTCCTTGAACTGAAAGAAAATGCTAATTCGGGTGTGACTGACACCAACTGCCCAGGAAGACAAGCCCATGTTAATCTCTGGCTCAGCCAAGCCTTCGAGGCGGGCCAGACTGAAAATGTGGATTTGAAACTGCAGCAACTGTATGTTTGTGGAAAAGACTTACAGCAAATTGTACTGAACTGGTAAAAATATGGGATTTATAGGTTATTAAAATGAAAGGTTTTCTTACAGTTTAAAACTAATCTGAAATCTGTGCGACATTCAGAGACTGATCTATGAAAAAGTTCATATTCTAGCTATTGTGATTATGTTAGGAACATGAACATTTCCAGGAATATGCCCAGATGGTATGTGTATGCATGTGTAAAAATTGGTACAGAACTGACACTGAGTAACCACCCAAAATCGTGAAAAATTGTCATTTGTGAACCAAAACTCGTAGGAAGAGGAGGCTTGGACAGAAACGTACCTTAGTCAATCTGTCATGTAATTGTGTATTATTAACAAGTTGTGCATCTTGGAAATATGTTTTTGGGGAAAAATAGATTTTCTGGGTAAGAACAAAGGGGAGGGATTTTTTCTGGACCCTAAACACAGTGTCACACTGACACATCATGACACATCATGACACACTGTTCCTTTCTCAAATCAGGAGAGGGGGAATTCTCTGACCTGTCAGATCCTTAGAGGGTTGGGCATAGGATCATCAGCCTCCCCACCCCTTTGGAAGATGGATAAATAGGGACTGTTGAGGACCCAGACAGACAGACACACATTCACCCATCATTGATCGACTGGCAAAGCACTCTGAAGGAAGATCCACACTCCAGAACCCATCTCTAGACTCCAGAACCAGACTCCAGAACCCTGAAGCAGAGGCCTAACCCAAAAAGCTGAGCCCTTTTCAGCAGACCTTTCAAAAACTAGCAACCTGATTTAACCCCTAAACTTCCATGGGGCCTAAACCATTCAACAGCCTGGCTGAGCTGTTTTGCTGCTTCTGGCTAAGAACCCTTGCTAGAACCCAAGATCCAGATCAGTCCAGCAGAGCTGTAACCCAGAAGCCGTCAGATCCAGTCTAAGAGGCCGTGCAGACCAGAGTGCCTTGCTGAGAGCAGTCCAGGTGTCCTGAATCCTGTCCGGTGGTGAGCGAATTCCAACCGAACCTTTGACCAGATCTTTGACAGGCCCATTCCATTCCAAAGCTATAGTAGTGAGTATTTAGCATAGAACTGTCCATAACCAATCTCTTAGTATTAAATAATCCAATCCAACCCATTCCAACATATCCAGAATGTATTATTGAATCTCTTTTGTCTAACCTAAATTCTTCTCTCATCCACATAATCCTGTGATAATTGTAGTGATAAGCATCTTGGCGCTAATATATATTTTCTGGAGAAAGGCAATCATCTCAGGCAGATAGAAACCATCCGGAGGTGCCTCTGGATCGGTGGCTGTGCTGTCCGTGTAGTTTGCGGCTCCATAGACTCTCTAGTGTTAAGAAATCTTTGTTCCAAATCTTCAACAGCGCATCTTTCATTTTGAAATCTTGTCTCTTTTGAGAAAAATCTACCTTTCCTAAAACCTCTGTAACTTCTGAACCGTATGTGCTAGGAACGAAATTTAAATGTACCACTCCAACTCCTTATAGTTTTTCCGTAATCGCATTTTTTGTGCGCTAAAAATGAAAAGTTTGCCGCAATTTCGCATTTGGCTCAATTTCACCACATGTAAAAACAGCTATTTCTTGCTTTTAACCTCTGAATTTCGTTTTCTATCTGCTAATCATCCGACAATCATTGCTAGTGTTGACCTGAACCAATCCAAAGCAACTCTCACTAGTTCTGAATCCTGTTTAGCAAATTAAAGTCATTTTAGCATTTTTCCCATCACTTCATATTACATTCAAAAGCATTTGACCTGTTTAAAATCATTACTTTTCTCTCTAAGCTTGCTGGGGGGAATCAGGATTGAAACTGCAATTGTTGATTGTTATTCCTGAAACCTGTGTGCCCTCATTCCATCTCTTCATATTGCATATTGGGGGGTGTGAGTAATAACAGGGGGAAAGAGTGATCAATTGTCTTTGACTGAATTCATATCAAGTTTTATTTCTGTGTTGCATTCTTTCCTATCATTGCATTCCTTGAACCTATACAAAGTTATTCTCTGCTGCATTATTCTTCCTATTCCTACTCCTAATGGATTAAAGAGGTTGTTGATATTGTAATATTACCCATTGCTGATCATTGCATAAATATTCATAAGTGTGATATTCAGATATTATTCATGTATATAAAAGTGTGATATATATTGTTCAACTCTTCAAATAAATCTTTTAATTTACAAAACAAACCTTCTTCCTGGTTCAGTGAGACCGGGGGATTCAAAGAGAGGGGAGTTATATAAGGGTACATCATCCAGAATGAAAGAACTTTTGACATAAAAATATATAAATAAGGGTTTCCATTGAGCATCCCATACTAGGCATTGACTTAGTTGGAGTGCTGGGTTGAAACCACTTACAAGGATTCTCAAGATTTTTATGAATTTTAGGAAAGGCAAACACCATTGTCTGCAGACTATGGCCGCAACCTTATTCTCCTTCATATAGTCAGTGGGACAGTACTCACCTTGTGATCCATAAGCCCCTCACTCAGCAACCTATATCTTCCACACAATTACATGATCTAATTCCACCAGCCATGGGCACTGAACTAATGTCGGTGGTCCCTGCATGCATTACTGTAAAATTACAGTGAAAGTACTGCAATAATATCGCTCATTGATGGAAAAAAGATGGCGGTTAATAACAGGAATGGGGAAGGAGCTTGAAAGTTTGGAAAATCTTCCCCATCCTCACAGAAACTCTCCATGTGCCCCCCTGCTTCTTTCCATGCCCCCTTCTGTAACCTTAATCCTACGCAATTACCCCCTTTCTCTTGCTGGTACATGTGACATTTTCCTGGGAAGATGGAAACAGTCTGGCAAAAACGGGCACCCAAGCCCATCCCAACTCTTCTACTACACATGTGGTACTCTTTCCAACTCCCGAACTCTACCTTAATATGAAAACACTTCCATCCTTCCTCCAACTATAATTTTCAGCACATTTTTCGCTTTCGGCTTCCGTCAGGATTACTGCAGGAAACACTTGCATCAAGGAATAATGTCAACTTTTCATTTCTGAAAAGACTTACTGATGCAATGCACCATTAGAGATATAGAAAAGTGTATGGGAACAGGGAATACCCCTTCTCTATCCAAATATTTCAAAACAGCTACAGGGTTCGACCCCAAACCTATGCAAGGTGCATTGACAGCACTGTGCGGCTTAATTGTTTCTTAATTGGTGCAAATTCTACCACCAGTTTTTGTGCTGTGTGTGTTCAATGAAAGCACCTTTTTTCTCTAAGTGAAAATGAATGGGAGTATGCTGAAAAATAAAAAAAAAAGCTTTTTCTAGATTTCTTATTATTTTTTGAATCGTTTAATGACATTTCCCCAATATTTCCAATTTGGAGGAAACTATGTCAGACATTCTGTTCTTTTACCGCTGCAATAAAATAGTCATCCAAAACCGTAGCACTTTCACCTTTATGTAGGTGAAATGACAACATAACATAAAGGGTGTATTTGTAAAGCACACATTTACCCCCTGAAGGGGCATGTTGGCACTAATGGTAATCCTTTTATCAACCGCAGACGGATGAAAGGCTGAGTGGACCTGCCGGGATTTGAACCTGTGACCATGAGATCAAACAGAGGCCCCTGTAGTGGAGGCATTAGTCCAGTGAGCCACAGACCCGCCACAACAAGTGGCAAGAGATATCCGAATAATCTTGCGTACAGTTTATTTTATTGAAATGATTACTTGCCATAGTTTTTGGGGGTTGTACTGAAAGCCTGACCAGCCTGTAATACTGGAGAGTTTACCAGTAGTATGTTACACATGTCAATGTATGGGCTATACTGTTCCAAACAATCAAGTTCTGCTTGTTGTGCATTTTGCTGATATCATGCAACCAACAAAGACTGAAAAGAGTAAGCTGGTTAACCCACATTCTGAAGAAAAGTCATATTCCTGCTGCTATATTGTAAATGGCTGGTGCTGGACCAGAAAGAAACCCATTATTCATAGAACTACAGAATACACATTGATAGCATGGCAATAAGGCCTTAAAGTATATCAGCCTCATTTCCTACAAACTGCATATTTAGGTAGCATATGTTTGCACTTCCATTCAAACCATACAAATAGGTCCCCCCTCTGTGTAGTGGGGGGAAAATGGTGTTACAAAAGGTGAAACTACTTACTTTCGATTACGTTTTGAAAAAGGTGTAGCTGCCTCCCACAATTACCAATTGCCAGAGGTATGAACAATGAAATCTCCGACTTTTAGCAAATGTTAAAAACAAGCAGATTCCATAGGAATGCGTTGACTTATTGCCCGCATGTATATGTGAAAACCATGTGTTGTTTGAACGGTGAGAACATGGAAATCCCTTTATGTACCCAAGCTACTCAAGCAAAAAGCTACAATTTCCCTATGCATCATTAAAATAGATGTTCAACAGTTGTTAAAATTTAACGCCTGTTTTGAATACCTATTTTAGTAATCGAGGGGAATGGATAATGAGCCCCTCTTTCTCTCAGGGAGAATCGTTGGCAGCATGCCAAAACAACACTTAAATAATGGAGTGTGTGATAAGATCTATTGCATAGAAGATGACCTTTAAATTAAATTGATCATCGGGGTAGAGGTTAACCATAAAACAAAGGGCGATCAAAGATATGAGCATGCACGGCTGTTTCACATGTCGACATCAATACATCCATTGTAGTGCGAGGTACAAGGAGGGATAAATTATAGACCAAAATGAGGGTGGAGGCCTTGAGTGTGAGGGGTGCAATATCAACAAAGCACAGAATGTGGGGGTTGGTGTAACTGTATTTCTTCCTCCCTTCCCCCTGGCACTAGTCCCCGAGCCTCCCAGGTACATGCAACAGTGATATAGTTGTAGGGTTAGTGTATCATAGCAGTTCTGATACTGTAACTTACGAGGAACCTGATCATCACTCCTTGGAGAGGTGAGCCCAGCTCACCCACGTGGAAATTGACAGAGGAGGAAATATGAACCATTCCTAGGCTGGCACTACCTATGGAGCAGGCCCATGTATATGGTCTCACCAATCAGTGGCGCTAGTTTCTTCTGTATATTGATGATGCTACTGAAGAGGGGGACTCAGAGCGTGCCCTCCATCCCAGAAGACCCTTCAACAGGAAGAAGAATCTGCAACAATATGGCCGTCGTTCATACAATCTCGCACCCATTCCCACTGCTCCCACGATGGATAATTATCACAAGAGATACCCTCCCAGCAGAGCCTACAAACCAGCGGTAGTGCAAATCTTACCCATAGTGAACGAGGAGACGCAGGACGGAGCTGGTTACATGGAGAGACTCGATTAAGCACCAAGAAACCAAGCCACTTGTCGGTGGAGACACCATGACGACCTATCTACGTTAGACATGAAGCACATGTGCTATCCTCATACCCTGGACACTCACACATACTCAACATCACGAAGAACACAAGTACATAGCTCTATAGTTAGAGGACAGTGACATATACATACTGTCTGCACGTTTTTTATTGTTCTATTAGGCCTGCTGTAGCACTGCGGTAACGCAAGAAGCAAGAAGAGTTTGTGTAACTGCTTGCAGATGCTCATATGCAAATAACCCCATGGTGAGGCAGGAGTACTCAAGGGACCTGATATCCATAATGAAATAACCTACAGACTATCAGAAGACGTGTATAGTAGAAGCCAGACCATTGCTTAAGAAATCTAGCAGGCCACAATTGGCTTAGTAATGGAACCCCAAGCCTCACAGAAATATGTTATGTTATGTTACATACACTTATAAAGCGTACCGTTGCCAAAAGGCATCATGGCACTGGTGTGGAAGCTGCAAGCTAAAGAAGAGCAGTAAAGAGTCAGAAAGCTAGAATAGAGTGGTTTTGAAAGCTTTCCTGAAAGCTAGATGATTAGTGGAAGATTTAAGTGATAATGGGAGAGTGTTCCAAAGCCTGGCCACGGCAATAGAAAAGGCTCTGCCACCAAGTCTTTCCCGGTTAAACCTAGGGACCGTGAGTAGGTTGGTTGTAGAAGAGTGGAGGTTACGTTCCGGAATATATCAGGAAAATTAGGATTGAATGCACTCCGCTCCCAAGCCATGGATTGCCCGATGGACAATACATAATGACTTAAACTTGACTTGCACCGGTGAAATATGAGCATCATAGGGGGAGCCAGTGGCCAGTCTGGCAGCCATATTTTGCATACGTTGGAGCCGTTTGAGCAGGCCAATCGGTTGGGATAGGTACAGGGAATTACAATAGTCCAGCCGTGAGAGGACCAGCGCCGCCACCAGGGGGGACGCATGTCTTCCGGGATCATAGGCAGGACCCTCTTTAAAACCCTGATCTGATGATGGGCAGACTGCCAAACAGCCGAAATCTGATTTGACATGGAGAGGGAGGCAGAAAGAATAACCCCCAAGTTCTTTACCTTGTTGATTGGACAGGGTAATGGACCCAGCGATGTGCGCCAAAAGGCGGGGGTCCATAGTGAAGGGTTGGGGGGACAGCCCACCAGCATCACTTCCGTTTTATCGCCATTGAGCTTAAGCCAGTTTTGGTCTATCTAGGCACTGACTGCTTTAAGGCAGTCATGAAGACAAGCTGAGACCACGGATTGATCCTGATCAAGCCGGATCAGGATTTGGGTGTCATCAGCATAGGAATAACAGTTAAGTCCATAAGAGCGAATAAGGCAAACCAGTGCCCAAATATAAATGTTGAACAGAATCGGGGAGAGAGAAGATCCCTGAGGGACACCACAGGTAAGAGCACAAGGAGCAGGGAGGAAGGGAGGCATAGCAAGAGTATATACAAGCAGAACTACTGTGGCAGGAGCAAAGCCGCCATCAAGGTCACAATGTTGCAAATGACATCCCTCACTCTGAACCTAAGTAACTCTGGCTGCAGGAGAGGTGGCTCTCTGACAAAATGCAGAATAATGCAGGGCTCCTGGGCTCAGAGACGTGGTTTCCAAGCACATGACCTGGTCGAGCTGAAAGGCTGCCAAGATTGAGGCCCGAGAAGAGCAACCTGTTCCGCTGTCCAGACAATAGCTACAATAAAATTGTCACAGTCACGCTACAGTTCTGCGTTGGGAACCGGAGCAAGCTCATTACAGCTATGAGCTACACACCGTCATGATGCCGACACATAGTTGCACCTCGCAAATACATAATTGCCCAAGGCACCATTCACAGGTGTTCCGCGGCTGGGAACAGAGTTAGTGCCAGACTCGGGGGGCTCATGGCTCATCCAATCATAGCCAAGGCCCCTAGGGGTGGTCAGTGGGGGTCCCAACCAATCATCAGGCTTACTCACTGGAACAAATTTCAAGTAACAACTTTTTGGTAATGGCTAAGCGTACCATCTGACAATACACCATCCAATGAAGTACCACCTCCTTTTTGAGACGGTTCCCGAGAATGATGCTAATAGTGATGTCAGATGCCATCAAAATTGGCCTGCGAACCAGGGTCCTTCGAGAGTTGCGTGGACGTTCCTCCATGTATGTGATCCCTGTGGTGCTTTGGCTACAATAAACTGCAGTAATTCTTTGCCTTTTGTGTGGACATGACATTCTTGATTGGACAAAGGGAAAGAGTTAGGCCTTCCACAGACTTGCACCCGCAGGCCTCCAGAGTGGCTCAGCCAGACCAGGGGCCTGCCCCTAACAAGTTGGAGGTCGCACGAGATCTGTTGTGGCGCCAGCCTGGACAGAATCTGCCTCCTTAGCCATCAGACCCAGAAGGCTGCAGGACCCTTGCAGAAATTGCGAGACAACCGGACAGCGCAACCGGAGATAGGGCGTCTGAAGCCGCCTTGAGAAATCTATCCCATCTGCAGTCGGCGAGGTGTCCACGCAGTTCAGAGGGGCGAGACGAGCGGTTAACGATGAGCTAGTGGCCAAGCAGCATTGACGAACAAAGAAGAATGTAAATGTGATCCACATAACAGGCAATGGCCCTCATTACGACCCTGGCGGAAATTGACTGACCGGACCGCAACAGCGTAAATAGCGTTTCCGCCATTGCACGAAGGAGCAAAGTGCGGCCAATCACGACCCATCGGGCACGAGCATTACGCCATGGCGGAATCCGAAAGGCTGCGATGGCGGAAATGACCCCAAAACGGCCCTTACCGCCGCCGTACGCTGCACCAGGTGCAATACCGCCACCCATCTTAGCGGTCACCGTAATGAGCGGTCGCCGTAACGAGCGTGCACCGCAAATTACGGCCACCGTAAATATACGGAAACGGAAGTAAAAGCATGTGGCCGGAACGGGAAACAGCACGCCGCACAACTATAAAATCCGAATCCCAACACAACCATAAAAAATCCGACCCTGACACACATCCCAACCCGTTAGCAACCCCAGTTAAAAAAATAAATATGGGAAAGGTAGCCAAGAAAGCGTGTGACCGCAAGCGGCAGGTACACTTCTCCCGAGAGGAACTGACCGTGCTCACCGAGACCCTACAGGAAAATTCCGCCGTCGTCTTCTCCAGTCAAATGACCAGGACGGCCCTTGCCAACAAGAAGGCCATATGGGTCCTGGTGGCACAGCGCGTAAGTGCGGTGGGGACAACACCCCGCACGCCACAGCAATGTCGCAAGCGGTGGGACGACCTGCGGATCCGCGTACGCAGCATACTTTCTGCGAACAGGAACATCGCCACAGCTACCGGGGGGGGTTCAGAGTCGCCCATCAAGTTGACCCCCTGGGAGGAAATCTGCGCCTCCACCATAGGAATGGAGAGCATAGAGGGAGTCGGAGGGATGGAGAAAGGAGTGCCGACATCCGGAGAATCAGGTAGGTTGGCCAAGAGAAACAATGCGAAATCCACAAACCACGAACATGTGCAGTACCATGTGACCCCATAGTGCAATACATACTTAGCCCTGACAGCGCCCTCTAAAAGTCAGAATGAACAAACAAATCAATCAAGAAGCCATAAACAACCCCTACATGTGCAGCATGCACCCCCTAACTGCAGGCAGCCAAATGAATGCATCCTCAATCCACACGAAAATGAGACCACCTCCAAGGCCCAGTCCCAAATCAGCCTCATGTACCACCCCAATGCATTTGATACGTTGCCATTCCAAATCCGACAGACCCATAACTAACGCTCGCCCCTCTTTACTCCACCACAGGGTCCGATACCAACGACGAGCTGCAGGACACCCCTACCAGCACGCCTGCAAAGAGGGCCAGGACCAACGTCCCAAGAGCCTCCACCTCAGGTGCAAGGATCAAGACACGGCAGCAGCAGGAATCAAGTGGCAGCACACTGGAGGGGACTGCAACAGGCACCCCAGCAGCCAGCAAGTCCACAACCCCAGCACCACAGGTCCCCCCAAAGAACGTATCTGATGGCACTGCCTCTGGTGGTAGCAGCACCATAGGTGACACAGCTGTCATGCCAGCATGCTCCGACACGGAAAACAGTGCTGGCGACGTAGGTACCATCCATGACCTTTCCCAATCCCCCTGCATGTTCCATCCCCTACACCATGACGAAACCACGCAGGGGCACCCTGAAGACGACGACTGGCCAACCCCCACAAGTCCTGTGCCAAGGCAACATGTGTTGAGCAGCCCCCCTGTCACACCACCGCAAATGTCCATGGCCCAGCAGAGGCAACAGTCCCTCGACCTGCTGATCGAGCAACAGCAGGAAGCGTCCACGCTACTCAAGGACCATGCAAATGAATGCGGGGGTTCCAGGGCAGCCATGGAAACATCCACCGAGACACTCAGGGCACAAATAGAGAAAAGTAGTGAGAGCCTCAGGGGAGAAATGGAGAGAAGCACCGAGAGCCTGAGAGCACAAATGGAGAAAAGCACCGAGAGCCTGAGGGGGGAACTGCATGCGACGTCCAAAGACGTTTGTGCTGAACTTGCTGCTGTGCGCCGTGTGCTCTCGGAGCTCTCACAAACCCTCAGAGACATGCATGGACGCGAGCAGGCAGAGACCTCATCCGTGGCAAGTTCCGTCCAGGGCAGCCCCCAACGCAGATCTGGCAGGAACCTGCGCTCCACGGGCAGGGGTGCCCCTGATACCCGTAGAGGGGGCTTGCAATAGCGTCTACCCACGGACAGCATGCATATTTGGACACTGGTGTTGGGGGGGGAGGTAGTAGGGTGGAGGGGGTGTGTTGGGCTTCACTGGGTGGCGGGTCCATAGGGTGTATAAATCAAATCACATCAACAATACAGCACCTCATTATCATCCAATGACATGTGTGGACATTGATATTTGCGTACGAGGCCTTCATAGGCGTACAGTCCACAATGTGCCTGTACTACACACACACAGTGCCACAGGTCCCCTTTCCGTGTAATAGGCACCATGCGTGGTTGCTAGAAGCATGCATCTATGATGCTCTGTCGGATTGCACGTGCATCCTGTGCCTCATGGACTCCTTGAGGTGCCTCCACATCCCCACCCTCATCATCATCATCATCATCTTCAGGTGCATGCAGTACAGCGTCAGGGGGCATGGGCACATTCCTACGTATGCACATGTTGTGCAGCATGACACATGCCATGACCATCTTAGAAACCTTCTCATGGCTGTATATGAGTGCCCCGCCAGACCTGCTGAGGCTGCGGAAACGAGCCTTCAGTAGGCCGAATGCCTGTTCAATGACCACACGGGTACGTGAGTGGGCATGGTTGTAGTCCTCCTCATGCTCGTTCTGTGGGTTCCGGATTGGTGTAAGGAGCCATCTCTTCAGTGGATACCCGGCATCACCTGTATGAGACGAATAAAGGGTGTCAGTGGAATGATAGTGCTAAGTACCCCCCCCCCCCCCCTGCAAGGTCATTGACGCATCAAATGGGCCACGATGTCATGCATGGAATGAGACTCACCGAGTAGCCAGGATCTGTGCCCTGCGTGTCGCTCCATGTAGCGTGGTATTCTTGTGTTCCTCAGGACCATAGAATCATGGGTAGATCCTGGAAATCTGGCACAACAATGCGTAAATATCTTGTTGGAGTCACACACCATTTGCACATTGATTGAATGAAATTGTTTCCGGTTGCGGTACTGGACCTCCATGGCATGTGGGACAACCAATTCAACATGGGTGCAGTCGATGGCACCAATGCAACCCGGGATGCCGCCAAGTGCATGGAATCCCACTTTAGCGTTGGTAATCTCCTGGTACGTGCGTGGTAGTGTGATGTGGTCGTCGGCGTGCTTCAGGAGGGCATCGTGCACTTGGAAGAGTGTCCGTGAGAACAGTGGCTGTGAAATGCCATGCAACTGTCCCACTGTGTGCTGGTAGGTGCCTGTGGCCAGGAAGTGGAGTGCAGACACCACCTTCAGTAGGGGTGGGATGGCGGTTGGGCTATCTATCATGCTCACGAGGTCAGCATGTGTCATGTCCACAATGGCGATTATGGTGTCCCGGTCCAAACGGTAGAGGGTGTGGATCTGCTCAGCAGTGAGGTTGAACGGATCGGCTCGGAGGCGTGGGATTGCGGGCCGCCTGCGTGGTGGTAGTGGCAGTGCTTGTGGGCCTTGCTGACCCTGCCTTGCCCTCCTCCTCCTCCTTCTCCTCCGTCTCCCCTGTGCGCCCGGTTGTTGTACCTGTTGTTGTTCGTCGTCTTCTTGTAGTTGTAGCACTTGCAGTGCTATCTGGTACCCCAGGCCCAACATCGCTAGTCCTGCCGGTAGCATTTTGGAGTGGGAGTGGTTGTGGGAGGGGTTTGGGTCTGCAATATATGTGCTGTCGGCCTGTATGGCCTCCACCTGTGCTGATTGAATGAATCTGTGGCAGATGCAATCCCTTCTGGTCGAGCACGGCCCGCACGTAAGGCTGCATTTGGCCGCATGGCATCTTGGGATTGGAATCATGTATCAAATCCCGATGGCAGTGTGATGTACTTTGACTGATTTTCATGCTATGCTCCCATTGTTACACATGCTATGATTGCAGCCGCTTACATACCTGTGAAGAGTCAGTGGTATGTAGGGCTCGATCGATGGCCGACCCTCATGCAGCACAGTAACGTACTTCACCGACGGGCGTGGCGTCCCATTTGTGATTGCAGCCAGTTAGCATCATGACAAACAGCCGCACTACATTGATGTAATTGTGAATGCAAGCGTTCACAGAAGCCTTTTCGACGTAATGTTGCAAGTGAGGAATTCGAAGGCCAGCATTTTGGGTTTTGAAGTAGCGGCGAGGATACGCCCACAGGTCTGGCTGGAAATGTAACGTTCTATTGTAGAATGTCCTTGGGACATGGCCCATAACGAGCAGGCAATGAATGACATGAATTGAATGGGATGCGCAATAGCGTAGTGGACGATGAGGCAGGACGTTCCCAAATCCATCTTGCTTCACAACACTACAGATCCGGCCAGGGGCACAGTGGTTTTTGCGGACTGCATTACGCACAGACGCGATGGAAGTTTCACATATTATGTGAGTGAATATTCATGCGTTTTCATTGCGGGATGAGGGAATGATGTGTGGATGCATGGACTGATGAATCCGTTTAGGGTCTGCCATGTACATGGGTTTTTTGGTTCACTCCCCTTCCCCTGCGTTATGTGATGCAAGGCTGCCATAGTGGGACATACGTCTATCTGCCCTTGTCGGATCCTCCCTGTCTCGACGCGCCTTCATACACTTGTGTCTAGGCACGTTACTAATCCCATGTCATGGGTTCTATCTTGACGGACGCATGCACAGTAACCGACGTTGCCAATGGTGTATTTAGCTCGATTGGTTTCGTTGTGATTCGATACTGGATTAGGGGTGTGTATATTCCTTTGGAGTGGGCTAGCATGCATATGGGTGTGGATTTGGTGTGTTGAATGAAGATTGTAATGCATCATGAGACCCGTAATGCAATCGGTTGATTTGTGTTTCTTTTGGGTGACAGGTATCTCCTGCCCTATTGCAGATGCCATCTCTACGCCACTCCTCCAGATGGTTTTTACTCTCGACTCCTGCAGCTTCGGGTGAATCAGTGGAGCACCATTTCGATCATATGGGACGATCGCCAATGGGCCACATGCCCTTACGCTGTACTGGTGGCTAGGTGCAACATTTCGGCCTTTCAGCTCGACTAGTGCCTGCCTCATGGGACGGACCTGCGGTTCTTGCCGCTTCCATGTTGCCTTTTGGAACGTTGATGTAAGCCCTGTGTGCCATGATGGTACAGGGCGTCACACAAGTGGAAGCCGGTCAATTATTGCAGATGCAGCCCTCGGTGATGATGGTTGTTTTGGTGGGATTTTGCAAATTGATGTGGGGCCTTTGTCATTTGGATGGGCATTTAAATTGTATTCCGATATTTGTCGTGTTGCGTTGTTCTTTGCAGGTGATGTGGCGATTTTCGCTTTGTGGCGGTATGTATTGCGTGATGATCTGCTTTGTGTTCCGCCTTCTGAGTTGAGTTGTGTGGTACAGTACTGGCCGCGTTTGCCTACGTAGCACAGTATGGTCACGGATAGGGGCTGCCATTGTGACTGTTTACATGATGTGCTGTTCAGGGGCGGGGGATTGGCTTTTGGCCGACTGGTGCCTGTCAGCCAGGTCGATTGGTGGAATGATGGGTTGTTCAGAATGTGGCTGGTCACAGGTGACTGTGTTTGCGTGCGTTTGTTGGAGGGGGACTGGGGTCATGTCCATTGGAATAGCTTCTGTATTGATGCCATCTGTGCCCTGCAGCTCCCATCGGCCCCTCTTGGGATGAGCCTGGCTGCTCAGTCACTCTGCCGACTTGTGTGGTACATGCTTCTGCTGATGGTTGGTTTGTTTACTGGCATGAGTACAGGGCTGGTGCAATCCCCCTCAGGATGCTGTTGTGGATGTTGCCTTGCGCTGGTGGCAAGCGATGGGGGACTACTGTTGTTTTGTGTCATGTGTTCTTGATTTTCATTTTGATGTGTTGTACCTTCACATGCCTGTGCTGCGTCAGTACGGCTATGGTGACATGCCGTACATGGATGCCCACTCACGGGGCGCTTTGAGCCCCTGCATGCTTTTCTACGTTGGCATGCATGGGTGAATAGTGGATTTCACTGGTTGCATAGTGTGAGTACATTGCGCCTGCCAGGAGTTGTGCAATGAGGCCAGGGAGTGGAGTACAGGCACTCAGTGGGCCATTTACGGTTGGTTCGCGTTGCCGTATTTCTCGCCATGGCGGAATGGTACTTTACGACGTGCTTGATGGCGTTCAGTACATGTCCGCTAGGGTCAGAATTCGCGTACCGTTGCGCCATGGCGGTGATTCCGGTTTTGCAAGGCGCGCGTGCGCGTACTTGGTGCAGTTAGCGTTGCCGTTCACTGCGGTGTCGCTAATGGCATCGTACTTTACGGTGACGGGTCATGATCGCAACGAGCGGTGTTCGATGGCGGTATTGCATTTCCGCCATCATTTTTCCATTTCCGCAAGGGTCGTAATGAGGCCCAATGTGTTGTGTGGATGGGTCTCATGTATGCAGGAGGAGGGAGATGTAATGTGTGATTACTGTTGTTGCTGGAGTTGTTTTGACACATGCTTGGTGGTAGGTACCTATGCAGAGGTAGAAGTCCCTTTTCTGTGTTTGTGGCAAAGGGCTCTGATGATGAGCAAATACTGTGGGCTCAATAGGCTCGGACTGTGACAACCTGTATATATGAGGTATTCCTATGTGTTGGAAGTTTTAGTTCAGAACATAGATGACCGATCACCAAAAGGGCTAGCTGGAGCTATCCTAGATTGCGGAAGGTGTTTTGTCTGGTTAAGCCTCCCAGAAAGGGGCGTTTCAGCCGTCAGGCGAAGCGTCAGTTTCAGCAAACACAAGAAACAAAGAGAATACTCCACCCCCGGAGAGGTGCGAAGACAGCTGTGGGGTTATTTTGGGTTTGGGCGTATTTGTGGTCAGTGGAGAAAACGGGCATTCATCTTGTACGCCCAATTATCTCTTCGTTTGTCTGAACTTTAGCTTGGTGACGTCACCCATAGGTTGATGCATAGGACAGTGTGTGGGAAGGCAAAGAGTTGGTGTTGTGAACTGGAGATTGTACAGGTGAAGAAGCGGCAGTGCGCAGAAGGCGCCTGCGCACGATTGAGGTGGTGTGCTCGACAGCGGCAGCGCTGGTGAAGGCGGGGCTGAATACAGAGCTCGCCGTGTAAGGTGCAGAGCCGTGGAGGCTTGTAGTGGAGAACTTTGATAAACAGTGTACTATAACCTTTTCCCTCCCTTGACAGAGGATATTGAATACCTTGTCTAGAGGTCAGGTAAAGGGTTGTAATGTATTTGTATGGTGGAACGGGACAATGTACAGTGGGGCAGTAACTCCCATAAAACATTTCTGCAAGACCCTGCCCCAATATAAAGATAAGATAGTAAAGTACAGTATACAATGTTCTAAACGCACAGAAGGGAAAATAGTGAGGTCATGGCCGCCCAACGGCAGCTTCTATAAAGACATGCTGCAGTCATATTTGACCCATTTACAGAGTATGTACAAAGGGAAAAAGTTAGCTAAACGCATGGAAATATTTGAACTGTGGCGTACTTTCCAAGAGGACAGGCCATGGATGATAAGTTGGAGAGAGGTGAAGGAGGAGGGATCAGACCCCTGCGCTCCGCCTCCCACACTGCAGAGTGTAATATCTGATGACGTGGCATAGGAACAGGGCTTATACCCATTAAGAGAACAAAAAGCAGCAGAGGGTTACTAAAATCCCACCTATGAACCACCCCCATATTGCAGATTACCTTCGCTAAGTGGAGGAGCAGGGAAAAGGATTTACGAAATGAAAATGACGGCGGGACACAGGCTACCAGAATATGACGTCAAAGGACTCTTCGTCTCCATACTGGGTGATGCAGCTAATGACATCTGGAAGAGGGCAGGGTTCCTGGTGGTGACCATTCAGACACAGCACACAACAGGGAACCATTCAGAAATTGTAGGGCAGTACTATGGCAGGCACTGCAGATGCAATTCCAGGACACCTCAGCCATAGTGGCCATCACATCACGCAAGATGCGTGACGATGAGGATCCTGTTTATTACATCCAAGAGATTCAACAACTGTGGTGCCTCGAAACTCTAGAGCCGTGGGACAAAATGATAGCAATATTCTATCATATTTAGGTGCAAAGGTTACCAGAGCCAGTACAGAAAAACTTGAAAAAATTAGTGGGAATGGAGGCAAAGCCATGGGCAGAAATACAACTCACCATAGTGCATCATTGAAGGTTGTGGCAACAAAAGACGAAGCAAAAGGCAGAATAGGGGAAGGCAGATGAAGCGAAGCTGATACAGAAAATATTGTCTAAGTATGCATTAGAGTGAGCACTAATAATGAACACTGCCCCCAGGCACAAACAGCGATCTCCCAACTAATACCTCAGCCCCAACCACAATAGCCATATAGCACCCTGCCAGCATATGCATCACCCATGGGTAGGGGATACATGAGGAGAGGCGGATACCCACAGGGCTTCAGAGGAATGGGAGGCTTTCAGAGAGGATGGGGTTTGGACCATTATCGCAGGAGGGTTCCGGGGCTACATACAGCAAATGTCGCAAGGAACGGGAGGGAGGATTCCCATGGCAGACAAGTGAGCCACCACAGTGCTGGGCCTGCGGACAACTAGGGCACATTTCCGGAGCATGTCGGAATAGGGCAGACAGCTAGGCCACCATGAGTTCCATGTCCCAAATATACAGCAACATGTACAGATGCAAAACATTCAGCAGCAGACACAGCTACCCCACAGGCGATGGTGCCTCAGGTGGCAGCACCAGCCCAACAGCTAGCACAAGTACATGCCCACTCCCCGGAGCCGATGATAGGGCAGCAATGGACCAATGCAGAAAATGGGAGGGGTCACTATAGTAGGAAATAACTCCAATACAGGGAATAGATTATCCCTATTTCCCCAATAGGACAGCCCACAGATGAACTTGTTGTGTCCCATCCTCTCGGTCACACCTAATCCTGCAGAGGAACCTTGCATAAGGGTGACATTAGGTGACAACACGTGTTCCTTTCTTTTTGACACTGGGGCGACTAGGTCATGTATTCGGGAAGGGACTTTTGCGTTGTCAGGCAATTCTCTGCGGCTTGAGAGGTTGTTCCATTTACTGACAACATATCCTTGTCCATTGGGGAGCACAATCTATCGCTACCCTTACTTTACCCCAAACATGCACCTGTAAATATATTAGGTCGAGATACAATGAGCAGACTCATCATCACCATCTCCTTCACAGACAAAGGCATAATCTGCTTAACACCAGGAATACACATGCTCATAGTAAGGCAACTTCTCCAGGCGTATTGTGGGAAAATAGTTCAGAGGGGGGAGCCAGCAGACCCTGAACTATTCCAGTACAGAACAGACATAGCCCTTGCATGCTTGCCAGGGAGTCCAGGGAAGGTATGGAGAAGTCCAGGTGAGTATATCTTCAGACTAGAAACACCATCAGATAAAGAAGAAGGATTGGCACTGGCTGTAGACATTGAAGTGATTGTAGTGCGACAGGATTGGATCGCAGTCCATGCAGAATATGACCAAGGGAGGGCATGGAGGGCAATACATGCAGCAGCAGAAGGATGCAGATTGACCCAGGTGACAGATGAAGAGCTCTTTTCAGAAGTCAGGGGAGAGACAGAACTGATATTAGAAATGAGTGTGCACTTTTGGCTACTCATCACTTACAGGGAAGTAGCCCAGAAAATGGCAATGGCACTGGAAGCTCTGCCCCCATTTTCTTGAGAAAGACCTGGCCAAAGTTCCTAACTTCTTATGGACCACAAGTCCCTATGACGTGGTGTACATAAAAATCATAGGGGGAGTGAAAATAAAATTGAAACCCGGTGCAATACTACCTAGAATTAAGCAATAGCCCCTTGATGAAAGAAGCAGATGAGGGCATTTATGAAAATCAACGCTCTCTTTCAAAGAGGCATCTTAGTGCCATCAGTGCACCCTGTGCGAAAGGCGCATGGGGGATCATGGCATTTTATTCAAGATCTCCGCCCACTTAACCACATTGTATGATATGATATGATATGATATGGCATTTGTAACGCGCCTATACACAAGTGTTTCAAGTAGCGACGAGGCAGGGAGGGGGGAACAAAGGAGGGACAGACAACAATCCTACTAGGCCAGGTGTCAATCAGATCGCTCAAGTGCAAGGGTGGATGGGAAGGGAAAAGTGCAAGGGGAAATGGAGAGGGGAAAAGTACAGGGTTGGTAGAATACAAGATAAATAATAAGGGCCCGGTGGTGGCAAGTGCAAGGTAAGTGCAGACAAGTGCTGGG
Organism: Ambystoma mexicanum; assembly: GCF_040938575.1. Taxonomy (NCBI): domain Eukaryota; kingdom Metazoa; phylum Chordata; class Amphibia; order Caudata; family Ambystomatidae; genus Ambystoma; species Ambystoma mexicanum. The sequence goes on along the minus strand of NC_090922.1, from coordinate 1,383,038,182 downwards.
AAGGGGGGCTGTAGGGATATAGAGACAGTCCCACAGTGCAGGGGTTGCCAGGTAGGCAGTGCAGGGGAGAGTGGCTGGGCCAAGGACCGAGAAAGGTGAGTAGTCCAGTTGCAGATTCAGAGCAGTTTCAGTAATTAGCAGGGGAAGGAGAGAGAGAAAGCAGAAGCAAAGAGGAAGGTTTTGAGGTGCTTCCGGAACCGGAGATGGTTCTCCTCAAGTTTCAGGGAGGCAGGAAAGCTGTTCCAGAGGGAGGCTCCTGCTGCGGAGAGAGATCTACCACCAACTTGTTGCTTGGAGAAGTGGCTGACCATGAGGGAATTGGAGGCGGACGAGCGGAGAGCTCGAGAAGGAATATATTTAGGAAGCGAGAGTTGAAGGTATTTTGGCCCCAGGCCCCAGAAGGCCTTGTGGACAATGCAGAGGGTTTTGAACTTAATCCTCGCAGCCACTGGGAGCCAGTGTAGCGATTTCAGTCCTGGCGAGATACGGTCCCTGGGCTTGAGGCCAAGGACAAGTCTCGCAGTCCTGTTCTGGATGAGTTGCAGAGGGCGGAGAGTAGAGCCAGGCAGATTTAGATAGAGGCTGTTACAGTAGTCCAGCTTCGAGAGAACCAGGGCTCTGGAGACAGTGAGCTTCTGGGGGAAGGAGAGGACAGGAAGGATGCCTCTGAGGAGGTGCAGCTGGTAGTGTGACTTCTTGGAGACATCAGATATGTGAGGAGAGAAGGAGAGTGTGGAGTCGAAGATGACTCCGAGGTTTTTTGCTTTGCAGGTAGGAGTAGGAAGAGGGCCAAGAGAGGCCGGCCAGAGAGCTGCAGGGAAGGAGGGATTGGGTGTGCCGATGAGTAGAATCTCAGTCTTACTGTCAATAAGGCAGAGGTCATTGGCGGCACACCATTCCTGGATAGCAGAGAGACAGTCAGAGATGAGGGAAAGAGAAGAGGAGGCCGAGGGTAGCCTGAAAATGACCTGGGTATCATCCGCATAGCACTGGAAGTTGGGGCAGAGAGCGGCGATGCGGTGGGCAAGAAGTGCCAGGGAGAGAGGTTCGATCCCTGGGGGACACCACAGGTAGAGAAAAAGATGTCAGAGAGGAAGGACCCCAGTTGGACCTGGGAGGGTCGATTGGAGAGGAAAGAGGTCAGCCACTCCAGAGCCTGACCAGTTATACCCAGGTTATCACTGAGACGTTTGAGCAGGATGGCATGGTTGACAGTATCAAAGGCAGAAGAGAGATCGAGCAAAATGAGAACACACAGAGTGTTAGAGTCAAGGTTCGAGAGCAGGTCCTCACGTATGTTCAGGAGAGCAGTTTCCGTGCTTCTGGCAGCTCTGAAGCCAGACTGATGGTCATGAAGACTACCAACAGATTCAGCATGGAAATTAAGCTGGGAGATGGCCAGTTTCTCCAGGAGCCTGTCCAGGAAGGGAGTGATGGAGATTGGGTGATAGTTAGCCGGGCAGGAGGGGTCGGAAGAGGGTTTCTTAAGAAGAGGGTGCACAAGGGAGTGCTTAAGGAGGGATAGGAAGACTCCGAAGGCGAAGGAGTGATTGCAGAAGTCAGCCAGGGCAGGAGCCAGGGAGTCGATGTGGTCCTTGATAGTTTTGGAGGAACAGGGGTGGACCTGTTTTGATGAGAATTTCATAGATCAGACTTGTCTGGAAACCTTGTCAGCAGAGAAGAGGGGAAAGGCAGAGAAGGAGGGAGGAGGGGTGGCTGCAGAAGGGCCAGACGAAGAGCAGGGAATAGAGGGGGGGAGGTGATAGGAGGAGAGTGAGGACAGGATGTCCTGGGTTTTTGAAATGAAGTGGGAGGCCAGTGCCGCGCAGATGGCCTGGGAGGGGACAGGGGAGGTAGAGACTGCAGCATGATTGGCCAGCTCCTTATAGATTTAATTTGTTAGATGCCGCTGAGATGCGGGCTTGGATAAGGGCTCTCTTCTTGGTGAGAACGGAGAGCCTGTATTGCCTTTGGAGCAGGCGGCAGGCCAGTTTGTCAGAGGATGAATATGAAGCATGCCATTTCCTCTCTGCCACCCTGCAGTTGCGTTTTAGGGTGACGAGATCCGAGTCATACCAGGAGTTACATTTGGCTTTGGGCTTCAGGCGGATTCTCATGACAGGGGCAAGGATATCAAGAGCATCAGATATAGCAAAGTGGAGAGTGGAGAGGGCTGTGTCAGGGTGGGAGTCAGCCGAAGGGGGTGAGAAGGTGGCAGCAAAAGCCTCAACTGACACGCGCTTCATGGGTCGGATGACCGAGAAGGAGGGTGGCAGTGATGAAGGTGGCTTTGCCTGAGGGGTAGGGAAGGTGAGGTGGGAGGATAGGAGAAAGGGATCACTCCAGGAGAGAGGAGTGGAGAGAGGGACAGAGAGGGGAAGGTCAGAGTAGATCAGGGCATCAAGAGTGTGCCCTGCAGAATGAGTCGGCCCAGACAGGAGAATAGAAAGTGAGAGAGAGTTGCAGAGGTCACACAAGAGTCCAGAGGGGGGATAGGAGGCATCCAGGTGGATGTTGAAGTCTCCAAGAAAGAGGAGTTGAGGGGTTGAGGACAGGAGTGAGGCGGAGAGGTCTGCCCACTCAGAGAGGAAGGAAAAAGTTTGACCAGGTGGCCGATAGATAGTAGCCACGGTAAGGGAATGGCTAGGAGAGAGAGAGAGAGTCGGCAGACAAGGCATTCAAAAGAGGAGTAGGTCTGCGTAGGAGTGACAGTGGCAGGAATCCACTCAGGGAAGATAAGGGCAACACCCCCCCAGCACAGTTGGGTCCGGGCACGGAGAGGATCTTGTAACCGTCAGGTAGGAGTGTGTCAAAGCTGGTGACTTCCGGGGAGGGGTACAGATCAGAGGTACGCCCTGCGGAGGTGAAGAAGAAGCAAGAGAGGGGGTAGGGAGGGAGGGTGGAGGCAAGGTAGCCGAGGACAGAGGAGGGGGGACAGCAGGATAGGAAAGGAAGTTGATGAGGCGTGGGAAGCATCTATCAAAGAGGTGAAGGTTGGCCTGAGGGCCTTGGACCAAGACAGTCCCATTAGAGTAGACATTAATGATGGCCTTAGAGGAGTGGAAGGAGGCCAAGAGGACATCCCAATGTGTGCCACCATTAATGGGAGAGGAGGAGAAAGGAGAGAGCACAGAGACCATATGAAGGGTCCATAGGTCAGGTGAAGGCACGTAAAAGAGGATGTCAGTGAGAGTTTCCTTGGAGGAGGCACTAGTGTAGGTGTCAGCTATAGGGAGGCCTGGGTTGGTGACCAGGATGTCCTTTTTAAACTTTTTCCTACCAGATTTAGTGAGGAGAGCAGGATAGTCAATGGAGAAGCAGTTAGAGAAGATAGGCGAGATAGAGAGCACCATAGAGTAGGCGGGAGAGGGAAAGGGAGAGGGGGAGACACTAGAAGAGACAGGTAGAGCAGGCAGACAGGATAGCGGGGGGTAGGCAACAAGAGCAAAGGGACAAGACAACACTCAGGCTTAGGGAGCTCACAAAGAGCACATGAAGACAGTAGGGAGACACAAGTTTGGGAATCCTGAATAGAGGGGAAAAGGTCTAGGTTTCACAAGCAATTCGTTGTACTCAGACAGTCAAAGTTAACACCACCTAAGTTTGATAATCCTGAATAGAGGGGAAAAAGGCCTAGGTTTCACAAGCAATTTTTGTACTCAGACAGTCAAAGTTAACACCACCTAAATTTGAGAATCCTGAATAGAGGTAAAAAAGGCCTAGGTTTCACAAGCAATTTTTGTACTCAGACAGTCAAAGTTAACACCACCTAAGTTTGAGAATCCTGAATAGAGGGGAAAAGGACTAGGTTTCACAAGCAATTTTTGTACTCAGACAGTCAAAGTTAACACCACCTAAGTTTGAGAATCCTGAATAGAGGGAAAAAGGCCTAGGTTTCACAAGCAATTTTTGTACTCAGACATTCACATGAAAAGACACATGGGGGGAAACGCCTGCAGGTGTAAGGAGGGATAGGCAGGGCACCCCGCAGGAAGGTGACTGGCAGCTAGCGTCCCCTGTGGACACCTGCAGACACTTTCAGGGAGCCGCCAATCGGGAGCCGCCCTTTGCCTAGTGGCCCTTGTAGATGCAGAGTATCCCATAGCAACAAACCCTGCAACGATCCTGTGTGGAATTCCAGCAGAAGCCAACAATTTCACTGTTGTCGATCTCAAAAACACATTTGTCCCAATACCATTGCACCCTGACTCACAATATTTGACCAGTTGTATGTATCGCAACCAGAAATGGAAACACACGAGGTTGCCACAAGGTTACTGTGAGTCAACATCCATTTTCAACAGAGTAATACAGATGGACCTATCTAATCTCCAAACAGACAGCACAGTACTACAGTAAGTAGATACATACTTATTTATAGTGAAACAGAAAGAGAGTGTAGGAATGATTCAGTAAATGCACTCAAGTTGTTGGCAGACAAAGGGTACAAAGTAGACGAAACCAAACTTCAGTGTTGCCAATAGTATGGGAGACACATAGCCCCGAAAAGAGCACAGACAATACAGAACACTCCCCAACCTAAAACAGTAAGGCAGCTACAGCAGTTCCTCGGATTATGTAACTACCGCAGAGCATGGGTCTTCGACTAGAGCTCTTATACATGTCCACTTTTAACGGCCCTCAAGGAAGAAGCTCAGAGAGAAGCAAAGCCACTGGGTTGGATGAGAGAGATGACTGATGCTTTCACTGAATTAAAGGAAGCCATCAGTACAGCTCCAGTACTAGCGACCCCAGATTATGAAAAGGAATTTTTCCTGTTTTCACCCACCAATGACATAGTTATAAAAGCACTGCTGACCCAAAATACGAGCATGGGCCATAAGCCGATTGCATACTTCAGTGCACAGTTGGACCCAGTGATTAAAGGACATTTCCCATGTGAACAACATTTACCTACTGCAGCATTCGCAGTAGAAAAGGTTTCATCAATAACTATGGGTTGTGCAACAACACTTTACGTGGAGCATGCCCTCTTTGCGATACTGCATAAACTAAAGAGCAAACTAGCAACCCAAAGAGCAACGGGGTACAAAATAATATTATCAAGACCAGAATTGAAAATAGTGAGATGTAAAAATGTTAACCCAGCACAATTCATAGAGGATGGCCAGCAACCAGGTGACTGGACTCATGAATGTACACAAAATATTGAGTTCTGCACTGAAACACGCAAAGTAGAGGAGGATGCACTTGAGAGGGGAGAGGTACTGTACATTGATGGATCCTCAACGATTGACCGAACTGAAGGGGTTAGGAGAACTGGAGCATCAGTGGTAAGGCTGAAGGAAGATTGGACAAGTGAAGCAGTATATAGTGTCCGTTTACCCCCTCATTACTCAGCACAAGCTGCAGAACTAGTGCCATTAATATTGGCATTAAAAGATAGTGTGGGGAAAAGAGTGACAATTTATTCAGATAATGCTTATGTCACCTCCACAGTACATTCATTGTTGGCAAGGTGGCTCAGAAGGGGATTCAGAAGGGCAGATGGGACCCCAGTGCAGCATGTCCTACTCCTAGGAGAATTAATAAATGTTATAATATACCCGGAGGAAGTCGCACTAGTGAAATGGCAGGCACACACAAATGGAGCAGATCCAATATCAAGAGGGAAAGAAGCAGCAGACTATGAGGCAAAACATGCATCATATTTCGGAGAATTGTGGGACTTGAAGGAGGAGTGAAAACCAAGGGGAGGGGTGTGACAGATGTTATTGAAGGATGGATACACTCATTTACCAGAAACACAGATAATGGAGTTACAGGTAGCAGCACCAAGAGATGAGAAGGAACTTTGGGTAAAGAGAGGGTGCTTAATGTAACCTACCGATGCCCTATGGTGGCAAAACAACATGGTGAAAGTGGTCATGCCACTTGCGCTCCTAAAAACAGCATTACAGCAACTGCACTACCCCGCACATACTGGGAGAGAAGTCATTGCAGCACATGTTGGAGAATCAAGGTTCTGTCCTGATCTAAATAGCCATGTAGCAAACTTAATTTGCAATTGCTTGACGTGCCAACAGTTTACTGCTGGCCACACACTGAGAGTAATAACAGCAACAATAACCAGACGCCTAGGGCTGTTCCTGTACCTCCACATTGACTATGTGGACATGATCCAGGTATGTCAAGGGTACCACTACATGATTGTGGTTGTCTTTCCCTTCTCCAGGTGGGTAGAGGCTGTGCCATGTTCCCATGCCGATGTCCTCAGAGCAGCAAAATTCCTAGTCAGAGAAGTATTCCCAAGATGGGGCATGTGTGAGGTCCTGTGATCTGACAACGGACCTCATTTTGCCAATGAACTGTTCCAACATATTACTACCCTACTAGGAAAAAAACACAATTTTGCCTGTTTGTACTATCCGCAAGCAAACGGACTATACGAGCGCCTCAATGGTCTCCTGAAAGAGGGTATTGCAAAAGCTCAACAGAGCACAAAGAAGAACAGGCTTTACTGTTTACCTCCTGCCTTATTCGAATTACGAAATAAACCAGGGTCTGATCACCATTTAACGCCCCACAAGGTGGTGACAGGACGCAGAATGCAACTTCCGTGATCTCCACCCACAAGTGCTCTGAGGGATTGCCAAAACACTGTGGAAATACTGGAACGTACACACAGAAAGAAGCACCTATTCAAGTATGCAACCGGGTGCTCCTGCAAAATTGTATCCGCCGTTGCAACGCGCCTCGCTTCACCAGCCCACACATTGTAGAGGCCCTGAAGGATAGGATGGTGAAACTACAGGGCAGGTCGGCCTGGAACCACCTGCATGATATAAAGATTTATAAACCATGGGCCTCATTCCAACATATGGCTGCAGAAGAGGACAAGACCAACGTTGCATTAGCCAATCAACAACAAGACAACACAAATACCCAAGACTCTGATGACCCAACACCAACTGGGCATGCCGTACTCAGATGTTCCCAAGTAACTGAGCCTCCCACAGACATACTAGTACAGATTGACCACTTTGAACACTGCCCCATCACCAGGACACTCAGTAACCAAAGTAGGAATAGTGCTCATCCATATTCCCATATCATACACCCAACTCCCTTCTATAACGTGGAATATACGAAGACATCATATGTTAGCATCATGCTTTAATTTGCCATACCACACGCACAGTACCAGTATGTGCTACCTGTTATGAAGTGGCAGACAGAGGCAGGTAAGTTATACATAAGTATTTATTCAAGATAAATGTAGGAAAAAGACCCCCGCTCACAATAGATCCTTCCCCATCAAAATCCTACATCAACTGACAATATTAGAATGTAAACATGACATGAAAGGGCTAAGATTCCGATGACATCACAGAGAAAGGCATTCTGCTCTTGCTATATAACATATACGTACGCCCTCTCTGCTCTCAGAGAGAATCATCATCATAACACATCTCCCTCTATTTTTTTTAACCTCAAAAAATGTTTTTTTATATGAGCATTCACTAACATATTTAAACAACCACAAACAAAAAGAGTTAACACAACCGTCAACTATACATTTGAGTCCTCATTTCACACATGACACCTCTTTACAGTAGCTATTCTATCCTTGTTCCACACCTGCCCACCGGTCACACGCACCGCACCTTTCATGACTGGTACAACTCTGACTGGATCGGAATAAAGAGAGTCCCCTTTTCTTTTGAGAAAACCTTTCCTTATCCTGACCCAATCTCCACATTCCACACGCAATTCTTTCTTTCCTCTTCTCAAATTTTCACGCATGACCCATTCTGATTTCTTTTTCCACCGGTGACTTCCTTACTTGATCCACCACCAGGTCGGACACTCTACTCCTACCAAACCAAGGTGGGCACGTTATGGAAAACGGCTTCCTGCCCCTCATAAGCTCAAATGGGCATAATCCGGTTACAGAATGTGGCGCCATTCTCAGAGCCCACATTCTGTTTTGTATCATGGCTAACTTGTCCAAACCACACTCCTCTCCCATCCTTACGCTCTCCATCACACATCTATTCATCCTCTCAACAACACCATTTGATTCAAGATGATATAATGAGGTCATTTTGTGTCCTACTCCACATTTTCTCAAATAGCTGGTGAAATGTTCTCCTATAAACTGGGGACCATTGTCCGTCAAGACCGTTTCTGGTAAACCTTCATTGGCAAAATCTCTTGCAAAACTCTTATCATACTCTCCCCCGTGATGTCTCTGACAATTCTAAAATCCGTCCACCTGGAAAACAAATCCACAACCAAAACTATATATTTTCCGCGACCATAACCTAATTCCACGGGACCCAGAATGTCCATAGCAATATCACTCCATATCCTAGATGGAAGACCTACATCCACCAATGGCTGTTTCTTGGCTACAATGCCCTTACCACTCTTGATACAAAAATGACAATTTGCCAGAACAGCCTCTATTTCCTTGTCAAATCCTGGCCACCAATAATAGTCTTCTCTCAAGACACCCTTTGTCTTTGTAATTCCAATGTGACCACTGCGTGCCAATTCTATAACCTTCTTCCTCAAACCAATGGGAACAACGGCCCTACCCCACCTGAACAAAATATCATCATTTACAGACAACTCGTCCTTCACCTCCCAATATGGCTTCGCATCATCTTCCAATGTCGGCTTATTTGGCCATGATCCTGACACAACATACGGAATTACTCCAACCACTCTCGTTTGGAAACTATGCCATCAGTATTAACAAATACTAATTCTAATTCATCATTCTCTACATTTTCAGGGTTCGCAACTCTAATCCTTGACAAACTGTCCACTAAAATATTTTCCTTCCCAGGTATGATCTCTATTTTAAAGCAATGCGTCTGCATCCTGGTGACCCAACCTGCCACCCGGCGTGAAACTTTGTCAAGACCCTTATTCTCAAATATTGCTTTTAGAGGCTTATGATCAGTGCATATTGTAAATTCAACACCCCACACAAAATTCCTGAAACGTTTAACAGCCCAGAAACAGGCTAAAGCCTCTTTCTCGATAACAGAATATCTCACCTCTGCACCTCTGAGACCCCTTGAGGCATGAGCTATAATATTCTCGGTACCTATAATATTCTCAGTACCATCTTCTTGTTTCTGAGACAACACAGCTCCCAGACCACCCTCACTGGCGTCGACAGTAATAATGGTAGACTTCCTGGTGTCAAAACATCCTAACGGACGAGCCATATCTATATCTTCTTTGATACTATTGAACTCCTTTTCACACCGATTATTCCACACGAAGTCAGCACCTTTCCTCAAGATTTTCCTTAATTCCTGAACTTTATCGGCATAGTTCATAACAAATTTCTAGTAAAATTCTGTCATTCCCAGAAATGAATGAAGTTCACTCTTATTCCTAGGCTTTTCAATATTTCTTATAGAATTCACCATATCTTCTTTGGGTCTTATACCATCTCCCGACACTTCATGACCCAGATATTCCACATTCGTCACAGCAAACTTACATTTCTCTCCTCTCACCATGATACCTCTCTCTTCAAACATCTTCAATACCTTTCACAAATTCTTTTCATGTTCCTCCAAAGTCACTCCACTTACCAACACATCATCCTGAAAACAGAAAACACCCTTCATTCCTCTCAACAAACGATCCATGATTTTCTTGAAAACTGAAGAGGTGGATGCCAACCCAAATGGCATCCTCCTAAATTGGAACACACCCTCATGTGTTACAAATGCAATGATTTTCCTACAGCCCTCCTCCAACTCCACTTGATGATAAGCTGATGCCATATCCAGTTTGGAAAAGTATTTTCCCCCGCCCACCCTGGTCAATAACTCTCCCATGTTGGGCAGGGGATACCTGTCCAACAACACACATTTGTTTAACTCACGCATATCAACACACAACCTTAAATCCCCTGAACTCTTCTTTACAATCACCACTGGGGAAACCCACTCTACTCCCCCAGCTCTCTCAATTACACCTGACACCAACAATTTTTGTAATTCTTTCTTCACACTGCCTCGTAAAGTAAACGGTACAGGTCTGAGCTTAGCCACAATAGGTACACTGCCCTTCTTCAATATTATCTGGTGTTGAAACCCTTTTATTTTTCCCAGAGACTCACCAAACACTTTCCTGTACTCTGACATATATTTCCCATGAATCACGGGTCCTTCGGAAACTTGTAACACTTGATCTGGATGGTTGGGATCAAGCCTAATCCCCAAATTCTTTTGTTCTCTCCATCCTAATAAAGATTGTCCCTTCTTAGTGATATACACCTTCCCTTCACAACATCAACCTTTAAACTCGAACTTACTCCACACATAACCCAACAACTCGATCCGATCTTGATTGTAACTTCCTGGGCTTGCGTCAGGTTCTGACAGCGCTGACACATTCCCTCTCATCTCTGCTTCAAATATACTCCTGGATATAAGAGTTATTTTTGACCCGGAGTCAGCCATTAATGATACCCTGAAACCATTTACACACACTGTAGCATATGGACGTTCACAGTCATCTGCATCATCACCCTTACCAACAACATTAATCGCATTGACAATAACATTTTGAGAAGGGACAACAACAACTTCGTCATCTGACGATTTCCTGTCTTCCTCTTCATTTACATAAAAGACCTTTCTTTGGGTATCTTGTCCAAATTGGAAATTCTTGCAACATGACATAAAATGTCCTCTCCTTTTGCATTTGGTACAAACGGTCCTTCGCCCTGGGCAAATCACAGAAGATGCATAATGGGTCACACTAGCGCAACGAAAACAAAGTCTATCATCTTTCCTGTCCTCTCTTTTCTCATCTTTCTGACATGTATTTTGACTTCTTCTTTCCTCCGGAATGTTCCTGCTTGACTGTCTATTTCTTCCTCTTCTTCTGTTCTTTCCTTCCGCTATGTTCAGTACCTCTGGTTTTAACTCCTTAGCATCTTCTCCTTCAGTTTTGGACAACTTGGCTACACATGCTAAAGAGTGCTCTACTCGTTTGGCCAAATCCAATACTTCATCTAAATTAGGTTCATCTTTTAGCCATAATTCTTCCCGTATTTTGTTAGATCGACAATGTGTCATGAATTGATCACAAATATGTTCATCAAAACTTCCTTGAAATTTACAAGATAGAGCCAGATGCCGCAAAGCCGTCACATAATCTTGAACTGACTCCCCCTGTGCCTGAACACGCATGCGAAAGTTGTAACGTTCCAAAATTGTGCTCCTTTTTGGATTGAAGTGCTTGTCGAGTTTTAGTAATGCACTTTCAAATTCATTCAAATTATCACCACTACCATCTCCTTCTAACTGCGGTAGTGTGTCAAAAATTCTCTGGCCTTCAAATCCCAAAAAATGCAACAATAAAGCCAGCTTCCTCTCACCAGAATAAGACGTACTGCCAGCCGCCTTCATATAGTGCATGAAACCCTTGCGCCATTGATGTCAAGAAATCTTTGCTATTCCTGGGGTCGGCATAAAGATGGGAGGACCTGATATGCCTGGAAGACCTGCCATGTTTATTTGACGGGAAGTACGTGCACTTAATATTGTTTCTGAGCGATGTCACAAAGGTCCTGCAGCGGATGAGGATCTCCCCAAATAACTTAAGTAAACTGCAGCAACTCTCAGCAGTTCTCTACTCCCTTAAAAAGAATTGGTGGATGGGTAGAGGGGTCACACGCATTCCACGTTAATATGACAAAAAGTCTGCCCCACTTGGATGCTGTGTGGTACCACTTCGAGTCAGACAATTCACTGCCCCTTTACTATAAGGAATACGGCACCTTGGACACAAAGTCAACGGAAGATATTGCCTCACTCCCTATTACACAGCATACGGTAGTTGCGTATGCATCACTCCATCTAAATAAACTACTTGCGTGAGGGTTCACGGGGCAGCAACAACGTGGAAAAAATCACTTACTTCACTTATCCAGGAAAGGGCGATGAACGTCGTCAGGCAAGCTCAGGGGAACCGCTCGACGCCAGTGGGAGGCGGAGCAAATCCCTGAGATCAGCTTCGATCTCTCCAGTGCCACCGCGGATTCGCGGGCTCTCTCCCCGCTCAACGCTGCAGCTGGACGGAGCAGTCCCTGCCTCGCAGGGCGGGGCTCCAGGAGAGGGGATGGCTTGGCTTTTCCTCCACGATAACTGGCACAGGGTGTCGCGGGTTTTGACTCGCCGTGGGCTGCTCAACGTGGGCTGCGAAGCGGCCTGGACAAAGGGCAAACAGGTCCTGGATAAGAAGGCTGAGAGCGGGGACAACATAGCCTGAGGAAGTCGCTCGATCAGGGACAATGTAATCGGAGGAGTCCTCAGCTGCAGTTGAAGCGGTCACCACTCGATGCTAAATGCGGAGCGGACGGTGCTTCAATCTTCACGGGGTCTGCGTCTCGGTCTTCACTTCACCTGCCGGCCAACCGATGCTTCATACTTCGTATTCCATCCTCGTCGCAATTGTTATGAGGTGGCAGACAGAAGCAGGTAAGTTATACATAAGTATTTATTCAAGATAAATGTAGGAAAAAGACCCCCGCTCACAATAGATCCTTCCCCATCAAAATCCTACATCAACTGACAATATTAGAATGTAAACATGACATGAAAGGGCTGACATTCCGATGACATCACAGAGAAAGGCATTCTGCTCTTGCTATATAACATATACGTACGCCCTCTCTGCTCTCAGAGAGAATCATCATCATAACACTACCGAATATGAGTCTTAACATTTCTCCTCTCTCGCACAAGCAGGGTTCTGCGATAGTTGATTGTTCATGTAGAAGTACTAAAAGGTGTAGGTGTTGCTTGCCATTGAGCACCCTGAAGCACTCTCTGACCAATTTATCCATGCTATAAAAACACCCACATATTTTAGGCCCTGATCACCATGGATTTACTACTACGCATTTCTTGAATACTTACTACAAACATACCCACAACTTGAGCAGAGTGCATACCATGTCTTACCCACACTCTGACATCCCTCCATATGGACAATTTGGAACAGATGATTGCATGTGCGCTTCATGATTATTTAGTACGCATAGCTTGATTAAACTTACAAGTAGTAACGATCGCGCCTTTTATCGTGATTTTTAGGCATGCCACCTTATCATCCCATCAGCTGCATTGGCAGTGTAAGTGACAATGATGAAAATAATGAAAACAGTACTGTTTATTGTGTGGTTACTGCTTACTGCTTTCTATTGGACTATTAGCAATTGCTGTCTGGCAGCTCTTTCTCACATTGCATGTCTCTGGTGTATCCCACACTAACTCCCGACCCAAGCTCCACGTACTACGGTGTCAGGTGATACAGGCGATAATACTGAAAAGCTAAGTAGAGGTAAGCGCAGTGTACCCACAGACAAGAAAGGGGTAGAAACATATCTTACAGACACTGCACACATAACCAACAACATTTGGTACAAGCACTTGTCCAAAATTGGGAGGGACACAACTGATGAGAGCTGTTATGTCTGCTCATTGATCCAATATGCCATGAGCGCCTCCAGGACCTTCGTAGCAACAGAAATACCTGCAGAAACAGCACAATGCCTTATGTACCTAGCCATGTTTCAAAGTCGGGCAAGATTCCAAGGGAAGACAGCCACCTTAAGATGGATGTCCAAGGCGACCTTTCCATACGAGAACAGTTATATCAAGACATTACCCATGATGAACAATTACTGGCAACTCACTTTATCGTCTATAGGACATTACAGAAGGACCAGAAAAGGGAGAAACAAAAAATGATAACCTTGAACTACCTACCATGCAAGTGGAGAGCAAGATAGGAGGTGGAGAACCGGAGTGCTGGGAAAGACCACAAATTTTGATCTATGGACAAGTATACACAAATGATGGCGGGGTGGACGTAGTAGTGTGAAGTTAAGCAGTAACATTGGCAAAGGCAGCAGTGAATACAGTACAAGAAGAAAATGACAATGCCTCAAGGAATGGGACAAAAGCGTAAGGTTAGTGACATGGGTCAACAACGAAGCTGAACCCGTATCAATAATTCCACTAACCAAGTGGGAGGAAACATTGGGTGCAAAAGAATAGAAACGATACCAGAGATGGAGATAGGGACAATTGTCCTAATGGTTCACTATTGGGCTTGTGGAACAAAGGCCTACGACAAGCTACCTCCAAATTGGGGGGGGGGTGTTCACTGGCCCACGTGAACATGCCCTCTCTAGTAGTGCCACAGAAAGACCTTCAGCTAGATGAACACCCTGAAATGCAATACAATAAAAGGAAAAAGAGATCACTAACCCCCACATCCAACAAACCAGAAGAAGCAGGTGAACATTGAAGGCTTGGCATGGTGAAGAGAGAAGGAAACTACTTGTGAGGACGTTCTGAAGCAGCACTAGACAAAGTACCAGCCTCCCACACACTATTCAGCAGAACACAAATGTTCTTTGCAGCCCTATTTCCTGAAGTACAAGCATATGCCAATGCTAAATGGCTGCAAATTACCAGTTGGGAACTCATGGTTACCATCAATTCAACGGTGATCGGCTTCAACGCAATAAAAGAAGAGCTCTGAGCGATAAAGTTGGTGGCACCCAGAACAGATATGTCCTAGATCTCCTCACAGCGATTGATGGAGGAGTTTGCGCAAAAATAGGAAGTTCTTGCTGCACATTAACCCCTGCCAATGATGCAGATAACGGTACACTATCAGACACAGTAGCCCATTTGGCCCACAAGCATGTAAAAATGGAAGCAGAAGCAACGGGGACAGGGAAGGACAAGAGCTGGTTTGCCTATCTATGGTCATGGATTCCTTCGTGGCTGGCAGATAGCCTAAAGGTGCTGGCTGGCGGACCGATATTGGGCTCAGAATGAAAATGTGCATGGCAAGATGTCAGAAGACAGCAGAAGAGGTAGTAGGAATACAACTACGTATGGAACTAGAGAAAGGAGAGCAGATGGATGACATCATCAAGGAAAGAGAGAGGCTGAGACAACAGATAGCAGCATCTGTCAGATTCCCATCTGGAATAAAGGTTGAAAACCCCGCAACCCGCAGAAGTAAGTTGGAAAGTGGTTATACTGCAAGCCTGAAGGAGGTTGCATCTACATGTACTGGTCATTCGAAGATCATGTCAATTACTATGGACACTTAGCAGGAATAACGAAAGTATGGCGCCTGATAGACGACGGAGGAGATAATGGTGGTGTGGTCGACAAGTCGACCAGAGGGGGGACTCAGAACGTGCTCTCCGTCCCGGAAGACCCTTCAACAGGAAGAAGAATCTGCAGCAATACGGCCATCGTTCATACGAGCTTGCACCCATTCCCACTGCTCCCACGATGGATAATTATCACAAGAGATACCCTCCCAGCAGAGCCTACAAACCAGCGGTAGTGCAAATCTTAACCAGAGAGAACGAAGAGACGCAAGACGGAGCTGGTTACATGGAGAGACTCAATTAAGCACCAAGAAACCAAGCCACTTGTCGGTAGAGACACCATGACGACTTACCTACGTTAGTAATGAAGCACATGTGCTATCCTCATACCCTGGACACTCACACATACTCAACTACATGAAGAATACAACTACACAGCTCTATAGTTAGAGGACAGTGACATATACATACTGTCTGCACGTTTATTATTTTGCTATTAGGCCTGCTATAGCACCGCAGTAACGCAAGAAGCAAGAAGAGCTTGTGTAAATGCTTGCAAACGCTCATATGCAAATAACCCCATGGTGTGGCAGGAGCACTCAAGGGAACTGACAGCTATAATGCACTAACCTACAGACTATCAGAAGACGTGACCATTGCTTAAAAAATCTAGCAGGCCACGATTGGCTTAGAAATGGGACCACAAGCCTTACAGAATTATGTACAAGCACAACTACTATGGCAGGAGCAAAGCCTTCATCAAGGTCGCAATGTTTCAAATGACATTCCTTACTCTGAACCTAAGTAACTCCGGCTGCAGGAGAGGTGCGCTCTCTGACAAATGCAGAATAATTCAGGGACTCTGTGTTCACAGACGTGGTCTCCAAGCACGTGACATGGCCGAGCTGAGGGGCTGCCAAGATTGAGGCCTGAGAAGAGCCGTCCCGACAATAGCTGCAACAAAATTGTTACAGTCACGCTACAGTTCTGCATTGGGAACTGGAGTGCGCTCATTACAGCTATGAGTTGCACACCGTCACGATGCAGACACATAGTTGCAAATCGCAGATACATAATTACAGAAGGCACCATTCACAGGTGTTTCGCGGGTGGGAACAGAGTTAGTCCCAGGCTCGGGGGGGCTCTTGGCTCATTCAATCATAGCCAAGGCCCCTAGGGGTGGACAGTGGGGGTCACCGACCAATCACAAGGCTTACTTACTGTAACAAATTTCAAATAACAATTTTTTGGGAATGGCTAAGTGTACCACCTGACACTACACCATCCAATAACGCACCACCTCCATACATTTCTATATGGGGCCTACTACTCAACAGTCTATCTCGAGTGAAGATAGGTTTTTGAGATGGTTCCCGAGAATTACGCTAATAGTGACGTCAGATGCCATCAAAACTGGCCTGCAAGCCAGGGTCCGTTGAGAGATGCGTGGATGTTCCTCCATATATGTGAAACCTGTGGTGCTTTGGCTACAATAAACCGCAGTAATTCTTTGCCTCTTGTGTGAACCTGACGTTCTTGATTGGGCAAAGGGAAGGCGTTAGGCCTTCCACGGACTCACACCCATGGGCCCCCAGAGTGGCTTGGCCAGACCAGGGGGCCTGCCTCTAACACTACACTGCCTCTTAAATTCTGCTTGTACTACGTGAGACCAGAGCGTTCTCGAGCAGCAGAGTTCTTTGCTGATACCTTTGTATTCTGTACAATTAAACCTTGTTATCGTTGCAAGCAATCTCTTGGCCTTTTTCCCTAGAGCGTTGTATTTTTTCTGCCATGAGCATAAACAGGGACTTGCCTTCACTGGCAAGCCAGACCTTGATTTGAGGGGGAGCAGTGGTTTAGGTTCTTCGTCAATCTGTGGGTGGATAAATGAACTATGAATTAACAAAGCCATAAGTTGTGGCTTTTGTGAAAGCATAGGACAGGCATTTGGCAGGCACTGATGGCAACAGCTGGAAAATGGAGTGATTACATTGCCATGTGATAGCAGCGCCTGTCAAATGCCTATCTAATGCCTATCAATAGCAATACACAAGCCAAAACTGTTGGTTTTCTCAATGCCTGTTCTTAACAGGACTTCAGTGGAAGGAACATATATAAATCAAGTGGCAGAAAACACAATTAGTTAAGATATTTATATCATTTGCAGCTGCAATTCAACCAAATGTTTTGGGCAGGGTGGGATAGGTTGTGGTGGGGATGGCCATAGCGCTCAGCATAACTATGAACATAACTATGAGCAGTCAATGGGTGGGCAAATAACCAAACAAAACACACAAAATGTGTGTTTCTTCTAACATGTCATTTCCTTTAGGCTTTACTGCAATGCTATGCTTTCTACTTAGAGGTGCCACTTAAGCACTGCGTAATAGCCACAGATAATGGCTTCTATCATCAAAACTTCTGTTTTATTCTTCCCTTCGAGCACATTAGAACACCCAAAGAGGGAACTGGTAAGAATTAATTATAGATAGCCAACCCAAATAGGCCAGGCACCTATGCTGCTGAGAAAGGCATACATCATTGTACCCAGAAGACATAAGTCGGGAGCACAGAGAAGGCTTCCATCAGAGGTCAAGCGCCATGCCTTCAGCCCTTTCCTATTCTACCCTATGTACACTCGCCACGCCTGAGTATATCAGAGAAAGTTTCAGCAACAAGGGAGTCATTGGATTATGCAAGCAGCAGTACTTTGCATGGCGCGGACGGACCTATCTGCAGTGACCTTGACATACTTTGCCCGCCACTTTGGAGTTCAGGGTGGCCAGATGATATCAAGTCACCCAGAAACACAAGGTAGTTTTACAGCAGTGGCATGTGCTCACACGGTCATCAGCTGCGCCAGTCATTCCTGGACACACACGGCTATTGTGAACTCAAACAGCGGGGGTTTCACGCCTTCTCAATGGAATCGTCAGAACGCCAGAAGATGCTTCCCGGAGGAGGGGGGTGCATTTCTCAACAGCTGCAACTGGGTCGTCCCTCTGCCTCCTCTAAAAAAGCATGGCACATACTGTAGCACTGCGCTTTACAAACAGACTAACATTTAGATTGCGCTTTTTGCGAGAGATGAAATTTACTTTGAGGACTCGGGCAAATCTAACGTGGGCTTCGTGTTGCGTCTCTACCTTGGGTTTGGTGGAGTTAAACTAGGTTACAAAATGGAAGGCATTTTGACAAGAAGCCTTGTTGTTGAGTGGGCGGCACGATAGCAATCTTCCCAAGCCAGAGTGAAAGGGGAGCTGTGCATTCAGATTGTTATTTCAGATTGTTATTTTGCTCCTGTTTTGCTGAACACTGCAGGGAATATTGATATGATGTGATAGGTTATTTATAACGCGCTTAATACCTAGAGGTGTCTAAGGGTGGATCGGGGATCGAACCCATGTTGCTCCGTGTCATCTTGCTTCCAAGGCAAGCACGTTGAGCTATCCTCCCAATTTTCATATGTGATACGTTTGGTTTTTTCGTTGTGTAGTCATTGATTTTGCTGAGGTTGTAATGCAACAATAATTGCGACATAGTCTGTTGAGATAGTACAGTGTATCACGCACTTGCACAAAGATCTATTTGCCCTCTGGATTGAGAGATTGATTCCTGACAGGGCCCACGTGGGCTTTCATGCTTGTGGAGTACATCACTTGGCAACTGTTAAAATATAGTCAGAAAAGTACAAACAGTTGAAAGGTTCAATCGAAAGTATTCCTAAAGAAATAACCTGACAATATTTAGGCAATAGGGGGTTTCTAGTCGTTTTGATTGGTGGGTTTGGAGAAGAGGTAGGCCCACATGAGTAACCTCAGAGCCACTCCGTTCTATTGGTTCCAAAACTGCTGGTGATCATGCTTTGGTGGATCGGTACATCCTGTTCACAGATTATTTTTCTTTAATTGCATGTTCTATTGATTTTTATAAAAGAAACGATATTTTAAACAATATGAACAGGTGTAAAGACATACATATAGTCGTGCACCAACGTAAAAAAACATTTCGCCCTAAAACCATATCACTATGAATCAAAATGTTGAGAAGCCAACAGATGTTCTTGGCCAGGTCCATATGCCACAAGTCACTGTGTTAGGTAAGGATGAAAAAGTGCTACTCAGTGGATTAATGGATAAGTTAATGTTTGCGTTCTGGAAGTTTTCTTGTCGTTTCAAATTTGATCACATGCATTTGCATTCCGAGCAGAGAACACACATGTGAAAATAATGGCAAACACAATTAGGATAGAAAATAAACAGAACTTATATTTTTAAAGAGAAAAGAGATCCTTCGGGAATAAACATGTGCAAAATGACCAGCAGATCTTATAATAATGGACAGAGAAAGCTGGCGAGGAAGTTGTGATGTACTTGGATGCGACCCACAACATTTCACAATTAGATATACTGGCAGTATATTTGCTAATCATGACCACCAACATGCTATAATAACACACACACTGGAGAATGTAGTACTGATTATCAGCATCAGGGCCACCATACATCCTCTGCTCAAACAATTGACAATCCTGCACTTCTGCACCTCTGATCCCAGAATTTAGCTACATTGCCCATTCATTTAACACAATCTACATACTGACATCAGACAAGCCGGGACACATTGGAACCTGCTCTGCACGAGAACAAGGATGAATAGGGAGAACAAGGCCCACTCAGCCCTCACACTACTACAAACCAAGAGCCAGTGCAATCATAAAGGTAAAACAGGAACAGTTAAGAGATATACTTCCATCGCCTTTTCTGGCATCATCGGTCGAGGGAAGGCTGTGCTTTTTAGAGGGGTGTGAACGTGATTCAGTAGCAACCCTAACAGCAAAGCATAACAGTCCAAAATAAAGGGAATGTCCAATCGAGGTTCTATGAAAATAGATTTTTTTAAATTAAAACATCACCATCTTCAAGATAACTAAATAGAAAACACTGTACAAAATTCATCCCTGTAGAAAGACAGAGAAAATGCAACAGACTAAAGAAAGTAGCACTCTGAGTGTGTATACATGGATGATAGGAAAATTAACAACCACAAAAACAGGGATATTTCCTGGTGAACGAAAGTCCTGAGATGACCTAACCAGTCTCTAGGATCCCAGTGGACCAAGGGGTAGGTTTGGGGTCAACAGCACCTGCTTTCGCTTCATGGTGGATTGACAGATGTCGAACCTGGTGTCGGACATAGAGGCGAGTGGATCAGGCATCGAGTAGGTGTGAATGTGGTTGCTCTGTGTGGTCGAAGGGGGGCTTTCAGCGATGCAGGTGGGCATGCTCAAAGGAACTCTTTGTAGTTGGGCCAGCCTGAGTTGGGTTTCTAGCCACTTCAGTGTTTCAGGTCAGCCGATGACTATCATCAAAGGTGGTGATCTTGGGTGCGGCGATGTGCAAGTCGGTGAGACAGCCATTCGAGGGTTTGCTTGGCAGAGTCATGGTTGCAACATCCACATGTGACGCATGTGACTCGTGATTGGGGTCAGATCCCGGCATCGAGCAGTAGGTTCGGGCCTAGCAAGTGATGGGCACTTTTTTTTACAGAATCATAGCGCGTTTACTGCGTTTGTTTCAAACGCGGCCAGGTCCGCAAATTGCTGAGCCACAAAGAATTTTGTTCTGTTCCAAGGCCATAATGTTCCTGGCCTTTACCCAGGTCGAGTAACCCGGGTTTTCCTTATTTGGGCATGCAGTCTCCTGTGAAAACCGATCTCTTTTGTGGGCTTCTGCCTGTCACGTGTGTGTGCCGAGGACGTGGGTTGGGACTGTCTGATCCCAATTCACACTACTGGTACCAGACTATCTGGAGTGCTTGAATGACTGGGACCACCGTGGACTGAGATAGGTCCACGACTGGGATGCCTGCATGAGAGCAGATCTTCAATTGGAAGTCTTCAATTTGGATAAGAGAAGGGGCTCTGCATCCATTCCAGGTCGATCACCTGCGTTCTCCCCGAACTACAGAAGGAGCCAAGTATCCTGCAATGAAGAAACAGATTTCCAGAACCACCGGAGACGCTTTTGAAGGTTTGGCACCTTTCACCCTCTGCTGTCTCGTCAGATGCCTGTTTTCTTCATCAATCAAGAAGGCGTGCCAAGGCGCTTTGCCCCTTTGGAGTTGGAACCACCTGCTCTCAGCGCCTCTGCTTACCCGCCGAACGAGCCTCTTCGAAAGTGTTGCTGGGCCATCCAGTGACCTGTCCAGCTCTACCAATGGGTATCCCGCAGAACCACCGCTTTCTTGAATTGAAACCAGAGACTTAGGACATTGCTTGGTTGTGGTCTCGTGCCCTCTCCTGCCAAATTTCACTGGCTTGGTTCTTCTAGGTCCTGAATTAGGAGAATGTGTAATGCTGCCTGCATCTGTGATTCCTGCATCACTACCTGTTGGTGATGGTCACTGTAGGTGCCTTCCTGTTCTGCTCTCCTGTGCCTTCAAACCTGCTGCACCAGAATTCTCTTCATACCTCCTTTGGACGCTGAGAAAAGTCAACTGTCCATCACGGACGATGGTTCTATCTCGCAGCCGCTGAGAGCTGGAGTGCCATGAAACTGCAGGACTCGAACCTACCAGCGACCTTGACTAAACTGGCAAAGTTTGGTCTGGACTGTGCCGAGGTTCAGTGAGTACTTGCATCACTTACTGGTGTCCCCCTGGGATAACCAATCTCTTTTACACACAAATATCCCTTAAAAGCTATTTAATATTGGCTAGGTTAGGCTGGGATCCCTAGCTATTCTCACCATTTGAAAACTGATCTGCGGCCAAGGAGAGATCCAACTAATTCTTCATCACCTCAAGCCCCTTCCTGACTTGCTACAGCTCTCCTAAGAAGCCTGCTTTTTGTACAGCCTGCGCGATTGTGAATTTTTATGCACAACTGCACTGTTGAGCACTGTTGAGCACAAGGCTCCCCACTTGTTAGGGGTGGACTCAAAAGTTAGGGAACGACTCAGAAGAATTGTCTAATGCTCCTAGTGTGTTAAGCCACCCCTCTATTTACAGGTTGCGGCTGTGTTTTACTCCTTTGTCGCCTTAGGAAACATATTGTATATATGTTATATAGTAGAGTATATTGTGTTGTAACTGTTTTGATATAACTAAAGTTTACGTGTGCCTATTGGTCCGTCTGACAATGAATGCATAGATATTTTTCATATACATTTGTCTAAGACTAATTTGTGGTTTGTTACTGTGTGTGCTCATTGTGTGCTTCCAATCACTCTCACCCCTCCTGAGTTTTAGTCTTGACCACCTGCCAATCTACATAGAATGGTCAGGCTTGTCCAGAAGGTTCGCCTGTTCTTCTAAACTAGGGTGGCCTCCTAAACTTCTGCCCATCAAGTCAGAGTTTAGAATCCATCTTAAAACTTACCAATACACACCAATAAACCAGCAATGCTGTACTATCAAATTTCAATGCAAATGTAGTTACTCCAGTTCAATGCAATTAAAATTATGTTTGTCACCACACCCAAGGTGAGGGAGCAGGTGTCCAGATGATCAGTGACAAATGGATCACACTTTCTGAAGTCCCTATATGACAGCAGGATTATGCAGTTAAACAAAACAGCCCAGGCACACTGTTCACTGCTACCCGCTGAAGTCCACTACTCCTTCGCCCAGTCCCCTCACAAGTCACGAGAACTTGTCCACACTACCATATTTCATGGTTGTTCTCTCTAACCAGAAAATGCAAAAGACACTCTTCAATGTGATTCTAAGAACCTGGAATATATTCAATGGTAAATTTGTATCAATGCATTCCGGAGAGCAAATCTGATGTCCTCATAATGATGTCAACTAAACCTTTCACCAAATAAATGAGATTCAAATGCTTGTGATCTGTGAACAATATGAAATTAGTTACCCACAGAAATATATTGAACCTCTCAGTTCCCTTAAATCATGCTAAAGCCTTCTATTTAATCACAGAATACATTGTTCATGAATTACCATGGAGGGGTGGGCTATTGTGAATTCCCTTCCCGTTGTACTTCGTAAAGGACCCCACAAAGTATCATATAACTTGCATCAGTCGTGACAAGGCATGTATGGGAAGGGTCCACCTGGGTCAATGGTTTTGATAAATTGATCTCCCTTCTAGTTACTTGGAGACTTTTCTGACTCTTGCCACTCCACATGAAGACTGCACCTCTTTTGAGGAGATCACACATGTGAGCAGTCTGATCATCAAACAGTGGCATGAATTTCTGATAAAAGTCTACCATGCTGAGAAATGAACCCAACCAATCTTTATTCTGTGTCCTACTCACCCTCTTTATCATATTGGCAAGCCTCACCTTCACACTATTCTCTACATTAGAAACGTTATATCCGGGGTATTTAATTCTGCCTGTCTTGTACTCACATTTGTCCTTATGCAAAGTCACACCCTGCTCCTGGAGCTCACACAACATATGCAAATGATTTTATTTTCATTCTGCCCCTCCATTGTAGCTCCTACAAACAGGATAACATCTTTGAAACACTGCATTTATTATTTAGTCCTCAAATAATCTATGTATCACCTTTTGACACACAGAGGAGGCTGACACAAGCCCAAATAGCATTTGCCTAAATTGCAATAACCCTTGCAGTGGTTTGGAGGCTGTCAGTTTCTTAAAAGCCGGGCGAGATGACTCTTATGGAACCCAGACTCCAAATCAATCTCTCAGAACACTTAACGATGCCCAGTAGTGCACAGTACCAAACTAATGTTTGGGGATGGATGCGTTTCAACATTCACCTTATGCTTTGCTGCCAGAGATTGCTGCATAGGTAGTGTCAAGTGGCTTTCCAAGAGACTAGGAAAAGGGACAACCACTGAACCACATTCATTCTCTATATTATCCGCACATCACATCATTTTGGTAACTACTTCTTAACAGTGTGCATAAAGGCCAGAGGAACTGTGGCAGAGACACAGTGGGAAACCTATGTTGTTCTTTGGTATGCAATCATAGGCCAACAATATCTAATGCATGGTATTGGCATATAGGTTTATTAGTATTCTTGTTCACCCTGAACCTTTCGAGCAGTGAGGCCGCTTCATAGTAATGTAGATCTTTCTCCTGGTTCATCTTCTCTTAAAGGAATGGTTCGGTCAGAAATATTATTGTCCCTATGGTTCGGCCATGTGGTTTTAACCACAATTAGATCGATCGTACAAACATTTCCTATGCACCTTACCCAAGTTTTCGTCTGTTGAACACAAGCAAAATCAGGCAGCTGGTCGCGGCCATCTTGTGATAATCTTATCACTTGCCGCATCGCCCTGGGTGACCTGCGTTTGCGGCACTAAATCATATCCCCCGCCCCTGAGCCTGACATCATCAAATCATTTATATTCCCTGCCTCTCTTCGTGACGTTGCTGGGCAGCGTGGCCAAACGCACCCAGTCGCCAAATACGCGACTAGACACGGAACCCAGAAAACAACACACAAAATCCTCAAAGCGCGGCGCGTCACAATTAGGAATATGAAACTGTACATTAAGAGGAGACAACAAGATTGTACAATTGGTAAAGTACATTTATTTCAACATTAAATGTTTCGATAACAATTGGCATGTGACCTAATCAATTAAAATAGAACTTTCTTTCTTTGCTTTCGTTTAATAAATCCACAAATGATTATCGTGAGTCACGCGCTGTTCCTTTTGGGTACACAGGGTGTTCGTTTTGGATAATCGAAGCACTTCGGTCGCACAGTGAATTGCAAGGCTGGTGCTTCAATTTGGCACTAGAGCACTGTAAAGGTTGTTATGTTGCTCCTAGCCTCCGGTACCGCATACGGACAGATTGGACCTTGTCTGTCGTCCCAAAATGCAGTCAAGTAGATCCAGCGATTGACATGTAGCTGCAGCTGGCGGTTGAAGAAGCCATCGGTCGGGGTCTGGAACAGATGACAATCGCAGAACAGCACGATGTACCTGTTTGCAAAAGATAAAAATCAAAAAGTGTCTCAGTAGCCAATCTTTATTACAATTATTCATTTCCTTTATTAGCGCAGAGGCGACTCAATGTGAACCGAGAGACTACAGCATGGAATATAAAAGTACTCTGCTATTTGCTTCCGCGGATAGTGTGAATGAGAATGTTGAGCACTAACCGTAATGCGTAAACTGGGGCAAGAATTCGAGGTGCAAAAACAATGTAATGATTTATTAGCGTAGAGCCAGGGAGAAACGAGTGGTGGTCTACATGCGTCTCGATGCTGGCCTGCCCCTGTTGCCAGAGGGGTGGCCAGGATTGTCTAACAAGTGGGGCCTGAAGCTAATGTAGTTGGGCCCACCACAGTGACATTAACATCTGTAAATCCTACACAGTGCTGCTGAGTGAATGTCTAGAAATTTTGGGTGGGCCTTGCCCCTCAGGCACTACCCTGTCTACGCCTCTGCCTGTTGCCCGGTAGATAGAAGTACTAGCACTTCATTGCAATATGCCAAACAGAACGAACAAGTACAATGTCACCCATTAGTAACGGTCAGCTATTCGTATTACGATTAGTTCTGGTATGAAATCGTCTAAAGAGAAACTTACATTATATTCACAATTTCCATTCTCTAGGCGTAATGCAGACCGTAATGCAGAATCCTCCGTTCATGTCAACGTTTTCTCAAAAACTGAACTTATATGTAACTAGATGCAGTTTCGGAATGGGCAACCTTATGATATCATACATTATTACACCCCCCTTCAATTCAATCCTTTTCGGAATGGTCCCTGCCTCTCAAGGTAAAAAAACAATAGAACCTTATACTGTGCGAGGGACGCGTGGGGCCTCACAGCTCCCAAGCCGAAATTCAAAGCTGGTGACCTTCACTCAAAATGAACGTACATTCTTGCTTTGCAACATCCCGTGTCAACGCATCCATGAGAAAATGAATTTTGAAACACAGGCTTAGGAAATAGGGGTCCGCTTGTTGTTCGTGGCGCTGCTCAGCTGTAGGTGAAATTTGCCAATAGGGCCACCTCTGCTTATCTCATGGCCTCCTACCCCATGGCATGTTTTCACAGTCAGTACTTCTTGCGTGCCTAGAATGTTTTGTGGCCTAGGTCTAATCCTTTTTGTAGGTCCAGCAGTTATTCAGCTTTTTGTGGAAATGTATTGCAAGTCAACTGCCAAAACCCATATATTCTTACACACTGTTAACCATTGTTCATTAATACGAAAAATGAAGGTCCCACAGTATCTCAACTAAACTGTGAAATGTGAAAGCAAATCGTAATAATTGTAATATATTTTTAAGAAAAGGACTGAGAGGATAGATTTCAAAAGACAAAATGCATACTTTATTTATACAGATTATAGAATTTTTTTTGCAAAAATAAAAACAGATGGTCATCATTTCAACCGGGATTTGAACAATTTAACAAGCTCTGCTTTGGGTGGACATGGGACGCTGGCAATGTTTTGTGGCAATGTATGTGTGCTCTGAACAGATTTGTGCGTGATTCCATGACTATGCATCTCGAAGACATTAACAATGAGATCTTTCACAAAATCAAATTTCATTTCATCATATACTGGCTTGACCACCCATTTTTTGCTTCTTTTTGTAAAGGCCATATTGTAGCAAAGCATCCCTAAGTTTTCAGCTGTCCTAGATTGTTCACGGCCCACATTCTCGTTATGCACTAATACTGCTAGTAAAGTCCTACATTTCATCCCCTGGATGCCAAAATGCAATCTCTTTGGCATGTACTTTAGGCACATATTGTGGAACACCTCCAAATCTCCTGTGTGACAGAATTCTGTGAGTCCCTTCAGATCTCTTCATAGACTTTTATCAAACACAATCTTCTCAAGGGCTTTGTGTGGAGCTGAAGATGGCATCAACCACTTCTTCTTCTGTGCCTGCTCTGGGGACAAAGGGCCATGTTCACATTGGTGGAAATGTTGGTTTTCTGTCCAGTGGTGAATGTTGGAACAGTGGTGCATCAGTGAGCGCCATTTTTCCAGTAGAATTTCCACAGACCCATCACATGTTTTGTAGATCCACCAAAGATGGTTGCTGAAAGACTGGGACCATAGCGAAAACCTTTTTTTTTCCCTGCAGCCGAGATTTTTTTTATTAATTGATCTGGCAACATGCCATACATCAAACTGATGTTTAATATTTGGATACTGCTCTCTCGTTGTCTTGGCTATTGAAACGTGTCTGTCCATGGCCATGAGTTCGATTTGCATTCCCCTCGATTGTAGATCTTCCAGTGATTTTATAAAACCTGGTTTCAACATGGCCACTGAGGATTTACATTGGGACACCTGCACGACCACCGAACTCACAATTTTCTTACTTTCCATGTCCTGAAGATGGTAGGTGCAGTACATAGCACAAAATCTGGGGCTGTCACACTGTCCATTGCCGGCTAGCCTGAACCGTTTGTCGGGGAATGTACTTTCAATAGCCAATTGTTCAATTTTCCAAGCATCACTGATGGCAGGGAATAGTTAATCACGTTGGTATTTGTAGTATTGCGTTTTGGAAATGAAGTGGAGTCCCACAAACTGAAAGAAACTGGATAACTTCGTGAAACTAGAGCCACTGAAAAGTAAAGCTGATGCACACAGTAGATTGCCAGCTGGCAGTTTCCCCAGCATCGGTTGAGCGGACCATGAAAATGCTTTATGTGACTTTTCACAGGTGGCATGTATTTTCAGGTTACTGCCCTGTGTTAGACGAGTCACACTCACCAATGGCTTTCCACATACTCCCCCTCCCACTGAATGCACACATTTCACCATCTTTATAATCTCCATCAAGCTGCTGTCGAATACTATGTATTTGGCCTCTTTTAAAATACTGTCATCAGGCAACATTGTTGTTTCGGACTGACCCGTGGTGGACATATCAGCAAAACAGAACATACTATAGTCGATATCTTTGTCTGTTCCGTCGGTCAATAGTGTTGATGCTTCAGTTTCTGTCATTTCAACATCTGTTACTTGACGATGGATAGGAGAAAACATCAATGTGGACTGTTTTTTGGGGGGCATTTTTTTGGCGGTTGTCGATTGTGTCAAGTGCTCATCGAGTAATGTAAAACTATCTTCTATAAATTCAATTGCACCTTCCTCTAGCGGAGCGGGCGCATTGTAGCAATGGTCCAAGAACACTTTGCTGGAATCGCTGGTCTTATTAAATTCATTTTCTGGCCATTGGACATAGGCATCTCGAGTGTGAACACGACGCTCCTCAATGTATAGTTCCTCCATGGTGAAAACTGTTTGGCAAGCAGCATCTGTCAT
This sequence comes from Ambystoma mexicanum, assembly GCF_040938575.1. Lineage (NCBI taxonomy): Eukaryota > Metazoa > Chordata > Amphibia > Caudata > Ambystomatidae > Ambystoma > Ambystoma mexicanum. The sequence continues at coordinate 1,383,009,774 of NC_090922.1, read as the reverse complement.
TTGTATCGCTGTCTGTGTCTGCATAGTCCGTACTCGATTGGGCAACTACAGGACAGATAGGAAAAGGGATGTTCAGTGTAAATCCAACATACAGTGTTGTACAAATGACATTAAAAAAAGCATATAATGAAGGCATTGGCACAACACTTTTGCCAACAATAGAAAATGTTTATAACTAACCTTATTTTTATTTCTTTTCTTTGAAACCTTCTTTACTCTAACATCAGCAAACTGGCGGACCGACTCTGACGCACCGCACGTTCCTCCGGTTCAATATACGGATCTTGTATACATCCCTACAAAAAATAGTATCCATTTAAAATAAGTTATTGACATTACACATCTAATTAGACCAACTTTCTTTTATTCGATGGTACTGTCAGTGCGCATACCTTTGGCTCCGGAGCTACTGTATGGTCTGGTTCCGGAACACTCACAATGGATAATGTAATTGTAGAGGACGCTACAGCATCTCCCTGAAACACAGTACTTTCATTAGTGATGTTGAAAAGATTGGAAATGGGACAAAGACGACAAAGGTACATATCAACAGTAAAGTGGCAAAGAAACATTGTGCAATGCAATGATACGTTGCGAAAATATGATCGGATTATCTCGTCCTATTGAGCTATGATGACCCATACACCTGACACTGGATCTACTACGAGGGTTGTTTGGATTGTAGTGGACGCTTTAGCATCTCCCTGAAACACAGTACTTTCATTAGTGATGTCGAAAAGATTGGAAACGGGACAAAGACAACAAAGGTACATATCAACAGTAAAGTGGCAAAGAAACATTGTGCAGTGCAATGATACGTTGCGAAAATATGATCGGATTATCTCGTCCTATTGAGCTATGAAGACCCATACCTCTGACACTGGATCTACTACGAGGGGTGTTCATATTGTAGTGGACGCTTCAGTATCTCCCTGAAACACAGTACTTTAATTAGTGATGTTGAAAAGATTGGAAACGGGACACACAATTTTGAAAGACCACATAGTTACTTATCAACAGTAAAGTGGTAATGAAACATTGTGTAATGCAATTATACGTTGCAAAAATATGATCACATTATCTAGAATTCCGTACATAAAACAAGTCTGGAACAGAATAGCTAGGTAAGCTTACCTGATACGCGCTCAAAGTGGTTGATGACTCCATGTAAGACATGGATGTTGAAACTTGTTCCTTCATATTCGGTGGAAAGTCATGGTGTGGTAAAGGGAAAGTATTATTCGATTTATAAATCACAAAATGGCATGTAAGGAGACTAAATAAGAGATAATGACACTTATTGAAACGCATAATATAGCATAGTTATCCATCCCCATAAATCATTTTTCTAAGTGGGTTCTACAAAACAAGGACCGATGTTTAGCAAAAAAGTCATTATTTCAACAGCTATTCAATCACATGAATATTGAAAGTACTATAAGTGGCATCAACACCGAAAATACAGGCGTAAAGCTAAATCTGGAAGCGTGACTCACCTGTGGCGGGATTTTCACGAGTAAAGTCGGAATAGCGTTTGGGAGCAATTTCCGAGTTGTTCTCGGTTGATTCCTCTTTATGTACAAGGATGTGTCGTACATCTCCGGTGAGAAGTGCAGGCTGCAGATGCGGAATCGATGACCCCTCTTGTCCTCCAAGACTTGGTTGACTCTACTTTTAAGGTCTTCCATGGATATCCGCAACGTCTGACCCATTCTCTTATTCGATCAACAGTCTTAGGGAATACATGCATTGTAATGCCTTCGGATTTGTCATGGGTCTTCAAAGGGCAGCTGAAAAAAGAACATGCAGGCATTGTTGTAAATTCTGCAAAATAAAGGTCAACATTATTAGAAAATTATTTTAAATAAGCATGTGTGAAAGAATTAATTGGACCATACATTGTTCGATGCACGCTTTCTTTTGGGCACCACAGCAAAACAAGTGCAGCGTGTGCGGCTGTATTGTAGGATAAATTTCACAAACAATTCATTGATGTGTTGAAAATCAGAACATGTTACTCGTCCCTTGAATGTTATATCATGCACAAAAATGAAACATGCTTATAATATAGGCACGGTCCACGAAGGATGCAATACAATGCCAATTGACAATGATAAAAATTGATATACCGATAACATAACAAAAGAAACTAAAGTCAATAGCAATGATACAAATGAACATAGCACTACGGAGTTAGATACTTCGGAATAGATATACATTTACAAATGAAGGAGATATGATTAGGATACATGTCCTTACCTTGACCAACAAACAGTTGGATTCAGCAAGCAGAATAATTACTGGCAGGAGAACAGGGAGATCTTCACAGGTAGCACACTGACGAGTTCACTCGAAGCGGTCACAGAGTAGCATGTTCACAAGTTGACTTGCAGTGCTGAAGGATGTTCTCATGGTAAATATCCAGTGGTTTATAAAGAATAACAAAAAGGGGTGTGTTTGTGAATGAATGACGTGTATATGTCGTGGCATTATGTACATTGCAGGGGCGCGGTCTGCTTCGGGGGAGGCCTGCCTGGAGACACGGGGTCTGAGGAGGACATGTGAGCAATGGCCCCTGGGCGTGGGATACCTTTTGAAGTGTACATGTTGTTTGGCACCTGGGCCATTTGCACCCCTGACAGCCCCCCTGGCAGCGCACATCAACTGGTGCGAACTGCCTTTGATAGTGGGGGGTGGGATGGATGGGCCGGGAGGCGTGCAGACAAGGCACCGGAACACTGCTGATTGGAGGCACACTTATGTGGATTGCAGGGGCGCGGTCTGCTTCGGGGGAGGCCTTCCTGGAGACATGGGGTCTGAGGAGGCCATGTGAGCAATGGCCCCTGGGCGTGGGATACCTTTTGAAGTGTACATGTTGTTTGGCATCTTGGCCGTTTGCACCCCTGACAGCCCCCCATGGCAGCACACATCCACTGGTGCGAACTGCCTTTGATAGTGGGGGGTGGGATGGATGGGCCGGGAGGCGTACAGACAAGGCACCGGAACACTGCTGAATGGAGACACAATTATGTGGATTGCAGGGGCGCGGTCTGCTTCGGGGGAGGCCTGCCTGGACACACAGGGTCTGAGGAGGCCATGTGAGCAATGGCCCCTGGGCGTGGGATACCTTTTGAAGTGTACATGTTGTTTGGCACCTTCACCGTTTGTGCCCCTGACAGACCCCCATGGCAGCGCACATCCACTGGTGTGAACTGCCTTTTATAGTGAAACAACCATTGATAAAAAAATATGTTGTGTTTTTTGTTTGGTTTCTTATTTTGATGGCACAAAAATACTACACATTGTAAAGGACTGGTTGCAGCTCGGCGAGGGAAAATCCCCTGTACTGACCACTGTCGCTGGGGAAAGTTTGTCTAATGGCGCCAACGACACAGGCGGGTATTACTCGTCGAACGCGGTGTCCAAGCCTCCCATGTAGCCACCATGTGTATGAACGATAGGCCACCAGCCAGTACCACCTATGAAAGAGAAAGATACAATCTGTTTTTAAATGACCAAGATAAGTGTATTAAACCTTGGTTGTCAATGACAATTCTTGTATGCAATGGCATTTTTGCCAGCACAAATGCTAACTAGACACTGCACAATATTGAATGACTTTTATGCGACTATTACTAGAGAATTGCAAGACTAAACGGATATGACATGGATATCTTGAAGTTACGAGAATATAGGGGACAACCGTGAAATAGTAGTGGCCTAACTGACATCACAACCAGACCACACTTACTCGTTACTTGGATTACGAGGGCGAACTGTTGCACGAAGTTCATGCATAAGCACCATCAAAATCCTCAACACGGACCATGTGAGACAGACTGCCGTGAAGTCTGGCAGCTCGGTAACGCATTGCAGCTGTGGATCGCCTTGCGATATGTAGGACAAGCATCCAGAGTTTTCTCGGCAGCAGCAGTTCTCCACCTCGGTTGGCATTAGCGCGCACCGATTGCAGGTACACTAGGTGGAAACGCTGTCCATGCGACTAGGCCCAGGCTCTTCATCTGTTGAAACGTCCGCCCAACTGTTGTCCAAATCCCCATCATCTACAGAGCTTGCTCTTTCCAGTAATTCCTCCTCGGAATACTCGGGCTCGTACAGGTAGGGCATTATTGTTGCCATTGTGTGGTAAAGAAACAAAAATAATGTATAGCGGTCATACTGGTATCTGTTCACACGGGCTACAAGCAACGAAGGTAGCTGACCAGAGCACAGAAACGAATGACAGAATACTCAAAGAAAGACAGCGAGAGGAATGGAAAAGAAAATCTGCTGTTGTGTGTTGTGAAACGCTCTGTTTATACTTGTCGAGGAAAGAGGCTTCCTGCCGTTTCCATGGCAACACGTCATTAGCTGAGGCGCAGAGAATGTTGATACGAGACGTGCTTTGTGAAATGGGGGGTACGCGTCTAGTGATGTCAGGCTCAGGGGCTGGGGATATGATTTAGTGCCGCAAACACTGTTCACCCAGGGCGATGCGGCAAGTGATAAGATTATCACAAAATGGCCACGTCCTGCTGCTTGATTTTGCTTGTGTTCAACAGATGAAAACTCGGGTAAGGTGCATAGGAAATGTTTGTACGATCGATCGAATTATGATTAAAAGCACATGGCCAACCCATAGGGACAATAATATTTTTTGACCAAACCATTCCTTTAAACTCCTGATTGGTTCTCACAGACTCAATGACCTCACTTATACCCCTATTGTATTCACCCAGGCTTATGTCTGGTGGGGGCGGAGACTGATCTTGTTCATGAAGTTGATGGGCCCACATGTCTATGGAGGTAAGGGGGACCTTCGAACCAAAATCAGTCATCATCTCTACTGACACACCACTTGCAATTATTTGCATGTTGTGAAATGCACACTATTCATCACCCGCTTTGAACCTTCCACAATAAAACCATGAGTACTTCTCATTGTTCTCATCATCATCACTTTTGTCAAACTCATGAACAGACTTACTCTGCAGGTCTTGAACCAGACTGACTTTCAATTTACACTTACTTCATGTTGCTTTTTTGCAAGACACTTTAAGACTTTTGATTGATGTGTTGTATTTTTGCATCTAAATGACACTTTCAGCTCCTCATTAGGGTTGGTACTCAGCACAGATTGTTTCTTAAGCGCTGTCCTTTTTTCAAATCTATGATCATGGTGTTCATCTAGCTGGATGCAAAACCGCTCATCGTCTCTAACACACACTTGTCCGGCTGTTTCAGCAGCACACCATGAACTGATATTTGATAATCTTGTAGAATGCTTCTCCAAAATTGCATGGCAATGCCTGGTGTCTAAGTGCAGTGACTTCTATTTTCTCATACGTTTCTTGATGACTAATACAAAAAATGACAGCAGATAAGAAACTATTCCTTGGGTTGTAATGAATGTCTAAATATGCGGAGCAACCTCAGTCTTGATAAGTGAATCGGTCCATAGATGCGCCTCATTCAATTTGGGAAACCGCCCTGGTGATCTGGTAATACCGGAGCCGGCATTCCGTTACTCCCCCTTCCCCATTCCCAAGGAATCCCATAGGACTCCATGGGTATGGCGACCGTGGAAACACTGGCACCATAATTAATGGTGCCAGTGTTTCCATTTCCGTCTGCAGGCAGGTGGCGTTACTCCCGCCAGTTGAGACCTGGCGGGTGTAACACCACCCGCCTGCAGAACTCTTAGTTTGCCGGTCCGGAGACAACGGTGGCGGTGGGTTTACCACCACTGTTGTTTCCGGACCGGCAAACTAAAAATGAGGCCAACACAGCAAGCTAACACAACATGTTATCTCAACAAACTAACACAAGATATCAATTTAATAAATTACCAATATTAGCTAAAGTAATACTTCTAGAAGTACTTTCATAGTGCACGCAAACATATCTTTGAAGCTCCTGTGGATGCTGTTAGGTTTAGTTCCACATCAAGGTCCATAATCACTTCCACCCTACAGTACAGGCTAAGGTATCCAGTTTTTGTGAACAATTTCACTGGTTGCTTGTCCAGCAAAGGATTATATTTAAACACTTGCTCCTAATGTATAAGTCTGCATGATGGTGCCTCGTCCTATCTTTGCAATGAATTTCCTGATACTGTCCGGTAAGATCTCTTGGTCTAGAGTACAGGAACCTACTGGTTGTGCCACGCTCATGGTTCCAGTCACGGAGTGATAGGCGATTTTCATTTATAGGCCCAAAAATCTGGAATCAGCTTCCGCAGGACCTTCACAACATTCATTCTCTATGAAGTACCTAAAAACATAGGTCTTCCAGTGAATCTCTTGAGGGTTATTTTTATTTCATCTGCGCTCACATACAGATTTGCTGTGAGGTCCTCTTACGAGGTTTGCACATTTTAAATCTTACAATACAATTAAAAACAGAACCAATACAAAGCAGGCAGAAATGTGCTGAGGCATTTGTGGTCTGGAAGCCATACACTTAAGTGTATAAGTGGTGTTCTTTTCCTCTTTGTGTATGGCTCACCAGTGCCGAAGATGGCAGCACACACTACCTTAAAGCCCTTTCCATGGCAAGCCCATCACTTCCCCAAGATGCAAGCATACACTGCCGTGTGCTGAGGTCCTTTCCTCTGCACTTATGAACAATGCTGCTACCTTGTGATGTTGAAACAACGCATGCTCATTAGTCTGCTTACTAGCTGCTGTCACTTGCCAGGAAACTGTATACACTCTCTGATCTCATGCTGATTTCATTCGACGCGCCTTCCTACCCAGTATAACAAAGGTTGGTGGGGGGTTACAACCTCTTCAAGATTATAGTACTTGTTTAATGATTTTTATAGCCGCACAGTCAAGGTGCCATATGCCACAACATATACCAAGCCCACTATAAAGACACGGTGGAATGTGCTGCTTGTATCTGTCCTTGGATAACAGGGGGTGGCGGTAATGCCTGATGCAGATAAGTTAGCACTGCAATATTGGTAACTGCTTATTTGCTTGAAAAATCCTAAATCCCTGTCATCATGTACTCAGTGGTCTAAATTACACTGCTGTGGGTTCAGTATTGCAACTGCTGTAACATGAGTTAAACAACCATACCCATGCTTCTACAGAGAGCCATATTGAAGAATTAAAGGGAGTACAGACAATACTGTCCACCATGCTAAGTTGTCAGGCTGCAGCAAGGTGACCGGAGCAATTATGAAAATAGTGTAAATGAAACAGGCGCATTCTCTGTACACCTTTCCTTTGCACTATTTCTTGAGAACCTCGCCTTCTGTGCATTTTTTCAAATCTTTGTGATTTTAGAACAGATGTCGATGATGGAGATGGGCAAGAAGTGGGAAATTTAACGGTTTATTGAGAAGCCACCCTCAACAAGGTGAGTCCCTTCCCTCCCACTCAAGGTGAGACACAACAAACTGTTTAACAGATTATTTTATTTGGCCCTACTTCAGATGCATATCATGTCCCTTGGATCCCTCCCCTGAGCTATCAATGAGCCAAGAACCAGGCCGGTGTACAGGAAATATATTTGTATTTTTTTAATTAAAAGTAATAGAAATCACACCGAAGTACACGTGCCACCTAACTTCTTGTTATTCAAATCAATGACACAGACTTGTCTAAAAACACAAATCGCAATTCTTTACTTGCAACACATTTCACTTCAAGAAATAATTGAACTGATCTATAACCAAAAAATTATAAATGTAGTGTCGTGCAATTTTGATTTTCCTGCAGGCTTAAAAGGCTAGCAGTAGGGTTTCAAGATTGGCACAAATGCATGTGGTAATTGCGATTTCACCCACACTTTTGGTTTAAAATAAACACATGGTGATTTAGCTGTGGTTTTTCAGACTCCCCCCCTACTTTGGTCTGAGTTGGGGATGCCGGACAGAAAACTGATTTGGGGAATTCTGGATTTCAGAACCTCCTCCACTGAAAGGCCTGACTTAGGGGAAGATGGACAAAAAGATTGGACTGATTTAAGAACAAAGACACACCTATTGCCTAAAGAAGTCAACACGACAAAAAGGACTACCAATTAAATTGTAGGCTATAGTTTGTCCGCGCCCACTGAGAAGTTAACTTTGTTCATTTTTAATTTTAACAGAAATCACTCCATAGTGTTTCACCAAATGGGGAATTAATTAAATTAATTGTTTTAGTTAAATAGGCTAAGGATCTACACAGTTCCCTACCCACCCCCGACTCCACTATTAAGGGAAATGCTTTAAGGCAAGCAGACTCCCCTACCTTTTGGTTTCCTACGGCTCAGTTATACAAACATAGAAAGCCTCTGTTTAAAGTTCAGGACAGCCAGCTGCATGTCAGGACCCTCTGGAAAAATAGGGCAGCGGTGTGGTCACTCCACTCTAAAGGATGGCCTTCCGCTCTCCACCATAGGGCCCCCTCAGCTCTTAGGCCTTCCTAGAAATAGACAGCCCCACCCAGATGTACTCTCAGCAAACTCTTCTGGTGTTTCCTTGCAGCTGTCAGATGTCAAGTTTCATCAGCGCTCTTTGATGGTAAAATTCAGCAGCTTCCCCCCGTCCTCCTAGTACAGTCCCCCTCATAAAGCAGCAATGGCCTCACCAATTTTACAATCTTGGGGAAGTACCCTGCAAGAGGTCACCCAAATAGGATTTGACAGTTACTGTTCTCTCTCCTCCCAAACTCAGCATCCCAGTAGTCAGGATTGATTTAGGGATCAGGAGCAGATATATGGCAGCTTAATTTACAAGCCCCATTTGTTCTCATATCAAATATTTGCAAAGATCTAGTTATGTGGCAAATCTTTATGATTTTACTAATAACTGCCATAATATTCTTATTTTCTGATTCCACTAATTATGGGTAATTAAATAAGATGACAGCCAAGTCTGCACCATTATGCAAGGCTGTGTGGCAATTTCCTGCCCTTTTCACAAAATTTTAATAGTTATGAATATGTACCTTATCACCCATATTGCTAATTTTATTCTCCACCAGTTTACCACCTCTCACATTTGGGACATGTTCAGATCAGCCAGATACACAGTTTAACTGCTCATTACAGTTTGCTCTCTCGTAGGTGCATGCATTTCATATCTCCAAAATGGCCTGGAAAATGCCTCAGCAATGGTACATAAATGAAGAAAATATGCCTTAAGGTTGCAGGGAAAAAGGCCTAAGCTATAATAGTCCTTTTAAATTAATTGTACATCTTTATGTTTATCAAATGGGAGATCTGCTTCATTGAGCACAGCCATCTGTCTCCCTGGGCCAGCCTGTGATGAGAGATTTTTTTAAATGAATCTCTGTGAAGCAGGTAGATTTCCTCTTTGAAGTTGCAGCCCACAGTCTTCACACCTTTTAGCCATGCTCCAGCCAAGGGGAACTTGTCCTGCAGTAACTGCCTTCAGAGCCAGCAAGTCTTGGGAACACTAGGATTTCCACACCTTTAGCAGAACACACATTATTGCAGTTGTAATTAGATGGAGAATGTCACTTTCCAGTGGGGGGGGGTTTGTGGTGACGTGTCCAACAGCCAGAAAAAGAGTTTGCCTAGAGATGCTTTTTAATGAAAAGAAAGTGACTTTTCAAATATCACTGGTAGTTTTTTATGTCAAACATAATATACATTACTTTTTGTCAACATATCTTTTTCCTTGACATTTTTTCAAATACAAAAAAAATGAGGGCTCTGAAATCAAAAACTCTCTCAGTAGAATCTGAAATTAGATTCTCACTATTAACTGGAAATACCCACAGTGATGCCATTTGGGAGTCACCAAGGGTCACAGCTGTGACCCCTAAGGTCTCCCTTGCTACCCCTGTGGCTTCCTTTGCTACCAATATTGTAGTGTATTGTTTTTAAATGTAAGCTCCTGGGCTGTGGCCAGCACCATGTGGCTATCTGTTTCAGAAGTGGCTGGCTTGCTTGTTCAGACCCCTTTAAAAAAAAAAACAGGGGGCTGCACAAGTTTAACACTTTGAGCAGCGACCCTAAATAAGAAAGAATAGGATTTACAGATAATTTGTCTTTCTGGAATTTTATTCAAAAATTGCTAGACTGATTAAAGGTTTATTTAAGGGGCACTTCAGGAGGTGAGTCACTGATTTAGTCTGTTCTTAAACACCTCAACAGAGTCTTTCATCCTTCTGAGGTCGATAATTGATTACCAACACAGGTTGGGTGATATTGTATGTATATTTGGTCTATATACAGCGCTTAAGCGTAAGTACTTTATAATAACACATCATTATCATTTGGCCTTGGACGTCTGCTTGCATTCACAGTAATTTTGTAATATGGGTCTACACACACTGATATTAAAAATACATATGGTGATCCATTCTTGTATGAAATGTATATCACATTATAGTGATATTGTAACCATATTTCTCGTAGTGTACTTAAGAACAATGCTATGTGATGCACCTCCCTGTTTTGTCAAGGGGTAAAAGGTCATGTTCCATCACTTCTCATGATGTCACTTCAGGGTTGGGTCAAATGGCATCACTTCCTGTGATGTCATCAGCAGTCAAGAGTCATGTGATATCACTTCTGCTACCCCTGACATTTTGGGAAAATGACATCCCTGAATCCCCAAACAACATTACCATTTGAACCTGGTTGAATTTTATTTGGTAGTATAGCAGGTATGTAGAGATTGATAGATTGATACCCGCTAATCCAAACCTGAATTATAGGGTTCTATGATTTATGACTTTGAAATAATGCAGGGGTCTGTGAGAAACCAGAAGGTGTTTCACCCACTGGTCCCCGGGGATCTATCATCCAGGTGGCCAGGACATGGCAATCGCTTTTGGATCCAGTTCCTAGGGGTGGACCAGGGCGGGGAGATCACCTAGATGAGGGGTCTTTGGGAGTGGGACACTGGATGGTGAGACACGGTATACTTTTCCTTATAACACCTTTACCCCATCCTACCAAGTAGAATATTTAGGAACTTCAACCCCCACCCCCTTTACAAAACAAACACTTTCTCTCGGAAATTAATGAGAGAAAACGGACTAACACAAGAACTGTATACCTGACGTGTCCCAATGAAATGGGCAGGTAAGGGCAGGCAATTACTGACCATCACACACACACCTGACTTCCACTAAGCTTCCCCATATGGATAAAAGGCACAAGAGCACATTCTGAGCGAGGCAAAGCACACAAGGAAACAGCAGTTCCAAGATGGCAGATTAACAAGAGGAGAAAGATGGCAAAACAGAAGAGGATTGCAAGGAGGGAATTTCCCTTGACCTTTTCCACAAGGAAGCGTTGCTTTCATGAGACCTCGAGATTGAAAAGTGTAAGACCAGGAAAACAGACTGAAGAATTCTGCATTGTGTGTCAGAGATACGCAGGGCCCTCCCATGTCAAGAATCGAGGCAGGGAGAATTCTCACCCACCGTGGTACTGTCCTTGGCTCCAAGAACAAATCAACTTCAGTGAAATCAACACAGCTGGTCAGTTGGTGAGACCTATACAAGACGTCTGTGTTGAAGCCAAGGTTGCAAGCAGCAACATTGTAAGGCAAGCGCGGGAACAAAACATTTTTAAATAATTTTGATAAAAGACGCAAATAAAGTTGAAATGCTGATGAGTGATTGAACTTTGAAACGAGGATATGATACCTTTGATAGAGTGGTCCGGCACCATGTGTGTGCTAATATCGAACCGCTCTGTAAGGTATCCAGCTGAAAAGTGAAAGAGTTGTAGAGAATTGTGAAACAAAGTAGCCCTGCGGCATGTCAAGCAAAACCCTGCGCACAATCGAAAGTGTTCGATGTTGAAGTGTGAACAGAATCAAAATATCGAGGCTGAGTACCCCAAAAGGAAATACACCGAACACGGGTTAGAAAGGAACATAAAAAGTACTTTATTTTATACTGAATCCAGTTACAAAAACAGAGCAAAATCAGATAGCTATCGGCCCTCAGTACAACACAACGAACTCCAGCGTGGTTCAGAGTGTTCAGTGAGAGACATTGTACATTAGAATGCATTCGCTTTTTATACACTTGGCGGGCACGATGTTCAGCCCCACTTCAGGTTAATATTCCATGTAAAACATCACCGATCTAGGGTTCGTGCCAAGTCTCGAACAACTGCATATAACTGGTTTGCCTTTAATACATGTATCGACAAGCCTATGCAATAACTGTGTATTCTAAGATTTCCATGCAGACCTTCTCAAACATTAATACAATGTAGTAAAACAAGTGTTCTACATTCAGTATTTGAATACCTTGTTTCAACATATGCTTGTGGATTAGTTTCGTTGCACGAGTAATCCTTTTACACACAGGTCAACGAAGGACAAGGTCTTAGTTCACGACCTCAACAAGTGGCCTGCAGGCAAGTTACATATTAGATATGTACAGAGGTCAAGACGGCCATGTTGTATTTTGGAATGACATTGTCCACCATTTTAACTCACAGGGTGACTTTTACAAAGCAAATCCTAAAATGGCGGATTGGCCTAAATGGCGGCTTACATTGATTTAAGGTCAGGACCTTGCAGCACGGTTTCTCTCGCAAGCGACTTTCGAGCAGCTTGGCGTAGGCCAATATACATATATTTATTGCAATAGGAGGCACGATATAATTTCTCTTTTGACAAACCCTCCTTTTGGTCTATGCCAAGTGCTAAAACTACTCCTTGCAAATAACTCCATGCATCATCGTCCATGCACCCTGAATCACTGTCGGAAATATCTATTGCCATTAGGTTGTTTGCTAAAATATCTTTCAACACATATTCTTTGGCAGTTTTATCCGGGGCATACACCTTATGTCCTATCGAACCTATCGCTTGTGCGCAACATCCCCCTAGCATCGAACACATACCAGGTAGACACTGAATACAGCAACAAAGAAACAACAGGATTCCCAAAATAATTAGCAAGACCGAAAGTACCTTCCAACCCCAAGATCGCAAGAAGTCCCAGAACCAAGCGCTTAGATCCCAGTTTCCCTCGGGAACATGCACTTCGTAACTAAGGACGTGCAGATTCTGTATTGCCTTGAAGATAGTTGGGGAGGAATCTGGTGCGAAAACACAGCAAGCGGACCCCACTAATTTACACACTCCACCACGCTCAGCCAGAATGACATCTAATGCCATTCGGTTTTGAAGTTCTACTAATCTTATCGCCTTTTGTTCTAACGTCACATTGTAGAGTATGTCCGTGGTCCGGTTGGTGGTTCTCTCCAGTACTCTCACTAGTTTTCTGATATCTTCTGAATTCGCTATCTGCCCCCAAAATGGCACAATTGATTTAGCTATATCTCCCAAGATTTGTGCTGGGGTGTCACCATTCTTGTCCCGCCGTGGACGAGCCTTTGAAACTTCTCTTGTACTAGCTATAAACACCCCAGGTAACAGGATCCCTAAATAACAGGTTCCCTGCCAAACCCTGGGCAACCATGGGAATGCTACATTACCACAGACAAAGTAGACAGGTTCGCCTACATACAAAGGTCTGTTTTCCCCAGTCAAATTTGCAACGTTGGCACAACCTAGAAAATTTCCCATTGACTGAGTTCCATTCCTTTGTTTGCAAAAAGAAACTGAATCGGGGCTATGATTAACAGTGTAAGAAGGAGGCCTGGCATCCTTATTGCATATTGGAGCTATTTTAAAGGAAATCAAAGATTGGAAAGGATGAGACAATTTATCAGAAGGCCTAATAGAAGCAACATTCGTTTTACTTCTGTTTGCGAAAAGCGAGCATTCCAGGGGAGTTAAAACACGTTTCTCAAAACTATTCAAATTGGTGCTATCAAAGTTCCCTGAGATGCTATCATTCCACTGGCCAAAGAACAGTGCTCTAAGAGAAGCATAGCAAGCAATTGTCAAAGGTAAAGGATGAATATACCAACCTAGCCCCTTATCCCCGTGTTGCGGTAAATGTGAGCAGACCCAACATATTTATTAAAAATGGCATGCGTAGCATTCATGATAAGCAGTAGAGTGTTATTGTGGTACCTTTGTCTGTGATGAGAATCCCTAGCGGATAGAGTATGCAAATGTACAAAGGGAGTAGGAACAATAGGTGTACTTTCAGTAGGCAACAAACGTTCTAAAGAATGAGTTTGCACGAGGTACCACAATCCTAAGGCAGTGACTATTAAAAAAACAAATATCATTATAAAGATACAGCAATACATTTTCGGGGCCCAGGCAGTTTGTCCATTGTCCCGGTTGGTCACCCCCTTATTTACAAGTCCCATATGAGCGGTAGCGGTAGCAGGCATTGTAGTCTTCAAACGGATACTCCAAAGTTCGTTGCTGGCGACCTCCCGGTCGAGCGACTTCTTAGTCCTTCCACAACCCTAGCCAACAGAATCCCCTTTCTCAAATTTTGGGCAAAAACAAGTCCTCGATGATCCTTTTCTTCTTCAAATTGCACAGCTGAACCGTGCCGTAAGTCTATCAGATGCACAGCAAAACTGTGCCGTAAGTCTATTTCCTCGGACGTAGATTGTACCTTACTTTTCCGGGTACTGATTGATCCAGAAACAATATATCGTCACTTCCTGCTGGAAGCAACGTTTCGGAAGCAAGTGAAGGTGCCGAATTTGAAATGGCAGTTTCCGGATGCAAAACCTTTGGAGAGTGTGGAGACAAAATGGCAGCTGCCCCAAGCCTCACGGGCTCAGAGAGATTCTCTGACACACTCTCAGTGCTACTTACTGCTTTGGGATCGTTGGTTGCAGTATCAACGAGGGGTTCTGTTTCTTTTGTAACGTGTGGCACAGGGTGAGGAAGTTTCTTGACGTGGGACGCGTGGATCCAGTTCTTTCTCCCAGCGACCCGCACCGCTGTCTGGGTGACCAACAGGACTTGGAATGGCCCACGCCAGCGAGGCGCGAGGCAAGAGGAGCGCTCGAACGATTTGACGAGCACCCAACTTCCAGGCCGTATGCTCTGGCCCGGGCCCTCATATCACACAGGTAAAGCTTCTCGTACCTGCTGATAAATCAAATACAGTTTTTTAGTCAACTGACTACAATAATCTGAAAGTAATACATTTTCAACATTTCTCAATGACTTGTGCTTAGGAAGGTTTCAAATGTTGGCAGGTCTCCCCATTACCACCTCAAATGGAGAGAGCCCAGTCTTAGTTTGAGGGGTTGTACGCATGCATAACAACACGATCGGTAAGGCGTCCGGCCATTTTAGTTTGGTGCCGGCACACGTCTTAGCGAGCTTGTTCTTGATGATACCGTTGTGTCTTTCTACTAAGACACTCAGAGCATGTCTGGCCGAATGGAACCATTTGTCAATTCGTAATGCCGTACATATCTGCAGAATTACAGCAGCGACAAAATGTGGACCATTGTCCGACCAGATAACTCTTGGTAGCCCGAACCGCGGGAAGTATTCCCTTAACATGATTTTTGCAGTAGTCATAGCTGTAACATCTTTAACAGGGAAAGCCTCAACCCATTTACTAAAGGCGCACATAGCCACCAGCACATATTTCTTGTTATCACATCGTTCCATTTCAATAGGGGACAGAGGATGGCCCAAAACTTCCCCTTGGAGTTACTGTCCCCTTTCCCACATTGTGTTGTAGGCAAATCATGCAATCCTGGACGTAGCGCTGGGAAATTTTTGAAATCTTGTCATTTAACTTTTTCTAACATTCTTGTAATATTCTGGGCACATACATGCGTAGGACCATGGGCCATGATGACCATCATCATTACATGCGCGTCAGGGAGTAGCCATTTCCCTTCCACTATATCCACCCAACACCCATCATCATCAAGTTTCCCCAATCCTTCAGCCCACCTTTTGGATTCTTCTAACGTGGCATCAGCTTGGATATCCCGTACAGACCCAACACCCTCATCCATTGCATAAGCATTTACAGTCTCCTTTGAAACATACATCTCCGTAAGGAGATCAGTAGCAGTTTGTCTAGCTATCTGATCAGCGAAAGCATTCCCTTTCCCTATATCATCTGTAATCTTTCGATGTGCTGCACATTTCATAACTGCTAACTGAGTAGGGAGAGCAAATGCTGAGAGTATTTGTACTATTAAGGAGCCATGTTGAATTTTGGTGTCATGTGAAGTTAGGAACCCTGTCTCTGACCAAAGTCTCCCAAAATTGTGAACCACCCCATAGGCATACTGACTATCAGTATATATATTTACTGCAAACCCTTCGGAAAGTTCACAAGCTCGGGTCAGTGCTATAATCTCTGCGGCCTGCGCAGAATTATGCGTGATTCTCTTAGTTTCCATAACCGTGCTTAATGTAGTGATTGCATAAGCAGCTGTGAATGTACCATCTGGAGGTTTGAAGCAGGAGCCATCACAAAACAGCTATCCTTGCGGATCATCCAAAGGAGTATCTTTCAAATCAATTCTACCCTTTGTCTCTTGCTCGGTCGTATATAAACAATCATGTGGCACTTTATCGCTTCAAGTAGTATCTTGCGGGAAAGGTAGGAGTTCAGCTGGATTAAGAACACAACACCTCTTAATTTGAATGTGAGGAGCAAACAAGATCAATTCATATCTTGTCAACCGTGCAGAAGTGAGGTGTTGCGTTTGAGTTCGGTTCAGTAGAACATCTACAGAGTGAGGCACCATCAGGGTTAGATCATGGCCTAGGACCATTCCCTCACTCTGTTTTACAGACGCAGCAGCAGCAGCGACAGCTCACAAACATCTTGGCAAAGCGCATGCTACAGGATCAAGGGCGTAAGAAAAATAACCTCACGGCCTATTCTTCCCTCCATGTTCCTGCGTTAATACAGCCAAAGCACATCCATCACATTCAGCAGCTAGAAGCAAGTCATCAACATACTAAAGCAAAGTACAGGTAGAGGGCAATTCAAGGGTATCAAGTTGTTCCTTCAAAGCCCTACTATAAATGCTAGGACTCTCTGTGTACCCTTGAGGTGCACGAGTAAATGTGAACGAGCGTCCCCCTAAGGTGAACGCGAACAAATAACTACTATCCTTGTGTATAGGAATACTAAAGAAAGCATTCTTCAGGTCCACAACACTAAAGTAAGTAGCTGTAGCTGGAATCATGGTTAGGATTGTCGTTACATCAGGCACAATTGGAAATTGTGGTGCCACAACTTTATTAATGGCACGTAAATCAATTATGAAACGGAATGGAATTGCATTATCGCCTTTCTTGTACACGGGTAAAATCAGACTGTTACACAAACTCCCTGAAATTTCTTCAATCACCCCGCAATGCACAAAATCGGAAACAATGCATTTCAAAGCTTGCTCGCCCTCAACTGAAATCTTATACTGGGGAATGAGTGGCAGCTCAATTCCATGTTTCAAAACTATCTTGTCAGGTTCAATCTGTAAAAAACCGACATCATTGTCGTCAACAGCCCACAAGCTCTCTGGTACATTAATGAATTCTGGAGCCAAAGGTCTAGTCAAGAATTGCAAGACAGAAAATTGCTGTGGTGAAATCGTCAAGCGCACTCCATCAGAAGAACAATAAATCACTGCATTTAATCCTTTTAACAGATTCAACCCCAGCAACTTCTCTCCGCAATCCGAAGTCAACAGAAATGGACAATGGTCCGTAAAGGAACCCATAGAAATAGGTACCGGCATAGAAACTGGACAAACAACTGGTGTACCAGAAAACCCTACAGAAACATTGGTTTGCCCTGACAGTGGAATGTTTGGAACCCGTGAATGATCAATGGAGCACTTCTGTGCTCCAGTGTCTATCAAAAACGGATGTTTCCTATTTCCCACCACCATTTCAATGTAGGGACCTTTCTGATCGACGGGAATAGGTGTAGGTTACAAACCCTGCTTCGGGCAATCCTAACGAAACAGAATGTCATCAAAAGGAAGCTCTTCAGATAAATATACAACCGAAGGATGAGCAAATATGTTCCTGGTGTCCACACTCGGAGTCTGATTGTCCTGCGAGAAATGTTGCTGAGGGTCCTGTGCAAACTGACCTCTACCAGGGCCCCCTACACCCGGGCGACCTCTGGATCGCCTACCCATATTTCCAAATGTATTATTTGACCTTTGTTGAAGGACGCGGCATTGTGCTCACCAATGACCCTCTTGACGACAATAGGTGCACTGGTTAATGTTTACAGGACCCAAGGGCACATTCCCCTGCGGAACATACTGACCTCTAACCTGAGAACTACACCCTCTGGGGCCTCTAACAATTTGCTGCAATAGCACTTTAGTTTTCAAATCGGCTTTTCGTTTTTCAACATTATCTTTTTCATTATTGACACGGTTCTCGTAGTACTGAGCCATGTGCAGTACTTCTGATTGTGATTTCGCCTGCAAAGCGCTCTCAGAATACATAATTTGTGCCTGGATATCAGGCAGCAATCCACGCACAAATTTGTCCACGAACAACCTTTTCCCAGACTCTGTGCCTAGATCTTGTCCACTGAAATCTGAGAATACCTGTTGGAACTGATTAAAGAACTCGGTAGCACCCTCAGACTTTCCTTGGACACAGGCCGTTAGTTTGTCCCATATCATTCTTTTTTCTGGAATTATAGTTTTTAATTTTGCAATAATTCTATCAGGCAAAGTTAGTATCACCTGAGGCGGTCTTTCACCAGCTGGCCTTTCTCCATCGAGTCTAGTTATATTCACCCATGTATCTCCCAACCATGGTACGTCGTCTATTGTTCTAACTTGCTTCCACAAATCTACGAGCAGGAGTACAGGGAATAACAGATCAATATCGCCTAAGATGAACACTAAGGATTGCAAGACGGACTCTATTTCTTTATAGAATCCTGTCGAATTTTTCTTAATATCAGGAATAGATTGCCTAATACTATTCACTTCCTGTCTTGAGAACGGGACATGAACGAACTGTGATACATAATGTGCAGGAATGTTCAAAGCAACTATACCCTGTGCAGCATCGGCCGCAACCTCGACCTTTGGGACAAATGTCAGAGGGACCCCTCTCATAGGCAACTGAGAAGTAGGTGACTCCGAACGCTTACTAAGCAACAGAGCTAAATCGAGCGCTAAAGCAGTCGAAGAAGTGTCAAGTGAAAAAGCTCTCTTGTAAATACTCAATAACTCTGTGGGACAACTAATCTTTCTTTTTACACAATCATCCTGTAGGTACTCTATAATTACCTGTATCACTTTCCTCTGCATTTCTGGCGTATACTGACTATACGTGTCATATACTTCAACTGGAGTTATCGACATATCCGAAATCCATCTAAGTGCATCTTTCGTACAAATTCGTGCTTCCTCAGATATCGATTTATGACAAGGAAGGAACCGTTTCTGTACATACATATTTTCCTCCTCGTCATCCTCATTCTGTAACTTTTCTAACTCCTTTCTATACCCAAATAACCTCTCGACATGCTCATTTACCTTCTCCACAGTGTCTCTAGAAAACGCTAGAGTATTTAGATCCCTTAACACTTGCGGAAGATCCACATTATTTAATTTTCCCCACATTATACATAACTGAATCCCTAAACGTTCAATAAAAACATTTTTCTCAGGAAAATTATCCATATTACAAAGTGTGGCAAAAACACTAGCTTGATCATCCTTCTCCATACAATGCTTAGCCCATGCAATTAACTCACGTTTCTTCTCCGGTGGTACAGTATTGCGAGTAACAACCTTAGACCCTGAACCTCGATTGATTACAAACGGCTCAGGACCACTTGGAAGAGAGGGAGCAGGCAAAGGTACTGTAACTGGTGCAATAAGAAGAGGTGGAGGAGCTGGAGAAAAAGGAACATTAGGAGGAGCAAGAAAAACAGGAACAACAGCAGGTGGAGCAGGAATAACAGGAGGAAGAGGCACAGCAGCAGGAAGAGGAACATACGGAGGTGGCGCAGAAGCACCAGGCCTTCGTTCATTTAATAATGTATCTATAAATTCATCGGAAGCATGGAGATCTTTGGACGGATATATTTTTTGAATTCCAAGTGAGAAAGCCCTGTCCATATTTGTAGTCGATTCAGAATGTTTATCTTGGTCATACAATAATGCTTTTTCGGCATTCGTCTTATGACGGCGCGCATGCTTCTCTACTTCGCTACTTTTAAGTTGCTAAAACGTTTCTTTTTTCCAACTCTGCAAAACATCAAATGCTGCAGGTCTAGCCTTTTTCTTTAATAGAATTGACTCTAAATACTCAATACGAGGGATTTCAAAACTACCATTGATTGGCCACTGCAGTTCGGAGGCATGTCTGGTTTGTCTTTGCCAAATGTCATTAAATACTATACTTCCAATGCCATGCTTACAGTACATAGTACATGCCGGCGACCCCTCCTGTATTGCCGGACGGCTAAATTCCAAAGATTGTCTATCGCTGTGGAACAATTACTGAAGCGGGTAGACAATTTCCCAGGCATATCAAATTATTGGTGTTACCTGGTCAATAATTGTGTCTGCAGATACAATGCGCCAAATTCAAATTTTCAGGGTTGAATTAAGAGTCGGGTCACGACTCACCTGAACAAACCTAAGGAGGTCCGATCGGATTTCAAAGAATCTTACCTAACTAATTTTACCTTGTGTATGGTGATTTCGGCAAATCTGCCTGCCTCGAAAAAGTGGACCCTTGTCAAGATGCCGTCTCAGACCACAAGCCAATCGTCCAGGGATCGGGTTGTGCAGCGCTGCTGAGGTGTCCCGTCTCGTTCAGTGGGGCCCCTTTTTGTCACACCATCCGATCCCGGTCCGATAGTGTGTGTCAACCGTCAATAATCCGGCATCAATCTTGAGGGTCCCTATTCGGGTGCCAACTGTGAAAACAGAATCAAAATATTGAGGCTGAGTACCTCAAAAGGAAATACACCGAACACGGGTTACAAAGGAACGTACAAAGTACTTTATTTTATACTGAATCCAGTTACAAAAACAGAGCAAAATCAGATAGCTATCGGCCCTCAGTACAACACAAAGACCTCCAGCTTGGTTCAGAGTGTTCAGTGAGAGATGTTGTACATTAGAATGCATTCGCTTTTTATACACTTTGCGGGCACGATGTCCAACCCCACTCCGGGTTAATATTCTATGTAATACATCACCGATCTAGGGTTCGTGCCAAGTCTCGAACAACCGCATATAACTGGTTTGCCTTTAATACATGTATCGACAAGCCTATGCAATAACTGCGTATTCTAAGATTGTCCATGCAGGCCTTCTCAAACATTAATACAATGTAGTAAAACAAGTGTTCTATGTTCAGTATTTGAATACCTTGTTTCAACATATGCTCGTGGATTAGTTTTGTTGCACGAGTAATCCTTTTACACACAGGTCAACGAAGGACAAGGTCTTAGTTCACGAGCTCATCAAGTTCAAGTGGCCTGCAGGCAAGTTACATATTAGCTATGTACAGAGGTCAAGACGGCCATGTTGTATTTTGGAATGACATCGTACACCATTTTAACTCACAGGGTGACTTTTACAAAGCGAATCCTAAAATGGCGGATTGGCCTCAAATGGTGGCTTACATTGATTTAAGGTCAGGACCTTGCAACACGGTTTCTCTCGCAAGCGACTTTCGAGCAGCTTGGCGTAGGCCAATATACATATATTTATTGCAACAGGAGGCACAATATAATTTCTCTTTTGACAGAAGTACAGTAAAGTACATTTGTAACAAAGTTGATAAAGTCGGACCGAGCCCAGCAGAGAGAGATCAATTGAAAGCTTTGTGTTAAAGTGTGTCTGAGCCCGATGGAGGGGGATCCAGGGTGAAGCAAAAATCACCTGAGAAGATTTTGTGTTGAAGCAGGTCTGAACCCCGTGGAGGGGGACATGGGGTGAACATAAATCACCCGAGAATTTGTACTTGTGAAATCCTAAGAAGGTGAGTCTGAGCCCGGCAGAGGGGCACCCACGGTGAACAGAACATCAGCCAAGAATGAGTATGTGTGAAATCCTAAGGAGAAAGGAACTTTAGGAACTTTGTTGTTTGTCGTATTGCACCAGGTCCTATAAAAAAGAGACTTTGAATGGCCAAAAGACTTTGCCACAGAAGGCCATGGTGCTGAAGTGTGGCACTGCACCCTTGTGCTAGAGAAGCAAAAGACTGTGCTATACTCGAGTGTTCCACCTAGTCCCATGCAGAAAACATGTGGGAGGGAATCCAACGGCTTGAATATCCTGACATATAATTTCTTGAACACTTTTCTTTTGCATAACTTTTTTTTCCACACTATTTGTTTTTTGAAGTAAGGATTAGCAATACGTTTATTATAGGCCCTTTTAATTTGACAGACTCCACTAGGACTGCGTTATTATTATTTGATGGTCGTAGCTTGATCCCATCTTTACATTTACGATTAGAAAGGCGTTTTTCAAACCCAATCGAAGTTCAATAAATATCCTTGAACTGTGATCTCTTGTGTCGGTTTTATTTTTTGATACCATGCCTTCCATACAGGGCCCAGCCGACCTCTGTTGCTGGACGTATGATTTACAAAGCGTTTTTCAATGGGATTTCTCCATTGGCAAATTGGTTCATCATGCATACACTGGTAAAGCTAGGCCTCATGGTATGGGAGGCTACATCAGGCATGCATAATGCAAGGTCAAATTCAAGTAGGTGCATAGACTGGTAAAGCCAGGCCTCATGGTACGGGACGCTACATCAGGCATGCATAATGCAAGGTCAAAAACAAGTAGGTGCATAGACTGGTAAAGCCAGGCCTCATGGTAGGGAAGGCTACAACAGGCATGCATAATGCAAGATCAAAATCAAGTAGGTGCATAAACTGGTAGAGCCAGGCCTCATGGTATGGGAGGCTACATCAGGCATGCATAATGCAAGGACAAAATCAAGTAGGTGCATAGACTGGTAAAGCCAGGCCTCATGGTACGGGACGCTACATCAGGCATGCATAATGCAAGGTCAAAAACAAGAAGGTGCATAGACTGGTAAAGTTAGGGCTCATGGTAGGGAAGGCTACAACAGGCATGCATAATGCAAGGTCAAAATCAAGTAGGTGCATAGACTGGTAAAGCCAGGCCTCATGGTACGGGACGCTACATCAGGCATGCATAATGCAAGGTCAAAAACAAGTAGGTGCATAGACTGGTAAAGCCAGGCCTCATGGTAGGGAAGGCTACAACAGGCATGCATAATGCAAGGTCAAAATCAAGTAGGTGCATAGACTGGTAAAGCCAGGCCTCATGGTACGGGACGCTACATCAGGCATGCATAATGCAAGGTCAAAAACAAGTAGGTGCATAGACTGGTAAAGCCAGGCCTCATGGTACGGGACGCTACATCAGGCATGCATAATGCAAGGTCAAAAACAAGTAGGTGCATAGACTGGTAAAGCCAGGCCTCATGGTAGGGAAGGCTACAACAGGCATGCATAATGCAAGGTCAAAATCAAGTAGGTGCATAAACTGGTAAACCCAGGCCTCATGGTACGGGATGCTACATCAGGCATGCATAATGCAAGGACAAAATCAAGTAGGTGCATAGACTGGTAAAGCCAGGCCTCGTGGTACGGGAGGCTACATCAGGCATGCATAATGCAAGGTCAAAAACAAATACTTGCATAGACTGGTAATGCCAAGCCTCATGGTAGGGAAGGCTACAACAGGCATGCATAATGCAAGGTCAAAATCAAGTAGTTGCATAAACTGGTAAAGCCAAGCCTCATGGTACGGGATGCTACATCAGGCATGCATAATGCAAGGACAAAATCAAGGAGGTGCATAGACTGGTAAAGCCAGGCCTCATGGTATGGGACGCTACATCAGGCATGCATAATGCAAGGACAAAATCAAGTAGGTGCATAGACTTATAAATCCAGGCCTCATGGTACCGGAGGCTACATCAGGTATGCATAATGCAAGGTCAAAATCAAGTAGATGCATAGACTGGTAAATCCAGGCCTCATGGTACGGGAGGCAACATTAGGTATGCATAATCTAAGGCATGGTGGATAGGGTGCAACAGTATGTGTACATAAATGCAGAAGATCTACCAAGTTATAGAGAAGCTTGATATAACGTCAGCGTTGGCCTGCAAACTAAGTCGAATACAGTGCAAGCACATTTATCAGAGAATGGTCCTGAGCGGGTCGAGTGGCATACTATAGAATGCACAGCATAGTTGAAAACAATAAGGTATCAACGACACACTTGGGATGTGTTGGCAGGCTGCATGTACATAATGCGACTGTGGGTGGAACTGGCATGAATAGAACAGTGACAAGTATGGTACGAAGTTGAATTTAAATCAAGTATGGTTCAGGCATAGTCCTGGGGCCGCACAAAGCTGGGTGACATGATCTGATAGAGCGAAGTCAAGTGTCAGGTGACACGGATAGTCTGAGGGGGAGGGATTAGAAGTGAGTAATGAGCAAGCAAAAGAGGATTAAGTACAGTAAGATAATATGAACTACAAGTCGGTGTGACAATCAAGAAAGTTATAACTGGGGAGCGATTCCAGTCAGGTAGAGATGGTACGTCCAGGGTGACGGGAGAAGACATTCAAAGCAGGAACGCATAAATGCATGCGCTGCTAAGGACGGGAATGATCTACCTTGGTTGGCAGTGGGAGAACCGAGCCGAGTGTTGCAGTAGGGTGGGCAACACTCTGCATCGACCGTGCAGACCGGCAGCGACAAGTGATAGATGTCTTAACTTCTGGCCTTGTCTGAAGGCCGGCTGCTCCTCCCGGCTAAGTCACCTCTCCTGTGATGAGGCGGCCGGTAGCCTATCAGCTTCCTCCGTGGCCTGGGCAGTCTGGGAGCCAGATGGTTATTCCGAAATGATGGTGGCCATGTTTGCAGGGTCCTGGGTCATTGAGGTCATGGTGTAGGTGGAGCAGGGTTCACATCTAGATGGATCTGAGGTGCCAGTCTCGAGGTGGAATAGGAGACCTGCAGAGACGAGTGAAAGAGGCCTTAACTTCTGGCCTTGATGGTCATGTTCCAGGTGCGGCCCCAATGCACAAATAATACCATTGCATGCCAGGTGAAGTTATGTCCATCCACAGCCAGCTCATGCCAAGTTGGGCCTCAATTAAGAAGAATTTCTCACTGCACGATGATGCCACATAGAGGGAGGGTGATTCACCTGCAAAACCTTAGAAGAAGCAGGTTATAGCCATACAAAGAAAATAAAATTGCACTGAACATTCATGTCTGCAGATATGTTAAAATATGCCCTGGTATGGGTCATGACTCACATGCAGGGGTATAGTGAGGTGTAATCAGCATATTCAAGATACATCCTCATCTGTTAATTATTTACTGGACATAAGTAGCATTCGCATGCAAACAACGTGTCAGTGAGAGGAGGGAGGATACGGGGCATGTATAAAAGAGAGAGGTGGGGACAGAGGAACGTGAAAAGTGAACAGATGCGTATCTCAAAACCTGACAAAAAGAATTAGGCATTGCAGAGGAGCAGAGCCTGCCTTTCAAATCTGGCACCTTTACAGTATTGTATCCAAGTGTTTTTTTTTAAAGAAGAATCTGTTGACATAAGGCTATGCACCTGGTAGATTATGACCCGGGGATCGAACCTGTGGTGCTCTGCGTCGTCGTGCTTCCAAGGCGAGCACGTTGACCCTGAGCTATCACCCCGTGACTGAGCACTAGTACCATTTCAACTAAACATGAAGGGGCTTCAAAAGACAAGGATCCCAATAAAATGCCAATTTTCGTCTCCTTCACTCACTACAGAGACACAAACAGAATTAAGTTTCCTATATTGCTCTGTGCCTGACCTAAGAAAGATGCTATGATGAAATACAGGTCCATAGCACGTTCTGCATAACCCATTAAGTAGTTTCAGAAGATGAATAAAAGCACTGCGCTTGCCGCAGGAAAGAGGACCCTCAAGGTACATGTTCAACAACAGATTCTGCCTCACTAAGTGTGGGAGCCCCAACCAGCCTACATGTGCCAGAATGTATTCTTCCTGCCACAACTGAATTCATGTCATAGGACTGTATCTTCAGATATCCCAAAGAGGAACACAGAACCACTGTCAGTTTTGACAGGGAATTAATCCTCGCAGCCCTGCTCCTCAACCGATCCAAATCAAGACCAAAAGTGCTAAAAGACCGCTTTTTTGCTGCGCTTCACTTTTTTAGTTTTGACTATTAAGTGGCCAACTATAAGCCAAAACTATGGCATTAGAAAACAGTTAGGGAGAAACGTCATACGAGGAGGGATTCAAAGCTTGTGGGTGTGGTGTTTACCCACCCATTGAGTACCCATGGCCACGCTATGCACTACGGCCATTCCCACCTACTTTCTGCCCCTTCCCGCACTAAACACAGCCTCCTGAGAACGCTTCTAGCTAGGCTTTACCATCAGAGTGTCTGACAACGGTTTCTTAAAGCATGATTCCGGTAGTTAATAATTTAAATTGACAAGTAAACGCACTACTGGGGTAATAGAAATGTCTTTACCAGGTCTGCCTTCAGCCACTCAATGTATAAGCACTGTGCGTGTCCTCCACTGAAGTCCTGTTAAAGACAAGCCTTTGCAAATTCAACACTATTGGCTTGTGTATAAGTATTAGGCATGTGCCAGGCACTGCTTTTATATGCCCATATGCCCCATTTTGCAGCTGTTACTGTCAATGGTCAGTTATCACATCAGCAGTGCCTGGCAAATGCTTTTCCCATGCCTACACACAAGCAAAAACTGTTGGCATTGCCAAAGCTTGTCTCTGATGCATCAGCTATGGCAGAGAGGATAAGCCATCTTCAGCAAGATTTTATAAGAAAAGGAGGCATATATATATATATTTATTTATTTTTTATTTCATCCCAATGTGAGATATGAGTAGTCCCTCAGACCTGTTTTCCTTTTGCATTCTGGGACTTGCAGTTTACTTACCTAATTTTAAATGGAGGACTCGAAGTCATAAAATAAACAGAACAAATGTGACCTGTCATGGGACAAATGGGTGCTCAGGAGGTCACGTAGTATAATTATTAGTTTGTTGAATGTCAAACCTGCCAATCAAAGTCTGTTCCATAATGCTACCCACTAAACCTAATTTTGTTATACACAGAAAACTAAACTTTATTTTCCTAATACTATATTCTTGTATCTGCTAGGATTGTGCAATGCTTAGAAGCAAACTAAACAACAGAACTACCCATTAGAGCAGAAGTGCTTGTTTGCCGTGCCACATCTGGTGAAGCAGCATCTGGAAGGCCATCTCTGGCCCTTCACATTGAGGATGACCACGGAGTGAAGGTCAGTATTTCAATGCCACAAATATGTCCCTTTTAGCACACTTCCTAAAGTCTCGACCTTTCTTTTGCATTCTGGTACGTGTAGTTTTGTTCGGCACAGGGCACTCTCATCAGAAATGTGAGGTCTCACACGAAGAATACACAAAAGTCAGGATTCTTTGACACTAGACATTAAAGACTGTTATAGATGTCTGGTGCGGAAAAGTCAACAATGTTTTGCTGACATGCATTGCAAAGCATACTTTGTAGTCCTGTGTTGTTCTTCTCGCTCCATGGCTCACCAAGTTGATCAATTTGTCATTTGATGAGGGCATGGTGCCAGAGGTCCTGAAATCAGCATGGATAAATGCACTGCTGAAAAAAGAAAATATTGATCCCACTAACAAAGACAATTATCGACCTATCACAAATGTACCTTTCATTTTGAAGATCCTCGACAAGCTAGCATATATATTTAACTACAAGATCATGTTGAAAAGCATAACATCTTGGGCACTCATCATTCTGGTTATAGGGCTCGTCATGGCAAAGAACTGCCATGCTGGACCTTAAATCCACCCTAATAGGCATAGCCAACAAAAATCAAGCCGCTCTGTTGATGCTGTTAGACTTCTCGGCAGCCTTCAATCTTGTTGATCACATCCTGCTAGTGACAAGGCTCGGAGAAGTTGCAAATTGCTCCACGCTGGCATCTAAATGGATTGCCTCCTTCTCGGGACCACGCATGGTGAGGGTGTGTATCGGCAACAACCACTTTACTCCCATCTCGCAAACCTGCGGTGTTCCGCAAGGCTCTTGTCTGTCGCCATTGTTCTTTAACCTGTTTATTCGGCCACTATTGGATCTCCTGAACAGCCTGGGTGTCCAATATATGAACTACGCTGACCAAACTCAGGTTGTCATTCAGCTCAGTGGCCAATACAAGAATGACGCAGAAACCCTTAATAACATCTACAGAGCTATCCACAACTGGATGGCCTGTAACTCTTTAGCTCTTAACAATAATTAAACCAAGCTTATGATCGTCTCCACTAAGAACACTAGGAGCAAGCTAACACCGGACTACTCCAATTTCTTGATAGTAGACAATGTTATAACTGTTCTAAGAAAAGTGAAAACAATGGGTGTTATCCTGGACGATGAACTTTCTAGGAAGCCTCATGTCTCCAACATCCGGTCAAGCTGTGGACTTATTAACAAATGAATACAATATATTCGACCTTTTGGAACCACTGACAACTGTGCTGTCTTGTCCACAGCATTGATAAATTCCAGGCTGGACTACTGCTACAGCCTGTTGACCAGCACCTCCACTGCAAACATACAATCACTCCAGGAAACACAGCACAATCCGGTGCACACCATCTTCAAGCAAACACGCCAAACCCACATCTCCTCCTTTAGGAAAAAAGCTACACTGGCTACAAAGAATAACAATACATTAGTGCACACATGCGTGTCACTATCAAGTCCTATATATCTATCAGAGCGTATTAAAATCAAGCCAAACAACAGACATCTTTGTTCCACTGCAGCCACGGTACTTGTTCAGCCGAGATCCAAACCAACCAAGTTCGGAGGCACTAGTTTTGATTCACAGGCCCCCAATCTTTGGAACTCACTTCCGACGGCCATATGCCAAATTTGGAACTACCCTCCTTTTAAAAAGGCCGTAAAAACTCATCTCTTTAATCTCAACTAAGAACTCTCTGATTTACTCCCATCTTCTGGCCTGTTCTTATGTTTGTGTGTCTCGTCTTTGCTCTTCATGCGCCCTGAGGCCTATGGGCATGTAGCACGTTATAAAGTATAATATAAATAAATAAACAAATAAATAAATAGGGACAGTTAATCTACAGATAGCAGCCATGCAAGCACGCTAAATATGCTGTACCTGCTATTTGACACATTTAGATTTGTTCTATATTTTCCAGTATAGAATAAGAGAAAAAGCTAATGCAGGATTTGTCTCGGGTGGATAGCTTAGGGGAAACGCTCTCGCCTTGGAAGCAACACGATGCAGAGCAATGCTGGTTCAATCTCTGGGTCCGTGCTTAGAAAGCTATGGGTGTTAAGCGCGCTCTAAATAACCAATTACAATTTAATTGTGAGGTGTGCAATGTATTAGTATCAAATATTTACAAACGTTCACCTCACCACTCATATCTATGTTTGCTTAGTTGCAAATTGCCACAATTGTAAATAAATGAAATCATAGTTAAAATAACATGGTAGTTTAACATTGTTAGGGAGAATTCTCAGAAATGTGCTAATTCCCTCCACCTTAGAGAGCCCCAGCAACTTTGCTGGTTTTGAGGACTTGATTTTTTTAACCTGGAGAGAGTGAGACCCTTTTTCCCCACTCTCTCATGTATTTTATTGTGATTTTGAACACTGTGTTTCTTTTGGTTAAGGAGTCTGACTAACTCCATATGCATCATCTTTTACATTGTGTCACACCGCACCTTCAGTGCAGTGGCACAGGGAAGTCTTTTACATTTCCCAAAGGATTAACTACCATCTCTTGTTTAAACTACTGTTTCCAAGAGTAGTAAAGTGACATTGGCCCTCATTCCGAGTGGGGCGCTAAGGGATACCAGGCACCGGTAAGGGGACTGGTGCCGGTAATCCCTTACCACCCTACTATGAGGTCCCTTAGCGGGTCCCTTCCTTAACGCCAGGTCTGACCTGATCTTAAGGACGGGACCCGTTAAGGGACCTGGGTGCAAATAACAGGCTTGGCATACGCCGGCCCATTATTTGCGCCCTCCCCATTCCCATTGAGCCCTATGGGGCTCAAATGGGAATGGTTTGATGAATGGGGACTTGGTGCTAGTCATTGCGCAAATAGCACCATGACTACCACCAACCTCGTAATGAGGGCCATTGACTTTACTTACATTTGTAACTTTCTAGACCCAGCACATACTATCTTACAAAAGGGTGCTAGAGGGGTTACCTAGTATACCCTTTGTCTAGCTTCTCATGTAACATTTTTTATGTTACCCTTTCCTCACTGAATGGCGGGTGGAAGTGGTTTCAGTTTAACTACCATGGTGTGCATTTACCACGGGCTGCGATCGCAGCTGCCGTAAAGCACCAAAGGGTGCCGTTTTTGTCAAAATGGCCCTGGTCTTCTTTTTTTGCCATTTCTTTGTGGAAAGGTCCTTCTTGCGATTTACACTGCGTGCCAAACCAGGTTTGGTCCCTTTGTTCATTTTGCCTTTTACGGGATTCACGAGTGAAGCCTGCCTCTGGCTCCAAGGTGTCTGGGGTAGGCAGGAAGTGAGGGAGGTGCCTGAAAACACCCGTGCTTAGTCTCCTGGGAGACCCAAATGCACTCTGTGGGGTGATTGGCCAGCTGACTGTCCAGCAAGGACAGCCACCCTGCTGGGTGAGTGACAGCTAGGCTGTAATGAAAGGGAGAGAACTGTATAAAAGGCAAAGCTTTTGGCTTGGAAGGCAGAGTCGACCACTGGACGAAGGAACCGAAGATGAACTGGAAGAGGACGCCTGCTGCAAATCCTGGACCGTTGGTTTGCCCGGTGAAGCCCTGCTGCAGTGCCAAAACACCAAGTTCGCATCGACAGAGAAGCCCCTGCAAGGATGACTTCTCCCCTTGAGTTGGTGGGGCCAATCAACTTCAAAGTAAGCCACCTGGACATCCATCTTGGAGCTGGTTGAATTTCCACGGAGTTGCTGCTGGAAACTGTATAGCCAGGGAGAGGAACACCAGATTGTGTGTGTTGCTTTTTAAGCTGGCCTAGGAAGATCCTATGGAGTCCCAGGAAGCAGGACTGACCGAGCATGAGCCCCCTCAACAGAGTGCGGGACCACAGAAGCAAGGAAAGTCCATATCGACAGCCAGGAACTGCAGTGTTGCTATTTGCGGTAGACGCGTGGAGCTGAGGAGCTGAAACACTGAACAGCTACTGAAAATGAAGTTTGAGTTTTGAGCATCCCAGTGCAGTGCAGGAGTCCCCCGACGTCCTCCCTCTGGTCCCCCGACTGAGGCCCAGGAACAGTGAGATCTGCAGAGATGCACAGGAACAGGAGTCATCTACTGCATCTTTTCTTCATTTTAAAGGTACTGTACAAAGTCTGAGAGAACTTACATCTTACTGCAGAGTTGCTTGCATCTTCCACTACTCACAAGTCTAGTCAGCTTGTGGCCCTACATTGATTCTTCTTTTCTTCAAAGATGTCTAAAACATTGTGCAAAGAATTTCTACTTACCTACAGAGAAAAGTTTCAGTTTACCTATACTTTTGCCTATTGACTTTGGCTTAGCCTCTTCCACTGAACGACTCTTATCTGAAAGTATTTACCTGCTTAAGAATATTTGTGGTCTCTTCTATGGCCTAAATAATCTTTTCCTTTGACTTATAACTATATGATTCTAAATGCAACAGTGATATATTAACATCCCCAGCACCCTAGCAATTGAAGTCACCTGAGGGTGTGGGTAGTGTCTGTTACTGTTATATTGCTCCCTTCTGAAGAAGGCTTATTTTAACGGACTGATATTAAATTGATAATTGTTTATTCAAGAAACCTTGAGGGTAAGAGTTTATTTGAATACTTGTAACTGTAAATCTCTGTGTAACTCCACTACAGCTCACATTGACCCCTCTTGTGATAAGCCGGGATACCAAAACTGTGTAGTACAAGCCTATACCAAAGGTTGGGTTTCCTATATCTGTGGTCAGAGTTGTTTGTAGTGTTCCCTGAGGGTGCTGCATACAAACTTTGCCTAACACTAAAATGAAATGTGAATTACTGTTGTGAATATGCTCGATGTTTTAGATTAAAATGAAAAATTGAAAAAAAAGTGACATAGCATCCATGCGTGTACTATTCATACAACATAAGATTCATGTATATTTACAGAAGAACGCTGTTCTAAAACCACGTGGCACCAAGCAGGATATCGCAGACAGACAGATTGCTTTGCCTGAGAAATCAATCCAGGACCGGCTAATCAAAAAAGGAAACGTAAAAGTGTGCAAAATGAATTAGGAGATCCTCAGGCAATCTCAGTAGTGGCCGTTAGATTTTGCACGTTTTGATTGCCTTTTTAAAATCTGTGCCGGGACTGTTTACAGGTACAGCTCCCCCGAGTTATCTCATATGTGGGGGCGGGTGGCATATCAAGGAGTGCCTTGGTTTTGTGGTTTGGGATTTTGGTACTCGTGTGTTTCAACATATGACGTATGTCAGAGAACCTGAAAGGGGTCACGGGTGATTGCACTGCACACATTTTAAATCGAACACATAGAAAGAACTGCTGCTATTCTCTTCTGGTGTTTCATCTGACTTACAGCGCTGCCTACTCTCATGTGGTTGTTAAGTGTGCCCTATTCTGTCAGTCCTGCTTTTGGCTTTGCATTCTGGTATTTGAGGTGTTCCTTTTGCTAGACACCAAGAGCACAAGGAAAACTCAGGCAGCAGAGCCCAAGGAAACATCCGGGTTCTTTTACGTTAATCATGGCACGGCACTATGCACATTCTGGGCATTAGAAAAGGCAACTGGGCAAGTGCAAGTTTGCTTGGTGATAAATATGCAAAAAGCATCCACCAGTCTAGAGGGTTAAAAGGGAAGCCTCCAGCCTTGCCAACACATGCTTCTTTCCAAAACATGTTAGAAGGGATCAGTATACCCGCACAAGCTTCAGAGGGAGGCTTGGTGGCATTAGGAGGCCTGGGAGGAAAGAGAACTCTTGCCGGAGTGTCCAAAATAACAGTAGTTGCTGTCTTGACGAAGGGTGGAGGTTAGTGAGTTTTAGTGGGTTGGAGCAAGGCTATCATAGCGGAAGCTACCCGGCATATTTTATTAAATCCTTCCGCCTGTAGGAATCTGAAGCTCTGAGATGGTCCTTGGTAGGGGATCATTCTGATGGGTCAGCTTGCACCTGATTCGAGAAGCAAAGGGAGTAAATGTGATGTTGTGTCTTTAGGTTGAAGATCAACCTCGTGGTTTTGTTTTGGCTGAGTTAGAATTTTGAGACGGGTGTTTGGGGAAGGTTAGAGTAGAGAGAATTGGCATGGTCCTTCTAGGTAGAATGATGGATCTGATTGGAGTGGTTCTGTGGGAGGAGGTGATGCAAGGGCTGATGGTCTAAGTTTTAAGCGGGTGGATCATCTTGGTGCTCATGTAGAGCTTGTCATCAAAAAGGAATCCTACATTTCCAACTGACTTGGAGGGGGGCAGATCCTGGGCCCTGTTAAGGGAGCCAGACATGTGCAAGAGCCAATGGCCTGAGGGGGTTGATGATTCGAGATCAGATTTGTCACCATTTAGGGAGAGTTTTCTGAAGTCAACCCTAGGAGGATTTGAATGGTTGTTCAAAGTGGAGGCGGTTAGGATCCCGAGGGCATTTGAAATTCACTATGAGTTGGCTTTTGCCTCATACATTTGATCCTCAAGATGAATGGATCTGATGATTTCGGTTAGTGGCTTCATATAAGAGGTGAAGTGAAGTAGGGAGAGTAATTCACTGTGTATACCAGAGAGGAATGGCTTTAGCCAGGCAAGTGTTTTGTCTGAGAACCAATCCTGGAGGCAGAAGAGACGAATGGGTTGGTTGACAGCATCAAACGCCACCAATGGATCCAGTAAGATGGGGATGACTGCTTGATTGGGTCTATCCCCTCGAGGATCTGTTCTGAGAAATCCAGGAGGGCTGTCTCCATTCCAAGAGAGTGAAGGAACATTGATTGGTGGGAGTTTAGAAAATGGCCTTTCTCTATCCAACCTTGCCATTGTTTATATTACAATTGTGCACATGTTACTATTATTCAAGCACATCAATTTCACTGTAACCAACATGTCTACAGTAGATGCAGTAAACCACTACAGACACGCATGTCGTATATTGAGGACAATTGACTACAAATCCACAATGCAAAAACATTTTAGCTGAAAAGTAGCACTGGCTCAAGGACGGCCAATTTGCTGATTGGATAGCCATTTGCCAAGTATGTACTAAAACTGCACACACAGTTGCTAAGGCCTTACCCTCCACCGATACTGGTTTCAATGCATAATCACCTATCCTATTCATTTGATCTATGGTACATTTACCGACCCAGCAGAGTTCCCCTCCATCACCAATCTGCACTTCAGCAGTTACCAGCAAAATGGCTGCGATGGCATCGTTGAGCACTATCGCCTTGCTTTAAAAACTGCGTTTTGCAGTCACCAAAATAATGGCTGCGCTGTCTTTGACAAGCACATATGCGGCAGAATGGAACCGGCAACACACCAAGAAAGGCTGCCAGTGTGTTTCCTGATGTGCACCAAAGAAGAGAGTTGAAAAGCAGCGCTGTTTGGATTCTAGCTCCAAAAGTCCCATGAAAAAGGAAATATTTTGCATTAAAATGATGGAGCCTGATGCCCTTTCTCATCTGTTCAACAATACACAGTCCCGATCCAGTGAGACCCAGCTATGCCCAGCCATATTCAGGTTGTTCTCCAGCAAAAGATAGCATTTCTCACTGAATGACAGGCTGTGTCACTCAAAATCTGTGAAATCACAAATAACTTTACTCCCAGCCCTACGGGAAAAGGGCCTCACTTGGCAACAAAATATCACAACTGAACTCTCAAAAGAAGCCCTATTCTTCTGTGCTATGTTAGTGTCAGTGGACCTTTCCCCTGAACAAATTGCTGTTCATGAGAAATTGACTAGGGCTGCAATTTGACAGCAAAAGGAAAATTAACCATGTGTAAAAAAAACTGTTGCTTTTTGCAAACAATGAAAATGCTGTTTAAAGGTGAACTGTGGAGTTAAGGCCCTGTCCGTGCATAGAAATGTGAGGGGGCTTTGTTTGAAATCTAATATAGAGGCCGATTCATGGAATAATTAGCGCGGCGCAAGTGGCCAAAAACGTGCGAATCGCAGTGGAATAGCGAAAATCACAGTGCAAGTGCGAAAATCGCACGAAAAGCAGCGCACATCGATTCATGGAAGGCCGTGCGCGAGAAAACCATTGAATGTGCGATAAAAAAGTGTGCGGCGCACGTTGGCGCACAAGCCATCTAACTGCGTGCGCCAGGTCACAGCGAAAATCGCACAGGCCACAGCGAAAATCGCACATAGCGCGGCGCACGCAACAAAAGTAGGCGTAACACGGGGCGTAACACTCGGAATGGGGAACTACTTGCCAAAATGTGGGCGTCACGGGGGAAGTACAGGGAACAAGTGCGCGGAACGCCCACACGCTCGCCTACAACACGTATTCATGGAATAGAATAGGGCAAAAAAAGCACACGCTCAAACCAGTGCACAGGCACAAACACGACCGCCACAAGAAAGCAGGCGGTAGCGTCTCTGCGCCTGTAAGAAATGTGCGCCAAAAGGTGCGCCAACAAATAGCACCTATATACTGCCATGATGAATGTACCATACTGTGGCCCTCCAGGACAAATGACGTGCAAAGGGGTACGCACAAACACGAACACCCGCTGACAAAAAATACGTGTGCGTGTATACCGGGGTGCGCGGGAAGTCTTGCACGCGATTTGGCCGTGTACGTGGATTTCAGGGGTGCGCGGGAATTTCCCCACGCGATTTGGCCGGGTACGTGGATTTCAGGGGTGCGCGGGAAGTTCCACACGCGATTTGGCCGGGTACGTGGATTTCAGGGGTGCGCGGGAAGATCCACATGCGATTTGGCCGGGTACGTTGATTTCAGGGGTGCGCGGGAAGTTCCACACGCGATTTGTCAGGGTACGTGAATTCCAGGGGTTTGCGGGAAGTTCCACACGCGATTTGTCAGGGTACGCGGATTACAGGGGTGCGCGGGAAGTTCCACACGCGATTTGGCCGTGTACGTGGATTACAGGGGTGCGCGGGAAGTTCCACACGCGATTTGGCCGTGTACGTGGATTACAGGGGTGCGCGGGAAGTTCCACACGCGATTTGGCCGGGTACGTGGATTTCAGGTGTGCGCGGGAAGTTCCACACGCGATTTCGCTGGGCACGTGTATGACAGGGGTACGCAGGAAAATCTACAAGCGATTTGGCTGTGTGCTCCCAGGTATTCCCTGTACACCCTCCACGGCCCCTGCAGGCAGCACACACCACAGGGGACTACCCTGCACACCTGCTCATGTGACCCAGCACCCCCACCCCCCAGCCACCAGGGGCAGCCTCCACCAGGCCCCCACTCATGTCTCCCACCACCCCCAGCCACCAGGGGCAGACTCCACCAGGCTCCCACTCATGTCTCCCACCACCCCCACCCCCCAGCAGTGCAGGGGCAGCCTCCACCAGGCCCCCACTCATGTCTCCCACCACCCCCACCCCCCAGCAGTGCAGGGGCACCCTCCACCAGGCCCCCACCCATGTCTCCCACCACCCCCACCCCCCAGCAGTGCAGGGGCAGCCTCCACCAGGCCCCACCCATGTCTCCCACCACCCCCACACCCCAGCAATGCAGGGGCAGCCTCCACCAGGCCCCCACCCATGTCCCCTATCACCACCACCCCCCAGCAGTGCAGGGGCAGCCTCCACCAGGCCCCCACTCATGTCTCCCACCACCCCCACCCCCCAGCAAACATGGGCAGCCCCCACCAGGCTCCCACCCATGTCTCCCACCACCCCCACCCCCCAGCAACCATGGGCAGCCTCCACCAGGCCCCCACTCATGTCTCCCACCACCCCCACCCCCCAGCAACCATGGGCAGCCCCCACCAGGCTCCCACCCATGTCTCACACCACCCCCACCCCCCAGCCACCATGGGCAGCCCCCACCAGGCTCCCACCCATGTCTCCCACCACCCCCACCCCCCAGCAGTGCAGGTGCAGCCTCCACCAGGCCCCCACTCATGTCTCCCACCACCCCCACCCCCCAGCAGTGCAGGGGCAGCCTCCACCAGGCCCCCACTCATGTCTTCCACCACCCCCACCCCCCAGCAGTGCAGGGGCAGCCTCCACCAGGCACCCACCCATGTCTCCCACCACCCCCACCCCCCAGCCAGCAGGGGCACCCACCACCAGGCCCCCACCCATGTCTCCCACCACCCCCACCCCCCATCAGTGCAGGGGCAGCCTCCACCAGGCCCCCACTCATGTCTCCCACCCACCACCCCCACCCCCCAGCCACCATGGGCAGCCCCCACCAGGCTCCCACCCATGTCTCCCACCACCCCCACCCCCCAGCCACCATGGGCAGCCCCCACCAGGCTCCCACCCATGTCTCCCACCACCCCCACCCCCCAGCAACCATGGGCAGCCTCCACCAGGCCCACACTCATGTCTCCCACCACCCCCACCCCCCAGCAACCATGGGCAGCCCCCACCAGGCTCCCATCCATGTCTCTGAAGTGGGAGAATGGAAAACCAGACTCCCGTCCTTCACCTCTCGCGCTTGGCCTAGAGGGTCGCGGCCCAGACACCCGCCACGAGAAGAGTTTGCCCATTTACCAGATGACCAAATACCCTGGTACAGAAACATACGGATGTGTCCATCTGCCTGCCCAACAGCCCGCACTGGCCATGCCGACACCTGCGGCACGGACCAACTAGACTGAAATCTACACATCGTTAGAGATGCCATGACGACCTAGATAACGGGAAGCACCGCTGAACTATTATACACGCTGAACATTTCCACACCAATCTACACGAAGAACATACTCAGTGCTCTGACGTAGGCGACAGGCTTATTCACGGACGTGCATCTTTATTATTTTTACATAGGCTTTCAGAATGCAGAAACGCAAGACGCACCATGAGCTCATTTATAACGCTTGCTCACGCTTCTCTTGAAACCCGTTACCATCATGAGAGATATAATGAAAACACGATACTGGCCATGAAACTGTATGCCACTATAACCTAAAGCATCCATGCACTAAATGGATTACTCGTGCACCAGGCCCAAGTAGGCCCCAAGCAAGAGTTCCCGTGGACATTAACAAAGCAAAAGTCAGGTTGCTGAGCCTGCAGAAAGAACCCAGTGGAGCAACTAGCCAAGGTCGTAATGTTGCAAACCCACAGTCAAGAAACAAATCTTCAAAGGCACGATGTTGCAACCTCGCACTCCACGTACCAATGTTAAAATCATATCTGCAAATTAAACCAGACATACAGTGGAAAAACAATATTAATTGTGCAGAATTATGCCTCAAACACGGTCCCTCCCCACGTGACCAAGCCGAACCTGACGAGATGCCAAAACCCAGGAGAGAAAAGGCGTC
The DNA here is from genome assembly GCF_040938575.1 of Ambystoma mexicanum. Lineage (NCBI taxonomy): Eukaryota > Metazoa > Chordata > Amphibia > Caudata > Ambystomatidae > Ambystoma > Ambystoma mexicanum. The sequence goes on along the minus strand of NC_090922.1, from coordinate 1,382,971,351 downwards.
TGGGTACCTCGCTACGAGACGCAGGCCGACACACTTGAAAGGCTCAATGGACACCTGCTACAGTGGGAACGGTCAGTCTCCCACCTATGAATAAATCCTCACATTGCCTGCACGTACCCATACTGAAACACTGTTGCAACCACAGGTGCACCGTGTGCTGGGAACAACGGTGGTCCCAGGCTGGGGAGCTCACGGATGCACCAATCAGAACATGAGGTTCTTATCTCAGACGTCAGTAACGTTAGCCAATCCTCAGGGGTCTTCATGTAACAATTCTTATGTATCTAATTGTAGGGACAACCCAGATATACCACCTGACTACACCTTAACCACTAATATCATTCTCTATAGGCGTACTATACTAACCCCACCACTCGAGCAACCAATCAAGAGTGGCGATAGGTTCTTTTGGTAACTTTTTGGAATGACGCAAGTAGCGCGTCATAATGTAGTAAAAAGGGCCTGCGAGCCCCACTATTGTGTGTGTGTCAGGACGAACGCGTGCGCTCCTTGACCCATCCCTGCCGTTTGCATAATAAACGACAGAAGTCGCCTTGCTCCTTGTGTGTGCCTCATACTCTGTCTCGATCCGAGATATACACGGGAGGAGTTGGGGCCTCCCTGCCCGGAGGTCTGCGGACGGCCCGGCCGACCCCGGCAGAATCCCCCCCGACAAGTTGGAGGCACTGCTGAGATCTGTTTAAGATCGACTTTTATTTTTTATTTTTCCAGGCACTCCCGTTGCGGGGAGGCCCGGCGGCGCGGCCCCCTCTGCCGTTGCCCCCTTCTGAGGACTACAGGACCATCGCGGAGCTGCGAGAGGACCGGACAGCGCAATCCGGATATTGGCCCTCGGGAGCCGGTTGAGAAGTATCCCGCCCGCGGTCGGCGAGTGTCCAGACGTGGTCCAGACGAGGGGAGGTGGCGAGCCGCTTGGAGGGGTGCACGCAGTCGAGCGGCCCTGCATCGAGGGAACTTGGTGAGCATGACACGCACAACAAGCAATGCGAAATTGTGAGGGAGGGGGCGGAAGTAAATAAGGGAGGAGGGAGGTATTGTAAAAAGGTGGGGTGAAGGTTTAATTGAGTGATGATAATGGAATGAATGGTAGTGAATTGAGTGCGAGAGAAGGCGGCTAACGTTACGCGAAAGAGGGGGGCAGGGCACGAGAACAACACGTGCAGACGCTCGCAACAAAAAGCTAACGTTACGCGAAAGAGGGGGGCGGGGCACGAAAACATCACGTGCAGCCGCTCGAAAGACACTGATTGGCCTAAATCGCGACTACGTGTGAGGGTGGGTGTGTGTGGTTTCCTACGATTTGACATTTATCATTCAATGAGTAGATGAGGTTCCCTATTGTTCGAGCAAGAAACTCGATAGGTAGATGAGGTTCCCTATTGTTCGAGCAAGAAACTCGATAGGTAGATGACGTTTCCCTGTGGGCGGTGGCTAGTTACGTAGTTGCCCAAAACGGAAGATAATTGGCTGGTTAAGCCCTCCTGTTGAGGGGCGTATCACACGCGAGGCGACGCAGCGTGCGCAGTCCGGTTATAGTATTGATGAGATTACCTTGTTCCAGGAGAGACAGGAAGACAGCTGTAGGGTTAGCGGGGTAGATTGCAAGTGTATTTTGAATTTAAAGAACATAACACGAATATACCAGTAGTTCGAAGAAATAGGTGACGTCACCAGTAGGGATTTAGTAAGATATCGTGAACACAAGAAGCTTTGGGTTTGACATTGGTGGGGAAGAGAAACATGATAAAGGAGCGGACACGGAGATAAACGATAAACGAGTGGATCAAAGAGGAGAAGGGGAAGGGGGCGTGGCTGCGCACGGAGAACGCCGGCCACGGCAAGTGTAAAGGTGGGAGGAGAACGGGGAAAAAGGACGACTGTGTAAGATCGTCGTAAGGGGTACGCAGCTGCAGGGGGCTGCGTGCGCTTCGGCCGCAGGGGGCCGTAGGGGAAGGAATATAATATAACATCATAAATATATTTGTTTTATAATTTTTTTTTTTTTTGTGATTATTATCATTGCATAAATTGTCAAAGGATTGTCGTAAGTCCCCACACTTGCGGGGCAAGGTAAGCAATAAAAGGTTGTATGTTGCAAACTGGTAGCAAGGGGAAGGGTAAGAAAGGGTGCGCTAGTATGTCATACGGGAGAGGGTTGGGAGGGTGGGGGAATACCCTCACTACCCCACTACAACATATATGCACCACACTGCCACCACATAGGGAGAAGTTAATTAAGTACAGCATAGAGTGGACCCAGGGGACGGACAACAAAATGTTGACACCATGGCCGCCTAATGGTAGCTTTGACCCATATGCCCAACATTCACTATTAAACCATCTGCACAATACATACAAGGGGAAGAAGTTGGCAAACCATGTGGAGGTGTTTAACTTATGGAGGATGTTCCAGGGGTCTAGACCAGGACCAAATGGAATGTTCACTATGGGGGAAACACCGGAAGAAAAGGAGATTAAGAAAGAAGGAACGGATGGGGAAAAGGAGAGTGAAGGAACAAAGAATATGGGGAATGAAAAATTGGGTGGAGGAAAGGTTGATAAATTAGCTGACATAAAACAGGAACCGAGCAATGAGATACCCTTAACACCGGGAGTGAAAACAGAGGGGGGAGGGTTGTACCCTTTAAGAGAATTAGGAGAAATAAAAGGACAGTTAAGGGCGGCTGAAGGATACTCAAACCCGGCATACAGCCCTCCACCATATGTGGCTCATGGAAAGATACCAATGGGGGACGGGAGGAGAGAAGAGCAGACTGTAGAGATAGGAAACGATGAGTGGGTAGCTGCACAGATATTGTTGAAATTACGAGGATCACTAACTGGAGAGGAAAGGGAGGCGGTAAAGAGAACAAACGAGGATAGTGAAAGAGAGAGTGAAATGAGGGGAGAGGAGCTGCTACGGCAGAAGGAAGAGATTTTGGAGGAAAGATTAGCTAAACTAAGGGATGAGCAGAATGAACTGATAAAACAACTTGAGGGGGAGGAAAGAGAGAGAGTGAGGAAAAGGAAAGAAGATAAGGACGAATTGGAAAAATTAAGGGAGCAAAGTGAGGAGAGAAAGAGGGAAGCTGTAAGGGTAAAAGCAGCAGCAGAAAGGGTATCAAGAGTAGTGATGAGGGAGAAGAAGAAGGAAGAAGAAGAAAATGAAAAGGAAATGGAAATATGGAGGAGGAGGATAATATCAGAGACAGCTAAAAAATATGAAGAGGGGAAGGTAATAGAGAGTATAGTAGAAAGAGAAAGGGTGAAATGGGAAAGGAGGAGAGAGGATGAAAGGATATTGGAAGAGATGAGCAACGAAGTAATGGAGGAATTAAAAAGGAAAAGAGAGGAAAATAGTAGGGAGATGGAGGAGAGGAGTGAAGGGGAGAGAGAGGAGAGTAGGAGGGAGAGTGAAAGATGGGGAGAAGTATATAAAAATAGAGAGGTAGCAACAACGTCAGCACTAAGGGGAACAGGTGGTAACAACGGAAAGGAAGAGGGAGACCTAATAGACTTAAAAACTGTAACAATAAAAGGAAAAAAGGCAGAGTGGGGGGCGCAATTTATGAATGATTTTTGTAGTGAGGATGGAAGGAAGAGTGAAAGGGAAAGCTTAGATAAGCTATACCTCACTAGAACAAACATAGATTCGCCATGGGTGAGTAGAAGATGGGAGGAGCTGGAGAGAAGTAAGGAGGAAGTGAAAAGAATGGGAGAAACACAAACTAACGAACACACGCCACCGACGCTCACCAACCAACACACGCCACCCACATCACCATCACGCTCTCTAACGCCACACCCCACATGTTCAACAACTGCACGCTCTCTGCACAGAATAAAGCTCGCACCCTTCATGGACGAAGTTACACCTTATGCATGTCGGCTTAGGGACCTCCCTAGTCGCAGGCAAGACAGGCAAACAGACGTGCCAATATTGAACACAGGAAAGGATGAAAAAAGGGGAAAGGAAGAAGAGGGAGGTAGGAGAAGAGGTAGTAAGGAAGGATTTGAAGTAGTAAAAGGAATGGGGGAAGAGGAGGGGTGTGAAGAGTTAACATCATGGAGCATAAAGGATGACACAAGACAGAATGTAATGCCACTGCTGGAGAGAGGAGGGGTTAGACCACAATATGTACCTTGGAAACATACGGATAAGGAAAACATAAAATGTAGGCTCCCATCATTAAGTGGAGGTGCGGGTAAATGGATATATGAAATGGAAAAACACACCGCAGGACAGAAACTAGCAGTGGGAGATGTTAAGGGCCTGTTAATATCAATATTAGGGGATAGAGCGGATGACATTTGGAAAAGAGCGGGATTCCATGGGGTAACAATAACAAACACATCGCATGATGGGGCACCATTTGCAAACTGCAGACATGCGCTATGGCAGGCACTAAGAGTGCAGTACCCAGACACATCAGACATAGGAGCCATTACTTCCCGTAAGATGGGTGAGAACGAGGATCCTGTTGATTATATCCAGGATATTCAAGAGAAGTGGCGCATGGAAACTAGAGAACAATGGGACAAAACACCAGCCATATTTTATCATATACTAGTACAAGGGCTCCCAGAAGGAGTTCAGAGACAATTAAAGAAAGTAGTGGGGATGGAAGCAAAACCATGGCCGGAAATACAACTGACTATAGTACATCACTGTAGAACATGGCAAGGAAAAATGAAACAAAAGGAAGAGGACAGGAAAACAGAAGAGGCCAAATTAGTACAGAAAAAACTTACTAAATATACCATGGAAGGGGCACTAATAACTGCGCCAACACCAATGGCCCAAAGCCCAACGCAAGTAGTGGCTGCACAAAATCCAGCTCAAATAGCGCCTCCACAAGAGGTAATAGAGCAAGTGCTGCCTCTGCAATCACACGCACAGAACATGGGAGGAGGGTACCCAATGCAAGGAGCTGGGTATTATAATTATAATAGAGGGAGAGGAGGGTTTATGAGGGGAAGAGGATACGGATATAATACCCAACAACAGGCTGGGGGACTCAGAAATAACTACCAGACAGGGCAACCAGTATACCAGGACAACACAGGGAACTTCCCATGGCAAAACAGGGAACCACCCGTGTGTTGGAGCTGCGGACTATTAGGACACATGTCACGTACATGCAGGGTCAGGCCAGGAACACCAGCATGGAACGAACAAGCACAACATAGGACATCACAAGAACAGCAGGGCATACAACCACAGCAGATGTCACCACAAGGGAGTGACCAACACTATTCCCTACCACAACAACAAATAAAACAATACCTGCCACAAGTAACTGGTGCAGCGTTAATACAACCACCACCACAACCTGAACGAACGCAATTGGGTGGGGTGACGGTGTTGGGGCACAACCCTTACACAGGGAATGGCCAGTCATTGTACCCCCAATAGGACAGCCCACAGACGGCCTTGGTGTGTCCCATCCTGTCAGTAACACCTAATAGTGCGGAGGAGCCACGCATAGAGGTAACGATAGGTGACAAAAAATTATCATTCCTTGTTGACACCGGGGCGACCCGGTCTTGCATAAGGGAAGGTAAGTTTAAGATGTCAGGCGAAGCCATGAACACACAAGGGTTTTCTGGGGCTAAAGGGTTGGTTCCATTTACTGATAACGTTCCGCTATCTATTGGAGATTACGATCTGTCAGTACCACTTTTGTATTATAGTGCCTCACCAGTAAACATACTGGGGAGGGACATAATGAACAGATTAAATATGACGATCTCCTTTACAGAGGATGGCATAATTTGCTCTACTCCAGGGATTAACATGCTTGCAGCACGACAGATTTTGCAAGCATACTGTGGACAGATAGCGATCAGGGCGGAGCCGGTAGACGGCGAGCTATTCCAGTACGGAACAGACATGGCATTTGCATGGATGCCAGGGATAGGAGGGAAAATATGGAGGAGACCAGCAGCCTATCTATTCCGACCAGAAACACCAGCTAATGAACTGGAAGGGAAGGTCATTGCAGTGGACATTGAGAGCATTATTGCAACAGCTGATTATGTTGCTGTGCACGCCCAAGATAAAGAAGGGAGAGCATGGAGGGCGGTGATAGCACTAGCAGAAGGATGTAGGCTGACCCAGGTGTCAGATGAAGAGTTGTTTTCAGAAGAAAAGGAGGAAAATGAAATGGTGTTCATGATGAGTGTAGAAATGTGGCTAACAGTGGCTCACAAACAAGTGGCACAGAAAATTGCAATGGCACTTGAGGCACCCGCTGGCACACCAGTCCCATTTTTTAAAGAAGATATGTCAAAGGTGCCAAAATCATTATGGACTATTAGCCCTTATGATGTAGGATGCATTAAAAGCATAGGGGGTGTAAGGATAAAATTAAAAAAGGGTGCCATACTACCAAGAGTGAAACAATACCCATTGTCAAGAGAGGCAGATGAGGGCATATACGAAACCATAACAGCCCTTATAAACAATGGCATATTGGTCCCCTCAGAATCCCCATGCAACACAGCTGTGTACCCGGTGCGCAAGGCTAAAGGAGGGTCTTGGCGGTTCATACAGGACCTCAGACCGTTGAACAACATAGTAGAAGCAGAGTATCCAGTAACAGCAAACCCGGCCACAATTTTGTGTGGCATTCCAGCAGAAGCATCACGGTTTACAGTGATTGACCTTAAAAATGCTTTTTTCTCAATACCATTACACCCAGACTCACAAGACTTGACAAGCTTCACTTACCGAAATAGGAAGTGGAAACATACCAGATTACCACAGGGATATTGTGAATCACCTTCAATTTTCAATAGGGTAATACAGATGGATTTGGGTAACGTTGAGTTGGAAAGCACAGTGTTACAGTATGTGGATGACATAATAATTTGCAGTACAAATGAAGATAAATGTAGAGAGGACTCATTAAAAATGTTGACGATATTGGCTGAAAAGGGGTACAAGGTAGACATGGAAAAGATACAATACTGTCAGGAACAGGTACTTTACATTGGCCAACTGATATCACAATATGGAAGAAGGATTGCACCACAAAGAGCACAGGCAATATCAGGCACTCCCGTGCCACAGACTGTAAGAGAACTGCAGCAATTTCTGGGACTGTGCAACTACTGTAGAGCATGGGTATTTGATTACAGCTCTTACATAGGACCCCTGCTTGAGGGTTTGAAGGAAGCAAATAAAGGGGAGAAAAAGTTGGGATGGACTATGGAAATGAAGGAGGCATTTGATGAATTAAAAGAAGCAATATCAACTGCTCCAGTACTAGCATCCCCAGACTATGAGCGACGATTTTTTATATTTTCACATTGCGACTCAGCAGTAATGAAAGCAGTATTGGCCCAAAAGACTAGCATAGGCTATAAACCAGTAGCATTTTACAGCGGTCACTTAGATCCAATAATGTTAGGACAATTCTCTTGCGAACAAGGTCTTGCTGCAGCTGCATTTGCAGTAGAAAAAGCATCATCAATAACTATGGGGTGTCCAACTACACTATTTGTAGAACATGCACTATTTGCGATATTGAATAAACCTAAGTCCACACTGACGACACAGAGGGCAACAGGTTATGAGATTATTTTGTCCAAAGCTGAACTGGCAATTGTTAGATGTAGCACGGTTAACCCTGCAAGGTTCTTAGCAGAAGTAATTGAAGAGGGAGATTACGCCCACGACTGCACCCAAGTAACTGAGATGTACTCATGTACTAGGAAAGTTGAAGAAAACGCACTAGAGGGAGGTGAGCTTTTGTTTATTGATGGGTCATCAACTATTGATCAAGGAGACGGGATAAGGAGGACTGGGGCAGCAGTAGTACAAATGATGGAAGCGCCAGTGTGTGTGGCTATTAAGTGTGTACAATTACCACAGCATTACTCTGCTCAAGCGGCGGAACTGGTTGCACTCATATTGGCACTAAAGGAAAGTTTTGATAAAAAAGTTACTATATATTCCGACAGTGCATATGTTACATCCACTGTCCACTCAGGGCTATCAAAGTGGAGAAGAAGAGGGTTTAGGAGAGCTGACGGCACTCCAGTACAACATGCCCTCTTGTTGGCTGAACTAATTGAAGTAATAAACGATCCCCAAGAACTAGCCCTAGTAAAATGCACAGCACACACCAATGGAGAAGACTATATATCAAAAGGAAATGCAGCAGCAGACGCACATGCAAAATATGCTGCATATTTTGGTGAGATATGGAACCCCACAGACTCACAGAGAGGGAGAGGGAGGGGAATAGCGAGGGAGATGTTAATAAAAGAAGGGTACACCCATCTCCCAGCCACCCAGATTATGGAGTTACAAGCGGCTGCACCAATGGCCGAAAAAGAAGTATGGGTGAAAAGAGGATGCACAATGTCACCAACCGACGCACTATGGCGCCAGGGTGGCACTGGGAAAGTTGTAATACCATTGGCATTGTTAAATACCGCCTTGAACCAATTACATCACCCTGCCCATACAGGCAAAGAAATAATAGCAGCACGAATTAGAGAAGATTGGTTCTGTCCCGAGTTAACATCCCATGTGTCAAATTTTATCAGCAATTGCCTTACATGTCAACAGTTCACGGCCGGTCATACTTTAAAAGTGATAAGAGGTACCATACCCCGACCAGAAGGACCTTTTCGGCACCTCCACATTGACTATGTTGATATGATCAACATTTGTCAAGGCAATAGATACATGATAGTAGTAGTATGCCCATTTTCTAGGTGGATCGAAGCAGGGCCCTGTTCACACCCTGATGCGTTTAGAGCAGCCAAATTTATAGTAAGGGAGGTATTCCCCAGGTGGGGAGTGTGCGAGGTGTTAAGATCAGACAACGGACCCCATTTCGCAAATGAAATGTTCCAGCATATCACATCCCTACTGAACATTAAACACAAATTTGCATGTGCGTACCACCCACAGGCCAATGGTGTATGTGAACGCCTGAATGGCCTATTGAAGGAGGCAATTGCTAAAATACAGCAAACAACAAAGAAAAGTTGGTTGTATTGCCTTCCGTTAGCACTGTTCGAACTTAGAAACAGGCCAGGGTCCGACCACCACCTCACCCCACACGAGGTGGTTACTGGACGCCAAATGCGCCTTCCCCTAACACCAACGTCAAGGGCATTCACCGACCAAGAAAGTTCTGCGAATGTGTTAGGTGATGAAATGTATCAATATGTGTCTTCTTTGATTACTAGCGTTGTGTTTGTGTCTCAACAGCTCGAGCGCACACGGGGCGGGTCCACCAGCAACCAAGAAATAGAAGAAAATACAGAATTGGGAAAGGAGAACTTGTGCCAACTTGCCAAAGGTGACCACGTACTACTTCGAAATTTTAATAGAAGGTGGAACCAGCAGAGGTTCACTGGCCCCCATTTAGTAGAGGACGTATCAACAAGAGCAGTAAAACTAAAGGATAAGCGTGCGTGGAACCACCTGCATGATGTAAAAATCTACAAACTGCAGACCCGCCCCAGCGCCAACGACAGGTCCATTGGAAAAACGCCAACAACATCCCCGGCAGCGGAAGAAAACACAACCACAGACAACGACCCAATTGTCCCCTCGGAGAGAATAACGGACGAAGAAGGGGGTGATCCCCACACTGCCCACCCCATGGTCACACGTTCAAAGAGTAAAACTGCTCCCACCATCTGAGCAAACCCCCCCCCATTGACTACTAAATACAATTGTAATGAAAACTAAGGACTTCGCTTGCACCAATACACATGTAAACACGTGAATGTTCTCTTTTTCTCTCGCACATACAGGAGCTGCGTAATATTGTATTGTTAAGAAAAGTTATCTAACAAATTCAGTGTGCAGGCGTAGATGGTGCTGCCAGACGATAGTTACCCAGAAGAATTGTCACACCAATTTGTATACGAAATAAAAAGGCCAACATACTTAAAAAAGAAAAGGGTACGTGTATACTACACGGCCTTCCTCCTGGCCATAGAAAATTACATGCCCCACCTCCGCCCATACTTGCCGGTCTTGAGAGACCGATCACTTAGAGTAGCGTGGGAGCAACTCTTCACCTGGGCACTGAATGACTATTTGATAGGGAGAGCTTAATGAAACAAAACTAACATTTAATAACAAGCACTTTTTGAGAATTTTTAGGCGGGCAACTTTAACGTCGCAAGAATACGCTGCCAGGACTGCAGCAAGGTAAGAGCAAAATGTCGGTGAGGTTAGCATATGTAATAAAAATAATAGGGATTTTTATGATCACCGGAGTTTTGGCTGCCTCTGTATGGCAGTACAGCTATGCTATGAGTTTTTTTGCTGCACCCAAACCTAATGTACCCCACCTCCCTGCTGCAACAGGTGTTACGTCAGGTGGTAACAGTAACAATGAACAAAAGCGAAATAAAGTTAAACGCAGCACATACTCAGACAATAAAGGTATTGATAATTATGTACAAGATTCAGCACACGTCACAAACAACATATGGTACCAGCACATGACCCGCATTGGTAAGCAGACAACTGAGGATAGCTGTTACGTTTGCTCATTAATACCATACGCCATGAGCGCTTCACGAACATTTGTTGCCACAGAAATAGATGAAAAAACAGCACAGTGCATAATATATTTGGCCCTGTTCCAAACGAAAGGAAGATTCCAAGGAACAGTAGTGCACATGACATGGAAAACACGAGACTCATACCCATATGAAAACAACTTCCTCAAGACCTATCTGAGTTATCACAAGACCAGTTTACATGCTGAAGCATTCAGATACATAACAAGTGGCCCTGAAAAAGGAGAAACAAAGAAGGTAACACTGCAGTATCTACCATGTGATTGGTACGCCACGGAAGTTCCGGGTAAACAAGGATGCTGGGAGAGGCCATTACTGACGATAACAGGAAAGGTGTTCCTGGGTACCAGCTGGGAGATAGGAGTGGTTGGCAGCAACATGGTAACAAAAGAAACTATCTCAACCATCGAGACACACAATCATCGATGTTGGACGACATGGATCAAGTACGTACCAATGCTCACGTGGGTAGAAGAAGATGAAGACCCGATAACTATATTACCATTGACTGCGCCCAAAGTATGTTACCAGCATAAAGGAGAGGTGGACGTGGGATATAACACCAATTGTGCAAGTGTGATGGAGTTACCTGAGGGGGGAGCGGGAACAGCAGTAATAATGGACCATTATTGGGCCTGCGGAGAAAAGGCATATCATACACTGCCTCCCCTGTGGAGTGGTGTGTGCACAATGGTACACGTCAATGTACCATCACTAGTGGTACCTAAGAAGCATGTCGATGTGGCGAAATTTCCGAAAATGGATGAAGGAGACAGGAGAAGAAAGAGATCTGCACCACTCCAGAAGGAGCAAGAAAACAGGACAAACAGCAATGATACTGTCCTAAACAGGAGAAAAAGACAAGGAGAGCCATTAACAGGAAATTATCTGTGGGGAAGGTCGGAAACGGAACTAACCTCAATACCGCCAGAACACAGACTATTCAGCAGAGCAGCAATGTTCTTCTCCTCAATAATACATCCGGGACTGCAGGCATACGCAAACGCAAAATGGCTGCAAATAACCAGATGGGAACTAATGATGACCATAAATTCGACAGTAAATGGGTTTAACGCAATTAAAGAGGAGCTGCGAGCTGTAAGGATGGTAGCACTACAGAACAGATATGTATTGGACCTTCTCACAGCAATGGAAGGAGGAGTTTGTGCAAAGATAGGACAATCATGCTGCACGTTCATACCTGCCAACGATGCCGACAATGGTACACTAACAGAAGCAGTTTCACAATTGGCCCAGATGCACTCCAAAATGATGGACGAAAGTAACGGCGTAAACAAGGATAAAAGCTGGTTTTCACTATTATGGTCATGGATGCCATCTTGGCTGTCAGATGGACTGAAAATAATAGTGGGATGTGCTATTTTGGCTGGAGCTGCACTGATAATAATTAGATTTTGGAAAGCCCGGAAGGCGCGCTCAACTGATGAGTTGCTGGAAATGGTGGGAATGCACCCCTTGATGCCAGCGGATGACGGCCAGCACACAGGTGTGATAATACACGAAAGGGAGAAGTTGCGCACCCAAATCATCGCCAATCATCTAGACCCACCATCAGTGAAGATCGAGAACCCAAGGAACCCTAGGAGCTACATAGGAAGATGGGTGTACTGTACTCCTGGAGGAACATGCGAATACATGTATTGGTCATTTGAAGATCACGTAAACCATTATGGACATCTCGGAGGGATAACCAAGATATGGAGAGTAAGAGGAGATAACGAGAAGGATATGTTTGTGGTCGACAAGTCGACCAGAGGGGGGACTGAAGTGGGAGAATGGAAAACCAGACTCCCGTCCTTCACCTCTCGCGCTTGGCCTAGAGGGTCGCGGCCCAGACACCCGCCACGAGAAGAGTTTGCCCATTTACCAGATGACCAAATACCCTGGTACAGAAACATACGGATGTGTCCATCTGCCTGCCCAACAGCCCGCACTGGCCATGCCGACACCTGCGGCACGGACCAACTAGACTGAAATCTACACATCGTTAGAGATGCCATGACGACCTAGATAACGGGAAGCACCGCTGAACTATTATACACGCTGAACATTTCCACACCAATCTACACGAAGAACATACTCAGTGCTCTGACGTAGGCGACAGGCTTATTCACGGACGTGCATCTTTATTATTTTTACATAGGCTTTCAGAATGCAGAAACGCAAGACGCACCATGAGCTCATTTATAACGCTTGCTCACGCTTCTCTTGAAACCCGTTACCATCATGAGAGATATAATGAAAACACGATACTGGCCATGAAACTGTATGCCACTATAACCTAAAGCATCCATGCACTAAATGGATTACTCGTGCACCAGGCCCAAGTAGGCCCCAAGCAAGAGTTCCCGTGGACATTAACAAAGCAAAAGTCAGGTTGCTGAGCCTGCAGAAAGAACCCAGTGGAGCAACTAGCCAAGGTCGTAATGTTGCAAACCCACAGTCAAGAAACAAATCTTCAAAGGCACGATGTTGCAACCTCGCACTCCACGTACCAATGTTAAAATCATATCTGCAAATTAAACCAGACATACAGTGGAAAAACAATATTAATTGTGCAGAATTATGCCTCAAACACGGTCCCTCCCCACGTGACCAAGCCGAACCTGACGAGATGCCAAAACCCAGGAGAGAAAAGGCGTCTGGGTACCTCGCTACGAGACGCAGGCCGACACACTTGAAAGGCTCAATGGACACCTGCTACAGTGGGAACGGTCAGTCTCCCACCTATGAATAAATCCTCACATTGCCTGCACGTACCCATACTGAAACACTGTTGCAACCACAGGTGCACCGTGTGCTGGGAACAACGGTGGTCCCAGGCTGGGGAGCTCACGGATGCACCAATCAGAACATGAGGTTCTTATCTCAGACGTCAGTAACGTTAGCCAATCCTCAGGGGTCTTCATGTAACAATTCTTATGTATCTAATTGTAGGGACAACCCAGATATACCACCTGACTACACCTTAACCACTAATATCATTCTCTATAGGCGTACTATACTAACCCCACCACTCGAGCAACCAATCAAGAGTGGCGATAGGTTCTTTTGGTAACTTTTTGGAATGACGCAAGTAGCGCGTCATAATGTAGTAAAAAGGGCCTGCGAGCCCCACTATTGTGTGTGTGTCAGGACGAACGCGTGCGCTCCTTGACCCATCCCTGCCGTTTGCATAATAAACGACAGAAGTCGCCTTGCTCCTTGTGTGTGCCTCATACTCTGTCTCGATCCGAGATATACACGGGAGGAGTTGGGGCCTCCCTGCCCGGAGGTCTGCGGACGGCCCGGCCGACCCCGGCAGAATCCCCCCCGACATCTCCCACCACCCCCACCCCCCAGCCACCATTGGCAGCCCCCACCAGGCTCCCACCCATGTCTCCCACCACCCCCACCCCCCAGCAGTGCAGGGGCAGCCTCCACCAGGCCCCCACTCATGTCTCCCACCACCCCCACACCCCAGCAGTGCAGGGGCAGCCTCCACCAGGCCCCCACCCATGTCCCCTATCACCAACACCCCCCAGCAGTGCAGGGGCACCCTCCACCAGGCCCCCACTCATGTCTCCCACCACCCCCACCCCCCAGCCACCAGGGGCACCCTCCACCAGGCCCCCACTCATGTCTCCCACCAGGCCCCCACTCATGTCTCCCACCACCCCCACCCCCCAGCAGTGCAGGGGCAGCCTCCACCAGGCCCCCACCCATGTCCCCTATCACCCCCACCCCCCAGCCAGCAGGGGCACCCTCCACCAGGCCCCCACCCATGTCTCCCACCACCCCCACCCCCCAGCCACCATGGGCAGCCTCCACCAGGTCCTCACAATCCCCAATCATGTGCGTCATGGTCAGCCCCCACAGCCAAAAAGCCCAACCAAGTAACCCATTCACCCACATGGAAAAGGAAATTACATGTTACACCCCCAATGTTCATAAAGCTAATGAACCCATGTCCGTCACACACAATGGTTGCAATTGAATGGGAAAACACCCAACATGACATGCATGAAACCAATGAGATGATACCACACAGTGAAGTATGAAAACAAAATTGTATTAAAAAAATAAGAATGCTAATGAAATGAAACAAACTACAATGGGAATGAAAAAAAGATAAGCTGCATGTCTGTTCAAAAAATAAAAACACCAAATCCAAATCCAAAAAAATGTAGTCCAAAGTCAAATGAAAAATAAAATCAATCCAATTCAGAACTATATACAAAACATCCAAGGGTCCATGAGCCCAACTGAACAAAGGAAACCTACAAAAAACCCTAACTAAAATGCAACTATATACAAAAAGTGGAGCAGTGTCCGTCGACAACAAACAAAGGAAACCTAAAACTAAAGAACTATATACAAAGGCGGCGGGCAAGTCCAGCGGCTCACTCCGTGGTGTTCCGGGCCAGGGCATCATCGAACTCCTGTTCGATGTCCCGGAGGCGGTCCTGTTCCATGGCCCCGAGGGTCCGCAGGGACGACGCCGTGTCCTCCTCCAACCCACTGCGGATTGCCTCGAGGCACTCGGCCCGCCTCAGGGCCCTCCGCATGGAGTTCTCCGCCCTGACCATTGTGAGCCGCGCCTCTTCCGCCTGCCGCCGCTCCGCACCTATGGCGTGGCCCAACCGCTGCCACACGGAAGACACTCTCTGTCCTGGGTCCTCCTGCCCTCCGGCCGATGCCTGCCCCTCCGATGTGGAAGGCCCCGAGCCTTCATGGCTCCCACCATGTTGCTGCTGCTGCTCTGCCTCTGCCCGTGCACTGCCTCCTGCTGCCTGCACATCCTCCGCCGGCTGGGGTGCAGTTGTTGATGTGGCCACCCCTGCTGGACGTCCAACTCCCGACTGTGGCAGGGATGCCTCCTCCACCAGCCTGGCCGCACCGTCAGAGGCAGCTCCACAGGGCACCAAGGTGACTGATGGGTGGGAAGATGGCACAGAGGACGACTGGCGCGTAGGGGGTCCAGTTGAGGAGGGGGTCGGAGCAAGCCCCATCAGACGGAGGAATCCGGCCTGGGTGACCTGTCCCAGCAGGCTGACGTGGTCAACGAGCCATTCGAGATGACGTGCAGTCTCTCCATGAAAAGACTGCAGGTCACCTCGCATGGCCCGTTGACGCAACGCCACACCAGCCAGGACAGGCTCAACCCGGACCTGGATGGCCACGTCCGCAGGCAGAGGAAGGCCAGTTGACGTCAGCTCATCCCCTGCCTGAAAACGGGTCTGGACGTAGGCATCCCTGCTGGTGCAAGATGATGCAGGGACAGGATCGGGGACAGGATTGCACACAGGCACCTCCGCGGCGGCCTGTGCTGCCTCCTGTCCCTGGTCCTGCACTGCACCACTAGCACCAGTGGGATCCCCACCTCCAGACCCCGTCTCTGGTGCTTGCACGGCCTCCTCCTCCACCAAACCCCCCACCAACCTGGATGACTCTGTGCCATCTTCCCCTGTAGGGCCCTGTGGGGTCCCAGCTGCCCCTTCTGCTGCCGAGGAGTCCAACTCCAACCTCCGCCTCTTGGACCTCCCCCCGGCAGCTGCGGCCTGGGACGCGGCACCGGACTCCTCACTCCCCGACGAGATGACAACACGGGGGGGGAGCCGGGCCTTGCGTCTCCAGCTGGCGGTGGGATCCCCGCCGCTGTGCTCCACAGCACCTTCTCCGCCCTCTTCATCAGTTGACGCTGCAGACAAGGAGTAACAAAACACAGGCATCAGGGCACTGTACAATGGACACATACACACATGACAATTGCACATGAGTGGCATTGGCAAACCTCAGACATGTCATCACAATCCCCAACACACATGTCATTACAACTTGCACACATGAGCCATACCACAGCCATATCGCAACTGCCACCACCATCCCTACACATACAACTGCATGAGCAGCCAAAGGGGAGCCAGACATCACATGCAACACAGGAAGTGCACCACACATGTACACACACCACCACACTTGCATGCATGTGTACACCTCTGCCAAGTGTCGCAGTGTTCAGACGGGCATCCATGTCACATCTGCCAATCAGGCTTCCACATACCGCTGTCACATGCATCCATGTTGCATCACTGTTGCACCCTTGTCAAATACACACACATGCACATGTACACAGTGCTCATACATGCAGCCGAAAACAACATACATGTGTGACATCACGGACATGTCTACTTACATACACATTCATCCAAACATGTGTGCACACACAACTGCATTTGGCATGCAAGCCTACACACACAAGCACCATCCATGTCTCACACATTACAGCCCTCGCATGTGTCAGCCCCACGGCCCTGTACACCCCCACCCATACTCGACCCCATACAAACAGATGTGCAACGTGCACACTACCGAATAATCACCACACGCACTGCTAACAATCAGGATGCATGTACACTCACCGCTCGACTCCAGACGGGTCTGCTTCTCTAGGACCTGGACGTGGAGCACTGGGGATATGCGTTCCAGGACCCTCATCTGTTCTTCCGACAAGTGGCCCCGGCGCCCCTTGGCATCCGCTGCCTTCAAGAGGCGCCGGGCCTTGTTCAGGGTCCTGGACCTGAAGTCCTCCCAGCGCTTCCTGACATGTTGTAAGTCCCGGATCGCCACCCCCTCCGCGTTGATGGCAGTCACGATGTCAGTCCAGATCCGAGTCCGTCCTTCCTTGTCGGTGCGGGAACTTCCAAAGAGGGCATCATACTGCCCCAGGACTTGCTCCACCAGGACACCAACTTCGGTGGCACTGAAGCTGGTGCCCCTCTGCCTCTCTGGCCGGGGGTTGTCAGTGGTCACAGATGGTGTTTGCCCCGACATGACAACCCCAGAGGCAGGAGTGGGTGGGCAACTGGGTCCTGGGGCTGGGCTGTGGAGCGATTGAATCCCAGTCGGGAGTCTTCAGTTCCAGCAGGGGTGGTCACAGCAACAGCACCCCTAGCTGATGTGCAGGCAGCAAATGGCAGTGCACGTGGGCAGCAGGCAGTCAGGCAGCAGCAGATGGCAGGTGGGAGCGTGCTCGGGGCTCTGGGGGGCAGTAGTTCGGCCTTCTGGGCAGGAGCGTGGTCTTCCGTGTGCTTACGCGTGGCCTGCTTGATACGGAGTGATTTGGCACGTGAAAATCCTGCACGTCAGCGTGAAAATCGAGGAAAGGCCCTTAGCGCGTAAGCGCGTCAGCACGCATACGCGATTCTATTGGACCAAAGGCCCTCAGCACGTAAGCGCGTCGCCAGTGTATGCGCGTCTATGAAGTCACGTGCACGTTGAATTGGGCACACGTTTGAAAAGGTTGCGTGTGAAAGAAATGAAAGACACGTCCGAGTGTCAAAGCGTGTAATTGGTGGGAATGGGCCTAGCGCGTACACGCGGCAGTGACAAAGCTTGTAATTGGTGGAAATGGCCCTACACGCAGAAGTGACAAAGCGTGTAATTGGTGGAAATGGCCCTACACGCAGAAGTGACAAAGCGTGTAATTGGTGGAAATGGCCCTAGCGCGTACACGCCGCGTAAGTGACGCTGGACGTGTGGGCCTGTATAAAAGGTACGTGTAGAACACCATTTCCTTGTACGTGCTTTTCGTGGAGAGCGAGTGGGTGAATGCTGTACTTCTTGTCGTTTCACACGCGATTTACTTCACAGCGTTTCAAGTTTGTATTTCCTGTTACCTCTGACAGCTTTTTCTCTTTTTTCTCTTTTACTGGTTTACCTGGGCCTGTTCCCTCAAACAGTGTTCCCTTCTACTGTTGTCCTGTCTCCTCAGACAGCGTACAAATCTTCTTTTGGCGGGGGTGTTGCCAACCAAACGCGCTCCTTTTTCATGCTCTTTTACCTGGCAGACGGTGAGTCACGCACGTATCTAACATCTGTGCTTGCCCCGTGTGTAGCCTACCCCTTCAGAGGTCATTCTAGGCTGCGTGTGACACGCATACGTTCATTCTTGTGTTACTGGGTGCCACAGCGTAGTGCAGGTTTTTCTTTCTGCACACGTGGTCTAGGAGGGGTTGCGTGCACCTCGTCTCCCTTTTTTGGGGCTCCTGTGCGTAGCGTGACCCGTCATCTTTCCCCAGGGGTTACATTCAGCCTTGCTAGAGCACTAGGGTACAATTACCATCTGGTACCCAACCCCTTTGACCCCCAATTGCCCAGGACAATAGTTTACAGCCACTCCCATACGCACATTAACATCAGTGCCATGGCTGGGAGGCGAGGATTCCGTAAGGGTGGCAAAGGTGGAAGAGCCACAAGTGGTGGCCGTGGTGGATCCGGTAGGGGACGTGGTCGTTACTTGCAGGGTGAGCCTGTCCCCCCATGTGTGGAGGACCAGTCAAGGGCACCCATAATCCCCCCCCCTCCCGTTGAGGCTGATGTGGCTGACACCATCCATGCTCAGCCCTTGTTGGACCAGCCCATTGTGGCACCAGACCTGGCTGACTCCATGGCTGACTTCCAGGTCAGCAGGCCTATGACACGTGCGCTGGTGCACGTTGATGTCATCATGCCACGTGCATCTGGGGCAGCAAGGTCATCTGCTGCCCCAAGTAGGCAGGGCGGAGAGGCTGCAGGGGCAGCTGCGGCTCCATCCACCCCAGCTTTCACACACCCAGCCAGGACAGTGTCGGTCCTAGTCCATCCTGCTGACATTCCCCCTGACACCATTACACTTGAGCCAATGCCTGCACCAACTCCCATGCTGAGTGTGCAATCCCACACTCCTGATACAGAGTCCACCAGGGCTCCTGCCCCTAGTGTCCAGAGCGGCGCAGGACACTCAGGATCACCACCACCTTCCAAGCGGAAGAGGAAGAGTGCTCGTCCGGCACAGGCTGATGCCCCAGACACGGCTACACAGTCCGGCCCGTCCAGGAAGCCCAGCTTCACGGATGACGAACTGAATGCACTTGTCGAGTATGTGTCCGCACATGATAACGAGATGGGCATTGTTGCAGGATCCAAGATCACACCTGCACAACGCCAGGCACACTGGCAGACCGTTGCGGACATCGTAAGTGCCCTTGGAATCGTGAGGCGCACAGCCAATGATTGCTATAAGCGCTGGAATGACCTAAAGCGCAGGGCAAAGAGTAAGCTGGCCTCAAGTCATGCCGCACTCTAGTGACTGGAGGTGGGTCTCCAGTAGTAGACATGGAACTCACTCCACATGTGTCAGTCGCTGGGACCTACGTCACGGAGGAACAGATCCAAGGCATGGGAGATCTGCCTGATTACGAGGAATTGTCCGGTGAGTGCACATGCGTGTGTGTGTCATCCATGTGCATGGTGTGTGTGGGAGGGCTTCTGTTTGTGTGCCAGGTGAGAGTGTGTGCGCCTGAGTCGTATGGGTCAGCCATGTGCTTCATGCAATACATCCTGCGCAGCTGCATTAGGCCATAGCAGTATCCCTTCTGCCAACAGTAGATATCTAGCCCAACTGCACGCCAGTTGCCCTTGAAGTGTCACCTTGCCACAACAATGTTGCTTATTTTTCACTGTTCATTCAGGCAGATTGTTTGCATTCCACCACTTTTACTAGGCATTTCGCAGTCCTCTAGTCACATGTCTGACATGGCTATGGTAAAGTGGAGTGACTTTGTTACCTGGATATCATTTGTTCACACATGTCCCTGTGCAATTGGACCATTTTGGACTGGCAGCTCCAGGTGAAAAATCTGATCTGTTTGAATTAGAAAAGCTATTACATGCGGGAACTGGACTGAATGAATAGGTGCTGCCCTCCTCTCCATCTTCACTCAATAGCAATGGTACATGCCATCTGTGTGATGGCACGTGTGTTTCACCTGGCAATCACAGGCCATTGTGTGATGCCACTGCCAGGCAGCATGCAGAAAATGTGTTCATCTTCCATCTTGGTGTCATCAGTGTGTGCCATTTGCCTGCCCTTCATATGCAGTGAGGGTGCATTCATGGGAGGGTTTTAGTCATGTGGGACATGTGTCAATCAAGCACTGGTTCTCTTGCTTCTCAGCCCTCATTGTGTGCCATGGTGCTAATGCCTGTTTCCATTTCTTTTTTTTTATGTCTTTGCAGGGGAAGACGCACCTGATACTGCTGGGGTTGTGGAGATGGTGCAGACCCAGGAGGGGTCCGAGGGCCGACCAACCACCAGTGAGGGACGTGGTGTGGTGGTGGCTGAGAACCCACAAGTGCTGCAGGTCGTGCTCTCAAGGGGTGTCTCTGGCTGCACCTCCCCCGAGCTGTACTCAGGTGTTGATTCGGATGATGAGACCTACGTGCTGTCGCAGGTGAGTGTTCCAGGGAGGGATTCTGTTCTGTCCCACCCACCTGCACCAGGGTCAGAACCCTCAATGGGGATGTCAGTGTTGGCAGCTACGCCTTTGGTGGTTACGGATGCAGGGTCACACTCCGCGACATCTGATCCTGTTCCTGGGCCAGCAGATCAGAGGGGGAATGCAGTCCTGCAGCCTCAGGCAGTGCCGGCACAGCAAGGCGCACTTCGCCTTGCCCCAGACAGGTGTGGTGCCCGCCGACGTGGTGGCCGTACGCCAACTGGCAATACCGCATGGGAGCAATCCATTTACGGTATGCCAACCCAACAGGCAGCATCATCCGAGATGATGGCTCAGGCCATGGATAGGGTGGCCACTTCCATTGTCCCCCCTGAAAGGCTGATGGAGCGACTACAGCAGGCAACCGACTCCATCTGCCAGTCACACAGGGAGGACATGTTGGCGTCCAACAGGGACAGACGGGCGGCACTGGCGACTCTGCAGGAGGCCATCTCCATAGAGTCCCAGGGCCACAGGGAAGCCCTGAGGCAGGAGCTCCTTCACCTCAGGACGACTCTTGTTGAGCTTGAGGCTTCAACACACCAAAGAACAGAACAGCAGCTGGAGCGTCTCACCCGTACGCTCTCAGCTGAGATGCAGGCAACGAGGGCGGAGGTCCGGGCATCCCGTGAGTTGTTGCATGGGAACCTCCGCACATTCATCCTCCAGAACCAGACCTACCACACCCGCATGCTTGCAGCCATGGAGGAGCAGACTAGGGCCTTGCGTGGGCTGCCTCCCATAGTGCAACCACCTCCGAATGCAGCTGCACAGGGTGATAATAGCGACAGCAGTGATTCTCCCACAATAGGGTAGCCGTGTGGGCCATGAGCCCATGGAGGTGTTTTTTTTTTCCCAGGATCCACACAGGTGGGTTTTGGTGTGCACCCTGTCCGCGGACCTCCTGGGTGGCCTCCCAAACCCCCCCGGGCCCATCAATGGCCATTTTTGATTTTTATTTTTATTTTTATTTTTAAATGTATTTTTCCCATTTTTTTGGGGAGAATTTGTTGCCTTCCGTGGTTCCTGTGGGCATATGCTGCATTGTGGCTGGGCACATGCAGGCTTGTCATGTATTTGGTTCAGATGCTTGGGTTTGAGTCACACACACCCCTCCTGCTTCCCGTTTCCATGGGCTTGCAAAGGGTGTGCCCAAGTGACATTGACGTACATGGTGACATTGGACTCCCACTACATGTGTGGGTATTCTAGTCAATACTGTGTATACATTCCTAGTGCATATTGCTGTTGTGTTGTGCACTGCATGTTTCATTGATGTGTAACTCATCATCTGTGTCTACCTCCCAATTTGCAGGTCCCTTCCTCATGTCTACACAAGGCCCTCTGGTTTGGAGATGGGGTCAATGTTGGCAGCAGTGCACCTACTACTCTACATGGCGCCAACACTGCACAGTTGGTAGTGGTGGGAGTGCAGGCATTTCCAGGTGGTGAGACTACTAATTTCTTACATTTGTGATGTCATGTTAATGGTAGTACCTGCTCAAGTTTGTTGTTGGTCCTGCATTAGTGTGAGCATTTCAGGTGTTGCAAGTTTAAATTAGGGACACTGTACATTGTGACACTAGTGTCATGTTGTGGTGATTACTTTGTTTACCTGCAAATGGCATGACATGGCACGGTGTGTCGTCTGGCGGTGCTGGGGATGGGTTGGCTGACATGGCACTGTCCTCTTGTTGCATTTTGCAAGTGGGTATTCATTTTAGCTGCTTGGATGTGTTTCTTCACAAAACTGCATTGGTGGTGTCTGTGTGGGTAGGGATGCACACATTGTAACACTTCCAGGTGAACAATCTCAGGCTGATATGGTTTTCACGGTTGATTCTCCAGACATTCAGGATCAGTGTCAGGTTGAGTCATCATTGATTGTCAGATGGAATGTGCCAGGGCAGTGTACACTCCACAGGGGTGTGATTACTATGTGAAGTAATTAGCCACTAGCTGTGTACGGGCTGCCTCCCCCGTGCCCTTTCCCCTCCCATGCGCAGCGGCTGTGCATGTGGTTGGGGATGTGGGGGCACCACCATGTCCACGGCCAGGCCCCGGCGTGTTGCAACGTTGTGCAGGACACATGCTGCCACTATGATCCTGCACACTACTGGGGGAGCGTACAACAGCTGCCCGCCAGAACGGTCAAGGGAGCGAAAGCGTGACTTTAGCACTCCGAATGTGCGCTCCACTATGCCCCGGGTTGTAATGTGGGCTGTGTTATATCTTACCTGGGGTGGCGTGGTGGGGTTCCGAATTGGCGTCATCATGTGGGGGCTGAGAGGGTAGGCACTGTCCCCTGTGGAGGTGGTGATTGGTATCATTGGTGGGGTTGTGACCTTGCTCAGTATCTGACATGCATGCATGTGCAGTGGCATTCATACTCACCAAGCAGCCATGTATCGCCATGCCGCCCAGCTTCTAGGTCCCGGCTTAGGGTGGACATTCGGTAAATGAAGCTGTCGTGGGTGGACCCGGGATAGTTGGCATATACTGAGGTGATGATTCCCTTGGAATTACATACTACCTGCACGTTGATGGAATGCCAGTGCTTGCGGTTCCTATAGATGTGCTCTGATGCCCTGGGGGGACGTAGAGCCACATGGGTGCAGTCGATGGCACCTAGCACTTTGGGGAATCATGCCACACCGTAAAAATCCAGGGCGGCAGCATGCATTTCTGCAGGTGTTCTGGGCAGGTATATGTGCCTGCGGACTGATGGGCGTGCAGTGATGATGTTCAAGACCTGGTGTAGGCAGCGTGACTGGGTGGCCTGTGATACCCCACCCACTATGGCACTTGTCCGCTGAAATGATCCAGTGGCTAAGAAGTGCAGTACATTGAGGACCTTCTCCAGGGGGCTGAGTGCTTGGGAGCACAGGATGGGCGATGTGAGGTCATCCTCCCACTCACTCACCAGGTCCAATATTATGTGTGGTGGAAACCTGTACCTCCCATACACCT
The DNA here is from genome assembly GCF_040938575.1 of Ambystoma mexicanum. NCBI lineage: Eukaryota > Metazoa > Chordata > Amphibia > Caudata > Ambystomatidae > Ambystoma > Ambystoma mexicanum. The sequence continues at coordinate 1,382,947,478 of NC_090922.1, read as the reverse complement.
GGTCATCAGGCATCCCGAAAAGGCTGGTTCTGGGTGTGAATATTCTGGCCCTGACTATCCTCCTCCTCCTCCTTTGGTAGCCCACGCCCACTGCTGCTAGGAACGGTATGTTCATCCTGGGTCTGAGCTTGTTATTTTGTTAGCGCGCAAATTTATGCATTGTGCGTGATGTAGGCGAGCGTGTGACCCGCGCACCCCTGAAATCCAGTACCCAGTCCAATAGTGTGTGGAAATTCCCGCGCACCCCGGGATACAGGTGCGCTGACGTACTTGCGTGTGTAAGTGCCCGCGCACCCCTGATATACACGTGCATAGGCCAATCGCGTGTACGCGCACTTTTGTCCAATTACACGCGATGACACTCTGACGTGCTGTCCAATTACACGCGATGACACTCTGACGTGCAGTCTTTCCACGTGTGCTCTGTCATCACGTGCTGTGTGGGAAACACCCGTGCGGGTCACGTCACAGACGCGCTTACGCGCTGAGGGCCTTTGGTCCAATAGAATCGCGTATGCGTGCTGACGCGCTTACGCGCTGAGGGCCTTTGGTCCAATAGAATCGCGTATGCGTGCTGACGCGCTTACGCGCTAAGGGCCTTTCCTCGATTTTCACGCTGACGTGCAGGATTTTCACATGCCAAATCACTCCGTATCAAGCTGGCCACGCGTAAGCACACGGAAGACCACGCTCCTGCCCAGAAGGCCGAACTACTGCCCCCCAGAGCCCCGAGCACGCTCCCACCTGCCATCTGCTGCTGCCTGACTGCCTGCTGCCCACGTGCACTGCCATTTGCTGCCTGCACATCAGCCAGGGGTGCTGTTGCTGTGACCACCCCTGCTGGAACTGAAGACTCCCGACTGGGATTCCATCGCTCCACAGCCCAGCCCCAGGACCCAGTTGCCCACCCACTCCTGCCTCTGGGGTTGTCATGTCGGGGCAAACACCATCTGTGACCACTGACAACCCCCGGCCAGAGAGGCAGAGGGGCACCAGCTTCAGTGCCACCGAAGTTGGTGTCCTGGTGGAGCAAGTCCTGGGGCAGTATGATGCCCTCTTTGGAAGTTCCCGCGCCGACAAGGAAGGACGGACTCGGATCTGGACTGACATCGTGACTGCCATCAACGTGGAGGGAGTGGCAGTCCGGGACTTACAACATGTCAGGAAGCGCTGGGAGGACTTCAGGTCCAGGACCCTGAACAAGGCCCGGCGCCTCTTGAAGGCAGCGGATGCCAAGGGGCGCCGGGGCCACTTGTCGGAAGAACAGATGAGGGTCCTGGAACGCATATCCCCAGCGCTCCACGTCCAGGTCCTAGAGAAGCAGACCCGTCTGGAGTCGAGCGGTGAGTGTACATGCATCCTGATTGTGAGCAGTGCGTGTGGTGATTATTCGGTAGTGTGCAGGTTGCACATCTGTTTGTATGGGGTCGAGTATGGGTGGGGGTGTACAGGGCCGTGGGGCTGACACATGCGAGGGCTGTAATGTGTGAGACATGGATGGTGCTTGTGTGTGTAGGCTTGCATGCCAAATGCAGTTGTGTGTGCACACATGTTTGGATGAATGTGTATGTAAGTAGACATGTCCGTGATGTCACACATGTATGTTGTTTTCGACTGCATGTATGAGCACTGTGTACATGTGCATGTGTGTGTATTTGACAAGGGTGCAACAGTGATGCAACATGGATGCATGTGACAGCGGTATGTGGAAGCCTGATTGGCAGATGTGACATGGATGCCCGTCTGAACAATGCGACACTTGGCAGAGGTGTACACATGCATGCAAGTGTGGTGGTGTGTGTACATGTGTGGTGCACTTCCTGTGTTGCATGTGATGTCTGGCTCCCCTTTGGCTGCTCATGCAGTTGTATGTGTAGGGATGGTGGTGGCAGTTGCGATATGGCTGTGGTATGGCTCATGTGTGCGAGTTGTAATGACATGTGTGTTGGGGATTGTGATGACATGTCTGAGGTTTGCCAATGCCACTCATGTGCAACTGTCATGTGTGTATGTGTCCCTTGTACAGTGCCCTGATGCCTGTGTTTTGTTACTCCCTGTCTGCAGCGTCAACTGATGAAGAGGGCGGAGAAGGTGCTGTGGAGCACAGCGGCGGGGATCCCACCGCCAGCCGGAGACGCAAGGCCCGGCTCCCCTCCCGTGTTGTCATCTCGTCGGGGAGTGAGGAGTCTGGTGCCGCGTCCCAGGCCGCAGCTGCCGGGGGGAGGTCCAAGAGGCGGAGGTTGGAGTTGGACTCCTCGGCAGCAGAAGGGGCAGCTGGGACCCCACAGGGCCCAATAGGGGAAGATGGCACGGAGTCATCCAGGTTGGTGGGGGGTTTGGTGGAGGAGGAGGCCTTGCAAGCACCAGAGACGGGGTCTGGAGGTGGGGATCCCACTGGTGCTAGTGGTGCAGTGCAGGGCCAGGGACAGGAGGCAGCACAGGCCGCCGCGGAGGTGCCTGTGTGCAATCCTGTCCCCGATCCTGTCCCTGCATCATCTTGCACCAGCAGGGATGCCTACGTCCAGACCCGTTTTCAGGCAGGGGATGAGCTGACGTCAACTGGCCTTCCTCTGCCTGCGGACGTGGCCATCCAGGTCCGGGTTGAGCCTGTCCTGGCTGGTGTGGCGTTGTGTCAACGGGCCATGCGAGGTGACCTGCAGTCTTTTCATGGAGAGACTGCACGTCATCTCGAATGGCTCGTTGACCACGTCAGCCTGCTGGGACAGGTCACCCAGGCCGGATTCCTCCGTCTGATGGGGCTTGCTCTGACCCCCTCCTCAACTGGACCCCCTACGCGCCAGTCGTCCTCTGTGCCATCTTCCCACCCATCAGTCACCTGGGTGCCCTGTGGAGCTGCCTCTGACGGTGCGGCCAGGCTGGTGGAGGAGGCATCCCTGCCACAGTCGGGAGTCGGACGTCCGGCAGGGGTGGCCACATCAACAACTGCACCCCAGCCGGCGGAGGATGTGCAGGCAGCAGGAGGCAGTGCACGGGCAGAGGCAGAGCAGCAGCAGCAACATGGTGGGAGCCATGAAGGCTCGGGGCCTTCCACATCGGAGGGGCAGGCATCAGCCGGAGGGCAGGAGGACCCAGGACAGAGAGTGTCTTCCGAGTGGCAGCGGTTGGGCCACGCCATAGGTGCGGAGCGGCGGCGGGCGGAAGAGGCGCGGCTCACAATGGTCCGGGCGGAGAACTCCATGCGGAGGGCCCTGAGGCGGGCCGAGTGCCTCGAGGCAATCCGCAGGGGGTTGGAGTAGGACACGGCGTCGTCCCTGCGGACCCTCGGGGCCATGGAACATGACCGCCTCCGGGACATCGAACAGGAGTTCGATGATGCCCTGGCCCGGAACACCACGGAGTGAGCCACTGGACTTGCCCGCCGCCTTTGTATATAGTTCTTTAGTTTTAGGTTTCCTTTGTTTGTTGTTATGATTTGGAGTCGACGGACACTGCTCCACTTTTTGTATATAGTTGCATTTTAGTTAGGGTTTTTTGTAGGTTTCCTTTGTTCAGTTGGGCTCATGGACCCTTGGATGTTTTGTACATAGTTCTGAATTGGATTGATTTTATTTTTCATTTGACTTTGGACTACATTTTTTTGGATTTGGATTTGGTGTTTTTATTTTTTGAACAGACATGCAGCTTATCTTTTTTTCATTCCCATTGTAGTTTGTTTCATTTCATTAGCATTCTTATTTTTTTAATACAATTTTGTTTTCATACTTCACTGTGTGGTATCATCTCATTGGTTTCATGCATGTCATGTTGGGTGTTTTCCCATTCAATTGCAACCATTGTGTGTGACGGACATGGGTTCATTAGCTTTATGAACATTGGGGGTGTAACATGTAATTTCCTTTTCCATGTGGGTGAATGGGTTACTTGGTTGGGCTTTTTGGCTGTGGAGGCTGACCATGACGCACATGATTGGGGATTGTGAGGACCTGGTGGAGGCTGCCCATGGTGGCTGGGGGTTGGGGGTGGTGGGAGACATGGGTGGGGGCCTGGTGGAGGGTGCCCCTGCTGGCTGGGGGGTGGGGGTGATAGGGGACATGGGTGGGGGCCTGGTGGAGGCTGCCCCTGCACTGCTGGGGGGTGGGGGTGGTGGGAGACATGAGTGGGGGCCTGGTGGAGGGTGCCCCTGGTGGCTGGGGGGTGGGGGTGGTGGGAGACATGAGTGGGGGCCTGGTGGAGGGTGCCCCTGTACTGCTGGGGGGTGTTGGTGATAGGGGACATGGGTGGGGGCCTGGTGGAGGCTGCCCCTGCACTGCTGGGGGGTGGGGGTGATAGGGGACATGGGTGGGGGCCTGGTGGAGGCTGCCCCTGCACTGCTGGGGGGTGGGGGTGGTGGGAGACATGGGTGGGAGCCTGGTGGGGGCTGCCCATGGTTGCTGGGGGGTGGGGGTGGTGGGAGACATGAGGGTGGGCCTGGTGGAGGCTGCCCATGGTTGCTGGGGGGTGGGGGTGGTGGGAGACATGGGTGGGAGCCTGGTGGGGGCTGCCCATAGTTGCTGGGGGGTGGGGGTGGTGGGAGACATGGGTGGGGGCCTGGTGGAGGGTGCCCTTGCTTTCTGGGGGGTGGGGGTGATAGGGGACATGGGTGGGGGCCTGGTGGAGGTTGCCCCTGCACTGCTGGGGGGTGAGGGTGGTGGGAGACATGAGTGGGGGCCTGGTGGAGGGTGCCCCTGGTGGCTGGGGGGTGGTGGGAGACATGAGTGGGGGCCTGGTGGAGGCTGCCCATGGTTGCTGGGGGGTGGGGGTGGTGGGAGACATGGGTGGGAGCCTGGTGGGGGCTGCCCATGGTTGCTGGGGGGTGGGGGTGGTGGGAGACATGAGTGGGGGCCTGGTGGAGGCTGCCCCTGCACTGCTGGGGGTGGTGGTGATAGGGGACATGGGTGGGGGCCTGCTGGAGGCTGCCCCTGCACTGCTGGGGGGTGGGGGTGGTGGGAGACATGAGTGGGGGCCTGGTGGAGGCTGCCCCTGGTGGCCGTTGGGGGGGTGGTGGGAGACATGAGTGGGGGCCTGGTGGAGTGTGACCCTGCACTGCTGGGGGGTGGTGGTGATAGGGGACATGGGTGGGGGCCTGGTGGAGGCTGCCCCTGCACTGCTGGGGGGTGGGGGTGGTGGGAGACATGAGTGGGGGCCTGGTGGAGGCTGCCCCTGCACTGCTGGGGGGTGGGGGTGGTGGGAGACATGGGTGGGAGCCTGGTGGGGGCTGCCCATGGTTGCTGGGGGGTGGGGGTGGTGGGAGACATGGGTGGGAGCCTGGTGGGGGCTGCCCATGGTTGCTGGGGGGTGGGGGTGGTGGGAGACATGGGTGGGGGCCTGGTGGAGGGTGCCCCTGCTGGCTGGGGGGTGGGGGTGATAGGGGACATGGGTGGGGGCCTGGTGGAGGCTGCCCCTGCTCTGCTGGGGGGTGGGGGTGGTGGGAGACATGAGTGGGGGCCTGGTGGAGGGTGCCCCTGGTGGCTGGGGGGTGGGGGTGGTGGGAGACATGAGTGGGGGCCTGGTGGAGGGTGCCCCTGCACTGCTGGGGGGTGTTGGTGATAGGGGACATGGGTGGGGGCCTGGTGGAGGCTGCCCCTGCACTGCTGGGGGTGGGGGTGGTGGGAGACATGGGTGGGGGCCTGGTGGAGGCTGCCCCTGCATTGCTGGGGGGTGGGGGTGGTGGCAGACATGGGTGGGGGCCTGGTGGAGGCTGCCCCTGCACTGCTGGGGGGTGGGGGTGGTGGGAGACATGAGTGGGGGCCTGGTGGAGGCTGCCCCTGCACTGCTGGGGGGTGGGGGTGGTGGGAGACATGAGTGGGGGCCTGGTGGAGGCTGCCCCTGCACTGCTGGGGGTGGGATGGTGGGAGACATGGTTGGGGGCCTGGTGGGGGCTGCCCATGGTGGCTGGGGGGTGGGGGTGGTGGGAGACATGGGTGGGAGCCTGGTGGGGGCTGCCAATGGTTGCTGGGGGGTGTGGGTGGTGGGAGACATGGGTGGGGGCCTGGTGGAGGCTGCCCCTGCACTGCTGGGGGGTGGTGGTGATAGGGGACATGGGTGGGGGCCTGGTGGAGGCTGCCCCTGCACTGCTGGGGGGTGGGGGTGATAGGGGACATGGGTGGGGGCCTGGTGGAGGCTGCCCCTGCACTGCTAGGGGGTGGGGGTGGTGGGAGACATGAGTGGGGGCCTGGTGGAGGGTGCCTCTGCTGGCTGGGGGGTGGGGGTGGTGGGAGACATGAGTGGGGCCTGGTGGAGTGTGCCCCTGCACTGCTGGGGGGTGGTGGTGATAGGGGACATGGGTGGGGGCCTGGTGGAGGCTGCCCCTGCACTGCTGGGGGGTGGGGGTGGTGGGAGACATGAGTGGGGGCCTGGTGGAGGCTGCCCCTGCACTGCTGGGGGGTGGGGGTGGTGGGAGACATGGGTGGGAGCCTGGTGGGGGCTGCCCATGGTTGCTGGGGGGTGGGGGTGGTGGGAGACATGAGTGGGGGCCTGGTGGAGGCTGCCCATGGTTGCTGGGGGGTGGGGGTGGTGGGAGACATGGGTGGGAGCCTGGTGGGGGCTGCCCATGGTTGCTGGGGGGTGGGGGTGGTGGGAGACATGAGTGGGGGCCTGGTGGAGGCTGCCCCTGCACTGCTGGGAGGTGGGGGTGGTGGGAGACATGCATTGTTGATCAGTAGTGCAAGGTGACATGTGGGTTGGCTGGGGGGCATGCCCATGGTGGATGGGCTGCCTGCGGGACATGAGCAGGGGTGCAGGGTAGTCCCCCGTGGTGTGGGCTGCCTGCAGGGGCCGTGGAGGTTGTGGAGCGTACACCTGGGAGGACCCACACGGCCAATTCACGTGTAGTACTCCCCAGAACCCCTGAAATACACGTACCCTGCTTGCACGGGGCCAATCGCGTGTGGAACTTCCCGCGCACCCCAGAAATACACGTACCCTGCTTGCACGGGGCCAATCGCGTGTGGAGCTTCCCGCGCACCCCTGAAATACACGTACCCTGCTCGCACTGGGACAATCGCGTGTGGAACTTCCCGCGCACCCCTGAAATACACGTACCCTGCTGTAATCGCGTGTGGAACTTCCCGCGCACCCATGGAATACACGTACCCTGCTCGCACTGGCCCATTCGCGTGTGGAACTTCCCGCGCACCCCTGAAATACACGTACCCTGCTGAAATCGCGTGTGGAACTTCCCGCGCACCCATGGAATACACGTACCCTGCTCGCACTGGGACAATCGCGTGTGGAACTTCCCGCGCACCCCTGAAATACACGTACCCTGCTGAAATCGCGTGTGGAACTTCCCGTACACCCCTGAAATACACGTGCCATGCTTGCACGGGGCCAATCGCGTGTGGAACTTCCCGCGCACCCCTGAAATACACGTTCCCCGCTTTGCCTTTGCTGTTTGCCAGCCCGGTGAACTGGTCCAGGGTTAGCGCAGCCCTTTGCGATGATTTAGCGATTTTGATGGCTTTTCCTTGCGCGAGGGCGTTCTTGGGGGCGTTACTGGCGCTGCTGCAGGGTCGCTGCGATTCTCTGCGCCACGGCTGGTTTGGGAGCCTAAAATCCATGAATACGCTGTGCGCGGAAATCGGTTTTAGCACAAGTGCCTGGCGCAGTCAATCACACGCGGACACTCTGCGCCAGCCGCTTCCGACACTTTTCTGCGAAATTCTATGAATTACCCTGATAGTGTTTTATTCCAACAGCCTTGCTTTTTAGCTCAGGAAAAAAAATGCATTTGCTGTATTGGGAACCAGCAAAACCGGTTTTCCTGTTTGGATTCACAGGAAATTTCCGTGGTGGCAACAGGATTTGCCTTCCCCCCAAAGGGGCCAGCACCTTGAAAACTATGAATGGGCCTGTTACAATAGAGTTCCAGGACACTTAGGTGTGAAATTGCAAATAGCACCTCCCCTCAACTTCAACTGGGGGGCTTCAAAGTCAACTCAAGAGCAGCCTTGAAAGTTATGCCCTTATTTGGGAGACAATGTGTCAAGATCCATGCCCTGACCCCCTCAGGTATAACAGCCCCCTAGCAGCAGTGGGACTAAAGCCCTTCACACTTGCCCCAAAGGCCTTAAAACTCCATCAGAAACATACATGGAGTCAGTCCTGGCGCCAGGCTCATTATCAGGAATAAAGCAATACCCGTTTTAGACCTTAATCCAACATGGAGGCCTATTACACAGCTCAGTTCCTTAGAACCAATCCATGCGGTCTAGTGTTTGGGTGCGGCTGGGCCTGGACCTACTTGGCCTGGAACTACTTCACCTGGGCTATTTAAACCACACCCAAACAGCAGAATATGCTTCACGTTAGTCTTCACTCCTGCAGCGTAACGCTCACCGTGTCCAGCTCCTGCTCACCTGCTTCTCCGGTGGCCCGATCCTGAAGCCCTAGATCCGGATTCCATTAATAACCTGGAAGAACAAGAACAGCATTAGTGAGCAAGAACACTTACCTGTGAAGTAGCCAGTCTTGAATCCATCCTGCGCTTCGCTTACCTCGCCCATCTCTGGAGTTTGCCGCAACCTGCAAAGGTAAAGAAACAAGGGCAGCATTAATAACAATTCTTACCTGGGCAAGCAGCGAGTCCTGGCACATCTTCGGGTTTCACCGCAACCTGCAAGGGAGAAGGAACAAGGTCAGCATTAACAAAGCACTTACCTGGGCAAGCAGCGCTTCGATCGCTCATCACTCTGGAACATCACCGCAACCTGTACAAAGAAGGGAAGAGAGCACAGGTTAGCAATTAACACCAACAAACAGCGCAGCGCTTCACGCATCAATAACTCACTGTGGTCTTCGCCATCGGTGCAGCAACTCCAAGATCGCAACCATCCCTTTGAAAACAAAAAGAGACATTGTTAGGGAACCGCATAGTGGAGCAAGACGCCGAGAAGACAGAGAAAATGGAGGGAAAGAAAGAGACAGAATAAAGACGGAAAAGACATTATAACTCACCTGGAAGACAGCAAGCAGAGTCAGAGTCACAGCCAGTCTGGACCTGAATAAGGGTACACGGATGAGTGAAGCAACTAGGTCCACGGAACGCCCACACCAACCACGCGCCCCTGCACAGAGACGCAGGATGGAGAGTTCAATACACGAAACCTAAGGTGAGCAATAACCCCAAGGGAGGGGATTTGGACCAGAGGGAGGTGGGAGTCCACCCATCAGCGAACCAGTATCTTAACCCTCCATTCTCCTGTTGTAGCCGCTACCCAACTTCTGGAACATAACCAAGCAGGGAGGGGTCTGGGATAGCGCTTAGACCTCCATCCAGTATCGTGTGGGGCCCACGTGGATACCAGGTGAGCATAACACAATGCTGGCAATCTGGCTCAAAAGACTATTTTATCAATAAACTTTATGGCTTTTATCTCTGCAACAGGACCACACAGGAATGTAGGATTATTACAGATTAAATGCAATTTTTGTGGCTTTAAATTAAGACGTGGTAGCCTTCACTAGCATGTTGGGGACGAAAATGACGGAAAATGGTATATTCTGAGGAAAGTGTATATGGTGCCACTTTGAAATTCAATACCAACATGCCTTATGATAATATGCATACATGTATACATTTATAGAATATTTCTCACTGAAAATGACAAAAAAGTATTAGAAGGACAAAGTACTACAAACTTGGGAGTGGGAGTATTATGCTCTGTGTGGAATATGCAATTTGTCTGTTCGATTTGTGAAAGCGCCACAATTGTAAATAGGTGCAATTTATGTCAGACCTGATTTTTGGCAAAATGACTGGGGGTGGCTTTGTACTTCACAAACACACCCCCCATAAAACTAGATCCCCTCCTTCAGTTCAATCTGCCCCTGAGGAGGAGGTGACATAACATAGGCTGACCTATCTGATTCTTAGGGGTAGGTCTAACTTAGTTCTGCCCAACAATAAATCCTGAGATGTCACCCGCTTCATAAATGGTAGAGGCTTAGAGAGACAGAGTCTCTTCTGAATTTTCCAGCGCCTGCGTATCCAGACATTCCACATTCACTCAGCAAGATTCCAGAGTCTACTGCCAGGCCAGAGCATAGCTGACCATATCCAGGCAGAACCACCCTTCAGAACTAACAAAATCCCATTAACTCAGGGAGAAAGAGGGAAAAGCTGTAGTACCCTTTTTGAGAGTATCCTGTGATCAGACCGGCTTTTTGCACCACTACCTGCATGCCGCTGTGACGTGACCAGACCTTTGCCCAGCTGTTTTCTGTTCAGAGAGCCCGCCGCTGTGACCAGTGACCAGATATTGCCTCGCTGACCAGAAACTCGGTTGGCTGTCCCAAAATCCCAAACTCAAGAGTTCATTGTGAGTATTACCCCAACCCATAGCAACACATAGTATACCCCAATTGATACCTTGTCTTTGATCCACCTTCTAAGTAATCCCATCCATTCCCTGAAAACTTGTTGAAGATAGTCTGAATCCTCTGTGTGTTCTGTTCCTTGATTTTCTAGTGGTAGCACAATTCTTCCATTCATTTCTGTCTTGCATAAGTCCTTAGTCATATTTTGAATAATGATATTAATTCCCACAGAACGCGGAGTGAAAGGTTAACCTTGCAAATTAATTAACCTTGGAGCGTACTGTGTCTTCCTTTAACAATCTAGCCACAAAATCTAGTTTAAGTGAAACTTGTCCTTTCCTTTTTTAACCGATTTTCACCTTTAACTACTTTGAAAATCCCATCCAGTTATCCAGCTAGAGTCACTCTTTCACTTTTATATTATCCCTGTGATGTGCATCAATCACCCATCCTAAACACCACATTCCGATTATGTCTATTTCACCCGTTTTTCAACCGTTTTTGACATTTAAACCCGTGCAATATAGCAAATGCAAATTCTGTGCGTGTGATTCTGGCTGCACTGTGTTGTCACTTCAAAGTTGATTTTTGAATTGTATGCCCTTTGTTGGTACCTTGCCTTGTAGTTGCTGGTGTTATTAGATCCCTGATACTGTGATAACTCATATTTACCTCATTTATTCCACCGCACATTTAAATTATTTATTTACCAATTCTGAGTGTTGTATATGCAGTAGAAAAGGTTTTCAAACCCGATTCTGCCTCCCATTTCATGAGGGAAGTTTGGATTTTAATTCTATTTGTAGCCTAGCATCCCTGACTCCTTGCTGCTCGTTTCTATTCACTCAAAATTCGATTAATTGGGGTTGAAGGGACATTGCAGGGGGAAATCGTAACTCGGGTGCTATCTACCCAAACTGTAAAATTGCTCCTATTCATCTGTGCTTTGGATCTGTTCTAGTAGAAGGTCAACCAAGTGTATTTCATCACTTTACATTGTAATTATCACCCCATTGGTGATTGCTGCCCAATATTAATATTGTGTGATTTTCTTTGAATTTAAAATAAATAAATATTGTATTACCACCCACCGGCCTGTTTCATGGTCTATTGTGACCCGGGGTATTTGTAAAAGGGGGTGTGGGACGGGTAGGGCGCCAGCTCAATCTGAATTCTAGGAAATAAAGAAAAAGTATTCTAATTGAGCGCTCCATCCTAGGCTAAAGGCAAGAGTCCTGGTCTGGAGTGTTATTACCTATTAGAATACTCAACAAACAGTATCCGATGTATGATTGCAGCTCAACATGTAACCCTGGTGTTTTATCATACACATGCAATCAATGTAACCAATCCTGACCACTGTAACTTAGGCAAGGACTAATGTAACTAAGCCCTTTACCTAAGAATATGAACTAAGACAACGTACTTTGCGGGCTAATGTAACCTAACTGCCTCTCTATTCTCTTCAACTAAGACATATTCCTTTAACAGTGCCTCGATCCCCCTGGGCTGCGTGAGCACTTTATAAATGCAAATAAATAAATAAAAATAAATACGTCCCATAAAAAGTAGGTTGTTTGGCATTGTGACAAACAAAAACATGCTTACACGTTTAGAACTCTGCAAAATTAGAAAACGATATTGATAAATCTACAGGTTTCATGTCTGATGTGTTTCTTTAATATGATGTCTTCTATGCCAAGAGGAAATATACAAAAATAGCCACACACACTAATAAGTGTGGGTGAGGAAGTTTTCACAAGTAGTTAACATTCATGTTTTTAAGTTGCTGACTGATTTCATGGCCGGATCTGGGAGAAAAAAAATGCACATACTGAAACATAGAATTCCCAGAGGAAGAGCCAGGAAGAAAACTATAGACATATCAGTTTGCACAAAATAAGTTCAACGTCCTTGTCTGCCAGTGATTGCCACATATCACCAAAAGCCAGCGCTAAGTCTGCAGAAGAAAAGTGTACGCGTTGAAACAATTGCTGAAATGTGGAACAAAAACGTGAAATGTCTGACATTAGTGGAAAGGCCGCATTGCCCATTTGCAGTCATGCATTCCCAAAACCAATTACCTTTTGCATGACCATACACGGGAAACTTAAAGCATCTGACTATGCCAAAAACCCTGAGTGGCAAACTTAAATGCACAGGCAAGAGTTAGAGGGTGCAGGGAGGCAACTGGAGGTCAGAAGGTGAAGATGGCATGTGCTCAAGGAAAATAGGAAGGTGAGATGGAGAGGAAGAACATGTATTTTGCAAGCTCTTATGCAGATAATAACCTGCATAAGAGCTTGCAAAATACATACATGGGCACATCGTCTCGGGATGATAGCTCAGGGGTAACGTACTCGCCTTGGAACCAAGACAACACGGAGCAACACAGGTTCGATCCGGTCCGCGCTTAGAAACTTCTGGGTATTCCACCGTTATAAGTAAACTTCTAGGTATTCAGCCGTTATAAATAATCTATCACATTATATCAAGAGAAGACTAGAAGAATTGTATCGAAGTCGATTCATATCCCCTCCTCTGTAAAAGAAACTGGACAGAATACAAAGCTCCAGTTCTAGTGCGCATCAGAAAATGTTTGCGTCATGCTATGTTAAAAACCAATGTGCTGAATTCATATCAAACAAAGATTTGATTATATATTTATACTGTGCACACCGAAATCATAATTACATCTATGCACTGTAATGAAAGAAATAAACAACTATATTGAAGCTTTCAGAAAACATAAGTGAAACGATTTAAAATGAAAAGTTCTAATCCCTTTAAAGGCTGTGAATTTAGCTTTGCTTCCTAACAGCAACGGTTATTCTACAAGTGCGGCACATAAACAGAAATCTTCTCCCTCCTCATGAGCCATATCGACAATTAAACTATTGATCAGAGAAGCCGAGACCTCTGGATGGCATATATAGGATAATCCAGCACGCCAAATACCTAGGGGCAAATCATCACCCCAAATACCTAGTGGCAAAACATAGATTAGATTTAAAGGTGCAACCAACTGTCGTAACAGGGCCTCCCACAGCCCCTGGGGTGCGGTGGCCAGCACCATATGTCTCGGGAGGGGGGCCCCCTTGAACTAAAAAACAAAATACAAGAAAAAATGTGTTTTTGTATTCACTCTGCCTTCATAAAGAAATTATTTGTTACAGAAATAATTTCTTTATGAAGGCAGAGTGACCACAAAAAGAAACTATTTCTTTTCGAAGTCGGAGGGCTCTCCCCACCCCATGACATGGAAGCCTCTAGGCTGGAGGCCTCCATTTAATGGGGGAGCTCTATGACTTCAAAAAGAAAGTCACTCTGCCTTTATGAAGAAATTATTTCCATTATGGTTCGGTCCTCAAAAGAAATAATTTCTTTATGAAGTCGGCGTGACTTAAAAAACAAACCGTTTCTTTTTGAAGTAATATGGCTCCTCACAACCCCATGGCATGTGCGTGTGTGAGTGAATGGTAAAAGAGTGCACAATTAAATGTAAGGGTGGCTGGGTGTGCATGTCAAGTGTATGGTGAACTCTTAAATGTATGGTTGGCTGCCTGGGTGTGCATGAATGATGAAACGGTGTACACTTAAATGTATATCACCTCCCCCCCGCTACATCTTGAGCAGGACCTTCTTAAGTTCCTTAAACACATCAAGACTTTCCTTTTACTCATCCTTCCCTCTTCTTCCTTCCCCTTCTAATGCCACAGTTGGTGTGATTGGTGTCTTGGACCCTCATGCAGCCTCTGGTCCCCTGACCATCCACAACCAATCTCCCCAACATCTGTCTTTCTTCAGCACTTTCCTCGACACACCCTGCGCTCTGGTGATTCACACTTTCCACCCAATGCAGCTCCTGGCCGTATGGCACTAACCATACCCTGCACTTCACCAGTGGCTCACCCTCGAGTACAGACACCTCAGCACCTACTCCACTGCCCTCTACCTTCCTGCACTTGCATGTTCTGAATACTCACAAGGGATAGTAGGTTTGTCCGTCCCTTGCCCCTTTGTATCTTTTGTATTTAATTTGCTACCCCATGACTGCTACCTGCTGCCCTGTGGGCACTTTGAAACAGAATGTATTTCCTGTATAAGTGCCTAACAAGCAAACAATAAATAAATAAATAAATAAAGAAGTACAGGTGGCTGCCTTTGTGAATGTATTGTGAAAGGATGCACACTTAAATGTATAGGTGGCTGCCTGGGTGTGTGTTCCTGTATGGTGAAAGGGTGCACACTTAAATGTATGGGAGGCTGCCTGAGTGTGCCTGAATGATGAAAGGGTGTACACTTAAATATATGGGTGGCTGCCTGGGTGTGCCTGTATGGTGAAAGGTTACACACTTAAATGTATGGATGGGTGGGTGTGCGTGTTTCTGTATGGTAAATGGTGTGTATGCTTGTGTTCAGGGGGTGCATCAAAACCTACATTTCCATGGAGGGCGGGGCGTGCTAACCCTTCAAATGTTGGGAGAAGTACTAACTTCACGGGCAGTGAAGTGAAATAAGAAAACAAAGCGTGCAAAGATTTAGAAGCATCAGTACACAAAGCAGAGGAAGAATTGTGCAGGGCAATCCAGAAATGGAGGACCTATGTCCAATGGGCGATGCTGAGAATTGTGAAATAGAAGAGGACTGGGAAGAAAGAACTCCATGGGGGAGGTGACTGAGGCCACATCCTAGAAGAGTGGCAGTGGTTAGTGGGAACAAGAAGGGTAAATCACATCATAGCCAAAAGCGGGGAAGGCAGTTCCCATTGATACAGAAGGCAATAGGCAGATCACAATATGTACCACGGCCACATATGGACAAGAGTAATTTTATCAAGATATTGCCACCTCTTACTGGAGATGCTGGTAAATGGATTAGTACAATCTAACAGTATACAGCAGGGGATACCTTAGCAGTTGGTCACATGAAAAGCATACTAACTATCATCATAGGAGATCAGAAAAACACAATTTGGGAATGAGCAGGTTACCCATGTGTTCCATAAGTGTATGCATGATAAGTAAATGTATCAATCCTGGAAAGATTGAGCAACTGGCAAATACATATGTTAAAAAGAGTGTTAGCTAGTTACCTTTCTAATTGGAGGGGTGTAAATCTTTTCCACAAAAATGCAGAAGCAACTGAGTGTAGAGAAGGAGTCCAAACCACCCAACGGAGAATCAGGCTGTTGTCCCCCCTGAGAACATTTTTTAAATAATGGGTTAAAATGTTGCACTTTATAGCATACTTTCTGTGAAAAATGGAGTCAAAAGCTACACAGTTATCATTTGCATTTGTTGGCTAAGTCAGAAAAAAAACATAACAGATGCAAGTCAACAACAGCGCACAGGTCATTTTCAAACTCATTTCCATGATGACTTTACCCAAAAGATATACCAGTATAAAACACAAGTTCATGCTGTCCGTGCCGATACATGCCCATGCAGGCTGTGGCAAAACAGGCCAGAAATACCACATACCATATAAATAGTTGGCGCAAATTGGATCACTCAATCAAGCAATAGTCAGAATTCCCATGTATGAGTGTGCTCTGTTGACTTTTAGGCACAAAAGGTACCAATAAGAAACACTCTATAGCGGATTAACTTCAAGGGCACCAGAAAACCCAGCTTTATTCGAAAACAGACAGACACTGGGGAAACATTTGAAGGACAATCGCAAAATGGTGTTAGAAAAAAAACATTTTTAACAGAGGAAATCATCACAATTGATGTCATTGTTATTACAATCACAACAAACCTCTATTCTCATACTTGTGTAGGAGAGTATGAAAACATGGACACCTTTATTCAGCTCTCCAAAACCTGCACAGAAATACAAGCTGCAGAAATCCCTATGAAACAACACATAGCAAAGAAGCAAGTAGCCCCATTTAGTGAAAGACATTGAATGCAGACCCAACCAGGCCTGACACACACTTTTTTATTAGCTTATACTATACCTTTTATTGGCAAGGACACATTACTTTTAACCGAAACCAGAAGCAGTTTGCAGCAGTTTGAGAAATGTAGAAAAAGTGTTTGTAAAGATAGATGATTGCCACAAGTTTACATTAGCAGAATGCTTTATATGTAGAATTCCAGATTTTGTCAGCCTCTCTTGAAGCACAACATCAGACAGGTCCTCATAGAATGGCACACACACTGGCGCACACATACACACACACACATTTTACCACTTAGCCTGACCCAGCTTCAGTTTGTGTCAGTTAAGAAAACATATAGACAGAGTACTTATATTAATGAATAAATAATCGCCATTCCAGAACATTAGCTGAATGCAGCACACGTAGGCCAGAATTCAGTTTGCTTTTCTGAAAGCACAAAAACGTCCTCTCACAGCAGAATATTACACAATTCTTCACAGGAAGGCATGCACATGCCAAGATGGCAAAAATTCCCAGAGCCAGAAGTTGAATGCTGTGCACTGAAGGTTTATGCCAGGGGAGTGTAAGGACATGTATGGGATTTTATTGCCACACAGCCAGGCCCAGTTTGAAACTGCAGGCATTCAGAGCACACATAAAAAAAAAACAGTTTTCTGCCAGTTAAAATAAAGAAGTGCACAATTTACATTGGATGTATGGAAACTGCATTAGAATACATAACTGATTAACATTAATAACATTACTAAAGTACTAATTTCAACTTCTCTAACATTATAATGCAGTCTTCTGTGCATAATGAAATACAATCTTTGGGTGCACTGTTTGAAATGAATTTTTCCTTGAGGAAGTGCACATTAGTGTTTTCTTCAGCTTGTGGAAAGCAGAAATAGGTAAGAGGCAGGAAGCAAAATCAAACAGTTGCTCTGGAAATCAAGTCTTCATTGTATTGAAAACAGAGGCTGGCACAGGGCACATTCTTTTTACTCTGATTGATAGAAATTGTAGGTAGACAAGCCACGTCAACAGAGGGCTGAATCCGAGTTTCCTAAAGAAGTAAAGTGAGGGAAGGAGTGAGTTGGTGCTGGGTTCAGGAGATGGCAGTGCCATATCTGTCGAAATCCAAGTGGGTTGAGTGCTAGCTACGGGCATTTTCAGCTGGCAGCTCCCCACACATATACGGAGGAGTTTTGCACTGGGTCTGCATCTGTGAATACAGCAAGGTCGTGCTGGGACTTCAAATTTCACTGACCTTGGTGATTTAGTACCAAGTGAGGAAAAGTAACATGATGTACGAGTGTTGATATAATTGTTGGCAGTGCAGGGAGGTTAGAAAAATGAATTACATGTTTATTTCTCTCTCTATGTTCAAAGTGTGGGAACTTAAATTCATGTTTGCAAAATACCTGCTTGTTTCTGTTTTGTCTTTTTATATATTGCAGGTGATGCTGTAAATATCAAGTGATACGATTTTGTGGTTTGTGACTGTAAGGTAACACAAAGTGCAGATAAAAAAAAACTGAGACTTTGGTGTCATTCATGCATCTGTGAATTATTTATAAATGAGGAGCAGAGGTGATGTTTATACCAGTGCAGTATTGCAGTTACCAATTTACCACTGTAGTTGAAATAGCAAACAAGAGGAAGTCAGTAGTAAATATCTACAAGGTAAAAGATGTGTGATTCCTTCCTTGCATGCTGATGGGAAGGGGTGCCTAATCTGGCACATAGATTACTGGATGTACATAAACCAGTAATATCAGCCACAAACTATAGGTGGCGCCTTGCATGCTGATGGGAAGGGGTGCCTAATCTGGCACATAGATTACTGGATGTCCATAAGCCAATAATATCAGCCACAAACTATAGGTGGCGCCTTGAATAAATTCATTGGGTTCTCTGAAGTTTTCTAAGTCTGGGGCTCTCTACAGGCGACTAGAAGGCATTCTAATAGAAAGGAAAGGTTTGTTTTATGATGGGGTTATAGTATAATAAAAAACATACTCACCACTATACCACAGGAATAAGATAATTCTGAAAATACAGCAAAGTAAGATACCACTAAAATGACTGCCAATACAAGCTAACAAGATATGGTCACTAAAATAGAATGATACCAAACCCACTCTAAATGTAAGGCTAGTTTACTGCCAAATTACCACCAATATTTTTATGGTAAGAAAATACAGCCAAATCCCAAATGTACCCCAATAAGACAAAACCTCTACTGGGTGTGGCAGGTGTGTCTAACACTACCATACATGCATTAAAGGGAACTCATTTTATGAGAGAAGTGTGACACTGAAAGTGAATCTCAGAATGTCTCAAATGGAGGCTACATTCCCAGAGTTGGTTCAATATCTGTAGGCAAGATTATATGCACATGGAACATGGTCATCAAATAACGCCACAGAGTGGCATGACCGTATATATATATATATATATATATGAGGAAGTTCAGAAAGAACCATTGGATAGCATTTTTGCAGAAGGTAGCATAATTCAGGTCTGTCTTCTGAGACTATGAAATGCTGCTGATAAACATTCAGAGAAAGATTGTCTGATACGGCTATGTGCCAAAACATGGCTCATTTTAAATAGGTACCTGCGAATGCAAGAAAATTATGCCAAGCTGATTAGCAGACTAAAAGTTGAATTAGAGTTAGTGAACAGGAGAAAAAGTTAAGAGCAGAACTGGATGTATGTGAAAAGGACATGCAGTCAAAGTGTAAAGAACTCGACACTCAATTGTCCCAAAGGAAGACACAGTTTGAGGATAGTGAGCAAGAATTAAAACACTTGAAAGGATTGGTAGGTCATATTAGACAAGATAAGGATGAGGTTATTTTGGAAATGCAAATTTTACAAAAAGAAAATTTCAAGAAAGAAGGTGAGCTTCAGAATGCTGAACAGGAGATAGCTAAAATGTTTCAAGAAAGAGACAAGCGAGACAAACAGTTTAAAGAATTGCCAAATACAAATGAGCGATATACAAAATGTGATTAATAAGATGGGTGATGAAAACAATTACTTGCGTAAGGAAGCAGATCGACTCTGTAAAAAGTGCAAGGATTTGGAACAGCATATATGCACTTTCAGGTCCCAGGACAAATGACAGGGCACCACATTCAATGGAAATGAGGTGAATTCCATCACTACACGGGAGATAGTGCTCCAGTGGCTGTGCCGGTGTCTGAGCTTGGTTGCAGCGCCTTTGGGGGGTTTAACACACCCATTGGGGGCCACCACCAATCACATACGCCTGAAATAAGGGTGGATGTCACGATCCATCCCTTGACCCCCTCAGGTAAAACAGCCCCCTTGCAACAGTGGGGCTAAAGCCTTTCACACTGACCCCCAGGGCCTTAAAACTCCATCAGAAACATACTTGGAGTCATTCCTGGTGCCTTTGGTGACAGGCTCATTATCTGGAATAAAACAATACCAGTTTTGGACCTTAATCCAACATGTAGGCCTATTACACAACTCTTTAGAACCAAGCCATGCGATCTAGTGTTTTGGGTGTGGCTGGGCCTGGAACTACTTGGCCTGGAACTACTTTACCTGGGCTATTTAAACCACACCCAAACAGCAAAACACTTTTCGCGTTATTCTGCACTCCTGCAGCTTAAAGCTCACCGTTTCCAGCTCCTGCTCATCTGCTTCTCTGGCGGCCCGATCTTGAAGCCCTAGATCCAGATTCCATTAATAACCTGGAAGAACAAGAACAGCATTAGCAAGCAAGAACACTTACCTGTGAAGTAACCGGTCTTGAATCCATCCTGCGCTTTGCTTACATCGCCCATCTCCGGAGTTCGCCGCAACCTGCAAAGGTAAAGAAACAAGGACAGCATTAATAACAATTCTTACCTGGGCAAGCAGCGAGTCCTGGCAGCTCCCTGCGCTTCTCTTACCTCGCCCATCTCTGGATTTCACTGCAACCTGCAAGGGAGAAGGAACAAGGTCAGCATTAACAAAGCACTTACCTGGGCAAGCAGCGCTTCGATTGCTCATCACTCTGGAACATCACTGCAACCTGTAGAAAGAAGAGAAGAGAACACAGGTTAGAAATCAGCATCAATAAACAGCACAGCGCTCCGCGTATCAATAGCTCACGTGGTCTTCGACATCGGCACAGCAATTCTGAGATCGCAACCATCCCTGTGAAAACAAAAAGAGACATTGTTAGGGAACAGCATAGTGGAGCAAGACGCCGAGAAGACAGAGAAAACAGAGGGAAAGAAAGAGACAGAATAAAGATGGAAAAGACATTATAACTCACCTGGAAGACAGCAAACAGAGTCGGAGTCACAGCCGGTCTGGACCCGACATAAGGGCACACGGACCAGTGAAGCAACTAGGTCCACTGAACGCCCGCACCAACCACGCGCCCCTGCACAGAGACGCAGGACGGAGAGTTCAATGCACAAAAACCTAAGGTGAGCAATAACCAAAGGGAGAGGATTTGGTCCAGAGGGAGGTGGGAGTCCACCCATCACAGAAGCAGTATCTTAACCCTCCATTCTCCTGTTAAAGGCGCTACCCAACGTCTGGCACATAACCAATCAGAGAGGGGTCCGGGATATCACTTAGACCACCATCCAGTATCGTGTGGCGCCCTTGTGGGTACCAGGTGAGAGTAACAGTTGAATCACAAAGCAGTGCAATCCCAAATATAGCGCCAAATAGTCCTATCAAGAAAATAAATCAATCAAGGCTCTAATCAAACCATTCAAAAAAGGAGGGGAGTGCTGTATAGAGGACCACTTAGAAGCGGTGCAGGATATATTTAAAGCCCTCTATATACCTAAGGAACAATATAGACAATACTTTCACTTAACTCTGGACGCTCCCATAGCGAGCATCATTAGAGGATTAAATGAACAGCAGAACATGACATGGGCATAATTTGAAAAAGAAATTATATGTCATTTTTCTCCATTCCAGTCATTACAGGAGGCAAAAAAAGTTGCATACACGATTACAGCTGGGCCAAATACATCCCCTCACCAATGTTTGTAAGACTTAAAAAGAGCTTTTTCTCATTTTGATGTATCTTTTGATTCCAATTCCAATGAGTTTAAAACCGCTTATTTTTATGGTTTGCAGAAAGACATTATGTCACAGTTAGTCAGCGAATTTGATCGTGAGAAGTCCCTTGAATGGATTGTGCACCAAAGTACAAAACTATATGAAGTGCTCTACTGTCAGGGTAGAGAGAGTGATAAAATGAAAAATACCAGATCAAAATCTGAAGAATCCTCAGCAACAGTAATGGAGATCAGGTCAGCTAAAATGTCACTTGAGTCCATAATGTGACACCCTAACAGAGGGGTAATCCACAGAGGTTGCAGCCCTCTGCACCGATGTTTCAGTCACATCCTAGTAATAGGGAGAGTTACATTAGCCCTAGGTATTTAGGAGACAGGCCCCGGGCAGGAAATCGGCATGATATGTCAGGTATGAACAATAATCAGAGACACAATCAGGATCAAAGAAGTAATGGTCCCTACCACACATTGGGGACACAGAGCAGATTTGAGCCCAACACCAAGATATATGGCAACCAGGAGAGACCCCGGTATGTGGATCGATTTACTGAAAATGGGAATCAGCATAGGGGTTAATACTCACAAAATGAGAGACAGGACATGAGACAGAATATGAACTATGCTCCACATCAATACAATCAATCACCACAACCAGGGGATTACAACCAAAGAATAGGTACACCCCGCTCCTCGCTCCACATGAATCAAGAGTTCAGAAACAACTCAAATAGGAATCACTCTCCTGAGAGATAACAGAATAGATTTAACAAGGGAGAAAACAACCAATATCGGTATAGGCCGCAAAGAGAAGATTCTAGAGAGATGGAAAGATTCCAGTGTCTTAAGGCCCAAGTAAAAATGTTGGCTCAACAAATAGGAAAGCTCTGTACGGCTCAAAAACAGTCATCAAAGGAGGGGGCAGAAGGCCATAGGTGCGGCCTGGTGGCTTCTGATAATAAGTGACTTAATATTCATGACACTTGATAAAAATACAGATTTCCCTGATCTCGTTTTGCATAATGACTCTGAGCTGCTTAATGATTTAAAATCGAAAATACCGGCAAATGAACATGAGGCAGAAATTGCAAAGACATCTAAAAAGAGGTTTGGTTTAACCTGGAGTTAAATCAAATGTTAGAAATTTGCACAAATGAAAAAGGAAAATGAGAAAAACATGAAATTCCAAAAGAACAAAGAGACAGATTTAAGAAAGACAACTCATGCATGGATAAAATAATTAATCAGGGAGTAAGTGTGGATGTTAAAAAGCCCTCCCTAGACAATCAAGATGCTAATAAAATGCAGGCAGGAAGAATAAGGAGGGTACGGATCAATCACCTGAAGAGTTCTTTGAGCCACAGATTTTTGGTGAAGTGAAAAAGACTGGTATCATGCCAAATACCCGCAAATGTCCAAAATTAGAAAATGACAATTTATCAGGTGATGTTTATATGCATATTCAGTTGGAGGATTGTAGTGTGTACTCTGATGATCCCCGGATGGAAGGGTGAACAGTGAAGGACCTCTGAATATGGGGAGATGAGTACGATTTCTCAAATGTAGATGGACAGAAAGGAGGGAAAGATGTCCTTTCATTTACCGATGTGCTTAGCTAAGAATGAGAACGGTCTGAGAAAGGTGAATCCTGAAATCAGTATGAATTCACACTTTTTGTGTTTATTAGAAGAAGTTGAAGACAGATAATATGCTCCCATTACTGTGGAAGAGAAGTGCAATACATTTGCCGTGATTGACACAGGTGCACAAGCCACAATTATGTCCAAAGAATTGGTAAACAGTATCGATGAAGGGAGGTCTCCACAGAATCAGATCAAAGTGAGGCAGAGTGAAGGCCCAGTACATAACTTTAACGGTGAGGAGGTGCCTATTGAGGGTGTCACCGAGGTTGACATAAAGATAGGAAAACACAGAATGAAACGGGAAGTATTGATCACATCTATTTGTGAAATTCCATTTCTGATGGGAACAGATTGCCTAAAAAGATTGTCTCCTCTCATTGATGGAGTAAATGGGGTCCTGTGATCTTTAACCAAAAAACCATTAAGGCCTAAGAAAATAAAGTCACAAAACAGCAGTGTAAATGAATGCCATACTGTTGCCAAATCGAATGATGCAGTGGAGGTGTACCTACAGAATAGCTGTGTGCCTAGTGTCACCGTTATTTTGATGTGTCAGGACAAAACGCAAAATGAAAGGGAAAGACAATCTATGCAGATTTATTTGGACACTAGGAAAAAATGGCAAACTGAAATAGATGAACACACATTGCGATTCTATTTAAAAGAGGAGAAGTGCAAACAGAACACCATTCCTAAAGCAGACCCAGAAAAACACATCACCACCCTTGCTGAAATACATATGGAATATGAACAGCCATGGATTCACATTGGTATAAATGGCCATTCTAAAATGATAAAAGCCCCTTTGGCGCTTGAACCGGAAAGGATTTTTATTGACAAGAAACTACTGCAGAGAATAATAGAAAAGAAGGAGATCCCAAAATTTAGAATTAAATACAATATATCTCTGTTTTGGACAATCCAGATTTTGAAAATCGAATTGCAGCAAGGTGCATGCTAAACATTAATACTGGACAAAAAAACATCTACCACAATGTGTGGATAGTGAGTGGAACACAAAATGATTTTTATTTGGGCAATGATATCATGTACAGGATGTGCATGGTGTTAGATTTCCTTAACCAAAAAATATGGTCCCGGCTAGGTGGGCCTGCGCCCACATTTGAAGACAAGAGAAATGCTTATTATTGTGCTCAATTGGTTCCATATGCAATTGAATTACAGGTGAAGAAGGATATTACTATACCTGCATTCACCAAGCAGGTTGCTCTAACACTAAAGTGCAAGAATGGGCAGCAAATTAAGGATTCTGATGCATTTGTGTGCTTGAATAAGTCCATGAAACAGCAAGGCCTGGATTATGACTATACCCCATTGATAGATGTTGGGGAGGGGTCCGTCAAAATTATGGTGGATGATAAAGGATGTCAGGATATTCATTTAGAAGAGAATTACTTACTAGGAATGGCCTTACAAAAATGCCATTTTACTGCAGATTTCAATGACATGGTGATTGGAAATATCCCTCAGAGATATGTAGAGACACAGGGTGTGTTGCCAGAGTATCTGGATCGTCAACCTAAAGGGATGTTCAAAATTCAATCTGTGTACCCTTATGATTCCAATGAGACAGTGTGCTGTCACCAGGAGAATTGTATAGTATTTGACTTAAATGAAAATGAAACAGAAAATCAGCACATTGAAATGGAAGCTGATATACCAAAATATTTAAAAGTGGAAGCTTTACAAAGAGATACAGCCACACAGTTGGAAAAAAGCACAGAGGTTCCTTCACTGGAGGATTTCCCAGAATTTTCAAAAATGGTAGAGGAGCAGATTCTGTTAGCAGATGCATGTGTGAGCGAAGAGGATAAGAATAAATTGAGAAAAATATTTATAGAATTTAAGGACATGTTTGCCAAAGACGCATATGATAGCGGCATAACTGATTTACATGTTGCCACATTACCAGAGGGTGTGGTAGAAATCCAGTATTGGTGTGCCAATATCGATTGCCACTGGCATGCTTAGAGTCATTGGCAGAGATAATTAAACATTTGGAGTCTAGAGTAATTATCAGACCCATTCATAGTACCTCCAACACTTCTATTTTAGGTGTATTAAAGCCAAATGGACAATGGCATCTGTGTGCAGACCTGAGGGAATTAAATAAAAGAGTGCCAGTGTCTAGATGGCCGCTGCCATTCATTGATCAAGGTGTTGCTCAAGTGCATGGGTCAAAGTTATTTACCATGTTGGATCTTACATCTGGATACTGGTGTGTGCCATTGTCATAGGAGATTCAGAATTATTTTGCATTTCCATTTGATAAAACACAATAAGCTTGGTCTAGAACACCATTTGGATATGTCAAAGGTGGGAGCAAATTTAGCATATTGTTGAGAAAGGCTATGCCAGATGCAGCGGAAAGAGGAACCATAGTTTATGTAGATGATGTCCTGATAAAAAATGAAAACTTAAAAAGTCACTTTGATGAAATTAGACATGTACTTAATCAATTGCAAAAGGCGGGTGCTAAAGTATCTTTACAGAAAGCCCAGTGGTGTAAGAAAAGTTGAACTTCCTAGGCCATGAAGTAACTAAACATGGGTTAAATCCACAGAAGAAAAAGGTGGAGGCCATACATAAATTGAAAGATCCTAGAAACATGAAAGCTTTAAAAAGCTTATTAGCAATGATGGGATATAACAGGAAATGTATTGAGAATTATGCAGAAATCACTCAACCATTGACTAAACTATTGAAGTTGAATACACCCTTGAGATGGGAAAAGGAGCAATCTGAGGCAGTTTCTAAATTGAAAGAATGCCTGAAAAGGCACCATGCTTGGTGTACCCCATAAAGAACACAGATTTCTTTATAAACATGGGATTCACTGAGCAGTGTATGCCAGCAGTGTTATCTCAAAAACATGATTTGAACTACACAACTATTGCTTATGCGCGAGTAAGGCATTTTCTCAGGTTGAAATTAAATTCAGTGAATTTGAAAAGGCTCTCCTGACCACTGTGTGGGCATTGCAACATTTTCGTCCCATTGTCCAAGGGGAAAAGATAATCATCGAGACAAATCATCAACCATTGCAGTTTTTACAGAGTAAAAGGATTAGATCAGGCAATCTAGCTCAATCCAGAATTACTTCATGGACATTGGCATTGCAAGGCTTTCCTGTAGAAGTGAGATATGGCCAGAATAAAAAGAGCCCAATTGCTCAGGGGTTCACAGATTTACATGACTGTGCAGCAGAATGTGTATCAGACGAAATAGAGGTGGAGTCCAGTTTGCAGGAATTTGAACAATCACCACACAAAGCATTTCATGAAAATACATGCAAGAATTTACCAACGGTATATTTTGATGGATGTGCTTTTCACATTGAAAATGACAGCAATAAACATTTGGTGTCAGGGATAGGAAATGTCCGGTTGAAATGTGAGGACATTCCTAATATAGGGATGCGAATTGGGGCTAGGAGTAGCCAGTTAGCAGAGTTTGCAGCCATTTATAAAGCAATTACTACTGCAGTTCATAACAAATTCAGTGAAGTTGTACTGGTGACTGATTCTGATTATGCATGAAATAGCTTTGTAGGATATTTGCCTGGCTGCAAAGCAAGAGGCATGCTCACATATAATAAAAAGCACTCAAGCATGGGAAATGATACAAGCTATAGACAAATTAGTGTCAGAGAATGATTTACCAGTATACTGGAGGGAAATTTGTGGACATTTGAAAACACGAGGACAGGATAAGGAGGCAAATGATAAAGCAGATCAATTAGCCAAGATTGGGGCTGTTATGTTATGTTATGTTATGTTATTTTTGTTATTTTTCTTATACTGCGCCAAAGCCCGTAGGCATCCAGGCGCCGAGAGACAGAAGTCGGCGGCTACCAGTAAGAGAAATGTACAAATAGAAGAGGTGAGTCTTCAAAAGTTTCCGAAACACAAGCAAATCCCCAGTTTTACGCAAAGTAGCTGGTAAGGCATTCCAGGCCTTGGCGCCTTGGATATGAACTGCTCTGCCAAGCCCGCGGCTCATTTCACGCGGTGGTGAGCTAATAAGAGATAGGTGCAGACCCATAAATACATTTATGGCAGATAATAAGTAGCTTAAACCGAATGCGGGCCTCTACAGGGAGCTAATGTAGTTTTATTCTGGCAGCAGTGACCGGTTCAGAGTTTTTCATCTGAAAGATGATGCGGATGGCTTTGTTTTGTACTTTCTGGAGTTCATGGAGATCAGCTTTACTTGCCCCACATAGAAGTGTGTTACAGTAATCCACACGTGGTAAAATGACAGCTCTCACAAGTTTAGTGCGGTTTTCTATAGAGACAAGTGGGGCAACCTGTCTGAGCACTTTGAGATGGTAATTGGTGCTCTTTGAGATAACTGTAACATGAGCATCACAATCTAAGCTGCTCTCCATATAAGTACCTAGCGTTCTGCACGACTTTTATGTCACTGCCATCAATCCTAAAGCCTGAGTACGCCTGGTCCAGTTTAGTTAATGCCTGGCTGGGTCCAAAAAGCATAACCTCAGTTTTTGATGCATTTAGGCAGAGCCAATTGGTAGACATCCACGTTTTTATTAATTGATACACCATGTCCACCAGATGTTGGTCAGTATCATGATTGCCAGTGATGTCAAGGACCAATTGAAAATCATCCGCATAGTTACAGAAGAAAATTTGAAAATGTTCTAAATCATAAAAGAGGGGGAGGATATAGAAATTAAACAATAGAGGGGAGAGACATGCCCCCTGTGGGACTCCACAAGTCAGTATTTGTGGTTCAGAGGCACAGTCCCCCCAGTATACCTGAGATCGTCGACCCTCTAAAAAAAGATCTCAACCAAGCTATGGCATTTGCAGAGAGGCCCCCGACCGACTGCATTCTGTCAAGAAGGATGTTGTGATCAAGCAGCTCGAAAGCTGCTGATAAGTCCAGTAGCATCAGCAGCCCCGACCTACTTTCTTCCAGCTTAGAAAGCATAAAGGTCTGTAGGTCTAAAAGGGCACTCTCAGTGCCATGATAACTTCTAAAACCAGACTGCTTAGTATGAAGTATATCAGCCGTTTGTACATAGTCCTGCAGTTGAATGGTTGCTATCTTATCTATGAGTTTGAGTAGAAACAAAGTATTCGTGATTGGCCTGAGGTTTGCAGCATCAGAAGGATCTAATCCAACTTTTTTCAATAATGGTGAAACCGCAACATTTTTCAGCGGCTGGGGAATTTTGCCCAACCGAAAAGAGGCATTGGCGAATCTACATAGAAAAGGTGCAAACTGCTCTTTGTGCTCCAAAATAATTTTGGTTGGGAGAAGTTCACCAGGGCAACTGGTAGGATGCATAGACTTCAGTATATTTATCATTTCCTCAACAGTGGTTTCCTTAAAAATAAAACCAGAGGCGGATTCTGTTTTAGTGGCAGTGTTAGACATGAGGTCTTGTTTCGTATCAGTCAATTTTGCGTCAGATGATAGCGTCTTATTAGGTAGCGAAGCAGACCTGACTGTAAGGAGTGAAGAAGTCAGGATTTCCTGCTTAATTTTATCCTGGGCTTTGCGTAATTTGTCCGCAAATGTTTTCTGTACTCGATCGCAGTCCTCAACAGTGGGTTTAATGAAGGAACCACAAGCGGTGGGTTTTTCCCAAGATCTAAAGAGGCGGAAGAGTTCCTTGGACTGGTCCCCTGCGGAACTAATTTGATTATTATAGTGGGTATTCTTAGCCTCAGGAATTGCTAGTTTGTACTGCTTTTCCTTACGCTTCCAATCCAGTAGATTGGTCATAGAGCTATCTTTGCGCCAGGTGTGTTCAGCCAGCCTTTTACTAGCTCTCAGATCAACCAAGGAAGGGGAAAACCATCTATGACGATTTGGTAAGTCTTTGACCAAGTTATCTTTCAACGGGGTGAATTTATCGAGCATGTCAGTGGTTAGTTTATTCTAATTATCTATCAATGACTCAGGGTCGTCAGTGTCCTTTGTTAATGTCATTAGAGAAGATAGATAGTCAGCCAAAACAGGTGTAGTTATGTTCTTCAAATTTCGAACTCTAACTGGGTGGGTAGGAGCATGCACTCCATGTGCAAGGGAAGGAAGCCGCAAGACACAGGTGATAAAAAAGTGGTCGGACCAAATACAAGGTGTGTTCAGGATATTTTCGACAGGTATATTGCAACTGCCGACCCAATCTAAAGTATGACTCTTGTTATTCGTTGGGTCATCATTATGGATTATGATATGATGGGTTGCCGGCATTTTTTCTAATGATAAGGCTCTCTTATCTCTCTTGTCACCTTTCCAATGGTTGAAGTCCCCCAAGATGACCAAACCAGTATTGGAAGTCAACATAGGGGAAACCAGGTTGACTAAATCCTCATTAAATCTATCAGAATCCTCTGGGGCTCTGTAAAGAAGAACCAAGTTCAAGGTAAAGTTAGGGTTTGCAGTCATCTTGACATGTATCATGTCAGTCCCACAACATTCGATTTGGGCTTCATAAAATCCTAGTGATTTCTTACATATAATAGCCACTCCTCCTCCCACTGCCCCTTCTCTATTTTTCCCGAAGAAGACATAGTCTGGGGGGAGAGTTATGGGAGAGTTGTTACCCATTGAACACTTAATTGGTGAAATGCAAATAGATGCAGTTACACGCTCTAAAGCTCCAAAAGAAGCTGAACAACCAATAGTGCAATGGAGTTATGATACACCAGATCAAGATCTGATTAAGGCACAAAAAGATGATCCAATATTGGGGATCTATTATAATTATTTGATGGACCCCGAACAAAATCCTTTAACTGAAAATGAGTGTACAGGAAAAGAAGGGTTGAGGGTGTTATTAAAGAATAAAAAAACGGATTAGACTACAAGAAGGACTTATGATCAGGGAATCCAAGACAGGACAAATACAGTGGGTGGTATCTCTTTCATTCAGAGGGCTAATGTTACACCATGCAGATGATGCAATAATTGGCAGGACACAGATGGTCACAAAAGACTTTAGAGATACTGAAAGATTATGCTTACTGGCCACACATGTCCCAAGATGTGGAGTTATGTACCAGGGGGTATCTCGTATGTGCACAATTTAAACCTGCTTCACCAATGCATCGAGCTCCACTGATGAAAAGAGGTTTAACTGTTCCATGGTCAGATTTACAAATTGATTATGTAACGCCAGTAAAGAGGTTGAGCAGGGGAAACCGTTATCTTTTGACTGTGGTTTGTTTGATGTTGAAAGGGTAGAGTGTATTCCTGTACCAGATTGTAGTGCCTAAACAGCAGCTATGTTGCTGGCAAATCATATATTTTGAAGATTTGGATTACCACAAAGAATAGAGTCAGGCAGAGGAATTCATTAAATAAGCACCTTAATGATCAAGGTGTGGCAGATATTAAGGGTAAAAAGAAAACTGCATATCGCATATCGGCCCGCCTCTTCTGGAAATGTTGAACGTTACAACAGATCTGTCATGGAGATATTAAAGAAGTTTGTAGTGGAGGCAGGTTCCAGTTGGGATTTACGATTACCTCTGATGGCAATTAGATCGACTCCTGCTAAAGCGACAGGTATCAGTCCTCATGAGGTGTTAATAGGAAGGAAAACGGTACTGCCACAACATTTATTATACAGGACACATGAGCAGACACTTGTGAGTGCATCTACAGTTCACAAATATGTGGAAGAACTGAGGAAGCATTTACAACATGCATTTGATTTGGGAAGCAAAATTTGAAATGAACTGCTGATAGTGCAAAGTCATATTATGATAAAAAGACATCTGTGAAAGAGTATAATGTAGGTGTTCGGGTATATAAGTTTCATTTTGGAAAAAGTAAACATAAAAACTCTAAATTTCTTGCAGCATGGCAAGGGCCTTTTCAGATAGTGGATAAGGTGTCCCCAGTAGTTTATTAGATATTAAATACAGAGGGTGAAATGGTAACAGAACAATTTTTCATGTTAACCAAATTAAGATCTGTCACCCTAAACATGAAGTAAGGAGGATTAAGCAGGTAGAGACAGATTAAGTGCCCTGAGTACATGAAAAAGGAAGATGCAGTGACTATTTTCATAATGCCTCACGCCATAAAAAATTGATATAATGTTTAGTGTGGAGATAAATGCAAATGAAAGTACCGCATTTGAGAAATGTGCAGTGATATATATTGATAGAAGGTGCTGAATCAGGTTAACTCACTATGGTACAATGTGCTAAAATGTTCTACATAAAAAATTGTTTTGATGTATAATAATGTGGAATGTATATATATTATTGTTTTCTCTCTAGCATGTGCTTAGTTGCAGATATTTCGAAGAGTACATCAGAATGTTTTGGACCACATTTTGTTTTGGCAAAGTAGTAGAAGGGGTGAAACTGGTATTGTGCTATGTACTTACTCTGTCCCTTTTCTAAGTGATTTAGAAAAAGTAAATAACATTGATTCGGGTCAGAGGTCGCAGAACCGGAGGACGCGAGAGATGACCAAGTTTGCAGGATGGATAACAATGATAATTGCACCAGCGACATGAATGATGATCATTCTGATTGTAGGGGGTTTTAAAGCCTCAGGAGCACAGGTTATCATTGAGCCTGGACCAGCATCTGGCATTCCAGTGGAGGAAGCGACTGGGTTTTTTATGGGTACTAGGAGGTTGATATATCAAAATATTTATATACCCATGAACCTGGACAATTTGATTGAGAAATGTATTAACAAAACTGTAATGACGACTGATCAGACCAGAGATTGGCTAGAATTGAGAAAAGAGGATGCTAAGCAGACAATAAGAGACATGGTGATGCAATTAGAAAAGACATTTGTGAATTCAGTGGATATAAAGAAAAGGAGGGGAAAGAGAGGGGCATTACTGCTTGCAATCTCTATGTTAATGTCTATTATTGGAGCTTTAATAGGTACTACGATGTCTACAGCTAATGCAATGTGTGGGATGTTCTAACCCACTAGTCCAGGCCCTGCAACATCTCTGTGCATTGCTTCCATCAGAAACATCAGAAATGGCTGCTGTAAAGCATGGTGTTCGCTAAAAATCACCTAGAAGTGCACAGGAGAACCTGAAAAATAGGCCGCCAATCCACTTTTGCCCATGTCAGTGGTAACACAGACGACCACTGCCAAAACCCATCATTTGGCTATCCACAGAGTTACCTGAAACTACTTGAAAAAGCCATGCTGATTGCAAAAGAAACACAGAGCTGTTTGGAAATCCATTTTTCTTGGTTGTTAAATTTGCAAAATTCATGGTTCAAAAACCACACAAAAGATCCAACCTCCTTGTTGGGTGTTAAAAATCATTCTACTTCAAGAATCCACATAAATACAATATCAACCGAAGTATATTTATCAGAACAAAATCCACCTTTAAAGATGCTTGCTGGAAAGAAATATGTCAAAAATGGGTGCAGTACCATTACTCGCCTCTGTCAGAAGCTGGCGATCTCTAAACCTGTCATTTTAAAGTTGTACATTGAATCAAAATATGCCAAAGAAGAGATTTCCTATCAAAAGCAAGATGGCTTCTTACAATTCAATCTCTATGGTTTAAGAAGGCTGAAAATAAGAGATTTGTGGATATTTGTTAAAGATGTCATTTGTATTTTAGGACAAAACTGTTAAACTTGGTTTTCAAAGTGAATTAAACCCAACTATACTGGGCTTCAAAGACATTCCACACCCTTTTACCGAACAAAGGAATCTTCCCCCCTGCTCTCTGCTAAGAAACCGGCAGGCTGGTGTGAAGGGAACTGGGAGGGGGACTTTGGCCTGTTATTCTGCTAGCAGACAAAGGACTCCCTTGAACTGAATGGAAATGCTAATTTGGGTGTGAACTGAAACCAGCCATGGCAGGAAGAAGCCCATGTGACTCTCTGGCTCAGCCAAGACCTTGGAGGCGGTGACAAACCGTTGTGTGTATTCAGAGAGCACAGAAAATATTGTTTTGGAAAGGCTTATAAAACATTGTACCGAACTGGCAAAAATATGGAATTTAGAGATTATTAAAATGAAAATATTGCTCACAAGTTGAAACTACTCTGGAATTTTTGCAATGTTCAGAGACTGAACTATCAAAATGTGGACTTTGTAGCAGTTGTGATTATGTGAAAAATATGAAAATTTACAGGAATATGTCCAGAGGGTATGTGCATGTAGGGGGAAACATTTGTATAGATTTAACATTGAAAAACCAATGAAAAGCGTGAAAAACTGTCATTTGTGAACCAAAACTCTTATGAAGATGGGACTTGAACATAGACGTGCCTTAATTAATCTGTGATGTGTATATGTAATATTAACAAGTTAAGGATATTGAAAATATGATTTTTAGGAAAAATAGATTTTCTGGTTAGACACAAAGTGGACCATAAACACAGTGTCCCTCCGACACATCATGACACTCTGTTCCTTCTCAAATCAGGGGAGAGGGAATTCTCTGACCTATCAGATTCTTAGAGGGTTGGGCATAGTATAATCAGCCTCCCCACCCCTTTGGGAAATGGATAAATAGGGACTGCTGAGGACAGACAAGACACAGACACATTCACCCATCACTGATCTACCAGCGAAGCGCTCTGCAGGAAGAACCCATATCTAGACTCCAGAACCTAGATCCAGACTCCAGAATCCTGAAGCAGAGGCCCAAACCAAAAATCTGAACCCTTCTCAGCCGGCCTGTAAAATCTTGCAACTTTAACCCCAAACTTCCACGGGGCCTAACCCATTCAACAGCCTGGCTGTGCTGTTTTGGCTGCTTCTGGCTAAGAACCCTTGCTAGAACCCCGAGATCCAGATCAGTCCAGCAGAGCTGTACCCAGAACCACCCGTCAGATCCAGTCCAAGAGGCCGTGCAGACCAGAGTACCTTGCTGAGAGCAGAACTAAGCGCCTGAGACATGTCCGGTGGCGAGCAAATTCCAGCCAAACCTTTGACCAGACCTTTGACGGGCCCATTCCATTCCAAAGCCATAGTAGTGAGTATTTAGCATGGAACTGTCCATAGCAAATCTCTTAGTATTAGGTAATCCAATCCTACCATTTCCAACCAATCCAGACTGCATTATAGAATATCTTTCGTCTATCCTGAATCCTTCTCTAATCCATCTACTTCTGTGATAATTGTAGTGATAAATAATCTTTGCGCAATATATTTTTGAAGAAAGGCAAGCGTCTCGACAGGTCCAACCAACAGGTGGCGCCACTGGTCTGGTGGGTGCGCTATTGTGTAGCTGGCAGCTTCATAGACTCTTAGTGTAAAAAATCCTTGTTTGTAATCTTCAAAAAGTGCATCTCTCATTTCAAATCTTGACTCAAAATCGACCTTTACTAAAACCTCTGTAACTTCAGAACCGTACATGCTAAGAACGAAATGTCATTTTGAATCCAACATCCTCAGCTTTCAAACAAACTAAGAACCGCTTTCCATCTCCTTATAGTTTTTCCGTAATCGCGTTTTTCGTGTGCTGAAAAGTTAGCCACGATTTCGCATTTGGCTCAATTTCACCACATGTAAAAACAGCTATTTCTTGCTTTCAACTTCTGAATTTCGTTTTCCATCTGCCAATCATTCAACAATCATTGCTAGTGTTTACCTGAACCTATGCAAAGCGTCTCTCACTAGTTCTGAATCCCATTTAGTGAATTAAAATAATTTTTAGCATTTTTCCTATTCATTTCAATCACATTTAAAAGCAATTAACCGGTTTTAAAATCATTCCCGTTCTCTCTAAGCTTGCTGGGAGATTGAACTGCATTGTTGATTGTGATACCTGAAACCTGTGTGCCCTCATTCCATCTCTTCATATTGCATATTGGGGGGAGTGAGTAGTCTCAGGGGGAAAGAGTGGTTACATTGTCTTTGATTGAATTCATATCAAGTTTATTCTGTGTTGCATTAATTTCATATCATTGCATTTCATTGAACCCACACAAAGTTATTCTCTGCTCCATTATTCTTCCTATTCCTACTCCTAATTGATTAAAGAGATTGTTGATTATTGTCATACTACCCATTGCTGATCATGTACAGATCTTAATAAGTGTGATAGTTAGATATTATTCATATTCATAAAAGTGTGATATATATTGTGCAATTCTTCAAATAAATCTTTTAACTTTGCAAAACAAACCATCTTCTTGGTTCTGTGAGTCCGTGGGGATTCAAAGAGAGGGGCGTTATATAAGGGTACATCATCCAGCAATAAAAGAACTTTTGACAAAAAAATATATAAATAAGGGTTTCATTTGGGCATCCCATACTAGGCATTGACTTAGGTGGAGTGCTGGATTGAAATCACTCACAGATTTCAGTAGGGACATTAAGTGCCAAGGCACAACAATTGACTTAGGATCTAGAAATGATCCAATTGACTTATGATCTGGACATGATCCAAAAGGCTTTGGATGGAATTAGAGATGTATTGGATGAGCAAGTAAAATGTGTTCACGAGACTGTTATTGTACTAAATGAACAAGTTGAAATTCTACAACACAGCACCAATGTAATAATTAAACATGACAGGGTGTTAAGCGATATTATGAATATAATAAATCCTCTTGATAGGTTGTTGACAGATTACATGAGGGAGGTTCAAACTGCAATTTCCCAATTAATTCAAGGACATATTCCGTTATATTTTCTTTCACAAGACATTGTTCATCAGATGATGGAGAGAATCACACACAGAAAAATAGAAGTGATAAAAGGTGAAGCACAAGAGCACAAGAAAAGCAAGCAGACTCATGACGTGAGAGCTAACTCAGCATGGCAGTTCAAGAAAAGGTGAAAGACAGCGCGAGTCGTGAGGATACCAAGGAGAGAAGGGACCTCTCCCTTACTGACAGAGAACGGTGAGGTCTAAAGAGATGAAATTGTAAAACCGTTAACAATAGCCACCGTGTGTTTCAGCAAATATCAACGGTACGTGGGCAACTCTTCCGCTGACAGCCAAGCCGAGGGTAGATGCATCGCCCAACTGTACCGGCCTCGACTCTACAAGCAAGAAAGCAAATCAGTTCATCACAGCCGGTGAGTCGAGGGGAGAGCTGATAAAGAAACCAAACTGTGTTGAACGAAACTAGCAAGTGGCTAATGGAATTTTGAAATAACAAAGAACTGTTGATCTAAGAAAAGGGGAGAGCCAGAATAACAGAAACAAACACCACATGGGTTTTCACTTGAGAAACGCTGTGCGATTACCCTGCTATTGAACGACAATAACAAGAAGGCCTTAGGAAAAGGCGACAGGTGGCCAAATTGGTCATATGGGGGTCTTGCCAAATCCTCCATACAGTTGAAAGTCTTTGACCGGCAGATGAAAGGGAAACTTCAGGAAACAAATCCTGCATGGTATGAAAAGTACATGAACCTTGTGTTGGCAACAGTGAACCCGGAGGAGGGATGCTAACAAAGGGGACAAAATCTGAAGTCCCATGAACATTGTGTTGATAGGTGTGAACCCGGCTTGCAACAATTGGCAAAGTGAACCCGAAGAAGAGAGACTGGAAATCAAAATGGGTCCGAACCCAACGGAGGGAGATCCAGGGGTGGAAAGCCATCCCCCAAAGTTCGTTGAGAAAGGAACTGTTTGATTGAATTGTTGAGTATGACTGTGAGGGTTCTGTGCCCCGAAGACGGTGACCGATGGGCAAACCCGTCACCCAAAGCCATACTTGGAACAGAACTTTTGTGTTTGTTTGTTGAAGTATCAGGCCCTCGAAAGCAAGAGACTTTTTTATTGAAAAGAAACTTTAACCATCAGAAGAACCTATTAGCTGGAGCGGAACTGTTGGCTTGTGCTGCTAAAACTCAAGTATTTGCTGTGCTCAGCAGACCCACCTTGTTGCATGCTGAAAATGTGGGGGAGGGAGACCCCTGGCAATAACATCCTGACTTTATTATTTGTGAACACTGCTTTCATTATTGAGAACCCTATCCCACACTCTTTCTGTAATTAGTTGTAAGGATTTGGAAATCGTTTTTTTTGTTTACTATATGCGTTTTTACTTTGACAAGACACCATGAGGACAGCCTTATTTTTCATTTGATGATCAACGCTTGCTCCCATCTTAGATTTAGGTCTAGGTTAGGCATTTTCCCACCCTACATTTACAGTTTAATAAACACCTTTGAACTGTGATCACTTGTGTCTGTCTTTACCGTTGCCACCATGAGTTACTTACAACATGCAATATTATTCTGGGATTCATTTTGAAAGTGGGAAAGGTGTAGTGAATCCCATAGCCCCATTGCTGAAACAAGGCATCTATCAGCAGAGCTACCAAATACAGCCTCCATTTCAAAACCTGGCTAGTGGTTTGTTTAGGTGGAAAGCAAATATGGTTCACAGGAAAAGGGCACAGATCTTTCGGATGTAAAGGAAAAGTCTCATGTGGAAGGCAACAATCTTCTATCATGTCTGATTGACCCAGAATGAGCTCTCTTTTAAACATTAACTGCTGAGACAAGCACAATTCCCAAAAGGGTATGGGTAGATTTAACAGATTCCTGGACTTCGTCCCTCCCAGCTTGTTGATATACCTGACTTCTGAAATATTTCCCATTCTCAACTGGATCACATAGTGGCAATTGCCTTTTACCTGCCTTGCCCATCTCCCCCAGTTAATTGTCAAGCCACATCGGTTTCCCAGATTTGTAGGCTGACATCTGATTTCAAGAAAAGACCTTGGGAGGAATTGAAAATAGCTCT
The DNA here is from genome assembly GCF_040938575.1 of Ambystoma mexicanum. NCBI lineage: Eukaryota > Metazoa > Chordata > Amphibia > Caudata > Ambystomatidae > Ambystoma > Ambystoma mexicanum. The sequence goes on along the minus strand of NC_090922.1, from coordinate 1,382,909,840 downwards.
ACCATTCCACACATCCATATGTCTACCCAACATAGCAGCACTATTCTTGAGGTAAGAAAGACCAAATCTGAACCATCAGAACCTTTGAATAAGTAGTGTGTTTTAAACCCTTTAAGAGCCCTGCAGAGCCATCTGAATGGAATCTGATAAAAGGCCTATGGCCGTGGCCAGTTGTTGAGCAGACCCCATACGCCTTCAGGGCCCAACCAATCTCATGGCAAGGCATGTCCTAGGAGTCTTCCAAGGAGGACTAAGGCACTACAGGGATTGCACATGACAGGGGATACCAGTTACCCATTGGATCTTCAAGGCAGATTGGAAGTAGAATATTCAGTTACTGCAGGTAGGTTGGATCAGGCCCTATGCTCACCTCCAAGGGATGAGTGGTGTGGACTGTCTGGTATTCAAATACCATATCATATCATATTCACACCTCGACTAATTCCACAATCCCAATACCCCAAGATGTATAGGAGGAGTCCTTGTTTCACTGCCTATGAGACTGAGCACAGAAAACGGATAGATACCTAGTAAAAGCGGAAAGCACATTTTGTACAGAGGCACCCATATTAGTAGATATAGCCTGGGATTCTGTCTCTCTAATAAATTGGCCAGATATTTCTGCCAGGTATCCTCTCCCTCTGGGTCCTAATCAGTTTCACCTTTGCCCTACTGACTGTTTTAAAGGCTCAATCCCTGATTTACCAATGCAACCTAAATATGACACATCCCAGTAGGGAATGAGACCAGTTTGCAAGATTTAAAAGACTTTATATAAAGTTGGCATCCAGAGAACTCTGCTGCCTCGAGAGCGCTCTGGCAAACAATACAGTTACATGGAAATATAAAGCAAAACAGCATCATCGGTGACATCATTTACAAAGGATATTACATTAGTACAGGATTGGTTGGGGAACGATGTCACGTATATTCTTTAGGGAGGGGGTGAGGGTTAGGTCGCAGCAAGGTAGAGTTAACACTGACTAAGCTGGCATGAGAAACTACCACTAGACATATAATAAACAACAACCATTAGTATACCTTTGAGTAAATCTTGAAAACCTATAAATTGCATACACGTGATTACATCATCTTTCATTGGGACTTTTATGTGGTGCAGGGCTTAGGGGTGTGTCCCCTGTGATGACCTGGGCACTAGGCGGGTCTTAGCACATTAAGAAGAGTGGAGAGTATAATGACATGTTAGTTTTAGGTCACAATATACTGCTACAGAGGTCTGTATTTAGTGGGGGCACTCTGGGCTGGGCTGCACAACAGGGTCACACTTCTGGTACATCAAGAGAATACCTTAGTAGGGCACCGGGTCACATTGGCAGTAATTCTCCAACAGCGGGGGCAAGAGAGTAGGAGCAGGTTTATGGAGATGGATGAGCTATAAGGCATGGTTCAGGCCGGTTCACACACAGGAAAGTGATCACAGAGGAAGGGTGAGATGATACAGTTTACTATTTGTTGCAATTATTCCCGGTGCATCCGTGAGAAAGGGATTTGTGAAGCTTTCAGGCAGGGGAAGAAAAGGTAGTGGCCTTGAGCGCACTGTGCGCTGTGGGATGCATCAACCCACTCATCCAAGCCCTGCAACAACTCTGTGCATTGCTGGCAGCAGAAACATCAGAATGGCCACTGGAAAGCATGCTACTCGCTCAAAATCACCAGAAAATGCGCAGTGAAAACCTGAAAAATAGGCGGCCATCCACTTTTGCCTATATTAGGGAGCACAGGAGATCACTGCCTAAAACCACCATTGGGCCATCCACAAAGCAGCCTGAAACCACTTGGAAAAAGCAATGTTGATTGCCAAAAGCAACACAGAGCTGTTTGGGAATTCATTTTCGTGATTGTCAAAATGTGCTAAAATCATAGCTCCCAAATCACCAAAAAGATCCAACCTTCTTGTTGGGTGTTCCACATTATTCTACTGCAAGAATCCACATCAGTACAATATCAGCAAGAATCCTATGCTATCAAACCAAAATCCCCTTTTTAAAGATATTGATGGAAAGACAGCTGTCAAAAATGGGTGCAGTACCGTTGCTCGCCTCCGACAGGTGCTGGCGATCTCTAAATTCTGATAGGAGAGCTGTGTGTCAGAAGTTAAATATGCCAAAGAAGAGAATTCCATCAAAATGCCATATAGAGTGTCACACAGTGATTTAATTCTGAAAAAGACTTGATTTAAAGATATATTGCTTATTTTAAGTGTATAAATGTATGTTTATTTTTCACAAGGAACTCTGTGCAATTGATCAGAAGGTTGTCTGATTTAATTAAAACTTCAAGAGGCCTTCTGTCCATGGGAATCTTCACACCTGGCCTTCCTACCAACAGGAGAGGATATCGCATGGACATGTTAATTAGAACTGTTGTGAGAGGAGGAGATTTCCCCTGCTGCCAGGAGGAAAGAAACAATAGTGGGGGAAGTGAGTAGTCACAGGGGAAAAAGTGATCATATTATCTTTTGATTGAAATCATATCAAGTTATTTCTGTGTTGCATTCTTTCCCATCATTGCATTTCCTTGAATCATATAAAGTATTCTCTGCTACAGTATCCTTCAAATTCATACTCCTAAGTGATTAAAAAGAGTGTCAACTTTGTAATATTACCCATTGTTGATTACCGTCCATATTCATAAGTGTGCTATTCAGATATTATTTTGTTCATACAAGTGTGATATATATATATTGTTTAATTCTTCAAATAAATCTTTTAATTTGCAAAACAAACCTACTTCTTGGCTCAGTGAGGTCATGGGGATTCAAAGAGAGGGGCGTTATACAAGGGTTCATCATCCAGATTTAACAAACTTTGACATAAAAATATATAAATAAGGGCTTCCACTGGGCATCCCATCCTAAGCATTGACTTAGTTGGATTGCTGGTCACTTACAGCGCGGCGCTGCAGAGGGGAGAGATGTCTTTACGCATTAACGGAGTGAGGCCTAGTCCAAAGAAGGAGTTGAGAGCACACAAAATGGAAGCCAAGTGTATCCTGCAATAGCCCCAATTATGCTAATGTTAGCACAAGGGCAATGGAGGCATCCCCCGCTAATGTGTGAGCAAGTGGTCAATATCGTTCAGAATGTGCAAGGGGGTTCCAAACGACCCTTCACTCCCACACACTGTCCTTCATACACCAGGACCATCAGCATTCCTTCACAATAAAACAGGAAGTATCAAAATGTTTGTACAGGAACTGTAAGTTCTCTAAAGGCCTACATGCTGGCAGAAACCCAATCATGACTGTGCTTTTCATGCTGAGTTATATGATACTGCAGGCCCTAACACCTTTGTGGACCCTCAGAGGAGCTTTCACTTTTCTCCCCAACTGCTCACGCTTTCTGGAAGGCGCCCTGCAGCTCTCTCTGCAAAAGACACAAAAGTGATGTGCAACTGATGTCATTTCATTAAGAAAAAGAATGAAAAGTTGGTACTGCTTATCTTCAGGCTTGGGAGCAGCAAGAAAAGAGAACCTGCTGATCTCACAAGGGATGCAATTTGTTTGCACTATGGACAGGATTGGTGAGGAGCACAGAGGGAAGGATCCAAAACAACATGGGATTTCTAGTTTGATTTTGTTTTTCTTACTATTGTAAATAAAGAAGACTAGAGGAGTGCATAATAGGAGCCGGTGCCTTGCCACAGAATTTGAGAACTATGCACATGAACAATACTTTCTGAATGTAAGTATCTAAGGTTAGAGTTTGACGCGTTTGCAGATTTACAATACAGTATTACTACTTTGTGGAAAAGAGAATGCCCCGCTTCATGAGTATGTATATGTTTACATAAATGAGTGCATCCCACTGCACACACACACACACCACTATGAATTCATCTCCTTTGAGAAGCAATGCCCCAGAATAAAAAGATTACCATACCAATTGCCCAAACAGCCATTTTATGAGGTCATGATTAATGATCACCATACAACAGGGTAGCCTGAAACCAGTTGGAGTCAGCCCTGGAAGCTTTCATGCCGCATGTCGAACCAAGAGCACCAGTGTCGAAACCTTACTTGAAAGCTGTCTCCACCCACTGGAAGCTATCAACTCACCCATCTCCAGTGCTGACCTAGAGGAAACATTTTCTCTAACCAACTTGAATACCAGCGTGACCTGATGGGAGCCATGGAGTCACGCTGTTTCGAATGACAGCTTGATCCACAGAGACCCTGTCTCAAAGCTTACTCGTCACCTCAACAGAGCAACTTGACTCAACAACGGTTTGAGAAAAGTAGCAAGAAGCCTGGCTCAACACTTTAACCACACAGATACAATACAATTATTTGCAGTGGTTCTCCTTGCATGCGTCTCCTCTGTCTTTCTGCTTCTTGTACTCTGCAGTGCTACTGTGCCTGCCTCTGCATCACAATGGCTGAATGGTGTTGGAAAATGTATTTGGGGAAAGTGTGAGCCTTGCATACACTTTCAGGGTCACCTGTAGCTCAGTTTCCATCACCTGTATTCAAAATGTTTTTGGCGGAATTACCATCCATTTGTATAAGTATTTTGGTGCTATTTCCACTTGTAATGTGGTGGAGTTTTATTTCTGCCATTAATTCTGCAGTTAGAATTGGTGCCAGTGTTATTTCGGCCACTTTCCAGTGGTAGTTCCACTGGGGTTAATTCCACCGGTGGAATTAGCACTCATTTTCATCAAACCCAAATTCAGGAAGTTATAAAAGTGGCTGTAATTCCATTGCCACCCTCTTTTGCACTTAGCTCCCAACTCATGATTAGGAACTATATAATGGGGAAAGCAGGTTGTAATGCTTTTTCCAGAAGTTTTTATAACTTATAATGCATTGTGATGATGTTTATGCATTGTTGCTATTCCATGTTGGGTTCTGCTATATGTAGTTTCCGGTATGTCTGCTCATCAAGGCTCCCTGCAGTTAAACACACAAATTAAACATTCCAACACAAATAATGCATACCAACTAAGTCACCCAAACATCACAATTGAAATCCCCTTACAGCAGACATCAAACAATAGAACACTACACTTATGCAACCAACTTACATACCACAACCCAATATAATACATCCTAATACAACAGACATCCAAGATTCCCCTTTCGACACAAATCCCTTCATGTTCCTGACACAAAACACCCAGAAGCTGACCCCCACAGAGCTCAGGGTAATTCCGGTCAAGAAGAACAGTAAAGAAGAGGAGGAAGGAGAAAGATAAGAGAGCAGAAGTCGATCAGTTCAGAGGAGAAGGAGAGAAGAGCACTAGGGAGAGGAGGGTCAAAAAAGCAGTAACAGAAAGGAGAAGATGATGTGGAAGACGAAGTATTACAAGGATCGGACTTGGAAGCCAGCGGCTGAAATGTTTGAGGTAGACAAGACTGAAAGTTATTTTTCTGAAAATAACTTTTGGTCTTCGCTCCCCTGGACAATTCAGCCTTTGACCTTGCCCTTAACCCCCACTGCCTCCCCCCTACTTACCTTGCGGTGACAGACTTCGCTGTGTGCCACCGACTCACTGTGCCCCAGCGAGGCCTGTTCCCTTTCACTTCCGTGATCGGGAATCCACGCTGCAGGGTACTTTCCTATTTGTATTTTTTGTTTTTTTTTACGGGACTAGCTGCGGGAGACACCCCTGCAAACCCCACTTAGAATATGGTGAACAAGGGTGCGGGGGACACCCCTGCGGCCCCCGCAGCCCTTGCCACTGAATGGGAGATTTGAACAAACATTTCGGTCATTTTCAAACAGTCGAAATTCGGCCAAATCTCCCATTCAGTCTTTTTTTTCCAGACTTTTTGGACATTTCCATATTATAACAACCAGAAGGGGAAAGAGGAAAAGCAGGGCAACATTCAGAGAGAGAAAGAGAAGACAAAGGTGGAAAGAGGGGAGGAAGAACAGAATAGAGTGTTGTAGACAATCAAGGAAGAAAGGGGGAGTGACAGACAGATGGGGAAGGAGAAAGTAAACGTTCAAGAGAAGGAAGGGGCTAGTGACAAGGAGGGTGAGGTCACCAGAGAGAAAATCTGAGAGAGGGCTTATCATGATCCAAGAAATGAGGAAGACTCCTAGCTTGATCGAACATTAGCCGTGGTGGTCTCAGGTAGCCTGCCAAAAGGTTATGTTTGTTAATATCAGCACTAACTGATCCTGTGAAAGATCTCAAATTGGCTTATGCCTGGAATATGACTTCTAAATGCAAGACATAAGTGTTAGTGGTGATGGTATTTCCTGAAGGGAAGTGTAGCACCCTGACATCATCTATGAAAGACATGCAAGCATCTACAATGGCCAAGAAAGACATGTGTGGGGCTAAAACACTGAAATACTATGAGTGCATTTTTTCTTCCTACTCAGATGATGAATTCTAAGGAAGAGGGGGACTGACCAAGGAAGACAGTCCGGCAGGGTAAGCTTTGTTGAACTCCTGTACAGTAACTTCAGGTATCCATAATGCCTTCATTTTCTATTGTTAAATGAATACCCTTGAACCTCATAACTTGGATGAGAGTTGTGTGTTGGTCTTGATCCTTCGGCCTGTGACATATATTGTTAGAAGTGAGACCTTGAGTAAATTAAGGTTGATTCAATACGTCCATCCTGGAAGGGACAAAGACAAGAACTGGGTAGCCAGGTAGAGCAGCAATACACATGTTGTTGTACTTGCTTGGATTTCACAGGACACTGCCTTGATATACCAAACTGGTTCCCTTTGAGAGGCATGGTGGAGGACCTAAGGAGAGATCACCTCACTATGCCATGCTTCAAACCAGACCCCGTGTACAGGCTTCCCCACAGAGAACTGACCTGGTGTCCACATTGGGTGGGGAAGATATTGATAACCTATCTGGGCAGGAGTACATCCATGATAGCCCACATAAATGGGACCTACCCCACTAGTGTATATATGTAACATGGACCTGTCCCATGTTAACTACCCAAAAGCCCAACCAAAAGCAGACTCAAATCTGGTTTCATCCAGGAAGCCTGGAAGAAGCTCAGGTATCCAGGGAGTACCCCCAAGAGGCACAGAGAACCCGGCACTGGAAAGAGCAGAAGTCCCAGAGTTTTCCTCTCTTAAATGTGACCCAAGGAGATGCTGAGGGGATGACAGGACAGAGCTTCAAGGGACTCTGCGAACCCAGTTGACAACAATGCTTGTCAAGGCAGAGGGAAATTCAGATTCAATGTATGCACATCAAAAGATGGCACTAGAACAAATCTTGCAGGTGTTGATGTGCAGATAATTGAGGGTCATCAAGGAGCTGAAGGAAGCAGTTGCATATCCCTGACATGCTCTCCATCTCCCCTGGTTGTGATACAAATGTGCTCAGCGGGTAATGGCACAGATGTTTTCTTCTAAAGCTTTGAAAGGTTTGAAGAAATTGGGAAGAACTACAGGCTGCCTATTTAATTCAGAGGCACAAACTACCTATTTAGAAATGGAACATTCAAACAAGTGGGACATGACAGAAAATACCACCACTGGCAGCTGTGAGAACTTTGATGGCAGCCAGCTGAAACAACGCATCAATTGAACTGCATACAAAGTGTTCGTGTGAAAATGATCAAAGGTTGTATCCTGGAGGAGGCCAAGCATGCACTTCTAGTGGAGCAATTCTGAAAATCCTTGCTCCCTTACTGCTACTCTCTCATCAACCAGATACATCAGTAATTTCTTGAAGAAGTAGTCAATGGGGTTATTGGGTATTAGAGGGCCTATCAGTGTTGATCTAGCCTGCTCAAACTCCCTACAAAAAAGGAGGATCCACAAGACACAAAAGAAATTTCAGTGGAGCATCTGCTCCCATGGGACCCATAAAGGTCCTTCAGACAAAGATGAGAGTCACTGAAAGTGAGGCTAGTAAGATTATGGGGTGAACGAGAATGTGACTGGAAGAGTGAAAGGAGGGTGACTTGTGAGAAGGTGTGGTTGGATAGTCGAAGAAGTAGTGGTGTGTAGTAGGACTGCAGAGAAGGGTAATGGTGTAGAGAGGGGATAGTAGTAGTGGTACGAAGAGGGGAGAGTTTTAGTAGTGTGGAGAATTACAGTAGAGCAGAGAGGCATAGAATTGTGGAGGGGGGAGAGCTGTAATTGCATGAGAGGAGAATAGTAATAGTGTGGAGTGGAGAAGGGAGGGCAGCAAAGGAGAGTAGAGAGAGAGAGAGAGAGAGAGAGAGGGGTCATGAGGACAGAACATTGGAGAGATACAAATAGCAGTAGAAAGTGATAGATAAAGGACGCAGGAGGAAAAGGTGGGAGACTAGAAAACGGGAGAGCAAGGGCATGATAGGAAAGGACCAGGTGGGGCTGAGTATCTGAAAGCTACTGATTCTGAAACAATCACTGCATTGGGGAAACTAGATTAGTGACCACCACAGATGTTCTATTAGAAAGGGTGTTTTCCCTTAGGCCATCACAACCTGGCAGAAAGAGTTTTAGATAGTAAGTGTTACCGATCACTACAAACCAACCTGGGAAAGGGTGACACCTGGATAGGGAGGGAACAGACCACACTATGTGAGAGAGAGAGGGACCGTTCTTAGCAAGCCACTTTACAATGCTGTTAATAAAAATCTTTGCACTGTCTTTGAGAGTTGGAGTGTTCTTGAGGCCATCTGTGATAAGTGGCATCAGAAGTAAAATTAATTCTGCCCCAATACAGAGGCGGCCCTTGTGAAAAACAAGCAGATGAGGAATCCCAGACAGGAGGCTCTTGGGCAGATGCATGCACTGAACCATTTGACAACAAAATTTGGGACGTAGGAATCAAGTTGGAATTTCTTAGCCTCGATCTCCTACTCGAAGAATCAGAAGGCTATGAAGAACGTGATGCGTCAGACAGTACCCCAACCAGAGGTGAACCTCTGGATGGGCCCACTGCCCTGGCAGAGGCACTGCAGAGAGTGGCATCCTGCAAAGCCACCCCTGCAGCAGACCAGCAGATCATTTGTGTGACCTGGACCATTGCAAGAGCCAAAACTCTATCCTCTATGAAAGTTCTGAGTCTTTCACCCAACCATCCAGCAATCCCAACGCCCCAGGTAAAATCCACACAGACAATTCACTTACTTGCAATGAACCTCTGGAGCAGTCTGCAAAGCTGGCATGCTCAGCTCTTGCAAAAATGTAAATTAACTGTGACATTGACTGTACTGAAGGGCGGGCCGCCATTACCAAAGGCAGACGGACCCGCAGTTGAAAAAGGGCCAGGGCTTAATATACCTTTTATGTGTTTTCTCAAATGTAACACCTCCCCTGGTGATAGGGAAGCTAGCGGTTGGCCCAGAGAAACAGGTGAGGGAGAGAGCCAATGGATGGCAAAAGGGAAGCATGAAAAGATCGACACAAAACCGGAAGGTGTGGGTTGTTCAAGTGAGGTCAAGGGAGGAGGCGGACGAGGACCAGCAGGATGCAAGCACTGAATCATTTGGAGAAAAAACATGGAGAAAGGATGATGCAGAGTAGAGTGAAGAAGCATTTAGAATGCTGTGGGCAAGGTGAGGTATTGGTTGGTGAGAGAAATTGGTGCTTGGATGTGACCTCATGAAATGGGTGAAAGAGAGTTCAGTAAGAGTAAGGGGTGAATGTGACTGAAAAAGCAAAAGACGGGCGACTCTGGGATATGGTGTGGGTGGAAAGTAGTAGTAATAGTGTGGAGGGTAGTAACAGTGTGAAGAGAGGTAGTAGTGTGGAGACAGGAGAGTAGGAGGTTTGCAGAGAAATCAATGTTATAGTAGCAGTTTTGCAAGGGGAGATTCATTGAGGTGTGGAGAGGGTAAGTAGTAGTAAGGAGTTGACAGGGGAGGAGGGCAGAGCGGGTAGAGTGAGAACAATGGAGGAAGAGACAAAAAGAGGTGTAGAGAGGGTGAGATAAAGGAGACTGGAATAAAAGAAGGGGAGGAGAGGAGCAAAAATGATGAATCATTAGGCTGTGCACCTATTGTGGGCCTCTCTAAAATCAGACTGACTCTTCCCGAACATCAGGCCAAGGAGGACAAGTGTATGACAAGAAAGGACCAAGTTGGGCTTGAGTTTCTCAAAGGCATATAGTCTGAAACAAAACACTGCAGTGGGGAACCTAGAAAAGGGACCACCTAGATTGTTTCCTAAAGATAGTTAGAAAGGGTATTTTCCTATAGGCCATCATTACCAGGCAGATAAAAATGTACATAGATGGGATTACTGACCTCTAGTGACCAATCTGAGATTAAGGGATGCCTAGGATATGGAGGGAATGATCTATATGAGAGGGAGAGGGATGGTCATTTAATTCTGCTAAAAAAGGTTTACATATCTTTGGGAGTTGGTATTTTCTTGGGGCCATCTTTGACACTCAGCATCTATGGAAGCTACCTCCATTACACAAGGAAGAGTGAATGTATTTGGCAAATTCATGTGCCAGCAGGAGAAACCTCACAGAGAAACACCCTCTCAGTCTGTGAGGTTGATACCCCTAGCGTTAGTCCTGAAGGTTTTTTTATTCATCCTCAGCGAGTGGTAATCAACCATGACAGAAGATAATGAGCTGTTAATGCTTTGGAAAATAGTAACTGTAATAGGATTTTGTGTTCAAACCCAGGAAGAGCATGGTCACCACAAGCTAGAACCTCTGGATCACACTCAATATCGACATACCTGTGTGTGTGTGTGGGTGTGTGTGTGGATTTCCACCGAATACAGATCATTAACATGAAGTTAACATGACAGGCTAGTGCTATTGAAGACATTGGCTGCACATATGAAGAACACAAATTGGCATAAATAAGAAAAGAAAGTGCTTGTGAGAAACCACATCAGTGAGAAAGTCCCATATCAGTGAAGATGTCTTTTGCCTTCCTGCAAAACTGAAAGAGGAGCTTAAAGAACCAAAGCATTGTGGTACTGGTGTGTGTTCTAGCACTTTGAAGCGTCTTTTGTGCTGGATGGAATTACAAATAATAATATCAGATCAAATAATTGGACAGACTCAAAGAATATGGCAAACACTACTTTAATGTCATTTAATGAGGTAGGGAGAACTCACAGACATCAGACTGATGCTTTCACACTCACATAGTAGCTTGATTACATAGAGGTCTTATACCACAACATGTGTCATCTACGACATCATTCTATGGGGCAAAATACAAAACATATCTACTTATAGAAAATATAAGGATTAGTACATCATTGGCTACCCCTCATCTGTAGGGCACGCCTTGAACTACCTCTAAATACTTATAGTACTGATTATATTGGACAAAACAACAGAGTATTGGTGTATGCCACATTGCACGTTAGGTTGTCATTCAACCCCACTGATTGGTTGGCCTCCTATCTCAACCTTGGACATTTGAAACTTAGGTGTTTGAATCACGTCAAATGACTCCACTTTTTCCCAATTAGTCCATCATCTCTCATTGGTAGGAGATAAACCACAGTCTTACATTTGTAGTTGACATTGTTGCCTGTTCGCTGTCCTGGAAAATTCAAGGGAGTGTGAGCACATCACTATCTTAGCTTGAAGCTCAAATGAATATCCTTTGTTTTCAACTTCTGAGTCATGTGTGAAGAGACCACAAATGTGTCAATGTCAGCTTTCCATTTACTGCTATTTGATTTAATTATGCAGGGTGCTGTTGCTCCTCATGGACTCTAGAGACTTGCTCACATGAACTTTATACACCTTTAGTTGATGTTTCCATCTATGAAGAATGTCCCACATTCAGAGCTTATCCATGTACTCCCTTTGTGCTCTGTGCTTATCCCTCGAAATATCATCTGTAATTTTGGGACAACCTTGACACATCATCGGCTCTGCACACATAGATGTTCTCCCACGTCTCCTGATTCTGCAGCCTCGGTTTGTCTTTGAGGTAGCTTGGTTGAATTTCACAAGAACAGTATTAATTTTCCTACTATGGCCGTCCTTTCCATGTTATATATTCCTCTATAGCAAGCCTCTATATGTTTCCTTTCTCCCTTGTGTTACTGCATATTTACTTATAGGCCAGTAAGTTACTTCATCTTCTTTATTTCCACAATTACTTTAGCTTTAGGTACATGTTTCTCTTGGTGCTTCATTTACATCATTACTCTTAAGTATTTTCATAATGTTTCATCATAGGTTCATATATCTTCTTTATGATATCGCTCTGCCCTCGTCAGATTTTACTTAACGTACGTCCATGATGTCCATAGGTGCGTTCTGACATTCTTCCATGCTGCATCCTTCCACACTGCATCCTTCCATGCTTTCAGTGCGAAGGTACATTCTCTATGGCTGTCTGAGTGCATAACGCATGTCATACACTGAATGCATTATAGGAATGATAAATGGTGTCCAATTTACTGTTCTTCTCCTGTCCTGCTGTTCCAATATGACAGCGGTGAGGGGGCAATGCGACTCACTATCATCATCCCAATAGAGCTTTTTTGCCTGACTTCTTACATTGTCCCAAGATGATCCTTATGAGACAGAATACCAGCAACACGAACACTAGTATTGCCCCAAGCAGTTTAAATGTATTTGCCATCCAGTTTGGAATCCACGATAATAATGATGAAAACCAATCATCTCCTGCTGTCTCGTCAGCTTCATCCTCCATTTTTGTATACAAGGTCGTAGGCATACTTGTTGCCTCTGTCACTGTGCCATTTCCTCCATCATGAGATGGTTAGAACAGACAGCAAGAAGTCCCGATATTGGCGTACACGCCTCATTCCATTGCTGTAATCAGGTCTAGGACATATCTGTTCTGGAGGGTCATCAGCCTGATGGCTCTCAATTATTCTCTGATTGCAATAAATCCTTTTATTGTTGCATTGATCGTCTGCAGCAACTCCCATCTTGAAATATGAAGCCACTTGGCGTTTACTGCAGCTTGAAGTCCTGGCAATAATATAGATGTCATGATCATTGCTGTCTTGCTGAACAGTTGATGCTCATCTAGAATATTGTCATAGGCCTCCATTGATTTTGCTGAGTAGTTCGCTCTCTCTCTTCAGTCGAGGCGTTTCAGTGACCTAATCTTCCATAGGTGCTCATCCATTGTTGGGAATTCATCAAAATGAAGGTCACTTTGGCGGATTACCAATGCTGAAATATTTATCATTGCCATAGAGTATATTCCGCCCCAATTCTTAGGCAACTGAATGTAGGCCCTGGATCCACAGACCCAATATCGATCAATCAATACTGCAGTTCCTCCATTCATTCCTGGAACTTCAATTATCTGTCCACATCCTCTGTTTTTTCCAAACAGGACCAGGCAATCATTCCTGAAGTGTGTTGTTGCATTCTTTACTGGTATTATAGACACAGGCCCTGCTTCATTGTCGACCCATGTGAGTAACTTTGAGTATGTGGCCCATGATACTAGGTATTTGTCACTCACTATCTGCACTATGCTTGCAGATTCTTTCTTCAATAGATGTGCAGGGCAAGCCAATAGTCCTTCTTCCCATCCGGTGCTAGTGAAACATTCCCATATATCACTAGCTGAGGTCTCCCTTCGTATCTTGGCTCTTCTGGGTTTTCAGTCATTTCTGAGCAATTCCGCTTCTTCATCTGCACAACCTTTATTTGTTCTTCAATCTGAGATGGATACATATGTTTCTTGCTTATCCACCCTAATCCATTTCCACCCTTCTTGTTTTCACATAGGGAATACTACTATCATCGTAACATAGCCCATTTTCCTTTGAATTGTCCTCTGGTTGTGCATGTCACTGCATGACTGAGACACTTTTCATCATATGTAGACAGTTCTCTTGCAATAAATGGTCTTGCCACATTCATGGCATAGGATATTAAGGAACAAACATAACAGTTGTTGCCTGACCTTCTTTCGCCCACCTCTTTCAGATGCGGGTACCATATGTTATTTTTCAAATGAATCAAATTATCAAGATATGTATTTATACCTTCATGGTTCTCCTTAATATCCCTTTTAAATTTAAATAGACCCTTGTAAAACAGGCTGTCTGTACGTTTAGTAGGGACAATAATAGATGTTTCATTGAAATCCCCCATATCTCTACCACCTTTTGCAAAATGTCGTAATGCCTTAATAATGAGGAAAAAAACACAAATCATAATACCACATGATATCACCATCAATTTTCCCTGAAAACCGGTGGACTTTCTGGATGGCAGTGAATCTCTGAAATGTTGAAGCATCTCTAACATGTTGTATTTAAATTAAGATACAAATGTGTTATCTCCTTTTGAATCACATTTATATCTGAAACTGCAGTATAATTACGATGATCAGTCTCCAGACAGTACAGTTATTCTTGGGGTCTGCCAGAATAGTGATAATGTTTATTCCTCTTCATATTAGGGCTGGATAAGTCTGCAATATGTAGGAAAAAAATAACAGACAAGAGTTTGTATACTATTGCTATAGTAGGTTGCATAAACAATAGACAATACTCTTCTTTTTCCAAACGCCTGATCTTCTTCTCATTGTTCTGTTAATCCTATCTAAAAAGAGTTCCAGGGTCACCGCAAGTCTATCTTTTCCTTGAGTTTTAAGATACAATGGAGCCTAATCTATGTCACTTGTGTGTTGTTCATTTTCCTTATTCTAGGTTCTAAACATTAGACGAGTCTGCATGCGTGGAACGTATTCTCTTGGATGGGTCTGCACATGTGGATCTACTTCTCTTGCTTCACTGCGGGCTGCTGCTGTGGGGGGTTGATGTTTCACCTTTGTAGGGTTTGACATCGTGTAGGTGTAGCCACATTCTTCGTCCCTTTAATTTCACAGTGGTGGGGCTAACTTCTTCCACTTTGTGTGGCCCCTCAAAGCGAGGCGTACTCCAGGTGCGTATGAATTTGCGCACTAGCACCTGGATACAGACTTGGGGGTTTTAGCAGATCTTCTGTTTCAAGAGATTGATTGTCTTTATCAATTATTTTTGACCCCTCCCTTCTGTTCCGTTGGGACATGAAAGAAACACTTGCAATATATGTTAGGTAATCATGCATCTCATCACCTCGTGCCTTCGCTACAATGTTCCTCTAGTTGGAGGAGCAAGTGGAGTTCTCATGCAGTGTACAGTCGCCAACTCATGAGGAGTTAGATGGTGATCTGAACCAGGCTGATTTCGTAGGGCATACAAGGCAAGGAGTAGACCTTGTAGCTACCTCTTTTCATTTTCAACTTGGCTGAGCGCTTCTTTAATAAATTGTTAATCTCTCACAGAAGCCATTCGCCTGTGGGTGATAAGCGGAGGAGAACTTATGGTTGATACCTAATAGAAGAACTATCTGTTCAAATAGCTCAATTACAAAGGGGGTCATTGCGACTTGGGCGGTAAGGGATTACCGGCACCGGTCTCCTTACTGGTGCCCGGTATCCCTTCCTATCTATTCCAAGGTCCCTTGGCGGGGACCGTAAGGAATGTGTGGTTTGACCAGACATCCCTTACGGGTCCCGCTAAGGGACCAGGGCACTAATAACGGGCTTGCAAGTAATGAGCCCGTTATTAGCGCCCTCCCCATTCCCATTGAGCCATATGGGGGCTAAAATGGGAATGGGAATGGGGAATGGTTTGTTCAATGGGGACTTACCGGTCCCACCAGGATCGGACTGCACCGGTAAGTCCCCATTGAACAAGACCGGTGCTGGTCCCGGTATTGGAGGCAGCCATGGCGCAAATAGCGCCATGGTACCTCCAATCTTGGAATGAGGCCCAAAGTGTGGTCCATTGACATACCGCAAAACATCGCACAACACCCACATGGGGAATACCTTGCGCAAAAGTAACTTGGCAGTGCACAGGGGATCAGGGTGTATGCATGGACCTGCCTCTATCCATCTAGAAAAAGGACATAATATGACTAGCATATATCTGTAGCTGTTGTATGTCTGCAGCATATCTACATAACCTATATGTAGATGTTGAAAGGGTCCATTGGGTCTAGGGATTACTCCTCTTACTGTTTGCAAAGTATGTCCTGCAGTAAATGTATTGCACACTATGTAATTTACAATGGACTGTGCCACATGTCCTAGTAGACTGGGTGATAACGATTCTTCTGCAATTGTTGCAGCTAGACTCTCTCGTATCGTGTGTGCTGGGTAGTGAAGCTGCTCCAGCGCTACTCTCAATAATGCTAGAGGCAACACTGGCTTTCCAGTGCTATCCTATCTCCAAAATCTCTTGGTGGGGGATAAGGAATGCCCCCGCTTTCTCCATAAATCCTCTTGTTCTTGTGGAGCTTGACCTTGTATTTCAATTAACTGGACAGTAGACAGCATGTTCAAGCCCTCCTTTGCTAACATGCGTCATCCTGTGATCTGTGTAACATCTTCTCTTTCTAAACTATGTGGGTGGATAATAGCCTGCTTTTTTAGCCTCTGAATCTGTGGCTTTGGTTCATTTATAAAGCGATGAGCATTTTACGACTGATAAGGTCAATGGGAGACTTGGTGCTTCTATAACCATATACAATAGGGCTGCATGTTGCACTGGAGTGCTGTCTGCGTGGAGGAAGCCCCTCCTTTTCCAACATGACAAACCTGCGCGTACAGCAGACATCAAATAGGTGGAGTCTGAGTACATGGCCGCTTCCTCATCCTCAAATCTCTGAAGCGCTTAGATGAGCTCCACTAATTCTGCAGCCTGTGCAGAATAATTCAAGGACAATCTAATGCTCATCACTACTTCAAATTCAGATTCCTGATTCAGCTTTACTACCACTGTTCCAGTATGTCTTTCCCAGTTGTCTAGTCAATTTTTGAAGAACCATCAATGAAAACAACTACCCCCCTTCCAAGGGCATTTTCTCTAGCCTGAGGAATATCTTCATTATTCTCAATATACATTGTGAAATCGTGTGCATAATCATGCCCTCCTATTAGCTCTGCTATAAACATTGCTG
The DNA here is from genome assembly GCF_040938575.1 of Ambystoma mexicanum. Classification (NCBI taxonomy): domain Eukaryota; kingdom Metazoa; phylum Chordata; class Amphibia; order Caudata; family Ambystomatidae; genus Ambystoma; species Ambystoma mexicanum. The sequence goes on along the minus strand of NC_090922.1, from coordinate 1,382,892,965 downwards.
GATTTCCTGTCTTGCATCGGACATCCCATTGTTATACTTGAAGCCTTTTCAATTGCAAATGTAGCAGCAGCTAAATTTTGCTCACAGGGAAATTGTCCCTTCATAACTTGATCTAAAAACACACTACAATAGGCCAATGGTTTTTGGCCATGTCCTGACATTGTCTTCTGTGTAAGGACTGCTCTCATGACTTCTCCATTTGAATTGGAGAATAAATACAATTCTTCATTGTAATCTGGGATCCCCAGCACAGGGGTTGTACTGATTGAAGGGTTTGAAGAATTTAAAAAAGCAGTCATCTCATCTGTCCATGTTATTGTGCCTTTATCTACCTGTGCTTCTTTATATTTTTTTTTAAAGTGATAGTTGCAGATCCTGCAATAACTGCATAAGCCTAGAAAGGATTGCATTTCCCTCGCTGTATTAGGCGCTATGGTATTCATAATTGCTTCTGCTCTTTCAGGGTTCTTCCTTCATGAGAAATAAACTGTCCTATGTACAAGATTTCTTCTTGACCATATTGTAATTTCTCCTTGTCTACCTTATATCCTTTCTCTGAAAGTATAGTCATGAGTTTAACTGATTCTTCTCTACATCTTTGTTCTGTCTCACTACACACCAAAATATCATTCATGTACTGAATTATTACACTTTCGAGTTGGACATTACCCAGGTGCATGAGGAGGACTCGGTTAAAGATCGAAGGGGACTCACAGTACCCCCGGGGCAAACATGTATGTTTCATGCACATATTTCTATATGAAAAGGAAGTTAAAACTTGTATATCTTCATGCAGGGAATTGAAACACATTCATTTTTTAAATCGATACCTGAAATATTGGGCCTTGGAATGTTACACAGTATTGTTGCAGGATTTAGAACTAAAGTAAACAGCTTTGAATATATTATTTAGGGGGTGAAGGTCCTGTATGAATCTCCATGACTCCCCCATTTCATTTCCTCACAGGCTATAAGGCTGTGTTACAAGATGAATCTGATGGCACCAATATGCCTTAATTCATTATAGAGGAAATGGTCTCAAATATACCTTTGTCTGCCTCCCTAGACATGGGATATTGCGTTGCTCATGGTAAAAAAGCTCCTGACTTTAGTTTAATTTTGACTGAACCTATCACTTTTAATGGTCACACATCATATGGGCTTGTGGTCCATAAAACATCGGGCACTATCTCTAAATCCCCCTGAAAGAAAGGTGGTCTTCACTTTACCAACATTATTCTCTGCAGTATTTCTATATTCTTTAATTTGATCCAATAAGTGATACTTATAAAAAACGCCAGTTCATTATCAGGGTAGCCATCTCTAAACAGTTCTTCATCTGTCAAATCTGTCAACATATATCTTTTACTGAAAGCTATCACTGTCCTTCATCCTCTTCCTTCTTCATTTGTCCCATGAAACATTACCCTTCCTTCTCTGACCTCTGCTGCTTCTAACTCTAATGGAATAATCTGCCCTTCCTCATCGTTCGTAGGAATCTCTGGTCTAAACAAGAATTCATCAGGTATTTTCAATATTTTACCTAGCAATCTGGTTAACCATGATCATGAGATAGTGACTCCGTACAAAAATACGTATTGATCTAAAAGAACCCTGCATAATGCTTTATGCCCTGTAAATGCTAATATAAATTCTCCCACATTCATATAGTGTATGCCTGGAGTAGAGCACACTATTCCTAAATCGGTAAAAGATATCATCATGTTAAGCTCTGTCATTAAGTCATGCCCCAATATGTTAACTGGCGCCTACCAAGAATATAATAATGGCATTGACATGTCGTGTTCTCTTATAGAAATTGGCAATTGGTCTGTTAAAGGAACTAAACTCACTGCCCCAGAGAATCCCTGAGCATTCATGACAGTACCTGACATTGGGTACCCCACAGACACAAGCATGAGTGGCTCCAGTGTCTACTAGAAATGAGAATGTCTTGCCTCCTATCGTTAACCTGACCCATGGTTTCCCTTGGGGGTCCGGTGTCAGAGAAAGCACTGAACACATCAGGTCGCTCTGTTGGCTGTCCTTTTGTGGATATACATTCATCCCTGTTCCTGTGGAAGGATTTCCTCCTATCACAGTCAGACTCCCCAATTTAGATGTGGGTACTTGTTGGGCCCCTGTTGTCATGTTCCATTGTGGTAACATAGCCGGCTGTGCCTGTACTTGCTGTGGTTGTGTCTGTTGTGTTTGCATGGGTACCTGCTGTAGTTGTCCTTGTGGTGATTGCACTTGCAACAGTGCTGGTTGCATTTGTTGGAGCTGCACTGCATTTATCTGAGCCTTTGTATGATCTTGGGCATAATATCCCTGTGGTTGTGTATTATATTGTGTAGCATAACACACCCACTCTTTGAGCTTGCCAATTCTGTTGCATGCCTCCCCTGCTTCTGCATGTCCTAGCTATATGTCCTATTCTTTTGCAATTCCAGCATTGCTGTGGCTGTCCACCATTAAAGCCTCCTCTTCCTGAGAGGTTTAAGATCCACATTGTCCTACTCCTCTGGGCCCATTCCTTCTTCCTCTTGGCCAGAAACTGTATCGAGTCTGGTCTGTGGGATATCCTGTGTTATTCTGTTGTCCTGAATGCATCTCCTGTGGCACCCCTCATTCATTACTCATCAATACCGCTCCCTTCATGGCTATTTTGGACAACTTCTTCTGGACTAACTCTGCTTCTTCCTGCTTTCTATTCTCAGCTTTCTTTTTATTCTTCTCCTCCATTAATCGGCAGTGATGCCCGATTGTCAATTGTATTTCTGCCCATGGTTTCACGTCCATTCCCACCTGTTTTTTCAATTGTCGTTGCACTGGCTCGAGCAGCCCATGACACAGTGGGCCTCATTACATGTCCGGTGGAAATTGTGCCGGTAAAACCGGGAGGTTGCTGCCAGACATGCACATTTTACTGGCGCCTGGCTTGCCGGGAACACCAAAGCATTACAGCTCCAGTGGTCTGGGAAGTCAGGCACCAGTAAAATGTTAATCCCCATTCCCCATTCTGTGGGGAACACAGAAGCTGGTTTTTCCGAGTAACTCTGAGGGTGGGTGCCATTCTGACCCTGGTGGGTGGGTCGGCACCCGCCCGCAGTCTCGTAGTGTGCCGGTCCGGTAACAACGGTGCTGCTAGGCTTACGGCACCGTTGCTACCGGACCGGCACACTTGTAATGAGGCCCAGAATGTGGTGAAATAATGCTACCGTTTTACCCCACGGCTCACCAATCTCCTGCCGCCATCTATCCCGAATATCTTCAATGTAAGCAACAGGGTATTCATCCTCCCCCATTTTTCTATTCATAATCACACCTATGTCTGATGTTCGGGGTATTGTACTCTGAGCGCCTGCCATGCATCTGCTCTGCAATTATTAAATGGCACTCCATTGTGTGTCGTGTTTTGTCAGTCAGCGTATCCTGCTCATTTCCAAATGTCATCAGCTCTCTCCCCTAGGATAGCTGCTAGCAGCCCTTTTAGATCACCTATAGCTGGTGGCATTCCTGATGTAATCCTCGCTATCTTATAAATCCATTTTCTCACACCAGAAGTCAAACTCTGCAATTTGTATCTTAAATTATCTTTATCCATCGGTGGCCACAGTATATATTATGTTTGTCCTCCCTCCATCTCTAATAATTGGAATTGCAAAAATACCAGTCCTTAATCATACTTGGCTGTACTCCTCGTCTTCAAGGCAGAACTAACCTCACCCATTGGTCTCCTTCCTGGTAATAATCTTAACCTGCTTACATATGGCAGGATATATCCCCTGCACTACGCGATCAGGCCTATGGTCGCTCATTATAGGGTGTTGGTTCTGGTATCCTTTCATTATGGTCCTCTAAATCTGACAATTATACCCCTTTTTCTATACTTGATTCCTTTGAAAACCTGCATGTGCCCTCTCTTCGCGCCCTTCATTCTCCTCTCTGACTTCATCTAACATCATTATGCCCCAGCTCGTATTGCTGTTGTTCTTCTCTGCATTGTCGATATTGGTTACATGTGATTATAACAAATCAAAAAATGGTGGATCAAATATAGCAAATAAAACAAAATATCATTTTCTTTTTATTGAGGAGCCCGCACCTCCAAACCCCACATTTCCCTCAATTCATCTTCCTATATCCTTCGTTGCAACCTAAGTATGTTCATTCTTTGGGCTTCTAGCTCTTCTCATTTCTTCTCTTCTAAACTCTCCTTTTCTTGCCTTACCTCACATCTTCTTTGTTCTTCCCTTCACTTGCATTCATTATCCCTCTCTTCTTCATCTTGTGGGATGTTTCAACCCACTAGCTCAGGCCCTGCAACATTCCTGTGCGCTGCTTGCATCAGGAACATCAGAATGGCCCCCGGAGAGCATTTTGCTTGCTAAAAATCACCCAAAAGTGCGCAGTAAAAATCTGAAAAGTAGGCCGCCATCCACATTTGCCTATCTCAGTGGTAACACAGGAGACCACTGCCAAAACCCATCACTTGGCTGCCCAGAGAGCAAGGCTGATTGCAAAAGAAACACAGAGCTGAGTGAAAATCTATTTTTTTCTTGGTTGTCAAATTTGCAAAAATCATGGCTCACAAACCACCCAAAAGATCCAACCTCCTGTTGGGTGTTGAACATCATTCTACTTCAAGAATCCACATAAATATAATGTCAGCAGAAGTATATGTTATCTGAACAAAGTCCACTTTTGAAGATGGTTGCTGGAAAGAAATCTGTCAAAAATGGGTGCAATACCGTTACTCGCCTCTGTCAGGCGCTGGCGATCTCTAAATCTGACAGGAGAAACTGTGTCTAAAAAGCTAAATATGCCAAAGAAGGGATTTCCATCAAATGCAATATAGGGTTCCACACATTGATTTTCATGTTGAAAAAGTCTGGAATTGAAGATATGTTTGCTTATTTTAGATTTGTAACTGTAATTTTGCACAAGGGACAATGTTAAAATGGACTATAAGGTAACCTGATTCAGCTAAACTTCCGAGGGGTTTCCCACACTGAGCTTCAAACACATTCCACACCTCCTCCCTAAACAAAGGAATCTTTTCTCCTATGCTCTGCCGAGTATCTGACAGGCAAGTGTGAAAGGAAATGGGAGGGGCACTCTGGCATGTGGCTCTGGGAAAGAGACAATGGAGTCCTTGAACTGAATGGAAATGCTAATTCGGGTGTGACTGACATCAACTGCCCTGGCAGGAAGACAAGCCATGTGACTCTCTGACTCAGCCAAGCTTTGGAGACGGGCCAGACTGAAAATGTGGATTTGAAATTGGACTAAATATATGTTTAAGGAAAAGACTTATAAAATATTGTACCAAACTGACAAAAATATGAAATTTAGAGATTATTACAATGAAAAATTCGCTCACAGTTTAAAACTAATCTGGAATGTGTGCGACGTTCAGAGACTGAACCACAACATTTTTAATATTGTAGCTATTGTGATTATACTAGGAACATGAAAAATTACAGGAATATGCCCAGAGGGTATGTGCATGTATGTGTAAAATATCGTGCAGATCCGAAAATGTGTAACCAACCAAACGCGTGAAAAATTGTCATTTATGAACCAAAACTCGTAAGAAGATAAGATTTTGACAGAAACGTACCTTAGATAATCTGTGATGTGTATATGTATTATTAACAGGTTGTGCATATTGAAAATGTTTTTGGGGAAAAATAGATTTTCGGGGTAAAGGCAAAGGGGAGGTTTGTCTCTAGATTGTAAATGGCAGCATCACTCTGACACATGATGACACCTCATGACACACTTTTCCTTTCTCAAATCAGGGGACAGGGAAGTCTCTGACCTATCAGATCCTTAGAGGGTTGGGCATAGACAATCAGCCTCCCCACCCACTTTGGAAAATGGATAAATAGGGACTGCTGAGGACAGGCAAGACACACACTTTCACTCATCAACTGATCCATTGGCGAAGCACCCTGCAGGAAGATCCAGACTCCAGAACCTAGATCCAGACTCCAGAACTCTGAAGCAGAAAGGCCAACCCAAAAAGCTGAACCCTTTTCAGCAGGCCTTTAAAATCTAGCAACCTGATTTAACCCCTAAAATTCCACAGGGCCTAATCCATTCAACAGCCTGGCTAAGCTGTTTTCTGCTTCTGGCCAACAACCTTTGCTAGAACCCAAGATCCAGTTCAAGCCAGCAGAGCTGTACCCAGAACCAACCTGTCAGATCCAGTCCAAGAGGCCGTGCAGACCAGAGTGACTTGCTGAGAGCAGAGTCCCGGTGCCCTGATCCTGTCCGGTGGCAAGTGAAGTCCAAACCCTTGACCAGATCTTGGATGGGCCCATTCCATTCCATTTTAAACCAGAGTTGTACGTATCTAGCATAGAACTGTCCATAGTCATCTCTTAGTTTAAAGTAATCCATCCAACCCATTCCAACATATCCAGACTGTATTGTTGAATCTCTTTTGTCCATTCTGAATCCTTTCTCATCCATCTAATCCTGTGATAATTGTTAGTGTAAGCCAACCTGTTTGTAATTCAAAGCGCAATTTCATTAGAAATCTTGACTCCTTTTTAGAAAAATCGACCTTTACTAAAACCTCTGTAACTTTCGAACCGTACGTGCTAGGAACGAAATTTATTTTGAAGCTAACATCCTCAGCTTTCAAACGAACCCAATCGCGTTTCCCGCACGCGGAAGAGTTGGCGCGAATTTGTATTTGGCTAAATTTCACCACCTGTAAAAACAGCTGTTTCTTGATTTCAACTTCTGAATTTTGTTTTCCATCTGATAACCATTCAACTATCATTGCTAGTGTTGACCTGAACCAATCCAAAGCAACTCCCACTAGTTCTGAATCTCATTTAGCGAATTAAAATCATTTTAGCATTTTTCCCATTCAATTCAAACCACATTTAAAAGCAATTGACCTGTTTTGAAATCATTACTGTTCTCTCTAAGCTTGCTGGGGGGAATCGGGATGGAAACTGCAATTGTTGATTGTTATTAAAAAATGTGTGCCCTCATTCCATCTCTTCATATTGCATAATAGGGGGGGAGGGTTGAGAAATATCAGGGGGAAAGAGTGATCACATTGTCTGATTGAGTACATATCAAGTTTTATTTCTGTGTTGCATTCTTTCCTATCATTGCATTTCTTGAACCCATACAAAGTTATTCTCTGCTACATTATTCTTCCTATTCCTACTCATGATTGATTAAAGAGATTGTTGATATTGTAAATCAACCCATTGCTGATCATTGTTCATATTCATAAGTGTGATATTCAGATATTATCCATATTTATAAAAGTATATATTGTTCAATTCCTCAAATAAATCTTTTAATTTGCAAAACAAACCTATTTCTTGGTTCAGTGAGACCGGGGGAATTCAAAGAGAGGGGCATTATATAAGCGTACATCATCCAGAATTAAAAGAACCTTTGACATCAAAATATATAAATAAGGGTTTGCATTGGGCATCCCATACTAGGCATTGACTTAGTTGGAGTGCTGGATTGAATTCACTTACAGTACACTCTTTCCTCTTCCTTCTTTCTTCTCCCATTCTTCTCTCTCATTTCTTTCTCGAACCTCATCCATGCCCTTATCGTTTAGCTTAAGCAATATATATCCTCCAATCCATTCATTCTGTGCTATTGTTATTCCCTTAATTTATTTTTTATGTTCCCCTGTTTCATCCTCCATTTGTCTATATTGTCTGTCTGTTCTCTCATCACGCGGTTTACTTTCATTGTGTGTTGATATATCTTTGTGTGCTCTGCTTTTGCTCTCTTCCGCATTGTCAGTGCTGCTATAATCGGGGAGCATACATTGGATTAACATACCACGCCGCTGCTTTTCATTTTAATTCATTTAAATGCTCAAATCCCTTCTCCTTTGAATCTACACTCTTCTCTTCAGGAGGAGAAAGGAGAGCCAAAGGCATTTTATACTCCCCTTTATGCTGATTAAGCATCCACTCCCTATGGGCTGGATCTTCTTTCTCACTCTGATACATTTTCCATGACTCTAAAATGGCCAACCTTTTCCCTTATATGTGGCATTCAGTATGTCATCATATTCGTAATACAATTTATGACAGTGAACCCTCCTGAAGCCACAGCATGAGTGGCTTATTGGTTGTGCTTCAAACCCATTCCGAATGATTTTTCCTTATCTCCGCTGTATATCTCGGCAATGTCCTACACAAATGTGAAAGTGGTCTGTCCCCTGTGATGACAAATCAGTTTCAATCGTCAATACTTACCAGTTCTTTTATCTGATTATTTATTTTATCAAATATACCACGCCAGTCATTTGATGCAGGCACCATCAATCACTGTTTATGATCCCTAATAAAGAAATATTTAAACTGCTCAGTTTTTTTATTGTTATTGTATTTTTAAATCTATGCAATAATATTCTATTTCTATTTGTTTCTTAGTTTACACATTCTATCAAATTGTATTATCTCATTCTTTTATTATTTATGTTTTAAGAGTCTCTTCTTTATTTATATATTAATTTCTTTTGATTTTTCCCTTCCTGATTGATGTCAATCTAGTGCTCCAAATGTTCACCAATCTCTGTAATGGTTTACTATTGTTCTAACCCCACGCATGTGCTCTTTTTTAAAATGCTACTGCATACTCCTTCCTTTACTTATCTTAGTAAATGTATCCCTTCTCTGTTTCACTCCATTTTGGAGTTTGATACACACTCTTTTGTGGGCCTTTACTTTAGTGCATGCCCTTCTGTTCCCTTGGAACCAGGTATCGGGGTATCTACTTCTCTTTATAATCTCCCCAAAAAATCATGTTACTTTATACCTATTATTCACAACACAATCCCTCCCCTTATTTATTCCAACTTCGTTGTTCTACTTACATCCGGGACTCAGTTCAACTCCTCCGGCATCAACTTTCCCTCAATTGACCAGTTCTCCTTCTGTCCACTGGGCACCTGTGGGGAACGGATAAGAATTTCATCAAATGGTGACCTGCCGACCAAATCCTCTAGCATGTGACTCTGTTCACCGATCTCCACAGGAAGCTGCACTGTCTTCTGGGTAATGGCGGGAGCAGCCTAGCATCCAGGGGCCTGGATCTGACCTAGGTCAACTAGACCGTAACCATCCAAACCGCTACCAAATGTGCTCTAGCACCTTGAAGCGTTTTGTGTGCTACATGGAATTACAAATAATCATCTCGGACCAAATAATCGGACAGACTCAAGGAATATGGCAAAACACTACTTTCTTGTCATTTAATAAAGTAAAGAGAACTCACAGACATCGGACGGCTACTTGCACACTCACATAGTAGCTTGACTACATAGAGGTCTTATTCCCCAACATGCATCATTTATGAGGTCAGTCTACGTGGCACAATACAAAACCTATTGAGGGAAGGGATTGGTTTAAGGCAACATACCTACTTATAGAACCTATACGGATTACTACATCATTGGCTACCCCTCACCTGTAAGGCACACCTTGAACTACCTTTAAATGCGTGTACTACTTATTATATTGGACAAAACAACAGTGGATTGGTCAATGCTACATTGCACATTAGGTTGTCCCACAACCCCACTGATTGGTTGGCATCCTATCCCAATCTTGGACTATTAGCTCTTTAGCATCACGTACGTTAACGAAACTTAGGTGTTTGAATCCCGTCAGACTACTCCCCAATTTTCCCAATTAGTCCATCATCTCTCAGCGGTAGGCCTTAAGCCAAAGTCTTCTGTTTATAGTTGACCTTTTTGGCTGCTCGCTGTCCTGGAACATTCAAGGGAGTGTGAGCACATACCTATCTTAGCTTGAAGCTCTACTGAATAGCCTTTGTATTCAACTTCTGAGTCATGTGTGAAGAGACCATGAATTTGTCTATTTCAGCCTTCTATTTACTGCTATTTGATTTAATTATGCAGGGTGATGTTGGTTCTCGTGGCCTCTAGAGACTCGCTCACGATATCTCACATGAAGTTTATCCATTTTTAATTGACCAGCAGTTTTGCTCTCACAGATGTGTCCTTCTTCCATCTATGAAGAATGTCTCACATTCAGAGCTCATCCATGTACACCCTTTGTGCTCTGTGCTTATCCCTGGAAATAGCCTCCTTAATTAATGGGCTAACCTTGATTCACCGTTGGCTCTCTTCCCCCATATCTCTTGATTCTGCAGCCTTGGTTTGTCTCTGAGGTAGCTTGGTTAAATTCGACATGAGCCAGCATGCATTTTCCTACTATGTTCTTCCTTGCCATGTTATATATTCCTCTATAGCAAGCCTCTATATGTTTCCTTTCTAGCTTGAGTTATTGCGTATTTACAGTTATTGGCCAGTAAGTTGCTTCATCTTCTTTATTTCCACAATTACTTTAGCTCTAGGTACATGTTTCTCTTGGTGCTTCTGTTACATCATTACTTTTGAGTATTTTCCTATCATTTCATTATTGGTTCACATATCTTCTTTATGACATTGCTCTGCCCTTCATCAGATTTCACTTAACGTACGTCCATGATGTCCATAGGTGCGTTCTGGCATGCTTCCATGTGGCATCCTTCTACACTGCATCCGTCCATGCTTTCAGTGCGAGGTTGCATGCTGCATGGCTGTCTGAGTGCATAACATCTCTCATACACTCAGTGCGCTATAGAAACGATACGGGGTCCCATTTACTGCTTTTCTCTTGCTGTTCCAGTATGTCGGTGGTGAGGGGGTGTGAACTAGTGAGAAAAATGTCTACCTGCTCCTCTACAGGTGAATAACATGAAAGGAAATGCAAGAGTGGGACTAACATGGAAATTACCACAGAGGACATTGTGGAGCAGTCCACCAATTCATTGTAGCTGGGGAACGTGACATACCTGATAGAGTAAGATAATACCCTGGCTTGCACCTTGCTCCTTACCAGCAGAACCTCAGCTAAAGAATTAGCCATCATGCCATCCAGGCTGCTAAATTATAAGAAGGGGGATGAATCCCTGAGATTAGTGCGGGTCAGGAATCGGAACCATCTGGTAGAGGATAGTGCATTTTAAAGGAGCAAGGAAGAGAGGACGCACGTGAAAAGAGTAAGGGAATCAGGGGTGAAGGAGGTGGATAGTAAAATAATGGAGGATTAGAAAAAGATGCTGTAGAGAGTATGTGGAGCAGGGGTGATGGAGGAGGACAAGAAAAGAATGGAGAAGGAAAGGAAGTGGTTGGTGAGAGCTAGAGGAGCAATTTCAAGGAAGAAGAGAGGTGAAGAACGTAGGAGGACTGGAATGGCTTGGTGAAAGTAAGTGAAGCAGGATTGAAGGAGGAGGAGACAAGAAAATGTATACATGGAAGAGGAGGTTGCATAGAGTCAGAAGAGTGGAATAGTAGGCAAAAGAGTAGAGAGGTCCAGACAATGGTTTGATAGAGAAGGAGGAGTGGAAATAAATGAGGTCAAGAGGAGAAGACCGTGAATGTGGAGAAGATGTGGTCCAGGAAATCAGGAACAGAATGAGACTAAAAGAACACTAGGAAATGTAGAAAAGGGGAAGTGGGGTGGAAGGAGCAGTGATAGTAAGAGGCAAGGTAGGAATGCAAACGCGGTGACAAACAGGAGGGGAAAAGGAGAAACAAGGCAAAGATAACAGAAGGAAAAATAGGGCAGGGGGAGCAGACTAGAACACATAAGTATGTTAAAGAGTAGAGGCAGATGAGAGACAGATGGGGAAGGAGGACGTGAAGGTTAAGTGATCGAAGAAAGCAACAAGAAGGAGGAAGAGTTGACCCGAGAGAAAGAGACAGCGAAGCTGAAAGAGGGGGGGCCAAGGACCGGGACATGTAGAAGGCTCCTAGATTGGTGGAGGAGCAGTACCAAAGGACGTCTCAACCTGTCAGAGGATTAAGACTAATCACCCCTGAGCTCACCACAACTCTGTGAAGAAGTACCGGCCACCATATCTACGTCAAAAATAAACAAGAAGCCCTGATGATGGATTTGTTATTTCCTGAGTGAAAAGTCCCATCCTGACATCATCTATGAAAGACAGACAATCATCAGCAACCGTCAAGAAAGAAATATGGGGCACCTAAATCTGAAAAGACTGTTGACCTCATTATGAGTTTGGCTGTAATTTGAAGCTTAATACACCGAATTATCACCAAACCCAATTACAGTTACTGCCACTTGGTCCTGTGGAGTTACCACATGGATACAAGTGGTGGTAATTCCATATGTTTGGAGTCCATAGGACCTCATGTGAATTTTTGAGAGATTTACTGCCGACTGAATTACTGTGTGGTAAATCCACCAATTCATGGAGGTAAAGTGAAGAATTTGCCTCCAGCAATAAGTTGTAGGTGAATCTGCCATCAATCCTCCACAAATCAACAGATTTAACGTGCAGCAAATTCGCCGTTGGTAAAGCACCCAAAAATTATAATTTGGCAGTCAGAAAAAGTGGCAGTAACGCAATTACAGCCTTTTTCCCACACCACCAAACTTGTATTCATGCACTGCGAGTGACTATTTACTTTCAGCTATTAACATTTAGTCAAATGGCAGAAAGGGGGAATGATCAACACTGCCCTATAGAGTATGCTAATTTGTGTTTGGTTTGTTTAATTCCTATCCCATAACCTCAGGTATCCATAAGCCTTTGCTTTTTTGTACTTTAATAAACACCCTTGCACCTTATATCGTGGCTTTTAGTCATCAGTTGATCCCTCTGCCATAGTGGCTAAATTCTTTCTACCTCTCAATGACTGCAGAATTTTCTGGACAGCATACAGCATACAATAGGTAAAGTAAAAAAATCTTTAAACAAACCTGGATGGCCATACTGGTCTTAAAAATCTTTTGTCTGATAACCAGGCTACACTATTTTGCAATTCATCATCAATCAGTTTAATGAGTTTATTCTTTAGAATAACCTATTTAAGAATTGGCAATCTGGTTTTGGGGCTGGTATTAGAGTCCAGATACTATTGTGACAAAACTGAGGACTTTGTCCCTTTTGTTAAGAGGGAGACCTCTCCCATAGGGACAGAGTGGAGCGGCCACAGTACGACAAAGGGAGCGGTTTAGTTTTTCTGCAATGTCTATTGCTGCAATGGTAGCAGCAGGTAGGTGTGGCAGTTTTAAAAGAGACTGAGAAGCCTGAGCGAGAAAAGCCTCCTGAAAGGCTGACAAAGATCCAAGAATGAAGGACAAAGGGTGTTTGTGGCAGCACTTACCTAGAGGCTACCAGAGTCCCGGTGAACCACTTGCAGTACAGGATACGTGGTAGGGAGAGGAGAGATGCCACCCGAAGTGCTTCAGAACCAGTCTCTCTCCAAAAAGCGATAGGAGCATCAGCGAAAGATACAGTGACTTGGGAAAGGCTGGTACGCAGGTTTACCAGACATTGTTAGAGATCCAGGGAAGTTTAAAAGAGGGTCCCAAAAACAACAAAATTAAACCCAGCTGCTCACTTCGCGGGAGAGTAAACCAAGAGGGAGTAACCCCACCTTGTGTGTCGGGGACTCGCACCTGAAAGAGAATCAAAACCAGTTGCTTACTTTGCAGGAGAGTAAACCAAGAGGGAGTAATGCCAACTTACGAGTCTGTGACTCACAACTAAAGTAGGTGGTCTGGGACTTGAAAGAGAATCAAATCTAGTTGCTCACTTGCCAGGAAAATAAAACAAGGAGAAGTAATACCTCCTCATGAATCCGGGACTCACAACCAGAAGAGATGGTCTGGGATTCGAAACAGAATCAAAACCAGTTGCTCACTTAGCAGGGGAGTAAAGCTACTGTGTGAGTCTAGGACCCACACTCAAAAGAGAGGGTCTACGACCCGAAAGAGAATCCAAACTAGTTGCTCACTTAGCAGAAAGGAGAATCAGGGGGGAGCAACACTGCTGTACGAGTCCGGCACCTCCACCAATATCAGAAATCAAGGCCTAACCACAAGATGAACTGGGACCCTGTAAAAGGGACATTTATTGGAAATTGACCAGTTTTGCAAGAGGAGAGACTAAACCATCTTTGCAAGTCTGGGACCCGCACCCACACAGAAGACTGGAAACCAAGGGACAAAAAACCCTAGATATAATAAAGTGAATTCTATACTTCATAGAGAGGAATACAAAGTCAATAGGATATAAATACTGAAAACAGGAGAGACTTTGTCTTATTTGTGATCCAACTTCTTGAAGGAAGAATAAGCCTAACGGAAAGGAGCACTACCCCAATCTTGGAACTTTGTGATTTTTTAACATTTCATTTCATCACTCTACTATCAGCTAACTGGGGAACTTTTCTGTTAATTAAGATTACTAAGACCATGGTTTCATTTACCAAAGAACACCTTTGCACAGTTTTTTAACAAACGTAAGTGTTAGGGACAAAAGTAGATTTTTGACACCAAGTGACAGACTCTTTGCTTTCGGAATTCCTGACATCGTCATTAGTTTATACTGAGGCAGGCAAGCCCCTCGTAGTGTATAGTGATAGAGTGGCATTATTCTAAACTTAATATATATGACACTGTGTCCGACTAATACTTCTGCATATTTACATTACCTAGTGAGTTATTGATGATGTCATTTGCTTCCTGGGTTATAGTGAAACATGCCTTCTGTAACCTGTGGCGTATAGTAGAATGATGATTCAGAACTCAACATAATAAAGACAAATGTTTAAATCTGTATTTGATGTTCCTTCTTTTCATAAAATTGTTGCCAACTAGTCAAATTAGCTGACTCAACCCATCCCACCTACGTATGCTTTTTAACATACCTTAAAGTTTCCTATTTTCCATAATGTTGTTGAACTCAATGGAACTCAGTGGATATATATTCAGAGATCTTTCATAGATCAATATGGTGACACCTCAATATAACTCCTAAGAAAAACATGTACAGCTTCCAGATGACCTACGAAGACTATAACATGTCATGTTCTTTTGCGATCTGAAACCAAATCCACAGAATACTTACCTCGTGACTATCACATAATCTCCTACCAATCCCATCATCTCAAATTGATTATTAACCCTTTCTTAAATGCAACATTTCTTGGCTTAATCCTGCAAAATAAACTTCCTTTCATTTCATATCAACAACCTGATGATAAGAGTTCAACTGTACCACTACATCCCATGAAATATGGGAAAACACCTGACCCCAGAGTCAACCTACTTTCAGGCCCAGGTACTATAGTAATGCAACAATGACAGTGCACTGATTGTGGGCTTCTCTAAAATCAGACGGACTCATCCAAAAGAAATTCAAATGCTCTTCCACAAGTGATCACTGCCACTCATTGGTACACGCGTAACAGAATGGTTTGGTTTCATTATACTGCCTTCACACTGATGAATGTTGCACATTCAGTACTACCTGCCTTACACATGAGGCCATTCATGTAATCTCCCTAAAATACCTAATGGATAAATGTTTAATTTCTAAAGTCTCACAATAGCTTTGCAGAACAGATAAATTGTGCTTGGAGATTCCCAAATTCAAGAGAAATAAACACTGAAAAAAGAAATAACTCACTTCATCCTGAACTGCACATTGCCCTCTCTTTTATCACAATTTCCATGGACCTCAACACATCTTAAGACTCACCTCATTGGCACACATTAACATCACTTGTTTACAACACTGCCCTGGCCTTTCCTCCATCTACATCAAATTGTAAGGTGGTCCCCCACATACGTTGCTGGTGGACTCACTCCTTGTGTATGGTCTTTCACCCTAAAGGACTGGCCTACTTTTCTATACCCTACCTTGTCTGCCTTGGGTTCCCAAAGTGCAAAGTCTCCTAGATGTTCTATGTAGATGCTCTTCTACCAATGCATACATGGTTATGGCCTTACTGCCTTATTTTACATGTTTTACACCTCTCAGTTCAGGTATGGCTACTATATTATCTACATACTCAATCTATGACATTACCCATATTAAGGAAATGGCACATCCTCACCCAGTGTGCCGCCTCCTTCCGGCCGTCTTCTTGATGTACCATTGATTACAGTGGGAAAAATATCCATGCCTTCTCTCCAGCAGCTCATCGTCTTCCAATGGAAAATGTGCTTTGACTTTGCTGCCCTCATTTAAAATTGATATCTGTTTGCAATTAAGGTCCCACTCCACCCCATTGCTATGTTCCCCTTCTTTGCTCATATATCGACAAACCTCCCTTAAGATCATGGCTGACCCTTACCATGTTGATGTCCTAACAAAGACAATAACGGTATCCCTTGTCCAATCAGTCTTGGGGTACCCAAGGTATTATCTATGCCCATTCCTTTTGCCATCCTCTACCAAGGAACATTGGACAAAGTATACCGTTATTATCTTTGTTAGGGAATCAACATGGTACGGTTCAGCCAAGATAGACTCAATTGTAGGAAAACAGTGTAATAGAAAGCAGGAAAATGAAGAAACAATCCGTCTTGGCATACCCATGTTATTATCTATGCCCATTCCTCTACCAAGGAACGTTGTTTCTTCATTTTGCTGCTTTCTATTACACTGTTTTCCTACCCTTGAGTCTACTAAGGGCATTATATGAATGGACACTATCAATCAATCAAATGACCACCTCTCTTACAAATTAGACTGACACTTGCTGCTTGCACCAACTTACACACTGAAGGACTACATGATCTATAGCTCAAATGTATCTTATTGACTTCCTTTCCTATGCACCTGCTTGTAGGTTACAGAAAGTTTGTTGTTGTGTTAATTTGCTATTTTAATGTTCTTCAAATCAGCACCAAAGTACTTTCAGAGCACATTGGTCTGTCAGTGAAATGGCCTACCGTTGCCCTACAAGGAGTATCCAGTCATTAGTCTCCTGGAGGAAAGATAATGAGCATGGGAAAGGCAAGAGGATGAGAAAGCAGGAAATACAAGCAACAAAGACAGGGTGGAAGGGATGGAGCTGCCGGTTAAGAAAGGGTAGTGATAGCATGGGTACATGTAATTGCTTTTAAGTGTACCATATTTCTGAAAAAGGGGGTGGTGCTCATGTCCTAAAGTGTGGCGATTGGCTTGTGATAGTGTCTATTGTATGCACAAGTCTATGCCGAATGCTTTACAAACAAAGGCATCCATTTCAACTTTACATATGTGAATTTGCTGCTATTTGGGTCCGACACGCATTATGTTTGCAATGCACTGAAAACTGACTTACCAGCATGCTCAACACTTTGAAAAACAGTGGTCAGATTTCACCATAAAACACTAGAAACACTGAACCTGTGTATTATTTATACCTTGCTCTTGCCACACACAACAAACATAGTGGGCCTCATTATAAGGGTGGCGGCTACGGTATGAACGGTTCCGGTAAGGCATTGGCACCGTTCATACCGTGCCGTCGAATTACAAGTTCTGCTCGCGGGTGCAGGTCTGACCTGGTGGGCTGTGCGGCACCCGTGAGCAGAACTCGTAATTGCACTGGCACCGTTATCAATGGTGCCGGTGCAAGCATGCTCCCCACCATGCTCCCCAGCTTGCTCCCCACCCCCATTCTGCCCTATAGGGCAGAATGGGGATCGGGAGACCGGCATTACCGCCACCCACGAATGGGCAATTACCGGCCCATACAACTTGTAATGGGCCGGTTATTGCCCAATCGTGGGTGGCAGTGCCGGTAGTGAGTTTGGAGGTAGCCGTGACTGTAAAACAGGCACGGCTACCAATTAAAACTCGTAATGAGGCCCAGTGTCTTTATATTTTTGTCTTCAAATTACTATCATATTAAGGGGGTATATTCACAGTGAGCAGGGTGGAAATTTAAGTGTAAATTGCATGCAAGGGGCCACCTGCATTTGGGGTCCTCTACATGCAGGCAAAGGCGAACATTTTGGCTATGATGGAAAATCGGTATCCCTACACATTATCCCCACCAAAAATATCACCGTATTTATGGTCGCCTGAAAAAATATTTTTGGGGAGGATAATTTGTGGGAGCGGGTGTTGCGGGGGTGTCCCCCGCACATTTAAAAATAATGCAGGATTGTGGGGGTGTCCCCCGCAGGGTCCATGCCTCAATATCGCCACTAAAATATGGCGATATTTTTGTATCGCAATATTTTTGTGGGGATATTAACACATGGAACTGGAAAATCATGAGAGTTTTTCCAAGGCACATTTTGAGAGAAGTAGGTTAGTACACAATGCTGGAGGTATGAGGGACTTGGAAGTGTGCTTAGGCAGTTCTGAAAGCTTGGTGGCATATTTGCCTGGGCATTTCTATATATTGTACCCCAAGTCAAATCGAGAATTTTAATTCTAAGACTGAGAAGCCTGTGCGAGATTTCTTTGATTCAGAATGGACTATTTTTAAAGGTGAATGTTTTTGCCAGCACACTGTAAGGGAATGGAGTGTTCAAACTAGGACAGTCAAATTGAAAGAGCCTGGCACCTTCATGACAAACATGTTCTTGCCGAAACTGTGTTCTATGTCAATTCACGCTAGACTTTACAGTGCCTTACTTCGTTTGATTTGATTTTGATGTTGATTTCCTTTGTAAAGCGCCACTCAAGTTACTTATAGCACAGAAGACGATTGTCAGAAGACCAAAGATTTCGATGCTATTTAACATTAAGGAAACAATTCTATAGACCTGACGGAGAAAGGAAGATTGTTCCATGGCACGGTGCAGCGACAGCAAAGCTATGGTCACCTCGCTGTTTGAAATTAGAATTGGACACAGTCAGAAAAGGTTTCTTTTCATAACGTAATTAACGGGATGATGTGTATTGATGGATTTTCAATTGAAGATATGAAAGAACTAAGCCACTGAGGCATTTAAACACCAGTCACAAGACATTCAGTTGATATGGAATCTTAACGGAAGACTATGTGGCTCAATACGAGACCAGCAGTAGCCATGCCAGTAAAAAAAACGACAGTCTGCCGCTGGACCCTTAGTGAATTACTCGCGCCAGATTTGCCAGAATTACTGGGGCATTACACCCCCGGTGGTCCAGTAAATCCGGCACCGGCAATTCTGTAAATCCCCATTCCTGTGGAGTCCAGGACTCCAGGGGAATGGGGATCGCGGAAACACCGGAACCATGTCGGAATGGTGGCAGTGTTTCAGTGCATCTCTGCGGGCAGGTGCCGTTCGCCTACCAGGTCAGACTTGGTGAGCGGGAGGGCACCCGCCCGCAGAACTAGTTAATTCCGGACTGGCAAAGTTGTAATGAGGGCCAATGTAATGAATGTGGAAAAAAGGCAATTGCGTTGAAACATGACAACTTGAAAATCAAACGAAGAGCTGAATTCTGGATGTTTTGCATTCAGTCTGATCAGACTCAGACTATTTTATAGGACAATATGCCCATGGCTGAACCCAAAACGCAAAATGATTGGCTGGGCCAGATTTTTGGGTCAAAGTGGGGCTTTTTTTGGCCTACATGGGCCAGTTTGATGAGTTACTTCACTATGCGGCTAATAGTTTTGACACGTGTTGCTTAATAAATATTCTTGCAAATGTACAATTTGCATCACATTTTATCAAAAGCCTTCCCCTTGGGCACTATTCGAACAGCCTCGCAAAAAGAATGAACTCCCATTTGCAACTGTGGGTCACTTTTTCGTCAGTGCCCGAGCCAATTTTATACCCTCGTCCGACCCGGAGTGTGATAGATAGTCTGGAATGCCCAGATTGAGAGAATTGCAATAGTCAAACCTGGAGGAGTCTATCAAATTACAGTAATACTTAGCCATCTATAGCGAGAAAATATGCCCTTACCTCCCAATGCAGACTGATTAACATAACAAATGTTATGTAATGTTATCTTACATTATGCTATGTCACTATGGTTTGACTATTACCATAGGTATATAACATGTGTTGTTGCGTGTAAGGTGCATTGTTCAGAATGTGGAGCTGATATTTTCATATAACTCTGTAGTTTATTTCATGGTTTACATTTGGTCTCATCAACCTTCCACTTCCTGTATATTGTTCTTAATATATATACATTTGTGCAGCGCTCTGATGCTCCAAAGGGCCTACATCATACTATTTCAAAACATAAATAAATATAAATATAAATACAATTTCTCTATGGGAGTGCCTATGAATCCCCTATAGGGTATCACCTGACCTCTGAATGTGGTAATTATGCATCCACAATCCAAAGGTCTCGCCACAATTAGGATGTTGCTTTAATACCGATAATAAAATATGTGGAAACACCAAATTCATTTTTCTGAAAATCAGCATGCCATGATTTGACACCCAAAAAAGTTATCTGCTAAACTTGTAATGAGGTCGAATATATTCACCTCAAAAACATTTTAACAACAATCCTTGTCCCCAGCCCTCCACCCTCCCTCACCCTCAGCCATTGATCGAGCATTGGTATCTAATTCGTCCGGCGAGCTCATGGACCACTTTTCAAGGCGCAATCGGTCAGTTTCTTGCACACTGGTGTCTTGGGCTTGGCTTTTTGCGGTCCCTGTGGGGTGTTCACTTATAGAGTGCCTCATGCATCTGGGGCATCCCCCTGGTGGCCCTTAATGTCTGGGTTGGTCCCTGGGCAAGCAATTGTCCTTTCAGGCCAGGCGTTCATACTTCTCAAAGAAGGGGAGCCAGAGTTCTTCAATATTAGTTCATGATTCGTCAGTGAGGTGTGTCAGAAACTCCATGTCGTAAATGGCGCAGATCTTGTTGACCCAGTCTTTTTCTCCTGGCATGTGCGGGCTCCTCCACTTTGGGCCAGACAACACCTAGCCGCCACCAGCATGACCTGTAGCATGTGGCCCTGGGTTTTCTCTTGATCATCGCCGACATCAAATCCAAAGAGGAGAAGCCAGGGGCACAGGGACCTGCATACCCCATCCACCCCTTTGATCCAGGATAGCACCTCTCCCCAGTATGTCTGGACCATGGGGCATTTCCACCACATGTGCATGTAGTCACCCTTTACTTTCCGGCATTTCCAACAGCGCAGGTCGTATCCTGTCCTCATCCTAGCGATCCTCTGGGGGGGATAATGCCACCTATGCAGTACCTTTCAGGGCCTGGTGTCGGTATTGAAGCGAGGTCGTTGATCGTTTGGCTCGGATGCACATTTTAGACCACCTTTTGTCGTCAATTGCCCCACCCAGGTCCCTTTCCCATTGTGTCAGGGCAGGAAGGGGCTCCCCGGGGGCCGAGTGCATGAGGAATTTGTAGAGGTGCGATATGACCCCCCTGGTGCCCCGGGCGGAGATTAGCATTTTCTCGAAATCTGTCAGGTTTCTCCTAACGGTGTCTCCCCATGAAGGTTCAGTGAAGACTCCCTTGAGCTGAAGGTAGCGAAATGGTGAAAGTTTGCCCAGTCCCAGGGCCTCCTCCAGATCTAATAGGGGCATGAAGGATCCCTCCACCCACAGATGGCCTGCCCTGGTAAGACCTGCCTCATACCATTGTTGGAATGCGGCCGGTTCGGGTATTTTGTCTATGAACGGGGGGCCCAAATGCAACTCAATGGTGAGGGCCAGGTGGTGAGCCATCTATAGTAGCCTCCTTCCCTCCAGATCGACCACAAGACCACCAACACCGGGTGGTGAAGGACACTTCTTGGGATTTGTGACCTTGGGACCCATAACCATTCATCCAGCGTGACCGTGGAGTGTACCTTGTTGTCCATTGCCACCCAATGCTTTTTTCTGTCCCAGGGTTAAAATGGTCTGTCATGACCCTCAACTGGGGGGCAGCCTTGTAGTATGTTTCGAGGTCCGGGAACCCCACCCCTCCGTCCTCTTTGGGCTTCATTAGGACCTCATATGAAATCCTGTGCTTCTTGCCCGCCCAGAGGAATCTCAAAGGAGTTTGTTTTATTTCCGTTGGAAGGTCTTGGGTATCTGGATGGGAAGCATCTGGAACAAGAATAGGAATTTGAGGAGGACCACCATTTTAATCAAGTTAAGACGTGCCATCCATGAAAACCCTGAGCTTGCCCATCTCTCTATGTCCCTCTTGACCTCTATCCAGAGTGGGGTGAAGTTATTGGGAAGAGGTCTGTAGGGTCACCCGTGACTCGGACTCCCAGATATCAGAACCCATCCCTCTGGAGTTGGAAGGGGAGCCCTCCCACATACTCTGTCTCTGTCTCTGATAAATGTCCCACTATGAATGCCACCAACTTCCCCAGATTAACCGTGAGGTCCAATATATTTTAACATGTTTTTTGTTAATGTTTACTTCCACTTTCTAGGTTGCAGTAACAATGTGCAGAAATCACAGGCAAGTATTCCCCGGAATATAACATAAGCTATATACATCATGGAGCATAATCAGATGGGCTGTGCAAACAGGTGGTATTTGAAATGTCACCCATTTAGTTTCTGCTTCTTAATGAGGGTCGGTATAGAGTAAGTATCTAATAGAATAGTGCTATTCATATGGTGAATGTTAGGTTTTCCAAGAAGATCCAAGTCTACGAGCACCATAATATCCAGGTTGGTTTCTTTATGTAGTGAAGGAGTTGTGTTGTAAGGACAACTGAAGTTGATCAAAAAGAGATAAAATGTGGGTCTTCTGTGTAGTGGCAGCAAAATCGGAACAATACACCATATACAATGTGAGAAATTAAACACTGCAAAATTGTGATATACATAGTCTTGTCTTCCAAGACCCATTGTCATGAAGCAGTTTCAGGGGAGATGCCCCGATTGTGCATCATTGTTCCTCACCCTACTCTTCCGGCTCATAATCCTTGATATGTGAGGTTTTAAAGCTGTCATAGGAATGATTTTAAAGCTTTTACTCAAATCCACTGCTAAGGGTCCTCCACAATGCATCACTGCAATAAGAGGGGGGGGAGACCATAGGCACTTCTTGAAATTCCAAAATCACATCCATGCTGACGCTGCCCTTTGGAAGAGAGGAAGCGTTGCACGTGAGAAATTTGATGAGGAAGAGCAGGACTAGCACCATACAACCCTCTTCCTTGTCCGAGACTTTACATCGTGAGGAACACCCAAGCTGTGGTATATTCTCCCACCTGCTCTGATCTGGATATGCAAGAAAATAAACACCATCCCTTCCACAAAATCCGAAAACACCTGTGTGTTGAGGTGGGACTACCGCAATCGAAACCAACAAAGAAGTACATCAGGATGCCATTCCTGCAGTGCAATGAGGAAGGGAATGGCTAGATGACTAGATGTCTAATGAGTTACATGCAAGTAACAAATGCTGAGAACCTTCTCCTACCCTACAAATTGAAAAGCCACATGAGGTGAGGGAAGAGCCAAGGTTTCACAATCCCCCACCAAAGAGGGATGCAGCAGACTTAACAGTTATCCCCCGAATAGAAGCAAATGGGCAAGAACATAACAGCTCAATTAAGAGATCCTGTTGCCAAAAGGTAACTGGAGCGGTTACATTGCCCACACACATGGCAGATGACTCTCAGTTGCCCACATCAGGTTGTAAGCTGGAAGGAAGGGACCTGTGGTGAGGTGGAGTAAGGAGTCAGACAAAAAGGTGGCATGTTTCAACAAAGCTTTATTAAGATTTAAAGTAAAGAACCTACCTCTGCCTCTCTTTCTAAAGGGTTGTCCCTATATACACCAATAACAACTCAGGTGCTCGTCGTCAGGATGTCTACTCAAATTAAAAATATCTGTCCTCTCTCCAAAAACCAACTCTGACCCTACCACTAATCTACAAAAAGAGTTCAGCATTGAAATATACATACTACCAGTAGAATGACTCCCTTCTCCTGGTAAACTGGCTCAGTTTTTATCTTTTCTTCTTGCTTTAGCTTCTGATTCATCAAAGAAAGCGTGGTCAGGAAAAGGACTTCCTTCCCCTGGGCCACCTTTCTCAGCTTTGCAGGTTGTCTTGGAATATTCTATAGCAATAGTTTTCTAACATCACTTTACTTCTTCCCAGGGGCTTTTGAAACATTTTCTTACAGTTTGAAATTCTTCTCAGTTTTACGACGTTCTGAAGATTACCTCCAGATTGTTCTTGTTGTCTAATCTCCTCTTCAATCCTATTTGGATTATCACTGTGATGAGGGAGATTCCTCTCATTGATCCTGATTTTTGAATCCTGGCATATCACTACTATGATGATGGAAATTGCTCCTGAGCTTCTCTTGACTCTCGGTTCTCTGGGTGTCACTACTGTGATGAGGGTGACCCCTCCTGAGCGTAACTTTACTCTTGGTTCTCTGCATATCACTCCCATCAGGAAGATTGCTCCAGAGTTTCTCTGAACTCTGGATTTTATAGATGTCACTACAATGATGGGGGAGATTACTCCTGTGCTACCCTGGATTAGCCCCGAACCCCTACCGGGTCTCTTGCTGTTCCCATTATGTGCAGTATGTCGGGACTGCATCGCCTGTTCTTCCTTGGGTGTTAGTCTGACTTGAGTAACTTTGGCATCTCCTGCTTTCTTCACTCCGCTACCCGCTTTGTGCTTGCAGCTCCGCAGAGACTTGGACCACACGTCTGCGGCACAGTTTCAGGACCACACGTTCCATCTTCTCGAGGTCACACCACCGCTGGTTTCTCGCGGTCTCTTTGGTTGGTCAGACGCTTGGCTTCGAACATTGTACTCCGCTGACTGTTCTTCGATGCCCCCACCACTGGGGATGAGCGTCCTTGCAGCTTCACGTTCCGAGGTTCCAACTTCCAGGTCTGGACTGGCTTCACACTGGCTGTTCTCTCTTCTTTCTAGTCCTTTCTCATACTATTTCCTGGTACTGGATACTCCCCAGCACAGAGTCTAAGTTCTTCTTTGTTATTGTTAATGTGATCTTTAGGCCTCCTTGAGGCCAACTCTTCTCAGTACTATGGTCAGTTATTGAGCTGATCTTTACGCCTCCTTGGGGCCAACTCTTCTCAGTACTACCGTGAGGGCCTCCGTTATTATTTTTGCAGGGTTCTTTGGTTCTTCTTCATCTGGGTCATATTATTCATAGATCAAAGACAGAAGAAGGTTTGCCATAACAGACTATAGTGTTTTCAGAAATAAAGGGCTTGGTTCCAAGGGAAAAGGGTACAGAGAGTTTGTTCATGGAACGGGAGTCCTTAACCCCTTGAGAGGTCCAGCTTCCCACAAACCCAAAGGAGATTATTGGTTAGCGGCCTCACCTCCCTAGCCTACCAGGGAAGGGCTCCCCCCCTCCCGAGGAGAAGGGATGTGAATGAAACATCATAGACCACAAATCAGAAGAATGGGATCTCTGTAGCTATAGATGGAAAATGGAGGCAAAGACCTCCACCAATACCAAAGGCTTTCACAGGAAGAAACCAGACACCTTGAAAAGTGAAATCCTTCTCTGTCTACACACCCTTTTGTAGCAGAGTTCCCTGGAGCAGGATATTGCCAGAAAATACAGAAAGGAACCTGGTAGTGGGTCCCTAGAGAAAATGTTGACTGAGAAGGAGAGAAAAATCACAGAAACTACCATTAGCCTAGAATTGGGATGGTCGTTCAAGAGACCCAAATGGATGCCTACAGAGTCTTCTACCTCAAAGATGAAGGCCCCAAAAGAGAACCCAGAATGGTTTTGCAACCAGATCAGAGGTCAAACATGACAAAATTCCACAAGGAGGGCTCATTATGTTTCAAACAAGTGATGATCCTTGGACAACAATTATGTAGTTGTCAGAAATGTCAATGCAGAAGGGATGCTTGAGTTGTCATTCACAGGCAGTGAACCAGCACTGTACCCATCTCAATGACTCAATCTGTCATCCCAGGAGGATCTTTGAATGTGTAGAAGGGGTATAGATGTCTTTTCTTCAGCACCATCCAATCATCTGCATGGAACCCAAAACCTACTTCCACGAAAGAGAGTACAGGGAGGGTACTGGATACCCTGAGCATGGGGAAGGTGGACCACCATATTGTACACAGGCTACCAGCATTCCAGTGTGTCTGAACCAAAGGCCAAGAAGTTGAGACAAACTGCGACCTCTGGTAATGGTAGGATGATATCCATGAACGCCCTGTAGCCCAGATTTGGGAAGTTACAACCCAAACCAAACAACCACCTGCCTCGGGTATTGGAAGAGTTAGCAATTAAAAACCCACCAAGTGGACATGTAGACATGTCCAATTCTGAAGAAGACATGTCAGTAAATAAGATAAATGCAGCATAGAGCATATACCGGCCCCCGGTGGATTAAGTAGCCAATGCCCCATGTTGTTCTCAGCATGTTTTGATCAGAGTGCATCAGTAGGTTCGTTGTCAAGCAACCCTGCCCAATATACAGATAATGGATGATTGAACCTTCATCCTGGACAGCCAACTCTTGTCCAATTAGCCCATCCTTCCAGACTGCCCCAGAGTTGCCCTAAGGGTAAGTCAGAAATCATAGCAATTGTAAACACATACTGGCCAACAGGACCCACAAAGATGATAGTTGCAACGTCTGTCAGCTGCAGCCGCAGCAGCTGTGTGGGAAGCAGTGACTGCAGTGACTGCATGCCGAGAGCAGCAGCTCCACGCCTGGGAGCCCATAGCGGAGTGCACAGAGGACTTTCAGCGAGTGGGGCTGGCTGTGAGGCAGATCGCTTTACTTCCCTTTGCACTGGTGAAGATGTGGCCACTAATGGGAGAAGAAATGCATTGGAACAAGTCAGCTGTGTTATCATTTGGATTTGAACATACATTTTCTGGTTGCTACTTTGCTGCCCCACCTTCTTCTGGGTGATTGAAAATACCTCCATCTCCTGAACTATTGCAAATCACAACTGCGGAAAAGGACATTTAGAACATTGACTTTGAACACTGAGGAAACAGCTTCTTAGACTTCGCCTATCCTTTAATGACATTTGGAGATTCACCCTTCTGGGGAACCTTCGGACATCCGATTCTATACATGTAGTTGAGGTCGTTCTACACATTAAGGAATCATCTGTTGATGGTTCTTGATTGACAGATCTGGGCTTGATCAATGATCTAATTCAATTGTGATTTGTTTTGGTGTGGCCGGATCGCTATTTCCTGGACTTTTTTGTCAGGCTTCTGGGCCCACCCCCAAAGGGTCTGAGATCATGGTAATTTCAAGACACAGATGAATCTTCATGAATGTTTATACGGGAATGCTACTTCCTGACGAAGATGAACATCATCTGTAATCCAGCTAGATGTGTTTTCCATCGAAACTACCTGGTTTAAGGCGCCATGCTCACGATACTGTTTTACGTATTTGTGGTTTATTTCGCATGTCACCTTAGTAGTTGACGTATAGCATCCCATGTTAGACTTTTTAGAGTATGGGTTTATGAATATCATTTTTGTGAAGACCTTTCAGTTTCTTGTCTATTGCAATGTTCAAACTGCTAGATTTGGAACTAACGACTTTTTTGCTGCCACTATCAGGATTTAATCCATCTTCGAATTCATTTCGAAACCATCCTGACTATATTCGGTTGACTAGGATTTTTTCCACCCGAGGGATTCCCTTCTCTCGAGTGGATTTTATCCTTCGACATTGACTTGGACTTATTTTGG
Organism: Ambystoma mexicanum; assembly: GCF_040938575.1. Classification (NCBI taxonomy): domain Eukaryota; kingdom Metazoa; phylum Chordata; class Amphibia; order Caudata; family Ambystomatidae; genus Ambystoma; species Ambystoma mexicanum. Next base: position 1,382,865,506 of record NC_090922.1, on the reverse strand, counting down.
ATGATGGTGATTATTACCCAGCTTGTAATTGGGCAGCAAGTTCCCAGCAGCTCTATTGTGATATTAACATTTTTCTTCACATTTTGCACTTTATTTATGTTGTATAACTGTATGTCCTATATTTATACTTATTCTTATATGAGCTCTGATCTATTTAATAATCATTTTAATGTTTCTAATTAAATAAAGAAAAATAAATACATTTTTCAAAAAAAACTTGTCTATGTATTACGTGTAGTGATCTGAGGGGTTGATTGAGGGACCGCCCCGAATACTGGTGGGATTGTGTTGTTTATAATGGACTTGTTTATATCCGCTGGCTTGATTTCTGTGCCTTGTTTCTGGTTGTTTCCCCTCTTGCCAGCGATGTAGGGGGTACCCATCTATTGTATTGCAGTTGCAACGTCTGTGCCACCATACCTACTACTCCCATAGTAGGAGTGAGAGTCCACCCAATGATTGTCAAATATCTGAACTGGCTCAAGCCCGGCCCAAGTGTGTGTCCACTGAGTAACAAAATGCCACAACCCTCCAAGTGGATGTGAAGATGCTAATTAGCCTACCATTCCCTTTTCACTTACCGCATGTGCATGAGAAATGTCCTAGGCTGATACTGCAAGAGTGATGCCCTTTCTTCAGGATCAGAATGACGCTATGCAACTTTTGGTCCAGCCCCATGGGCCCCTGCGCCCAAGGTCAGCAAAATAAGCACCAAACGTGGGCACCCGGTATTCCAAATATCACAGCATTTTCTAAGCTGAAGGCATCTAGTCCGAAGCACCATAAAAGCACAAAAAAACCCACCACACCATATAAGTGATAACTGACTGAAATGAAAAGGTACATCTTTTGCAAAGAATAAACCCACCTATTCCACATAAGTTAGATATATGCAAATGTGTATGCCATCGCCCACTCAGAAGGTGCCAAAGGTGCTTCATTCTAGAGACTCCTGGAGTGAGGTGGTGGGAAGGACACCCCAATCCATGGCGAAGCGAAACCCCACTCAACTCCAGTCGCTTATTGAACAGGATGAGGAAACCCAACCCCAACCTCTGCATTCGGCAAAACACCTAAAGCAGAATAATCTGCATCACCCTTTCTCTTTCCATTGGTCAAATGGAAGAAGAAAGGGTTAACTGCAGCAAGCTGTGAACCCTGCTTAACAAACAAAAAATTCATGTGTTTGTGAGGGGAAGGACATGGCAGAGGAGAGAATCCAATGGTCTCCTGCATGACCCCTGCTTACAGGAGGAAATGGAATGGAGGAGGCCTAAAGATCCAAAGTTAGTTCATCCTGACATGTCCCTGACCCTGCATGCAATCAAACATTCTATACCCTATACTGACCAAAGAGGTTTACAACGATCTATTGCCCTGAAGGGAACTTGACATAAGGATATTACTTTCATCAATCAATCCCAATGGAAATGTCTTCAGTGAAAGAAATAACAGATCTTGCTAAAGCACCTTTGCCAGGCTAGCTGGTGTTCATCCCAGAAACAGGTCTCTGCACCAGACATCCCTGGGATGCCAATCCATATCCAATGGTAGATTTTGTCTAAACAAAGACTGAGCAGTGCCATCCTGCAGATCCTAGATATAAGATAAGGAAGATGAGGTGCCAAACTATAACCAGAGTACCTACTTGGAACCCCAGGCAAAAGACAGTACACACCACTCAGATTTAATCATGCCCCTTCACTGGAGAAAGGGGTGACCTGTCACTGCCAAAAGTGTGATCCACCTAGGTGTTTACACCCGGAAAACCCCTAGGTTGATCACACTTTTGGCAGTGACAGGTCACCCCTTTCTCTCCAGTGAAGGGGACAGTGTAAATCTGAGTTTACACTGGCACCTTCACTGGAGAAAGGGGTGACCTTTCCCACCATTACCAGAAGTAGGGTCATCATGCTCCAATGGGCTACTATGGGCCTCATTATAAGTTGGGTGGTGGGGTGAAATGCAGTGGTAATACCTTTTACCGCTGCATTACTGCCCAACTACAAGTTTGGAGGTATGGTGGAGGAAAAATATCCAGGAAGAACGGGAGGTATTTCTGCCACCATACTGCCCAGAATCAGCCAATTCGGCAGAATTACTGCCAGCGGTAATACTGCTGAAATCCCCCATGCAGTCCAATTAATGGGGACTAACACTGACTACCGCCACTTGTAATCCGGCGGTATAACCACCAGACCAAGTGATGTAACTGTGATACAGTTTGGTGGGATCTTGGCAGATTTACCACCAAGATACCAGCAAACTCGTAATGTGGCCCATATGAATCCTCACAGCGTGATTGAATTGGGGGTAAGCATGGCTAAACCAATGTGCAAACCGCAATGCAAGACTTTGTGCAACCAACCGTATGAGATTTAACCAGGGAGCATACATGGAGGAGAAGGTGCTCAGTATGCAGGAAACAACAACACATCTCACCAGATATATAGATGCCTCTTCAGTTGTCCATCAGCGTCCCACTGAGCAGACTGCAGTGGGGATCACAATCATCCTTTACACCAATAGCCAGCACGCAGGTGTAGGGAAAACATCTATGTGAAATACCCTTCGTCATTCATATCAGAGAATGTGGGTATTTATTTCATGCATAAACATGTCACTCACCCATGTCTTGGCCTACTTCCAAAGGTTGGCCAAAGTCTAATCTCCGCTCAGCGGCTCCCATAACAAGGCACAAGGGTCAGGTTTAGTGAAGGTGCACTGTGCTATACATTATGGGTATGTCTCGAACCTTTTTAATCTGCTCACCCTGTCCAGAGCTGTGAGGGCCTTCCAAGGTGAAAGGTTCTAGCTTGGCTCAGGAGTCAGTATGCCCTCTTCCTACAAAACCTGAGATCAAACCTGAGCTACCTTCCCATTCCCCATCAAGCCACTCAGGCAGATAGCACATGGAGAGCATGGCAGCATGTTAGACCCAAGCCCGGCAGGGGTGGATGGAGCCACATCCTGTCGTGTGACAGAAAGTAAAAGCATGAACATGCCTGTGTTGTGCTACCTTTTATTCACAGTGATTCATGGGAGAGGAGCCGTCCTGTGGGCAGTGGGTGGAGCAAAACCTTTATAAAACAAAGAGGTGATGGCTAGAAGGTTTGGAATTAACCTTAAGCCTCTGCCAATTGCTCTGAGCAAACCTGTAAACAATTGTAAAGCCATTACAGAAAAGGGAAAGAGCATATGCAAATCAGGCTTTGCCGTAGCCCTACATGGACAGGCCAATGCAAACTGCGCGGATCACCTCCCTTCTGCAGGAGACCAAAAGCAACACTAGACACGGTTTGGGCCGCGTTTGGCGCCATCAGTGAGGTGTAGGGCGGGTCTCTGGGCCCAGAAGGTATGAGGCCCACATCTGGGCATACCCATCCTACTTGGGGTGACAAAGCAAGCCAAATGCAACAATTCCTGTGACAATTAGCAAATGTAATGCAGTTAGAACTGAGACTAGGAAAAGGGAAGTTGCAGTAATAGGTTTTCATTAGCTCGCATTGGGACGTGTGGGCCACTTAAGTCTTCTAAACAAGTGACACTTGTAGCAACATGACAGTATTGGAATTATCACAACTTGAGCACTTGAAAAATTAAGCAAAAGCAAAAACGAAGATAACAAACGCTTCACCTATGCTGCAAAGAAAACGTTCGTAATTAAAAAAGACATACATATGCGTTGTCTGTTTTTCTGAAGTAACTCAAGGTGGAAAAATGTGCGAAAATAAAACCTAGATTTCTGAATTCCTGTTGATTTAGGATGTCATACTTTCACGTCATTTAGTCGGATTACATGCAGACTACTTTAAAAGGAAGCCAGCACAGGCGTGTATCCAGCCAGAGTGAGGGAAACCTGACAGTTCTGGGAGCTCACCCAAATCCAACGACATCCATCTCGCACGAGGTGTCATATTAATTCAAAATCGTTTTAGAGTCAGCAGCTTGAAGCCAGACTCAAAGGAAGTTTGGGCGGTTGCTTTTCAGCGCAGGAGTTGCTGCTGGGCATTCGATAAGGGATGCGTGCTCACCGTAATGTTGACATTTCAAATAACCCGAGAATGGCACGTAAAATCATTACCCTACCCTACATATTTCAGACAATGACATTACAGTGCAAAATGTGTGCTATGCCAGCCAGCTGTGTTTTGGGACACATGCTTACCCGGACCCAGAATTCAAAGAATTTGTGAAGAGAGAAAAATGGCCGCAGAGGAATGGCAAGCCTTCGTTTTGAAATATAGTCTCATATTGCGCTCTGCGTCTTCCACGGAAGACACGATTTATGCGCCACGTTATACTGCGTGCCAATCAATTACAGTGCGGCGCGCATAAACACATCATGGGGGTTTTGACAGAGAGCCGGGGTGAAGCAGGGTGTCAGGGTAAAACAGAGGATAATAAAATCACTTTAGATTTATTCGCCTAAATTGCTAACTTCATGCTTACACCTGACTAAATCATCAACTGGAAAGCCTAGCTGGACTCCCACTGAAAGAGTATGAAACCTTACCCCATCTTTGTTTAACAGGGGCCAATCAAAGCTGCCTAATGAATTCCACAGATGTGGCCAGCATCCCTCATTTGGCAGTCTTAATCCGGGAGGCCTCTCACAAACTTGTCTCCTGAGTTCCTATCTCTTTCCCTTAAAGGAGCCTGCAAACGAACGCGAGAAAGGAAAGCGTCGCCTTAACGTTTTCTTATTTATACTTTTTTTCCCGAGCTTAGTTAAAAAAGTGTACTGATTATGCCAGTATCTGCAAAGTGTTCTCTTTTTGGTCCCCTCTCCACTCGTTCTTCTTTGAGGTCCTGGCCCCTACCCCCATGATGCTTTGCGCACATGTTGTTATTCCACATTAGACACGGCCTTCATACATTTGACAAATACAAAACAAACTTTGCAGGTGGCCAACAACTGGGCACAGCGGATGGTAGAAGGCGTTGCAGGCCTGTGCTGTTTGCTTCCACTGCATTTTACGTTGACAGTCCGTCTCCAGTCAGGTCCCCGGGTCCTGACGTAATCATTGTCACTCCTCAGCCAGCTTGTCTCCCGGTGAGGCACAAGATGGCGGATTTCATTTTAGCATAAGGAGCTGGTTAAAAACCAATAAATCAGGAGTGAAATGTGGATAACAACCTTCTCTGTAAAATCAACATGGATTGTGTTCCTGCAGGGAGCTTTCTGTCAGGCCATTTGCGGCCTAAGTACTTGCAGGCAGGTTTTACAGGCCGCAGTAAGTATCAGGTTGGTCCCCCGTCTTCCTGCCTTCCCCTCGGTGGCTCTTCCTTTGCCTGCCCTTCTGTGTGCGCCTCGAAAATCAATAAGCGGCCGTGACCCCGACGTGACTCCCTCGCAGCCCCTTCTGTATCTCTTTTGTTCAAACAAAAACATTCTTGATTCAAGATGTGTAAAACTAGTTTGGAACAATATTGCCTGACAGGTAAAATCAAATTAGAAGACGGATGGGCCATTGAGGCTGTGGAGACCAGCCGGGCCAAAGCAAGTTGAGAGAGAGCCCAGTCTGGCAGGAAATACCTCAAGAGAAACCATCTGGCTCACGAGGTGATATATACTAATCTGTTAAATTGTCACTTTTTCCAGGGATCTAAAAAGCAAAATAAAAGATAGTTTAAAAAAATATGCATATATATTTTTTAACACTATTGCTTTCTTTCTTTTCGATTTGTTGGACTTTCACGCGCTGAACACTTTTCTGCAGTTCGCCTTCGACGCAGTCTTCTCAAGCTGGCCAAATTGGATGATTGCAATTTAGGAAGGCTTCCAGAAAACACCCCCTCCCCACCACCCTTTAGGACTGTATTTAATATCTGTAAAACTGCCACTTGCTCTTGCCAAGGTAAACAGCCTCGCATTGGGTTCAAAGGTGAACGAGTTTAAATGTTTCCCTTTCTGCCTGAAAGGAATCTGTCTTGGGACCCAGCGCACCAGGCCGGAGAGCAGCCCGGGAGTGCCCCGGCCCCCTCAGCATGGTGGCCAACGCCGCATCTGTGTACACACTGCTCACTTCTCCCACACAAATACTAAAATTTTCTCATTAAAAATTATTGCTGTGTCAACATGGGAGGCCACCAGCCCCAATCTGGAAAAGTCATCTCTCTCTCGCTCTCTCTCCATTTCTGGGAGAGCTGCCTGGGGGAGATGGTATACGAAACTGAAGTCATCTGCCGCTGCTCACATCAGAGCTCCTCTTTCTCCTGTCACTCAAGCCTAAACCCCTGATCTTTCCAACTGTTCCACTCCATCTATTTAAGTCACTTTCTTCCCAGTCCTTTTGCTCCCTCGCCGAGCCGCTGAGAGTTACCTCACACAACCACTGGAGAAAACTCCTGGCAGCCCTTAAGATGAACATACAGTTCTACTGTATGCCCGATATTTATCCGGCCCCCGTATTACAAGTGGAATCGTCTAATGGCTCTCTTTAACAGGGCTCGTGTTACTGCTGAAAAAGCACCGCGAACCCGCCACCATTTGGCTAATATGTTTGTTTTTAATCAGGTAGTCTGGAGTTCATGGGCTAGCACTGTAGGATAGGATAAGGGCTGAGCTGTAGGTGTACATGGATTACGTTTTTTATTCTTTGCACAGCTTAGAGATGGTTGTTTGTCATTTGGTAGGAGGGCTTGCAATGAGACAAATTCCATAAGCTAAAACAGGTTACTTTCCACAATTTGAACTTGAACTGATGGGGCCTCATTCCGAGTCCGGCGCTAATGGAAAAACGATGGCGGTAAAGTAATTCCGCCATCCTTTTCCGCCGTGGACTATTCCGACCCTTCACACCGTAATTACCGCTGCCGTAAACTACGACGGCGTAAATAGCGGACCAGTGTCGCGCGCTCGACACACCACGTCGGAAATAACGCCAAGGCGTAAACCAGTGCTGATCCCAAGTAAAGCGGACACGTTAAAAACGGCCTCCACAAGGGCGCAAAGTACCTTAACGCCATGGCGTAATTACCGCCATCGCAGAGAAGGTGTTAACAACCCTGAACAGTGCCAGAAAGAGGAACAGGTGCACCCAATCAGCACAGGTGGAGTCCATAGAGTCAGGCACAGCACAAAAGGAGCACACCCACAAACCACACCCCCTCCCACACCAAGATGATACCAATTCTCGCAGCATTCATGGAGCTGGAGGCCCTGCTTGCAAGGCAGCAACGACGACAACATCAACAACAGCAACCACAGCAACCACAGCACCCACCACAGAGGATACACAGGAGGAGAAGGAGGCAGAGACAGGCCCAGCATGCCCTACCGGTGCAGCCACCATTACCACGCCGTCAACCCCCAATTCCACGCATCAGACCCACCCCCTTCAACCTCACACCAGAGCAGATACACACCCTGTACCGGCTTGACCGGGACGCGATAACCACCATAGTGGCCCTGATACATAACGACATAGTGAGCCTAATAGAAATCAGCACTGCCATCCCCCCTCTACTAAAGGTAGTGTCTGTGCTCCACTTCCTTGCCACAGGGACCTACCAGCATACAGTGGGGCACATGCATGGCATTTCACAGCCCATATTTTCCCGGATACTCAACCAAGTGCTCGATGCCCTCCTCAAGCACAGAAGGGACTACATATGCCTCCCCCGGACTCCCCAGGAGACATATGATACCAAAGCTGCTTTCCATGCACTTGCAGGCATGCCAAATTGCATAGGTGCCATCGACTGCACCCACGTAGAATTGGTGGTTCCCCATGCCATGGAGGTGCCGTATCGCAACCGCAAGCAATATCACTCCATCAACGTCCAGATGGTGTGTAATGCCAGTAAAGCCATCACACAATGCAATGCCCGATACCCCGGATCAACTCATGACTCCTTGGTCCTGCGCAACTCTACACTACCACGCTACATGGAGCGACATGCTGAACGACGTACCTGGCTGCTTGGTGAGTAACTGGAATGGGCCATGGCAGTCCATTGGGGCTGTGAGTAGGCTGTCAGCATACTCCACCCGGGTGGTAAAGGGTGGGGTAGAGAGATGCATAAGGGTGGGACAGTCAACGCCATTGTACGATGTAATGGGGTGACTGTATCCTGGGACATGTGTGCATGGCCAGTGAACACCTGCTGCAATGTCAGATTAGCCCAATTCTCCACCATGATTGCACGAACACTTACCTTCATTCCACTCTCATGCAGGTGATGCTGGCTACCCATTGAAGCCATGGCTCATGACCCCGGTCCGCAACCCACAAAACAGGCACCAGGAGGACTACAATAGATCTCATACCCGTACACGGGTGGTGATAGAGCAGACCTTCGGCCTTTTGAAGGCACGATTTCGTTGCCTCAGCCGGTCAGGTGGGGCCCTCATCTACAGCCACGAGAAGGTGTCCAAGATCACCATGGCATGTGCAATGCTGCACAACATGTGCATCCATCGGAACGTGCCACTGCCCCCTGACGTGGGTCTGCTACCACCAGAGGAGGAGGAGGAGGAGGAAGGAATGGCAGGACAGCATCACGGGGCCGATGCACAGGAGGGACGTCACGTGCGACAAGCATTGATTGACCAATATTTCTGAGTCACAAGTCAGCTGAGGGGGTGAGGATGACAGGACATTGGGCACTGGGTGTGGGGATACATGTACTACATGCACTGTGAGACATTAAAAGACACATGCACAATGATCAATGTCCACTCTGTTTTCCAGGATGCACCAAACTGTGTATTGTAGAATCATGTGAAAACGTGTACAAATAATCCTCCACCTTCACCCCCCTCCCCCCCAACTCCCACGCACACCCTCACCCCCTCCCCCCAACTCCCACGCACACCCTCACCCCCTCACCCCCAACTCCCACGCACACCCTCACCCCCTCCCCCCCAACTCCCACGCACACCCTCACCCCCTCACCCTCCCCCCACAACAGCCCCACAATGGTCCCATCAATACTACATAGGCCACATGTGTGTGGCTTCATAGTCAATGGGCACGCCCCGAGCATGAGGAATCATTTACGCATTGTGCGTTGTGACCTGCGGACCGGGCTGGTCTGCGTGGAGGAGCACTGGGAGGGTGGTTCCTCCTGCTGGGGCTGAGGTCTGGGGGTAGCTGCCTCCAGGGCATCAGCAATCCTGCCGAGCACCTCACAGAGCCGGTTTGTTGATGTAGTGATGACCTCGCCCAGAGCCTGCAGGTCATTGTGATGCACCAACCCTGATTCCCGGTTGTCCCGGAGAAACTCCTCAATCATGGCTGTGAGGTTCTGGGAGTGCACAGCTTCTGCGGCCGATGTGGGGGATGTGGTTGGCAGGCTCGGTATTGGGCCTGCAGGCCTCTCAGGTGTTTCGCCAGGGGAAGTGGGCTGATGTGAGACAGGTGTTACCCCTTCGCCTGTGAGACCTGGCCCATCACTCGACCCGGAGTCGCTGTGTGCAACCTGGCTGTATGATGGTGACTCAGGGCTGCAGACGTTGGTCTCCTCCACGTTGACCACGGAATGGGATGTGGGGCTGTCTGGCACACTAAGGAGGCACATGGCAGCATTCTCCCCTGACATGCTGGATTCCTCAGGGTGCAGCGTGGGGCATGTTTCCGGCGGTACTGCAGCCATGTCCAGGTGCGCGGGTGGGGGTTGTGTACCCTCCATGGGGGTTGCTGGAGCAGGTGGTGTAGTATGGGCCTTATGTCTGCCAGCAGGTATGCGCTGTACCCTGCCCCTGTCCCGGGAGGTACTTGGCCGGGAGCCTTCCTGCTCCTCACTTTCATGACCGCTACCTGTGGGGGGCAAGAGAGAGACAGCACGATCAATGATCTGGGGGTCATCATGACTTCAAGCCTATGGTAACACATTGGGAGAGCAGCGTCTTGGTGATATTTTGGTTGGTGAGGGAACTTGGCTTGGATGGTGAAAGCATACTGTTGGCGGGGTCAATCATGTTGCCGGAGTACTGTGGTGAGTGACATTGACCAGCTTTCTGTGTGGAATGGCCAATATGGGTGTCAGCCTTGCACCTGACATCATCCTGGGTCCCACTTGTTACGACATGGTTGGGGGGGGGGGCTACGAAGCAAACATGATGTGACTCTTTGGCCGGCCCTTTGCGGTGAATTAAATTAGGGATGCATGTACTGTTTGGACTCATGACACTCACCTGCATCAGCGGATGAGGGGTCACCGCAATCCATTTCGCCCACACCTTCGATGGCTTCTGTGCCCATCATCTCCGCACATGTTTCCTCCCAGGGCATCATTTTAATGGGTGAGCCTGGGCCTCCTCCTGTCTCCAGGGCCTGCTGACGGTTTGCTGACATGATGGCCCGCACCCTGAGACGGAGGTCATCCCAGCGTTTGCGGCAATGCGTTGTGCTGCGGGGGGTGTTCCCAACGGCGCTCACCCTCTGTGCGACCAACTCCCATATCTCCTTCTTTCTGAGGATGGTGGGCCTACGCATGTCGCTGCAGAATACGATATCTGCATGTTCATGCAGAGTGTCGACCAGGACCTGTAACTCATCCTGGGTGAATTTTTCTTTTCGGATGCGCGCAGCGCCCTTTTTCAGAACTTTAGGCATGATGATCTTCTCTGTTGTATATTTGGTCGATCTGAGTCCTGTATGGAGTCCTGTATGTCCTGTATGGAGAGGATTGCAATGGATTGTGATTTTAAATATGGCCGCCGTGATGCTTCCCGTTCCTGTGCGATGACGTTATTTCCGTTTCCGGTTTTTAACGGTGGCCGTAATTTACGGTTAGCGTAAATTACGGTCTCCGCTAATTACGGATTCCATCGAAGGCGATGGTGTTAATTACGTCTAGGTTTATGGCGGTAAGGGGTTTGACGGGACCTTTTGCGCTATGCCGCTAGGGAGTTTACCGCCATGGCGGAATACTCGTGCACGCGAAGTTGGAATATGGTGGAAATAGCGCCTTCCAACCACATCGTACATGGTATTTACGCCATGGCGGTAATTACTGTTACTTACCGCCGGACTCGGAATGATGGTCTTATTGAACTGGGACAGCAATGTTTTTTTTATCCTGGGTCTCCAGGACGAGTTGTAGAAAACTAACACCGCCAGGGTTCTCTGGATAACCGCTATGCACTGTAAATAGTCGACATTTATAGTCGCGGTATTTAAACATGCCTCATTTTTGTATGTTAAACATATGAGGTGGATTTGTAGTTCTTGAGTCACCTTCCCCATACAATAAGCAGATATCACTTTTTTCTATCATGCACTGAAGTGGACTGGGAACCAAAAATAGCCTGGAAAATGTGTATTTCTATTTGTATTGAATTCAATAAGCGCTTTTCGCCAAAGGCGATAATACAAAGAATTAAACAATAGTACAATCAATATGAACAGTAAATCTCAATTGAATGAAAACAGAAGGGGGGTGGGGGAAAAGGGAAGATTAATTGTTGTAAAGAAGAGATAGGAGATTAGTTTTAAGATTCACCTGAAAGATACGAGGAGGAAGGGCGAATGGAAAAAGGGAGAGAGTTACAATGCATGTTAATGTTAAAGGTCATTTGTACCGCGCACTATCACCACCGGAGTGGTCCCCTGGCGATCTGGCGGCTCTGAAAGAGGGGGGGGGATGGTGGGTTAGTGGGTGGAGGCTGGAAAAGTGCAAGATTGCAGTGATGTGCTGTTGGCAGCCTCAGCCCGGTGGTTCCGTCGGCTGGGCCTGTGGTGTATGCGGCCGGTAGTCGTCGTGTGCTGATGTGCGAGTCTATGTGTTTTTTTGTTTTGTTGTTGCAGTGTAGTGAAGTTCGTGCGGTTTGCTGCGCTAGAGGTTTGTGGTTGTGTTTGGTTTGGAGTTTGAGAGGTGTATGCAGAGAAGGAAATTGTTAATGGTATTCGTTAGTCATCTCTATCCTGGACTGAAACCGGTTGGGCTCGTGTAATCTTACCCGACGGGATGCTTGTACACCCTGAGCCTCAGGAGGTACGTGCCCGATTTTCCATTCGAGGCCGTTTGAGGATCTAGTTGTCCCCTCCGCCCGCTCCCTTAATAACCTTGCATGCTCCTCCCCCCCTCCACATGACTAGCGCCGCTGCTATTGTCCATACACCCGGTTGTGTGGTGATTGGTGGTATCTTGTCTGTTCCACAGCCTCGTGGGACCTAGTTGTGGCTGTGAGGGCGGTGGGGGATGGTAAGGGTTGGCTGGAGTAGTTGTATCCGTTTCTCTGGGTCTCGCGGGTGGACCCCTGTGTCCAGCGTCAGCCCTGCTGGTGCCCAGGGTACTTCTGTCGGTTCTAGCGGTTTGTCACTGTCCTTTTTTGATGATTCGTTTGTCTTATTGTTGTTTTGGTTTTAGTCTCCGGTGTTGAAGAGGTAGGTTTTTAGTAATTTTCTGAATTTAAGGTGGTCTTTGGTGTTCCTTATCAATTTTGGGATGTTGTTCCAGGTTTTCGCGGCTAAGTGGTAGAAAGCGGTGCCTCCGAGTTTCTTCTTGATGTAAGGTTTTTGTTCCAGTCGGATTTCGTTGGTTGACCTGAGTGGTCTCGTTGGCTTGTAGATTGGGGGTTTTAACAACATGGGGGTTTTAACAACAGAAAGAAGAAACTGATTCTGGGAATGGTGAGGACAGAGAGGAGAATACATAGTGTCGTGGCGTGGGGTATGCCAGGGCCGCGGTTCGTGGTGCACACAAATGGAGACAGAGACGGAGCGCTGCTTCACACGTCTATTCTTTATTTCGCCTTACATGAACTGCCCCTGATCCCGCCTCCCGTCACATCCCGTTATCCGTCACTTACCCTTCCCCTGGACCCACCCCCAATAACTATGTAGACGTCAACGTGACATCTCCCCCTTTTTAAACAGTTACCAGGACATTCACAACAGATGGACATCTTGGTGGGTCCTTAGCCCATTTCTTCAATCCAGCGGCCAGGCTTGTTCTGCGTTCTCTGCGGGCGTGAGCTCACCGGTTCTTATGTGCTTCCACTGTCCTCGCTCTCCGGGGGACCATCGTGGTCCGAATCATCAGTGTCCCCATGATCTTCTTGGTAGGGGTCATCCGAGGCATAGTCAAGGGGAAGGACCACACATCCACTGAATCTGTGTGTTCCCAGCGAGGGAATGCTCTTAAAGTGTGATGAGTTCCTCGTGATGGGGCCTCGCGAGCCCTGTGCCGTGATCATGGGTCCTTTCCTCTGGGTGACCAGTAGTGGTTCCGCTTGGAAGATAGGGGTGTGCTTATGGGTCTGTGGTTGTTGTACGGCCACAGTGTCTCCCACCTCTATCTGGGGTGGCCACGGCCCTCTCCGCCAATCAGCGTATTCTTTCATTCGCTCCTTGGTGACTTTGTCTTGCTCCCTTAAATCCTTGTTAAAGTCAGCGACCTGTTCTCAAGGGGGCGCCTGGGGAATCCTTGTCTGGACGTCCCTCCCAAACATGACTTCTGAGGCTGTTCGCCCCATGGTGCTGTGGGGGGTATTCCGGTAGTCCCTCATGAGCTAGTTCAGCACTTGTTCATAGGGCTGTTAGTTTGGCTATCTGGAGCGCCCTCTTCAAGTTGGCCATGAAGCATTCTATTATCCCGTTGGCTTGAGCCCACAACAGTGTTATCTTGCAGTGATGGAAGCATAAGTAGGTTGCAAACTGCGTGAATTGGTGCCCATTGAATGGTGGCCCGTTGTCAGTCTTGAGCACCCTCGGGATGCCATAGGCAGAGAAAATGCGGTCCAGGGCGGTTATGACATGATGAGCGGCTGTTGAGGATATGAGTTGGGCCTCCGGATATCGGGAGTACTCGTCCATGACTGCCAGCACGTATCTTCCTCCTTCAATGGGCCCGAAGAAATCAGCCGCCACCGCTTCCCATACCCCTTGTGGGAGTTCTGACAACAAAGGCTCAGGGTGACGGTTTGGCATGATGAGGCTGCAGGTGGGGCATGCTTTGAGTGCTTCGTCTACCATGGAGTCCCTGTTGGGAAACAACAACATGCGTTTGATCGACACCATCCTTCTGTGGCTCTCATGAGCCATCTCGATGACCCTGGCTCGTAAAGCTAGTGGGATTACTAGTTTGCGGTCCTTGATCAGGAGGTGAACTTCCGACAGTGCCAGTTCATCCTTTACCTGCACTAGCCGTTCCACCTCAGAGTGTACCGGGTCCCCGGCCACTCTCCCTTTCTCATGTGCCCTTCTCCACATGCCCGACTGAACACCCTCACAAAGGATCTGACAAGCCACGTCGTTTTCTGTTTCTTGGACTATCATTCCAATGTCTATCCCAGCTGATGTGGATTGATGTATAAGGTACCTAAGATACCGGTCTGCCACAAATGGTTCTGGTATGCACCCCTCCCGGGGTCTGCTGGACAAGAAGTCTGCAGGGTTGTCCCCCTTCCCTGGTCAATGCACTATTTCAAATGAGTAGTACTGCAGCCGCAGCCCCCAGCGTGCTATCCGAGGTGGTAGTTTTGCCTGGGGGTTCCCATACAGGAACAGTAGCGCTTGGTCTGTGACTACTCAGAAGGGTTTGCCGTACAAGAAAAGATGGAAGTGTTTGCATGCCCAGACTACGACAAGTCCTTCTTTCTCTGCCTGGGAGTAGGTTTGTTCTGTGGCCGAGAGACTCCAGCTGGCATATGCGACTATGTGTGTTCATGAAGGGTCGCTTGGGTCCACTTGGGCCAATATAGCCCCCAACCCTACTGTGCTGGCGTCCGTCAGCTCTGTCTGATGACTCGGGTCATAGTAATACATGTTCTCGGCCTTGGTGACCCTTTCTCTGATGGTCCCAAATGCTTTATGGCACTCAGGTGTCCACTGGAACAGAACATCTTGTTTGGTCAGCCATCTCAGAAGCTCGCTCAGTGTCGCAAAGTCCCTGATGTAGCGTGTGCAGCAGCTCGCGAGCCCAAGAAAAGAACACAATTCTGAGACATTTGCAGGCGGTGCAGTGTCGTTTAATGCGGTCACTTTGTCGGGGTCTGGAGACATGCCTGATTCTGAAAAAATGTGCCCAAAGAATTTTAGTGTACTCTTGCGGAATTTACATTTGTCTTTATTGAGGGTGAGGTTGGCTGCTTCCATGGCCTTGCATACTTTCATTAGGGCTTCATCGTGCTTGTTGACATCAGTACCGAAGACCAGGATGTCGTCGCTGTAATTGAGGCAGTTTGGTATATGTTTGATTACATTGTGTACCTCGGCCTGAAATATTTCTGCGGCCGAGGACACCCCGAAACTTAGCCTTTTGTAGCGGAAGAGTCCTAGGTGGGTAACAAACATGGTTATGTTTCGACTTTCGGGGCTCAACACCAGTTGGTGATAACCTTTCTGTAGGTCTAGTTTCGAGAACACATTGGCCCCATTTAGGAGATGAATCATGTCGGTGATGTGTGGGGCCAGGTGTCTCTCCCTCGGTATGGCTTGGTTCGGGCGTCTCATGTCTACGCAGAGCCGGATCGCTTCCAATCCTTTCTTTGGAACTGGTATTATGGGGGATACCTACGTGGTGGGGCCAGTGGCCGGCTCGATGATATCCTGCTGAAGCAGCTTGTGTAATTCATCCTCCACTTTCCTTTGAATGTTGATCGGGATCCCTCGGTAGTGTTGGGCCATATGTAGTTTGATGGGTCTGTTCCTTAGCTTTCCGATGCCTCCGAAAATGCGTGGATATAGGTTGCTGATCCTTTCCACGCGGTCAATGTATTTATAGACCATAATGTTGTCGAGGATATGGATGAGACCCACATGGGCCGCTGTCTGTTTCGGTTGCCAGGACGTGAATGCATATTTTTCTTTCATGCCCCTTGTATCGACACGTGCCCTCGAATTGTCCCAGGCACTTAAGGGGAGCCTTGGCACCATACGCAAAGATGTCCACCATGGCGGGGCTCAGTTTGGGTCTTGCAGCCAGTTCCTTGAAGATGGCTTCGCTGATGACAACCGTGGTGCCGGTGTCTATCAGGAATTCGGAGGGTTGTTCATTTATCTTGATGATCAATGTAGGGCTGTGTACCGTGGCCGTGGGATTTCCCAACGCATAGACGTATGCCTTCTTCTTCTGGTCGCTCCCCGAAGAGCTGGGGTCTGAGTCAGATGGTGACTGTTCTACCAGGTAGCGCACATGGCCCCTTGATCGTCGCTCTGGTCTTGCTCTCATTACGTATCTCCTTCTGTCTCTCTTCTCCCTTCTTTGCTTGTCTTCCCCTGAGTCTCGTTCCCAGGGATCGGGATTTGCCTGATTAGATGGCCCTTGAGAGGAGGCACCAGGGTAGCTCCCAAGGGAAGGTTGGGGCTTTACCTTGTGTCGGGGTTGTATTTCCCAGGCACAATCTCTTCCTCTGTCCCTGAAGAGCTTGCACACAGACTTGAAATGTCCTTCCTCTGCACAAGTGGCGCATCGCTGACCGACAGCAAGGCAACTCCCTTCATGGGGGTATTCAAACCCGCACTTATAGCGGAAGAGTTACTCCAACCTCCTCTCGGGTTGTAGTCTGTGTATGGTCTCTCCGGGTGTGGGGTTGTTGAAGCTCTCCAGTGAGTCTATGGCTCTCTCTGCACGAGCTAGCGCAAGTATCTCATCCAGAGTGCGCTGCTTTTGGAGCAGTTTCCTCCTAAATGTCTGCGATTCGCACCCTGCCATAATTTGGGACCTGTTGGAATAATACGGAAAGTCCCAGCGTTTCATTTTTGTGCACAGCCGCATGACGTAGGCGTCCATGGTCTTACCCCTTTGTGTTGTTTTGTGCTGTGAAATAGGTGCCTCTCATAGTCCACATTGGTGTGGGGGGTGAAGTACGCAGCTAGGGCGTCCTTCAGGTCTTGAATAGAGTCAATGGAGTCAGGGGGCATTTTGTCAAAGATGTCACGAGTAGCAGAGCCCACTGACAGTTTGAGGAGACATTTTTGGCGAGCATCTTCTATAGGCCTATGGCTCCCATATATAAGTCAAAGTCTCTGATCCATTTATTCCACCTTGGACCCATGTTGCTGGTGTCGGTGACGTTGAATTCCCCTGGCATCTGGGCCGCCAATGTGTCCGGCAGCCTATATGGGACCTAGTCCGCAACCTTGTGGGCTTGTCCCGGTTGTCCCTGGCCATGGCCGTCTCACTGGGTGCGAGCACCAATCCCTGCAGGGCTTCCTGCCCAGCGAGTGTCACTGTTCCTGTGAGAGTGTGCCTTCACTCTCACAATCCTCCAGGATGGCTGCCTCTCAGGGCACGAGCACCATCTGTGTCCTTGTGGACTTGTGGGGGAGGGCCTTGCTCTGGTGAATCTCCCCATGTTGGGCCTGATGTTCCCCTGCTTACCGTGCTGCTGGCTGCTCTTCTCTTCCTTCCGGGCATGTGCTTGTCCGCTGGAGTCCCCCAGCTCCACTTCTCATGGCCGCGGCCCGGGAATGGAGTGTTCATGTTGTCTGGAGTTGCCCCTAATTAGCTCCTCCGTGGTGGGCCTCCGATGTTCTGATTGCGCTCCGGGGCATGTGGCAGTGAAGGCTTTCTTCATTCGCCTCGCGGGCGACAGGCCGTGATGCAGCCTTGCATCCACCCTCGCCTCGATTGCAGATCCACGTGCGCCCTGCGGGAGGCCATCCCATCCTCGTCGCCAGTGTTGTGGCATGGGGTATGCCTGGGCCGTGGCTCGTAGCGCACACACATGGAGACGGAGCGCTGCTTCACACGTCTATTCTTTATTTCTCCTTACACAATCTACCCCTGGTCCCACCTCCCGTCACACCCCGTTCCCCAACGTCTCTTCCCCTTCCGCTAGACCCGCTCCCCATAACGATGTAGACATCAACGTGACACATAGTAATTAGCGAAGAGAGATATAATGGATACACTTAAAGACGATGGAGAGAAAGTGATAGAGGTGAGATTCAAAAGAGAGAAGAGATTCAAAATGTAGAAGAGAAATGGTGAGTGGGGAAGAGTTATAGATAGAACAAAGAGAAAGAAGATGATAAGCAGGAAGTTCAAAGAGAAGAACTGAACAATAGTCAATACGAGAGAAAATCAAAGAGGAAAGAAGAAGCTTAGTGGCATGGAAGGAAAGATAGGGCAGAGCACAATGAATATTAAAAAGAGCATAGCGATAGGATCGAGCAGTAGAAAAAATATGCAAAGAGAAGATGAGAGAGGGGTCAAAGATCAGCTCTAAGTTGCAAAGCAGAGAAGGGGAGAGAGGAAAGGGAAAAAGAAAGACGAAGAGGGGGAATAGTAGAAGGAATCATGTTAGCAGGAAAAAATAGAACCTCCGTTTTGGAGGGATTGTGGTGGAGAAAATGTGAGGACATCCAGTTTTGAATTGAAGAAAGGCAGTTGAGAGAATAGAGTGTAAAGTATCCTTAAAAGAAGAAAAAGAGAAGAAAATGTGGGTGTCATTGGCATAGAGATGAAAAGCGAGACCAAAAGACGAAATGAGAGCAGAAAGAGAGGCAGTTTAAAGTGAGAAAAGCAGTGGGTCTAGGACAGACCATTGAGGAAAACCATAGCACAGAGGTTAGGAAGCAGACGTTTGACCAGGCCATGTTTCCAAGAAAGAACGACGAGAAAGGTAAGAGCAAAACATTGGTTCAAATAGTGAATTTTAAAGTAACTTTGTCCCTATGGAGGTATGAAAATGAAGTTAAACATAACACAATACTGACATCTAACATTTGTTGAGGGTGAAGAATGACATCCTGGAAGCTTTATAACAGATGTTTTACTTCAAGTGGATGTCTGGGTTGAGGAGAGTTAGAAGGAAGTGGGGTGAATGGCAGAGAGGATAGTAGGAGCAGAACACCAGGCTACCCACACAAGAGATGGCCATGGTGGAGAGGTCAATATGAGATCTCCAGAGTTTCCTGTATGCCAGTCCATCACGGGTAATGCAGAAACAGTGTCTTGTAGAAAACGTTGCAGCACTGTTTTGGCACCTTAAACACTTAAGATCCTAGGATGAGTATGCTTGCCCATTTTGCATACACTTGCAGTTAGTTAAAATGGTCGTTCCTTCAGTGGAGCAAATGTTGTACATTAAGTAGGGAGCAGCTGTCTCCATTCCATTTTAGAAAGCTCATCAATCTCTGGTTTCCTTTTCCATTGTGGCAGTCACCATGCTGTTTATTTCTAAGCAGAGGAGGGGGCATTGGTATAGGCGATGCAGTGGATGCCATCAAAGGACAATTACCAGCAGATATGTTGTCGCCTATCTTACTAAACTTACAGCACAAGCCATATCCCCTTGTGTTTGCACAAAACTTTGATGCTGATGCTTGTGTTACTGTGCTATTTGTTGTCATGCCTACCATCGTGCTTTTTAACATTTTAACCTGTTAGATTGTAGTACCTTTGTGAATTACACTCTGAAACTGAGAGATGGGTGGCATAAAAGCTTACAGACATGGGCCTGATCACGAACTCGGCGGTAACGCTAACGCTATTAGCGGGGGGGCTATTAGCGCGACCGCCATAGCCCCCGGCGCTAATAGCGCGGGATCACAAGTTGGGCAGACTTGGAAGTCCCCATTCCCCATTGAGCCCATTCGGGAATGCCCCATTCCCCACTGGGCTCAATGGGGAAAATTCGCGCTCTTACCGCCGGCGGATTTCCCTCCGGCGGTAATAGCGCAAATTTTCAGCGGATTTCCCCCCAGCCAAGAGCTGGGGCGAAATCCGCCGAAGCCCTGATACCGCCGGATTTAAGGGTTACCGCCGAGGTCGTGATCAGGCCCATTGTGTGAATGGTTTAAATTGGTTAGTAAGCTGAAGGTTGTGCCGTCTTTGTTCCCACTTGACTCCTTTATTTTCCACAAATCACTCTAGTATGGATATTTGAGCTATATGCTATAGGTCAAGTTGCTGCTGTGGCACAAGAGAAGTAGCATACAGCTACAGTACATAAAATCAGCACTATTGTAGACAATAAGGTCTTCTTTTGGTGATGGTTGCAAGGTTGCTTGAGGAGAAGCAGAGGAGGCCCATTATGCTAAAGACAAGACCTTCTCTCAGACAGCTCAGCAGTTAGAAAATCCTCATGCCATACACTGTATTACATCTTATCAGAACTGGAGCGGTAACTGGAATAGCTTACTCCATTCATTTTACTGAGCAGACCACTTTTGTATCCCCTTTTCAATTCCAGATAATGCTACCCCAAGGAATGCAGACCAACTGCTTCATTTAGTTAGCCTACATCCTTGAAAATCAATCAATGAACCAACTTTGCTTGGTCGATTACTTCCAAGTCAAGCCTATTTAACGAGATGCATAAACGAATGACATAGTAGCTACTTTTAATGCTCCTATGGGGTATATTTATGGGGCGATGATTAATGCATGAACTTCGTCCATCACAATCAAAAGTGTCACACCAATATACCTGTTGTTCCAATTCAATCTAGCCCTGTCTATTAACCATATCATACCACATAGATAGCTCCCCCATAAGCCAAGAATATATATAAAAAATTAATATGTACAATTAATATTTACATAAATCACAAGACATGAGGTAATACAATATACACAACTCCAAAACCACTGTACTAACTGTCTAAATGTATACATTTTGCTAAATATATATACTAAAAATTAGCATGTGTTTCTTGCTCATAGATCAAGAAGATGAATACTGGCTGGATTCCTTCATCCTCTGTGTTATACTTTTCACACCAACGAGGGCCCCTACCAGTTTTTTGTCCCTCATCCTTACCGACAAAATAATTGGGTACCTTTTTCTGGACAATCTAATTGAGAAGAGTCGAACAGTCTCTCTTGTGCAATTCTTAAAGCACTTCTTTGAATGCAAACATACAAAAATATATTTTTTATTCTTTTTCTAATTTTTGTTTTCTTGTCTGCTTTCCCCTAGTGGTAAACTCACCCTGAGGAAGGCTATTGACATTAAGCCCAACAGGTGGCTTGCCGAAACATATTTTTTTGTTTTTGTTCATAGATCAGATTTTAAGACATTTTCTGGAACACTAAGACCTTAAATGATTATGATGTCTTTTCTTAAGTAGGCAGGCCTGAAATTGGAAATTCATGCACACATTTTCTGTGCTTATTGATTGTAAACAATTTTCGTGCTTAGACAAAAAAAATTCTTATTTTCTTGGAACTCATTGTAAATTTGTGTGTTTGTAATTATGTTTTTTTGTAATGTGTCTACCTAAATGATGGGAATAATTGTTTTGTGTTGCGTTTGGCAACTTTCTTATGTTTTACACACTCTGTGTTTTATAAATCATTTTCCTAAACAAACATTTTTTATTGGGAAAACATATTTATTTATTTAATATAATTGTTTCAATCTTTATGTTTTCATTTATATTCACAATGGAAAAATAGTGTGAGGATATCCAGTTTTGGATACCTTTATTCGAAGTACCAGGATTGGTCCTTTTCTTTAAAAACAAATTTTTGCAGCTCTTTGGAATTATTGTTATTCATTTTATATGACCCCCACTATAGCTGCACCACAATTGGGGCTTCCCTACCATTGTTAGTAAATCACAAGACACGCCACCTCACTATGTTACCCAAATGCTTTTCTTTCCCGACAATTCACTTTACATACTAATTGAAAAAAACAGTTGTTTTAGGATAACGCAGATCCCAGATTCTTTAATCCAACAACATGTACAGCTTTCCTTCTTTTCCAACATGGTTACATAGAAACACAGGTTTATAGAATACTTCAGATTAACTACAAAATACTGTTAATGTAGAATTGTGCACCCTGCCTGGACATGACAAAACAATGTAACTTCACAATATACTTTGCATGGGGTTTACTTTAAAGAACATGTAACATCTTGAAACATGACTGGATCAGACGCTTGGCAATATATTACATACAGTTTAACTTGAATCACATGCAACACTTTTCTATTGGTAAAAGCAATTTCACATAAGCAGCACTCTTTATCTTTATCTCCATGAACACTTGGAAAGGCTAGAAGTGTTGGAGCACAACCAGCTTTTAAAAAAAACGGTTTATACATGGAACGCTTTCTCCTTCACCACTATGCAATAAAGAATATGTCTTCTACCAGGTGTCACTTTCTCACTCTCTGTAGAAGGAATGCTTTCATTCAGGGACTTCACTCCATTTAAGTTGGCTAGACACTTTTCTGCCCCAGCACAAACCAAGATATTAAGTTTACTATGGAAACTCCTCTACTTTGGTCTGGGGAATGGGGAGCAGTTGGGAAATTGGTTTTCATGCACCGCTCCCTTTAGGGAATTTTGTGGTTGGCAAAAAGAAATAGTAGTACCCAATTACTTTAACAGACTATATTTTTGTATCCAGCGCTAGGAGAGAGATCAGAGGTTTGTAACTCCCCAATCTCACCCAGTGTTCATTGACTATATGGGAGTTAATTAAATGATACGTTTTACAAATACTAAGGATCTACTTTGTCTGCCCACCGAATCAATAGGAAAGACATTCAATCAAACAGATCACCACAAGACTTGGTTTGGTTGGACAGATTATTTACATAGATTATCTCTGGGTTTTGTGCTCAGGAAACGTCATCAGGGCTCCTGAATCGTCTCATGGGCCACGAAGGCACTTGGTAAAATGACCTCTCCAGGTTCAGCTATGAATATCTCCAGAAACTATGGAACACATCCCTTTATTTGCCTCTCCAGGTTCCCACCAGATCTTCATCTTCCTCGTGGTCTAATCCACCTCCGAGGCAATGTTGGTTCTCCAGCAATTGTTTAGTAGTCCCACTCAGATATTATCAGACAGCTATTCCTCTTTCCCATTGTGCATCTCCATAAAAAACATTAACCACTCCCCGAATTATCTAAATTAGGATGTGTCAGCTAATTTACTAACTATTCTGGTTGGACACCTATTGTCCACCCACCTTTACAATCATTGGTCCCTTTAGTTACTAGGCATCATCCCAGGGAGTTATAACACCACCCCTTTGAAATAGAATTTCTGACTTCTTCAGTTATGACCTTAACAACTACAACATGGCAACATCTTTCAATTTACAAGTCACAAACTATATGTTTCCGAAATGATCTAATCATGCCAGACTTAACAAAATGTGCCATATTTCAGCATGATGTTGCAGTTTCCAATGACAGATTTTTGTAATGTATTCAACAAAGATGACAATTATCAACACAAGACTTTCTATACATATATCTAATTCAACAAACTATCATTTCCCCAAATCTCTGCTTTGTGACAGTTTCTTGAAAGCTATCTTCACATTTCAGTGTATGACTATACTTCCCATGGTCGAATTTCTATCAAAGTGGTCTCAACAGATAGGTCTTCGCATAATGATATTTTAACCATGATTGTGAAAATTATGGTTTCTGAGATAATCACCAATTATGATTTCCCCATAGAACCTTTGGTAATTTCAAGGAATATTAATACATTTACTGCAATTACACATTTATTACTCTTCAAGAAACTTCACATGTAATTCAGGCCATTTTTCTCTTTGTTGCTTTGGCCTGGCGTAAAACACTTAACAATCATATCAAGTCAAACACCTGCAGAAGTGTTCTTATCTTCCTGACCAGATGGGTCTAACTCCCCCGTTAGCTTCATGTGGCAGACTCCTGGGGTAATTTCACTGTCATTAGCTCAGGGATAGAGACCACAAATTGGGTTTTTGATTCAAACTATTTTCCAAAGATCCACCTATAAAGCGCTGCCTCTTTGTTTTTAGC
Source organism: Ambystoma mexicanum (assembly GCF_040938575.1). NCBI lineage: Eukaryota > Metazoa > Chordata > Amphibia > Caudata > Ambystomatidae > Ambystoma > Ambystoma mexicanum. Next base: position 1,382,841,842 of record NC_090922.1, on the reverse strand, counting down.
ACCTTACCCCAATACATTTCCTCCCAGGCACTGTTGCAGCTTCAAAGACAATTCCAGATAATAGGGAGAAGATCACAGTTTGGGTGCTCAGCACAGTCTGAAGCCAATTTCTATGAGCAGAAACTGGTGAATTTAAAATATATGTTTATTTCCATTACAGGGTGCCTGCTTCCATGTCTTGTATCCCATCCGATACAGTTCTCTTCCATGTTCCATTGTAGTATATTTACAAATAGTCATACTATATCCACCTGTTTCCTCACTGTGTGCCTTTGAATTCCCTTCTGAAGTGTAATGTCATATTTAAAATGCTCTTTGTTCCAAACTGAAGAATACACACATTTCCATGGTCTCTCTATTTTAGCAAATTAACCAGCGTTTTCAAAATTTTGCAGTTGAAATGAACTACTGGCCTTTTCTCTGTCAGTCCACGGTGTGCTTTCCAATGACAAGAATGTATTTCTGCACTTTTAGGCCCAATGTGGCCAGGGCAGTTCATCAGTCTTGGGGCTATATTTACCCCACACTCACATGACTAACATTGTTGATGACGTGGCATATGGCAAAATGGAGCATCTTGAAAGATGATGGAGATAATATGATTTAAAAGTTAGACTTATTGGTATGAGCCAGGTGCAAATCTATACATCAGCAGTGTTGAAATAAAAAAGGACTAATTTCTCTTTGCAAATGCTTAATTACCAAAGTTGTCAAATGAACAATTCTCCATATTAAATAGATTACATACCACTCACACATTGAGATCTGTGTTATTTCTCCCTTAATCAATGATTGATTCCATCTCAAATTCATTTTATGTCTAAAATCCAGAAAAGCTGGGGGACCCACTATGGCACCCTCTAAAAACATCACAAAAAATAAGTCACCAACTAGAAAATGGACATTGAAATTCCAATCCTAGGTACTCCTATGGAAATGCAGAGGACTTCATGTCACCAACAGTAGTGAAAATATTCTTCTTACATTAAGTAAGGAGATCTGTAATAGATGTAATGCCTCCATCTACTACAAGCACTGTGCTTGATTTACGGAAATATCCTTTGCTTTCCTGCTGAAAAACCTGTCGTATGCTAATGTGCATGAATAGAATAACAGTTGTAACTAAATTGCAGGGTATGGGTATGTATGTATGTTGCCCATATCATGTATATGGATCGATAATATGTTCTGTTGGATTTTGATTACATGTAAGGCACTTTATTCTAAACCCATAAGGACTTTGAAGCTATAATTATTTTTGCACTTGTTTGTTTGCACATTCGATGGAAAGCTAATACGATATGTGTTTGAAGTGAACTGTACTCAGGATGGTATTATTTTTGTTAAAAAAATGTGTTTAAATGAATGGTGAAGGTATTATGCAGTAGTATGTGGACATTGCTCTGATTTCTAGACCACAAATTACAGTTTGTGCTAGAGGAAAGGGTAGCCTGTTTCCCTTGAGTTTGTCCTATATGCATTCTGATCCTTGACACACCAACAGGCCCCCAGATGATAAAAAAGTGGGGATGACCCTTTGTATATGAGTGATTCACTTCTGTGTCATAGGGGTATCTCAGTAAGCCACTAGACTACTATATGTGATGTCCCAGTCAACATTCTCTATTCTGCTAAATTAGGTCCCATTTGGCCCCTTGCCTCATGCCCTTATCTACATCTCATTCCTCACCACACAGACGGAAAAGGTGATGCCAAAGAGAGTTTATACAACATTGCTTGCTTTACTACACTCATATTGTTTGACCCCACCAAAACCAGTTAAGGAATCAGGTGCTCAGAAAACACAAACGGCAGCACACCCTAAATGTGAAGAAGGCATACAATGCCAGACTGTGCACAACACAATACTTGTCTTGGTTTCAAGGATCAACACACAGCACCAGGATTATGTGAAAGGCTTATGGAATCACACAACCAAACAAGGGCATAGATGCTATGCATGCTATTGAAGCAACTAATTTAAATCCTCACCCTTGCCCTCACCCAACTACTTCACATCCCTACACTCTTTTCCATCCCCACACTCGTGTACCAGGGGACATCCGTCAAAAGTAATCCAAGGGAAGAAAAAATTATCCAAGAAGGAGCGTTCACCAAGCAGAAAGTAACACAAGTTTATTGGGCCCACCCCTGGGCACTACGGTGCGGCCAGCTCCATGGAACTGAACTGTACTGAATTTTTTTATACATATATTACAAAATTACCATACAACACTTTTGTCACAGTTTTGGGGCAGGTCACAGGAGCTGATTGGTGGGGATACTTCAGACTCTTACGTTAGGTACCCTTGATTGCCATTTGTTTTCACTATCCAATATACAATTGGATAAACTGCTGCATACTGATTGGACATAGCATTTTGAGATGGCATGGGCAAAGACATTCACACTGAGTCTGACCAATAATGTGTCTCATGGACATCAGCGGGGACACCTTACAATGGTGCACCCTAGCAACACCAAAAACTCTCAATGCTCTAGGCCCCCAGTTCCCGTCTAACACCTCTCTGCCAAGTGTACATCTGAATAAATGGTACCACACTGTGGCTGAATTGTAATTAACTGTATTTAATTTCTATTTGTCTTATAATTCTTCTCGGACACCCAGGTGCTTAGCTCAGTGGCCTCGAAAGTATCCTCTGGAGCAACCTCCAGACAGCTACTCAGTCACCAGGCAAATTACACACTATCTGTTCTGTTACGCCATTGGACGTCTTGTGCCACACCAACTCCTGTGTCTTAACAACCTATATCTATACTACCTGCTCTGCGCTCAATGTTGTCACCACTCCTAATGTCACCCACCACGTGACTTATACATCACCATGTTTACTTGCGTAAATGGTTTGTGCGCCCCCTTTGGCAACACTGTATCTGATCACTGACAACACTCCACCCAACCTCCCGGGCCACGGGTTGTGAAATGATGATATCTGGGTGGTCAAGGAGGGTCACCATTATGACGAGGGATTCATGTTGCGCGCACCATTTTGATGACATGGGAATGGCAGAGAACTGGAGCAGTGTTGCAAATCCATACGAATTGAATGGAGTTAATTATGTTAATTGTCTGTATATTGCCCCTACTATGTGTTTGTCTCCTGGATTGGTGGTAACACATTTGTAGAATCGGGTCAGGTCTCTTGTTGCTGCCTCTTTTACTTTAGGGTCCTGAAGCCAATCTCTCAATTGGGCGTAGTGAAATCTCTCCCCTTCCCCCACTGAAAAATCGAGTTTGCACTGGGGTAAAGTTTTTATCTCCCCACCTTCGAACATGTCCCGTATCTTGTGGCACCCACCATCCTGCCATTTACCAAACCCCTTTCCGGACAATCCCGGACTGAATTGTGGGTTACTGAAAATCAGAATAAGGGGTGACAGGACAGTGGTCCTCTTGGAGCGCTTTGCCACCAGATCCCATTTGTTCACTACCAGTGTTTCGATTTTGCTGCAGTACATGTTATGTGTCTATCCTTCCTGGGAAGCCAAAAGAACTCCTGGTGGTGCGCCGCCACCACTGCCCTGTCCATTTCTCTCCACTTTTTCTCGCGGTCGTCCCTTGACCAGTCCCTGATGAGTTTGATCTGAGCTGCATGTTAGTAGGCTTTCAGGTCTGGCTGTTCCTGGGTAACCACAACCCTTCATTTGAGATTCTTGTTTTTTTTGCAGTCCCAAATGAAGCCCCTTGTGAGTTTCCGGATAGCCCGAAAGTATGACATGGGGACTTTTGTGAGGAGGGCCATAAATACAAATATAATCTTTGGTAGGAGGACTATTTTCAGGACATTGATTCTTCCCATCCAGGAAATGGTCAGGGGGCTCCAGCTATGCAGCATATTCCAAATGGACGTCAGGAAGGTGGGATAGTTAGCCATGAATAGCTGGCCTATAGTTTAAGTGATATGGATTCCCAGGTATTTTATAGTGTTGGGGGCCCAAGAGTATGGGAACCTGGATTTTTGTTTCTTTTCCCTTGCCAGTGGTTTAGACAGGTTCAGTATTTCAGATTTGTTTCTGTTTATTTTTAGGCCAGCAACCTTTCTGAATTGGACTAAAACTTCATCTATTGCATAAGGGATTTCCCCGGGTTAGTTATCATTAATAACATGTCATCGGCGAATGCTGCTACCTTGTGTTGCCTACCTCCGAAGGGGACTCCCTCTATCCCTTTCATGTCTCTTATCTTGCTCAATAGGGGCTTTAGGTGAATGGCGTATAAGAGTGGGGACAGGAGGCAGTCCTGTTTCGCTCCTCTCGTTACTGCTATTGAGTCCGACAGGTCTCCATTAATTAACAGGCATATGGAGGGATTGCAGTAGTTGGCGGCATTTTGGCTATAAAGGCTTACCCAAAAGCCATGTTGATCAAGGTGTGGAACATATGAATTTTCAATTTACCCTGTCAAAAGATTTTTCTGCGTCCAGTGCTACCGGCTATGTGGGCGATTCTTAGGGTGTTATTGTGCATCGGTCTGCCTCCTATGAAGCCTGACTGATCGGGGTCTATCAACTTGGGAAGGAGGTTCTCCAGATGGATTGTAAGGATTTTAATGAAGATCTTAGCGTCTGTGTTAATGAGCACTATCGGCCTGTATGAGTATAATAATGTTGAATCCTTCCCTGGTTTGGGCAACAGTATGATTTTCGCCTCTTCCATTGAGGGTGAAATCCCTCCCCTTGGCCTGAGCTTGTTGAAAAGGGTGGCTAGGGTCCAGATCATCCCTGAATAGTTTATTCAAATCTGTTGTAAATCCATCTGGACTCAGGGCTTTATTGGGTGGGAGTGACGAGGTGGCTTTCCAGATTTTCTCCATGGTGATGTCTTTCTCAGTATTTTCAGGTACTCAGTATTTTCAGGTATTTTAATTGGAACTGACTCTTTGGGTTTTCCGATTTATATAGGGTTGAGTAGTATTTTGTAAATTCACTCATAATGGATGCTTGTTCTGAGCTTTCTCCCCCCTCTGGTATCCTGATCTTTAGGATGGTCCTATCTTTTTCCTCTTTTCTCAGCATCCTAGGTAGGAGTTTGTCTTCTTTGTTTGTTTTCATGTAGTATCTGTCTAAGGTGCTTTAGGGAGTGCTCTGCTCCACTAGTTTGTATGATTTCAAGTTGGCCCCTAATCCTGTATTCCCTTCTAATTTTGCCTGTGGTCCCCGCTACCATCTTAAGCATGACTGCCTCCAATTTGGCTTTTAAGTCCTCCTCTACAGGCCTTTACTGCTATTATCTTTCCCTGTATCATAGCTTTGAATGCATCCCAGATCATGAGTGGGCCTATTTCCTGACTGTCGTTAGTTTGAAAGAAATTCTCTATCCCCTCCCGTAGTTCCATTTTCAGGGTCTTATCTTTGAAGACATGTGCTGGGTATTTCCAATTCTATAGCCCCAGGGAGTTTAGTTTCCTTCTAATTATCAGTGTGTTATGGGGCATGTTCAGATAGTGTTATTACTCCCACTTCTAGGGTCCGCCACTTGCCCTAGTAAGGCTCTTGAGAATCAAACATAGTCTATTTTTAATGCTGGCCTGTGTACTTGCGAGTAAAATGTATAGGCCCTAGTGTCGCCTCTTTTTTCCCTCCAGGCTTCTACCAGTGATAAATTGTACATTTTGTCCTGCAATTCCTTCAAGGGTTTATTCTGGGAGTAAGAGATTCTAGTGCTCCTGTCCCTTTCTGGGTCCCATGCTAGGTTAAAGTCGCCTGTGAATATTTTTCTCCCCTTCGCAAATCCCTTCCGTTTTTTTAGTGTTGTGGCAATGAATCTGACTTGTCTTGTGTTAGGTGCATATATGTTAGCCAGAGTGGTATTCTCTCCCTTCCCTGGAGGAGTCTGGCAACATACCTCCCTTTAGTATCTCTGTAGACATCATTTAATCGTTGGATCTGGTTATAGCCTCGCAGTCGTATCTTATCTTTATCTTTCTGTTGTACATGGGTTTCTTGCAGGGTGATCATGACTGGGTTTTCTCTTGACAGGAATTGTTCAAGTTTTTTTCCTTTTTATTGGCTAGTTTAAGCCTTTAATATTTAGAGATATGGCTTTTAGTGTTTTCTCCTTAGCCATTATTTGAGGGTTTTCTAATTGCAGGCCTTAATTTGCAAGCGTACATGGCTGGACTTGGACCCGGTTCTTCCCATATTCCCATCCCCCCTACCCTCTCCTCCCGGTATGCCCTGGGCCTCCCACTTCTCCCCCATCTGTCCCTTCCATGTCCCTCCCTACTGCCTCCCCTTTGCCCCCTCATTGGGTTGGCTTAATCGGCCTCTAGCCCCTTTCAACACTCCTCCATAGGGCTTGAGATCCCTTCTTCTTCCAGTGTACCCCCTTGAAGAGCTTCCCCGACCTATGTCTCAAAACCAAGAGACCCCCTCTTCTTTTCCCCTGCCGCAGTTTCTTTGTGTGTCTCCTCCATAGGTGTTTTTTGCTCCATTTTTCTTCACACAGACTTGCGTTTAAGTGAAGGAGCCCCTGTCTGGGCAGTCATTTTCCTGTAGGGTCTTCTCTGGTGATGTTCCTGGGCCCCTCGGACCCCTCTTTTTCCTTTCTTTCTTCTTTGATTCTTGTGTGGTCCATTCACATGCCTTTCTTTTCAACTGTTCTATCGTTGAACCCTGGGTCTCACTGTGGGTTGAGTCGATCTCTATTCCCAGGACATTTGCTCCTTTCTCGGTTGATGTGATTCTCCTTTGCCTACCTAAAAGCTCAAACAGGAGGCTAAAGGGGAAGGTCCATCTATATTTTATTCCTCTTTTCATTAGCTCCTGCGCTTTTGGATGCATCAACCTTCTCTTAGGGAGTGTGACCTGGGAGAGATCTTGAAAGAGTTGGATAGCAGAGCCATTAAAGTAGAGGTTGTTTGCTCTTCTTGTGGCAGCCAGGATGTTTTTTCTTGCCTATTCATGCAAGGCTACCAGGAGGTCTCTTGGTCTTACGCCCGGTTCGTTTTTTTTTTGGCCACACTCTATGGATCTGGTCGACCATGATTTCAGCCGCGTCAGCTGCGTCCACCAGGTAAGCTAAGATGTGCCTTATTGTCTGGGGCAGTTCTGTGTCTCCCACTGCTTCAGGTATTGCTTTGATTCTTATATTCACTCTCCTCAATCTGTTTTTGAGGTCCTCGATTTGGATCTCCAAATTGTGGGTAGCCCTAGCTAAGTGCTCTATCAGGTCCTCCATTTTGTGAGAGCCCCCGTCCACTCTTGCTTTGAGCATGTGTAGATCTCCCTTCACTTCCTTTAATGCCCCCGCCAGGTCTTCTCTCATTTTATCTAGTTGGGACTGGATAGTGTTCGCCATCCTATCACCAAAGTTCTGGAAGCATTGTTTGAGGAACCTTTGTGTGACCACTCACTCCTCTGGCAGCTCCTCTTGAGGTGCCTCTTCTTCGTCCCTGTCTGAATCCTGCTTGATATTGGGCTGTGCTCCCCCTCCGACCTCCACATTTTTTGTATCGCTCCTTTGTGTGCCTTTTTAGTCCCTTTCGTGGGGTTCTTGCAACTGTTCCCTCTATTTTTGACATCTTGCCTTGGCCTGTTTTTGTGGGGTTAGGGGAGTGATCCCTTCCTGATGCTCCATTTGTGTTTCAAGACTCCTGGTTTTTGGGTGTGATTCGGGTCCTGATGGTATGGGCTCCTGGTCCACATTTTAACAGCCTGGCCCCAGCCTCTGTTGAAGCGTAGTAGTTGCTTGACTGCCTTTTTTCTCCCTCAGTTCAAGGAGGGCCTCTTCTCCCTGTTCTATTTAAGCTTGCCCCTGTGCCCGGTCTGGGTGGTATCCAGCAAGTCTCCTGATATAACACAAAAATAAATAAATACATTAAATACATTCTCCCCAGTTCGTTCCTCTGGGGGCCTCCCCTTCAGGGTTGTATCACTCTCTTCTTCTCGGCCAAGGGGCTTGTTGCCACTGGCTGGTCATGGGCTCGCCTCACTCTCTTCTCATGTGCAGGGGGGAGTTTGCATCCCTCTCATGAAGGGCCTAGAGCCTTGTCTGTTCTTTTTGTGCTGTCCCTGGGGACTTTGTTGGAGGTGCTTTTGTCAGGGGAGGGGAGCAGAGTCTTAATGGCTTCACTGTTGGCCGGTGTCATCTACTTGCCTCCGACTTTCACCTCCTGGCCTTGCTCCTCCTGATGTGACTCTTCCTCGCCTTCGCCCCACCTCAGGAAGGCCTGGAATGTCGTAGGTATCCCCGCTGCTGCCTCTTGTGAACTGTGATTGAGGCGCCAAACCCTTCAGTGTAATCAATGTGGGTGTATGCGTGTGGGCGGCCTGGGACCACACCAGTGGGTCGCTGGTTGCTTGACCCGGGGGACTCTTCCTCCTCTGTTTTGTACTGCCCTCTGATGTTGCATTCCGGGTCTGCCGTGGGGCCAGCCTTGACAAGTCCTTCATTCTGCACGGTCTGTGTGCTGTCTGATACCAGGGAGCGGTTTTTTCAGCTTTTTTGGTGGCTTTCAGTACACGCAGGGTTGCAGAGCACCTCTTCTCTGTCTGGCGGCCATCTTGGAATCCTAGTTCTATTGTTTTACTTTGAAACGTGGCTCCAAAACAAACTTGTTCTTGGTGTTTTTTGATTTTGAATTTTTTGTAAATATTTTTCTTTTTTACAGGAGAGGCAAGGAAGTAAGGTGGGGAGGGAAATGAGGGAAGGGGCACCAACCACAAATACGGGGGGCAGGTGGACAGGGGAAAATGTTGGGTGAGCCTTAAATCTAAGGTAGAGGGCAGTGTTTCTCATGCTCCTTCACTGCAGCCTTGAAAGCACTTTGAAACTGCTCCACCCTGCAGAATGGTGTGTCGTAGTAAATACAGAATACTGTTGCCTGGGAAAGATATGAATCAACAGCATCTTTTATGGCTTGCGAGGACGCTGATGGGATCTTCTGCCTCACAGGAGTAGCCTGTATGGTGGCAGGAGCGGTTGAGGAAGATGAGGTAGAGGAAGACAGCCTACTACTCCCTGAGAAAGGAACAGCCTTTCTCAGAGCACCTGGGTGGTTTTAGCAGGTGTGTTGGCGCATGGAGGTTGTACCAAAAGAGTGCTGCCCATGTTGTCCATAACTGAGATGATTCCACACTCAATGCATTCAACATGGGCAGCCCGAGCCTTTGATAACTTGCGTACGGTCTTAAAGAACCAGCACACCCATGATTCTCTCTGGGTGCGGGAGGTAGGCATTTCCTCCATCTAATCTTCCTGATCCTCTTGATCTTCGTCTGCATCAATGCGTCTGTTCCTCTGTCTCGGCCCTCCAGCTGGTGGTGGAGGTGGTGTTGGTGGTGACCCCTGGGGAGGAGGGATGGCCATGGCAGATGCCATTTTTGAAGTTAAATAGTAGGTGTGAACACTCTTCCATGCAGGTGCTCTCTTCTGGACTGCAGATGGAGAATGACTACGAATGGGTCTAGGATTTGTGGAAGGGTAAACTTTCAACTTGAAACTTCCTAGATCGACCAAAAAAAGCACATTCAAAATGTCTCTAAAGCACGAAAAACTTTGCAGACATGTCATCACCCCACACGGGCGGGATCACACGATTCTGTTCAGTAGCATCCGTGATGTTGGCGAACAAAAAACGGCATAAAACGTTGTAGAAAGTTGTTAGAAGTGTTAAGAATGTTGCTAGGAGGTGGGGAATAGCACAGTTTTCACTTGAAATTTCCAATATCGGCTGAAAAATGCAGTTTCTAAATTTCTGCGAAGCACAGACTGATTCTGAACACATCATCACACTGCACATGTGCGGTCATGGGATGACATCCATGATGGCGTGATGACGTCCCCAAACCTCGTTCGCGGGAGACACTGAGTGCATGTACAGGGGTTTCTGCGATCGGAGGTACTGTCTTCAGACTTAAAGGTGCGCCACCCTTAACTGAACTCCCCCGGACAATGATGGCATAAACATATAAAAGATATTTATAGCATAAAAAATAAATGTATTTATGAAAGGGATGGGGTATCGGAAAGTTATAATTGGGGGAGGGAGGAAAAAAGGTTGCATCAAACCATCTTAAATTTATGTTTTGTGAATTTAATTGGGATGATTGTTGGGGGAAGGTGGACAGGTAGAAGTAGGACAGTGATAATCAACATTTCTAAAAACATGATTTTTATCATAATATAGAAGTTGTTTAAAGTGTAAACCTATTAAAGTCAGTGAATAATCTTTGTTAAAAGGATGCTATGGTTTCAAGTAAAATCGAAAACCCACAGAAATTCGCCAGTTATGGTAAACTAAGCAACCATAACACACGCCACCACAGTGCATTGCTAAGACTAACACCCATGACATCAAAGATGACATCACAAATGTCATTGATGATATCACCCATATCTCGGCCCCTTGTATTCTTCTCTGACATATCTAGGCCAGTTGTTTTTGTTCAGAGAGAAATTTACAATTGAAAAGGTGCTACATATCTAGACATTATCCTTGTCCTATGTTGTTAAGGTACTTTCCTTAGGATTTGGCCTCAGATCATTGTACACATACATGCCAAGCCTCAAACATAGAATTCATTTGTGTACATTATGATGAACTCTAATGTTCTTGTCATTTGCTGGTGGTGTTGTTTCATTCCTCCTTACTAAAGTTTCCCTGTATGTGCCTCAGTGTGTGGTAAGTCTTGTATTGTTAACAATACATTCTAAGTTTAACATTAGTCAAGATTCCGGTAGGTTTGCATTTATCATTTTACTGGCCAATATTACCAGGTTAAAAATACTTTACTTCTATGGTGCATGCTGGACCTATTGCCCATGTGTATGTATTATTAGGTTGCTGTATTAACAGATGTACTGAGCATTTGAAAATAAGCAAAACAAATGTGGTGAAGAATGGCACGCATACATTTTTTGAAAGAGCACGAGCAGACCTTTTCAATAATAGGGGACTTGCACAGGTTACAAAAGCGTACAGTGCCTAAAGCAGCGACTAAATGCAGGTCACATCTGGGAAATGAAAGGGTTGTGTTACAGAGTGCAGTATGAAATCCATGAAAATATTATAAAAAAAAGAGAAAACCACAAATTACCTACCTTGTCACATTCTCACAGGTGTCCTGACAAAAATGGTACCTCACATGTGTGGGTGCACTGACCTGGGCACAAAGGGAAAAGGCAAAACCACTGGTACATCAAACTCCCTGTGGAAGATTTGGCTTTGTGGACAACCCACAGATTTGGAACTTGGGTGTTGCAGCCACCAAGGAAAACAGGAAACCCCATGCATTTCTGAAATGAAGACACAGGTGAGAATTCAAAGAGATCTGACAAGTGCAAATCGCTGTAGAATATATTACTCACAAGAACCTGCAAAGTCCAAAATGTAGGTGAAAAAAATCCCAATTTTCAGACATTTGGCACCAGGAAACCATTGAAACACACCGGCAACAGCACATATCCTACCTTCCCACGTTCCCACAGGTGTCCCAATGAAAACGGTACCTCACATGTGTGGGTGCACGGACCTGGGCTCAAAGGGAAAAGGCTAAACCAGCGGTACACCAAAGGGCCTGGGAAGACAACATTTGTACTGTAGTTGATCTCGTGGACAACCCGCAGATTTGGGGTTGGGGTGTCACAGCCATCAAGGAAAACTGGGAACCCCATGCATTTCTGAAATGAAGACACCTGTGAAAAACCAAATAGGTCTGACTTGTGCGAACCGCCAAAGAATGTATCACCCATAAGTCCCAGCAAAGTCGAAAATGACCTACTGTCCCCCATTCCCACAGGTGTCCTGACAAAAACGGTACCTCACATGTGTGGGTGGGCTTACAAGAGCAGAAAAGAACAAGGGTCGACCATCCCCAAGTCCAGCGGCAGTCTCAGGGAGCAGGGTCATCATCCATCCCCGGAAGGAAAAGCTCTAACACAGCATGGCTACAGGTACCATGATGGCCGGGGGTGCAGCCCTCGGCCTTGGGCACCTGTCTGCAATGTTGGTTGACCATCCACATGTTGTGCCGTGGTCCTAGGGAGACCTGCCAGGGTCCACATCCCTCCCTGGATGGAATAGCTGTAACCCAGTGCAGCCAGAGCTACAGGACAGCCGGGGGTGCTGCCCCTGGCCTTGTGTGCCTGATTCCAATGCGGTTGACTGTCCACAAGTCCAGCGGTGGTCCCAGAGAGCCCTGCCAGGGTCCCCATCCCTCCCAGAGGGAAAAGCTGTAATACAGACCAGCCAGGGCTCTAGGACAGCTAGGAGCGGAGCCTGCTCTTGTGTGGGTCGACTGTCCACAAGTCCAGCAGCGCTCCCAGGGAGCCCTGGTGGGGTCCCCACTCCTCCCCAGAGGGAAAAGCTGTAATGTGGCATGGCCAAAGCTCCAGGCCAGCCAAGGGAACTGCCCTCAGCCTTGGATGCTTGTCTCCCATTCGGGTCACCTTTCCCCAGGCCCAGCAACATTTCCAGGGAGCCCTGGAAGGGTCCCCATACCTCCCCAGAGGCATAACCTGTAATGCAACACAGCCAGAGCTCTAGGACGACGGGAGATACTGCTGCCGGCCTTGGTCTGCCAGGTCTAACATGGCCCAGCCACAGATCCAGGATGGTTGGCAGTGAGGTCCCTGTCCCTGGGCACCTGTCTTCTATGTGGGTTGACTATCCCCAAGTCCAGTGGCAGTCCCAAGGAGCCCTAGAAGGTTCACCATCCCTACCCAGAAGGAAAGGTTTTGACACTGCACATCAAGAGCTCCAGGACATCAAGGGGTGCTGCCCCCGGCCTTGGGTGCCTGTCTCCCATGTGGTTCGACCATGCCCAAGCCCAGTAGCAGTCCTATGGAGCCCCGGCAAGGTCCACATCCCTCCCTGCAGGGAACAGCTGCATGGCAGCACAGCCAGAGCTCCAGGACGGTTGGGGGGTACTGCCCCGCCCTTGGGCTCCTATCTCCAATGTGGGTCAGCTGCCCTCAAGTCCAGCGGCAATCATGGGGCAACCCTGTGGGGTTCCTCTCACACGCTGTAGGGGAAAGCTGTAAATCGGCATGGCCAGAGCTCCAGGACGGTTGGGGGTGCGGCTCCAGCCTTGGGTGCCTGTCTCCAATATGGCTCGACCATCCACAAGTCCAGTTCCTGTCCCAGGGAGCCCTGGCAGGATCCCCATTCCTCCCCAGAGTGAAAACTGAAACACAGCCAGGCAAGAGCTCCAGGATGGTGGGAGTGATGTCCCCGGCCTTGGGTGCCTGTCTCCCATGTCCGTCTACCGTCCCCAAGTCCAGCAGCAGTCCCAGGGAGCCATGGCAGGGTCATCATCCCTCCCCAGAGGGAAAAGCTTTAACATGCAAGAGCTCTAGAACGGCCAGAGGTGCTGCCCTTGTGCTCCTGTCTCCAATGTGGGTTGACTGCCCCCAAGTTCAGCGGCAATCATGAGGCAACCCGGTGGTGTCCCTGTCCCTCCCTGGAGGGAAATGCTGTAATTCGGCACAGCCAGAGCTCCCGGACGGCAGAGTCCCCATCCATCCCCAGAGTGGAAACTGTAACACAGCCAGGCAAGAGTTCCAGGATGGTGGGAGTGGTGTCCCCGGCCTTGTGCGCCTGTCTCCAATGTGGGATGACCATCCCCAGGTCCACCAGCTGTTCCAAGGAGCCAGACAGGGTCCCCATCCCTCCTTGGAGTTAAAATCTGTAATGAGACACAGCCAGAGCTCCAAGACGGTCAGGGGTGATTTTCCCGGCCTTGTGCACCTGTCTCCCATGTGGGTCGATCGTCCCCAAGTCCAGCGGCAGTGCTAGGTAGCCCCGTTAGGGTCCCCATCCCTCCCTGGAGGGAAAAGCAGTAACCCAGCCCAGCCAGAGCTCTTGGACAGCCGGGGGGTCTGCCCCGGGCTTGGGCGTCTGCCTTGCACATGGGTAGACTGCCCCCCAGCCCAGCTGCAGTAATCAGATGACCTGGCAGTGACCCAGTCCCTCACTGGAGGGAAAAGCAGTAATGTGGCATGGCCAGAACTCCAGGACAGCCGAGGATACTGCCCCCCGCCTTGGGTGCTTGTCTCCCATGTTGGTCACGTGTCCCCAGCCAGCTGTGGTCCCAGACAGCCCAAGCAGGGTCTCTCTTCCTCCCGTGAGGGAAAAGGTGTAACGCAGCATGGCCAGAGCTCCTGGACAGCCAAGGTTATGTGGAGTGTTATGTTGTTCTGCCTTCCTTGGGGGCAAATCTTTGAAAAACTGCACCAATTTGCCCCAATAGAATGCAAAACAACATTATGCCATCTGGTTGTCATTTCCTGGGGGCAGGGGGCCGATTGACCTGGGTGGGCCCATCTCCCTAAGATAACATCCCTGGTGGCCTAGTGGCCCTTTCTGCTTCCATGTGGTGGCAAAGTGGGGCCAGACCTTCAATTTTGACCCCCCAGGGAAGCAGCAAGAATATGCACCTCCCTGGGTGGATGTGTGGAGGGGCTGGGCCACAGGCACAGGGCCAGCCCCATTATGCCCCCAAGTGTGCCTTTATGAAAAGAAAACGTTTGTTTGCCTTCCTTGGGGAAAATGGGTGCAAAACAGCACCTATCTGCCCCCAAAGATGCCCACACATTGTGCCATTTTTGTTTTGGGTGGGCTTGGGGGGCTGTTTGGCCTGGTGGAGCGCCCCCACCCCCAAAATCAATTTCCTGGTGGTCTAGTGGTCATTGTTGGTCAAGGATCAAATGATCCTCGATCAGCAATCTCCTTGATTGTGGGCTCGTTGGAAAGGGGAGTATATCCCCTTTCCAACGAGCCCACATTCAAGGAAATCAGGCAGGAAATGCCTGTGCAGCATGCAAAAGCGTGTTTGCAAAATTTACATGCTGAAGCCTTCATTTCCTGATGACGTCAGCGCATGTAGAATGTGCCGACATCATCACGGCTGCAACCCCAACCACCAGGCACAGAAAAGGAGGTCTTCTTCTTCACAACCTGGGGGTCGCGAGGAGCAGCACATCATCAGGGGTGAATAGTGCGATGTACGAGCTACCTCGCCCGCCACACTGTGAACGTAGTACAGCGGACGAAATAGTTCGTCCTCTGCACTTAAGGGGTTAAAAGCAGTACTTTTCTAATACATTAAGTAGTTAATGAGAGGTCTCCCGATCACCCCTGACATCTTGCTGCCAACATTGTAAACACAATCCCTTGTAGGGACTTTATCAAAATGTAATTTCATATGAGATGTCATCCGTGATATCATCAATGACCTTTGTAATGTCCTGGGTGTTATTCTTAGCAGTGCATGGTGGTGGTGTGAGTTATGGTTGCTTAGCTTAACATAACTGTAGAATTTCTGGGGGTTTCGATTTTACTTGTAACTATAACATCCCTTTAACAAAGCTTTTTCACTGAATTTCAAAGGTTTTTATTATTGCAACTTAACCATAATGTCCCTTTAACAATGTATGTTCACTGAATATATATACAGACACACACACAGACACACACAGACACACACACACACACAACAGGAAACCTTACATTCCTTACATCCGCGCTCTGAAACTCTTGTGTACGAGAGCGATATAAATAAAATATCATATCTACTCATTGTTTTGCTGACAAATTGAGGTTGTCAGAGTGCAAACTTTGACTACCCCATTTGTTAAATTCGCACTCATCCCTATCCAAACACTTCCCCTTTGTGTTTTCTGTTTGTTTGTATTATATTCGTATTTTTGTTTTGTATTCCCTTATTAAGGACATTTTTACCCTCATTTTGTTTTTCTTTTTTCTAGTAGATTTTTTAAATTAATTCTGGAGATGGAGAGTGATCATTCCTCGTCAATGTCCCTGGAAGCTCCAGCAGTAAGAGTATGTTGAGTGTGTAGAGCAGCCAACGGCACCAAGAAATACAGCCAGATGAGCTTCGCCCCTTCTTTATGCTGGCGGTTCTTCAAGGTACCCAAAGACACACCTCTTTAATATGTGGTGCAAGGACAGTGCACCTCATGCAGAGAGGTTCACAGATGAGGATCGTCAACTGTCTCTTGGGCACAACTGCTTTTGTGAAACACATGATTTACTACCACTGGTGGGAAGTGGGCCAACAATTCAGGAACATGTTCAGGCAAGCTCTCCAGCTTTGTTGCAGTGCTGTCGACCCTACTTCCACACCTGCAACAGCAGAGTCCACAGAGGAAGCAGCTACACTATCACCAACTACGTCATCCTCTCAACCTCTGCAATCTACATAATCCTCAGCTACCGATGATAGGTGTCCCTCTCCTCTGCTGGCACTGTGTTGCTCACTCCACACCACCGCAGATCTCCAGAAGGTTGCATTTTCAACTGCAAAAGGTGCTATATGCCAAATGCATTGAATGCAACCAGATTTTAGTCCATTGAGGGTGCCTTGCCAGGGTGGAGCATGGTAAAATTTGCCAACTTCCATTTTATTGTTTTACTATATTTTTCAGGACTGTTATTTCCTGTGTTTCTTCATTAAATAAACAAAAAGCTGTTAAAAAAAGTCTACTTTGCTCCTAACTTCTCTACATTCTCCGCTCCTCCCATCCACTGTTCACCTTCAAAGTGTCTTTTCAGAACTGCCCAAAATGTTAGAAAAACAAAATTAAACTGAAGGAAGAGTGGGTGTATGATTGAAAAAAAATAGCCGATCCATGCATTGTACTGAGGCAATATACACCAAGGAGGCAGGCCGACTATGCCAGTAAAAGCCACCCACCCAAGTTAAGGGCCAGAGTGGGTGTTAGTGACATTACCAGCAGATTTGCCCATAACTGAACTGTATATTGCCAATATCACCAGTGAAGTTTCCTACAAGGGTGCTAAGTATGTATAAACTGTAAAACAGGAGAATGTACCTTTAGTTTGCCGTGCAACACTGGATAGTCCTCTGTGGGATGTTCTGACCCACTATGCTCTGCTCTGCAACATCACTGTGTGCTGCTTTCATCAGAAACAACAGAATGGCTGCCAAAAAGCCCTATGCGCTAAATATCTCTGAGAAGTGCGCAAGGGAAATCGGAAAAATAGGCTGCCAATCTATTTTACCTATGTTAGTGGTAAAACAGGAGACCACACTGCCAAAACCTGTCAGAGTGAAATAGAATTGCTTGCAGTACTGCATTTCCAGGAAAACCCAGAAGTGTTTTAAAATCTGTTTTTCCTTGGCTGTTGAAATTGCAAAATCATGTTCCCCAAACAGCAGAGAAGATCCAGCATCCTTGTGGAGTGTTCACCATCACCTTATTTAAGGAATCCCCATAAGCACAATGTCAGGAGAAGCACCTTTCATCACAAAAATATCTCCATTCAAAAGGGTGCTTGCCTGGAAAAACCTGTCAGATATGGGCGCAGTACCGCCACTCGCCTATGTCAAAGCTGTCATTTACGTATCCTGTAGTTTAAACTTGTGCATTAAGTTCAAATTGTGAAAAAGAAGAGACTTGCCATCAAAAGCAATATAGGTTGCTACAATTCAATTTCTATTTTTTAAAAAGACTGGAATTAAGAGATCTGTGTGTATATTTGTTGAAAATGTAAGGTTTATTTTAGCAAAAGACAATTTTGAACAAAGTGTTTTACAGTGAACTGAGGCCAGCCACACTGGACTTCAAAGGCACATTCCACAGTTTGCCCCAAACAAAGGTGCCTTCCTTTTTGCTCTCTGCCCAGGAAATCTCAGTTGGATGCTAATTAAAAAAGGAGGCGATTTTGCTCTGCTTCTCTGGGAGGAGACAATAGGCTTCCTGGACTGAAAGGAAATGCAAATTCAGGTGTCAACTGAAACCAGCTGCCAGCAGGAAGAGAGCCCTGGACTGCTCTGGGCCCAGCAAAACCATGGAGGCCGGACCAGACAGATTTCTGTATTTGAGACTGTAGAAAATATCTTTTTGAAAAAGACTCATAAAGAACTGTGCAAAACTTGTAAAAATCTGTAATTTATAGGTTGTTAATATAAAAATGCTGCTCACCGTTGGAAACTACTGTGCGAGTTTCAGAGACAGGACTACCAAAATTTTGATGTTGTAGCAATTGTGATAATGCTAGAAATATGAAACTTCACAGGATTATGCCCAGATGTCATGCGCATGTATGGAGATAAATGTGGACAGATCTGACAATGGGTACCCAACCAAAAGCGCGAAAAACTGTCAAATTTGAACCGAAGCTCTCACTGAGTTGGGACTCGGACAGGTACATGCTCTACTAAATCTGGGATGTAAATATGTATTATTAGCAAGTTGGTGATATTGTAAATATGATTTATGTGAAAAATAGATTTACTGTACTGAAACAAAGGGGAGGTACTCCCTGGATTGTAAAATACAGCATCACTATGACACTAGATTTCCTTCTCAAATCAGGAGAGAGGACAGACCCCGACCAATAGGATTCCTAGAGGGTGTGCCTAGTATAATTTAGCCTACCCACCCCTTAGAGAAATACATACATAGGGACAGTTTAGGACCTAGAGACACACACACAGATTCATCCATCAACTGATTTACTGGAGAAGCGCTCTGCAGGAGAACCCAGATCCAAGACTCCTGAATTCTGAAAGCAGAAAGCCCAATTCCAAAGCTGAACCCTTCTCAGCTTGGCCTTTAAAATCTTGAAACCTGATTTTAACCCCAGACTTCCAAGGGGAACACAACAACACCAATAGAACAGTCGGGCTGTGCTGATTCTGCTTTCTTGTCAAGAAATCTTGCTAGAACCCAGAGATCCAAACCAGTACAGGAGAGCTGTAACCTGATAGCTGCAACCCAGAACCAACCCATCAGATCCAGACCAGAGGCTGTGCAGTGTCCCCAGTGCCGTGCTGAGTGCAGAACCAAGCGCCTGAATCCTGTCCGGTGGGCTAGCAGAATCCCAGTACAAAACCTTTGACCAGATCTTTGACGGGCCTATTCCAAACCATAGTTGTGAGTATCTATAGCATAAAATTGTCCATAGCCAGTATCTTATCCTTAAGTAATCCTATCCAAACTATTCTATCATATCCAGAACTGCATTATAGAATCTCTTTTGTTTTCCTGAATCTTTCACTCATCCATATAGTCCTTTGATAATTGTAGTGATAATGTCATCTTTGCGCTAATATATTTGCTGAAGAAAGACAAGCGTCTTGGCAGATAGAAACCTCCCAGAGGTGTCACTGGGTCGGTGGCTGTGCTGTCGTGTAGCTTGTGGCTTCATAGCCTCCCTAGTGTACAGAAAATCCTTGTCTGTAATTCAAAAGCGCATCTTTCATTTGTAAATCTTGACTCTTTCTGAGAAAAATCAACCTCTACTAAAACCTCAGTAACTTCCGTACCGTACATGCTAGAAACTAAATGTAAGCGTCAAATTGTCACATTCCAACTCTTTGTAGTCTTTCTGTAATCGTCTTTCTTGTGCGGTGAAAAGTTTGCTGTGAATTTGCATTTGGCTCAATTTCCTCACGTGTAAAATAGCTATTCTTTGCAATGGACCTCAGAATTCAGTTTTCCATCTGATAGTTATTCAATCATCATTGATAGTGCTTACCTGAAACTATACAAAGCGGCTCTCACTAGTTTTTAATCCAATTTAGATAATTAAATCCATTTTCAGTGTTTTCCCCAATCATTACAAGCCACATTTGAAAGCATTTGACCTGTTTTAAAATCATTCCTGTTTCTCTCCATGCTTGCTGGGGGGGGGGACTGGGATTGAAACTGCATTGGTTGAGATTTTCTATTCCTGAAACCTGTGTTCTCTTCTTCCATCTCTTCATCTTGCATATTAGGGGGGATTGAGTACTGTACAGGGGGGGAAAGTGACATTGCATTGTTTTCCTATCCATATCACATATACATTGCATTGTTTTCCTATCCATATCACATATTATTTTATGCTGCATGTTTTATTATCCATATCAAGTATTATTCCATGCTGCATTATTTTCCTTATCCATACTCATTCTGATAAAATATATTGTTGATTGTTGTGACATCACCTAATGCTGATCATTGTATAAATATTAATAGTGTGATATATATATATATATATTGTTCAAATTCTTAAAAGTGGATATATATCTTGTTCAAATTCATAAAAATAAATCTTTTAACTTTGCAAAACTGCCTGCTTCCTGGTTCAGTGAGGCAAGGGGGATTCAAAGAGAGGGGTGTGATATAAGGATACATCATTCAGAAATAAAAGAACTTATAGACAAAAATATATAATTAAGGGTTCCAGCCGTGCATCACACACTAGGCATTGACTTAGGTGGAGTGCCGGGTTGAAATTGCTTACACCTCCTGATGCCTGTTTTCTATGTTGATTACTTTAAAGTCATCATCTATAAAACAGAGTTCGGGAGGACCACTCAATGCCACACTGCATGGTAAAGATATGTTTCTTTATTTTAATCTAAACACCCTTAACACCCGTGAAAGTACACGAGTGCTAAGAGATAATATGAGAGCAGAGAATGGTCTAAGGAGTGTAGAAAGGAAGGGGGCACTGGCCAACAGAACTCAAGCTGCTAGTAATGCAGGCTTACACAAAAAAATACAGCCCACATTCTGAGCTTCCTTATTACAAAGGACTGCCTTCCAGGATGCTAATGGATTGTAATAGCTCACTATCCAAGTTAATATCTTCTCAATAAAAGCAAAGGCATTTAATAATGTTCCGCAGGCTGTTACCATCCCATGCAATTCAGATACTCAACAATTATTGCTATTAGCACCCAAGGTTAAGATCCTTCTGTGCAAGTATCAAAGCAATTCTTTCTTTCAGAAAACACACAACTCATTAATTCAACCAAATAAACATCTAAGATGCAAATGGAAACCAGGGTACCATGCAGAGACCATCTCCATTTCCAGAATACCCCAGGATGAAGAAACTGGAGCACCACACGAGTGGTAATTACAGATGCCATTAAGATGAAAAGGCAGTTGCAAGTAGCTATCACCTTCTATTTAAAACGTATGTTTGCACATTTATGAGCCTACCAAATATGCCAATAGTTCTTCAGGAGTGAAAAATATTCTGCAAGTGGGCCCGATGCATTTCATACAACTTAATGTCATGATACACCCAACAAAATATCACGAGTGACCAAAACAATTAGATGTCTTTCCAAAACCCTTTCCCTAGCTTCACAGACTGAATACTTTAGATTAACAGAAACAACACTGTTTACTGATACTTATAACTCCCCCTGACCCATATACTAATTATGCTATAAAACGTGACACACAAGACTTCATCAGTCATTAACACCCCAATACCGAAGTTATATGCCTAAGCAATTAAACGTTTTTAAAATTGGCATTGCTCCTGTTATCAACCAGTACAGTCTACCATCAAATATATTACACTTATTAGCACCCTGGAATTTTTAACCCAGGATGGTGATAGCAATTGCTTGACAACTCAGTCACAAGCTAACAGCATCCCATTCATTCTAGCCAAATGCTTACCTAAAACGTCCATCATGCAGACACACAACGTAATTACATTCACAACCTCTCAACAACTTAACTACTATTACCTCTTCCGTCAACACCTATAACTTTAACAAATTTAAAAAGTTATAACAATGAGCAAAACAAAGCTTATAATACAATATTTATTTGAGATGGAAAGTAGTTGTGGGAAATCCTTTTTATTTCCTAACTTCAAAACTAAAATTGCATTTATTAGCCAAACCTTCCCCACACACACTGTTCACTTTCGTTCTAACCTCAACAATCTCCTTCTTCATGATCTGCATCGCCATTTCAATATTTTCCAAAATACCTTTAATTTCTCCCAGGCACTCCTTAATTCCATCCGTTGCCACATCCTCGTGTGGTGGCCGAACAATCCTCTTTGTCACTTGAATGACTAATTCACCTGATAAATAAAAATTAAAAAATATTATAAAACAAATAAACACATAATTGACTTCTAAGTACATTTACTATTAGGACACACATCACTAAACCAACTAGTAAACCAAATAAGAATTTGTACTAAAAGTTGCAGGACATACTAAATGTAAACCTATAATAAACAATAACCCACAAGAGACTGAGCATTACAGGATCATGCAAAACCTCACACCAACATACAGACCCAGTGGGAGTCACTGCTATTAGCATCCTGGCAGGTTTTTCACTTTCCATGGCAAACATGCTAACATGTATCTATGGCCTCAATCTAAGCTGCAATGAAAAAGGTTATTAAATATAAGTACCTCACTCACATATTTCACATTCATTACAATCTTCATTACCATTTTAAGGCATACCTAAAATCTCAATGATCTCTATTACTAACATGTATTACTTAGGTTGTAGAAAACCTGACTCCAACTTACAGACCCAAATGAAGCAAGTGCCTTATAATTAACCCCATGACATTACCAAAACCAATGTCTCCCCTGCCCAGAAGTATTCACTACTATTACCATGGTAGCATATTTCTCCCTTTCCATGGCACTCATGCTCACACTTACTCATGGCCTGAACCTCACTCACATATGTCACTTACATTACTATCTTCTTTATCACACTAAGATGCATACCTAAAACCACAATTATTATTATAATAATCTCTATTACTTACATTTATCACTTAGGTCATTGAAAACCTGATGCCAGCTTACAGCCAAATAAAGTAAATGCCATTACATCAGCACCATGACGGTATGAGGCCCAATAACATAGCTTCTTCCCACAGGAATGTACTGCTATTATCAAAGTGGCATGATTCTATCTTCCCATGGCACTGATGCCATCACTTATCTATGGCCTTAACCAGAGCTACAGTGAAAAACATCATTAAATATAAGTCAAGTGAAATATACGTTTTATTTTGGTTACCAGTGATCCATAAAGGCTAAGTGCAAACAGCATTTTAGAAAAACAGCATTTCCATTTTCTAAAAGAAAAAAAAACATAAACACATTATGATAAAAACATGACAGATAAAAGCAGGTTCACATGAAGAAAGAGGATTACAGTCTGTCCTCTATGGGCTGACCTGTTGCATAGAACAGCATGAAACACTAATCACAAAATAAAAACACAAAAAAAGAAAAACATATAATAGCCTACATTTCAATAGAGTAGCTAAACCTCTGAAAACTAAAATGTAGTATGACCGCTCGCCTCGCCGAAAAAAGCAGGTAGGAATGCCAGTAAAAATGTAGTTATAGCCTGTTCTTTAATCATTGTTTGTCTCTGCCTCCAGGCTTTTATGAGATAGTTTGAGACTGCATAAACCGTACAAACACTGGTTGGGCATGTACAAAAGTCCAAAAGCCCAGAGTACCATACTTATGTTGTTATATTTGAAAAGCAGTAGAAGCCATTCCGCTGTAAAGGTTTCAGATTAGGGCAAAAAAATATAACATTATATATTTCCTCCTTTATGTGTCCACACACTGGACAGTCAGCATTTCTCCTTAGTCCAATTCTTTGTGAATTATTTTAGTTGAAGGACTATAAGTCCACCTTAATATACAAAGACCTCTCCACAGGTTTCCTGATCCAAGTGAGATCCAAGTCCTGATCGTAGGTCGACTGTATTGCTAAAGTGCACATAAGCTTAAAGTCATTTAGTTTCATTGACACACAATGGGCCTCATTACGTGTTTGCCGGTATAAAAACAAAATAACCGGCATGTCGGTGCTACTATGTCCGTATAGCACTGCTGGCGGAATCAACTCTAGATTCTGAGTCAACATGCACGCGCATCCCGGCATGCCGGAAACGGTAGCACTGGCATGCCTGTAACGGCCCCAAAACCCCCTATATCGTCATCCTCGCTGACACGGACTCCGACTTCGAGAACACTGTTGTTACTGGTACCGGTAGTACCGTTAGTGTAAATAACGTCATCGCCAGAACAGGAAATGTACCGGCGGCCATTACAAAAACACAATCCATTGCAATCCTCAGTGCACAAGAGTGTGAGGGAGAACTGGAGCAGCTACCAACACAGAGAGACATGTCTGTAAGGAAACCTGCAGTATGTCGCCGCAAGCCAAGGTTCAGTGAACCTGAACTTAACATGCTTGCCGACACCTTTGTTCAGCACTCACATTAAGTGTTTGCACTGATATGCGGCACCAAAGGCAAATCTGTAAGAAGGCTATATGTGAGGAGGTTTCCCGTAAAGTTTTGGCAGTGGGGACAAAACCCCAGACTGTGCGAGACTGCAAGATGAGGTCGGACAACCTATATCTCCATGTGTGCAATCTCCTTACCGCAGCGCGCAGCCAGGGCATGGCCACAGGAGGGGACCACCATCCCCTATCAAACTGCAGGCATCGGAAGAAACGTGCACCACCATCATGCACATGGTGGCGATAGAGGGAGTTGGAGATGTGGAGGCAAGAGATATGACATCCAATGATATCATTGAGTCCCCGTAATCAAAAAGTCACATCACACACCATGTAGCCCCAATGCAAATGGCTAGGTCAATATGTCAAGTTTGTGGAACATGATCCCTGCTGCCATTCCACCCACCATCAACCTCGCTGCACACATGCACAATGTACTTGCCTGCAACCCAAAAACAAACACCACTGACACATCCCACATATCCCCTCTATCGGCCATAAACAAGTAGCATCTGCATGCACACAGATACACATCAACCAGAAAATGCCCAACTGATGTTGTCATCTCTGTGCTACCACATGCCCAAAGCCATGTCATGACAGCCTTAGGCAGCAGTAACAAGTGAAACACATCTGTTTCACAATCAAACACATCATGTTACACAGCCCGTGTGGCATGCCCATAACAACCAAACTGGTAAACACCACTACCCCAGTCAACAGACACTGCGCACACCATGGCCGCACACCAAACATGCACCCATAATGCATCCCCCACACATGCATTTGTGCACCATGCCATGCCCTCCACCATGTCCATGACAATGCACGTGATTCTGAAAGTACTAGCATTGATGTCTGTCTGATGGATCCATACCCATCACTGATACCCTGCCTCACTGCCTCCACAGGCACAACATCTGACAATGACGGGGAACAGGCAACCACATCCAGGTGCACCAGGCCACGGCCCTGCCGCAGGGAAACCACAGTCTTGAGCCCGGATACTAGCACATCCGCCACCAGACCGGAACGTGCAAAAACACCTTTAGGGCAGCCCTCCCACCCCGCAGGGGGCACCTGCAGCCAAGAGGACCAGCCAGCAGGAGGAACATGTTTCCCTGGCCCCCCAATCTCTATTACTTACATTTATCACTTAGGTCATTGAAAACCTGATGCCAGCTTACAGCCAAATAAAGTAAATGCCATTACATCAGCACCATGACGGTATGAGGCCCAATAACATAGCTTCTTCCCACAGGAATGTACTGCTATTATCAAAGTGGCATGATTCTATCTTCCCATGGCACTGATGCCATCACTTATCTATGGCCTTAACCAGAGCTACAGTGAAAAACATCATTAAATATAAGTCAAGTGAAATATACGTTTTATTTTGGTTACCAGTGATCCATAAAGGCTAAGTGCAAACAGCATTTTAGAAAAACAGCATTTCCATTTTCTAAAAGAAAAAAAAACATAAACACATTATGATAAAAACATGACAGATAAAAGCAGGTTCACATGAAGAAAGAGGATTACAGTCTGTCCTCTATGGGCTGACCTGTTGCATAGAACAGCATGAAACACTAATCACAAAATAAAAACACAAAAAAAGAAAAACATATAATAGCCTACATTTCAATAGAGTAGCTAAACCTCTGAAAACTAAAATGTAGTATGACCGCTCGCCTCGCCGAAAAAAGCAGGTAGGAATGCCAGTAAAAATGTAGTTATAGCCTGTTCTTTAATCATTGTTTGTCTCTGCCTCCAGGCTTTTATGAGATAGTTTGAGACTGCATAAACCGTACAAACACTGGTTGGGCATGTACAAAAGTCCAAAAGCCCAGAGTACCATACTTATGTTGTTATATTTGAAAAGCAGTAGAAGCCATTCCGCTGTAAAGGTTTCAGATTAGGGCAAAAAAATATAACATTATATATTTCCTCCTTTATGTGTCCACACACTGGACAGTCAGCATTTCTCCTTAGTCCAATTCTTTGTGAATTATTTTAGTTGAAGGACTATAAGTCCACCTTAATATACAAAGACCTCTCCACAGGTTTCCTGATCCAAGTGAGATCCAAGTCCTGATCGTAGGTCGACTGTATTGCTAAAGTGCACATAAGCTTAAAGTCATTTAGTTTCATTGACACACAATGGGCCTCATTACGTGTTTGCCGGTATAAAAACAAAATAACCGGCATGTCGGTGCTACTATGTCCGTATAGCACTGCTGGCGGAATCAACTCTAGATTCTGAGTCAACATGCACGCGCATCCCGGCATGCCGGAAAC
This sequence comes from Ambystoma mexicanum, assembly GCF_040938575.1. Classification (NCBI taxonomy): domain Eukaryota; kingdom Metazoa; phylum Chordata; class Amphibia; order Caudata; family Ambystomatidae; genus Ambystoma; species Ambystoma mexicanum. The sequence goes on along the minus strand of NC_090922.1, from coordinate 1,382,815,493 downwards.
GGTAGCACTGGCATGCCTGTAACGGCCCCAAAACCCCCTATATCGTCATCCTCGCTGACACGGACTCCGACTTCGAGAACACTGTTGTTACTGGTACCGGTAGTACCGTTAGTGTAAATAACGTCATCGCCAGAACAGGAAATGTACCGGCGGCCATTACAAAAACACAATCCATTGCAATCCTCAGTGCACAAGAGTGTGAGGGAGAACTGGAGCAGCTACCAACACAGAGAGACATGTCTGTAAGGAAACCTGCAGTATGTCGCCGCAAGCCAAGGTTCAGTGAACCTGAACTTAACATGCTTGCCGACACCTTTGTTCAGCACTCACATTAAGTGTTTGCACTGATATGCGGCACCAAATGCAAATCTGTAAGAAGGCTATATGTGAGGAGGTTTCCCGTAAAGTTTTGGCAGTGGGGACAAAACCCCAGACTGTGCGAGACTGCAAGATGAGGTCGGACAACCTATATCTCCATGTGTGCAATCTCCTTACCGCAGCGCGCAGCCAGGGCATGGCCACAGGAGGGGACCACCATCCCCTATCAAACTGCAGGCATCGGAAGAAACGTGCACCACCATCATGCACATGGTGGCGATAGAGGGAGTTGGAGATGTGGAGGCAAGAGATATGACATCCAATGATATCATTGAGTCCCCGTAATCAAAAAGTCACATCACACACCATGTAGCCCCAATGCAAATGGCTAGGTCAATATGTCAAGTTTGTGGAACATGATCCCTGCTGCCATTCCACCCACCATCAACCTCGCTGCACACATGCACAATGTACTTGCCTGCAACCCAAAAACAAACACCACTGACACATCCCACATATCCCCTCTATCGGCCATAAACAAGTAGCATCTGCATGCACACAGATACACATCAACCAGAAAATGCCCAACTGATGTTGTCATCTCTGTGCTACCACATGCCCAAAGCCATGTCATGACAGCCTTAGGCAGCAGTAACAAGTGAAACACATCTGTTTCACAATCAAACACATCATGTTACACAGCCCGTGTGGCATGCCCATAACAACCAAACTGGTAAACACCACTACCCCAGTCAACAGACACTGCGCACACCATGGCCGCACACCAAACATGCACCCATAATGCATCCCCCACACATGCATTTGTGCACCATGCCATGCCCTCCACCATGTCCATGACAATGCACGTGATTCTGAAAGTACTAGCATTGATGTCTGTCTGATGGATCCATACCCATCACTGATACCCTGCCTCACTGCCTCCACAGGCACAACATCTGACAATGACGGGGAACAGGCAACCACATCCAGGTGCACCAGGCCACGGCCCTGCCGCAGGGAAACCACAGTCTTGAGCCCGGATACTAGCACATCCGCCACCAGACCGGAACGTGCAAAAACACCTTTAGGGCAGCCCTCCCACCCCGCAGGGGGCACCTGCAGCCAAGAGGACCAGCCAGCAGGAGGAACATGTTTCCCTGGCCCCCCACCAGCAGGCAGAAACCTGGTACCCCGGCCCCACGCCCCCCGCCAGCAGGATGAACCTGTTGCCTCGTCTCTCCACCAGTAGGATTAACCTGTTGCCTGGGCCCCACACCCACAGGATGAACCTGTTGGCCCTGGCCCCCTGCCAGCAGAATGAACCTGTTTCCCTGGCTCCCCACCAGCAGGATGAACCTGTTGCCCTGGCCCAACTTGCACCACTTCCACAAGGGTTTGGAGCCAACAGCATTGGGGAGGGCAGTGTGCACGACATACACAGCGACCCTAGCTATGGGGAAGGTGCTGAATTCAGTCCTATGGGCCCTCAGAGCCCACCTTCCATACCATAACCTGAACTACGTAATGTACTTGACATTGAGGAGCGCCTCACTGGGATGGAGGAACGGCAGCAGGCAATGCACGCAATGGTGCAGCAATACTTTGCTGAGGCACAACTCACGCGCCAGATGATGCAGGACACCGCACGGAACACTGCACGAATGTTGGGCAAAGCCACTGAGGGGGTGTACCACCTGTCTAGGCGTGTGAGGGAGGGTAATGTTACCATCTCATTCCTTGTGGAGTCAATCAACGTGTTGGTTCAGGCAATTGCTGAACAACACCACATCACAACGCCACTGGCCCCATTATCAAGCACAACACCCATGAGTTCTATGCAAAGCAGCCCTGTGCGTCGTTCCTAGTGGCTCAATTGCCCAGCATGGGGCACCCCCCTCCTACTAAAAGGGGGTGTAAATAGGTCAAGGATCCGGTGCGTGTGGGGAGGGTGTAGTTGGGGAGGGGGTGTGGGGATAGTGGGGAGGCGGTGTGGAGATAGTTGGGCAGTGGGTGTGGGGATAGTTGGGGAGGGAGTGTGGGGTCAGTAGTACGGGATTGTAGTGGTAGGCAATGACAATCACATTTGTACATAGTTATTCATGTCACAATACACTTGGGGTTTCAGAAAAACATGACTGGACGTTAATTATTCAGTGTGAGTGCATTTATTCATGTAGTGTCCAGTGCCCAGTGTGATTCATGTCCAGTGCTGTGTCTGTAATAGTTGATCAAAAGTAGTGTTGAATTAATACTTGCCATGTGGCACATCCATCATTGGCATTGCGGAGCAGTGCATTATCCCCAGCTTCATCACCCTCATCCTCAGTCTCTGGTGGGAGCATGTCCATGTCAGGAGGCAGGGGGACGTTGTGCTGGATGCACATGTTGTGCAACAAGCACATACCAGCACAATATTGCCCAGCTTCTCTGGGCCATAAATGAGGGCTCCCCCAGATCTGCTGAGGCAGCAGAACCTGGCTTTCAACAGGCCAACTGCCTGCTCGATGGTGCAGCGACTGCATACATGTGCACGGCTGTACGCCTCTTCGTGCCTGTTGTGGGGTTGCCTGATGGGGGTCATGAGCCATGCCATCAGGGGATACCCAGCATCACCTGCACGGGAGCAAGAGAAAGGGTACATGTGATTTTTGTGGTCATTTCATGTTGGCACAGGCTGTACAGTGTTCATTTGAGAAGACTACCATGCACAGGGAATTATTACTTTACATGGCATAGGTTATTTCCTATGTACCCCTAAGGGAACTTAGTCCGGATGCATGTGGAGGGGGGGGGGGCGTTTGTGCAGTTGCAGTCACCTCGGCCATTCACTGTCAACCTGCCCCCTGACAAATCGTGTACAACTGAAACCAATGGATGTAAATGTCCCTAATGTGTTACCAATGAATGTGGACTGTGCCTATATAGTGGGACTTTTCACATGATTTCCATTTGTGTTTTAGTGTCATTTACGGTACACATGTACTTTATGTACACATCCATCCGCATCGTAACACATATGACGAGGTAAAGGGTGAGGTGTAAAGGGTTACGTAATAGCATTACGGCTGGTTGGGTGTTTGCATGGATGATTAAAGCTTAATTGGGGGAGGCCGTCAGGTTTTAATCATTTATTGGTGGTAGTTAAGGATTGTTGCATTTTGCAAATTTGGAATTAACGCATTCTACTTGAAGGTGTCCCTTAAGGAGACATGATAAGCATACTGACCAGGAGTGTACCTGTGAAATGTGTGTGCAGTCACAAATGATTTCAGTGTGGCAGATAGTTTTATCTCTGGCTGACCATCATGACTTGTGTTTTTACTTTACTGTGTTTTTGAATGTCATTCATTGTCACTATTATGTGGTGCATCATGGTACTTGTGGTTTGAGTTTTCTGCAGACCCAAATACATGTAGTAATGTAAGCACTGTATGCATTACAATGCGTGGCGACACGGCTGGGAAGGCCTTGTGCTTTGGCATGCTACTACTGTGTAGCACATTCAGTTACATCTACACACTAGCATGTTCAATGCACTCACAATGCTGTGTATGGTGATGTTCCGTTCTATGTGTGAGGTTTGTTCATGTGCAGGCTGAAGATGATAAGGTTCCCTGGTCTTATTACTCATCTACCTTTGCCTTTTGTTGGCCTATCCAGCCTCTGTGCACTTAAACAGATGCTTGGTTAAGGTTATGGGATATTGCAGATGGACTGATGCTGGATTAAAGCATGCAGTGTGCACATCTGTTATTGATGCATTTCATGCGGTGCTATGTTTCAAAACTCCTCATGGCTTTGTGGTTAGACTCACACAGCAGCCATGTTGCCTATGCTGTTTACTGCCCCCCCAATTCAACACTCCTCACGGCCTTGTGGTTAGACTGACCCAGCAGCCAGTTTGCCTATGCTGTTTACTGCCCTCCCCAATTCAACACTCCTCATGGCCTTGTGGTTAGACTCACGCAGCAGCCAGGTTTCCTATTGTGTTTAGTGCCCCTCCCTCAATTAAAAACTCCTCATGGCCTTGTGGTAAGACTCACCCAGCAGCCAGGTAGCCTATGCTGTTTACTGCCCCCCCCCCAATTCAACAATCCTCATGGCCTTGTGGTTAGACTCACTGAGCAGCAAGTTTGCCTATGCTGTTTACTACCCTCCCTTAATTCAACACTCCCCATGGCCTTGTGGTTAGACTCAACCAGCAGCAAGGTAGGATGTCCAGTATGTTGTGCCATGTAGTAGGGCAGTTGGAGTTGCGCAGCACCATGGAGTCATGAGTGGATCCAAGGAATCTTGCGCAGCAATGTGTGATTATTTTGCAGGCATCGCACACCATCTGTACATTGAGGAAATGGTACAGCTTCTTGTTGCAGTACACTACCTCCACAGCATGCCAGACAACCATCTCCACATGTGTGCAGTCGACCGCACCTATTACATTAGGCATGCCTGCAAGTGCATGGAATGCTATTTTTATTGCATTCACCTCCTCCGCAGTCCGTGGTAAGCTTATGTGGTCGTGAATGTGGGACAGGAGTGCATCTAGAACCAGGGAGAGCACACAGGAGAAACAGGGTTGGAAGATTCCATGCAGCGGACCCACTGTGTGCTCATAAGTGCCTGTGGCAAGGAAGTGTAGCACAAACACTACCATCAGCAAGAGGGGTAGCTGTCTGGAAATGTATTAGGCTCACCAGGTCATCATGTATCAGGTCCACTATAGTGGTGATGGTGTCCCTGTCCAGCCGGTTGAATGGGGTCGCCCTTAGACGAGGGATTGGTGGCTACCTGTGGGGTACAACTGGCAGCATATTGGGTATCGGATGGGCCATGATGGCCCTTCTCCTCATGCGCCTCTGCTGCGTTCTGGACCTCACTGCCTCCTCAATGAGTAAGTCTGCAGGCATGTCCTCCAGCTCCAGTACTGCTAGTGCTAATGGTGGATTTGGAAGGGCTGTGGGAGGGGTCCTTTTGTGCTGTTCCACAGACCATTGGCCCCACCTGTGCGGATTGTGAGCACCTGTGGCAGTTTTCTACACACCAGGGTCCACTTAATGCCTGGTCCGCGATGCCAGTGTTTCTGGCATCATTGTACACGTTTTTACCGGAATGTACATGCTGGTGGTTGTGTGTCCATGCACCTCTTAATGTGACCCTACTTACGCCATGCTGGTATCACTGGCACAGCTGCCACGTGTCAACGCAGATACCGGCAACAGTATTTCCGGGCACGGCGGGTCTCTGGCTATGTCGGTAACACCAGCATTGCGACTCGGACTACACCGGTCCAGAAAATAGTGCTGGTACAAAAATAACAGCAATGCTATTTGCGGACCGGCGTACTTGTAATGAGGCCCAATGAGTCCAACAGGGCCTATTCCCATTACGTTGACTTCACAATCTGTTAGCTCAACGGCTTTAGGGATTCCAGGGCAAACCAGAAGCCGCTCATATCGTTCTTCATCAGAACCATTTTTACTTGTTTAAGCCAAATGCAAGGCTTAGAATAGTTTACTCAAGGCGTATTGTATCGCCCAGTTGTCCACAATGTGTTCAACAATAAAACTGGCCTCAGTTGAGCATGACAAATGATGCATGATTGTCCTAGTTCCAAAGTTATGGCTATGCTTAAGGTGCCATGCTGTAAACCTAGCCATTTCTAAAAAGAAAATCTCACTGACCTTTAGATGAGTAATACTACAGCAACCCCAAAACTCAGCAGCATACAATATTGCTGAAAGAGCCTGAGCCCTAAAGCTCCAGTGTGGCTTCAATAGCAACGCTAACAAAGGCAGTGTTAGATTATATTTTTGAATCTGGGTGCTACTGCCTTGTTGAAATGAACACCCAAAGAAAATCATAGAATTCCTTTTAACTCATCCAGTTCAATATCAAAAACAGGAAGTGGTTTTCTAAGTATGGTCTTAAATATATGAACCTCACTCCCGTATTTCACTTTCATTACTATGTTCATTACCACACTAAGGCATACCTAAAACCACACTGATCTAATACTAACCTTTGTTACTTAGGCCATAGAAAACCAGACACCAACTTACAGACCCAAATGAAGCAAGTGCCTTATTATTAACCCCATGATATTACTGGATCCAATAATGCCCCTGCCCAGAAGGATTCACTGCTATTACCATGGTGGCATGTTTCTCCCTTTCCATGGCACTCATGCTCACACTTATCCATGGCCTGAACCTAATCTACATTGAAAAACATCCTTAAATATAAATGCCTCCCTCACATATTTCACTTTCAATACTATCTTCTTTACCATGCTAATGCATACCTAAAACCACAATAATCTCTATTATTGAAATTTAGTTGTGTTTAATGCATTTGATATGAACATAAACAATACACTCACATAATACGAAACACCTTGAACTTCCTACTGGCGGCAGCACCTCTGCATCCTCCTCCTGAATAATTCCTCTTTGAGGAAATGATACTCCAACCACACTTAGTAGCTACCCATTCGTCTACAATCAAAAACGAATTCTCTTCACACAACTACCCAAGATTCTCTTTCACCTTTTAGAATGAACAGCTGTAACGCATTACCATAACAATCAAGGTGGGATTCTTTCTATTTCATTTCTCATTGGTAACCAACAGTTTCTATAGAGTGACAAGCAGCCAACAGAACGTCAAGTACCTTTAGCTATTTAACAAATAAAGCCACGCCATTTTCTAAGTGACAACTCCATGGATCAATTACAATGAGACACTATTGTCTCATCACCTTAACTGCCTTCCTTCCCTGACATAACACACCTTACTATTATACAAGATGGTAGATGATGGTAATGAGACCTTCATTTCAGATGAAGACCTCAATTCACAAGAAACCAACAGTGATCACACCAGTAGAACAGGAAGTGCTGTAGAGGAGGATGGTGGTGAAGTTAAATGTCAATTGGTGTATGTTTTGTTCTTTTCTTTACCTTCACCTTAGACAGTATTCAAGAAAAAATGGCCTCATGCACAACATGTGGTCAGCTTTTTCCTCACAGGAGGCAGAAACTTTTTTTTTTTTAGAAGAAAATGAATATCTCATGTAAAAGAACATTGTGAGGTAATCAAATAACTTATACATGGCAGTACAAATCATCTGAAATCTACTCTTTACTAAACGGTTTCCAAGAGTAATATTTATAATGACACTGAAAACCCAAAGGATTTTAAGAGACAAAATATTTAAAGGTAAAGATAAGAAAGCCATCACAACATTATCAACTTCTAATATAAAACCAACAGTCTGAATTGAGAATTAAAATTCTCTACAAGAACAAGCTAAAAGCACACTACCCACAATATGTAAAATGTATCCTTTACTTTGTCTTATCTTTACTTGTAACAGTTGTTACAAATCTAAACCTAATAGCCATGCATCCCTCTTACTAGCCTTCCCTCTTACTCATCACTTTATTAAATCTTGATCTCAAAAACACAAACCCAAATAAATAATCTCACATATTGTGTATCATGTAATTTTTTACTTTGTATACTCTTTTCATTAGTCACTCCTTATGAATCGAGAAATCGTTCAAAGTAGTGTGGTTATATTGCTGTACACACTGCACCTTTCCAAAAACTTACACCACTCATCTACCTCCTTTATACCCCTCACACCCTCCCTTCAACCAAATCAATCAGTAAACAATTCCACTATTAAAAGCTCTGTATAAACATTGACCTTGAGAACATTGCAGAGGAATACAATGAATAAAGAATCAAAACTGTAGATCATGTGACAAATATCTCCCCTCAAAACAAAGCATATTACAAACTTGATACATCTCCAGTCACATCTCGGTGACACACACAAACACTTTTTTCACATAAATAAACCCTAAATAAGGGTGAAAACATAAAGAAAGCTGTAGGCAGTATTGTGGCGGAAGTTTTCGTTAGCTTATTGGGGTATTTTGTTGAATATTAGTGAGTCTAAATATCAGGACCTACCTGATGAGTGTTCTTATACTGGGGTCACTAACGGTGAACCATGACTAGACTAAGTCACTCTAAATAATAATTTAAAATGTCATATCCTTGCAGTATTTTATTTACAATACCACATCATGCACTTTTGGCGGTATCTCAGAATACACTTACCATGTAATCCAAATACTGTTATTGATACATAGCACTGAGAAGAAGCCAATACACAGTGATCAACTTTGATTTGTATTTTACCACATGTGATAAAGTGAATTACTGCCTGTGGTAAAATAAGCCTTCTATTTGTCATTCACAGTTGTCTGGGTTACCACAAACGATCAGGACACATAATAAGCACTCTGAGATAAATTCACTTCATACTTCTGTTCTTTGTAGGAGGTTAGAATTATGCAGAATATCAAAAACAAAGCAAATAAAGCACAGTGTTCTCTCATAGCATTTTAAATATGTGACTCAAAAATGAAAAAGACACATTCAGTAATACAATTGAATTGAAGTTGTTTTCCCAGCGTTAAAGGAGCTAATGAAAGATTCTCTCACGGTTAATAGCTACGCTCATAACCAGCTACGAATCCACTCTTTTTAATAAATGCCCAGAGTTCTGTTAAAGCTGACCTTGAACTTATCACAAGTCTTGGCAATGTGTAAGCTTCTGTCTCATTTGAAGCTTGTTGAAAAAATGGAGAAAAATATTAAATAAACACTGTCCATGTTTAAGATGCAAGCACACCCTTCTAAGCTGTGACTGTTTAAGATGCCCTAATTCAAAGCCCTTGCAAAACCTACATATTTGTTTATTTTGTGACAACATCCTTTCAATTACATGCTCCTCAATTACTAAACTCACCAAAAATTATGCTCGACTATGTACGCCCCCCGACTGCAAGCAACCTCTGTCTATTTGGCCCTTTTCTGCTTCACTCCCCTCAGAGCCTGCAAGGAGTCCACAAAGTCTTTTCCACAGCCTGCAGGCAAATGCCACACACTTCTCCCCAGGGACAATGAGTGCTCGAGCAAGAGACAGCCTTTTGGAATGATGCACCAGCCAGAGAGAGCCTGAGAGAGAGAGAGAGAGAGAGAGAAAGAAAGAGAGAGAGAGAGAGAAAGAAAGAGAGAGAGAGAGAAAGAAGGGGAGAGAGAGAGAAAGAAAGAGGAGAGAGAGAGAGAGAGAGAGAGAGAGAGAGAGAGAGAGAGAGAGAGAGAGACAGCCCTCTGCCTGAAATGCTACTTAAACTCTCTGTCCAAGACCTCCCTTAATGTATATCTGGCCTACATAAAAAGTAATGAAATACCTCCTCCAAAAGTGATGTTATGTATCCATCAGAACCACCTGCTTTGGCAAGCTAATTCATAAAGAATGTTCTATAAATACATGAATATCCTGGCTTCTTCGAATGCAGCAACGGTTGAGAATGTTGCATTTCTTCACACTGTCCTTTCCAGTCCTTTGAAGGAGCAATAGGCTACTTTGGACAGATCACCTCGCTTAGCTCAAATCTTATCAAATATTTGCTGCAAAATCAAACTGCTTCTTCATGCATTTCAAATTAACCTTCCACACCCCAAATGCCTTAACATTCAGTTTATCAATCTGCACCCAAGTCTGCACCCAAGAGTCATGGACTGATCTTCTCTGAATGTTAATTGGGGGTATGTTAGAGGTTAGGGGATGGGGATTAGTGATTTTTAAATTGTATGGTTTAGTGCAACTCAGTCCATATTTATTGTGATGTAGTGCAACACGATAACATCAGCTGTTATATAATGCTAAATTCAAAACCTTTTTTCTGGCGTTTGTTCTATGCATTCACAATACTGAATTCAACCAGATTCAATACAGTGTCTCATATCTGAGTCTCACACCCGATGCTCACTAATGGGATTAGTTTTCATATGTGTTGAAATGTTGAGTCTTAGCTACAATTCGGAATCCCCTCTCCCTACAAAGCCCAGCCCACCAAATAAGTCCATATCCTACCTCTCCACATGCTTCAAGTTAATTTAGGAATCAAACGGTGCACTTTTATTTTCTAATACAAATGCACAGTTTCCTTCCTAAATTTACGTAAAATGCTTAATCCAATTTAATTAGAATTTACTGTGCTTACCACATCTCAATAATGTATCATTATAAAGTATTTACTCTTTTCTTTTCCTGTTTGCACTTATTTAGAGCACTATCAGCACAAATCTGCCAAAAAAATCATGTGATACGCTCCTCCAATCAGAACAAAGAACATTGTAAGCATGACTCGTCCTTCAATACGTCTCGGTGACACACTTTATTTTTACCAAATGATAAAAAACATTATTAGAGGATTTGAACATCCTGGAAACACTAATACCAAAACTGGTAATTTTTTATATTAAAAAAATAGCAAAACTGGAAATGTTCACACAGTTCTAAATATATAAAGGGTCAAAAAGATTGTCTTTTTTTCAATTTTACATTCATTTTCCCCATACTGAAAATGTTAAATGTCTGCTCACACGCACAGACCAAGCCACTGGACATATATACACTAAATAAGAAACAAGTTGGGCACAAAGCGCCTGAAGGAAATCGTTTGTTAGCATGGCATACATCTGGTCAGTTAATTTTAAATACATTTGGAGTAGAGTGTGGTGCCCCTGTACCCAAAAAGTTAAATATGTCTCCCATGATGCATTTCAATTCTGAAAATCCGCCATTACAAATTTCAGGATTCAAGATCTCGATTTGCTTTTGGAAACTGCCATAAGATATAAGGGGTGTAAGGAGTGTAGTATTGAGACTAGGGAGTATATGGGCATGATAAGAAAGGATGATTTGTGTAAGGACATGTGCAGACTTAAATTCCACCAGTGCAGGAAGTAATGTACAACCAGAAGATAGGCTTTCTCCATCTACGCTCCAAGACTCTGGAACCTCTTCCCTTCAACATCAGACTTGTCCCCTCATTCCTCATTCCTGCAGTTCAGGAAGGAGCGCAGGGCCCTCCTCTACAAGGAATGGAACTTCCCTATCATATAGGCCCACACAACCTCCAGTCCACACCATACCCGAGACGGGGGGAGGAGGGGATCTGATTCCCACTGATTCCTCCCCTGGTTGCTTCTAGTACTCTTTCTGACAAATTTCCCACCCTCGCCCACCCCTGTTAGTTCCTCACTCCCTTCTTTCTCTGCTTCCCACCATGACTTTCCTCCTACGATTGTGATGTGCTCTGTTGCTTTCTGAGAGTAGGTCTGTGCTCCATAAATACCGTAATAATAATAATAATAAAAACAATTTGTAAAGGTTTGTGGTTTTCTGGGGTGTTTTGCCAAGATACCAATTTGTTTCGAGTGGCAAAAAAAAATAGTAAATGTATACAAATGATAATATATACCACAGGGATCCTCCTTCTCACCTCTATTGTTTAATGTTTACATGTGCCACTTGATGGAGATTTTGAGACACTCTGTAATAATCCATTCCTATGCTGCTGATACTCAAATCTTCATCAAGATTGTCAATTTTGACAAAGCTTTTATCAAAATTAAACAGTGCCTAGAGGAAATTAGTCAATGGATAATCAGCTCCATTTGAATGCAGCTAAAACTGAGCTCATTCTGTTCGGATCAAGGCATTTATTTATCGCTGCCAAGGAACTGCCTATACCGACCCGCCTGGGAACCAATCTTAGGCTTGTTTCTAAGGTGAAGAACTTGCATTGTGTGTGGCAGGATAACCTTGGCAGTGAAGGTCAGGTTGGAGCCAAAGTTCAGGCAGTCTATTACACCCTGAGACTTTTACAGCAGATCCTCCCATACATTGCTAACGATGATCATGCCTTCATGGTGGGCACTATAACAAACACACATCTGGATTATTGTAACAGGAGCTGATGGGCATCCCATCTAAACAAGTCTGGAGGCTTCAAAAAGCCCAGAATGCGGCAATCAGAATGATTTTCAGGCTGGGCAAAACAGCCCATGTCTCCCCTTCCCACCGTGCCTTGCACTGGCTAGCAATGGAAGAGCGTATTAGATTGAAGGTGGCCTGCCTTATCTTTAAATGCTTGAATGGACTGGCTCCAGCATATTTGAGGGACATGATTGAACACTATCAACCATCAAGATGTCTACAATCCAGACTGTTTACTTCTGCCTATTCGCCCCTTCACCTGTACATCAAGGGGAGATAGAGGATTTGCACTGTAAGGTCCAAAACTGTGGAAGATGATTCCCAGAGAAATCAGGACTCTTGAATCACTCTATCAATTTTGCAAGGCTCTCAAGAAATTCCTGTTTAAATAAAGGTTTTGTGGTTGCTGATTCTTTTGTACCCCTGTTTTGGGCTCAGTTCTGCTCTGTCTGAATGTATTGTTCCAGCTGGGCCCCTATACTGTTTGGTCCATCAAAAGCAATATATAAATGCCCAAATACAAATATATTAAGTTGCAGCAATGACCTTGATTGCTAGTTATGGAAAAGGAGTTTTTTATCATTAGTAGTAATGCATTTATCCTGTTTGTTTGGCCTCAACGCACTTGTGGAGGGAATGCCACCGGGGACCGAAGTCCAAGGTGTGGGAAATTGTGTGAAGGCTAGAATGAGTGTGCATTTGTCCACGATAAAGGGTTTTGAGGGCTGGACAGGCTTCAAGAAAGCTACCCATGAAGTCAGGCACATGGATGGGTACTGAGGGGGGAATATGTGTGACAGCAAGAGAGAATTGTGAAGTGTCCAGAAAACTGAATGTTATTATAGGTCGTCACTGCATTCTGATGGAAAAGGGGTGTTGTGAGCAATGGTTAAGCCTGTGCGATTGTTGTGTGACCAGCAAGACTGAAATATTGCCGTTGTCGTTGCTGCAATTCTACTAAATGTGGCAAGGTAACCATGCCTGTGGCAAAAGTTCAATGCATAGGTGCATGGATACGTACCCTGAAGCTTGGACGGAGCCTTGTCTTTGAAGTAGTTGGGTGCAAATGTCATCTGTAAAGACTGCATTAGGTCTAGTTAGAACAGAACATGCTGGCGTAAAGCATCTTCTAATCACAATAAACAGGTTGTCATCCTGGGGGTTATGATTCCAATTACGAGTGTCTTCTGTGTGCATTTATCAGCAGTCCTCCTAATCTTTTGGCAGCAGTATGGATCCTCTAGTTGTGTAGCAAAGGCGGGGTGTAATGGATGGGTGCCCAATCTGTATTTTGTGCCCAGGGCAGCTATCCTAGTATATTTCTTTAGTAATGTATCTGCTACCCTCGGGGGAACGAAGTTCAAGATGTAGGAAATCTTGTGAAGGCTAGAATGCGTGTGTGCATTTGGCCGCGATAAGGTGTTATGAGGGAGCTATACACGAGGAAGAATGTGCACACCAGGCTGAGAGAAAGAGGCCAGATGGGCTGTTGTGTGTTAGTGTACCCTGAGTGGTCCGTGGATTGTGTGTTGGGGTGGGTGTGTGGACCGAGTGTGTTTTCAGTTAATACTGGGAAGCTATTCATGTTTTAATATAAAAATGAATTCCTACATTACTTTAAAATGTGTGTGAGGAGAGTATTAGTGGCTTTTGGGACTTGGGGGTATGAAATGTGCTTATAAAGCATTTATTTGTTTAATTACTTTAACATAAACATTTTCAACACAAGATTGATCGAAGTTGGTGCTTGTTTTCTATAGCCTTTGATTTGAATCAACAAGATGTTCACATGACTTAACAGTGAAAATCTCGATTTACTCCTGACGTCAGCACGGAAGATCTGTACATTATCGTTCCTCCCTCTTCTTCATCACAGTACTTAATAATTAATCCTACCTGAACTCCCACATCCCTCTTCGACGTCCCAGTACTGACTAGTAATCTTACCTATACTTCCACGCCCCAGTAACCAATAGTAACATTACCTTTACACCCACATCCTTCTTCTTCATCATCACAGTCCCCCACTGTCCCTACCTCACTGTTCCTTGTCATAGTACCTCACTAGCCCCAGCTCACACTGCTTCATCACAGTCCCCCACTACCCAACCTCACTCTTCCTAGTATACCAATAGTAATTACGAGCATTACCCCCACATCCTTGTCCTAGTCCTCATCCCTGTACACCATTAATAATCCATTCTTATCTAAGTACCAAAAAAAGATGAAATGCTTGATGAACCCAATGTTGTGTAGCTTAAGAAAAGTTATTTATAACAAATGATGTGACATCAGTTATGTTTTCAGAAAAAAGGCAGAATTACAGGTGGTGGGAGGTATGGCATAAAATAACCCTTATAAATTCTGTGACAAAACCTAGGTTAAGGGACAGTCAAGGTGAATAAATTCAGTGCCACAAAACGCTTGAAATTCAGTGAAAAAACATTAGTTGCAGTGCGCGTTAAGGTGATGATTTAATGCCACAAAACCCCTGAAAGTAAGCAGGTTTTGGAAGCTACACCACCTTAACTATGAGGCCCCAATTGCCCAGCCCCTAAGCAAACTGGTGACATCACAAATTAGTCTGCCTGTCCCCAATTACATTGTGACAAGCATGAGGTTGATGCGTTTCAAAAAGGCCCACAAGGAAGAGGTGCCCAAATGGATTGCAAGCTTCCCTCCCAAGACACTTTCTTGCATATGCGACAGGTGGCAAGAAGAACCTATTGCTTTTCTGATGTAAAATTACTCCACACTCCTGATTTATTTTGAGAGATGAGCAGGGCTCTTACCACTTCTTCTTAGGGTCTGCGTTCAATGGATGATTTAATGGAATTCTTGTCTGAGGAGGCAGAGCTGTTGATGAGACTGAATGCAATGTTTGAATACCACTAATGTGTTTTTTCAGACGGTATTTTGGAAAAGACTACACACTGGCACATGAGTGTCTGAAGCTTACCTTTGCATAACGTACTTTCATGTGGCAATTGCTTGGATTTGTCAATACCTGCACCCACTTATGGCTGTTGGTCTCCCTCACTATCTATGGTATGTTCAAAGTAGATGTGCCTGAGTCTTAATATTGAATCAGGTGATGGAGCATCATTTCTGCAATGGTCTTCTTGTCATCTGTTTCAAAGGATATCATAGGTGGGATTTTCCAGAATCACCTCGTCTTCCACATTCCTCAATTGGTCTGTTTGATGCTGCGCAGAGGTCATATATTCTCCCTCTTCCACTGTGGTTGGTGGTAGCACAGGTTCCTCCTCCTCCTCCATGGTGCCCACTCATCTTCCTTCCTCCTCCTCCTCCTCCACCTGAACTCCATCCTCTGGTACCTGATGCACTTGCAAATATGCTGCATGCTCAGTGACATTTCTCCTCAATGCACCACATTATTTTGAGACAGTTACACCTGTTCTTTGAAGAGGAAGAGAGTTGCAGCTACTGATTGAACTGTGTTGCTACCACGGAGATAACCAAATTCTCTGTGCTTCTACAATGCAAACACCTGCTGATGTAGCCGGTGAAACATCCCTAACAGATCAATTTCTTCCCTGGCCCTTACCACATCTGCTAAACTGTTTGGGTCATGCAGTAAATTCAGATGAGTTCATTTATTTCAGTCTACCCTTCAATAAATGGCATGGGGTTTATGTGCTTTTTCCTACTTCAATTCATGCAGAGTTGCCAGATCTTTGACCTTGCCACATGTCTAGTAAATTAATGTGAAGTTATCACTGTAGTATCTTTGACTTCTAAACCACCTACAAAATGCACATGGAATTCTTAGTGCTTTGGCCTTCTCCTTTGCCTTCAAAATCCATGCTGTGTTCTATGTCGCCTAGTAACTGCATGTGGGCCTCTCAGTTTGGCTTTCCCCTACACATAGTAAACACCCATGGACTTCATGTTGCTGTGGCCTTCCTCAGAGCCTACTAAAAGCATATGAGGTTCTCCATGCTTCTTCTCACTGCTTACAAAATGCACATAGGGTTATCGATTCTAGCAGGGTTTTCAGTGCTTTGGCCTTACCATACATCTAGTAAATGCACTTTGAGTTTTCGGTGCTTTGATCTTGCCCTACTCCTAGAACATGTGTGTGGGGTTCTCAGTGATTTGGCCTTCTCCCATGCCTTGTAAATGCACATGTTTTATATAGAAATTAAGTCAAACCCAGTAGAACCTGATGACATGAACTTCAGGAAAAACCTGCAAAGTTCAACCTGGGCAAACCTATGGAAATTCTACAGGTTCCAGTTTTGCCTGAACTGTCCCACTCATGGTTAATGAGCAGCAAAGCAACACAGTCAATGCATGGGAGTCATATTATCTAAGTCAGTGTTGAGGTCTCTTTGGTTCCCTTTCTGTGACTTCTGGCCCTGTCAGACTTAGGGGTCAAACCTTGATTTCCTGGCGTCATCGGCTGCACCAATTACATTACCCTGTGATTCAACCTCCTAAAAGAAAGCAATGTTAGATATCTTAGTATGTCTGAAACACTCCAACTTGCGCAACATGAGGTATCTCCAAGCTGAATCCTTCATTTATGAATCACTTACTTTGTCACTACTCTCTCGAATCTTGGTCTCTGTAGCCGGATCAAATAAAAACAAATGGTTCTCACTTTGACTCTTCCTTTCACCAATATTTTGTAAACTACACAAACTATAGGTGAAAGTCTTTCTATAATCACATGTGGTCAGTTCCAATATGGTACTCATTGTCGTTCTTTGAACTTTGCTTCCCAGCAGTGAAATGTATACACCCTACTGCCTGCCAGATATTCTTCCTCGGGGAAATGAACTTCATAACAGGTTTTAGTGCTTGATGACAATTGTTAAAATGTCAATGAAGAGAGGAAACATCCTTCTGCAATGTTGGACCGTTCATGTACTGATGAGTTTTTGCTCTTGGATTTAATATAGTAAATGTTGTGGGAGTATATTATTTCTTTGAGTCAAACGATCATGGGGCAAATTCCAGTCATGGCACTGATGGTGACATAAAGTGATGCCATCTGTTATGACATCAATGATATCATTAGTGCACTCCACAAACCCTTTTCCCTGCCAGATATTCTTCCTTGGGGAATTCAATTTCATGAAAGGCTTTAGTGTTATAGAATAATTGTACACATTGTTTATGAAGAAAAAACAATCCTTCTGAAATTCTGGACAGTTCATCTACCAATGGGTTTTTGATCAAGGGTTTCATGTTATGTTAGTTGGTATCTGTTGTGAAGTGCTTGTCTCTGTATGTGAGAGTCCCCGATGTCATGTGGAATGTTTGGTGATGAATGCTGTGGAAAGGTTGTATCTCATGTCATTTGAGCCTGGGTGATTGGACCCAGTCGTTATCCTTAATGTAACTAGCAATAAAGTATACGTGAGAAGCAACAGAAGAGTCAGAAGTTACATTATTACAGTATCTATATAGCTCCTGGAGCCATTGGGTTTCATATGCTAGGTTATTCTTTTTTTGTATTTGGTATTTGCAGAGCACCTACTGCCATTGTTATGGCTTCAAAGATCTGAAGTAGATGAATGCCCTTCGGAAGACCAAAGTCTGTAAAAACATGTAAATAAAAGGAACATTAGATTGTAGGCGATCAGTAATAAAAATTCTGTGGCTATTCAATTACTAGTAGAGATGACTAGTTTAAAACATTAGAAAAAGCATGCAGCACCGATTGTCCAGGCGCAGCGAAGAGTGCTATGTCAGTGACAATGCGAAAGCTGGGCCGAATATTTTGTGGGACTCAGCTTTATTCTATGCGGTGCGGCGCAACAGGAACAATGGGTATTATAAATGATCTATCAATATCTAGGGAAAATGTCTACAGTTTATGGCCCGGGTATATGTTGCATGCAGAATGACTAACATGCATCCATATGCAAATTTTGTGCACTATTGTCAGATATGTCACAGATACATAGAGATACTCATCAGTGATGTAATTAGTGTTAACTGAATTTAATGGGCTGCATATTTCTTGTCAGGACACAAGTCTGAGACATGTATTACATTTGAAGAGTTTTGTTGTGTAGACCAACACCTAATTCTCAACAATATAGCTTATACATTGAATCTCAAAGGTTTTGAGCTATATCTCTCACCACTTCAAATACTACTCTTGTTTCCTTGGCTATTATGAATGTTAACATCTACAATGTTACGACTGTAGTCCTAAGCTACACAATAGGGGGTTTAAAGTTAAGCATACTTATATTACCTGAAATAGCACATATCTGTTGTCTTCTGATTTCGAGGCCCACCTGCAAGAAAAGTAATTCCAAAGACTTAGCAATAAGCCAGTGTGGTAGGTCAGACAGAGGAAGCGGATATGTGGCATAGTGCAACACTGCTTATAAACCTGTTCTAATACCTACTTTTAAGATGATATAAAACAGCAATAGGTGCTTGTAAGGATTTTTCACAAACTAGTCAGTCCTCCGTCTCAAAAAACCTATGCTAACTTAGCACTATTCTATGCTATAGAAAATAAAATAGCAAGACGGATCCTAAACTAGGTTAATATGACCACACCAATATCCTCATCCAACAATCAGACTTCATCCCTTCTCCAGGGACATGCCACATTTATACCCCAGCGTCTCGATACTCCCTAGGAAAAAAAAAATTAATTCCTAGGCCCTACTGGTCTCTTACTTCTGGGGTCCTCCGGTAGATTGCCAGCTTCCTCAGTATGATTCTCTACTGTGGTACTTCTCAGTGATTGTGTTCTTTTGTCAGCCCCGGGTGGGCTTTTGGCATCTCTAGGCCAGTTGGTGGTTTGCTTTTATTCATCCCATCCTTAGTTTGTGGTTGGTGCCTTGTGGGCTAGTGGCTCCACTGGCCCCTTTGCTTGTTCAATTTTGTTCACTCCTTTCTTTGATGTGCTCTTGATTGGCCCTTTGCAGGCTATGAGCTTTTCTGGCCCCTTCGCTCATTCTGTCTCATTTAACCCTATCTGGGGAATGCTCTTGATTGGTGCCTTGAGTGCTAAGGGCGTCTCTGGACACTTTGCTTATTTGGTTTCATTCACTGTGTCCTGGGGTAGGTCTCTCCCGGGTTATGGGCTTCTCTGGACCCTTTTGTTCTGTTTCTTTCCTCCAGTCCTAGGATATGCACTAGGTTGCCCACAAGTGGGCTACAAGCTTCACCAGCCCCTAAGCTTTTTTGGCTTCTTTTCACCCTGTCCGGGGTATGCCCTCAGTTGGCCCTCATGGGCTATGTGCTTTTCTGATGCTTTCACTGGCGTCGATCCAGACAGTCTCGTCCTGCTAGGAGCTTCAGCATCTGCACTCCAGGATGCCAGTACCGCCTGCCTTCAATGGACGTGGTGCTTTCTACCTCAGCGGCCCCTCTCTGGCACAGGGTTCCACCTTCATCGAAGCTACAGTGTTCTCCATGCTATCTCTTGTTTCCAGCCACCATGGAATCTCCTTCGTACACTGCTCCTCCTCTGCACTGCTCAGCAAACCTGTGTTCCTCGCACTACGACACATGCTCTTCCCCCATCTGGCTGTAGGGCAGTCTTTCAGTCGTAGCCTGGAAAGGAAGAAGAAACACTATGGGCCACTTTTCTGTGGTATTTCCAAATTTCCCCATAGGAAAAGGGTTTGGGCTTGCTGAAAATGTGTAATATAGGGCCACTTTGAAAATTATTTCCAGGGCCTGTTTTGGTTCCTAGTCCAATTCTGGCTTCCACAAGAAGGTGAAAAACAGGTCAGGAACTGATTCTTCAACATTAAAGGGTCCCTGCATATAATTATCCTGATCACTTCCCATGTAAGAAATAAACAGGAGAAAGGGAAGGTGGGAATTTATTCTTCTTTGGGTATTCTGTGTCCCCACGGTTGGTTGCCTGTGGTATGTTTTTACCCACGCACCCAAGCCCTACCATAAAACTGTGCAGTACTGGCATGGAAAACATCATGATGGCCAGAACTCCCCAGAGAGTGCACAGGGAAAACATGAAGAATAGGCTGCCACCCATTTTTGCCTATGTTGTGAGCACAGGAGGGCACTGCCTAAAACCACCATTGGGCTACACACACAGTAGCCTGAAACCATTGGGAATGGCAATGCTGATTTCCAAAAAGCAACTCAGAACTGTGGGGAATTCATTTTCTTAATCCCAAAAATGGTTGCAATACCGGTACTCACCACTATCAGAAAGCCGGCGTTTTAAAACCACCAGACTTTTGTGTAAAACTGAACAGAGGAACCCAAACCAGACCAAGGAAAGACTTGCTAAGAGGTGGATACAATGTAAAACTATATTCTGAAATGACTTGAAGGAAGTACTTATTTAATGTATAGGTAACAATTGTAAGTTTGATTTCAACTGGGAACTAAAGTGACATTTAGCTGAATTCTGCCTGACAACTACCCCCGACAGGAGAAACCTGCTCAGCCACTCTTCCCAGGCCTAGCTGCATCCTGCTTCCCCACCAAAAGGAGTTGACACCTCTCTAATTAGATTAGGGGAGGGGCAACTGCAGGAGGTTTAACAAAGCCTTGTCCTGGACTCAGGCAAATGTTATATTGGGGGGGCCGTAAAGTGGCTTCCTCTTGGGAGAAGTGGGAGGAGAAGTGCCTCTGGGAGCCACCCGAGCTGGAGGCGGGGGCAGACAAAAACTTCCCCCATGTGCTTTGGAACATAAACCACACCCATCTGGGCCAGAGCATAATTTTAAAAAGATAGATAAATCATAGTGCGGACTTGTCAGAATTATATAAGTAATATCATTATTCTTGTGATTTTTCTGTGCACGTTTTAAGAGGTGTTAGGACCCTGTGGTATATTCTGGGGGGTTGCTAGCGGAAAATAGGGTCTTACTCCAAATGTCTGCATGTTAAAAATCTGACACTTCATACATTAATGTCCATACTCCCTGCGCACATGTGTGTCATTTTTGGTAAATGTCCGATATTGGTAAACCAGTCAAAAAGCGCAAAATGTTGTCATTTTTGAATGCAAGCCCCCAGGAAGATCAGAGGCGGACAAGCATGAACCATAAGGAATATATAATGTGTACATGTAATTTCAACAAATTGTGTATCTGGGAAATATATATTTGAATCAAATATAGATTTGTGGGCAAATTGACCAGGGGAGGAGGGGAGGATCCTCTGACCCATAAGCAGACCTCATCATGATGACAATCCATTTCCTTCACCCAATCATGGGAGAGGGGAGAATTGGGCCAATGACAAGTCGAGAGGGGCAGGCTCAGTTATGCCACGCACACACCCACTTCCAAAACACATAAAAAGAGACTGCTGGGACAGGTAGAGATTCAATTCCATTTTCTGTGGGACACTCTGCCGGGAGACTCCAGGCTTCACATCCATCAATCTTCAGAGACCAGAAATTTACTTCAGAAATTAAAGCAAGGGCCTAAACCCACAAACTGAGAGCTCTTCTCAGCAGGCCTCAGCATCCTTAAAATCATTTGCAAACTATTCCAAAGCCGGGCGAGTTGTCTGAATTCTTTTGCCAAGAATTTTTGCCAGTATCCAGAAAGCAGCGTTACATCCAGAATCCACTTGATCCGGACCGGAAAGCAGAGCAGTATCCAGAACCAGAGGCCGCTGTATCCAGAGAGGCTAGACCAGCAGAGTGGAGCTGACCCAGACCGCTGTGAGCAGGACCAGAGATCCGGATCGATGTGAGCAGAACCGGTGCCTGATTGACCCGCCGAGCAGACAGAACCGCCGCCGGACGTGTTGACCAGATCCGTGATGAGGCCTAGTTCAAATTTATATTGTGAGTACCTAGCAGAACTGTGCAGAACCAATCTCTTAGTTAAAATAAACTAATTCAAGCTATTTTAACCTAAGTAGAACTGCCTCCTAGAAATCGTGTCATCTGTCATTTTTAAAGCTGCACAACTGTCACCTGTCAATTCTGCAGCTGCAAGCTGTCACCTGTCATTTTGAGTTTTACTTTAAATCCGACTTCCTACTCCCTATACTTTTTCCGCAATCGCCATTTACGCACTCGTGAAATTTACCGCGATATGCGATTTTGGCTCAATTTCTCCACTTGTCAAAATAGCAGCTCCATTCTTTCCTTTGTTAAAAATCCGTTTGCAACCTGGTAATAATTCATAGAGCATTGCTAAAGTGAGCCTGAACTAACACCAACAAGCATCTCTCACTCACCCTGAATCTCTAGAGGGAATTAAAATCAGTTATCACATTTTCCAATCCGTTGGCATCACATTAAAAGCATTTTGGGCCTGTGTTTCAAACTTCTACCTGTTTCATCTAAGCTTGCTGGGGGGTACTGAATTCCGTATTGTATTTGATTGTATTCCTGAAGACTGTCAGGGTAATTCATAGAATTTTGCAGAAAAGTGTCGCAAGCGGCTGGCGCAGAGTGTCCGCGTGCGATTGACTGCGCCAGGCACGTGCGATAAAACCGATTTCCGCGCACAGCGTATTCATGGATTTCATGCTCCCAAACAAGCCGTGGCGCAGAGTATCGCAGCGACCCTGCAGCAGCGCCAGTAACGCCCCCAAGAACGCCCTCGCGCAAGGAAAAGCCAGCAAAATCGCTAAATCATCGCAAAGGGCTGCGCTAACCCTGGACCAGTTTACAGGGCAGCCAAACAAGGAACGCAAAGCGGGTAACGTGCATATCAGGGGTACGCGTGAAGTTATACACGCGATTAGCCAGGGTACGTGTATTACAGGGGTACGCGGGAAGTTCAACACGCGATTGGCCAGGGTACGTGTATTACAGGGGTACGCGGGAAGTTTAACACGCGATTAGCCAGGGTAAGCGTATTACAGGGGTACGCGGGAAGTTCAACACGCGATTAGCCAGGGTACGTGTATTACAGGGGTACGCGGGAAGTTTAACACGCGATTGGCCAGGGTACGTGTATTACAGGGGTACGCGGGAAGTTTAACACGCGATTGGCCAGGGTACGTGTATTACAGGGGTACGCGTGAAGTTATACACGCAATTAGCCAGGGTACGTGTATTACAGGGGTACGCGGGAAGTTTAACACGCGATTAGCCAGGGTAAGTGTATTACAGGGGTACGCGGGAAGTTCAACACGCGATTGGCCAGGGTACGTGTATTACAGGGGTACGCGGGAAGTTTAACACGCGATTGGCCAGGGTACGTGTATTACAGGGGTACGCGGGAAGTTTAACACGCGATTGGCCAGGGTACGTGTATTACAGGGGTACGCGTGAAGTTATACACGCGATTAGCCAGGGGACGTGTATTACAGGGGTACGCGGGAAGTTTAACACGCGATTGGCCAGGGTACGTGTATTACAGGGGTACGCGGGAAGTTCAACACGCGATTGGCCAGGGTAAGTGTATCACAGGGGTACGCGGGAAGTTCAACACGCGATTGGCCAGGGTACGTGTATTACAGGGGTACGCGGGAAGTTTAACACGCGATTAGCCAGGGTAAGTGTATTACAGGGGTACGCGGGAAGTTTAACACACGATTAGCCAGGGTAAGTGTATTACAGGGGTACGCGGGAAGTTTAACACGCGATTGGCCAGGGTACGTGTATTACAGGGGTACGCGGGAAGTTTAACACGCGATTGGCCAGGGTACGTGTATTACAGGGGTACGCGGGAAGTTTAACACGCGATTGGCCAGGGTACGTGTATTACAGGGGTACGCGTGAAGTTATACACGCGATTAGCCAGGGTACGTGTACTACAGGGGTGCGTGGGAATCATCACACGCGATTAGGCTGGGTGGGTCCTCACAGGTGTTCCCTGTACACCCTCCACGGCCCCTGCAGGCAGCCTACAAAACAGGGGACTACCCTGCACACCTGCTCATGTCCCCCTGCACCCCCACCCCCCCAGCAGTGCAGGGGCAGCCTCCACCAGGCCCCCACTCATGTCTCCCACCACCCCCACCCTCCCGCCACCAGGGGCAGCCTCCACCAGGCCCCCACCCATGTCTCCCACCACCCCCCGCCACCAGGGGCACTCTCCACCAAGCCCCCACCCATGTCTCCCACCACCCCCACCAGTGCAGGGGCACCCTCCACCAGGCCCCCACCCATGTCTTCCAACACCCCCACCCACCAGCACTGTGGGGCACGTGGCCAGCAGGCAGTCAGGCAGCAGCAGATGGCAGGTGGGAGCGTGCTCAGGGCTCTGGGGGGCAGTAATTTCGCCTCCTGGCCAGGAGCGTGGTCTCTCGTGTGTGAACGCGTGGACAGCCTGATAGGTAGTGAAATCCCACACGTCAGCAAAGGCCCTTAGCGCGTAAACCCGTCAACAGCATATGCGCGCCTATAGTCACCTGCACGTGCAGGAAATTGTTGCGTGACACGTCCCAGTGTCAAAGCGTGTGATTGGTGAAAATGGATGTACACGTAGAAGTGACAAAGCGTGTGATTGGTGAAAATGGATCTACACGCAGGAGTGACAAAGCGTGTGATTGGTGAACGTACACGCCGCGTAAGTGACGCTGTACGTGTGGGCCTGTATATAAGGTACATGTAGAACACCATTTCCTTGTACGTGCTTTTCGTGGAGAGCGAGTGGGTGAAATCTGTACTTCTTGTCGTTTCACACGCGATTTACTTCACGGCATTTCCAGTTCGTATTCCCTGTTACCTCTGACAGCTTTTTCTCTTTTTTCTCTTTTACTGGTTTACCTGGGCCTGTTCCCTCAAACAGTGTCCCCTTCTACTGTTGTCCTGTCTTCTCAGACAGCGTACACATCTTCTTTTGGCGGGGGTTTAGCCAGCCAAACGCGCTCATTCTTCACGCTCTTTTACCTGGCAGACGGTGAGTCACGCACGTATCCAACTTCTGTGCTTGCCCCGTGTGTTGCCTACCCCTTCAGAGGTCATTCTAGGCTGCGTGTGACACGCATACGTTCATTCTTGTGTTACTGGGTGCCACAGCGTAGTGCAGGTTTTTCTTTCTGCACACGTGGTCTAGGAGGGGTTGCGTGCACGTCATCTCCCTTTTTTGGGCCTCCTGTGCGTTGCGTGACCCGTCATCTTTCCCCAGGGGTTACAATCAGCCGTGCTAGAGCACTAGGGTACAATTACCATCTGGTACCCAACCCCTTTGACCCCCAATTGCCCAGGACAATTGTCTACAGCCACTCCCATACGCACATTAATATCAGTGCCATGGCTGGGAGGCGAGGATTCCGTAAGGGTGGCAAAGGTGGAAGAGCCACAAGTGGTGGCCGTGGTGGATCCGGTAGGGGACGTGGTCGTAACTTGCAGGGTGAGCCTGTCCCCCCATGTGTGGAGGACCAGTCAAGGGCACCCATCATCCCCCCCCCTCCCCCCCTCCCCCCCTCCCGTTGAGGCTGAAGTGGCTGACACCATCCATGCTCAGCCCTTGTTGGACCAGCCCATTGTGGCACCAGACCTGGCTGACTCCATGGCTGACTTCCAGGTCAGCAGGGCTACGACACGTGCGCTGGTGCACGTTGATGCCATCATGCCACGTGGATCTGGGGCAGCAAGGTCATCTGCTGCACCAAGGAGGCAGGGCGGAGTGGCTGAAGGGGCAGCTGCGGCTCCATCCACCCCAGCCCTCACACACCCAGCCAGGACAGTGTCGGTCCTAGTCCATGCTGCTGACATTCCCCCTGACACCATCACACTCGAGCCAATGCCTGCACCAACTCCCATGCTGAGTGTGCAATCCCACACTCCTGATACAGAGTCCACCAGGGCTCCTGCCCCTAGTGTCCAGAGTGGCGCAGGACACTCAGGATCACCACCACCTTCCAAGCGGAAGAGGAAGAGTGCTCGTCCGGCACAGGCTGATGCCCCAGACACGGCTACACAGTCCGGCCCGTCCAGGAAGCCCAGCTTCACGGATGACGAACTGAATGCACTTGTCGAGTATGTGTCCGGACATGACAACGAGATGGTCATTGTTGCAGGATCCAAGACCACACCTGCACAACGCCAGGCACACTGGCAGACCGTTGAGGACATCGTAAGTGCCCTTGGAATCGTGAGGCGCACAGCCAATGATTGCTATAAGCGCTGGAATGACCTAAAGCGCAGGGCAAAGAGTAAGCTGGCCTCAAGTCATGCCGCAACTCTAGTGACTGGAGGTGGGTCTCCAGTAGTAGACATGGAACTCACTCCACATGAGTCAGTCGCTGGGACCTACGTCACGGAGGAACAGATCCAAGGCGTGGGAGATCTGGCTGATTACGAGGCATTGTCCGGTGAGTGCACATGCATGTGTGTGTCATACATGTGCATGGTGTGTGTGTGAGGGCTTCTGTTTGGGTGCCAGGAGAGAGTGTGTGCGCCTCAGTCGTATGGGTCAGCCATGTGCTTCATGCAATACTTCCTGCGCAGCTGCATTTGGCCATAGCAGTATCCCTTCTGCCAACAGTAGACATCTAGCACAACTGCACGCCAGTTGCCCTTGAAGTGTCACCTTGACACAACAGATTTGCTTATTTTTCACTGTTCATTCAGTCAGTTTGTTTGCATTCCACCACTTTCACTAGGCATGTCGCTGTCCACTAGTCACATGTCTGACATGGGTATGGTAAAGGGGAGTGACTTTGTTACCTGGATATCATTTGTACACACATGTCCCTGTGCAATTTGACCATTACAGACTGGCAGCTCCAGGTGAAAAATCTGACCTGTTAGAATCAGAAAAGCTATTACATGCGGGAACTGGACTGAATGAATAGGTGCTGCCCTCCTCTCCATCTTCACTCAATAGCAATGGTACATGCCATCTGTGTGATGGCATGTGTGTTTCACCTGCCAATCACAGGCCAATGTGTGATGCCACTGCCAGGCAGAATGCAGAAAATTTGTTCATCTTCCATCTTGGTGTCATCAGTGTGTGCCGTTTGCCTGCACTTCATACGCAGTGAGGGTGCATGCATGGGAGGGTTTTAGTCATGTGGGACATGTCAATCAAGTACTGGTTCTCTTGCTTCTCAGCCCTCAATGTGTGCCATGGTGCTAATGCCTGTTTCCATTACTTTGTTTTCATGTCTTTGCAGGGGAAGACGCACCTGATACTGCTGGGGTTGTGGAGATGGTGCAGACCCAGGAGGTGTCCCAGGGCCGACCAACCACCAGTGAGGGACGTGGTGTGGTGGTGGGGGAGAACCCACAAGTGCTGCAGGTCGTGCTCTCAAGGGGTGTCTCTGGCTGCACCTCCCCCGAGTTGTACTCAGGTGTTGATTCGGATGAGACCTACGTGCCGTCGCTGGTGAGTGTTCCAGGGAGGGATTCTGTTCTGTCTCACCCACCTGCACCAGGGTCAGTACCCTCCATGGGGATGTCAGTGTTGGCAGCTACGCCTTCGGTGGTTACGGATGCAGGGTCACACTCCGCGACATCTGATCCTGTTCCTGGGCCAGCAGATCAGAGGGGGAATGCAGTCCTGCAGCCTCAGGCAGTGCCGGCACAGCAAGGCGCAGTTCGCCTTGCCCCAGACAGGTGTGGTGCCCGCCGACGTGGTGGCCGTACGCCACCTGGCAATACCGCATGGGAGCAATCCATTTACGGTATGGCTACCCAACAGGCTGCATCATCCGAGATGATGGCTCAGGCCATGGATAGGGTGGCCACTTCCATTGTCCCCCCAGAAAGGCTGATGGAGCGACTAGAGCAGGCAACTGACTCCATCTGCCAGTCACACAGGGAGGACATGTTGGGGTCCAACAGGGACAGGCTGGCGGCACTGGCGACTCTGCAGGAGGCCATCTCCATTGAGTCCCAGGGCCACAGGGAAGCCCTGAGGCAGGAGCTCCTACACCTCAGGACGACTCTTGTTGAGCTTGAGGCTTCAACACACCAAAGGACAGAACAGCAGCTGGAGCGTCTCACCCGTACGCTCTCAGCTGAGATGCAGGCAACGAGGGCGGAGGTCCGGGCATCCCGTGAGTTGTTGCATGGGGACCTCCGCACACTCATCCTCCAGAACCAGACCTACCACACCCGCATGCTTGCAGCCATGGAGGAGCAGACTAGGGCCTTGCGTGGGCTGCCTCCCATAGTGCAACCACCTCCGGATGCAGCTGCACAGGGTGATAATAGCGACAGCAGTGACACTCCCACAATAGGGTAGCCGTGTGGGCCATGAGCCCATGGAGGTGTTTTATTTTCCCAGGATCCACGCAGGTGGGTTTTGGTGTGCATCCTGTCCTCGGACCTCCTGGGTGGCCTCCCCAACCCCCCCGGGCCCATCAATGGCCATTTTTGATTGTTTCTTATTTTTGTTTTTATTTTGATTTCTTTTATTCCCAATTTTTTTGGGAGGATCTGTTGGCTCCGATCTGTTGGCTCCGATCTGTTGGCTCCGATCTGTTGGCTCCGATCTGTTGGCTCCGATCTGTTGGCTCCGATCTGCTGGCTCCGATCTGTTGGCTCTGATCTGTTGGCTTCCGTGGTTCCTGTGGGCATACGCTGCATTGTGGCTGGGCACATGCAGGCTTGTAATGTATTTGGTTCAGATGCTTGGGTTTGAGTCACACACACCCCTCCTGCTTCCCGTTTCCATGGGCTTGCAAAGGGTGTGCCCAAGTGACAGTGAATTACACAGTGACGTTGGACTCCCATGAGCTGTGTGGCCAGTCTGTAGTCAATACTGTGTATACATTCCTAGTGCATATTGCTGTTGTGTTGTACACTGCATGTTGCATTGATGTGTAACTCTTCTTCTGTGTCTACCTCCCAATTTGCAGGTCCCTTCCTCAAGTCCACACAAGGACCTCTAGTCTGGCGATGGGGACCATGTTGGCAGCAGTGCACCTACAACTCTACATGGCGCCAACACTGCACAGTTGGTAGTGGTGGGAGTGCAGGCATTTCCAGGTGGTGAGACTACTAATATGTAACATTTTTGATGTCATGTTAATGGTACTACGTGCTCAAGTATGTTGTTGGTCCGGCATTGCTGTGAGCATTTCAGGTGTTGCAGGTTTCTAATAGTGCCACTGTACATAGTGAGAGTGATGTCATGTTGTGGGGATTACTTTGTTTACCTGCAATTAGCATGACATGGCACGGTGTGTCGTGTGGCAGTGCTGGGGTTGGGTTGGCTGACATGGCACTGTCCTCTTGTTGCATTTTGCAAGTGGGTATTCATTTTAGCTGCTTCAATGTGTAACTTCACAAAACTGCATTGGTGGTGTCTGTGTGGGTAGGGATGCACACATTGTGACACTTCCAGGTGAACAATCTCAGGCTGACATGGAATTCCCGGTTCATTCTCCACACATTCAGGATCAGTGTCAGGTTGAGTCATCATTGATTGTCAGATGGAATGTGCCAGGGCAGTGTGCACTCCACAGGGGTGTGATTTCTATGTGAAGTAATTAGCCACTAGCTGTGTAAGGGCTGCCTCCCCCCGTGCCCTTTCCCCTCCCATGCGCAGCGGCTGTGCATGTGGTTGGGGATGTGGGGCCACCACCATGTCCACGGCCAGGCCCCGGCGTGTTGCAACGTTGTGCAGGACACATGCTGCCACTATGATCCTGCACACTACTGGGGGAGCGTATAACAGCTGCCCGCCAGAACGGTCAAGGGAGCGAAAGCGTGACTTCAGCACTCCGAATGTGCGCTCCACTATGCCCCTGGTTGTAATGTGGGCTGTGTTAAATCTTACCTGGGGTGGCGTGGTGGGGTTCCGAATTGGCGTCATCATGTGGGGGCTGAGAGGGTAGGCACTGTCCCCTGTGGAGGTGGGGATTGGTATCATTGGTGAGGTTGTGACCTTGCTCAGTATCCAACATGCATGCATGTGCAGTGGCATACATACTCACCAAGCAGCCATGTATCGCCATGCCGCCCAGCTTCTAGGTCCCGGCTTAGGGTGGACATTCGGTAAATGAAGCTGTCGTGGGTGGAGCCGGGATAGTTGGCATATACTGAGGTGATGATTCCCTTGGCATTACATGCTACCTGCACGTTGATGGAATGCCAGTGCTTGCGGTTCCTATAGATGTGCTCAGATGCCCTGGGGGGACGTAGAGCCACATGGGTGCAGTCGATGGCACCTAGCACTTTGGGGAATCGTGCCACTGCGTAAAAATCCAGGGCGGCAGCATGCCTTTCTGCAGGTGTTCTGGGCAGGTATATGTGCCCGCGGACTGATGGGCGTGCAGTCATGATGTTCAAGACCTGGTGTAGGCAGCGTGACTGGGTGGCCTGTGACACCCCACCCACTATGGCACTTGTCCGCTGAAATGATCCAGTGGCTAAGAAGTGCAGTACATTGAGGACCTTCTCCAGGGGGCTGAGTGCTTGGGAGCACAGGGTGGGTGATGTGAGGTCATCCTCCCACTCAGTCACCAGGTCCAGTATGATGTGTGGTGGAAACCTGTACCTCCCATACACCTGGTCATCAGGCATCCCGAAAAGGCTGGTTCTGGGTGTGAATATTCTGGCCCTGACTATCCTCCTCCTCCTCCTTTGGTAGCCCACTGCCACTGCTGCTAGGAACGGTATGTTCATCCTGGCGTCTGAGCTTGTTATTGTTAAAGTCCGCAATTTATGCTTAGCGCGTGTTCTAGGCGAGCGTGTGACCCGCGCAGCCCTGGAATCCTGTTGCCAGTCCAATAGCGTGTGGAAATTCACACGCACCACGGGATACAGCGTGTGACCCGCGCAGCCCTGGAATCCTGTTCCCAGTCCAATAGCGTGTGGAAATTCACACGCCCCACGGGATACAGCGTGTGACCCGCGCAGCCCTGGAATCCTGTTCCCAGTCCAATAGCGTGTGGAAATTCACACGCACCACGGGATACAGCGTGTGACCCGCGCAGCCCTGGAATCCTGTTGCCAGTCCAATAGCGTGTGGAAATTCACACGCACCACGGGATACAGCGTGTGACCCGCGCAGCCCTGGAATCCTGTTGCCAGTCCAATAGCGTGTGGAAATTCACACGCACCACGGGATACAGGTTCGCTGACGTACTTGCGTGTGTAAGTGGCCGCGCACCCATTAAATACACGTACATAGGCCAATCGCGTGTACGCGCACTTTTGTCCAATTACACGCGATGACACTCTGACGTGCAGTATCTCCACGTGTGCCCCGTCATCACGTCCTGAGTGGGGAACACCCGTGCGGGTCACGTCACAGACGCGCTTACGCGCTGAGGGACTCTGGTCCAATAGAATCGCGTATGCGTGCTGACGCGCTTACGCGCTAAGGGCCTTTCCTCGGATTTCACGCTGACGTGCAGGATTTTCACGTGCCAAATCACTCCGTATCAAGCTGGCCACGCGAAAACACACGGAAGCCCACGCTCCTGCCCAGAAGGCCGAGTTACTGCCCCCCAGTGCCCCGAGCAGCCTCCCACGTGCCATCTGCTGCTGCCTGCCTGCCTGCCTGCCTGCCTGCTGCCACCATGCCCTGCCATTTGGTGCCTGCACATCAGCCATCTGCAGGGGTCCAGTTGCTGTGTCCACCCCTGCTGGAACTGAAGACTCCCGACTGGTATTACATCGCTCCACAGCCCAGCCCCAGGACCCAGTTGCCCACCCACACCTGCCTCTGGGGTTGCCATGTCGGGCACTTCCACATCTGGCACCAGTGGCAACCCCAGGCCAGAGGGGCAGAGGGGCACCAGCTTCACTGTCACCGAAGTTGGTGTCCTGGTGGAGCATGTCCTGGGGCAGTATGATGCCCTCTTTGGATCGTCCCGCGCCAGCAAGGAAGGACGGCAGAGGATCTGGGCCGACTGTGTGGTTGCCATCAACGCGGAGGGGGTGGCAACCCGCGACGTCCTGAAGATCAAGAAGCGCTGGGAGGACTTGAGGTCCAGGACCCTTGTGAAGGCCCGGCGCCTCGTGGAGGGGGGCCGGGGCCGCATGAGTACCATCCAGATGAGGGTCCTGGAACGGGTACGCCCAGCGCTCCACGCCCAGATCCTTGAGAGGGAGGCCCGTCTGGAGTTGAGCGGTAAGTGTCCATGCATTACTGTGTGAGACAGGGCATGTTGCGGTGTGCTGGTTCTATGATACTTGCCTGTATGTGTGCCATAGCCCATGTATGCATGTATGTGTGCAGGGACATCATGGTAATGCATGTGCGACCAGTGATGTGTGATGCACATGGTTGTTGCATGTGTTGAAATGCCGCATGGGGAGCCCTAATCAGATTATGAACATGAGAGCATGCCAGTCTCTGTACCTGAACATGGGTGGGGGTGAGGGATGGGTGCTGATGCCAGGTACATATATGGTAGCCATGTCTGTGTGCCTGACCTGCGTGTCTGTGACTTGTGCATGCCATGGATGCATGACACATGTGTGTGACAATGCAGAGATTCAGTAAAGCAGCAAAATTACCCTTGTATCCGCTGTGTTTGGTGTGTTTGGGGCCAGATGGATGTGACTGAGGTGAAGTGTGTGCATGTAATGGGCATGAGGCATGATGCATGTGAGTTACATATCATTGAATGTTTCAAGAGTCCATTGGACATGCATGGAAATGTCCATGGCATGCACCATGCCTGTTACTGTGTGTGTTTTGCCTGGACTGGCCCATGTGTTGTGGAGGGACATGATGGAAGTGTACTTTGACAGTGGTGCTCATCTGCTATTGCTTCCTGTCTAGGGGACCATTGTACAGTGCCCTGATGCTTGTGTTCTTTGTCTCCCTCTACGCAGCGGCTAGTGAAGAAGAGGGCGGAGACGGCGCTGTGGAGCAAGGCGGCGGGGATGCCCCCACGGCTGCAGCGGAAGGGGTGGGTGAGCCCCCACAGGGGCCTGCTACGGTGGGAGACGGTGAGGAGCCATCCAGGTTGGTGGTTTGCACAGAGGAGGAGGAGGCCGCCACTGGGGCACACATGGGGCCTGGTGGGGGCATCCCTGCTGGTGCAAGTGGTGCAGTCCAGGGCCAGGGGCAGGAGGCAGCACAGGTCACCGTGGAGGGGCCTGTGCATGTCGCTGTCCCTGACCCTGTGAGTGCACCACCATGCACCAGCAGGGATGCCCCGTCCCAGGCCTGTCCGCAGGTAGAGGGGATGTCCATGTCACCTGACTCCCCTCCACCTGCGGACGTGGGAACCCCTGGCCATGCGGAGAAGGTCCTGATTGGGGTCGCGTTGCGCACGGCTGCGATTCGTGATGCCGTGCGTGCTTCCCGGGAGGAGCACGCACATCATCACGAAGTGCACCGTGCCGAAGTGGCCCAATTGGGATCGGCCATGTTCGGGGGTTTCCTGCATGTGTTGGCCAATGTGGCGGCCCTCTCCTCCTCTGTGCAGGCTATCCACCAGTCGTTCTCCTTGCCGTCTTCCAGCCCAGATGCCACCAGGGCCCCCTGTGGACCTGCCCCGACCAATGCAGCCAGCTCGGTGGGGATCCCATCCCTGCCACAGTCGGGAGTCAGAGATCCAGCAGGGGTGGACACCAGAGCAACTGGACCCCAGCAGATGGAGGATGTGACGGCATCATCGGGCAGGGCACGTGCACGACGGCGTCGGTGGTTTCCATCAGCCTGGATGCCGTCGTGCTGGCACAGGCAGTTGCGTCGGAGGCAGCAGCAGGCTCAACGTGGGAGGCATCATGGCTCGGGGCCATCAACATCAGGGGTGCAGGCATCGGCCGGAGGGCAGGAGAACCCTGAAATGGGAGTGGCTTCCGTGTGGGAGAGGTTGTGCCAGCGGATAGGTGCGGAGCGGCAGCGGGCAGAGGAGGAACGGCTCACGATGGTCAGGGCGGAGGACTCCATGCGGAGGGCGCTGAGGCGGGCTGAGTGCCTCGAGGGTCTTCGCAGGGAGTTTGAGCTTGACACTGCGTTATCCCTGCGGGACCTCGGGGCCAGGGAACATGCCCGCCTCCAAGCCATTGACCAGGAGTTCGAGGATGCCCTGGCCCATGACAACAACCAGTGAGCCGTCCGAATAGCCCGCTGCCTTTGTATATAGTTGTATAGTTAGGGTTAGGTTTCCTTTGTTTTTTTGAATTTTTTTTTGGTTGCGATTGGACAATGCACCACTTTTTTGTATATAGTTCCCTTTTTAGTTAGTAGTCAGTTAGGTTTAATTTGGTAGGGCTCATGGACCCAGGATTATCTTCTTGATTGGCTTATTTTAATTTTTCATAATTTTTTCTTGGACATTCATCTTGTTTTGTTTGATTTGCTTTGTGTTTTTTCTTATTTGCTGTTCAATACATATTATTTTTTTAATCTTCAATGTGTCGTATCATCTCATTGCTTTCAGGCATGTCATGTTGGGTGTTTTGTCATTCACTTGCAGCCATTGTGTGTGACAGACATGTGTTAAATTGCATTATTTACATTGGGGGT
Source organism: Ambystoma mexicanum (assembly GCF_040938575.1). Lineage (NCBI taxonomy): Eukaryota > Metazoa > Chordata > Amphibia > Caudata > Ambystomatidae > Ambystoma > Ambystoma mexicanum. The sequence goes on along the minus strand of NC_090922.1, from coordinate 1,382,781,026 downwards.
GTAACATGTAATTGCCTTTGATATGTGGGTGGGTGTGATAGTTGGTTGGGCCTTTTGGCAGGGGAGGATGGGCATTACGGACATGATTGGGGAATGTTGGGACCCAGGTGCAGGGGGGCATGGATTGGACATGGGTGGGGGCCTGCTGGCAGGTGCCCCACAGTGCTGGGGGGTGGGGGTGGTGAGAGACATGAGTTGGACATGGGTGGGGGCCTGCTGGCAGGTGCTCCACAGTGCTGGGGGGTGGGGGTGGTGGGAGACATGAGTGGGGCACTGGTGGAGGGTGACCCTGCACTGCTGGGGTGTGGGGGTGGTGGGTGACATGAGTGGGGGCCTGGTGGAGGGTGACCCTGGTGGCTGGGGGGTGGGGGTGGTGGTAGACATGAGTTGGACATGGGTGGGGGCCTGCTGGCAGGTGCGCCACAGTGCTGGGGGGTGGGGGTGGTGGGAGACATGAGTGGGGCACTGGTGGAGGGTGACCCTGGTGGCTGGGGTTTGGGGGTGGTGGGAGACATGAGTTGGACATGGGTGGGGGCCTGCTGGCAGGTGCCCCACAGTGCTGGGGGGTGGGGGTGGTGGGAGACATGAGTGGGGCACTGGTGGAGGGTGACCCTGCACTGCTGGGGTGTGGGGGTGGTGGGTGACATGAGTGGGGGCCTGGTGGAGGGTGACCCTGGTGGCTGGGGGGTGGGGGTGGTGGTAGACATGAGTTGGACATGGGTGGGGGCCTGCTGGCAGGTGCCCCACAGTGCTGGGGGGTGGGGGTGGTGGGAGACATGAGTGGGGCCCTGGTGGAGGGTGACCCTGCACTGCTGGGGTGTGGGGGTGGTGGGTGACATGAGTGGGGGCCTGGTGGAGGGTGACCCTGGTGGCTGGGGGGTGGGGGTGGTGGTAGACATGAGTTGGACATGGGTGGGGGCCTGCTGGCAGGTGCCCCACAGTGCTGGGGGGTGGGGGTGGTGGGAGACATGAGTGGGGCCCTGGTGGAGGGTGACCCTGCACTGCTGGGGTGTGGGGGTGGTGGGTGACATGAGTGGGGGCCTGGTGGAGGGTGCCCCTGGTGGCTGGGGTTTGGGGGTGGTGGGAGACATGAGTTGGACATGGGTGGGGGCCTGCTGGCAGGTGCCCCACAGTGCTGGGGGGTGGGGGTGGTGGGAGACATGAGTGGGGCCCTGGTGGAGGGTGACCCTGCACTGCTGGGGTGTGGGGGTGGTGGGTGACATGAGTGGGGGCCTGGTGGAGGGTGCCCCTGGTGGCTGGGGTTTGGGGGTGGTGGGAGACATGAGTTGGACATGGGTGGGGGCCTGCTGGCAGGTGCCCCACAGTGCTGGGGGGTGGGGGTGGTGGGAGACATGAGTGGGGCCCTGGTGGAGGGTGACCCTGCACTGCTGGGGTGTGGGGGTGGTGGGTGACATGAGTGGGGGCCTGGTGGAGGGTGCCCCTGGTGGCTGGGGTTTGGGGGTGGTGGGAGACATGAGTTGGACATGGGTGGGGGCCTGCTGGCAGGTGCCCCACAGTGCTGGGGGGTGGGGGTGGTGAGAGACATGAGTTGGACATGGGTGGGGGCCTGCTGGCAGGTGCCCCACAGTGCTGGGGGGTGGGGGTGGTGGGAGACATGAGTGGGGCACTGGTGGAGGGTGACCCTGGTGGCTGGGGTTTGGGGGTGGTGGGAGACATGAGTTGGACATGGGTGGGGGCCTGCTGGCAGGTGCCCCACAGTGCTGGGGGGTGGGGGTGGTGGGAGACATGAGTGGGGCCCTGGTGGAGGGTGACCCTGGTGGCTGGGGTTTGGGGGTGGTGGGAGACATGAGTTGGACATGGGTGGGGGCCTGCTGGCAGGTGCCCCACAGTGCTGGGGGGTGGGGGTGGTGGGAGACATGAGTGGGGCCCTGGTGGAGGGTGACCCTGGTGGCTGGGGTTTGGGGGTGGTGGGAGACATGAGTTGGACATGGGTGGGGGCCTGCTGGCAGGTGCCCCACAGTGCTGGGGGGTGGGGGTGCAAGGGGACATGTGTTGGTGTTCATTAGTTCAAGGAGACATGTGCCTTTGCTGGGGGGCATGCCCATGTTGGGTGGGCTGCCTGCGGGACATGACCAGGGATGCAGGGTAGTCCCCTGTGGTGTGGGCTGCCTGCAGGGGCCGTGGAGGGTGTACAGGGTACACCTGGGAGGAGCCACACTGTCAAATCACATGTGGAACTTCCCGCGCACCCCTGAAATACACGCGCCCAGGCTATTCGCGTGTGGAACTTCCCGCGAACCCCTGAAATACACGCGCCCAGGCTATTCGCGTGTGGAACTTCCCGCGCACCCCTGAAATACACGCGCCCAGGCTATTCGCGTGTGGAACTTCCCGCGCACCCCTCAAATTCACGCGCCCAGGCTATTCGCGTGTGGAACTTCCCGCGCACCCCTGAAATACACGGGCCCAGGCTATTCGCGTGTGGAACTTCCCGCGCACCCCTGAAATACACGCGCCCAGGCTATTCGCGTGTGGAACTTCCCGCGAACCCCTGTAATACACGCGCCCAGGCTATTCGCGTGTGGAACTTCCCGCGCACCCCTGAAATACACGCGCCCAGGCTATTCGCGTGTGGAACTTCCCGCGCACCCCAGAAATACACGCGCCCAGGCTATTCGCGTGTGGAACTTCCCGCGAACCCCTGTAATACACGTAGCCCGCTCCCCCAGGCCCGATCGCGTGAGGAACTTCCCGCGCACCCCTCAAATTCACGCGCCCAGGCTATTCGCGTGTGAAACTTCACGCGAACCCCTGAAATATACGTAGCACGCTCCCCCAGGCCCGATCACGTGTGGAACTTCACGCGAACCCCTGTAATACACGAAGCCCGCTCCCCCAGGCCCGATCGCGTGAGGAACTTCACGCGAACCCCTGTAATACACGTAGCCCGCTCCCCCAGGCCCGATCGCGTGAGGAACTTCACGCGAACCCCTGTTATACACGTAGCCCGCTCCCCCAGGCCCGATCGCGTGAGGAACTTCACGCGAACCCCTGTAATACACGAAGCCCGCTCCCCCAGGCCCGATCGCGTGTGGAACTTCACGCGAACCCCTGTAATACACGTAGCCCGCTCCCCCAGGCCCGATCGCGTGAATTACTTCACGCGAACCCCTGTGATGCACGTACCCTGCAAATCGCGTGTGACACTTCCCGCGCACCCCGGTATACATGCACACGTATTTTTTGTCAGCGGGTGTCCGTGTTTGTGGGTACCCCTTTGCACGTCATTTTTCCTGGAGGGCCACAGTATGGGACATTCATCATGGCAGTATATAGGTGCTATTTGTTGGCGCACCTTTTGGCGCACATTTCTTACAGCCGCAGAGACGCTACCGCCTCCTTTCTTGTGGCGGTCGTGTTTGTGCCTGTGCGCTGGTTTGAGCGTGCGCTTTTTTCCCCTATTCTATTCCATGAATACGTGTTGTAGGCGAGCGTGTGGGCGTTCTGCGCACTTGTGCCCTGTACTTCCCCCGTGACGCCCACGTTTTGGCAAGTTGTTCCCCATTCCGAGTGTTACGCCCGTGTTCCGCCTACTTTTATTGCGTGCGCCGCGCTATGTGCGAATTTCGCTGTGGCCTGTGCGATTTTCGCTGTGACCTGGCGCACGCTGTTAGATGGCCTGTGCGCTAACGTGCGCCGCGCACTTTTTATTGCACATCCGCTGGTTTTCTCGCGCACGGCCTTCCATGAATCGACGTGCGCTGCTTTTCGTGCGATTTTCGCACGTTCACTGCGATTTTCGCTATTCCACTGCGATTCGCACGTTTTTGCCCACTTGCGCCGCGCTAATTATTCCATGAATCGGCCTCTGTGTGTGTTACTTCCATCTCCTTGCATTGAATATAGGGGGGGGTGGATTGCCACCAGGGGAAAAGTGAACATATTATCTGTTGTGAAACCATATCAGTTTATTTTCTGTACTACATTTATTCCACCTTGCATTTCCTTGAAACCATAAAGCATTTCAGCTACCTCATCCTCTATACTACTTCTAAGTAACCCAAATCAATTTACCAGTAGAACGTTATCCATTGTTGATTACTGTCATATTTTAAGTGTGATATCCAATATTAATTTATTATAAAAGTGTGATAGATATATATTGTTATTTTTCCCAAATAAACCTTTTAAATTTGCAAAACAGACCTACTTCTTGGCTCAGTGGGGTCAGGGGGATTCTAAGAGGGGTGTGTTATACAAGGGTTGACATCCAGAGTGCTGAACTGGACCTAGAAATATATCAATAAGGGTTTCCCTCAGCATCCCAGACTAGGCATTGACTTAGCTGTAGTGTTGAAGTGAAGCCGCTTAACATACCCCAAGTGGGATACTGCTTGCCCTGTCCCCTATGGAGGGTGTTGCATAGCAGGCCCAGCCACCTCCCTAGTCAAAAAGAAGGTGGCTGTCCCTTGTGAAGAAAGGGTGAATTTTTGGGATTTGTTACATACCCCTTCCCTTAGAGTGTGGCCCTCTTCTAGTCGATCAATGGATAATCAACTGAGAAAATACATGTTTTCTTGATCGTACACCTATGTGTTCGACAGTAATGGTTGAGGCTCTAGAAACCACCTCATTACCCTGGCGTTAGAGACCTTTCTCAAAAATATCCAAGTTTGGGTTGAATGATCAGTGATAAGATGGAATGTTCTGCCTGTCAGATACTACTTCAGACTGGTGACGGCCTATTTAATAACCAGGGCCTTCAATTCTACAGTTGCATATGCCTGTTTGTGAGCATACAGCTTCCTGCTGAAATCCCCAATGGGGAACTATGGGACTCCAGCATTTGAAATTATGGAAGGACCCACCTGACTCCAGATCATGAATACCCTTCAAGTTACTGCATGCTTGCCACTGAGGTAATACCGGCAAATTATAGACAGTGGCTCAGGAAGCTTTCTGGACAACATCTCTGGGATACTTTGGGACCCAAATAGTGCCAGTATGTATTGATAGAACAGCAACTATGGGCAAGAAAACACTGATATGACCTAAAGTTGCTCTATAGTACAGTAGAACATATATGGTATGTTTACTAAGGGTCCATTGATGTGGTAGCTGTACATTGTAAATAGAGTGCATCATATATAGATGTTCACTCAGGGTCCAGTAATACATTGTCTGACCTTGAGCTGGAGGTAGTGTGTGCTAAAGTACCTCACCTGGCAGATGATCCAGTCCAGGTGGGGATGGATAACTCAGGGGCAACACGTTTGTCTTGGAAACAAGACAACGCAGCACAACACAGGTTTGAATGCCGATCCCATGCTTAGAAACCATTCACTGGTATTAAGGCATTATAGAATAACAATTATAATTATAATTGATGTTACAATCAACTGTTGAAACATTTATTGAACTACAAGAAATTACTGAAGCACTTACATTTCTCTGATGAACTGGAACATTGTTAGGGAGACTATTTTTACTTACCCTGGGGAACAACAGTTCCCTTAACTGCTAAATGTAGGCATCTCAGATTCCAATTACGAGTGTCTTCTCGTTTACATACGGATGGGGCACACTTTTCGCATGAGCAACTAAGAAGGTAGCATTTCCCAAGGTCACGTTCCTCCCTTTACACGTGCCAACAACCAGAGCAAGGCTATGCTTGCAATTGTTTATAAAGGACAAACATGTTTCCTTGCATTGGGAATTTTTGTAAATGAATGCCACTTGCAGAAGACGTTGTTAGAATAAGCAAAAGAAACAATTAGGTCAACAGTACTTTAGGCTTTCAGTAAACCTTGGGGCGATGTGTGCGTACTTAGCAAATCGATTCTAGAAATGGAGCATACTATACACTGAATCATCATTATTGGAAAACCAGGATCATGTTAATATGAAGGACAAATGGAAAGATGACTCAAGAAGAAAGCGTGAACCTTCTGATGTGATGTAACTGGACCTTTTATCTAATATGCTAACCCAACTGCTAATTTGCTTTGCAATTTCAAAATGTCAAAAGGATTTCAGATTACAATGACCACAAGACAATGATGCCCACTGTCCCCAATACTGTTTTGTGATTGTCTTGGAACCAATACCAATGGCAATTTGTCAGAATGCATCTATCAATGAGGTACATACTCCTGGAGGAAGCACCACATAATTGTTCATGCAGATGACATTCATCCAACACTAAATCCTGAGGAATGAGAAATGAGGAAGGGGGTTTCTGCACCATTTCCTTTCCAGTAGATACTTAAATGATTATAATATCCAGGGATCAAATTTAATTCTGATCTGCAAGATACATTTCTAGATTATCTGACTCGGCTTTTGACACCCACTTCATCTGGGTCAGATATAAGAATAAGGATCTGTCTTTTTGGAGGATGAATACAAATAGTTAAAACTAATATTTCTCCTGAGTTGCACAACATTCTAAATATGCTTACTTTAAACCTTGATAAGACACACTATGTAGATATACAGAAACACACTAAAACATTTGTTTGGACTTGTAGCACCCCACAAATCCAGATGAATATATTGTAAGAATCTGTAAACTTGCGGGGTTTAAAAGAACAGATAATAGAGAAAAAAGATTTTCATTGAAGAATGCCTAGAGAGGTACTCCATCCTACTAAACAGGCTGCTGATTCAAATCCCACTACAAAGTGCATCATATACAGTTGGTTGCCAATACATGCCCTCCTACAAATACACCCTTTTTTACATCTAAAAGAAATGAAAATTGACAATTAATGGATTTTTTTTCCCAGCATGAATGGGAAGCATTGTGAATAAGAAATATACAATATATCTGGGACAATACCACAAAAGTGATACACTTGTTTTCATAATATTTCCTACCACTAAAATGTAACATATAAATATAGAGGGCAGTATTTACAAGTAAAACGTTGCCATTAAATGAATGGGTAAATACAAAAAAATCCAATTGCAATGCTATTTTCGAAATGGGGCGATTTGAGGGAGCTTGCTATAGAACCTTTTAAATAGAAATATATGATGAATCACATTCCTTAAACCTGTTAGTTATATGTGGAAAATAACCAATCTGTTTCTTCACTGAGCAACAGTACATACACATTTGACATAGTCACAATAAAGGCTTCATAGAAGTCTGGTTTAAGTTAGCTCAATTGAAAATACTACATGGTTGAAACTAGTTGTGAGGTTTATGTAATGCAAGGAATCCTGGAAAAGACAAATGTTGTAGATTGAAGTAAAGCGGATATTCTTGATATGCTATTGAAGTGTTAACATATCCACCTATATTGAACAAATATATTCAGGATACTAACAAGAACATGCTTGGCATAACAATTCACAATTACAACACACCACAGTCTTTGTGTAACATGTCAAATGTTGGAGAGATGATGCAACATTGGCATAGATCGGTAGTCATAGCTTTGATGGTAGCCAATCTGTGTATTTTGAGATCATAGGGGAAACTCATAGGTACACAAATCACTGAACTATTGAATAGAAATGGCAAGAAGAGCCACATATGAAAAGAATATTTGATAGACCTGAATCTATTATTTTGTAGATTTGAGTTGAGATTTTTGTTGATATAGTCGCTCTTTTCATTTGGACCCTCCAGCCCAAGAAGCTAGAAAATGTTGTTTTAGTCATGATGATGCCATCATTTGTTCGTACAGTTGTAGATGTTCCCAAAAACAATATTTGTTTTTATGGTAAGGAGTCATAACGCTTTTTATTACCTTCATCTGCTTAATCAGGGTTTTCACAATTAGTGATGGCAACTCCATATTTTAATCTAACATCCCTCATCAGAGTTGGAGCCAATTCTGGAATGCCCCTCCCAGCTTGCATTTCTGAAACTCTGCCATAATGACTACGGAGATTTCTTTTGTGCATGGTCTCTTTACCATTAGTCTTCTGGGTCATATCTTCATTTTGTCACTTAGAGTCAGTGTTTCTTCACCTACCTAGGGTTTCAACGGTGACCCCATGATTCTTGCCTTAGAAAGGGGTCTTTAAAATGCCCCTTTGGACTGCATTTTCTGTCTCGCAATGCCAACCAAATGGGCTAAATTGTCTCTCTGATGCATTATATGCTGTAATTATTGCTCCCTGAACTCATTTAATATTGTGATTCACTACTTCTTCATTGTGGGTTCTTTCATTTCCTCTCCTGTTGACTCCTGACATACTAAGTGTAATACTCCCCTCATCTCTCGGGAGGATAGCTCAGGGGCAACATGCTCGCCTTCGAAGCAAGATGACATGGAGCAACAAAGGTTCGATCCCCGGGTTCATGCTTAGAAACCTCTGGGTATTAAACATGTTATAATCGATTGTTGACACATAGGGAGTGTCATGGTGTGCACTTCTAGTTGGTCGGTGGAGCGGATATGCACTATGGGTTGCATTTCTTTTTTCAACATTGTATCATTGAATTTACTACAGCTGGCAAGGGTTGGCAAGGGTTGACATTAAGGACATGCATTTCTTATGTTGTTGAGTTAATTGTTCCATTACATCAGGAGCAGATGTGTTTTGCCCATATAGCTCATGGATTAGTCTAGTTTTTAAGATGGATTGTGCATCTTTAGTAAGCAGACCAATTATAATGATTTTAAAAATGTTAGCAAAGGTGAGCTCTGCACACTGACACATGTTTTGGTTTAGATCTCTGTAGAAAATGTTTTCATGGAGATTTACATTTACAATGCTGGCAATCATGTTATAGCATTGTTTGTGTCTTAACGTGTTTTCCTCCAAACAGTTCTTCGTAGTCGGTTTTTATGACTTCTTGAATTCTCAGATGAATTAAAGCCAACATGAGGTTGGATACCATGCTTACTTCATCTCTCAGGAGCACTTTCATTTGTTTCAGAATTCTGTGTACTTCTGTAGCAGCTTTTGCTGATCCTTTGTAGTATTCTAATTTGTTTTGGTGTTCTACTGGGAGGAGCAGTAGTCGATGTAAAGTTGCACCTTCTATGTTGTAGGCAGCTAAAACCTGTGAGGGCTGTTACAACAGATGAAAGGTTGTTGTTTGTTAAGTCTTGTAAAAATGTGCTGAATATTTTAATTAAGAACATTTGGCCAGAACCAGCTTCTACACAGAAACAGGAGCAGAAGTGTATAATATTTACAGCTACATGTTTTAGTTTCCTGTTTAAAACCATTTTCAATTTCTTCAGTGAATGGGTGTTCACTGTCCAACATTTGTTTGTATTGTTTAAAATTGATATTCGTTATACTGATTTCATGTGCATCAAATGCAGCTTCAAATGAATCATGGTCACCAAATAATTCTTCTTCTTTTCTCCAAGGTGTACAAAGTTCCAGTAGGGCCAAGTAATAAAGTTGTCTATGTTGTAGAGATTTAAATGATAACTGTACATGATTAATTAGACTGGGCCTGGTAAGTTATACTAGACTTCCTTCACAAGTTGAGGCTGAATATTTCTCAGTTGTCTCATCTGGCGTGATATTGCTTTTGTAGTAGTAGTTTTGGGCTATGTCATACATGTTTTCCAAAGCAGTTCTTCTGTTTGGGTAGTAAGTGTCAATTAAATAGTTTTGTTAAATGTCCTGGCTAATTAGATTATTTGTGGATATTGTCTCTATCTCTTGGTAAAATTTTAGTACTTTTATCTTGATGAAGCTGGACCAAGGTTTAGCCAGGCAATGTTTTCATATTTTCTACCGAAGCTGTACAATATTTGTGACAGTGTTTTGTCAGATGATATGCCCTCCTTTTCAGCTCTGTTTTCTCAGTTTTGATTATATAGGTTGCGACATATCTTACAACAGTAAAATAATCTGCAATTTATTGTATGTCTATATTTGCAATCCACAAGAAGGCAATGATTGCATTGTAATCATTGCTGTACTTGGAAGCTTTGTCCCTTTTAATGTTGTATGTGTTTTAGCGGATTTCCCTTTTACATTGTGTCTAACAAAGGACGTCAAGCTATTCACTTGTCCTTTTGTGCAAACTGGTCTAGGAATCGCAAAGCCACATTTGGTATAGTCTTTACCTTTGTTTTTATATCGACCTCAGCACTATTTGCCACACTTACGTTTTTGGAAGTGTAAGATTTGTGCACGTAGGTATCTATGTGTAGTTTATGAAGGGATGTCAAAGGTAATGTATTTTTGAATACATTGTAAAACAGTTACATCACTGTCATGGCCACATTTTGGAGCATTTTGGAGCATCTTTTTTCCACAAAAGCATGTGAATGTGTGGTGCTCCTCTGGATTGATATTCTTTTCTCCAAAATAAGTGTTCCACTTCTCCCGGGGGAGGGGTACTTTTATTGTAGATGAAGTGCAACATGGATATGAAGCGATGGTGAAAGTAACTTGATACATTGACTGGGTCAAGAGAAGTTCTCCAGGTGTTTTTATATCTATTCCCTCTTTATTTTGGTTTGCAGTGCATAAGAAGTCGTACAAGTCATCCTATGCATATTCTGCACAACTTAAAGTAACAAACTATATTGCTGAGCCTAGGTTCCTTAGCATACAGCACACATCAGCGTGACGTCAGAACCAGTATTCTTTTGTACAACACATGTTTGCCAAGAGATTTGTGATACTGGACTACAAAACTTAATCTTTGTCTTTTATCTTTTATCTTTTGAAACAGTTGGGTAGCAGATAGGTTTCAAAAATTAGAGCCTGTTTTAAATGTGTGTGCAACTCCATACTATAGAGTTGCTAGTTCACTTTCAAACAGGAGGTGGAAAATATATTCTACAATTTGTCTGAATCTTGGGCCTTTAGAATAAATTTGTAAAGAGGGATATTCAGATGCACTCATTTGTGTTGCTATTTCATCATATCTTCATCCTTTTCCTGTAGGAAAGAGTAGAGGAGAATAATGTGCTTCTGCACTTTTCTTCCATACACTCATTAGAGAGCCTTTGGCTTGATGCATTTGATATGTTTCTAATGCATCTTCTATGGTGTCTTTGGAGTGTAGGGGGTGAATTGTATACTGTTCTAAAATATGTGTTGCAGTATCAGGATTTAAACATTCAAATTGGCCAGTTTTTGGTGAATCTTGAATTATTTGGGTGGTTTCTATTAAGTTGTCCTCTATGTTTATATCATTGTAGCATTAATTGTATTCTTTAAGGTATTGTAAGGCTTGTCTAACTTTAATTACGTCAATTAGTTGTTGACAAATGTGTTTGTCTTTTGTTGATACACCATTAACTACTACAATCAATAATTGATCTATTTGCCATTGTACTAGATTTTCAACATTTTCTTTAAGATCTAATGGCAAATATACTACTTTGCCACAAATGCCTTTTAGTAACTCAGATGAAGACAATTTGGCCATTTTCAGTTGAAGGCGTATTATAGCTTGAAATGGGTGTGTTGTCTGAAAACCTGCTATTCCTGGGCATACCTGACTCAAGTGGCAAGGGGAGGGCCATCATTTTTGCATCCCAACTCTAGGGGGTTGTGGGGGGGAAATCGAGAAAGTATCACCTGAGAGAAGGATCCTTGGAGACTGTGGGAGGAACACCCTCGGCTGAGACATGGTATCCCCACATTACAATACATCACTACCCAAAACCCCCAAAAAAAAACAGTCATTATGGGATATTACCATCCAAAACCCATTCACCCACAACAATACATCTGCCCCCTTCACCTGACAAAAACACATATAATTTCCCCTTAAGCCCTAAGAAAAACTACAACTCCCCTTCCCATTTTCAAATAAGACTACGAAGAAGAAAAGGCAAAAGGGAGCTATGACGTTTACCCATAGGAACCGATGCACCAGGGATTCCTATGAGCAGTTGCCATTTTGTTCAGATAATGAGGCCAGGCAAGGTCAAGCCTCATTCTACAATCATTTCCATCTGATACCTCTTAAGACTCTGAGTCAGTATAAAAGGCAGAGCACACAGGCACACTCTGAATGAGCTGGGAATGCTGGAGGGTGCACAGAGGCCGGGAGGAAGGAACAGCAGCTGGAGAAACCCTGGAGAGCCTGGAAGGAGAAATACTGCCTGAGCAATGAGCCTGTGAGTACAGTGGAGGCTACATTGTGGCGAGGGAGCTGTGACTCCAGGAAGCCAAAGCAGGGGTAGCTCAGGCTACCTGGCAGCACCCATGCCAGATCTCCTTCCCCTCTGGCTCAGATATAGAAGCCCAGGACTTTGAGGGGCAGGTGGTGAGACTGTGACCTCAAATTCATCGAATAGAACATCCTGCTGCTCCTAAAATCGCTAGAATGCTGCTAAGGGGAGCTGGTGAAGTGGAAGGGAACCCCTAATGAATGACAATAAAGCTCTGGGACGGAAACCCTGGCAAAAGCTGCAATTGCGAGGTATGAGCTTGATTGAGGGAGACCTACATGATGTTGAATCAGGTACTTTTGTGTTGAAAGATCTGAGCGGTGGAAAATGTTAGACCCCATTCCCAGGGAGCTGCATAGGACTCTGTGGGAGTGTGGACATGGAAGCACTGACACTATTGCTAACGGTGCTGGTGTTTCTTTGACAACTCTGCTTTTCAAGGAAATGGTGCCGGTATGTTGCTACCGGCACCCTTATTTGTGGACCAGCAGACACGTAATGAGGCCCCCGATGCAGATGTTGTTGATGCAGGTGGCTGTGAGTAACAGGAGATATGTACTCTGAGAGTTGAGTTGTACATCTGAAGTGTTGAACTGAGATGACAGGGTTACCAGTAGAGTTTTCAGTTTTGTGATCGGTGGATGGATGTGTGACTGTTTGAAAGCAGCACCTGGGTACAAACATAAAAGTAAAAAGTGTACAAGTGCTGCTCTCTGCAGTAGTTGTCGGACACTGCACATGCCATCCTCGTCTTTTAAGGATGCCAGGCATGTAAAGGTGACTGCAGGGACTGTGCACAGTTGTGATGTCCGTGGACATTGGAGGATCGGCCAATCAGGTTTCGCGGGTATGCTGTGCAGGAAGTTATCTTTGTTGTATGCAGTGATGATGGCTAGGGCTATGGCTTTGAGGAAGCAGAGTGTCTGGATCGTTGGTGATTCTTGGGTCCATTGGCGAAAGTTGTATTCTGAGCAGTGTGGATTGTCTCAGAATTTCAGATTTGAAGAATTTGAAGTTACATGGTATGGGGTTCAAAGAATGAAGTAGGTGAAATGTCTCCAATTTTGTGAGAATAACGTTGCTTTCCAGCATCTGGACATCATTGTTCACTGTGGAGGCTACAGTTTGGGCTATGACACCAGAATGTCCTTACAGTTTTGCCATGAAGGATGCATTTGCAAAGTTAATGGAACTTTTCCCACCTTTCAAGGTTACATCAGACCGTGTGTTAGCCAGGTAGCAAACAAATGAGTAGCTGAATCTTATTATTAGAAAAGCTATTAATGCATTTTTCCATGTTTAAATATAAGTCTCTGTAAAGGAGTACAGCAGAATACAACTGTTTGGTCCTTTTCTGAATTTTAACATTTTATAAAGCCATACAAACAAATTGGACTAGCATTTTATTATGTGTCTGAATTATTGTTAACACATAGACTGAGGTCCAACTTGTGGTAAGCCTATTTTGCGGCGGGCTGTAATTCACATTTTACCAAATGTGGCAAAACATCAGGAAATATACTCGTGGGAGTTGAGCATTTCAGAGGTGCTCTGTGTGTGTGTGTGCGTGCATGTGTGTGTGTGTGTGTGTGTGTAATTGCAGTGAATTATTTTACTTAGAGAGGGTGACTGAATGTGTTGTATTTCAATTGCATGCTTTACATTTATTAGAATACAGCCAAAAGGGCATTGTCATAATGTTGTAAATAAAACATCACAGGAGAGCATGTGATATTCATTCAGAGTGTAAGTCCAGTATTTGTTTGTTGGTAGTGACCCGGGTGAAATAATTATTAGGCAGTATTCTGAAATTATTCTTGCAAATTTAAAAATACCACAAGAATACTACCATAGCAGAAATACCACAATAAAAATACCACAAAGTACTAGACATAACCCCAACATATATCTAACAGTGGTGATGGATTGCGGACCCAGGTGAAATCGTCATCTCTGCTGCTGCTGCTGTTCTCATGGTTAGACATGTTGAAATGTCCAACTGGTGAAGAAAATGTAAAATAACAAAGAGGACAACTCTAAAGACAATGCCACAAAAAACAAAGCCCATCTATAAACCTCTCTAATATCTCTGATGACTCTTCGAATGGAGTGCTCCAGTGCTACTCAGGACTCTGGCTGTTGCTGGCAGCATCTTTGAGTGAAGGTTGATTCTGCACAACCACTGCTCACAGCTACAGTGAACAGATAAGACCATATCTAAGCCAAAAAAGGCTGCAGAACAGCATGGGGCAGACCATCCAGAAGTCGTTAGGTGGTAGTTTGGTAAATAGTTCACAGCATATATCTCTAGCCGCGGCTAGATTTCATTGACTTTTTCCTAGCTGTGGTTACGATATGAAACTTTGGGGAGGTAGGTAATATATATTTTCATACATACAAACATAATAGATCATTCTTAGAAAAGACTCTTTTTCGGTGAACACATCAAACCTTTTTGCACATTGATGCTAATAGCCACAGGTATAGATAGTCCAATGAACCGGCAGCTACAACCTTTACCAGTCATTGCTGCAGTTAACCGCACCTGTGATATTCAACACCCCATTGGGCGAAACTGAAGCCATGGTTATTCATATATGTTTAAAAAAATGATATCCTTCTTTTTGAAAAAAAAACATAATTAGTTAAATAACACATACACTTTAAGAAACACAATTTAATACACACGTTTTTATGACACTCATCTCTTGTATGCAGTGCATCACATGCACTATATAAGATACAAAATGTGTGCATAAAACACTGTTGTTCTCTTTGCATCATACTAATCATTGGCTTATTGGGAAAGTCAGGAGGAAGTCTGAGAGAACGCATCTTGCTACTGGCGTGTCTTCTGGTGCTTTAATGGAGTGTTTCATTGAACTTTCTCAAGTGGATTGAGCGCATTGTTCACAGCAACTCTGCCTCTGCAAGCCCCTCCAGCCTACCTCACTTCCTATATCTCCGAGGGACACGCGCATTGTGCGCACGCATTCAGGAAGTTAGGAGGAAGTCTGTGGTAGGCTGCTTTGCTGCGACGCGAGCAGCGAGCAGAGTGCCTGCTCTAGCTTAAATTGAAGAATATATGTTGGAATTATTTGCTTTTAATATCTTCTTTCTACCTCATAGGTTAGAAATTGGCCAATTATTTTTCGACAGTTTTGTGATTGTTAATGCAGGCTTATTTACATAGTCTACAAGTAGATATGGCAGCGAGTAAAGTGGTTACACGAGCTGCAGCCGCCTCTCGGGACGGCGCTGTTAAGACTCCTAGCACCTAAGCAAGACGTATTAAAAAGCAGAGCGGAATTCTTAGACACAAACTAGCTAATGTAGACATCTGCAAGTTTTGTACAGTGTGCACAGAGATAACATCTATATTCTCTGAAGCTAACTGCTTCACTCCACCAGCTGAAATCGCAAGTCCGGTTTTCTTTTCTACACAGATGGAAGCAGAGCAAACATCGGTGGCTTGCTCTGATACCATTACAGACTCTGTTTTACTCGCAACTGAGAACAATGTAACGATTATAGCCAACGACACTGATGTAGATCAACAATCTCAACCAGCAAACCCTTAATTTACTGACACCTTTTTAATGACGTAAATTTTGACATTAGACATATCTGCAACTAAAAACATATCTGATTCTGAATAATTATCAGAATACTCTGTCCCTCACGCAGACAACTTAGACACTAATGTAGATTTTGGGCTCCCTGCTGTTTTACAGATTTCTGATTTACCACATAACATCAGATCTCTGTCTCAATCTCCGGACATATTTGCAACCTCTAACCGAACTTCACCTGAGTTATCTTTTATGCGACCTACACCACGTAAAAGTGATCTACCTCACAGCGAGCCACCTTTAGTACCTTTACTAATGAAGTGCATACTTTGCAACCTTCCTTGTTAGAGGTAACATTGATAGCTATGAAAACTAAATTCCAAAAATACCAAACAATCAATACAGATCGACCAGCAAGCAAATGGGATGTACGGCACAAAGAAAACAAAAGAAAGAAAGTAACATGATAATGCATAATGAACATGACTCAAAACAGATATTGGGCCTCATTACGACCCTTGCGCTCCCAAAATGAAGGGGGCCGGTACGGGACCGGCCCCCTTCATTCCGGGAGCGCATATTATGAGGTTCCCTTTGCGGGACCCGGACCAGACATCTGGTAAAACCAGACGTCTTTTCCGGGTCCCGCGAGGGGAAGAGGGAGGTAACAATGGGACACTTATAATGTGCGCCTTGTAACCTCCATCCCCATTCCCATTGAGCCCTATGGGGGCTCAAATGGGAATGGGGAATGGTTCCTGCAAGGAGGACTTACTGGGTCCTCCTATGTCAGAATGACCCGGTAAGACCCCATTGCAGGAACCCGGTGAAGGAGCCCGGTTTGGAGGCCCATTGTCTAAAAATTATAACAAATTTCTCAAGGGCTCGAGTGTGCAAGTTGATAATTTGACGCCTTCTCAGCCTATAATACCGCACATACTACGAGTGGAAATGTTAGTCACTTCAGCACCCTCTAGTAATACTGATCATGCGGCATTTAGCAGTAAAGCCAAGGCGACAATACTGCAAGACGACATAGTGGGACCAGCTTCATTGGTGCCTCACCCAATATTTAACTTAGAAAATGCAAAAACTAAATCTAAACGCCTACAAATAGCAGTATCAGCTCTCAATAAAACATCTAAAAATGAAAAAGCAAGTAAACCTGCGTTGTCAATGAAAATGAGACAATTTGTGGGGAAAATTCAGATCCCTAAAATACAAACTGGAATCGCTAGCTCTGCGGTACTAGCAAAGTATAAAAACATAATTAGTGGTATCAATGTGAGTCATAATTTCAAGAAAAAACAGCCAGCCGCTTATCAACCTTTAGACGATTTAGACACTAACATCCAAGAGGACCAAAGAATCAATGGTGAAACTCTGGTGATGTTGAAAATACCTGTTAATGCACAAGCCATTCCCTCAGCTCCAAAGGCTAAGAGGGATATTGAAATAGTCATAACTGAAACACTCTTACTACAGATAAGAGATGAGATACAAAAATCCATTCAAGATTATTTGGTAACGAAAGTACAAAAACAGGCCCAGGAGGAGGTTTGTGTTGGTACAACAATGCACATCTCTAGTATTAATATGCTGCAGCTAGAAAATAAAGCAAGCAAACATGTTGTGGATAATAACATAGCTGAGCATTAGCCAGTTGGGCTGCCTGCTGTTGACCTTCCCTTTGATCATAATTCACTGATGACCCACTCTAAAAATGCTCTAAAAATGCTTAATAGGGAAATGTCGCCCTCCTCCATTTGAACCCTATGATCATAATTGGAGACATACCACAACTAGAAGACATTACATCTTCTGATATAGACCAAGTAGTATTCTTGAATGATACAGCTCTAATAATAGTCAGGCTATGGATACGATCAGGCCTGACAGAAACACTCTATGGCTGGCCAAAATGAAGCTCTTTAGAGTGGGTTTCATTTTGGCACAGGACCCGACGACATTCAATCCGCATTCTATTAAAAGTGGTCTTAGTACTATTGAACACACCCTTGGATATCTGGGGCATAACAATAAGCTGTATGTAATATCTACTAGGCACACACATTTATCAAAGAAATCCTCAAACCAATGGAGTGGGAACACTAAGGGGCTGATTCATGGAACAAACGTGCGCTGCAAATCCATGCGCAAGCAGGCGCAAGGTAGCGCAAGCGCGAGAAACACAGCGCACGCGCACGTGTGTGATTCAAGGAAGACGCTGCGCGTGTTTCCCGCTGTCCGTGCGCCCAATCCAGCCATGGCGCACGCAGGCATACACGGCGTGCGCTACGCGCACAGCAAAAGCGCACATAGCGCGGCGCACACAACCAAAGTGGGCGGAACAGTGGGCGTAACACGCGGAATGGGGAATAACGCGTGAAAAAGAAGGCGTAACTGGGGAAGTACTGTAGGGAACTACATGGAACGCCCACACGCACGCGAACAACCCGTATTCATGGATCCGATACGGGAAGCCCGCGCACGGCAAAAGAGGCGCACAGGCGGCAAAGCGTCCGCCACACAAAGGCAGGCAGAAGCGTCCCCGCGCACAGTATAAAAGTGCGCGCAAACAACAAACACGTATATACAGCTACGATGAATGCCCCATTTGTCGCAGCACTGATCGTGGGACACCGCAGGAGGAGGAGAATAGCCAGGGCACACATTTTCGCACCACAGACAAGCCTTTTTGGGATGCCTGACAACCAGGTCTATGGCAGGAATAGGTTTCCACGCCACATCATCCTAGACCTGGTCAGGGAGTGGGAAGATGACCTTACATCCCCCACCCTTTGCTCCCAAGCATTGAGCCCCTTGGAGAAGCAGCTCAATGTCCTGCATTTTTTGGCCACTGGGTCATTTCAGCGGACTACTGCCATAGTGGGGGGGGGTCTCACAGGCCAAGCAGTCACGCTGCCTACACCAGGTACTGGCAATCATGATAGCGCGCCCCTCAGTCCGCAGGCACATATACATGCCCAGAACACCCGCAGAAAGGCAGGCCGTTGTCCTGGATTTTTTCAGGGTGGCACACTTCCCCAAAGTGCTTGGTGCCATAGATTGCACCCATGTGGCCCTACGTCCACCTAGGGCCACTGAGCACATCTACCGAAACCGCAAGCACTGGCATTCCATCAATGTACAGGTGGTATGCGATGCAAAGGGAATCATCACCTCTGTCTATGCAAACTACCCTGGCTCCACCCATGACAGTTTCATATACAGAATGTCCACCCTGAGCCGGGCCCTGGAAGCTGGGCAGCATGGCGACACATGGCTCGTAGGTGAGTACAAATGCACTTGCACATGCACACACACACACACAAATAAACAAACCACAATAATCACAACCATTTACACCTCCCCAGGGGACAGTGCCTACCCTCTGAGCAACCACATGATGACGCCAATCCGGAACCCCACCACACCACCTAAGGTAAGATACAACGCCGCCCATATTGCAACCAGGGCCATAGTGGAGCGCACATTCGGAGTGCTCAAGTCACGTTTCCGCTCCCTTGACCGCTCTGGCTGGCAGCTACTCTATGCACCACCAGTAGTGTGCAGGATCATTGTGGCAGCATGTCTCCTGCACAATGTTGCAACACGGCAGGGCGTCCCGGTGGACATGGTGGTGCCCCCACATCCCCAACCACAGGCACAGGCGCTGCCCATGGGAGGGGACAGGGCACGTGGCGAGGAAGCCCGGACCCAGCTTGTGGCCACATTTTTCACCTAAACTCCCACCCCTGCGGAGTGCACACAGGCCTGGCACATATCAGGTGACAATCGATGATGACAAAGAGACAGTCAACTGTCACAACTCTACCACCCTGAGATAGTTGCCATGGAAGTGCCACATCGTCTGCATCCCTAGCTACTTAAACACAAGCTCTCCTGTGTGACCAAAAGGCACACATATGACATGACATGATATGGCCTATACACAAGTATCTCAAGGTGCGATGAGGCAGGGAGGGGGGAACAAGGGAAGACAGACAACGGTACTTCTAGGCCAGGTGTCATTGAGATTGTGCAAGTGCAGGGGTAGGGGAAGGGAAAAGTGCAAGGGGAAGGAGAGGGGGGGGTGCAGTACAGGGGAAGTAGACCAAAAAACAAATACATAGGCCAGCTGGTGGCAACTGCAAAGGTAAGTGCAGACAAGTGCTGGGAAGGGGGGGCTGCAGGGATAGAGAGACAGTACAGCAGTACAGGGGTTGCCAGGGAGGCAGTGCAAGTGGAGAGTGGCTGGGCCAGGGACCGAGGTCGGTGAGAGTGGCCCTGTTGCAGATCCAGTGCAGATCCAGTGAAGAATTTTGCAAGGGAGAGGCAGAGAGAAAGCAGAAGCAAAGAGGAAGGTCTTGAGGTGCTTCCTGAACCGGAGATGGTTCCCCTCAAGTTCCAGTGAGGCAGGAAGGCTGTTCCAGAGGGAGGGCCCTGCCGCGGAGAGAGATCTACCCCCAGCTAGTTGCTCTGAGAAGCGGATGACCCTGACATGCAAGGTGTGCATCACACACACCTGCAAAACAGGCCATGGCCATCACTGTTATGTCACTCAAACCCTCCCAAACCACAACATGACATGGCATGCAATACCCATACACCAACACAGTAACAATAAGGTACACATTGCCATGTCCAAAATGTACAGTGGCATCAGACAATGATGCCTGACCTGGAATCAGATGAAATGACAGACCAACAACCTCCCACCCAAAATAAGTCATTTCCAAATGCATTACAAGAGTTGTAGACGTAACATAACAATGACTGCCTGTCTACATGCACATTGTGCATTGCAAAATCAACACTGCAGCTTCTGTGTGCTGTGTCCTACTCCCGCAACACACTGCTCAGCGCATAGCACAGTGAATAGCCATTGTGTGTGTGATGCACACCCTGAGCATCACATCTAAGCGACAGACCACATCAAAAAGCAAATTAGGCATGTACAGGATCCATAATTGGTCACAGAACATGTGCTGCAGGGACACAGTGGGTACCAGAATGCAAACAGTGTACACGTGGATATGCAAGGGTGGGAGTACATGTAGTGCATCAGAGTGCAAGTGTGTGGGTCAGCAAGGACATGCACTCAACATATGCATGTGCAATCAAGTGACCATCAGTGTTCTCTACACATCACATGTGAACATTCACCATGTGTACACCCCAGCATGTCAAACCATAACTATCCCCTCGCACCTGAAAGGTAAACACAACACATGAACAGGCATTGATCAGCAGAACACAACATGTACATAGGATACCACCATTACAATGTCAGGGTTCCCATCACACTGCAGGGCAAGGCAACTATCAACAACAACCACCCACCTCCCTCACAAATGACCATGACCCACTGAACAACTGCACTTGGGTCATGGAGCCTTCAACCCTCAATTCCACCTGGCCACAGGATCACCTTTACCCTTCGTCACCATCTCCCACCTTGTGTGTAAAAAGGTGCCTGCACCCTCAGAATCCAGACTCATTTCCAAAATCACAAAATCCAAGCCATAAAAACGAAACAGAACACCCTCCAGTAGAAGACTTGACATAGCAGTACCTCACAAAGGCCAAGTACTACCACAATGATGCAACAACCAAGGTAGCACAGTAAAACAATATCACAACAGGATGTGAACCATGTGTGGTACATAACATAGGATGATGCACCATGAACGGATGTGTACTGTCACAGGTCCCGTGTACAGGCGCGGGAGTGTCACGAAACAACCACCCCCACTGTGTCCCGGGTGCCTGCAAGGTCAAACTCACACAGGCCCCTGAGACCCTGGTGGGGAAGGAGGTTCAGGGATATGCAGTCGGGACAGTTGTTGGCACACTGGATAACTGGAATGAGTGGCAGGAGAGGGGAGGAGGAATGACACATGAAAGTAGGGTAATGCACAAAAATGTACTACCTGCATGAACACATACACAATCTAAACAAACTTGGACATCTTTGTCATGGCCTTCTGCAGTCCAGGCTTAGGAGTGGTTCGAACCAACCACCAACTCTAGGGTTTTGGCGCCTGCAAGTTTGGGGCTTACACAGGCATCCGCAACCCCAGCGGGGAAAGAGGGTTAGGGAACGTTGCTTGGATAGGTACAGGAAGCAGGAACACCGGGTAGAGGGTACAGGGTTCAAAATTGCATAGGATTCCGGGTGATTAGGGGGAAAAAAACATACCAAATTGAATCACACATACATCCATGCATTAGTGCACCCCCAGCAAGCCTATGCAGAGCAGTTTGGAAGAAAAACAACAAGACACTTAGCTCTGGTTTTGAGTGCTGGCCTCCTGCCTGCGCACTCTCAGGTCCAGTTACAGGAGCACTGCAATGCTGCAAAGAGAGCCACAGTCAACAACCTGTACGTGCCAATTACACACCACCAAACATGCCCCATAGCAACAAACTACTCTACAAACTGACAATCTTTTGCAGATGCTCCGTACCCATATATAACATTACCCCTGTG
Organism: Ambystoma mexicanum; assembly: GCF_040938575.1. Lineage (NCBI taxonomy): Eukaryota > Metazoa > Chordata > Amphibia > Caudata > Ambystomatidae > Ambystoma > Ambystoma mexicanum. The sequence continues at coordinate 1,382,758,878 of NC_090922.1, read as the reverse complement.
ATGGGTCATACACAGACAATGCAGTAAGTCAGCTGCCGGTGGGTGTGTGGCAAATGGAACACCAATGTGTCACAATTCACACAGCATGCAATGTTCCCTGGGTAAGCAGACAGACCCATATAGCAAGCCATGACTTCAGAGCAAGTTGCGTACCACCAAGACCGAAACAAAGTTGGCAGTGCATTCATCATAAAGTACATGGAAATGAAATGCACTGCACCCCGAGTATGTCCCTTGCTGTATGTCCCTGTGAGCTGCCTCTTTCCATGTCTCTGAAGGCTACATGATTGATACAAGTGCCTCGATGGACCTTGGTGCACCGGAGGGTATGTGCCACTGCCCCTGCAGGTATCCCAGACAACCTCACAATCAACAGCCATCAGTCCACCAACACATCTGAGCTGCATTGTGTGCTTCAACACCAATATTCGTCCAAGCTCACCCTCAGTGCTGTGACTAAGCCTGCATGTGCAACTTGCCTGGTGCAAGCTTTGCTGTGTTGTGGCCCCCCTGTGCTGCTCACCTTGCCTGGAGTTCCTAGAAACACGTCAGCAGTTCTAGGATGTAGGTCTGCAATTCCTGTGCCTCTGCTTGTGCACACATGTGCATGTGGGCAACAACAAACATGTCCAGAATTCCGTCGTACAATGGGCCATGTCTGCTGGCAAAGGTGCTCTGGATGCTCATTCCCCTGCAGAAAGGGCATGAAACACATGATTAATGCTTCAAAGTCATGTGTGTGTGTCTCTTCAGGCATCTCATTACTTGACCATGTCAGAGAGTCACATCAGAAATCACACCATCAGTCCGTCGTTCACATCCAAAGTGTGGAACACTATCTACAGCATGAATCGCAACAAGCACGTGTACAGTAAAGATAAGAAACATACTACACAATGCATAGCAATTAATGTACACATTAATCATAAAACACCCCATCTAGCAAAAGCTGAACAGTGGACAATAACACCAAAATCATCCCCACTAGGGGTGTAAACACAAGTCACACAGCACCAGACATGCCACAGATATGACAGTCCAAAGCCCTTGTGTAAAAGTTTGTGACACCGAACCATCCTTGCGAGCCCATGGATAGGGGAGGTAGGAGTTGCATATGTGAGTCAAGGACCCCAAGCAGCAAACACATACACAAGACAAGCCTGAAGGGCCCAGCTGGAACAGACAGTGGGTGCCTTCAAAAGCCACAAAGCACCGCACTGTCACATGAAAGCACAATAGACAAGCAATTTTAAACTATATTAACTAATTGCACTAACTATGGAAAACCTACATTACCTAATTAAACTAACTATCAAACAGAAACTTAACTAACTAAACTAAAAGAAAAATCAAAAATGGCCACATACGACCCGGGGGGTAGGGGAGGCACCCAGGAGGGGGGATGTACAGGGTGCTGCTCAACATCCACATGCGATGATGCTGAGCCAAAAAAAAAACCTCCATGGGCTCAACGCCTGCACAGCCCGACCTATGTGGGAGATAGATGGTCGTCTGAGTCTGGCTCATCCTGTAAAGGAGGACGTGGCACAGTAGCCTGGCCATGCCTAGCTGCAGCTTGCCCCTCGTCGGCAGCAAGTCTACCGGACGGGTGAGCCTGGTTCTGTGTGGCGATGTGACGTAGGTTTGCATGCAGAACCTCACGTGATACACGTGCTTCCTCTTGCAAGGTAGCACATGTAACACGGAATTCCTCCTGCAAGGCCTGGATGGACAACCGCTGCACCTCCCGGCAAGCCTGTAGCTCAGCCGAGATGGTACGCTCAAGCTTTGCAAACCTCTCCTCTGCCTGCTGCCTCTGGGAGATCATAAGGACACCCAGAGTGGATCTGAGGGAAGCATACGCCTCCCTCAGGGCATCCATGTGCGCCTCTGCGTGAGCAGCAATTGCTTGACGCAGAGACGACATTTCAGCCTGGCGTGCCCTGTCTGAGGCCACCATGTCCAGCCTGAGCGAGCGGGCCGTGGACCGTGCCGCCTGCTGCTGGAGAAGCACCTGCCTAGCAGGGGGGAGCACAGATCGAGCCACACGCTCCATGCTCTCAGCGATGTTCTCCATTGCTGCCCCCTGCCGTTCTGAATTGGCAGTCATGTCTTGCTCCCACTCAGTATACTGCGGTTGCGCGCGGCGACCACGTTGCCGGGCTTGACCCCTGCGGGACCCAAGGACCGGGGGTCCTCGCTGTGTTGGCACCGCCCGCGGCTGCACGACTACATGCCCCCGTCAACGTGATGTCCCAGGCACATCAGTGACTGGTGTGGAGGGTGACCCTGCGTCCCGATCCACCACGGGCGGAAGAACCAAGACTGTCTGATCCCTAAGGGCAGAGGTCGCAGACAGAGGAGTGTCCACATCAGAATCACTCACCCCTGACACATGGACTTGATGCTCATCCAACTCAACATGGACGTCAGAGTCGTCATCAAGGCTGGACTCATAGGCAGCCAGAGACAAGATGGACTGTAGCACTTGGGGGTTTTCGTGGCCTACCACCCCACGACCCCCACTAGTGCTGGGTTGATGTAGTGGTAACAACCCTGTGTCTGGCATCACAACACCATCCTCCACCTCCATTGCGTCATCACCTGAAAAATAGAGAGAAAAAAGGTCACAACACATGTCAGAAGCACACAACACACACCGACAGCAAACGCATCAGGCAGACATGTGACACACAACATATAAACTGGCATGCATGCTGGGTCAACTTTGAATTGCTTTTGTGATCAGACCTGTTGAAAGGTGGCAGTTTACATGGAAGTGGGTCTATGCAGTGCAGAAAATGTGTATGCCACTCACTACCTACATGTACAAGGACTCCATGGTGTGTGCCAGGAAATGTGAAGGCAGTGCAATATCAAATTCAGACATCACGTGCATTGTGCATTCAATGTGTTCCATATCTAGAAGCCAAGCACCCCTCCACCCCAGTACCAAAGCAGGGATGCCTAGCATGGTATCAAAAGGCTGACCATACACCTGTGTATTGACAGGCAGTGTTGACTGGCATCAACAGCTTAATGTGATTCAAGTGACAACACTGCAAATGATGCTGGGACAGTAAGCAGGACACATGATGAAAACTCTGGATTCCGCCCATGTGTGAAGAAGACACAACAACAGTCGAACAGAGTCATTGGCCATTGAACAGGCTGAGGCCTGTGAGCCACACAGATTGTCAGACCCTAAACATGTGTGCAACGCAGGACTGAGCCACAGTTGACATGGGAAGGCTGATGAGATGGCAGGCAATGTATGTAACCAAGGACTTGTATTACAGTGATCATCCAGTCAAGGACACATAGGGGCATGCGTGCAATGCACATTGAGCATGAATGGGCACTCATGTCTCTTCGGGACATCTGACCTATGCACAGTACAAGTGAGATACCCTGCATCAAGTACTAAGGCTGTACCACACGGCATATGTTTGGCAGATTCTACGCTGGAAGTTAGCATTTACACAGGATGCATGAACAAGAAAGTACACATTGGCAAGATTGAAGAACACCAGTGCAAAGGTGGAACTGGGGTGCAGAGTGGCGGAGGAGGGGCAAGGGAGCATGCCTACATGGAGTCCCCGCATGCAGGCAGAGGAGACATGCATGACGGAAGCATTGCATTACTTACACATCAGAACCATGTACACGTCACATGTAGCGGCAATCATGCACAACACATCCCACAAGTGAAACACACACGTCCTCAACAAACACGCATCAACACTCACTGGACTGGGCATCAAAGTCCAGCATCTCTCTCACTCCTTCGACCAATTCAGGTGGTATGAACTCCGCAACGAGTGCCTCATGCGGAGTGAGCTCTTCCTCCTCTGGTGCAGGCCCAACGCCAGTCACCAGAGTCAAGTTGTAATTAGAGGCACGCTTAGCCTTAGTGCTGCGTTTGATGTCATACCAACGCTTTTTACACTCTTGCGCCGTGCGCACCTCATGGCCGAATGAACTGACATGTTCCGCAACATGCTTCCAGTGGGTGTCATGTTGGGCAGCCGTAGTCTGACTATTGGCACCCACTAGCATGTCACGGCTGTGGCCCCGCACGTAGTCCACGAGGAAGTCCAGTTCCTGCTTACAGAAAGGCTTCTTCATCAACGTGCAGGAGGTCGTGGCTGTGTGTGGAGTCCCAGCCTGTGCTGCAGGTGCAACCTTCCTCCTCTTGGACTGTGGCGCAGACCCTGGCTTGCTAATGCCGCCCTGACCAGTATGGCCAGTGGGTTCGGTGGATTGAGCCAAGGGAGTGGCAGGTGGAGGGATGACCAAAGGCCTGACTTGTGTCAGTGGCAGCTGGGTGCCCACTAATGGACCATGCGCAGCAACATCAGCTGTGGCAGGGTCATTGACCGCAACGGTCCTGGTTGGCAGACTCACAACCGGGGTGCTGTTGGGTGCATCTGCCCCTGCACTTGCCAACACCCGGCTGTTCGGGGCAGCAGATGACATGACTGCCCCAGGGACACGTGTCTTGGCCTGAGCAGGCCAGCCTGCCCCTATGGTTTCCCTCCTGGCCTGTTGGAGATCTACCAAGCGCTCCTCAAGTGCCAACGCAGCCTGTGCTGGCAGACCCCGAGCCTGGGTGGCGGTGTCCACAGCTGCACCTGCAGCTATCACTACCCTTGGGCCCGTGGCAGTCGATGGAACGGACTGCCGGGTCACACGGGCGCCAGTGCCAGATGCAGAAGCTTCATCCCCCGGAAACCACAGGGGGTGGTGGCATGACTGCACCGACACATGGCACAACATTGTGCTCAAGTGGCGCACCCCTGCCTCTTCCCCCTCTGTGGCCGCCCTGGACACCCTGGAGTCCCCCTACTCCTTGGTCACCACGGCCACGTCCCCGACCATGCCCGCCACGAGGAGGACGCCCAGCTGAGGCGCCCCTCACCTTTGGTGGCCTCCCAACCATGGCACAGATGTAGTAGTGCCGGCACAGATGGAGTGGTGCCAATGGGAGGTGTACACCACAATTGACCTGGGCAATTGGAGTGAAGGGGGAGGGAAGCAAGATGTTAACAGCCCCCCTGCACCTGCAAGGCTGTATGTGACCCCGGTGATGTGGTGACGGGTCACGCAACGCTCAGGCACCCCAAAACTGCAGTAAAACCGTGCACGCAACCCTGCAGCCTACGTGCATGGATTCAACCTCCCGCAGTACGCGGTGGCACCCAGTAACACGAATAACGCATACGCGTGGGACACGCAGGCTACTATGACATCGAAAATGGGTGCGATACACAGGGGCACCCGCATTGGGAAAAAGAGCGTGTGCGCCTCACCGTCTGACTAGCGCGATGCAGAAAAACACGCATAGCCAATACCCCTGCCAAAAGAAGAGATACGTCCTTGATAGCTGTGAAGTTGTGATGGCGCGCGAACCAACAGGAAAGCAGCAACACACGTCGGTCTCCACGAAAGGCACTTACAGCGAACTGCTGGGCCCGCTCACCTTTAACCTGTGATGAGGGAAACGCACGCGCACGTCACGTCACTTACGCGCATGGGCCCTTTCCTCGTATTACACGTGGACGTGCAGTTTTTCACGTGCGCTGAAATGCCCATGCACGCCTGTGCACGTCACGTCACAGGGGCGCTTGCGCTTGAGGGGCCTTCTGTCCAATGAAATTGCTTATGCGTGCAGACGCGCTTACGCGCTAAGGGCCTTTCCTCGAATTACACGCTGACTTGCAGAATCTTCACGTGCCAAATCTCTCCGTATCAAGCTGGCCACGCGTAAGCACACGGAAGACCACGCTCCTGCCCAGAAGGCCGAATTACTGCCCCCCAGAGCCCCGAGCACGCTCCCACCTGCCATCTGCTGCTGCCTGATCGCCTGCTGCCCACGTGCCCTGCCATTTGCTGCCTGCACATCAGCCAGGGGTGCTGTTGCTGTGACCACCCCTGCTGGAACCGAAGACTCCCGACTGGGATTCCATCGCTCCACAGCCCAGCCCCAGGACCCAGTTGCCCACCCACTCCTGCCTCTGGGGTTGTCATGTCGGGCACTGCCACATCTGGCACCACTGACAACCCCCGGTCAGAGAGGCAGAGGGGCACCAGCTTCAGTGCCAGGGAAGTTGGTGTCCTGGTGGAGCAAGTCCTGGGGCAGTATGATGCCCTCTTTGGAAGTTCCCGCGCCGACAAGGAAGGACGGACTCGGATTTGGACTGACATTGTGACTGCCATCAATGCGGAGGGGGTGGCAGTCCGCGACTTCCAACATGTAAAGAAGCGCTGGGAGGACTTCAGGTCCAGGACCCTGAACAAGGCCCGGCGCTTTTGAAGGCAGATGAGGGTCCTGGAACGCATATCCCCAGCGCTCCACGTCCAGGTCCTTGAGAGGCAGACCCGTCTGGAGTCGAGCGGTAAGTGTACATGCATCATGATTGTGAGCTGTGTGTGTGGTGATGTTTCAGTAGTGTGCAGGTTGCACATCTGTTTGTATGGGGTCGAGTATGGGTGGGGGTGTAAAGGGCCGTGAGGTTAACACATGCGAGGGCTGTAATGTGTGAGACATGGATGGCGCTTGTGTGTGTAGGCTTGCATGCTAAATGCAGTTGTGTGGGCACACATGTTTGGATGAATGTGTATGTAAGTAGACATGTTTGTGATGTCACGCATGTATGTTGTTTTCAGCTGCATGTATCAGCACTGTGTACATGTGCATTTGTGTGTATTTGACAAGGGTGCAACAGTGATGCAACATGGATGCATGTGACAGCGGGATGTGGAAGCCTGATTGGCAGATGTGACATGGATGCCCATCTGAACATTGAGAAACTTGGCAGAGGTGTACACATGCATGCAAGTGTGGTGGTGTGTGTACATGTGTGGTGCACTTCCTGTGTTTCATGTGATGTCTGGCTCAGCTTTGCCTGCTCATGCTGTTGTATGTGTATGGATGGTGCTGGCAGTTGCGATATGGCTGTGGTATGGCTCATGTGTGCGAGTTGAAATGACATGTGTGTTGGGGATTGTGATGGCATGTCTGAGGTTTGCCAATGCCACTCATGTACAACTGTCATGTGTGTATGTGTCCATTGTACAATGCCCTGATGCCTGTGTTTTATTTCTCCCTGTCTGCAGCGTCAACTGATGAAGAGGGCGGAGAAGGTGCTGTGGAGCACAGCGGCGGGGATCCCACCGCCAGCCGGAGACGCAAGGCCCGGCTCCCCTCCCATGTTGTCATCTCGTCGGGGAGTGAGGAGTCCGGTGCTGCGTCCCAGGCCGCAGCTGCCGGGGGGAGGTCCAAGAGGCGGAGGTTGGAGTTGGACTCCTCGGCAGCAGAAGGGGCAGCTGAGACCCCACAGGGCCCAATGAAGGAAGATGGCACGGAGTCATCCAGGTTAGTGGGGGGTTTGGTGGAGGAGGCCGTGCAAGCAACAGAGACGGGGTCTGGAGGTGGGGATCCCACTGGTGCTAGTGGTGCAGTGCAGGACCAGGGACAGGAGGCAGCACAGGCTGCCGCGGAGGTGCCTGTGTGAAATCCTGTCCTTGATCCTGTCCCTGCATCATCTTGCACCAGCAGGGATGCCTATGTCCAGACCCGTTTTCAGGCAGGGGATGAGCTAACGACAACTGGCCTTCCTCTGCCTGCGGACGTGGCTATCCGGGTTCGGGTTGAGCCTGTCCTGACTGGTGTGGCGTTGCGTCAACGGGCCATGCAAGGTGACCTGCAGTCTTTTCATGAGGAGACTGCACGTCATCTCGAATGGCTCGTTGACCGCGTCGGCCTACTGGGACAGGTCACCCAGGCCGGATTCCTCCGTTTGATGGGGCTTGCTATGACCCCCTCCTCAACTGAACCCCCTATGCGCCAGTCGTCCTCCGTGCCATCTTCCCACCCATCAGTCACCTGGGTGCCCTGTGGAGCTGCCTCTGACGGTGCGGCCAGGCTGGTGGAGGAAGCATCCCTGCCACAGTCGGGAGTCAGACGTCTAGCAGGGGTGGCCACATCAACGACTGCACCCCAGCCGGCGGAGGACGTGCAGGCAGCAGGAGGCAGTGCACGGGCAGAGGCACAGCAGCAGCAGCAACGTGGTGGGAGTCATGAAGGCTCGGGGCCTTCAACATTGGAGGGGCAGGCATCGGCCGGAGGGCAGGAGGACCCAGGACAGAGAGTGTCTTCCGTGTAACTGCGGTTGGGCCACGCCATAGATGCGGAGCGGCAGCATGCGGAAGAGGCACGGCTCACAATGGTCAGGGCGGAGAACTCCATGCGGAGGGCCCTGAGGCGGGCCGAGTGCCTCGAGGCAATCCGCAGGGGGTTGGAGGTGGACACGTCGACGGCCCTGCGGACCCTCTGGGCCATGGAGGAGGACCGCCTCCGGGACATTGAGCAGGAGTTTGATGATGCCCTGGCCCGGGACATCCAAAAGTGAGCCGTCAGACTAGCCCGCTGCCCTTGTACATAGTTATGTAGTTAGTGTTAGGTTTCCTTTGTTTTTGAATTTATTTTGGACCTTTTGGACAATGGGCCACATTTTAGTATATAGTTTTTTTTTTATTAGTTAGTGTTGTTAGATAGGTTTCGTCTGTACATAGTTCACTGTTGGATTTTCTTTTTCTTTCTCAATTTACCCATGGAGCAATGGCTTTCAATTATAATTTTCCGTTGGATTTTCTTTTGTGGACTGTGACTTTGGACACCATTCCTTTGGATTATGATTTTTGGTTTTGCTTTTTTTCACGGACATGCTTCTTTTCATTTTTGTACATTCCCATTTCTGTTTGTTTATTTTTGATTCAATTTATGTTTCCTTTAATACATATTTTTTGATCGAACTTCAATGTGTAGTATCATCTCATTGGTTTAATGCATATCATGATATGGGTTTTGAGATTCACTGACAACCATTGGGTGTATGTGAGGGACATGTGTTTGTTTCCAAACTTGCAATTGGTGTTCTGTCATGTTATTGCCATTTCTGAGTGGGTGGATGCAATACTCGGGTGGGTGTTTTGCATTTGGAGGCTGACCATAGGGACCAGGGATATAGATTGTGATGACATGTTGGCTGGGGAACATGAGTTGGACATGGGTGGGGGCCTGCTGGCAGGTGCCCCACAGTGCTGGGAGTGGGGGTGATAGGGGACAGGAGTGGGGGCCTGCTGGCAGGTGCCCCACAGTGCTGGGGGGTGGGGGTGCAGGGGAACATGAGTTGGACATGGGTGGGGGCCTGCTGGCAGGTGCCCCACAGTGCTGGGGGGTGGGGGTGCAGGGGAACATGAGTTGGACATGGGTGGGGGCCTGCTGGCAGGTGCCCCAGAGTGCTGGGGGGTGGGGGTGATAGGGGACAGGAGTGGGGGCCTGCTGGCTGGTGCCCCACAGTGCTGGGGGGTGGGGGTGATAGGGGAACATGAGTTGGACATGGGTGGGGGCCTGCTGGCAGGAGCCCCACAGTGCTAGGGGGTGGGGGTGATAGGGGACAGGAGTGGGGGCCTGCTGGC